>NC_136658.1:68664591-70012925 GCF_903797595.1 Erithacus rubecula
CTGCTGGGCTTGGCCTTGACCAGAAGCTTCTCCATCCTGGAGTTGGCTGGCATTGCATCAATGCTGGCATTGGGCAAAACTTCTGGAAGCATCTCACAGAATCCATTCCTGCAGCTTCCTCACCTCTGAAGCCTTACCATGCAAACCAATACAGCTTATTAATTTTATTCTTATAGTTCTACTTCTTAGCGAAATTAATTTAATTGTCTTTCTCCTATTGCAAATACACTATTTCTGAGAGCCAAAATTATTAAGTTGTATGTACTTACTGAAAAAGTACATCTTCAGTAGAAGGATGGCTGTCCTTAGAAAAAGAGAATTATTACAATGGCTCATTTTGGAGCAGTTTACTGAGATAGTTAAATTCTGTAACATGCTTTTGCTTTTTGTTCAGTAAAATATGTAAAATTACTTTCGCCTTCAGCAGACATTGTACTGAATATTTATGGGTTAAATAAAACCAAACCAAGTTAGGTGCTTAAGACAAAGCTCCAGTTTATAAAACAACTGATGGCATTTGAATATTTTAATCTGCTTTACTAGCAGTGCAATCAGACAAAACAGTAAAGCATTGAAACAACATTTTACATTAACATTACAAAATACAGCTTTTTTTTTTTTCTCTATTTATTTACATAAGCAAACATATAGGTATTCAAAATAGAATGCATCTCACCATCTGGCAATAATTACATAAGTACAGTGCATGGTTGGCTAGATGGGATAGGTACATAGGAATTTTTACCCTGAAGTGTAAAAAGGATGCACACCAGCCTAGGGGATACATGGTGAGCTTCATGTCTTTGGACATTTTTCAGATGCAGTCTTAACAGTAAAAAAATCTCAATCTACTTGAAAAAATTGATGCTAAATTTTTTTTTTTCAGATGAAGTGGTTTTTTTGGATGCAGATATGACAGATTGACTCAGCATGCTTTTCCTGTGAAGAAGGGAAAGGCCCTAACCTCAGAACCAGTCTGTATAAATGTCTTCTCTCTTCTTCTTTTTTTCAACCTGAATAATTACAAAAAAAAATCCGTTCCGGTCTGATGCATAATGAAAACACAGTTTCTTGGAAGATGGAAATGTTGCTCTGAAGCTGGTCATATTAAACTATGGTTCACTCCAAGCATGGGGCAAGTAAATTCTAATTTACAACAATTGAACTTTGTCAACTGTCTGCAGTATAATGAGACCATTAATTGCTATCTACTGATGAACAATGTCTAGCAGATTTGTAGCTAGAACAAATTCATATCCTGACTCTGTCATCCTCACTAAGGCAAACTGCACAAAAATCTATTAATATTTTGGTGCAGGGTGGCAGAATCAGGGCTTTCTAAGCTATCAAAAATGTCCATGAAGAGCTGGAGATACTGGTCTTTATCTGCTGTGCATTCCTGGCCTTGAGAGGCTTCATAGGCAAAAGCTGCTGATCACTCAATAAAACCATCTGAGTGCTCCAGAATCAAAATATCAGGCATAAGTTTTTCCTGCTTCTAAGCAAAAACTAAGTGTTATATTATCTCCAGCTGTCAATTAGTGACATGCTGTCAAGCCTTTTATGTCCAAAACACAGGTTTTATTTTAGTAAGCTGGAAAAAAATATTGTTCAGAGTCATCTTGTAATGAAACTTCAAGCCAGTAATTGAAACCCTCTGTGATTGTAGTGAAACATTCCCTGTCAGTATTTGCAACCTGAGCAATTTGACATTGTGAACGAGGAACAGAAGGTGAAATGAAAGAGAAACAGAGGGCTGATCTGCTCTGCCCCATGGGCAAAATGCAGACTGTAAGTGGAGAGCATAATGACTGGATATGAAATGTTCAGTAACAGTTTATCAGCTGTGAGCTGGTGAAGGAGACTGTGCAGAGCAGCAGCTGGACCCTCAGCACATTTGGGAGGAATAGAGCTCTGGAGAAGTGCAGGATGCACACAGGATGCAGGTGGGCTCTGCTCCCTGGCACAAATGGGCAATAACACCCAAGTTGTCTGTCCTACCTACTTCCTTCTTTTGCAAGGCCAGAGAAACTTGCATCAGGTCAGGCATAAATGGCAAAAAATGTGACAATTCCCTCCACTGGTGGAAACTTCTTTGTTTCCTTTCCCCTCACATGTGGATTTAGAGACCTTCAGTCCCCTGTCAATATTCATCATATGAAGGTAGTCTGGTTTGGTGGCAGATCTAGAGCCTCAGATCTCTTCTCACAAAACAGCTTTGCTTTTATTACTGCCTGCTTATTCCCTGAGATACCTGCTTCCAAGGGCAAATCCTCAAAACCATCACCCCACTTGTGGAGTGGAGACATCTGGCCTGTGGGATACAAGATGGGCATTGTCCTTAATTCAAAATACCAGATTTAGGGTCAATATCAAACTTGACAATTTGCTGTCAAGGAAGGTCACTGTTCCCACCTACTGCTTACTATGGTAGCCCTGATGCTCAGCTGCATTTAGCATAATCCCCCTGGAGTCCCTTCTTTGCCAGTGTGACACCCCTCATACAGTGCTGTGTAAGAGCAGGATGTGTGCCTAGGGAGGTAGGAGCTGTTCATTTTTGCTTCTGTTGAAGCTGTTCAGTTTGACTGTGGTGATCAAATGTACCCAGAGGCAGAGAGACCACATAAAGCACCTGGTGAGCACAGCATTCATTCCACTTGATTTATCAGTTCATCCTAAATGACCAGTTTTGGGCAGAAAACCATGAATGTCAGTGAGGTAATAGATGACATACATGGCATCATCACTGCTAATGGGGCTACATCATGATACTTTGTCCCACACATAGAGGCTGAGGTCTGTGGGGTCAGTCAGTGTCATCATGTGCATTCAGAGCTTCTGTGTGATCAGTGCACAGTGGCTCTTACCTATCCCATGTCAGAGGAAAGGGCTCATGAAACGAGCAGATTTGATTATATAGTATATATGACAATAAATCTGTTTCTTGGAAATCAGTCAAATACCCAGCCAACTTTTAAGTCATTGTCTGCCATAGATCAGTATCTTAAGCTAAAGGCCTTCTTCTTCCAAAGATTCCCACCTGGTAGGCTAGAATAAGGTTCAGTTTCTCTCTCTCTCTCCTTCTTTGACTTAGTGGAAATTTAATTGCTCTGTAAAAACTGAACAATTTCAATAGAAGGATGGTTGAAGGCATTGGAGTATGCTTCTGGGTGGCCAGTGTTTTTTCCAGAGAAACTGGAATACATCCTGGTTGTGATGAGATTATGGCTGCAAAATTCATGGAATTAATCAAATGACTGGATTTCAGCTTTGCATGTGAATGCAGCATTTACATTTCTCCTCTTCAGCAAAGTCCCACTGGCCTCAGTCACATTGGCTATAATGCCTGAAAGAAAGGAGTTTCATGACTAAGTATGTCTGTCAAGAAATGTGTTTTATGTTCTTTGTGCAATATATGTTGCCTTTGCACCTATGCAGGTGAAATGCAGTGTCGCTTACAGGTCCTGTTATTTTTCATACATATTTCCTTAAGGCTGAGTCCTAGTAGTGCAATCTTCTAACCATTCCTGAGCAATCTGCCTTAACAGCAATACAGTGAAACAAAGGAAAACAATTTTTAGCAACTAAAAGTTTTCCAATAACTCTGGCTTTACAAGCCCTAAACCAAAACCAGAGCATTCTTTATAATGACCTTTTTAACCAAAGAGAAATGATGAGAGAGCATCTGCTTCAACATTCTACTGAAGGCTTTACTCATGCAAAGCTTCCTCTGGCATTATTTAAATCAGACTTTTTTGAAATTGAACAGAGTTATGAATCTGGAAGTGGTGCTGAAATTATTTAGCAATGTGTGCCTGGTTTTCCACTGTTCTCTCACTTCAACTCCCTGTCAACAGTAGTGGGAGGAGCAGGGAATTAAGACCAATAATTTTGAAAACATTACTTTCAGTTTTTAAGATGAACATGTGAAATTTTTGAATGCAAATAAACTACAAGTCCTGAAATAAAGATTACAGGTGGGGGTGGAAACAGAGGATTATTCAAGTATAATTTACCTTTGAAGATTGCCTATTTGAAATACAGAACAAATGGCATAAAGGCCCAGGGGCATTTCAGGATGGAGGAAGAAAAAATAGCATAAAAACAGTTAACAAAATCTCCATATAATTAATCTATAGCAATTTGAATAAATTTTGTTTAATACTTTGGGATTTATTTTAAATATATATTAGCAAATGAACCATCATTTTATTTAAAATTCCGTAAAGTGCTCATTCAGTTAATGATAACAAAACTCAATTGTAGCAAGACAAACTAGCTGGAGCCTACTCTGCAAGAACATCAAAGGACAGCTTAGCTTTCGTTTGCAAAGAGAAAAGAAATGCGTAGGTTTCTTCACAGCCCATATTATAATACCAGAAATTGCATTTTTTTCTTTAAGAAATATATCCTTTAGAATATTAAAAAAATAAGTTTAATAAAGCCTGTGCTTAAAACAGCCAAAGTACTGTATGGAAAAAAATTGCACATTTGATACCCTTTCAACCCTGCTTTTCCTCCACAGGATAATGTGAGGAGTATATGATGCTGTTGGAAGGTCTCTTGAGC
Organism: Erithacus rubecula; assembly: GCF_903797595.1. Classification (NCBI taxonomy): domain Eukaryota; kingdom Metazoa; phylum Chordata; class Aves; order Passeriformes; family Muscicapidae; genus Erithacus; species Erithacus rubecula. The sequence goes on from NC_136658.1 coordinate 68,669,161, forward strand.
ACAGCTGATTTTCCTAAGCTATCAGAGCTTCTCCCAGCAGGTGAAATTTTCAGTGCACGGAAGGTGGTTGTCATGGCAGCTGCTGGCCATCACACACCACTAACCTTTTCCTTCCCTGGGCCGATACTTCCCTTGGAGGTACCATCTAAACGATGCGTTCCTATCGTGACCGTCGAGTAATCCTTAGCCATCATTTTGGCCTCTTTTTTCAAACTCTTCATTTGTGCTAGCTGGAGCTGGCTGGAGTCATATGCAAGTGCTGGGATAGTGTTCACTAAAATCAGCTGGAAAGGTTTCTTCTCCTCCTTGTAGCGACACTGGATGTAGCGAGAGAAAGCTGAGCGGTAGGTTTTGTTGAACAATGTATACACGAGTGGGTTGACAGCTGAAGAAAGGTAGCCAATCCAAACAAATATGTTAAGAAGTCCCCCAATGACCTCTTCTTTGCATGACTCTTTGCAAATAACAGCCATCACATTGGTGATGAAAAACGGGCACCACATCACAACAAACAGAAAGAAGACAATGCCAAGGACCTTGGAAGCCTTCTGCTCATTGCTGATGGATTGCATGGTTCTCCTTCCTGGAGTCCCCGTATCTCTGTTCAAGGAGCGCTGAAAGAGTTTCTCTGAGGACAGGGAACTCTGAGGGAGGAAGCTGAATGAAGCAAACTTGGTCTTAGGGCCAATGTCATTCACGCACAGCATAGCTTCCTTCTGCAGCGACTTGATAGTTAAAAAGTAAGTGACTACCATGATGGTTAGAGGGATGAAGAATGCCACAAAAGAGCCTACTAGAACAAAATTTTCATCTGCAAGTAAGCAGATGTCTTTCTTAAAAATGTCTTTCTTAAATACTTTGGAGTCATCTTGTAGTCCAAAGACGGGTACAGGCATGGAGATACCTGAACATGGATGAGAGAAAGAAGAGGTTAAAAACAATAATGAAAAACACTTCCAGACTCAAAGAAAAAACAAACAATTATCTATCTGTGTTCTATATCTATCTGTGACCAGGGTGATCATAGCTATACACATTACCTCAGCCACAGGTAGAACACGTTTGTTTCCTTCCAACTGTCCTATGAACACCTGTTAGCCAAAAAAGCATATTTTTGGATATTGGGCCCCTTGTAGTGATCTCTAGACTTGCTCCTTGGTCCCTGCCACCTTGTCAAAGGATTTTATGAACTATGACCAAAATTTCTTTTCTGGAGTGGCATAAGAGTGATCTTGGACTGTTTATCATTAGAGGATTAAAAGTGTTCTAAGTTCCAAATAGGCTGGGAAATACTGATTTTAGGAGGAAAGATAATTTTTTTTGTCACTGGTCTAAGAATAATCTTTCATTGTACTCTTTTCTTGCTATTGTATTCTCTTTTCCTGCTATAATCTCCATATAGTCAACACAACTAAATGTTTCAACTATGAACAAAACCCAACTTCTCATGTGGCAATGGCCAGATGAACAATGGGAACAAATTAAGCACTGAGAGATACTGATATGAGGCAGCCAGAGATGCAGTTATCCTGCAGGACTGTAAAAGTCCTTTTGCTGTATTTCCAGCTGCTAGAGTTTGCCTTCTGTGTGCACAGCCATGCAAAATTTGTCTTCCCCTGAAGCATGTGTCCTTGGCTTGTCATGAATGGCAAGACAAGGTGACAAAGTCCATTCTCCTTGGACTGCTCTGTCTGTTTCAAGTGAACTCAGCCATTTCCTCAGGAATTTCTGCAAATGCTGCTAGAGTCTGGGTAAAATCAAACAGCTGCTGTTTCTTTCGTTGTTGGTTTTGGGGTTTTTCAGCATTTGTCACTTCCCCTCCAAATAGATGCTGTCTCTCCAAGAGAGGTGGTGTTCAGACAATGAAAGAGATGACATGCTGCGAAGATAGCAGAAGTGGAGTGAAGGAGGGTGTGATAGTGCAGCCCTGTTTGGATTAAAGCAACGAGGAGTCTGACTCCTGTGAGCTCCTGGGAGCTTCAGTCCTGTTTGCATTTTGGAACAGAAATTCCAGCTGCTGTATTTGGCTTATGAGACATAAAAACATTGACTAGAGAAGAATTTCTTGTGATATGAGGATGCTGTGTTCTACTTTGTTCAGTAGATGCCCAGGAGTCTCCTTACTGGTTCACAGACAAGTCCTAAAACATCTCAACACCTCATGTTGCTAAAACATTTCAATGGTACCTTCCTCCATCTCTCTTTTCCTTCCTCCCACTCTGCTGCTTAAACTGGGAGCCCTTTAAAAGCATAGCCTATCTCTTCATTTCATACATATCTGGTGCCCAGTATAACAGCTCCAGTCCTAGAGAAAGGCTGTGGAGTACAGGCTAAATACCAAAAATAATAATCACAGTAATAATATTAGATTAATATTCCATTCAGGTGCTTCATTCTTTTTGTTCTTCTGGACCTTCTACAAAGATGTTTTGGGGTTTTTTTTTCCTAGGGATACTATAGTTAATTTTGTCTTTGCAACTTTGAACTGAGTCATGGCATTGCCTCAGGCCACTTTAGAAAGTGCTTATCTGCCCAGGGCAGAAGCTGGTGGAGAGCCTGTGGTATTACCATTTCTGTTTCTCCTATACAAGCTTTAAATGCTTGAACTTGGGCTAGGAAAAGCCAGTGAGTGCAAACTCATGCAGTGTGTGGCAGCTCCTGAGCTGAGCTGACAGAAATCTCCAGTGTTTTTAGCTACTGGCTAAAAAGGTCTGAGTCCATCTCACTAAATCATGGAGGAAGAAGTCACCATCAGAAGCCAGACTGTCCAGCCATGGCTGAGTAATCTGGGGTGCTGAAAACTCCAGGGAAATGAGGAATGCTTTGAAGTTAGTTTTCTCTTTTTGGATGAGTTGAAGGAGTGCTGAAGGCATCCAGAGCCTCCCAGCATCATACTCCAGCTGCACGAAGACACAGCATTAGTCAGAGCAATACCACAAGTTTCCCATCTGCTTCTGCCCTGTGCTGATAACAGCGAGGCTGTTTTTTCATTTAATTCAAAGACCTAGTGTGAGCTGCAGAGATAAAATAAACAATGGTATTGACAGAGTAAAAAGATGCTTTTCATTGCTACCTTATGGTTCAGCTGCATGAGGAGGCATGGGAGCAGAGGCAACAGCACTAGAAAGAGGAAAATTTCAGCATAATTTGCACACTTTTTCAAGTAAAGGGCCAAGGTCTGTTACAACTTCTCACCCCAAACAAGAGGAGCAATTCCCCAACTGCTTTGTTTTGTTCTTAGCAGCTTCTGAAGACTGGCTTATAAATCCAGATTTATGACTTTAAAAAAGGAAATGGGCTTCAGTGTGTAGCAGAAGTTCCTGCATTTCTTTGCCATTCCTTTAATAAGCACAAAAATACTGTACAAACAGAGCTGTAGCAGGCACTGCTAGTCATGCAAGTTCTTCTGAGTTACTATTCAAGGCATCTTTCCCCTACAGCCACAGGAAAGTGGGCTGTATACAGTTTGAAAACAGAGATATCAGACTTTGATGGCAGAGAACACTGACAGCTGTAAACTGCTTTTTGTGTAACCCCAGCTCAGTTGATGGAGGGCATCCCCCAAATGATATTGTGGCATTCCTGCCTGGAAAAAGTTAATGTCTAGCCCCATTTTCTCTTTTCGTATCTCTACAGGGACTGAATTTACTGTTTCCCTTCTGGAAGGAGCAGGGTTTGTCCCTTCTCCATAGCTGGCTTCTGCAGCATAAATATGGCAAATTCCATGAGGACACAGGGACCACATTCAAAGGCAGTAATATTTAAACTGTCAGTAAAGGAGCTTCCATGTGCAACTCACATCCACTATTTTGAAGGTATTTTTAGGAATCATCACATATGACCAAAAGTATCACCCACATGTCATGTTTGATCAAGATCAAGTTTTTCCTGTAACCCAATAACAAAAAATTCTGGTCTGAAGTCTAATATTATTGCAGCTGACTGACTGAATTCTTTAAACATTGAATATGAATCATCTGTTTCACCTGGATGATTCAGATGTATACTCTCACTGGTTTACTTGTCCTTGCTTTCCAGCTCCCTGCTCTTGGTGACTGGTTGTTTAAGAAGACACAGATGGTGCCTGTGCATTCAAATGTCATAAGAAGAAAATCAGCTTCACAAGAAAGGATCACACAGAGCTACCAGGTAGGGAAAAACAGGTGTTTGGGAAGGGAAGCATGTGCCAACAGTAGATCTGGAGGAAACAAGCTGTAAGGGCTGTAACAGCCCTTCCACACTCTGCCCATTCCATACTGCCATTAGCTCAAGGTCAGTCTGGAAAAAACCTTGGTATCCCCTAAGAGCTTTTTTATGGTTTATCTTCCTTGGCTTTCAAAAGAACAAAACTGAGGCACAAGGAAGCATTCAGCACAGAATAGGAGCATTTATTCAAGCACTGAAGGTACATTAGCCACTCCATTTTCAGCTGACATTCCCATTTAGAACATTTTCCCTTGTGAACAAGACCTAAGTATAATGTTCCTCTGGTACAAGGTGGTTTATTAATATGGTTTGATTTATACACACATGGCTGTTTCAAACTGTGGATTTTAATAAACACACAGCAGATTCCAAACAATAAAGATGATTAGTAAATTCTGCATTAAACCTCAAGAATTTTGGCATAGTTTCAGAATGACAAAATGCTCTTGAAAACACCAAAGGTTAAGAATTTAAGCAATGGCATCCTTTTTGTTTTCTCAAAAAGCCTGGTGAAATTGACAGAGGTTGATATAGTGGTACACATTGCTGGCTTCAGAAGTATACAACAGCTGTAAAATCACTTTAACTGGACAGGTAAACTGGATGTACAGCTGCCTTGAGCTGCTGAGACTATCAATAAATCAAAGCCATAATTTACAATGTGTGTATAGGTAGCAGACTTGGGTTACTCGGGGTGAAGGCGAGGGGGAAGTGAATTTATAAGGTCAAGGTTCTTTCAGTGAAGTCTTCTTTAAGCAGAAACTGTCAGCCACATGCTTTCACCTCACATATATCCATTTCTATTTTGTTTAATACAAATGAGCATTATTCTGTGCCTTAATAAATGTCCAAGGGTTAGGAACTATCTTTTAGGAATGTCATTACCATTTCTCAAAAGCTTTGGCACCTCTGTTCACCTTCTTATGAAAAACAAAAAACTCTCCTTGTCTCAGCTTTTGGTAGTCACATTGATTCAGACATACTGGGTCATGGGACAGCTCACAGGCCACTGCACAAAGATGTGTTGTGACTCTGGGGACCTCTGAAAGGATTGTTGCTTGAGGAGGCCAGTGTCTCCTTCAAGCAACTAATGTGGCTATATTGTCTAATTTCTTTAGAAAAGCCCATTCTGGTGTCTGCTGCCTAATTGTACTCAGAAAATATCCTCTGTTGTTACATCTACACATTCAAACAGCAAACAAATGTCCATGTATAACTCACCTGCTACATCCCAAGGCATACAATGCATACTCTCAGTTTTATGTTGCATAAAAATTTCCTTGTTGCACACTGCCATCACATTATTTTCAATATTTTTTACTTAATTAACCACACAAAAGAGTATTTATTCCTTTGGGCTACCATGGTGCTCTGTGTGGAAATTTGTTTGCTCAAGAAACACAAGCCACAATGAGCCACTTGTGGCAGGGGGACCATGGACCATATCCTCCTCTGAGTATCAAGGAAGACAATGTGTCTGGATCTTACATGAGGAGCTGGAGTTTAGCAACAGTTACTTCCACTTAAACATCCACAGAGGAGCTGCTCAGTCTGGCTTCTTGTCTCTGCTTGGCTTTTGACACTCACCATTATGGTTGTTACATCACTACATTTCATTGTTTTTTCATTACATCATTGTTTCCCCAGACCTTCAAACACTTCACTGCTCTCTGCATGCACCTGAAAATGTTATTCCCCCACTGTTATGCCCTTTCCAGTCATGACAAACCCTTTGCTGTGATAATTTTGTGGCTGCCAGGGTAGTGCCAGCCATACTTCCAATGCATGCAGGTTGCTGTTGGGTGGCAGTGCAGAAGCAGAGGGGATGCTGAAAACCCTTGTGTGGTTTGGGAATCACCATCTGAGGCTGCATCTAGTCAGCATGACAGTGTCCCCAAAGTCTGGGCTAGAATCTCTCACATGTGAGACCAGCACAGAATTCTTCCCTGGTGGAAGGTACATGTGTTGGTGGAGGCAGAAGCAGATGAGGAGCTTTCTCTCACAAATCTCCACATAATATTTGTTTTCAGATGGATTTCCTCAAGAGCTAAGTGAGTCACAGTGCTGGGGGAGCATCGTCTCCTTTCTGCATCCCAAGAGGCTGTACTCACAGGAATGAAATCACAGTGGGTTCAGGAATTTTCCTTATAACTGCTGATAGACCAAATTTAGTTTTTTTTATTCAAGGACACACATGGAGCTGGTTTTCTGTATTTTTCCATTGGAACACTTTATTTGATCACACATGTTCTATTTAATACAAGAGAAAAGAAAACAAATTTAACGTCACATAGAGGGGGTGCCAGGTAATGGTTTATTCTATTAATTTTAAAATGGCTTTGTTCTTGACAGCTCAGAAAATCTCTAAGGAAACATATAATTTAGCCTAGCAGGAGATACATTCAATTTTTCTTATGTGAGAAGAATATGGTAAATTATAATTTATACCATAAATTATCTATTTCATTTAAGAAAAACCCAAAATCAGAGAAATCTGTGTTTCCTAATATGTTTCTCATTTATGTCCTCGGTCATGAAGCCTATTTCTTAACAAGAACAGAGAGATGCATCTCCAAATTAATTTGTAGAACTGTGATAATAAAATAAGCGTTAGCAGGATTAGAGGAGAATTACAAGGAGGACAATGCAGGAAGTGAAGGACAGTGAAGGTGCCCCTTTTTGACCCAGCTGTTTAGAAACCCTGGGCTTAAGAGTGTGCTGAGTTATGAGGGAGGAAGCCACTGATGGAGTCACTCTACTTTAATATAATCCTCAAAATGTGCACACAACCTTGTTTCCTAAAGGCAGCAAGAATCCAAGAGCAGGAAACAGTTTCTTTGTTTTTGGCTTTAAGTGCTTTTCCTGCCTATGCACTCCTCAAATTCTATTTGTTAGTTATGCTGCAGGACTTGTTTACACTCTGGTTCCTCTAATTTTCTAGTTGGATTTTTCAGGCCTTCTGAGTATTTGAGGAAGATACAAATGCTCTACTTTGCTATGCTATATTTTTTCATAGCAGTTTCCAGTGGAGCCTATTCCTCAATACAGTCTTACTTCTCAACTAGTGACATTATTGTTGATTCAGACAGAGGCTTCTCTTCCGAGGTGTTTTTTCTTACAGAGATCTCCAGTTGAGAGAAGTTGTTATTTCTCTCTCTCTAAGTTGGTTACCCATAAAAGTCATAAAAGGGCACACAGAAGTCTACCCTTATCAAACAGCTAGAAAGAAAGAAAGGTGAGGAAGCAACTTGCCTGGGGGATGCTGGCTGAGTGGAGCCCAAGTCCAAGGCAGACAGCAGCTACAATTCTGCTGCCATTTGGGAGCTGGAAGGGAGCTGGGCTTGGCGTGCTCCTCCAGGGGACATGGGCTAATGACAGCTGTGTAACCCCTTCATCCATGGTGATTAGAAGTGATGAAAAGTGACTGGCCTTACAATAAAGAGTTTAACATTTAGTCTGAAAATTTGCAAGGGGTTCCACAGGTCTCCAGGCTATCTCTGCACAGAGGAACAAGGTTCTCCTCCATCTTTTTAAAACTGCTGCTTCTGTGGCTCAGCAAAATGCAGCAGAGCAGGTCAAACACCCTTTTCCTTTCTGTGTACTCAGTTAATGTTGTTTATATTGCATTGGTGTTTTTAAACTCCTGGTAGCAATGGTTTAATTTCTACTCAAAAGAAGTTACATATTTATGGTTGGCACTGGCCTAGGAAAATAAGTTAATTTGCAAAGGAAAAGAGCCATGTGTAGGATCAATTTCAGCCACCTGTGATGCCTCCTCTGTTTAGCATAATCTTCTACTGAAATGAACAGAGATTTCTGTTAGTATCTCTGGGACTTCTTCAGGAGTGTTACTTGGCCTCATTATGTAGTTTAAAAGGAGACAATGTAGCTATCAGATAAATTTTAAGGTGGGTTTTTTTTTTTTGTTACAATAATTTCACACTCCATCTGAAGGACTGAGATAACAAAAACTCTAATTATTTTAGATTTTCTAGACCTCAGACCACGTCTCAGTTGTTTCTCCATGCCTCCTTTTGTGGTTGCTTGCAGAAGCTGCTCAATAAGCAAATTGTCAGCTTCTTACTAGTTATACAAGGAGACTGCAGCAGTGGTTGGACAAGTATTGGGATAGATGTCCTGATGCCATGGATAATTTGGAAGGAAAAACAGAATGAGAAACAGCTTAGAGACCTGCACAGGTCTGAAGATGATGAGTCAGGATCCTGGGCTTGTACTGTCCACCCTGCAGCTAATGCCCTTCACCCTGACTGACTCTGTTAGACCAGTCAATGCCGTGGTCACATTTACCCATATTTCCCATCTACTAGTGTCTATATGGATGTGACAGCATGATCCCTAGAATTATCTTTCTTTTAAATGCCCTTGAAAATGAAAAATAAATATATTAACTGTCCTTGCAACAAGAAATGCAGGAGTGATCTCCTCATGTCCTGCAGTAGTATGCAAGGCAGGGCTGGATTTAACTGGGGAACTTTCAATCTAATACTTCTGAGTACTTCTGTGCTTGTAAGGGGAAATTTACACTGCTCACTCAGTGTGCCTGGGACCTAAAATCACACAGTTTTTCTCTCAGGATACTCACAGTTCAGCTCAGTCTATGATCCTGGCAATAGTGGTCAATTTGACGTTTCAGAACTCAGATCAAATACAAAAAGTCGTAACAAGGACCATGTTCTGCCAAAAGGCAATAAGTCTTCCCAGCGGGTGTGATTTATTTCCAACAAAGGCAGGATTGAATACTGTGAAATACACAGATTCCAATTTTGATCAGGCAGAATAGAAAGCCTTTATCACAATGTGATAAAGCAGGCTACAGCCTGCTTTCAGGACATCACAGGAGCTCAACAAGCTATTTTCCATCAATGACCCTGGAAGACATCATAGGCAAAATCACCTGACAGGTGTTTCTAAACTTGTCTCAGGTAATTAGGAATATTTTGTTACAGTTCTGACAAAACCCTAGACTTTTATTAGCTGGGCTTCTGCTTAGAAGGGATGCCAATGGCACAGGCCAGGTAATGTGTGGGGAAAGTTAATTGCAGCCTGAGTGTTCAATAGTTTGCAACGTTTCTGCTGATAAAGATAAATATAAGACTTTAATTTTACAGAATTCTGTGATACATGAACCTTTCTTAATGTCATAAAACTCAACATCTGGCTTAAGTCAAATATAATTAATAAAGGAACTTGTGATATTGTTCTGTATAATTTTAAAATGCATGAAATTTTCCCTTTTCTTGACATTTTCTTTTATGCAACACAGTGCTACTTAAGCAGCACCATATTTAATTTAGAAGATGATTAAATGCAGTCACAGCGTACAGACGACAGAATTTATGAATCCCAACATAATTCCTTGTACACTTCTTTTCTTCTTATTTATTTGTGTTGCATGTGGCATTTTCTATGCAGAAATCCAGGTCCTCTGACTAGAGATGCTGCCTTTTTTCTTAAAATATTCCATTTGCTCTGATGTACCCTATGAAGAGAGACTGGCTGATTATAGGTGATATTGGCACCCACTAACAGTTACTAATTCATTCAAAAAACCTTCATAATAGGACAGGTCTGGTCCAAATGAACTTAATGCTTCTTTTCTAGTAGCTTCAAGAGGAAGAAGAACATGGTCCTTATGGTCTTCAAAACAAAGACAATGTTTTTTTAAAAAAAGACATCTAATTCTTCCATCAGCACCTTGACTAAGCAGCTTCTTTTCTATTAAAAATAGAGCTCTGACGTCTATAACTTGATTTTAAAAAAAAAAACCATAGCTGAAAGAAATGCTCCACAATAATGTCATGACCACCCCTCATTCCTTTTTCAGCTGAAAAGCAGATTGCTTCTTGCAAAAGGAGTACGTGCTCCCGAAATGAGTGTGTGCCTTTTTCATAGGCAAAACCCTTCATCTCATCCTGATGTAATTACCCAAAGAACATGGTAAATATATACACAATAATTATTCTTCCTTTGATGAGACATATTTACTGGTGTAATATATTCTCCCCCATCCAGATGTATGCAGGGTTGCTCAGTGTCTTTGGTTTGTAAATGTGTCCCTATGGACACATGCCTGTGTCTCATTTCTTTGTGTTTCCAAATTTGGAGAGTTTAGAAAGCAGTTCAATGATTAACATTCTTTTAATATTTTTTTTCCCCATAAAGAAAAGTATAATGTTAGTAACACCTCCTTGTCAGATGAACAAATATACAGGTTCAAAATGCAAGGTTTTTAAACCTTCACAGTTATGGGAGGGAGATACATGTGGTAAGCTGATGGTCTGGTGGATGTGTTCACTCTTCTGGGAAGAATAAATCAAATAAAGAGTTCTGTTACATGGGAAATATGGGGAAAATTTACATCAAAATAAGTAGGATATTTATGTGTCTTTCTCAGAAGCCTCTTAAGTAATGCCACATGACCAGAAGGCATGTGCTAGTCAACTCAGAAATGTGCATGTTCCCTTTTCCATGGAACTGAACATCACCTTCCCCCAGACAACCTGTACATGAAGGGCTTGCTCTCATTAGTTTTCATTACTGTAGGATTCATTAGTATGGCAATGAAGCCTCATACATTGTGTCTCTGTGAAAAAATACAATGAAGATTCTATTTCTGAGATGTTTCTGAAGTTCTAATACTTTATTAATGAAAGTTCATGCCAACATCCTTCATTGTAATTGGTGCAAATTTCTCTATATATTGTGCAACAATTTTTTACAACTTTTTTTTTAATTTTTATGACATCATCTACATCCACAGTTGGTGAAGGTCCCAGGGTTGCTCAAACACAAAACCTACAACATTTGCCCCTGAGATCATGCAGCTGGAGTGAGCAAATAGTATGTCACTCTCTGAGAGATGGTTTCATGACTATGAGAAAAATAAAATAAATGTTCCCTAGGGAAATTATTATGAAAAACTTCTAAGAATGCAAAGTCAAAAAGTCAAAGTCTTCAAAAGAAGAAATGGAAGCAGAATGAATGACTAGATGGGAAAGAGTGTAGTGTAGTAGATATTTTAAACTTTGCTCCAGCACTTCCAAATTTAGGTGCTGAGATTTAAATCTATATTGCCAGAGTACAGTTCAGGGTGTAATGATTTGCAATTTTGTATATTTTGGCAGTATATTCCATGTTTTAACAAATGATCTCTTCTTATGCCAAAGCATCTGTAAATTAGACTTGATCGAAATGGCAAATTATGTCACCTGGAAGAAATGAAAGTGTAGAGGATTCAGGACAGGGACTCTCAGCCTGCAGTTTATTAGCTGTTTGTGCCTTTTGAAAACTGTAAAGGGTTTTCAAATGAAAGCTGTCCTTGACAGAAAGAAGGCAGTGCCTAAGGAGCCCAAAGCTGTCAGCAAAACACAATCCAGAGGCACTGATGCTGGAACCCTCCCAATCCCTGCTGCTTCCCTGGCCCTTCATACACTGTGAGGCAGCAAGAAGTCATGCAGAGAAATTGCAGGCTGCCTGTGAAGGAGGTTTAAGCCTCTGTGTCAGCATAAAATGTCACACTGCCAAATTAGCTGGGGGCTCAGTTGCACTGGGCTTGATTTGTACACCTGGAGTTAACTTCACCCTGGACATTGGAGAACATTGCTTCACATGCTATGGTATTTCTCCTTTTTGAAGCCTCAAAAGCAATGGCAAAATTTTAGAGTTATGTGGTGGGAGCTTCATCCAGATTCATGCTGGGCTTTTTTTTCTGCATGAAAAGTACTGAATAAATCTAAGTTGTTAGTGACTGGGGAGTGCAGAGACTGCCTGAAGGCAGTGAACAGATGTGTAGGCTGAGTGAGAAACGATAAGAGAAAACTCAGCTTAAAGTGCTTGAGCTTCATCAGACTTCACATTGCTTAGACCATTAACAGAGGAAAAGAGAGCAATAAGAACTGAGGGATGTTTATATATAAGGACTTAACTTTCATACCTGTAATTCTTTTATGTTACTTTTTCAAGGGAGGAATGATGCACTGTTGATTTCTTGCAGAACAATGGATTTGGTAGGCCCATTTAGCATTCAAAGGTATTTGACAAGTATTTTTAAGCACAGGCTCTATTTACAATTCTATAGATTCCAGTTCTATTCAAAATTCTACTTTTTTTTTTCCAGCAGGGGGAAATCCTTTGGCTTTTTACACCTGTCCTCAATAATGACCTCTGTGCTTTAAAACAAATGGAATAATTTTGAGGGTTTAATGAGCTTTGGCCTTCAACAGCTACAAATAATCTAATTATCTAGCCACTGTGAATACTGGATGATTTAAGAATTAAAGACACAATTAGAATCTGTTACAGTAATTAGAATCTCTTTTAAACCAATTGCCTGTGGCATTACATGGTCTAGTGAAACAAAGGCTTCTGGCTAAGTGTTTTTCTTCCACTAAATGCAAAAACAAATGTTAGCACAATTTACTTTTTTTGAACTGAGAAAATCAAGATTTCAGAAGTCAAGTGAATTAAACTATCTGTTTTTTTAATGCTTCATATATCACTGAAGCCAATGGAAGGAAGATCACTGATTGTCTTTGGTTAAAAGGACTAAATGTATTTGTGTATTTAGTAATACAAGGAAAAGTACAATTTTAGTGAACAAAAGTGTAATTAGTTGAGTACACTAGAAAACATAATGTGGGTGGGTTGGGAAGCACTAGAAGAGCTTCTTCAGGCTCCACAAATCAGCTAGAAGTATTTGCAGAAATCAGCGAGCAGTGGATAAGGGTAATCCAGCTCAGCTGATATAATGTTCCTGGATTTCCAAAAATCCCTGACAGTACTTTTTGTCAAAGGCTGTTAGTGAAATCAAATTCTAATGGCAATAGAAGAAAGATCCTCTTGTAGAAAAAGAATGGGTTCAAAGACAGAAGGTTGAAAGACAACTGGTAGGATTAAATGGTTTGTTGCCATATTGATGATGGTAGAAGGCAGCATCTGATTGCCCTGCATGTCCATCAATGCTGTTCAGTTCAGCCTGAGCTGTTTGCATGGTCACTGGAATGGATTAAATGTGCTGCCAACAGCCAACTCTTGGCTGCTTCCCCCCTCTTCCTCTGCTAAAATGAACCTCTGCACAGGGAAACATAACATCTTTCCTTTCTTTCTCTTGCTTTTTACTCTCTATCTCATACTTCACAAGAGCTCACAGGTCACCAGCTCAACTGCAAACTGTAGGAACATGGGGAAGTCAAAAGGGTAACTGTCTGAGTAAGGCTGGAGAGCAAAACCTTGGATCTGTATCTGTAAGTGAGATGCCACACCAGGTGCTGTGGAGGATGTGTTGTGCCCAACACCAGCTCTGCTTGTGCCAGATGTCATAGAATGGTTTGGGTTGGAAAGGACCTTCAAGATAATCTCATTCCAACTCCCCTGCCACAGGCAGGGACACCTTCCACAACACCAGGTTGCTCAGAGCCCCATCCAGCCTGGCTCTCAGCACTTCCAGGGATGGAGCATCCACAGCTTTTCTGGGCAATCTGTGCCAGTGTCTCACCTCAGTCATCCCAGCTGTGAACATTTGCTTTGAAAGTGCAAAGAGTTAAATCATTTATAGCCCTGTCACTCTAAGTAGTGCTGAGAGCCTGGAGGCTGGTAAATGATACATGGAGCACCTCTATGTTCAGAAAGCATTTCCTGTTACTAAGTGATATAGAGAGTACCTTCAGAAATCCATTTTCTACATATTTTTAGCTGGATGGTGGCAGAGCAGGAGGATAAGGGTTGATGACTGACAGAGAGCAGGTTGCATGGGTGATCTGAAATCTGTCAAGATTCCTTATAATACTGGCATTTTTCTTTATTCTATAAATATAGTGACATGGCACAGTGCAAACTTTGTCCAGCCTGGCAGTGACTGGCTCATCAGTTTTTTATAGCTTCTTCCTATGTGTTTGCTTTCTTATCTGTCCTCTGGAGCGTATCCCATTTGCCACAGCTTGTTGCCAGGCTGGAAACTGACCCTTCTTCCTTCAGCTGGTCTCCCCATGCCCCTTGCTTCCATGAGACCAGAAACCAACCAAGCACCACTTAATTCCTGCCCACCTGAATGTGCTTGTCTGCCTTAATTTGTACCTATTTAACCTACTCACTGTTTTGGTGACACAAAATGAGTGAATGAGATGGAGTTACCTTGTAACCCTTCCTATTTTCCTGACATTCACTGTTCCCTTACACATGTCCTTATCCAGCTTCAGTAGAGCAGGACTCTGTCCTCTTCACTCATGCCATGCTTGAGTGGTTTCCAATAAAATAAGGAGTTGTATTTTTCAGAGTTATATAAATAGGGACCACATTGCTATCACTTGCCATAATAACAAGCAACATCTGTGACTCACCTCATCACTGTTAAAAGACAGTTTCTCCAGAGAGCAGAAAAGGTGTTTTTACAATTGATATGTTACTAGTTATTACTGCACAGAAAAGCCATAAATTTTGAAACAAAATATCAAGCTATCAAAGAAATAAAGCCTCTTGCTACAGGACATAAACCATGTTCTAACTAATAGGGCTAAAATAACACCTTCTTTCTGGATTCCTTTTAATAGTGATGTAATTCAGATACTCTGTCAATAAGCCCCTCTCTGAGAAAACATGCTGAGCAAAGTGGAGCACTGGTTTGTCCCTGGAATGGGCATTCTGTTATTCTGGGAATTTGTGTTTAAAAAGGACAGTAATTTCACGCATGTTAATCACAAGGCACCACACAAGTGCAGACAAACACAGTATGCATAATTTTAAGGAATGCAGGAACTATTTAAGCTATATAGAGAAATGCACTGAAAATACTTGCACTTAGCACTTTCAAAAATTGGAAAAACTGGACAGATTAGGTAATATGTTTTCTACTGTCTTAAAAAATGTGACTGTAGAAAAGACCAGATAAGATTCATCTAATCTAAATGAAAGCATTTACATCTGAGTTGCTATAGGCTTCCTTTATAGATGAGAGGTAGGTATTTTAAGGGTGGAGTTCACCTGGCCTGTGCTAGACATCTACATCTGATCAGCTGAATGCAACCCAGAGCCAGATGCTGTTGAACCTCATCAGGTCATGGAAAATGCAGAACTGTCCTCCTTGAGTGAAGACTCCCACGATTTCTTGCTGTGCAGCAGATGATACAACCATTTTAAATCTTAACAATCCTAGACTGCTTTTTCTCAGACTGTGGGCCAGGATCACGAGGGAAGTCAGGAGACAATTTAGAGTGCCAAGCTGGCAACATGTGAAGCACCATCTCCTTTCCCTCCTCTGGGAAGAGTGGTAAGGGATCACTGATACGACTTGCAATAATTTGTATTAGCCAGAAAAGGAGCTAATTACCTTTGACTGCTGGCAGCTCACATCTCTTCTAGGGCAAGAAAGTGAAATTTTCCTGCGTCTGAATAAGTGAGCTGCCAATGCTCAAGGGTCTACCAAACCACAAGCATTGAAGGAGAACTGTGTTTTCAAAACATTTGAGAACCTCCACCCCAGGTGTGTGAGGAAATCCCTGATGGCATCAGGCACCAAACTCTTCCAACTCCCATGCCATAAGACTGCTCTGCACATACTGCCACCATGGGAATGAAAGATCAGTGTTCCCTGCCTAGTTTCAAAGCTCTGGGTTTTGGCAATGCAAAAAGAGATTTGTGTACTGGGTCATTCACATCACCTATTTTAGTCTGTAACTCTAAACTGTCCTCTGGAGAGACTCCTCTCATTCTCACTGTACACAGTATCTGTTGCTTCCTAAGTAGGATGCATAAATTCCCCACCAGACACACTGAGAAAGGCAGAGAAGATCTACTCATGAGAAAAATCTCTAAGCAAATAACCCAAATAAGAGATTGGCAAAAAATACTTTTTTCAGTTTATATATTTTTTTTTCTTTTCCTATATTTGTTTAGGTAATGATGGATCATCAATATGGGAAATCAACACATCTTTATAATAAACGTGAATGCAGTCGTGCTTTCACTGATGTATATTCTTTCAGTGCTGCTCAATTCTCCTCCATTTCCAATTGCTGTTGATTTCCATTGCATAATTACTACATTACAGCACTTCTTAGACTGTGGAAAGCAAAATGCTACAGGCAGAGAATAAAGCTTTAGACTGCAGTATAGATGTCAAATCCTGTCAAAAGCTGGAAATCTGCAAGTACATGCTGAAATATCGGCTGACTTACCAACGGATATGGTCCAAACAGCAATGATCTTGGCAAAAGCCTTGGTTCTGGAGTTGAAGCGGCTGTGGTGGATGGGGTTGCGGATGGCGATGTAGCGATCCAGCGAGATGGCGCAGAGGTGCATGATGGACGCCGTGGAGAAGAGCACGTCCAGGTAGATCCAGATGGCACACAGCTTTCTGGGCAGAGGCCATTCGTATCCTGCACAACAGAGAGCTGCCATCAGCTAAAGATGTGCCATGCGTTTTGCTGTGACACGTCTCTTGGTGCCTATATCCTTCTAGGAGGATAGCAGTAGGTACTGTGTAGTAGTAAGTGATACATTTAGAAGCTGCCTGACAGTGTTCTAAGAAAATATTTTTATTTGTTTGCAGCCTTCTAACTGAAGCTTTTGGGGTTAACTCTGCTTCTTTAACAGGCTACAGGCAGCATATGTTTTTTCTTTTTAATTTTATTTGCCTAATGCTAGTGCTTGGTGCTATCATTAAACATTTTTGGCAGCAAATCTATGAGAAGAGAAGCAATTTTGTCACTATAAATCTGCAAATTCTCAGTTTTGCTTTAGGACTTTTTATCCACGTAATTACTGTATTATCAACACCTGCTGATATGTAAAGCTGCCTTCTGAAAATAAAACTTGGGATTTAATGGAAGCTAAAGAAGAAAAATTATTTTGTTTCTTACCAGTGATATTTATCTCACCTGTCTTTAGGCCTTTACTGCACACCTAAAAAAGGATATTCCCTCTGTCAATGAATATTGATAGGCTCCTCCAGGGAATGCAATCCAAAGCAGATGCATTAGTGTTTACCAATATTCAACTACAGCTTCTTTGCTCCAAATTATGCCCTTACTTTTTCCTTCTTCTTTCCACTACCTATGAAGATTAATTGATTACTTTCCTTTTTCAAGGCTATTGGGAGATGGCAATCATGACTTGCCTAGTTTTGTGCTTATTTTTTTGTTTTCCAGTCTAAGAAAAGCCTAGTACTTTATATTTTTCTTACAGATCATGCCTTTAAAACTTTTTTCCTTCTTCTTTTTCTGCCCTGGAATCTGTTCAATTTATCTGCATCTTGTTTATCATTCAGTGACTAAAGCAGGACTAGGTACTCTTGTGAAGGCCTCCTGACTGCTAAGTGAAATACAAAATTTCTTCATAGATCTTGAAGATAATGTCTTTACATATACAAGCTGAAATGGTAAGTGCCTTTTGCATGAAAATATCATGCTAGTGAAGCACTTTTAGCTAATGATACATTTTGACAGCCAGATCTTGTTCAGCATTCTTGAAGCCTGGACAAATTTCACCAGCGAAAGTTGGTTTCCTTCTTTACCTTTGTACCTATCCTCACTGGATGGTACTTGTTGGCTTCAGATTTTCTCTTCAGGGGTCCAGATTCAAATTGACGATTCTCATCCTGTCCCTCTGAGTGCTTGTAACCTCTCCCAGCTTGGTGCTTTTGGAAAACTGTGTGTGCTCTCACTCCACACATTATACATGCAGTTCAAAGCAGCACTGAGCAGACCCTGGCTAAGAAGAGACCTGCAGGACCCCCATTCCTGCAGGGAACAATTAATAGCTCTCCTTGGAGCAAGTTGTGCAGTTATCAGGGTCCTTGTCTTGTAGTGATGAATTTAGAGTGTATTACTCAAGCTGTCCATGATGGTGTGACAAGAGGCAATGCCAAAGCTCATATTGCAAGAATATGTTAGTATTTTGGGGAGTGCCTGTCAGGTTTGGAGATACAGTACAAGATTTACAACAGCAGGAATGGAAGGAGAGGTGAAGGAGGTAGTCTGTGCCCAATTACATTTAGTCTCAGTGTGTACTGAGGAGACCTATTTCTTGGTGTTCTTGCAATACAAGCTGACCCTGACAAGCCATAAAGAATTTTTGAACATACTTTATCATGTTTTCAGGTCTTCTGTTGGGAAATCTGGTCCCTGGAGTGTGTTTGTGATGGCTGGTTTTCAGGGGCATGACTTTCCAGTACCATCTCTCTGTCAGGCCTGGCCAGTTTGCAAAGGGAAACCTGTTAAAGTATTTTTACACTTGACAACATACATCTGTTCTCTTGCTTCAGTGACCCTTGGGAACAAATTTGTCATATCCTTTTAGACTTCTCATCTTCGCAATAACCAGGATGGGGCAGGGATAAAACAGCATCTCCAGATAAACTTCCTCAGAGACTACAATTCAAGAGAGGGGAAAGTATCTGAGAGGAGAAAACTCTGGATGGAATAGGGTGAACCCTTAATAAGGTGTAGATAACATCTTCCAGGAAGTTTTCTGCTCTGAGGACATGTCCACCTTGGCAGGACTTACTGGATGCTGCCTTTTCCAGCAGAGCCTGGGGCTGCTGGGTGGATGGAGAGCCCTACCCAGCCCAAAGGGTGCAGTCTGGCACAGGCACGTAGCTGGGCACCCTGAACAGAACTGCCCACAGCAGCTATAAAACTCTCAGGAAAATCATCTCTCTTTGAGCCAAGCCATCACCATAGCCCTTCAAGGGGCTGCAGAAGGGGTGGTGGAGCACCCTCGTTCCACAGCCTTGGAGGAGTCCTGGCAGAGCAGGTGTGTGCAAAGCCCTCCAGTTTGAGCTCATGGCTGCCAGCACAGGTGATGGGGCTGAAGTTGAGCAGTTGCAGCCAAGAAAATCCAGGAGCACAGACCAGCACGCTGGGGAGTCTGCCACATCGGCAAGGGGAGGTTTCCCTCTGTGCCATCACTCATCATCTCGGAGGCTGATGCTGCACCACAACAAAATGGTTCTCCTGGTACCAGTGTGTGCCACCAGAGGATTTTTCAACCCAAGTTATGCTGCTTCCATTCTTGGCCTTGCAAGGGAAGAAGCAGGGAGAGAGGAGGCAAAGCCAGCACAGTCCCTCCCTTTGCCTTTGCCTTCGCCTTCCTTGCCCGTGCCCCGGCCGTGGCCAAGCAGGGCGGCGCAGCCTTTCCCGGGACGGGGGCTCCGGGTTCCCGCCGTGCAGGAAAGGCATCCAGCTCCCCAGCCCCCAGATCCCTCCCAGACACAGGTTTCGGGCGGCTCGTCCCTCGGCAGCGGAGCCTGGCCAGCAGGAGTCCCTGTTGCTTGTCTCAGGGAATCACGCACGACTCCCATCGGACCCACCGGACAATTTCTGTTTCACGCTGTTTCTCCCGCCAAGGACAATCGCACACTAACACAGTAAATCGCAGTATTGCACCATCACTGATGCCAAATGCAGTTTGCAAATGCTACTGGGGGCGATCTGTGTACAGACACTGAAAATGGAAAATAGACTTCCAACTTGCAGGATTAAATCTCCCTAAGTCACAAGCTCATGTCTGGACCTTAAGTCCCAAAGCAGGGAAGTTAACAAATCTTTCCAAACAGTCTCACGTTCCTTCTGACAATGTCTAGCTTCTTTCTGAACTGTAGTAATTCAGCTGTGGCACTGGAAGACTCATTTCTGAAGTTTAGGGACAGTAACAGCCTGATAAAATTACTGCTGAACACATAGGGTGCTGCTTGTTCCTGCCTGAGCTGTGCTGCAAGTGATTTTGGTGAAAATGAGAAGAAAGATCTGCTAGTAATCACCTACAAGGGCATGAACTGTGAGTCATTATTAACTTAAGTAACTTCTCTTAAGAAATTATAATTTTGCATTTGTAAATGTTACTAAACAGGCAGAATTAATGCCCATCCATTTCTTAATTCCTACAATATTTATTCCAGCATTTGCTAGAAAGCATATTTCTAAGCAGGGTATTGGTGATAAGAAAATGATTTACATTTGTATTACTTCATTAAAAACTGAGGGGGATGCCTACTTTGAATCTAAAAGTAGTCATTAGTGTTTCAGTGCTTATTTCCTGGGCAAAGGACCCCAGCAGGACCCTACATTCTCACAGAGAATATGAAAATTATGAGCCAGGAAAAAAACCTGAAAGCAATAGAAAGAACAAAGCATCTTCATATATACTTTGAGACAACAATCTGACAACTGAGTAATAAACTAATGTTATGGACTGTATTTCTGTAGCTGGAAATATAAAAGATTCAAGTAGTTCACCTGTTCCATCCATTAACCAGTGACATATATTTCAACTTATATGGGATGATAACAATTTTCTGTGGTAAGAGAATGAAATCATAATAACAACAAGATGTTATTGCATGCAATGTTTAAGGCTTGTAAACACACATGCAGTAGGTTACACAGCTAATACTCACCATACAGTATGGTTAACATGGATACAGGCATGACAAGGAAACCCAGCAGCATATCAGCTATTGCAAGTGACATTAGAAAATAGTTAGTGGCATTCTGTAGTTTTTTCTCCAGTGAAACAGCCATGATGACAAGAATATTTCCAGCAATGGTTAAAACAATCACTATCACTGTCAGCAAAGCTGGCCAGTTTTTCTGTGAAGGGCAGCACGGTGGGCTCACGTTACTTTCACAGGAAAGGTTGGTTAGATTGTCAGAGTTCACAGTCAAGTTGCACAGATGTGATATATTAATTTCTCCAGCTCCATAGACGTTCCTGTAGAATCTTCTCTCATGATTTATTTGTATGAAGGAGTTTGCAGTTGGGTTCACAGAGCTCTCTCCATCACAAAGAATATCCATTGCTATGTCCAAAACCACAGAGACAAATTGTGAAAACCAGGAAATTATCACCCTTTGTCAGCATTGGGCATTATATTCCTCAGCTCTTCATGCCAGAAGTTGAGGGAGCACGATCTTTTGTAGACTGTATTTTTGCCAGCAATTTGTATTTTAGTATAATGTAGAAAAATGTATAATGTAGAAAAACATACCAGAATTACTCTGAAAGCTGAAATGTTTTGTTTTCAGTTCCATAGGAAATCCAGTGTTGGCATATATCGAAAATCCAGCTGAAAAGTAAAACTGGGCTGTAGGATACAGAACGTGGAATTGAGGCTTCAGAGAGCAAAAATCTTGGAGAAATAAAAGACATAAAACTTTTGCAACCACTAGAACTCCCCTCTGGAGCTACATCTTATTGCTATTGGTAACTGTAATCACACAATTTTAAACACGGCAGTATCAAAATAGCTTGCTGTATTAAACAGCAAAGCTCTTGCTTCTCTATTAAGGATGTTGATTAGTGATTCCATCCAGTATCTTTCTCTTGAAATAATTAAATATGCTCTTATTTATAGTGTATCTTCCATAATACGGCTGATAGTCTCTGTCTTCTGCTGTATTTCAGAATCATTTTCTGCCTTATATCAGAGACTACACATTCTGCCCCATGCTGATTTTTGTAGCTAATTGTACCTTTCGGCCCAGCATGGCTTCAGAATGAAATTAAACAACTAGATACTGTTATAAAAGAATACAATTTAAGGAAGACTTACATTGCACTTCAGAGCCCACTTTCAAACTGCACATAGATGCACTTTGCGCCCTGGTTTAACATATTCTTCACTGTGTTTATCCAGTTCCGTGTCTTTTTTTCTTCAGCCTCCTCCACAATGGTGGTATTTCAAATAGTTTTTTGACTTCTAAACTGCACACTTGAGTGAAGCCAGTTCCTGTGCTGCGAGGCTTGCTCTTTTCTTCTGAGAGATAGGCTGCTTGCCGGCTCTTTCCTTGTGCATTTCCCCGCCCCAGGGCAAGCTATATTTAAAGTAATAATAATATCAGAGCCCTTCTCGAAGTGACACAAAAGAAAGCGTGCGCACACACTCACGAGAAAGCAGCCTCCACGGAGGAATTACTGATTGCAACAGGAATGGAATTTCTTCCCTGCTGCCTTGTTCGGATTGTCAGACCTCCCACTCTCAGGATGTCATAAACCACAAGGTAGCGACAGCAGAGGAGGGCAGGGGAGGGCAGAGCAGAGAGGGTCCTTCTGGTAAAGCAGCAGCTTTTTCAGTGCTTATTTCAGAGTTACCTGCTTGGGGGCTTTTTCAGTGCATGCTTTCAATGTGCAGCGGATGGCTCACAAACAGCTGCATGCAATTACAGGGATTTAGAGGATGCAGGCTTGAGAGAGACAAAATCTAAGGCTTGCAATAGTAGAGACTAGTGAAATATGTGAGTGAGAAGTTTTTTCCATAAAGAGGGGAAATTCCACCAGCCTTAAAAGGCAGGCAGAATATTCAGTCCCTTTCAGTTTCAACTCCAGATCTGTGCTGACATGTGAATCAAATTGGCAATAGACATTTATAAAAAATTGAAGTCGCTCTGATGTCATACTCATTTGTCAGGAGATGGATGTAAGAGCTAACTCCAGCAGCCTGTCCCAAGCAGGCATCCCAAATGAAGCAGTTCAAAGTGCGTATGGAGCAAAGGGGAAACAAAACAGCCTGACACTGCTTCTGCCTTGTACATGAAGAAATAACCAACTCTTCAATTTGCCACCTAAAAACTACCAGCTCCCAGACTTTCTGAGACTTACAGTTGTCAAAATTTTGGCAGAGTGGGTCTGCTGCTCACCTGCACATCCTGAAGTATATTGCAGACTTCCCTTATGCTGAGGGCAGTGGCTTTAAAGAGGCAGGCTCAGGCAGTTTACAGTGGGAGCTCAGAGAGGTGCCAGTGTCACAGGGCACCCATAGGTCCTGGCAGGCCCTTGGGAGCTGCAGGCTGCTCCTACAGCTCAGCTCTGTGTGCAGCACTGTTCACCCTGCTGCAGGTCCTAGGGAGCTTCAAACACATGGAGCATTTCTGCAGCTCAGCTGACATGTGCTAATCTCTTAATGGACTCAAACCTTACAAAAAGTGAGCCTCAGAGCACACACTGAAGCCCATTCAGACCAGTGGGGCACAGCTAGAGAGAGCCTTTCACAGTGAAGTTCTTTGGAAACAGTTTTACTTACAGATGAACCCAGCAAGACTGAGCAGACAAGGCAGTAGCTTC
This sequence comes from Erithacus rubecula, assembly GCF_903797595.1. Lineage (NCBI taxonomy): Eukaryota > Metazoa > Chordata > Aves > Passeriformes > Muscicapidae > Erithacus > Erithacus rubecula. The sequence goes on from NC_136658.1 coordinate 68,692,438, forward strand.
CACTGGTGCCCATGTGGAACTTGGAATTGTGTCATCACAGTACTGAAGTTTCCCAGTTCTACAGGTGAGGCCAGAAAACTATCAGACAATATAAACTGGTTAAAAAAGGTGATAATGCTGAGTTTAGCAAGAAATGTTTCAGCCCTGTCAGTCTCACCCAGAAGCCAGAAGAGGAACTTTCCTCTCTCCTTTCATACAATAACCAAATGCACTACTGTGTTCACCAAGTGATTTTGGTACTCATGCTCCAGTGGGTTTGGCAGCCATTCAGAGGGTGGGCTTCACCTGCTGAATACAGCTACTGTGCAGAACAGGGCACAGGACCCCTTGGCTAGGGCTACATACAACCTTTGTGAGGAGCCCAGAAGTCCTGTTGTTTTCTTGGAAGGGTGGCTCTGGGCTCTGACAGCTGGAGTGTAGTAGTCATGGGTATGTTGTGGATGTCACTTGCAAGAAAAAAGCAGCAATGTGTTTATTGATATAACCCAGTGATTTTGCCAAGTTTCATGGTAAATGTGAGAAGGGTTTAATAAGATCTGTTGACAAGGTGCACTTGATTATTTATGGCACAGAGGACAGGATCAAACAAAACAGGCAGGGAGAGAGACTCTTCTCTTGAATCATGAGGTTCAGAAAATACCTCCCTGTGTTCTAAGCTCCTTCTCAGAAGGGAGTTTATGTGTGCCTAATTCCAAATTTAGTTCCAGATTTAGGCAATGGTTTATGTCTCAAGGATTATATGTGCACAATCAATCCTTTGTGTCACTTGGCTAAGATTTCAGAGTTTAGCATACTATTAATCACTTACTGAGAATCTCTTGAGTTAAGGAATCTCTCAACTCCAAGGAGTAACCTTGAGAGCTACTACTCAAAGCAAAGACCCTGGCAAACTATCCACTATCCTGCAGGAGAGACCAACGAGCCTGTTCACTATTTATGATGTAAGATAATTGACTTATAGTCATATTTGCATACCAGCTAAAGAAGTTAATTTCTTCCAAACTTGGCCTGAGTTGGACCTTGACAAACACTATGGCTGGGGGTGTACAATGACTCATTTAAAACTGCAGCTCTACTCTGGACATCAAGAACATAAAAGTGAAGTGCAGGTCAGCTGAATGTTACCTTGCCTAAGACCTTTGCAGCTCACAAGCTCTTCATTTAAGGACTGCACTGTTTACTTTAGTGTAGTTGTAAACATGTGTATCTACTACAAGGTCTGAGAACCTTCTGAAAACTTAGTTGTCTTCACAGAAAGCAATTTAGCATATGTGAAACTGAGGCACAGGCATATTAAATTTTTTAAGGTTTGCAGGTGAGGCATGGATAAATCAGAAACCAGTTTTGTGTAGGTTGATGTATCAGAAACAAATCTGTGATCTTATGTCTTCTAGCAAAGTGTGTTGGATGTGCAACTCATCACGAATTTATTGGATTATTTATCTCAAGACTTTTATTTTATTTTGACTGCAAAAGTCACTCATCTCACCTCCTCCCAAGAACCTGAATTTTTTTTCCTTCCGTATCCTGGCAAGTATCAAGCCAGAGAAGAGTCCAACCTTTGTTTGCAGAGCCCAACAAAAGGAGAGTACCAGGGCTCTCACCCATCTGCAAAACCAAGCATGAGCTCTACCTTGAGAACTCAGTTTGGAAGAGCTCCTAGGTGATCAGTCATGTCCAAACCAGCCTTGACCATTGCTTTTCCTAAAGGTGGGAAGCTCTGGAAAGCTTGGTCCCATGATCTTCCATTTTAAGCAAACAAGGTTGCAAGTGGGTAACAGCAGAGCCTCGCACGCTGCGACCTGCAGTTCCAGGCAGTGCGTCTGTGCTGAGAGCAGGCAGCTGTGCTCTGTCCCAGCCTATGCAAATTAAGTGAAATCTCAGCTTAAAAATGGCAATAATGTGGTCTGCAGTAGACAGAAAGCAGTCTCTAGAAAAACAGCTGGCATGGGAACAGACTGCATATTGCTTTTTAATTTCTGGAAGGCACCAATGTAACAAATTCATGACAGCCCCTCCCCTGTTCCCTAGCTCTGCTTGGAAATTTTTTGTAGGATATTATTCTGTTCTCTTGGACAGGGTTTTTATGCCTGGTGCACATAAACACTTCCTAGAAATGCTGCTTTTCAATAATTTTCATCTGAAAATGAAAAACTAAAAACCTAGTTTGCATAATTCAAATTTGGTGTTCTCGGAATTGTTTAAGGTGTAAAAATCCCCAGTTTCTGAGTTTGCCATTGCTCTCTGGTGTTCTGAATAGATTTTGTAATCAGTAAATGTAATAGTAACTGCAGATGCTAATCAATCACTCTGATATCTCAAAGTGAGGCAAGTGGAATGTGAATAATTTGTGTTGTGTTTGAGACTACTACAGATTGGTGTCTCTGTTTGCATTCATCAGGGGCTGTTGGATGTGAATCAGAGACAAAGCAGAACTAATAACTAAAAACCCTCCTCTCTTTTTGATGCAGTCAAGCCCCATCTGGACCTCTTAGCCTTCTAGACCATGCCATTGCAGTGAGGTGAGAACAGCCTGACATGAACCTTCTGAACACCATGCTGGAGCAGCATCCCTCAACCTTGCTGCTCAAAGGTGGTGATCCTGAGCAAGCTGGGTGTTGCAGCACCAGAGTCCTGTGTCCTGATGACTGTAAACCTGGGGTGAGTAACTGGTGTGATATTGTAGGGGTCTTTGCTGTGAAACTGGATATCCATAATAATAATTTGTTCTGTATTGCTTTTGAATGACAACTGAATATTAAAATTTGAGGCACAAGGGAAAGCTGGAATAACTCAGTTTAGCTATAATTTCTAAGTAATAAGAATACATATATATATATATATATATATATGTAACTGAAGCTCTCTAAATTTTCATGTCTATCCCACACACTAATGCCAGTTTCAATCTCTGTTCAATTCCATGTGAAGCTGAATTCATAGCTTGCTTTTAAAAACCTGTCTTATTCATCCATGAGTTTTGCAAAGATGTGCCATCTTCCTGAGGATTTGTAGGGTGTTATCTTTTCTAACCACACTATAATTTCTTCAGTACAAGTTCCTGTGTGTACTTACAGTGCCAAGTGGAAGTTAAATGTGAGAGAGGACCCAGAGCACCTTAAGGCACATCTTTTATCTGCCTAAAGCCAAGCTCTGAGGTCAGATTGGTAATGCTGAACCTTCAAACCCTTTAGGTTGTGTCATTCCAGTGGAGCTCAATGGAATTACTGTGATATGAAAATGATGGAATGATTAGTTGGCTGGAAATTAGGGTCAGAATTATTTATTTTTCTCATGTGCAATTTTACCTGTTTAAACATTTCTTTCCCCATATCAAAATTTTTTAGTGGGAGGCAAAGTTATGAAGGGCTTTGGTTTGGAAGCATCCAAATATATTGCTTCAGTCTTGTTGTTCTAAATATGATACTTTAATATTGTTGAATTAATAATATTTTCTTATGAGCCAGCTATCCGGCTGGGATGCAAATTGTCTTATTCCCAGATTCTCCTGGGCAATTTATATCCACCATGACAGCACACCCAGAGGCAGTTTCAAGTTGAACTGAGTTGCAATAAAATATTCTTGTTCAGCTAAAAAATAAACTGAAACATTTGGTTTGGGTCAAGCCCATGCAGTGAAAAAAAAAATTTTGTTTTGATTTTCCCAAAGGAAACCTGAATGCTTTGGGCAAAATTGATTTGATTTTTTCCTTGAATAGAAAGTTGGTTTTGTGGAAACTTTATTTCCCACCACAGGCTGAAGTGTTGGAGAGTGTCCCTAAGCTTTTGTGCTGAAGCAATTAAAAGCCTCTGATGCTTTAAGGAGGAACCCTGCAGCCTTATTTACAGAAACCTCTCTAAAAATCTTCAGTGAAATCTGAAGGGAAAATTCTTCTCCATGTCTTGCTCTCAGCTGTAAATATTAACTATTTATGTACATGACAAATATTAACTATTTATATACCTTTTATACCACAAGAGGCATATTCAGATATTTGATTTACTAAAACTTGTGTTGCTTTGAATATTTGCATTTAAGGTCTGATAGGTTGATAGGTTGGCTTGCTCTGAGACACAATTATGTTGTGCTATGGCCAGCTTTTGGGTAGGTAAAATTTTACTGCATCCTGACACACTGCATCCTGCAAATTCCACTATAAAAGCTCCATATTCCATGCATTAATACCTGAATCTCTTCCACTATCTTTTTCCTCAGTTTAAACTTGCAAGCAATAGTGAGCCTTTTCCACTTGATTTGCTTCAACTTACTGCTTAAAGATGCACTTGCTACCCACAATTAACACTGGTCATCATCCAAAGCCTGTCTCCCATAGCTGTTACCCAGTGGAATAACATCTTTTTAGTGGGGTGATAGAAACCAACACACCATATTGCAAAGGTGGCTTTGTGGGAGCTGTCTGCCAAGACAGCATCACCTCTGGGGAACCTCACAGCTTAAAAACCTTTTATCAGGTGATAGACACTGCAGAAGATGGTGGGGGCACTTCATCCTTTCTTTCTTTCCCCTCTTCAAAAAACTTCCAACATTTTGATGGTCAGTACAAAAGAAAGGGAAAACAAAAGGGAGACAAAAGCAATTTCAATTTTTTTTTGTGTGTTCCAGTCTATGATTTGGCTGTATTTCTCTGGGTTACATTTTTACTTTTTTTTCTCTAGTAGCATGTAAACAGAAATGCAAGTGTAAAATGAATCCATAAGGATTTTCCTACACTTTTGCTTGGACATTGATGGATGGAGAAGCATTTAAGAGAAAGAAGAATCAATTTTGAATTTTTGAATCCAAAGATGTGGGTCATCTTTTCTGTATTTGCAGCATTGGGTAGTGGCAGGGATTAACTCGAATATATTTGTACTTTCCAGAAGCTCATGGGTTCACCAGTGTATGGCAGACAGTACCACAGAGCCATATAATAGGTGAGCACCACAAGAGTGATGATTAAAATATTTTTACTTTCCATACATTTGGCAGAATCAAACAGCTGCAGCCTTAAAGTTTTGCATATATAAAAATATATATCCTCTGTTATTCCTGGGATAGAACATTTTTCCAAGTTATTAAGTAACAGTGTGTAATTTATAACCATCAAAGTGGAAAACATTATGCAGTGCACGAATTAGCATGAATGTCTGTTATTGAATATGTGCTATATTTCTAGAAAGATGCAATTATTCCACATTGGCAAACTTTAGATTCTTGCTATCGGGTATTATTTAGTTATATTTAACTGGTTAGAAAAGCTTTAATGGATGTCAGCAAGGGCTCTGTAAAAGACATTCCCCAGTAGGTCCAATTTTGTGTGAAATAAGCAAAATTGTTTTCTTCATGAATAATAGTCCAGCATTAAATCAAGACGTTTTGGGCAATGTGGACTGGCAAGGAGGTGCAAATAAGTAATACAGACACACTGGCTGATGGAGCCCTTAAATATCAGTCATGATATTGTGACTGTGGCTTGCCAGGAGTGTTGGTAGGAATTGCATCTGGGATCCAGTTTGCATGTTTAAGATAGATATGCACCTTAATTGTAGGTGCATAGAGAAACAGCTCTCTGCATGGAAAGGTGCTTGATTCCATTGATGCTGTGGCATCAGTGAATTTAGGGCCAGTCTTTCAGTGGGCTGCTGAGCTGGATCTCACCCTCTACTCATTTCATGTAAGGTGGTGATTCACATGTCCAGCTATGGATTGTATCTTCATAGTAGTGTCTGGTTCTTAAAACAGTGGAAGCCAAGACAGATCCACAAAATGCAGCAAAAGAATTAGGTTGCCTCCAGCTTTGTAAATTCTCTTTTACATGTAGATACCATACTGTCTGAACTAGTTGACTCAAACAACTGTGCTGATATTTTGCTGTAACTTCCAGTATTTTAAATACTGTGTTTCTCACAGAATTGTTTACTATAATTTAAGGTGTTTTGTTGGAAATGTAGTGTCCTTTTTCACTTAGTGATGGAGCTAATTCCCACCTTATTTTTTAGCTACAATATGTGAAGAGGTACTCTCTTCAGAGCCTGCAGAATTCTGCTGTGAAGGTCCTAGAGAGATCACAAAGACCAACAGCTTGATTTGTAAAAGAAGCTGTTATTATTTACTTAGTTTAATAGACACTGCTCAATCTGTGTTCTGGTTCCTAAATATCACTGGCATCCAAATGCTTTTCTTTAGAACAATTAAGGCAATCAAAAGTATTTACTTAAAGCACTGAATCACTTAAAGAAACAAGTGGAATACTACTACAGTATAAAATATTTTTCCAGTGGAATTTGATATCTCTGTAAACATTTTAGATGTAATTTTCTTCTGATTCATTTTTGAGTCCAATGAGGATCCAAATATCAAGTTTACTATCAATTTCCCCCCGAGAAGCAAGTCCTGTAAATTGGACTACAAGTAGAGAACTGATTGCTTTATGTGATTTTATTTATATCATTCAAACATATGTCAGAACACCACTATATTGTGGAGTGTAATAAAAGGCTGACTTAGGTTATGAGTCTTTTAGGACAATCCACACTCGTTGGGCACCTCCACACACCCATCTTACACACCCATATTTTGCAAACATGGGCTACAGCTGAGTGTTAGAGCCATGCAGGGCAGGCATGAAAACCCCTAAGGACACCTCTGATCTGAATGTTATATTGGCCTCATTGAAATATGTATTTTAAATGAACTGAGCCTGATGTCTTTCTTGTATGGGAATATGTTGTCTTAATGATGCTTCTTTGAGAGCCGCTGATGAGAAAAAGGAATGAGGGAACAGTCATTAGCATTAGGAACATGAAAGTGCTGAATGATGGAAGCTATCCACTCTATTCCAGCCACAAGTTTTTATAGTGTCTACTAATACATTATAGGGCACTGCAGGTTTCTGTGGTACATGCAGAGTTGGTGAGCTAATGCACACCAATAAATCCCAGTTAGCTTCTGCTCTGCCCTGGTGATCTGTGAGAAAGTCCTAAGAGATGTGCTGGCACAACCCAGTGCAAGGAAGATATGTGTGTCTGGGCACAGCATTAGGACTAATGTGGATCAGAATACTTCCCAAAACATGCATATTCCTCATGAGGATGGCTGCTAGCACACCGTGTAGCCCTGGCAGCTATCCCTTGTGAGATACCACCAAGGAAAGACTTCATCAAAGTTGTCAGTTCCATGGCTGCAAGGGCAGGGAGGATGCATGAGCATGCTTGGGCTGCCCACAGGAAGTGTGGGAGGCAGCCTGGAAAGCCCAGACAGCAATTCCTGGGACATGAGGGCAGTGACTAACTGGGACTTGTGCCACAGCTCTCACATGATGATAGAGTCATGGGCCAAAAGGAAGGCACTTCAAAAGCATATGTGAAAGCAGATATTCAGTTTGATAAGGTGAAGAGATAGCAGGAGAAAGGACTGCTGCAAAGTGTCAGGATCTGCAGAACAGAAAGTGAAGAGTGTATAGGAAGCTAGAGAAGGGTTTGATGTTTGATGGGTGAGGGAAAGGAAGGAAGTTCTATCATGATCTGATCTGCAGATTCATGAGTCAGGTATCAGGCATGCAGAGTCAGATGAGTCTTTGACAAAAACTTCCTTCTAAGCCCAGGAATGACCCTTTCCTACACCCATGGTTTGAAGTTTGTTACTTGGAGTTCAAAAAAAATAACTTGCAAAAAAACAAAACTCCAAAAGAATCTTCATGGTCCATGGTTTTCTTTAAGAATTTAATGTGTTCTTGGCTTTCATACACTATCAAGTACTAATTTTAATGCCCATTTATTCTTCAGTATTTCTTAGGCAGTTTTTTTTCTATGTGTTTGTCAGGCATGCTCTAGAAGAAAAACTGCTCCAAGAAATTTAAACCTGTGACCCTGTTTGTACTAAGAAAAGGAGAGCTTAACAAGGGAGCAGAGTGTCCTCCAAGCCCCTGGTAAATCAATGCAAATGGAAAATCTCCTGTTTTCGCTGTACTTTGTTTCCAGGAGGAAAACAGCTTGTCTTTGCCAGGTCCAGAATTTGAGCCTTAGTGATCTTCTTACTGCCATTTTCTGAGGCACTGTGCCAGTAAACTCTCCTGACTGAGACTGACCTTTAGTACCTGGAACAATGGAAATCCCGTAACAGCCTGAGAGAGAACAGTGAAGAACCTGTCTTTGTAAAGGAAGGCTTGGAATGACCATGTGTGCTTTCAGTAGAAACTATGTGTGGGCAAGAAGTCATAATTAGCTGCACTGGTTATAACGAGCAAATTGAGAAGAAGGATTTGTGATCTTTGGGTTGAAGAGACCAGGTGCGGGTGCCACTGGAAATCTCATCACAAGCTGCTTGGCAGAGGTTGGAGCCTGTATGTTTATATGTGTCTGGTTTTATTTATAGGGCATTTTGGGATTGCACAATCCAAGGGAGAAAAGGCAGTGGGAAAAATATATCTCCTTTCCTGGTTGCCTCACGGAGTTATTATGAACACAACTCACTTCTTAGCAACATACTGTTTACTCAAGTCAAAAGTTGTGTGAAGGGCATTTTGGGAATGAAAGTGTCAGAAGTGCCTAAAGCATGTTGACTTTGAAGAGACAGTTTTGCTATAAGAAGGACACTTCTGTCATTTGTGCTTTGTACCTTGTGCCCAACAAGCCCACCATGAGGGGAACAGAAATCAAAATGTTCTAGTGTTGGAAAATTTCAAGGCAATGAGACATACCTGGCACATGGTAGGTGAAATCAGTACATCACAAGAGAGCTGAATTGCTTCCTTGATGTTTTCTGTGTAGTGTTTAATTTAATGCACAGCATTAAAATGCAAAATTCGAGCCAAAAATTAGCCTCTGAAAATAAATCGGGCATCCACCCAAATGCTTGACAGGAGCTAAGCCTTGTATTGTGGCTCTGTATAATGGCTGAAACCCCATGGCAGCCTGGGCCCGAGTCCTGAGTCAAGAGCTGCTCAGGGAGTACCTTTTCCCTGTAAATATGTGCTTAAATATCAGGCTGCTGAAATGGTGCATCCGGCTTGACTGATCCTGTGCTGGTGAGATGTGAACAAAGAAAATGGCATGATCCAAGACAAATAAAGGAAGACTCTGTAACAGCAAGGACTTATTTTTCCTCACAGTGAATTCAGTGATTGTTCATTAATGTTCTCACTAATGTGAAGTTAATAGAGAACTGAGCTTCCACAAAGTGTAATCTGGAAAATGTTGGGCAGATGTTCCTGTGTCAAAATGGATGAACTATCCCAGTGAATCTAAAAAGATGTGATCCAAATCCTATTTTATGCACTCTTCAGTGCTTCCTGGTATGGAGGTACATTACTTACTGGGACTAGTAGATAGTAAGTCAGTGCTAACCACTTAATTGTTCAGACTGGAAATTTCCTGAGCTGCAAAAAACCGCAAACATGAAGGTGAAGAATGGTGAACCTCCTGTCTGCAGCTGTCTAAGACAAGACTCCTAATTTCCCCATCCTCCTGCTGCTCTTTAGATGTTTAGATATGTTGTTCCAAGTTCCCATAACATCCGTGTGTACTGACAAAGGAGATCTGTAAGCTCTGTACTGTCCAAACTAAATAATAAATTACCACCTGAAGTCTCCTTTCTGAATGTCCCCCTACAGAGTTTCTGGGGTGAGCTATTCATCTGGGTTCACATACTCTGTGTGGCTACTGACTTTTACAAAACAAGCTGCTTGCACCCTGTGTCTCTGTTTCACACATGCTGTCTGCTAAAGAACAGGAATGAACCATTAGAGTCACAGTTTGAAAACTGGAAACGTGTCATTGTGTGTCATCAGCTGGAGAAAAATCCCATCATTGCACTGCTACTGCAGCATCCTCCTTATTTGTGCCTCCAACTCAAATGCATTAAATTTATTTACACAGTAGTACAACTCTAAGACAGATTTAATATATTGGGATAAGAAAAGGTTCAGAAAAACCCACTCCTTCGTTAATAATTGAAGCAGCACTTGTGCTGGCAACAGAGGAAAGTGAAGTGATGCCAGGCTATAGGACATTAAGCAGAGAGTCAGCCATAGACCCATAGAATGGTTTAGGTTAGAAGGGGCCTTAAAGACTGTGTGCTGGCAACCATGGGCAGGGACACTTTCCATTAAGCTAAGTTCCTCAATGCCTCATCCATCCTGGCCTTTGATGGGTCTGGGATGGGGCATCTACTATCTCCTCCTCCAGTGCCTCATCACACTCATAAAAAATAATTTCTTCGTAATATCTAATCTAAAACTATCCTCTTTTACTTTCAAGCCTTTTCCTTTTGTCCTATTGCTACATATCCTTGTAAAAAGTCCCTCTCCAGTTCTCCTGTAGCCCCCCTTAGGAACTGGAAGGTGTTCTAAAGTCTCCTCTCCAGGCTGAACGGCCCCAACTCTGTCTTGGGAGTACAATAATAAACTGATTTAAGAAACACATACAAATACTGAGTTTAGTCCAGCAATCATTTAGTCCAGAACATGGACTGAATTGTAAAAAGCCCCTTAGGTTAGCTACTGTGTACCCTGACAGTGTAGGACCAAGGCAAGCTTCTGTTGGACCAGTACTCCACACTCCAAGCAATGGGATGCCTGTTTCCTAAAATATCTTCCTTTGTAAAGAGCTTTTGTTTTTTCCCCTTCACAATGGGCAGTTTAAAATTCACCTCATGATTTCATCCACTGTTCCTAATTGCATCCTTTCTCCTGGAGGAGGTAACTCCCCTTGGTGTGCAGACCCTTCAAATAGGGATAAGAAAATCGCTGTCCCTTTTCTTTTGCAGATGTATTTAAGCCCAGCTGTATTCATAACTAGCCTTTCAAATCTTCCCTCCTGCAGCCCCCGCATCCTTTTTGCTGCACTGTTGTTACAATTTCTCACTGGGCATACGTCTTTTCTGCTTTGATGGTAGTACAGCAGCCACGACAGGTTTGTCAAACCCTTGCATACCGAATGGAAGACAATTAATACTATTGTTCTTCCATTTTACAATAGGAGATAGACAATTTCCTTTTGCTTGGACTTTCTTCCCACCACCTTCTGAGCTGGAACAGATTGTCCCCTCCAGTGTAATTTCAGTCATATTTAGTCCTTTAAATTGTGTTTGGATTTTTCCCCTTAAAAACAGGAGAGCATTAAAAAAAAAGAAAAAAAAGAAGTGAATGAGAAGCTTTTGCCCTTTGCATTTCTCAGCTGTTTCATTTCATCATTAACCCTATCTCTGTTAAAAAGGTTTGGGAAAAGTAAGGCATGCGAGGAGATTGTGACAGGTGAAGGGGATAAAGCAAGACAAATGCTTTGGAGGACTGGGCATCAGTGGGAAATAGATGCTTTTGAGCAGGGGAGCTGAAGGAAGTATAGCAATGATTACACTGGAAGGCTGAACTGGGAAGGCCAAGTAGGCAGTAGGTAGCAGGAAGTGATACATCAGTGGCAGCTAAGGGCCAGTGGGAGAAAAAGAAAAGGCTCTGTACCACCGTCAACTGACTTGATCACCTGCTGAGTGGGAAGGGTGAGAAAAGCAATCCTCCTGGTGCAGCAGAGAGCATGGGAAAGCTGGATTTGTAACTTGAAAGACAGTTGATCTGGGAAATTTTTCTGTACTGAGGCTATGACTTGATGTGGATGGTAAGGTGTGGCATGGGAAGATGGAGCAGAGTGAACAGACATTAAGATGGAACGGTCTTCATTCCACCAGCATGTGCGGCATAACTTGACACAGCACTGTTACAAAAAAGATTGCCAGAGGTATGAGCTTTAATGAGCTTAAAAAAACTCTCCTTGGGGCAGCTAGGGGACTCCAAACTCTAAGGGGAATCTCTGTTCAAGGATTCCTCTTTCAGTTTATAGCACTAGAAGGGCACCATTGTGATATAACAGAAACAAGCTTCTGGAGGAGAAGCCCAAGACTGTGCATGGAGTGCAGTTGGATCTACAATATTTGGATAAAATGGTGCAAACTACCTCATCTTCATGGATCCTGCCTACTCCTTCAGGATGACAGATATTCTGAAAATTACTCGCTGTTGCAGTTAGCATAAGGAAGCCTTATATGCCAGCTGGTTTTGATTTTAGCTCTGTGGTGCTGAATGGTCACAGGAACATCCCAGAAGGTAATAGCCAGAGAAGCATCAAGAAACCTGCTAGGGTTTGCAAACAACCCACTAGGAACAGACTAGAGTGCAAAAATAATGATTGCTTCGTTTTGTTCTGTTTCTGAGCAGTTTTTAACACATTTCTTAAGCTGCTTTATTACTCATAGGATTTAGTTACATTTCAGTTTTGTTGGTGGGTTTTTTGTTGTTGTTGTTGTTTTTTTCATTAAACGTGCAATGCAGATTTTCCTGCTGGAAACAGTTTCCAACAAACAAGTATTTAAGGGTTAAGCAAACTTGACCCTTTCCATTTTAAGTCTTTGGCACTGCCACACCCATAAGTACCCAGGACAAAAATTGAATAGCACAGTGGGTTTCCCAAACGCATTTGATGTCGGAAGTTCCTTGATTATTTGATAGCCTGCAATCATTAGTCATAGTGGTGTCGCCATGCCCTGTTCCAGCTGTGTGTGCTTGGGCAGGGTTTTGGACACTGCAAGCAATGTTATTTTGCACAGGAGCCAGCTGGAGGTTCCATGGTACATGGACAGGCATTTGCATAAATGTTAACTGCATGACTGCCTAAGCACAGGAGCAAGGGCAGTTCCTTTGTGTGAAGCAATTCAAGCTGCTGAACCAGCAACCATCCCCCTCCTTGCTCTGGGCAAGAAAATATTTGTAGGTACTTACCCTGTCCTACACATAAAAACAAATAAACAGAACAAAGTAGGACTGCCCCCAAGTGTAATTCTGACAGATTGTTTATGTCCCAGAACCTCAAGGAATGTTGAATTGTTCTTGACTCCTGGGGAAGAAAAATAAAAAAGAGGAAGAACCTGTGCTTGGGCAGACTTACAGGGCAGATTATGCACATGGGGTGCCTGGCCTGTGGAATATTGTTATCTATATTTGTTGCACCTGCTGATTTCAGTCCTATCAGTATGTTTTATGGGTTACAAAATGTGTTTTCATTGCACAAGTCTGTACATTTGGTTACCCTAGCTTTGACTCCTTTGCTCACTCCGTGCTGCTTTTCTGAGCACATGTACTCTCTGTCAGAAAAATGCCTTGAGAAATTGCTTTCAAAAACTGATCTGAAATTGCAAGGAGTCCCATGTCTCTGCTTCTCAGATTTATTTACAAAATATTATACTGGATCTGGTGCTATATTTCACACCCACTTTGGAACAGCTTAATAGTTTCAGGTCTGTCTTAAATAAAATTTTAAAAATCCTCTTTTGGTTTGAAAAGCAAGTCTCTTTCCTTACTTCATATGAATAAATCTTCTGTCTGCAGCAGCAACTGGCCAAGCTACAGTGCTCTCATAATAAAAGTGAACACTTGCCTTAAAGGGAAGGTTATCACTTCAGATGGTCTGCTAAAGGATTTACAATTCCCAGCTTCTTTGCTCTAGCTAGTCTGATCTGAAGGATGGCAGAAGAGCAGACAGAAGCCAGGCTAGGAAAGGGCAAGACCTTCAGCTGCGACCTGCTTTGGCTACAGTGCTGTTGGAGAGAGAGATACCACCTCATCCTCTCCTCACAGTGTTGTTGGCCAAGCAGTGTCCCACTCTGGATGCCACATAGGGATGGTAGTGCTGCTGTTGAAGAAATGTGGAGGACATGAGGCATTGAGAGAGAGCAGTAATAAAGCATTAAACACACCCTGAAAGAGGACAGGTTGAGTGGATGCAATCTGAGGAGGACCTACTGTGAGTGGAGAGGTGCTGACTACTTTATCGTTACTGAATATTTGATGCAAAAGTCCAGTGAGACTTTTTTTTAAGTAAATCCAGCATAGAGTAGTTGGGAATGCAAGTTCTAGGTAGAACTTTTAATTTCATCTGTGTAAAAGGCTAGTCCCCCAAAGTTGCCTTAGTGAAAATGAAGCAGGTTGGAATCATATATAGATTTGAGGGCTGGTAGTTTTTTCAACCAGATTTGGTTGGAGTGTCCTGTTTGGTTTTCATTTCTACCTGGTAAAGCTCTGTGGATCGAAAATGGGGTCTGCCTCTGCAGACATGCACAATTTAGTATTACTGTACAATTGAAACAGAACATACCAGGTCTCAAACAAACCCCAACAAGTGTAGGGGTTTAACAGGAAAGATCTAATTTATTGCACTGTTACTAAAGGTATACAAGAGGAAATATGAAAAAAAAAAAATGAAGTTTTTGTAGAACTCACTGCAGAATAAATTAAAATATCAGAGTCTAAGCAAGGAAAAGAGTAGACTAAAAACAGATTGAAGCAAAGAGACAATTTTCTTTCATCATCTCACCTCCTTCCCTTTCTGGATGAATCTACCTCAGAGAACTTTGTGAATGAGGATTTTAGAAAACAGGAAGATGACAATAAGTGTTTTGCATTGAATTAGATTCAGTATCAGATAGGTTTTTTTCTAATTTCTAGCATCCAGCTCTAATGGGATAGTCTAGAAGGTGACAACAAAACCTTAAATGCTGCTATATTTTCTACTTGTACTGTCACAGAGAATTTTTTTCAGAGCAATATTGGTCTGAGGAAGTGCAGAGAATACCAATTTCTGACATTTCTTTTTCATCAAAATCAGATGAAAACCTGAATAAAGGTACTGATTATGGTATTAGGGTAGGATTTGTAAAAACTACAGTACAGTCAGTGTAATGTCATACAGTGGTTTGGTAATGTACATGCTGTGGTTTGGAAAACTCCATATCCTTATTTTCAGATTAAATTCTTCACAATCAATAGCATTTTCAGCTAAAACATCATTCCTTGCTTTAGAAGATTAAACTCCCTTTCATGTCATGGCAACAGCTCTGGTTAGAATCCTAACACTGTTGTTGCCGAAAGATTTTGTGATGTTGCACGCTCATATTGAGCTAAATTAGCAGCAGGAGTCGTGCAGGGAAGTCACAGTCCATATCATCATCGCAGAGTGGGAAATTGTTTGATTGAAGCAATTTCCTCTAGCCACAGTGGGCAGCTCATAAGCTGCTCAGGCCTTTTGCAAGTGGGAAATGTGCAAAGGAATTTAGAAGAAGGAATACACTCCTGCCCCTGCTCACATGGCCAGTGGTGCATGCAGCCCTGATCTGAACGGGGAAGGAGATGTGTGAGATTCAGTACATAAATCACTGCAGGTTCAGAAGCTGCAGCAACAAAGAGGGGACAGTGTGGTGCAATGCTACAGACTTCACTGCATTTTGGAAAATTTGCTGCCTGATGGTGGCTTGTTGGACTTCAGCACAGCTAACCTGCACTACACAAGATCATACGATAACCTCTAAATGGTCATCAGTTACATAATTAGTCACTGGTGTAAGATATCCACTAGAACTGTTCAGAAAATAAAGGTTCTTTTAAAAATACTGGCATTTCATTGGGGGAAAAAAAGGAATTTATAGTTGATTAAGAAAAATAAAAGGTTTTTCCCTCAGAATCTGAAAGCATTTGAAAGACAGCAAAGCTTTCTGAAAAAAAGTTTTGTTTAGTAAACCCCTCTAATTTTCCCATCACTAAAATGTATGAAAGGAAAAAAGTTGAGTCCCAGTGTTTGGAAATGGATGGTCTTATCAGATTTCCCTAGGAACAGAACCACGAACTGCCTTTCCTTATGAGGTCTTTGCTTAGGAAAGGCAATGAGATGTTCACACCTGAAGAGTTTAGATGCAGCTGTGCGCCTGTATTTCTACCCCATAGAAGACAGCATTGACCTCCATAAATGTGCTTTTGTGCACGTCTTAAAACAGCACCTACCTCTTCTTCCCATCTCTGCAGCCATTTCATTTGTGCACATTCACATCTAGACTGCTGTTTGTTTTAGAGGGAAGGCTTTATAATTGTAATTCATGGGGACTCAGGACCACACATTATGTATTAAAAAACTTTTTTTTGACCTTTGAAATATTATACCAAGAGCAGCTAAGAAATTAAGGCAAGAAATTTGTGTAAACTGAATGTAGAATTCCTCTTAGGAATATAAATGTGAGAAAATTAAATGTCAATATCTACCTTGGTGTTTACAAGTGCAGCCACAGCATGCCAATTCATTGCCTTACCTGAATTCCAGTTTTGTCTTTATATTTCTTTTAGAAAAACTTTATGTTATTGTGAAGTTGGGTTTTTTTTATGTATTTTAAGAAGTTCAGATATGCAGTCTCTGGTAGCACTGAATGTCCCCTTTGTGAGGGACTTTCTTTGACACTGTTCACTGCTGATCCTGTAGAAGCAGGTGCAAAAATGTTTTGCATGGTTTTAAGAGAAGCAGAGTTCCAGCTCTGGCAGTGGGTAGGCAGGGTGACATTATTTCACCCCCTTTGCATTCTGTTTCTTTTTACAGTATTTCTTGTCTTATCAGACTTATAAGACTCTTGTCTTATATTTCTGGAGGAAATAGTGTCCTATTCTCATTTCACTCAATCCCTGGGGCCATCAGGGACCATGTGCTCAGTCCCAGATTCAGATGAGGCTTTTACATAGTACATAAACACAAACAGGCTGCCCACTCCTGTCTGTGCACTGGGAAGGAAAGGAGAGTGAAAACAGAAGCATTTTAAATATTATGGCACCTCCAGAAGCTCCTAATATTTGGAAATGAGACTACAATAGATCTGTGCTTCCCGTTGACTCAATAATTCACTGCTACAAAAAGAGATAAAGAAAAATCCTTCCCTTGGCATATCTTGTTGATAAAGTGCATCTCTTGCATGTCTTGCATCTCAAGATTTAGGTGAGAAAGTTGTTATTGAGAGTTTTTTATTTGCTTCAGTCCTAGTTTTGTAATATGGCCTCAACTACCTAGTCCTGCCAGAATTCAGGAGGCACCTACTGTTATTTTAGTGTAGAATAGTCTGGTTATCCTCCACAATTTTACTGAGTTTGCTTTACTTAATACAGCAAAGGCAACTGATAAAAGTTATGCAGATATCACTCTGCTGTCATCTACCAGGCTCAGCTCAGGTGGATCAATCACCACAGTTGCAAGTTGGCAAAACTATTTAATCACCAAAATATGAATATTTTCCCCTTTAACTGACTTCTTTTCTTGACAGTTAAGGATATATCCTGATGATCAATTTGGTGTCAGTCTAATTAATATTTACATAATTTAAAAATGCATCCAGAACGGGTGAGTTTGATTTTAACATTCAATTTTCTTGAATTTTTATATTACTAAGATAATAAAAATGCAGTGAATGCAGCTGTCTCAGACTGACATCATCAGAAAGAAATAACCTTGCTTCTGGTGCTAGCTGAAATGTAAGAACAGCATCTGTAAAGTTAAGCCAATAACCCCCCTTTTCTGAGTTTCAGAAAAGTTGATTCACCCAAATCCAATTAAAAGAATGTGAATTAATTAAATTGCCCTTCCACTAAAGTTGAGGCTTAAATAATTTGCTGCACTTGACAGAAAAGCAAAATAACTTTTATTGAATAAAGGGTGAACTGAAACAGAGTTTCTGCCTTTGAGGTAAACTGGGAATTGAGTGTTCAGCTCAGAATAAATGATAAACTTGGCTATTTCCATGTAGCTCCTTGATGGGCTCATCTACACTTGCAAGTACTTGCATGATCACCTTGGCCATCACCTGAAGGGATTAATTGCTTCTGAGCAGGTGTATGGTGATGATCACCTTACTTCTGAGAGGAGACAGAGTCTCCAGCAGACATTCTGCTGGCTACATGTCAAATTCCCAAGTCCAACTGAGCAATTTGTCCCCCTCCTGACAAGGACTGGGAGAGAAAATTGTGTGGAAAATCTCATAGATCAGGATAAAGACAGGAAAATAGCTTACTGATTATTGTGATGGGTAAAACAGACATAACTTTCGGAAAATAAATATAATTTCTTTTCCAGAGAGAAATGGAACAGACTGATAAGAAACAAGGACATTTTTTTTAAACGGAAAACTAGAAAACATTTTATAAGCAGACATTTTAAATCTGTGTCAAGAGGTGATAATAAATATGGGCACTCCTCTGCAACAATATGTTGTTCCCTATGTAAAGAACTAGCCCAGATTTAGCTGCACTCAACATAATTTGGAGCTTCAAGTGTTGGTAAAAACAAAAATAATTCTTACCTACTCTGTGCTGGTTCACACTTTGAATAATGTTGAGCAACTGCAATGTCTCTTAAAGTTAAGAGAACATTTATTGTGCAGCATATAATCTTTCCATAGTTTTTGCTACATTAACTTTTAGAAATTACACACCAGCTGGGCTGTTATGGGCACTCTTTGAGTCATACACAGAGTCAGAGCAAAGGTCACAGCCAAGGTACTGGTGTTTTATAGGTGAAATCAAAGGTATAAAGGAGGTTGAGTTGGCTCAGCTTGGAGTTTACATATTTTATTTTATATTTTTATAGAGGGAACACTTCTTTGTTGGATATGTTTTACACAATAACCTGTACAGGTATGTAGAATATGACTGAGAGAAGTATCTGAGAGAAGACAGTTTTGGTAAAGCTGGGAAATTGCAGGGAAAACAAAATAAACACTTATTTGTCTAATCACTGAGTAAATTTTGCTTAAAGAAAACAGGTAACTGAAGTCTAACAAACAGGATGGACGGACTAGAATTTAACCAATAAGTAAGGCAAGTCTCTTCAAACATTGAATTTGATGAAGTTTTGAAAACTTTATTTAATATTTCCTAGTTGCATACCAAATTAGTACTCTACTTCTTATTAGATTCTGAGTATAGTATGTTTGCACATACTGCATAAATATATGTATGAAAAATATTTCTCAGTGACAGACTTTGAAATGAGTGGCTTGGGGGACTTTTTACTCTTTCTTTGTAAAGGATTTCTTCCTTTGCCTGTGGAACTGAAGTAGTCTTCTGTCCTAATAGACCATAAAACAATAAGACCCCAATCTTGCATTCTATGAGATATCTAAATTAGGAATTCACGCATACAAAAGGAAACTACCAGAGGTGCAGCTTGCAGACACTGATCAATACCAGGACTCTTAGGAAGATGCTATGAAATCTCTCTTTCTGTGACTGAAGTTTTTACTTCAGAGCTCAGCTGATAGATACTCATACCTGCTTCTGTACCTGCTTCTGTCAACAGTTGTTCAATTCTGACTCATAAAGAAATTAATTCACTCACTGAATGGTCAGATCACAGATCCAGGTGATGCTCAAAGCTGTGCTAGAGACAACTTGGAAGAGCAGGCAGGTAATTGCAGCCATTTCTCTGGCTGTCACCAGGCCCAGGACACCTCAGACTTGCCTGGTGCTGCTCCACTCCCAAGAAATGCTGCACTGGTGTTGGGGTTTGAGGGTGGCTGTTCCTCTCTGACCTGCTCAGCCTTAGGCCCTAGTCTTGTGCCCTGGTGGCTGGAACCAGATCATATTTATTGAGCAGAAGATATTCCCCTTGATATGGGTCTAAGGCAGGTTGCTGAAAAAATTCTTGAGACTTGTAAACTTGAAAATAAATGTAAAGAAAAGAACAATCCTCCAGACATGCAGTCTCACTAGTTCTTGGAAACCACAGACTGCTTAACTGGAGCAGAGAAGCTGTGGGATCAAATAATTTCTTGTTAATTCCTTGCAACATGTGTCAAGAGCATCTCATGAGAATTGTAGGTGCTTTCTCTTTTCTCTCCCTTCCAGCAAAGATTCCTGAATATATTCCTGAATATATCACTGCTGCCAGGTGATAGCTGAAACTCTGTATCTAGGACAGAAAAAGTTCTTGGAGTGCTGTTGTCCTCTCGTGGGAGGAATTACTGTTCCTTATAGCAGAGCAAGCAGATGTTGCATTTTCATTGTAACTTTTCCAGTTTGAGAAAGTTTGCTATAATGTTATAAGGAAGGAAAACCTCTCAATTTCCAGAATAATTTCCTCAGTTCTGTTTTCTGTTGCAGCTAAAGAAACAGCATTAGTTTTCAATTTTTCTCTCCAAGAAGGAGGAGAAGTGGAAACTCAGATCTAATTCTTCAGAGGAGTTTAGCCAATTCATGACATTTCCTTTAGTACTATAGTCATTTACTGTGATAAAGTCCTCTGCTTGTGTAAGGAGAAATGTGGCCATCACTATACAGTTTGCTGACACTGGCTAACAGAACATATGCCTGTGTTTTGGCAGGGAGATAGCAGGTGCCATCCTGTGGGATGTTTTGGGGGAAGTACAGATGTGACCCCAAACTGTATGTTTGCCTTTAGCCCGACAGCACAAACCTCCCTCTGTCATCCACCCAGCTGTGTGCTGTGCCTGCACAGCCCAACACTGAGATGCTGCATCAGTGGGGATCATAAATATCCAGAGCTCACTGCTCAGTGTTTTTGAGCTGCATGTCTCCATCATGTGCTTGTCTGGTGCTGTGGGTGTCTGGCATAGATACAGGTTTCCTAGAGAAAAGGATGGCAGGAGCTGTGTGGAGCCCAGAATATTCCCTGCTTTGTAATGTGGCCACAAGCAGGTGGCTGTGTTAGCCACCCATCCTGAGAGCAATGGGGTTGAATTTCTGCCCTGCTCTCCTGAAGATGGACTCTGTTGATCCTTTCTCTTCCATGGCTTAGGAAGCTTTCACAGAGCAGCCACTGAATCAGAACAAATCCAGTTCACACACAGGTCTGAGCATCTTCTGATTCAGCAGAGGAGATGCAATTTCTGTGCATGCAGGGAAGCCAAATATCCCTCTGAAATACAGAGGTGAGTTCCTTGGGAAGATGTGTCGTGCTGCAAAAGGCTGAAGGCAAATTAAATTTGGGAAGAGAGATAGGCAGAGGGTAAAAACTCCATGAATATTTAATACAGGGGTATTCCTGCAGAAAGCATTAATGCAGATTCAGCTGCTACTAAACTGTCCACAGCTGCTGTTTCTCTGTCACCTTTGGAAGGGGAAGATCTTTAATGAATATGAAAGTCAAGCTTCAGGCATAAAAGAACATCTCAAGTTGCTCACTTTAATTAAAAGAAAACTACTGTCTCTTGTCATCTTACAGATATCCATGTTCAGAATTGAATAAGCTGATTTAATTTGGGAAGATTTTGGAATAGATTGTCTTGAAAATATGGAAGATCCCTTCATTCTTTTGTGCATCTCATTGGTTTATTCCCCTTCTTACTGGTAAGGGAGAGGGACGATTAAAAAGAAAAGATTCAAGACTTCTTTTGCTTTTTCCTTTCTATTTTAAAACTGTGCATGTGATAGACAGAGGAAGGGAGAGCAAGGAAAGAGAGAACAAGACTCTTTAGGAGGAAAATTTGAGAAATTGCCCCATTCACTCCACTGCTTCCTAGTCACTCTTTTTCCTACTTTATTTCCAGCAGAAAGAAAGAGAGAGGAAATGGAGAAAAACAAGTAGTGAGGAAGGTGATGGCAAAGAATCCATGCATTATAGGTTTTGCTTATATAAGGAAAAATATATTGGTTCTTAAATTTTTGGTCAACACTTCCTATGGAAAGGATGCTTTTAAAACCAGCTTAACATGTCCACATCATTATTTGTGTATATAGCACTCTACATGTCTGAAAGAACACTAAATCGTTCTGGGGAGTTTGCTTCAGTGCAGCAGACTAGCTTTAAGTTACAGTAGTGAAATTAGATGTTATTGTTGTTGACACAGGATAGGTCTCTCTTTGAGTAAAGGAGACAGTCAGAGTGCTGTAATGCTGCAAAATATATTTGGGAATATACAGTCAAAGTGAAACTGGGTTTAGCCCAGGGAAATTCCAATTGAGTTTCCAAGGTAGCACTCGAAAAGCCTGTCTGAGGAACAGAGTAAGTCTGCATAGGTGAAAAAAAGCACAAGGGTTTGCCAGCAGGAAATACAAAGTTGTTTTTATCCCCATGCCATGAAGGCTGAGGATAATAAGGTCAAGCCTAGAACAGAAGGGAAGAAAGCACAGAGCATGCCAGATCATTGTCTTTAATGGCACAAACTGTAAAATGTGAGAAGCAAGTGCCTTTTGTATCTTTAAAGGCAGAATTAGATAAAGGAAGACCAAACAGTAACTCAAGGAAAAGTGAGTTCCCCAGACTGCAGACAACATGTCATTCCAGCAATGCAGTAAACCCTTCAGCACTTTTCCAGTTAAAACCACTAAGGGTGTAATTCAGATATCAACTCCTGAATTTCTCTGTGGTGAACTACACTAGTACAAAATACATTTGTGATATGAATTTTTCTTAAGGGTAGTCATCACAACATTTCGTAAATGTTTTACTTTTGTCTCTCCTGTTTTTACCTAGGAACTTCCAAATGGGACAACTGTAATTTTTTAAATTAAGGATATCAGATCTGAACACAATGCTTGTAGGTTATTAACATTATATCAGACTATCATTCCAATGCTCTACTTTCCTTCTTGAGGGATCCTGCAGCAATGTGAGATTATATGACCTCAAAAACTGTAAGGCATCAGAGTTAAAGCTAATTAGAATTTATGAGACTGGAGGAAATATCATTTATGTGTGAACACTATAGGTGATAAGGGGTTTAAGATGGTGACTATAGATCTCAGCTGAGTCTGGGTACCAGCTTTACAAGATAAATCATTAGGAGAACATTACACATTATTTTTTCATTTAATCTTCTTTTAAATCAGAAGCCTAAGGTAGGAAAATACTGTGCATATGACACAATTTTGTTGAAATCTAGCCTGGGACTGAAGCAGCAATCAACACCTCCTGTTTAAAAATAATTTCTTTTCAATCTCAGCCACTGAAACAACACCTCCCCATTCAAATGCCCATCCTGTTTTCCTCTTAACACCTGGTTCATATCACATCATGAGTAGGTGTGTGCTTGCTGCACATTCACTGGGGGCTGTGTCAGAGCAATGCAAACCTGCTCCCGTGATTTTAGAGTAAGTACTCTTGAGAGCTCTCTGATCCATCCCATCAAATCCAAGGCAGCTGTTCCATTGTAAAAATCAGCTTAACATATGGTTTATAGAGATAATATAATTATATTATATACAGTATAAAACAAAACAAAAGGTGCTTGAGTTCTATGAAGACAACAAATTTCTATAAGCAGAAATGAGGAGAAAAATGTCATTATTTTCAATATGTACTATTCGTATTAGACTAGCATGAAACATTACCAGCAAAAGAAGAAGAACCATGAAAGGGAGGACTTCACTACTAGGGAAATTGTCTACTTGTCAGATAATACCAACAGATTTTTGAGGAATTAAATCTTTCTAGGAGTTTCTGGTGATGACAGTAACATTTTTCAATTGGCTGTGGCCAGCTTGGTGGGAAACTCGGAAAGCTGGGTGTGTAGAATTTATGTTGTGCACAAACTAAAGAAAATATTAATCCCATAAAGATCTTGAACAGGTCCTTTTAGCCACCTTCCTTCTGTGGGGAAGATTAAATTAATGTTCTTGGCCCTGCATTGAAAGTGCCATATATTCCAAATATCCGTGTTTCACCATATCACTACCTTTGCAAAGTGTTTTTCCTCTTATATTTGATTATTTATCTTTTGTGGCAAAGAACCTTCCATTCCATGCCCGGTGCAAAATGAAACCATTGATTGCAGTCCTTTATGAAAACTGTTTATTTTAGAAGATGTGGAAAACATTTGACCTCTGTTTTTCTTTAAGTCTCCCTTTTCTAGATAGAAGCAACAAAATTCTTGAAAATAATTTCTCATCACTATGTTTTCTAAAGCTCTCAGAAAAAGAGTTACTTTTTTCTGTGATCGTCATATTTTTTACAAGTTTATACTCCAGGCAGGTTCTCAACAGTGCTGTGAGAAGGGCAGAAAAACAGGGCAGAAAAAAGTCATCCTTTTCCACTTATGAAGCCTCTGTACATCACACAAAGTTTCTTGCAGCATGTTCTTTACTCATAGTCCCTTTCTAACCTACTATAACCTCCCAAGATTTTTTTTTTTCTGTAATGTCCTTCCTTTGTTAACAGAGACAGTGACAGAGTGGTAAATAGACCAAAAACTGGTCTGTTTACAAACTGCTCCCTGGTTCTACCTGGCTGTATATCCTGATGCAATATCCAGTCAAGGTCTTAAAAGGCAAAGATATAACAAAGTCCTTTGATAGGGAATGGAGATGTGTGCCATGGGAAACAGTAAGAGCTGCAAAGTAGCAAACTGAGGGGAATAATTGTGGAGTAATTTTAAAAATATAGGGCTCACTGAGTCTCCTAATCATAGTTTTCATAGAAGAAAACAAGTTATATTTAGGACACATATGGTCAAAAATGGCAGTGATAATTTTGGAGGCTGGATTTTGGAGCTGTTAAAAGCATTTCCATTATCCATAAATTACTTGAGAAATCGAAGTTGTAAGTTCAATAGTAGTAAGTACTGGTAGTGTTCTTGGCTGTTTCTGGCACTGTTTTAGGATAGGTATGGAGAAGAGGGGATATTACCCACAGAGTCCATACTAATACCCCATGGAGCTCTGTATATTTCTCCCCAATGAGCTTGCATAGACCTCAAATGGACTCCAGAAAATTATAACAGCAACTCAGTTTAACTCGGTTTCCTGCCATGACAAGGAACTGAACAGTCATAACCAAAGGAAGAAAATTTTGAGTTATTTTGAGATGAGAACAAGGCAGTGTGGCTTTTTTAATGGGAAAGGCATCTTCTAGTGAAGGAAACAGACTGTAGTGACAGAGCTGTGGAACAGTTGTTTCTTCTGAAGAGAGTTTCAGGCTGCATTTCTATTTAATTGGCATCAACCCCACATTCAGAGTTACACTTTCCTCTGAACTTTAATTTGCACTTAAAACTACACTCCACTGCCTCAACACTGTGCTACAATTACTGTTTTCTCACCTTCAACTTTTCATTTTAGAAAGAAACTCTGCCCTCACCTAAGTTTTTCCTCTTCTGGTCCCTCACCCTTTTTTCTCTGCTCACTGCCATGGTTGTGGTTGAAGGGATAAACCCAGACAGCAACTAATCAAAAGGTTGGTGGTGAAGGTAGAGATAGTACAAATCAAATGGAGAAACTTACTGGAACAAACAAAATTGCACAAAACTAAGCAGTGATAAATACTCCTTTCTAATATCACCTGAGTTCTCTCTTGTCCAGGGAGCAGAGGATACCTGGGGTAGATGGAGTGCCAAGGGGCACAAGTACCAAGCCACAGGCGTTGTGTGCATTCAGCTTTCTGGTCCTGATGTCACAGGTTCTTTGTTCTGAGCACTTATAATTTTTCCAGTTTTTCATTTGAGGCTAGGAGTGCTTACCTCAGCAGCTGCTTTTCCTCTGCCAACTTTTATATTACTTTTTTTCTCTTCTTTTGTCTCCATTAGAGGATGGTGAATCACACTGTTGCAAGTACTCTTCATTTTGCTTTTGAGTGTGAAACCAAGAATAGGGTATTTTTCTGTTGTTGGATGATAACTTGGCTTCTCACACCTGCTTCAATCTCTTAACCTACACCATCACTCCCCTGACTGTTTGTAGCCCTTCATTCTACCTATCAATTGTTCTTTGGCTGACAGCACTTCCTAAATTATAATAGGATAAGTTTGGGGTGCAACTAGCTAGAAACCTTTAGATGAAATCACTCAATTCTGTTGGAATTAATCTCAGTGAACATGCACAGGGAACAACAAACCGCATTGCAAGTTCTGGGAGGTATTGTTTTTCCAAATCACAGCTGCACAGAAAAAACGTGGCCTTAGCTTCAAGTGAAGTCACAGATCTTCTACCTGCCTCTCTGTAAACCAAAATGTAGTTACTGTCAGGCTTTGGGGATGCATTTCACATTTTCTTTTTCTGTGGGGAGGAAAAAAGCCTACAACTACAAATAGAGAATCCCTCTCTCTTTTTGTAGAGAGCTTTGAAACAGGAGTTCTAATCACTTCCCTCCATGCATGTACTCCAGTTCTCCTTGGGGATCTTGCTCTGTCAAATAGGATAATTTTGCTCCCTGGCAGAGTTCTCACAAAGTTAAGCCAGCTGTAAGAAGAGGTTTAGTACCAGAGCTGTTTTGCTGAATAAAAGGCATAATAGAAAATCTGTTGCCAGGGATCTGCCATCAAGTTAGGTCTCTCATAAAGGATGACTACAGGGAGTACCTGTTCTTGCCACTTTTGCTGGAGTCCTGTGGCATCTGCAGAGAGGCAGGCAGAAAAGCCTCCCCTCACCAACCTGGCTGTGATCCTTACTCCTATCAGAGCACTGGGCCCTGAGCAGTCAGAGATGGAGCTTTTACATGAGTGGAGTTTGCAAACACCTTCGGAGGAACGGAAATTTGAAATCCAAGTTAGGTTCTTTCATTTATTCATTTTTATTCCAAAGAAACATATATATTTTTCTTTATATGCAAGAAATGTGCTAACATGTATTAATGGAAAAATAAACAGGGAAGTAAAGAAAATTAAAATTATCTTATTTGGTGCTTTTGTTTTATTTTTTACAACAAATATCACTGCTTTATCCTCTCCTTTCTGCAGCTATGTGTCCATTACAGTGTAAACAGTAACTATACCATAGTGTTACAGGCAAATGTGAAGCTCCACACCTGTAAACAAGGATTAAAACTTGTTGCACAAAACCACATGAATTTTTGCACTTGAAAACTTGTTGCACAAAACCACATGAATTTATGCACTTGAAATGAGCATGCATTTTCTCAAACCACCTGCTGGCAAAACAAACACACATGTTAAGTGTGTTTGTTTTGTTTGCTTTTATGCCCACATGCTTCACATTCCATTAACTGTCCAAGTACATTGCATAGAATCTGTCACCAAAAAAGCTCCTGGTTTTCTCCATATGCAGTGAAAAGCTAATATGGATACATTACAGAGAGAAGTAAATAAATGGGATTTCTTTAAAAAGTTGTTGATGCTACAGATAATGTTTCTGATCGAGAAGATGTCTTAGTGAAACACTTACTGATAGTAAAAATGAAGAACAGAGTAGAGCAAACAACTTTATGCAATGGATATCTAAGAACTAGAAAGAAACTAGCTCACTGAAACAATCCTCTCAAAATTGAAAGAACTAGTCTGGGTATAGGTTAAGCTGGACATAATAAAGTGATTCTTAACCTATACGGTTTAATAAACTGAAACAAGATTTTAAGGCTTAATATTACCTGTTTTCTAATGTGAAATTCCTGAAATATGTATAAATATCCTACTGAATTGTTCAGTACACAATTTTTTTTTACACATATATATTTCTATGATCCAGCTGTTTGTCCAATTTCAACCTTTCAGGAATCTTTATGTCTTCCTTAAAAAGTAATTGTATTTTTTCAAGAAAGTGAATAGATTAAGATGATATACTGTTGTTCATCAATTCAAAGAGAAATTTATATGGATTTTACATCTCTTAAGTAATGTTTTACTTCCTCTTTTACCTGCTTTGTCATGTTCATACTTTTAAATAGGAACGACATTCTTGGTCAACAAACCTGATGTTTTTCCTATTATATGTGACTTTTCTGTGAGTTCATAAACTTCATCATATATGGAGTATTCTAATTTTGGAAGTGTTGTAAGAAGTATTCATCTTTTTTTAAGAGAAGTAAAAGCCACCAAAAATATGTCTTCTTCTTCCCAAAACATAATATCTTAAAACAACTTAAATGTTTCAGGGCAGAAATCCCCACCATTCTGTAGGAACTCCTCTTAATAGAAAACCTTTTTAATATTTTGTTAATCACAAGACATGGAAAGATCCATAGCGCAGACTACCCTTCCTCACTGCTTCAGACTGACCAAATTTAGGATCTTAGTAGTTTTGAAACTTGGAATTCCAGAAAAAAAGGTCAAAATCATTGCTATACAGTCCACAATTTTATCTGTTGATTTATCTTTTGAGTGCTTTTCTGTTTTGTATAGATGAAGGCAATTGGCAAGAAGCCATTTGTTGTCCTTCTCCATTTATCTGTGGGCAGAAAGGTGTATCCCAAAGTCATCATTAGCAGTAGAGTCATAATGTTGTCAGAGATGATGTATGGCCAAATTGAAGCTAGCTGACTGCAGTACACACAATGCATTTACAAGCATTTCTTGCAGTTCTAACGGTGCCTTGAATATAATGGAATATTGCCATGTTGATCATGCAGTGACAGTTTATCATAAACATTTTTGTATATCCATGGTTTGCATCATCAGTGCCCATAGAAAAAGGTTTGCCATTTTCTACAGTGGCTTTAAAATATTTCTTGATTGAAGGGCAAATTAATATTTTGTGAAGGATGCCTGAAGTTTTTGTCTTATGAAGATAAAACATTTTATGGAAAACTCGGAATAATAGAATTCATTTTGTTGTCAAATTAGAGTGACCTGCTTAAAAAATGGTATGCAATATATGGTAGAGATCTCTGGTGGCTGTTTTCTTTTATTTGCCTAATGTTTCAAAAGTTTTCTTTTTCTCGTGTTAGGAGCTTATTATGATCATTTACATGCCGACAAGCAATTAAGAAAATGTGTCTACATTAAGCCTTATGGGAGCTATTGCTTTCTCTACTGAACCATGCAAAGTCACTTCTATACTAATTCTAGGAATGCTTGTTCCTCTGATTCAGCTTAAGGACTATATCTTGATTAATTGATAAAATGCTGTTATCACGATCTCTACTGTGTCATCAGCCACATGACAAAGCAGTGTCATCAACTACTTCCAAATCAATGTGCAGTCAATGTACATTTGATATAACTAGTCACTCCAGTCACTCATTTCTTGATACAGGCAGCGGTTAACTCTGCTTTTGAGGAACATTGTGCATAATGTTCCTTCAGATATGAAAAGTTGCATGTGTGGTATAAATTCAGCTGCAGTTCCTTGCTTTTTGCATTACTGTGGAAGGTGGAATAATTTTTGTAAACAATTTTTTAGGAAGTGCTATGTCCTTTGGTTTTAAATGTCCTTGTAGATTTAAACTGAGGTTTGAGATCATGCCCACAGGCACTCCCCTCAGACACCTGTGTGGTTTGGAGGAATGAGAGCCATCTTTAGGAATAGACAATTCCATTCCAGTAGTACAACATCCCCCATGGAGTAATAATTCCCTCAGTTCTTCCTAACTTTTTGATGAGTTTCTTGATTTGACAGAAAAATTGTGAAGCAATTTTTCAAATTTTTCTTCTTCATGTCATCTTCCACCCCAGTTGTCTCTAAAATTCTTTGCCTGGAGGTTGAATGTGGAGGGAGCCCATCACTTTCTCTGGCTCCAGCTTCCTCATCAACCAAGGACAGGCTGACACTCAGGGTACTGAGCTCGATGGGGCTGGAGTCCTTCTGTCCTCATAAGCTGAAGAAATTGTGTGCAAATACCCAGTTTCTGGTAAGACATCTGCCAAGGACCTTTCACTTCTACAAGTAAAAGGGTTTATTCCCAGGCTCAAAGCTCTACTGTGAACACACTGTGTACTAAACCTTTGCAGTAAAACATCTGAAATCCACATAGGGCAGCTGTTGCTCTTAACTAGTCTTTCTATGGGTTTCTCACTAGTGTGAATCTGCAATCTGTCTGAGCTGTAAGTGAAGGGATGTTTTGGGTATAAATGCCATAAAGGTTCTCTAAAGGTTCAAACATGAAGCCTTGTCTGTGATTTCTCAATTTCAAGTTGCTCATATTAGAGCAACAGAGATTTCCTTTTTGGAGGTCCTGTGGTTGTGTCCACGGGATGGGTCAGGTGGGAAGGGACCACAGTGGGTCCTCTGGTCCAACTTCCCTGCTCATCCTAAAGGATGTTACCCAGGATTGCAGGCAAGTGGTTCTTGAATACCTCCAGTGGGGCAGGAATTCCACAACCTTTTTCAAAATTTTAATGTAAAAGCTATATTTTATGATGCTGAATTCTATTCTGAAACTACTACTTATAGAGCTCTTATACTATTCTAAGAGTTACATGACTGTTGTTCTTGCCAGGTTTCATAATTGACTTATCTTCCTTTCACTAACACAAGAATGGAAAGGGTTAAAAAAATCTTAAAATAAGGGCTCACTAGCTATCTTAAAATTACCTATAACAATCTTCCATCTGTCTTTATTTTTTAAACTTTTTTTTTGTAGCAGGTTGCAGTAGTGCTCAGTTGTTGCTGAATTCTGATTTTTGCATACTCTGAAGCTAAATTATACAGCCCAGATTAATTGTTCATTAGAACTTAGCAGTGTCTGAGCCCCTGCAACATCACTGTCAAAATGCCTGCTACTTGGGAGAAAATGTTTGAGAAGCTCAATGAAAAGCTTTAAAATTAAATTAAAGCTTTAACTTGTGTATATGCTGATTAACTGGAAACTTTACTACCTGCCAGATTTTGATTATTATAAGCAGTGAACCTGGTGAAGGTGCTTTAAAAAAGACAGAAACAAAGGCATGGAATTGTAAGGCAGAAATGTGAATAAAAAAAAAAAATAATTAAACTATTTTTGTCAGGCAAAAATTTCCATTAGTAAAATCTCAAAGAGGAAGTAATCTTACAACAAAAGTACTGTTAGCTCACCACTTAAGATTATTGCAACATTTTAAAATTTATTATTAGTAAGAGAAATGTAATAACAATAAAATTTTTGTGGTGCTGGGGGCATTGATTAAATGACACAATAGTTTTTCTGACTGTAAGGAAGTTTATAAACAAAACCAAATTAAACAGAATGACTCTGTGACACATAAAAACCAGGAAGTTAGGGAAAAAATGGTCAGAAATTATAAAATTAATCTAATGCATAGTTATTCATCAATATTTCGTGTGTGTTGTAGTGGGGGGAAAAAGACCTGATCAGCATTGCATTACAAGGGCACAGTAAGTGAAGGAAAAATCATATCATGGCTGCATGTGCTATCACTATTCTTTCCCCTCTGCAAGGAATATCATTACAGTATGTGGGATGAATTGGATCACAACAAGGGAAAAATAGCACAGAGGAATAAAAGTAGACTATATCATGATAGATGTGGTGAATTAATTAGAGAGCCAAGATTGTTCAAGATGGTTATAAGTTTAAATTTTACCTTTTTTTTTTTCTTTTTTTTTTTTTTTTTTAAGAAAACCTTAAAAGAAATCTTTGGAAGCTTAACATTTACCTCCTCAGGAGCAGGTTGTCATGTAGCTCTTAGCCTTGCTGGCACAATGGTGCAGTGCTCCAGCTGCTGTGCCAGATGTTGGCCAGAGGAGACTTTAAGGAGAGGTATGACCAGAGCAGCCAGACCTAACACAGGTCCCCATGGTTTGGTGTCTCCCAGAACCCAGTGTGCTCCTTGGCAGTGCAATAAACCAATAAATCCTCTTCTCTCCCTCCTTTTAAACCTGTTTTGTCACTTTGCCGGAAATAATTTTTCTTCAGGTTTTCAAGCTTTAATGGGGATCTTGTGGTTTTTAATAGTTTATAACTCAAACAAAGTTAAATTCAATTTGATGGGAGAAAGTATTTCTTTAGCCTGAGGGCTTTCTGTCTGCTGAATTTTGACAGTTCCCTGCAAACTGCAGAGATAAGTTAGAGCAGCTTTAAAAAGCAAAAGGAGTCAAGCTGGAATGGGATGTGTCATCCTGTCTTATGGGGGCTACCAGCCCTCCTGCAAAGTGGTCTGTAGTCATTTTAAGGGCCCTCTGGGGTCTGTTGGCATTACTGTGCAACCTCAGGTATGGCATACGAAAGTAAAAACAGCACTTAGCAGTGACAGGAAAGCATATGACCATCTCATACATGGCATATTACTCTTGACTGAAACATCTGTGATTTCATAATACTCTATATTAAATAAATTTCCTTTATCCACTGTTTCTCTTAGTTGTTTAACAATTCATCTTGCATGGTAGTGCTTTCACATAATTAAAATATATCTGACAGTGCTTAATTGAAGGTTTAATAATTTCTCGTTTTGTTTGCTTAGAGTAGAGTCATATTAATGACACTAGATTTCCAACAATGAAGATTTTCTTAGGGAGCCTTCATTTACCTTTGAATGTCCTTTTCTGAACAAGTGTGTATGAAAGGGTTTTCAGTATTAAGCATGTGCTATAATATCTCCCATCTCAGAATTCCACAGATATATTCAGTACCTTCTTTCTGGGATATTGCAGTTTATGAAATCAGTGCCATTATGCCCAATCAACATGGTTATTTACTCTGGCTGCTCCTTTATTTTAGGGTAAAAGTGATTGACAGGATGACCTGTAAGCTGAGCCTCCCTCCTAGAGAAGTTCCAGGCACTGCTCAGGAATCCCTATTAAATTATCAGCTGCTAGCTATCTACTTCCAGTTTTAAGGTCCTCAGTGATGTGCAATGACAGCAGGATCTCTTTAACTCTTGTTAGCAATAAGCTAACTGGGAATATGCCTGAGTCTTCCTCAGCTATGTGAGCAGACAGCATTCCTTGGGGATGTGGGCTGCTTGCTTGCTTAGTGGCTCAGGAAAGCTGCACAGTGCTAATGTGCAGATGAGTATCTATTTTCCTGTGGTTTGCAGTGTTACAAAGCGTGCTTCTTTTATCTAGATAATAATTTGATCGCTCTACTCTTCTGACTTGCTAAAAACCAGTGAAATCTGATGTCTTGTCCTTTGATCAATATTGAAGTTCTAAGTACATTGATCTACTTTTGGCTCTTGACACTATTTTACCATCTCTCTTTTATTTATGGTGTTGCTTTCAGAATTATTATGGTTCTTTACTGTGGGCAAACAGTCAATAAAATTACTTTGTTTCATGGCGCAGAAAGTCCATGAACTTAAGTTGCTAATTTCTGCCCTGTGGTCTCAAAAATAATTTATGTGACAAAAGTGAGACGATAACTAAGGCTTTAGGAGCAACTATCCCTGTGTGCTAGATTTTGTGCAATACTGAATGTTTTTGGCCATACTGTTTGTAACAGGATTGAAATTGTCAGACACCATCTGCTGTGATATTGACTGACCATGATTCAGACAAATATCATTTACAGATTTAAAAACATTTAGAAAATAGTGTATAAGTTTTTCTTTCTTTTATTCTGCTTTCCTTTCCCAGTGGCCACCTTTTGTACTAAATTTTAAGTGGATTTACATTTGAGTTTCTGTTTGTATAAAAAAGGAAGGCAGTGTAATACTGATATTTCAGTTTCATTATAATAATACGGTGGCATTCAGTATAAAATTCCATTGCACACAGCAACATACACTTCTTCTGTTATCTTTGGTACTTTTCTCCTTCAAATAATCATTGATGTAAACTATATGAGAATGTAATGAAATCTGACGTGTGTAGATTGAAGCAAAGTAATTGATTAATCTGTATGAAGTGATAACCTAATCTTCTCATAGGGATTCAACAGTAGTAAATAAATGTTAATAGTTCCTTGGGCTAATACACCCAGGGCTGAGTGGTAAACCTGTTTTCTCAACCTTACTTTAGGAACTAGTCATCTCAATGAGTGCCAGTTCTTCAGCTTTTAGAAAT
This sequence comes from Erithacus rubecula, assembly GCF_903797595.1. NCBI lineage: Eukaryota > Metazoa > Chordata > Aves > Passeriformes > Muscicapidae > Erithacus > Erithacus rubecula. The sequence goes on from NC_136658.1 coordinate 68,725,851, forward strand.
CTTGCTTATTAACCAGACACACACATTGGGCTTGAGTTTAACGGAGAGATTAAGGCTCCACTACTGAGCAGTAGTGATACAAAGCATCCTTAGAAAAGACATGACAGTCAAAATGGAAGTGCAGTATATGACTCACCTCCCAGCTGTAGGAGCTGCCTGAGCTTTCCAGGGAAGGAAAGAGGACTGGATCTGCCCCCTACTCTCCTGCCATCATTTATTTTCTCCTATTATTGGCCACTCACCCTTTGCAAGGGCTGGAAGGAAAAGTCCTTACATGGACAAAAGCTTCTGTCTCTTTCAAGCTCACAAAGTCATATAAGGTCTGCAGTGGAGACTGCTGCTCCCCTGACCTCCAATCCTATTATGTCTAGGGAAGGAGACCTCCTCTTCCTTTCTAGGGCTAAAATAGGATCAGGCTCAGAGACCTGCAAGAGGGCTCATGGTTTTCCTCACCCATCCAGACCAGTCTCATATAGTCTATGCACTGAAGGACAGAGCCTGGGCCATCCTTGTCTCCCCTGCCATCCTCTGCCACATCTGCTGAACTTACCTCTAAGGATAGTGTTTAGCACAAGGAGACTATCAGCATCAATCACTCACCTTTCCATGCCTCTCCCAGTTCCTCTCCTGTCCAGAAAGAGGGTAAAGGCATCCTTGATAAAGCTGTATTACAACTCCACTTTGATGAGGAATATTGTGTAGATAGCTGTAATGTGGGTAAAAGGTCTGCTATGTACCTGAGAGTCCTTGCAGATAACTTCAAAGTTGGAGCTAATAACTAATGTAGATGTATGTCTAATGATCACCCTGTGAGTTGTTGTTGTTTTTTTAAAAACCAACGAGCAAAAAGAAGCAGAAACCAAATTCACATCACACAATTTTAAGCTGAGTTTATTCCTGCCAGCAAAATTTATATCTGCTGAGATGTGAGCAGGCAGCTAAGTCCAATTTGAATGAACCCGGAATCCATAAAAATTAAAAACATCATTTATATTCCCTATCACAGTGGTATGACTGCCTCTAAAGACAAATACATATGCAAATAATTTAAAGCAGGGCTTAGGTATATGATTGAAGTCTCTGTTTGAGCAGGAATGCAGACAGTTACATAATTTGTCCACAAAATCAAGTTATGCACTTGTGATTTTTGCAAATATATGTGCTGCTAGCATTTCGATATGGCATCCTTAATACAATTTTCTGCTAGTACCCCCCATCAGCTTCCCCTGTGCATAGAGAAAAATTTAATCCATTTCATATCAGAAGGCTAATCTTGGAACATTGGTTCTTGCCATTTAGAAACAACCATTTTGTGACTGCTCTGACAACCACGGCTGTATTGACAATACCAAACATAGCTGCCTACTCCCAAATCAAAGCCCAAGAGACCTATTAAGCCAAATTTTTCCCAGGGCTGCAAAACTGGAAACTCTGACAGTGCAAGACTGGAGACCTGTTGATGGTGCTATGTTGTTATCCTCAAATCTATGGGGTTTTGTGTCTTGCATTGGGCCCTAACAAGCATCCCTCACTGAGTGCATAGGGAGACATGATTGTGGACAGAAGGAACTCTGAAGCTTTTTTCTTGGATTAACATTCTGGAGTGTGAGGTGACTATGAAGTCCTGTAGTGGATGAGCAAGGATGAGGGGACAGGACCTCATAGACCTGGAGGAGGAGCCAGGGATGTTGTCCTGTGGCAGCCTTGCACACATCAGCACACATCACTCATGCCTATCCCACAAATACAATGTGACAACACTGTAAAACTGTTTTTCCCTCCAGAAACGTCAATACTTAAAACAATTTCTGCTGATGATTTAGTGCTATTCAGGGATAAAGTGAAGTGAGTGAAGCTAGAGGAAATTGGATCAACTTTTCATTAGTTTTGATGAAATAATTTGAAGAAAGAGCAGCTGAAGGCTCTCAGTGAATGCAGCTCAGTGTATTTTTCCTTATTATGAGCTCTTCCAGGAGAACTCATTTAAAGCATGGAGAAATATCATTCTGTCTGGACTAGCCTGGGCTGCAGGAAGTGTTTAGGTTCTGCATCAAATCAATAGGAATTAAAATGAGCTCTTATCAATGAAAGGAGATTTGTGTGACTGAAAAGTCTGTCACTACCTTTCTGATGGCAAGAAGAGTGGGTTTCTGCATGTCATGGGTTGTGAAGTCTCTGGTTCGCCTTGGTGGTACACTGGGACTAGCCACTGAAAAAGAAGAAAGCCTGGAACATGTCCTGGCAGACAGGGCTGTAATTCTGGAACCAAAAAACATGAATGAGTGGAGTTGGGTGCACTTGGACTCCTCTCATGCAGACAGAGGAACTTGGAAATAAAAGCCTGTTTTACCAACTTCCTAAATTTTTGCAAGCCCTTATTCTGCATTGTTGGTGACACCATGATTCTGAACAAATGGTCACAAATGCTGAATTGCGATTATCTATTTGCCAAACTGCATCAAAACCCACAAGCAGTATAATGAGCTCCAGCATGTGCCAATACATCACTACAGACAGGGAAAGAAGCCCAAGTGTCCAGGAAGAAAAGCTGCTCCCTATTGATGGAACATCTAGTTTCTGTGTCTATCTAACAGTGATGAAATTAGCTATTTGACATCAGCTCTGGAGATGTACAAGTTTTTGTGTGTCATGTTTTGTAATGTTGATGGAAATCTCCAATCCAGATAGATGTGGAGACCCAGGAGGACAGCTCTTTCCAGTATTGCTGATTGCAATGAAATGAGTCACTGGCCTAGAGACTTTTTTGCTGTGTTCCCAGGCTAGAATGACATTGGGAACAAGAGAAGGTCTGAAGGGCAGCATTTTCCCAGTCCCCCTACCCTAATCCCACCCTACTTTTTGGTACTTTAGCCTGAAAGTCCCTTTTCTCCCCACTCATGTGCCTGTGAATGGTTGCTATTTAATGTCTGCTTTCTCTCATCTCTCATGTTTTCCTCATTTTCCTCTCCCCTGCTTCTGCTGTTTTGAAACTACGAAACAGAGCTGCTAGATTTTCAGAAAAATTCTCTCAACCCTCAACCTACATTTCTTCTACTATTTTCTCCTCAAATCCCACCTTGGAAACCAGATTTGTAATGTTTACACTGCATCAAATGGTCACCCTCCATCAGGAAAGTTACAGCCACTGGTAAGGACAGTAATCAGGCTGTACTCTGTGTTCTTATGATGCTCTACTTTTTCCACTGTTGTCATTCATAGCTTTCTGATACATGTTAGAAAATAAAGTAGGAAATTTCAAAGTTATAAACCTATTGGTATTGATAGTAATTTCTGTAGACCTGCTTTTTGGCAACAGTTGTGACTTAGAGGGTTACTGTGACACTGAGTTTGAGTCTGTGCCCCTGTGATGATTTCATAACATACAAGGAAATTTAAAATTCATTTTCTAAATATCTTTATCACAGATTGATGCAAATTATTATAATTATAATTGTAATAATAATAATAATAATTATTATTATTATTATAGCAAGTATACTTACTCCTAATAAGGCAAATATATATGAAGTTATTCAAAGGTTGTGCCATAAAAGTATGTGTATATGCATATTTCTACCAATAGTAATGGTAATTAATACTAACAGCTAATATATATTTAAATATTACAGGCTGCTATGAAACTGTGGCTTGCAAGCAGCAACTACAGTCATTATTTATTAGCTATATGCATACCTATTACCAGTGCAACATTCATCAAATTGTTCCCAGGAGCAGAACCTCAAAATCAACAGCACGCAAAGTCACACTTCAAAAATTATCCACATCACAATGTTTGAAGTCAGTCTAATTTCCCCAAATCTCATAGAATAGTTCATGCAGGAGGAATATTGAGGGAAAAGGGGCTCCATTCTGGGTAATGGCAAGTCAGAATTATATCACAGGGATGGATATAAAGGGGTGTAGGATTCCAGCAGCTGCAGCAGCCGATAGACGATGCTATTCTCTGTTTTCCACAGGGGCAACAATTAGACAATTATGCTTTCTCACAAACCAGTTCTTGGTTTTGCAGACAGTACAGAATATGTAATGAAATAAATTTAACATGGGATTAGAATTACTCAGTGCAGTGTAAGTGATGTACACCACTAGTAGGTAGGACATGCTGGCAGAGCATTGGAGGTGGAAAGATTTGGTATCATAATCTCAGTCACGGACATTGCTCAGTTTTCCAACCCACATTCCAATCTGCAGAAAGATATAATGCTTTTCTTCCTCATGGGGTAGGGAAATTTTAAGACAAGGACTGGAAATACAAAATATAATAAAATCTCTGAGTGGCTGAAGAAACACAGCAGTGAGGTTTGTGTCAGTATTAGGATTACATCTTTTCCATAAAGAGCTTCTCCTGAGGTTTCTCACCCTCTGTGCTACCTCTCAAATCATAACTCATTGATCGTGACCTAGAACAATGAGGTGTATATTTACACAGACTTGGAGTTAAAGGAAACCATGTTCCCATGGCTACCCAGCAATAAAGTCTTGCTCAAAAAGGTGAAAACCTTTTGCCTACAACATGTCACTTTTCTGAGGCCACTTTAGGTTCTGCAAATGATTCTGTAGGGGGGATATCAGAGTGTGTGTGGCAGGATGTGCTGCTTGCATGAGGAGAAGGGAGTTGGAGAGCCCGAATTAAGCAATTCCCAGAAATACATATGTGTCCTGGGGATGACGCAGGATATTGGTGCAAGGTGTCAGATGAAGCAGAATTTAAATATAGCCAGTAGAATTAATCTGAGCAGGAGTTTCTGGCAGTATTTCTTTACCCTCTGGTCTTCAGTTTTAATTGCTTCATTCTCACATCTCTCACACAATTATCCACAAAACTGGGATTTTTGGGAGGATTACCAAAATAACTCCTCAGAACACAATGCAGTTGTGTCCAACTCATCGTGTCCTGGAAGTGTAGGGGAGGACATCAAAGATATCATGCAGTCCATCAATCTGTTTTGGGGAGGAACCGGTTCTTACATTTTTTCAATAGATATTTGGCAGAGGCATTGCAAACTGTAAAGTGAATCATCACCATCCTTAGAGCAATCCTTTGCATGAACAAAAATTCCTACAACAAACCCAATTCTTTCCTCCTAAATCATATTTTCTAAGTTTCTTATCTCTCTTGTAGGCTCCAATAATTTTACATTCCTTCAGTGTACAAGGATCACAACTGAACCCACTATTCCACAAGTAAGCTGTGGCTTACTCTGTTACAAATAGAGCAGAATAATTACTTCTTGTGTCTTATGTATAACTCCCCTGTTAATAGAGATGTAGAGCTGTCTTTTCTACCCTGCAGGTTCACATAGTTGACTCTTATTTTCTTATTTATCCATTATGCTCTGTGGTACTTCTCCCTACTGCATCATTTCCCATTTTAGATTAATGCATTCAGTCTCCTTAGTGGACCACTTTGCTCTTCTCTTTGCAGAATTTTACCCTTCAGATTTCATGCTTTGGGTTTTGTTTCTTTTTCAGTTTATTCAGATTAATTTTAGTTTTGAACCTGTTCTCCTTCATGTTGTCTACAAATTTGTGTGTACATTCAGTTCATTAACAATCCACAAAAAATACATAATCAGTGGGGTCACAGCTGGTTTCTACAGGGCTCCATCTTTTCCAGCATAACAAAAAGACACTAACTACTCTTTCATCTCTGCTTAAATGTTTACAAACTGCTGCTGTAGCTACTTTTCTTTACTACCCCACAGTCATTTTCTTTTCCATGGTCTATATAGACTGCTCAGTCTGATATGCAGGTCTAAGGGACAGTGGGATGGGGGACTGAATTAACAGTGAAATTCAATGGGAGTTTTTGCTAAACCAGCAGACCTGCAGCAAGAAGAAAGCAGTTGCAAATCCTGGCTAAGTAGTCAGAGCACTGGGCAAAGAAGGGTTCATCACTGAAATCACAGCAGTTCATCAGAACTGTGATCCCTGTTCCTTACCTGAAAGCATTAGCCCACTGTTGTGAGGTTTGGATGGGCAATGTGATCAGCACTTGGAGTAGCTTCAATTCCATTATAAATTAGTGTGAAAAGAGGTGTTGGCTACCTACAGGACACCTAAGGTGATTTCACAAAAGTTTAAAAATGGAATTGACCTCAGGAGGTCATATAGTCCTGCCTTCCACTCAAAAAAGGACTGACACCAATTCAGAATTAGCACTTCTGGCTTCAGCCAAACCCCAAAAACCTTGAAGGGTGGAGCTTATACGACTGCTTCAGGGATCTGTTCCAGCTCTGTGATATTTTCTGAGTAATAAAATACTCCCTTACGTCCAGTCTTGTTTGCTTGATTCCCTGGTGTTCCTGTCTCCACTTCAGACAGACAACACAAAGAAACTGTGATGGAGGGGGTTGTTGGACTCTGAACAGAATCAACATGTTCACACATGGCAGCTGTTACAACACTGCAAGTTGCTGAAGAGGACTCTGATCTGAAAGGTCGTGATTGAGCACTGTTCCATCCTATCTGTCATCTCTGTAGCCCCCGGGCTGACTCATCTAGACCTGCTATCACACTGTAATCTGACTGCAGGAAGCTCCTGACACTCTGAGGATGGGATCTGGTAGCTGTCTGATGGGTGGAAACACATGACAACATCTCCCGAGTGATAGCTGCAGTGGAGGTGGCTGCAAGCTGTGATCAGGACAGTGACAACCACCCTGTTGCCCTGCTGATTTGAGAATGTCTGGTTTTGAGAAGCATATTCCCCCTGAAGATGGAGGGGCTAAAAAAGGCAAGATATATTTGTATGTGTGTCATCCAGCAGCATTTGACATCTCTCTATCATATCACACAGTGGTATCCTTGATCTTCGTGATATTGACAGTACTATTGAAATCTTTATTGCAATGAATCCAAAGTTTAAATGGTTAGGAACTGATCCACCTCTTTTATCCTCTGTCTTATATTAAAAAAATAATCTCCTTTCTTTTAGCTTCTTTCTCCTTCTTCCACAAGTCTCAGAAAAACAAGAGCGATACTAGAAATAATACAAAAAATTAATAATTGTAAACTATAAAAGTTTCATTTTAAAGTTCCTTTTAAAGTTCGCATTTTAAAAGTTTCATAAAGCTACCAAGTAATTCTGGTGGCTTTTTAGATTTTATGTACATCATATATAGCAGAAGAAAAGACATAACTCAATCATAAAGAATAAAAATACTTATTTTAAAAATAACCCAATATAGATACATATACAATATAGGCACCTCCTTTTTTCATTTTCTCCATGGAAAAAGGAAAAAGTTATGAAGATCCAAATGTCCAGAGATGTTGGCTTCTTCCTGGAAATGGTCTTGAATATTACTTTTGGTAGAAGGTTTCTATGCAATTTGCTCTTCACTTCTCGGGATTTTCCTAATGTCTCATAGCTTGAAAATTATATTGCTTCAGATAAATTCTGTAGGGCCTAGTTAAGGTTTGCTCTGATGGGGCAGGAAGTGGGCATTCCTCATAAATAAAAAATCAAGATTAACCAGAATTAAAGGTTTATTTTTTCCAAGAAAAAGAATTTCCTGTTAAAATAGTCAGAGTGTCAAATCTGATAAATTGGGAGACAGAAGGAATTATAAAATTCACAGGTTAAAGCTGCAAAAATTAGAGGTTTTTCTGGCAAGCAGACTAACACTAGTACCAAGCTTTCTTTTCCACTTCCACTTGTGCCAACAAGACTAGGACTAGCTCAATCAAAATCCAGAAAATGACAGTCATAATGCAGGAGGACAAAGGGACAAGGGATTTATTCCTCGACTTAGATCTTAAAATGCTCATGCAGTGAAGATCTCTCTTCTGGTTGTTCCTCTCCAGTAGAAGAGCTAACATTAGGGAGGAAAATTCAACCCTCACTCAATTTTTCAGAATACTGTCACTGCAATTGGTGTAAGTGTGGTAGGTATTTAACTCTGTGAAGAAGTGCCCTGGTTCTTCTTGTGTGCGCTGTTCATTAACATTTAGAAAACAGGCAAGGTTCCTTTCTCAGTAAATGTCAAGAAAAAATGTGCATTTGATTTTTTCCTTTACAACATGCACTGCCCATCCTAGTCTTTTGTTCAATAATTGCACTTCAAATGAAAGTATGGAACAGGTCACCATATTGAAAACGCCTCCTCAAAAATCAATGAGTCTTTCCTATTCTGGATTGCATTACAGATAAGAATGCTGCAGTAATCCTTTTCATGAGGGAAAAATATAGAGACCTTTATATAGCACTATAAATGATGTCTCTCCAGAGTGAGCAGCAGCGTTTCTCAAATAGCTGCTAATAAGACTAAATATGGTAGAGCATTGCAGTGAATCACAGTGTAGTGCTGGGTTATGCAACCCTCTAGGTTACTTACGTAAAGAGGAGAACAACTGAAGTGCAAGCAAATTCCTCTGTTAATTAATTTGTAAGGCACAAGTGGCATTTAAAGAGAAAACATCTCATGGCTGTCTCTTGCAATGAGATGTGAGACTGGCACAAATGTAATTGTTCTTTGTATTTTCTTAGCACATCTGAACCACTGGATCCATACACTGTTGGAAATAATTCTGGTTGAACCCACTCAGCTCTCCCTTGGATTCCTTCTGACCTTGGGCAGAAGGGAGGTTGCTGGTACAGCTCAAATTATGTGTCTGTTTGTAAAATTATCTTAGGGGTCTATAGGAAAGAGGAGGAAATAAATGCTCCAGTAAATGTTATACTGTGAGAAGTGGGATTAAAAACCTCCTCTTGTAAGTTCAGAAGGTCTTGCCTCTTCCTGACCATGAGTATTACTGACCTCTAAAATTCATATTCCTACCCACTTCTGCTGTTTAATAAGAGGAGATGAATTCTGGGTTATTCATGGCAACTGAATTGCCTTTCAATGCTTTCTGTGTTTCAAAGCCCTGCAGAATTTTCTATTGGAATAGGAAAAGAACATCTATAGCATTCAATAATAGGTATAACTGAGCTGCAGTAGAAACATGTCAGATTTTACAAAAGGTGAGAATATCTCTGCATGCAACATTTCAATTTTGCCCTTTAAGGAATTTATAAACACGGGCATTTGAGTAAAATTATTCAGATTCTGTGCAAGAATATACCAAAGACCAGCTCATTATGAAACAAGAACATGTTTCATCTTGAATCCATTAGTTGCAGCTAACAACAGATTATCCAGTGGGTTAATTACTGGCATTGTGGATGGCAAAGCAAATTGAACATTTGCTTTACAAACACTGTGGCACTACCCCACATGACTGGAAGACAACTCATGTAAAGAGGTTTTCCACCTTAGGCTCTGTACTCAGAATCTCTCCAGTCACTGTTATATTTCAGACATGACAGATGCCCAGAAGGACTGAGATAAGGTTCTTTGTTCTGTGGCAAAAATTTGTGGTTTCAGACATGCTCTGTAATTTGAAATGTACTGAGGAGGATGCAGATCACTGGACTTGAGATGTACTGAGGAGGATGCAGATCACTGGGCAAGAGGTATATAAACTGTAAATTAAAAACTGTGAATCACAGAAGTGTTTTAAAGATGGTGTTTTCATGATGGAGCAAGGAAGACAATTCTTAGAGTCCCAGTCAGCTCTTTAGAGGGATTTGGGTAGTTGCTACGATTGATCAAAAGTATGAGTGAAGAGAAAACACAAAACAACCCATGGACCATTGCCTCATAAACCTCAGTAAGACAGAGGTGAAAGGAATGAGATGGACTTTTGCTAAGCCTTCTCAAAGGATCAGGGTACACTTGCTGTTTACACAGCACGTTCTTTTGCACTTTCCTCTGTTTGGTCTGTGCCATGTTTCATGTGTTTGCAGAAAGCTTCTTGTTCTTGTGAGTGGAGGGACTCTCCCTGCTAAGGGTGCACAGACACAACGTGCTTCATCTTCTCAGATCCTGGGAAATGGGACAGGGACCCTGTCTAATGTCTGTGCCCTTTGCTAGGGCAGATCCTGGTTACTCATTCCTGAGCCCTTTTTGTCTTTGTCAGCCAGAACAGAAGGTTTCAGTGTGGTTTGCTCACTGATTGCAGTGAGGTTGGTCAAAGCAGGTTGGTTATCCTCTCTGGTGAGTATTGGGGGGCTCTCCTTTGATGTTTGGGAAGAGTTTGCAGAGCTCATGGCTTTCTTTCTCGATTGAGGGGGGCTCTTTTAATCCTTCCAAGAGCTCAGAAATTATCCTGAGAAAGTTCAACCAGTTTCCACACATTATTTTCACCACCACAGGAAAAGCTAATCATTCAGCACTTCAGGGAAGCAGCAGGGAAGTCAAATTTCTAGATTTTTTTTTCCTTGATGCCAAACTTGTGCAATTTATAAGAGGTTTTAATTCTGCAGGGGAAAACCCTCAAAAAGGACAGCAGGGTGCACAGGTTTCATTCCATCCAAGAGGATCAGCTATTTGCTTATAAGAAGCTGTGGCTTGTCACATCTCTCTACTCTGTTCAAAAGGTCATAGTACAAAGAAATCAGAGGACAGTGGTGGTGAGAACACAGTTGTGTGTCAATGTGGTGCCTGAAGGATGCTGAGGCAGAATTTACAACTGAAATATTTGACTTGGAGTATAAATTCTTTCATAAAGACAATAAACTCTCAGGTTAGAGCCTGGAACCATGTGTCACTCACCGTGATACAGGCCAGAACTGTGTAAATCTTAAAAAAGGAAGAGTTTATAATAAAATAAATCAGTAGCACAAGGAAGCCTAAGAATAGATTGAAGATATTACAACATAGCAATGGACTATGACAGAGAACTTGTGTCTGCCATAGTTTATCACTGTACCATTATTAAGTCAATACATCATAGTGGAGTAAGAGTGAATTTTTCAGTATTTCCATCTTCAAGGGTTTGGAAAGGGAAGCTCTTCTGTCCATAAGTCTCTGGGAAGGGGATGACATAAGAAAATTGTTTCAGGCACAGTGATAGAGATGCTGCTGGAGGTGCCTTTTTTTTTCAAATGTCTCTTTTACTTCTCTTTTCTTCTTTTACTGGAGTTTACTTAGACGAGAGGAACTGTCTGACTACTTTCTTATAAACATCCTGCTGGATTTTGGCCAGGCCTTGGAATGTAGCTTGAATAATTTATATTCTGAAAAGGTTGAAAAATAGTTTATTTTGGCAAAGTCATTCCTATGAACAAGCCCAAAAGTTTGGGCAATTTGTCTTCCTAAGTTTTAAATATAAGTTATTATAGATAGAAAGGAGAAATTCGAAGGAGGGAGTTCAGAGAGGAGAAAGAACTTGCATGAACAATAAAAAGATAAGAAAGAAATGTAATTAGTTTACTCAGCTTTTTATCACTTGAAAAAGAGCTTTTGCTTTGATTTTCTCTTGTTTAAAAGCTGTGCTGAAAGGTGAGAACAGCCTGAATCCATTTTTCACAATTTCATGTTGCATGAGAAGCATTACAGCAGCAGGTCTGGATGAAAGGTAGAAAGAGACAAGTAAGTGCAAGTAACAAAAAATGAGCAGGGGGTGACTTAAAGAGAAACAGCAGCAAACAGTTTTTCTAGCACAGAAGAAGGAAAGATGAAGAAAGGGCAGAACACAAGGATGAGTCCCTTCCTTCTCCCAGGCACCATGGCTGGGGTCTAAGGAGTCATGATTGCTACCAGTGAACCATTTATTACTAACCTTCAATCTGTGAAAAATACTTGTGATGAGGCTCACTTGTAGGCATGTAAACACTAGCAATCAGAATTTCATTACATTTTTAATCCTCAACAACATTATGTATCAAGAGACAAATATTGGTACTATTCTCAGTCTCAGTGAGAAATGCAGAGAAGAAGCCTGTTTTTTCCCCTGGAAAGTAAAGTGAAAATTCTCAGGTCTGATTTAGCCAAGTCCTGCAAATAATGAATAAAAGATTAAAAATGCTTGACAGAGTGTTTATGTTAATCAGTGTCTTCTTATGTGGGCAGGTTTCCTCCAGCAAGCCTGTAAACTTTCATTCTGTGTAATTGGGAGGTTAAAAGTTCTCCTAATTAGCATCCATTTCTATAGGGAATGTAAAACCTATTTTGCAATCATAAAGGTAAGGGGATTTTAAAGCATTTCTAATTATGGAGTAAATTTGCCATTTTGGCAAAACTCATGTCTGGACTCAGCTGAAGCCTCAGAGTCACCATTTTTGTCAAATGTAACAAGGAAGGTTAGATGTCTACATTGACTACTTTTCTTTTATAACCATAGAGATAGTAAAACAAAAAATGAAGAACAAATGGTCAGATGTATCTATTTAACAATTGTTTAATGACTATGATAAAGTAATTTTGTTCACCTCAAATGCATTTTCTGACTTGTTCTTTGTCCCCTAGGACAGAGTAACAGAAACTTTTCTACATTAGAGTCAGGAGGAAAATTGCTGAATAAATATTTGGGTTAGTGAGGTTCATTGGAAATAGCCCTCAATCGAGATTTACCTGCAGTTTACTACAGAATTAGTTGATGGATATGGCATGGAATTAAAATATGATTTCAGGACTGCACAACTGAAGTATAAACACGAAATTATGGATTAAACTCTGCCGATCAATAGTGCCATTGATTCTGAGGAATGCAAGATCAGGGAGTAATAAATAAACCCAGTTTTTGCTCAAGACCAAAACAGAAGTTATAATTTCTAAAGTGTATTTTCCAGAGGCAGGGAGTTTAGGTGAAAGAGCTTGAAACAGCTGCCATCTTACAGGGCTTGTGCTGAAATTGTTTTCCTGTGCACGTGGCATATTCAATGTACGACCAATCAGTCTGCTTGTAAACTAAATGTTAGTATTGCACCTTGCTTTATGAAAATGCACTAGGACAACAGGGGATACTTTTCAGCTGGGAGGTGGCAGCTTGCCTTTTACACACAGCTGTAGTGCATAGGATCCCAGTATTGCAACATATTTTGGTTGATCATGAAAACTTCAACCCTCAACAGTGACACGAATTGCAAAACCAGTCTTGCTCACAACCCATGTTATCATATTTCCAACTTATTCTTTGTCCCACTTTATTTTCAGCCTCACATCCCTGCCTTCCAAGAGCTCAGTCCTGTGAGCTGAGGGGACCCAAACACAAAAGGTTCAAATGGGTATCTCCACTCTTGTAGCTCAGCAGAGGTGTCTAGGTCAAGATATCCCATCATACAGGAGACATAACTTGCTTGGGAGTTTAGAGGATAAAGGCAGTCTTAAGGAACAGGGAACAAAATCTGCAGGCAATATGAATGGCTGCACAGGACACTTCATGCCATTTCAAGTACAAAGCTCAGCTCTGTTCTTGTCTTGCTAATGGGAACAAACAGCACAAAAGAAGGTCTAATGAGTGACAAAGTGCACTGTCTAATGGGTTATTAGTAGATTCTAACATATAAAGCTTGGTATGAGAAACTGAAAAGATGTTTTCAGCATCAAGAAGATCAAATGGACATAGATTTAACCCTTCTTCAGTCATGCTGTTATATGAGATAATTTGAAAATTATGATTTGACAATTGAAGAATTGTCAGACTATGTTGCAGAAAGCTTTACTAAATTGGTGGCCTTATGGACTAAAGCTCAAGTTTCTCTTTTAATGACAAATGTCTTTTTCTGAGCCACATCTGATGCTGTGGTAGAAGACAGAACTCAATTTTTAAAGTAGAAGACTTTGCCTCAACATCTGCTGTACCACTGCATGGCTGAGCAGATATGAAAAAGGGTAAAATTAACACTGCTTTACTCTTGAGGATAAAAGTAAGGAACTAAAATGCTTCAAAATATGTTGAGAATGAACACAAAAACAGTCTAAAGAAAAAAACACACTATCACTATGAGACTGAAAGGTTTTAAGGGACTACAGAGGACACTTGTGCCTCAGAGGATTAGCCCATCTTGGCAATTAATTCAGTATGAGATGACAACATTCTAAAATAAATATAAGGAAATAAAGAAGAAAATAAAAAGGCTCAGTGCCAGGTTGTCATGAAGGAACCAGAAGGGTAGGATTCAGTTCAAAATCAAGACACATTCATTTAGCTCTGCATGTCCAAAAATCCCTAATTCAGATGTCTACACCTATGTCACTTGTACAAGCTCCTGTTGTATGCTAAAAACTCTGTGTGGCAACATGTTGCAGACTAGCTAAAATCTCTGTCCCAAGATGGTAAACTAATTTAAATATCCAGCATTTGCTGTAGTTTCTTGCACAAAACATACAGAGGTATTAGATTTTAGTTCTTGTCTGATAGTTTTAATATGTATTTGAGGGTTATGTGCTGTCATTCATCACCTTCTTCAAAGAGCAGGTCCAAGGTTGTGAGGTTCTGTGCGGTCCTGAAATTTCCTTCATGCATGTCACTGCTAAACCAGGAAACACCTCACAAGAATAAGCAACCAATAGAAAGTGGTAGGCACTGGGGAAAGTCTTGAGCTCTCTGAGTTAGAGGACAGTATCAAGGAACTGATATTTCTGGAACAAAAGAAGCCTTGGCACTGGTATAGACTACGGACTATATGGGAATTTTAATAATGAGGCTGAGAATGCAAAGATACTAAAAAAGGTTTTACAGGCTCTGTTCAGACAGCACAGAGTGAGGTCTTAGAATTATGAAGTGTATCTTGCTGCAGGATGTTGCATTGCCTTGTTTTATTGTTGTGATTTAAACCCAGCCAGCAATTAAGTATCACACAACTGCTCACTCACTCTCCCTCCCTGCCCAATTGGATGGGGAGGAGAATCAGAAAAAGGTAAAACCTGTGCATTGAGATAAGAACAGTTTATTAACTGAAATAAGGCAAAATATATTAACGTTATTAATAACACCACCATCACCAATGGAATAGGAAAGGAGAAAGAATAAAACCCAAGAGAGACAAGTGATTTACAATACAATATCTCACCACCCATGGACAAATGCTGAGCCCATCCTGCAGCAGTGATCAGCCCCTATAGACCAACTGCCCCCAGTCTATATACTGGCCATGATGTTCTATGGTATGGAATATCCCTTTGGCCAGTTCAGGTCAGCTGTCCTAACCATGCTTCCTCAGAGCTCCTTGTGTCCTGCTGACTGGCATGGCATGAGACATGGAAAAAAACCTTGATTTAGTGTAAGTAATACTCAGTGGTAGCTAAAGCATCAGTGTGTTATCAACATTGTTCTTGTGCTAAATCCAAAACATAGGAATTAGGAAGAAAGTGGACTCTATCCCATCTGAAATCAGGACATTGATGGATGTAGATTACATGTATTCATGTAACTGTCAGTCCTGCACTACTTGCAATCAAGAGATGATAAATATATTTTTTATTTGTAAGCTGAATAAATCTTGCAATATCAGCTGAAGTGTGCAAGACCTTGAAAATACTTCTCCTGTGCCAATATTTAAATGTGCAGTGGGATGACCTTAAAGTTGCACAGACATTTAAGTACATCTGCTACATGCAAAGTAGCATACAGCTGACCTGAGAATAAGTACACAGTGAATGTTGGCAATTAATGGCAGTCAATATACCTTAAGGATCTGTTTTCAGACCCTTTCAACTGTTTTCAGACAACCCTGTTCTCATTTTTTATGAGATTAAAAGTTCTGCTGGCAGTGTCAATTGAACAGGTGTGGTATTCTTCAGACTTCCACAAATTGTTTCATTTAATATCACACAATATGGTGAAGAACAAAGGAGCTCTCTAGGCTATCAACAAAATAAATAATGAGTGACTTAATATATGTCTGTCTCAAAGATTTAAAAAAAAAATTTCATTGGGGGGGTGGCCTTTATCAGACAAGGTTACTTCTAGGAACTTCTGTAGAATTTGGTGAGAAATTTCATGCCCTTCCTTATTAGGAATTTAATATAAAATCCCTAGTGATGCAGTACTAAATACTGGCAAGAATAACAAGACTGTTAAATCCAGAAAGAGATTCATCTACTGGTATGGTTGGGTAAAACCTAGACAAACCAAATCATTCATTTCAAAGCAGACAATGCAAACCCTTCTTGCAGAAAGGTGTTCTGTAGCCTGAAAAGCAATGACTGAAAATAGCATTAGCTTCTAAGAGGAAATGGAGTAGCAGGAGCTCCTGCATGATACAGAGGCAAAAAGTGCTAATTCAATTCTTGTCAGTATAAACAACAGAATAGTGAGTAGGAGGCGGAAATTGACTTTTCTTTCTGTGTGACATTATTGGGACTGATGTGGAATAATGTATACAGTCCTGATGTCAACATTTTAAAAGGGATGTTGAAATACTACAAAGGATATAGAAATAAGCCACTGATATGTTTTGATGTCTGGAAGGGGAAATAAAAGAGAGAACAGTGAGAGCTCAATCTGTTTATCTTATCAGACAGATCAGAAGACAGCTTGATTATAGCATGTAAGAACCTTCACAGGGAGTAAATACCAGTTACTGAATGGCTCTTTAATGTAGCAGAGAAAGGCATATCAAGAGCTAGTGGCTGGAAGTGAAGCCAAATTCAAAGCAGAAATTAGACACAAACTTCTAACAGGGAAGGTGATAAGCCAGAGAGTACAAAGGAGATGATAAATTATCCATCGCTTCACTTTTTGCAGCCATTTTTTATGCCCTTCTCAAAGACTGTGTTTAGTCAAGCCCAAGGGATCCAGCTTAGTATGGAGGTATCAGTATCAAAGTTCCTAGCTCAGGAAACAGATCCTGTTGGATGGATCAGGTGGTGTCTTCCTACCTTCATCACTGTAAATCTCAGAAGTACATCTTCTAGTACTGAGTCCAAACCCTGTACTTAAACCTTGCATGATTTCCTCCATAAACAATGATGAAGTTCATTCTATTGCTGTTAGTGCTGGGCTTAACACATCCCCTTAGCAAAACACCAGAGAAGTGATACAGAGAAAGGATGGAGGGAAAGAGGAGCACAAGCAGACAGGACATGACAGAGGTTTGACCACTTCTCTGTGCGTCCCAGTTCATGTCACACCACAGAAAAGTCTGTAGCAGGCTGCTAGTTAAAAACTGAGTTCAGTACAAAAGGGGAGAAAGATACTTGCTGTAGCAAGTATCTCAGGGATATACAGAAAGACAGTGTTCATACAGCAAGGAGGATTTATTGCCTTTTTATTAACAGTTTGTTCATTTCCCTATGCTCAGAGCACAGGCTTTGCAAACCTGAAGTCAGTAATATAAACATTTAGATTTGAAAAATTTGCATGAATGAAAGAAAAATGTTAATTGTGTTGTGACAGTTATCCAGCAATTCATTGAAAGAGAATTCTGGAACTTTTAATATTATCTCATGGCTAATAATACAGGAATTAATTCTAGGTCAAGTTCTGACATTTTTACCAACATTCCATGTGCTTGTCTCTCTACACAGTTCAATCAGCTGAAAGGGAGCTTTTACAAAAAGTGATGGCTTCTGTGCAGCTACAGTAACATCTGGCTTTAAAATCCATCGCTTATGCTGTCCTGAGCTATTTCCATGCCCTGGAATTGCTGAAGAAGATAAAAGATTGACAAGAAAACAACTTTTAGAATAAATTTTGTAGCCCTGAAATCCCCTTTTGCTCAGGATGAGAATTCTTCCTCTCCACTTAATGAGGTGTCTGAATTCCTTGGATAGGAGAAGGAGACACAGATGAGTCATAGGCAGGGTTTTCCCCCTTGAAACAAATAAAAATATCCTTTCTCTGAGAAAGGAAACTCCTTTGAATATGGTGGTCTGATAGCCTTTACAGTCCTCCAGCACACAGTCTCAATCTGGAATGTCTAACACTGAAAGAGCAAACTTCCATTTGTAATATCTTTACTCATAATAAAAACTTCCTAAATTAACAACCAACTGATGGTACTCTCAAAAACATTTTATTGAGTCTCAGCACCTTGAAAATATTCCCACTGGGTCTCCCACAGCAACACAAGCTTTGACACCCTGTTGGATAAAATGCTCACAGTGAGATAAAAAGCAGATGTGCCGAGTCAGCTGAAGCTCAGTGAGCAAAGCACAAGGGCAACATCTGACGAGTATGCAAATATGATATCTGTTAATTACACCCCCTTAGGATTGCTGTGTGCAAGGTGATAGATCCTCAGCACTGTCTTCATGATTAGAAACCTCGGCCAGCTTTGCTTCAGACTGCAAAATCTCCTTATGCAGCACTGAATCTCATTGTGGTGCTTTTCTGGTTTTAACACTTCAGGGGCTGTGCAGCCTAACATACAATGCAAAAGCAGATTAGTTACCTCGGGGCATATTTAAAAGATTTCTTGCTAATATGATCTGGGTCCATAGTGTGTCACAAATTAGCATGAATCTCAAAGCAGTAAAACCCCTCCACATTTACAATACTGCAGGTTTATTTAGTATTGGTGAAGTGGGATAGATTGTGATACTTTCTAGGGCTACACTGTGAATATTCACGGCATCAGATAGGCACATCTCCAACACAACTTTTTGCCACCTGGTTAGGTTACAGCTATTTTACTTGACAAGAGTATCATATGATTTAGGAACTAAAATAATTTACTAGATTACCATGTTCAAACATGGAACATGATAGAAAAGTTTCCTTTTCTTTTGGTGTGCTGGGGTAAGGAACTCACAATTATTGTCTGCATTTTTCCAGTGTTCTGTCTAGGCAATTTCTATATCACTAAGTAATAAAACTTTAACTATTTCTCTAGAACATTATTCCTCAGCTTAATGAACTTCACCATTAAGATATTTGTTCCCTCTTTATCCCAAATGCTTTTCTTCTAGTGTCATATTATCAAGTGCTGAATGCCAAGGAAATAATTATGTACATTAAAAAAACTTGCTAGAGATTAAGTTGCAATCCTTCTGCAATACATGTGGTTCCATTTATCTATCCTAACTTTGTTGGGAATTCTGCAATTAAATTACTGCCTACTTAGTTAAAAGTTTCCTCTGTTGCCACCTACTTGATGTGCTGATTTATTGATGGCTGAAAGAGAAAATAAGCCAAGCAGCTCAGGTAGCAGATTCCAGTGGGAGGAGGTCAGCAGAACATCTGCTTTGCAATTTGCAGTTTTCTACTTATTCATGTGCAGAGTCCTGTTGTCCTGGGTACAGTTCAAACACATAATATACTGACTTCTAATAAAAGGAAAAAAATCTGTGTTTACCAAGTTCTCAGAAAGTTGGATTTTGCTTCACTTAAGCCATAAATTCTTAATTCACCTCCACAGTTTGGAAGTGAGTTTGTCATCAGGTTAACTGAAAAGTTTCTTGTGTGCCTAAAGAAGTATCTTCTGTTATTACGTGTGTAGAGATTTTTTTTTTTTTTTTACAGTTTATTTTCAGTTAATTAGACCTTAAAATTAATAGGTTACTCAAGTTGTGGCTAAAATGGGACTGAATGCAAATCTAGTTTAGAACATCCTTACATAGTGAGGAATCTTGGATGTTCAGATAAGCCTCACAAACAGCATTTCCCTGTATATTGAGGTAGCAAAGTAAACAACTGCTCATTTTTTTCCCAGATCCAAAAGCCTCTAAACATCTGAGCAAGCCTTATCTTAGCCTGCATTTTCCAGTTCATCATCTTTTACAGCTCTAAGAATGGGATGCACACATCTATTACAGCTCTAGTGACAGGGCTGTATTAACAGGACTATATGACACAATATTTGCCTTTTTGAATTAGGCAAATCAGCTGTCTCATTCTGGAGACTGTCTATGGCACTGACAAATATTAGATACTTGTGCAGAAGTAGGGGGAAAGGAGAATAGCACATCAGAGAAAATTAATATTTTTAAAATACTTTTTATGCCCTGGGTACCGAGACCTTATTCCCTGACATTAGTCATGCTTTACAAAAGTAAATTCAAAGGTGTGAAGATCTTGTGCTGTATCTGTCAGAGGGAGGCAGATCCAGAAAGGTGTCTCAGATACCTGGGGCTATCCCAAGTGAGTGACTCATGTGCTGAGCACACAGTCAATGAATCCACACACAGTCAATGTATCCAAGAGAATTATTTCACTTAATCACAGACTGTCAGCTGCATGGAAGCATTGCTCTCTACTGACTCTTGAATATCTGTCTATCAAAACTACAGTTGGATTTATAATGAATTTAGTGAACTGATTAAAGCTGCAAATTAAAAAACAATCAGAGCAGGGGAAGTAAAGGGTGTGTTTATGTGTCACACACTATCCAGCAAGTTTTGTCCTGGGAAGA
This sequence comes from Erithacus rubecula, assembly GCF_903797595.1. NCBI lineage: Eukaryota > Metazoa > Chordata > Aves > Passeriformes > Muscicapidae > Erithacus > Erithacus rubecula. Next base: position 68,745,997 of record NC_136658.1, read on the forward strand.
GCTCTGGTCCTCTTGAGCACTTCATGCTTCTCCCCTTAATGATTTTGCTTCCACAAACACTGAGAAGCTTCTCTTCTGCTGGAACCTGCTTCAGCTCCACTGGGCATGAATCACCAGCAGCAGCATGTGCCTTCCACAAAGCTGGCCTGCTGCTTGCTGGGCTCTCAGATAAGAGGGATTTCTATAGCACCCCCCTTCCTCTAGGTTTTCTTCTTTTATGAGATCAGCTCAGGGCACAGGCAGGATTAGGGGATCAGATAGCACCACATCCTGCAGCAAAATGAACTCTGATAACTTGCCTATGAACATTCAGATTTTCATCTTTTGGCTCCCTGTGTCATCCTGAACTTGAATGTAATTACAGCTATCTCTTCTGGCTTGCTGCCCATGAATTATTATCCTGTACATCATCCACAATTTGACATTTATTTGTTCCAAATTAAAATGACCTTTGCTCTTGGGAGATAATAAGTTATTTTTGGAATTACAGTAATTCTCTGTCACCTGAAATAATGCACAAAGATATGTTAGCACCAAAGGCAGGATAAGGAAAAGGAAATACTTCAGATATGTGAGCAATCAAGATAGATAGATGATGTATATTGGTGGCTTGCCATTATTTATTTTACTATGCAAATATATTTAATATTTACGATATCTTTTAGTAAGAAGAATCACATTTGTTATATATGGAAGGTCTCCTCATGAATCTTCAAGAGAAAAATAACAAAGGGCTCACAGTTTTATCCTAAGCAGGTGTTTTTACTAATGCAATAGACTTTTCTGTTAGAGATATCTCTTGTCTTTCTTCCAGCAGCTCTGTAGGTCACTTTTTGCAAGTGTGTCTTTGGGCAGGCTATGGGGCCAGGAGGAACCTTTATTTCACTTACTCACGAGGCATCTGCTGAGGGTCTCTAACTCATTTCAATAGTGAGTAGCAGCACCAGCCTACATTAGAAGCAGTAGATTAAGAGGTCTCTCTTTGGGAAGAAAAAAATCCCCTAATGCTCCACAAACTTCTATAATGTCAATATAGAATTTGACAGCTACTGCTTGCTGTCCCTCTACAAGCTGTGTCACAGACTGATGTACATGACCTTTAGACCAGTTGATCAGCTTGCAGAAATTCAGATGGGCTGAGAAGATTTGTTAAGGAGCATACCCAGGCACCCTAAACCCTTGTAATTCTATTGCAAAGTAATACTTGTCAGTGTGCAAGTGGGACATTTCATTATAATGAACACTCTTCAAACATGCCCGAGGTGACTAGAAATATGGAAAGTAACCCAAATCAGAGAAGGATGGATTAGAGAATCTCATTTCCTATTCATCACTAAGTATAGGCACACAGCCTTTGAGACCAGTTTTCCTGTGTCCCTGGCTGGGAATCAGACTCTTCACAGTGGTCTGCCTAAGCAGCAAAGTACTTTCATTCTGCATATCAAAATGGCATAATGCCAGCACAAAGTGTATTTATCACATTGAATGTGAATTCTGCTTTAGAAGAACATCCACATTTTCTTCTTTCTGTCTAAGTAAGGAAGTCATGCCTCAAAAATGATTTTGAGAGCACTGAAAAATTTGTAAGGTAGATTGGTGATGAATCCTCTCTTTGCATGGTTTAAAGGGTCTCATGATAAACAGTGAATTCTGAAGCCAAGCAGCTCAGCTGGTTTTGAGCCTGTTTGGATCATACTCAGAGGTAAATTAGGATGAGGTAAAAAGGGAAAACAAGCATACTGAAATTCTGAAAAAATACAGGCTTAGTGGTACATGCCATTGAAGAGGTTTAAGTACAGCTTGCTAAGCATTTATTTGAGGACATCTATAAGGTGAATACTTGGAGGTTGTTGCACAGAATATCCCTGGTGTAATAAGGAAAGTTTTTTCTTGATGGAAAGTCAGACAAGGTGAGAAAGAAGTGGGAGAGGTAGCTCAGCAGCTCCTCAAGCAGAACAGAGGAGGGGCCAACCTTGCACATTTGCAAAATCTGGAGTGGAATTAAGTCCAGCAGTACCATCTTTAACTTAGTGTTCGAGGTTTCTCCAAGCACAGGGTCATTCTGACTTACGTACAAAACAGAGAGATTATGGAGAGATTATTTTCCCAATGCCATGAAACAACTACTTTTCCTTTCATCCATAAGATGTTCCTGACCACTCCCAACACACTGAAATGTTTGTGCAGATGACAGAGAAATGGGTGCTTTCCTGGTGCTGAGGAGCAGCACAAAGATTTATTTCACCAAAGTCCCACTTTAACATGGAAAATAGGCTTTACAGAGTGCTCAAGAACAATCTGCAATTAATGTTTCCCCCCCTCCTCTTCTGTGCTTCAGTACCTGCTTGTGTGTTCAACTATTCTCTTTTTAATCGAGAAAAAAGACAAAAGTTTTAACAAACAAACAAGCAAACAAACAAACAAAACCTAAAGAGCCAAAAACAGAACCCCTCAAACCAAACAAAAAACAAACAAAAACCAAAACCAACCAAGCAATCAAACAACAACAACAAAAAATCCCAAACCCCCAAACAAAAACAAAACAAAGAAAGATTGAAACAAAAAAATAAGCAGCAAGAACTGTTCAGTCTCAGTGAGGTGCATAAAATTAAAATTTTAGCTGATATTAGGCTTATAGGCCCCCTAAGGTCAGATAGGGCCAGATCTGGGGCCTCTGAAGTACAGAGAACTCCTAGGAATGGCAATGGAGAGAGAATGGAAAAGCACACAGAAAATAGCCAAAGCCTGAATTAAACCCAAAAGTGGGAATAAATTTAGTCTGGTCCCAAATGCAGCAACATGGGGCTGAAAGCTGTCTCTGTTTTGTCAGCATGTCAGGAGAATTGGGTTAAGCTCACAGATATTCAAATCCTTCTTTCAGAATTGGGGGAGACAGCTCTAGGAAGGCAGCTCTTGAGCAGTTTTTCCCAGGCTGGCGGGAATGAGTTGGTATCATTCCAGCCTTGCTCCAAAACTCCCCAAGGACACTGGCCAATAAACATCACACAGAGATTACTCAGAAGTCAAGAGTGTGTTTCTTGAGAACATGTCCTTCAAATTTTATTTATTTGAAGTGACTTTGGACAAGAATAATTTAAAGGTCTAGGTATGAGCAGCCAGGCCTAGGTTGTTGCCTCCGAGCAGATTCCATCAGTTCATTTTTTTTATACCACTGAGGCAAGACATCCTTCTGTGCCTTTCCTTTACTTCTCCTCTTTCAGTATGTTTCAATAAACTGTATCTTGGTTCCCACTACTGCCTATGAACAGATTCCCAAATAAGAGATCCTGGAGAAGCTAAAGTTATAAATAGATGACAAAATTATGTGGATGCACATAAAACATTTGTTTAGGAGAAACAAATTTATTCAGGAATTGTGATTATATTACTAATATAGGCACTAATAATTGGTGTGGCAGATTATTGTTGGTCTAAATTATTGTTTCTGTCTTCTACATGAACTCGTTATGTTTTTCATACCCTATCTATTTTTACTAATTTTTTTCCAGTAATTTTCTGAGCCTTTCTGGTTCAGGACCTCTTCTAGGAACCTTTTTAGTTCCTAAGTCAGCAGTATAATGAAGGTCTGCTATGCATCTGTTTTTTAAATGTCACTGTTACTCCATCACTCAGAACAACTAAAAAGCATCTGGTGTGTTACTCTGGGAACACTTCATGCTTGCATAAAAGGTTTCCTTGGAGAATCTCACAAACAAGTGCTAGCCTGGCTGCAATTTTCTATTTTACTTTTACAGTATGCTATCTCCCTTCTCTTGAAAATATTTCCTTTCTTTCTTCTTTGTATACTAATAGGTGTTAACAAAAGCAAACGATAAATAACTGGTTGATTGACTCACAAGCACAGAATCCAACAAAGCACTACAATACCAACATTATGTGAAAGTCAGCATTCTTGGACCAGTCATGGGAGCTAGCCTGAGTGTGCTGTTGAGTCACAGGTTTAAAAAGGAAATACAATGTTTCAGATAGAAAGATTTTTTTATGAAAGGAAGATTTCAGGATCTGCTCCACATATTCTCAAATTTTGCCTCCTGGAAAGACAGACTTGAGGGAAGAATCAGATTAGCAACATGAATAAGGATTCAATAAGGTTTCCAACTTCATTTTATAAGCGCCTTTCCCCAAGAATATCCTTTCGCCCTCAAATCCTCAATCAAGCCCAGAACTATAGGTCTCCTCTTCCTATATTCAATGCTTCTATATTCTTACTCCTCCATTCATGTCCTTTCTGTTTTTCCTTTGTCTCTGTGTTTCAGCACTCCCAGAGCCACCTGTATTTCCTCAGTCCCCACTTCACTTATCCCATACAGTTCTTCAAGTTTGCCTGTTCCTGGATTTATGGAGAGGTGAGTATAAAGTCAATGACTGCAGTGGTGATGCTGGAGGTACCATGCACTGGTGGGTGGGTTGGTTCCAGGCAGAAGGGATCACATGTGAATTCTTCCTCTTGTACCCTGAGACATTGCTAAGTGGTGACTCTCACATATCCAGGCATCAATGTCCATGAAGATCAGAAATGCTTTATACTTGTACATGCCAAACTTGCTGTCAAAATAGATAGAAATTGGACAGTGGACATTCAATAAGTGTGAGTTGGCAGAAACAGAAGCAGAGAATCAAGCTAAGCATATATAATTTTACTTCCAGGAAAATGGGGTAGAAGTAATGTAAAAGGGTCCATCTGTAAGATCACTGCTTTCCTAGTGAAAATGATGAGTTGCACTCAGAGGTATGAAGAAATGAACATCAGTTTAACTTGCAGAAGTAGAGCCATAATAGCAGTCACAAAACTATCAATCATAAAATGCCATAAAGTAAAATCAGACAATTATTAAGGTGAAAATCACTGCCTAGAAAATAAACCTGCCTGTTACCAATTTAGACCACATTTTTAAAAATCTCTATATAGACATTTTACTATCTCCTTATAACATTGTTTTAAATACCGATTAGGAATATCAGACATTATTTAGTAGTCTAGTCAACAAATTCCATGTCTACATGGTGTTTCTTGCACGTTTTATTTTTCTGATATATTCTACTATTTTTTATAGCTATGTCTGATGTGTATGAGAAAACATTTCTGCAAATGCAGAGCAGATGATTGGCTTTTACCTCTGCAAAGTTCATGTTGAAAGAAGAGTAAATCTTCACATGTCTTCTCTGCCTGAAAAACTGCATGGTAATGGAAGAAGTAATGTATTACAGGGGAGAAGCCATAAACTGTGAATGTGAGTTGTATTAAGAGCTCACAGACTCCCATTAATCATTTTACCTCATACACTCTCCAGAAAAGCTGGGAGCCCAAGGAGATCTAAGCACACCATCTTTTCAAGGTACATAATACCATGGCTTCACATGAATTAGCCCCAGCAGGCATCTCCCAAAGTGAGGAAGAATCAAGTCTCAAGGCAGCAACTTTCTTTCATGTATAATGACAGAAAAGCACAAAGAAAAGTACTTAGCAGAAAATTCGTGCCAGTCTTCAGCATTGCGCTGACTTTACTTTGGAAAGTCTGCTTTGTTCCTGGGGGGATGAGTCAGGTACCTAGCAGTGACATTTATGGAAATTGTTTGTATGTGTTAGGATCAGAATATGCACCCCGAGGCTGGTAGTGCTGCTCAGAGTGGAGAATTGTGCATGCTGGGGATATGTCTCCTCCTAAATGCATGCATGTATTTCTCAGCTTTGTCATGGGAACTGCAAGGAGCATTTTTAGATGTGGAAGCCTTGAGACAAAGCTAACAAGACAGGCAGTAGGACAAGGTACTGAGGGGAGAAAATGGCACAGATGTGTTTTTACTAGCTGAAAGTCTAACTTGGAGATGAACAACAGATTTAAACAGCATGAAAAGACCAGAATTCTAACCTCAACTAAACTAAGGATTGAAACTTTAGCCTCTTCCCATTGCATGAATTTGAAGCAACTAATAGTTATCAGTATTCAATACTACAAAAACATAGTACATCTGTAAATGTCAAAATGTTGACAGTTATAAAGCATGTAATTAGGGAGACAAGAATAGCTCCATGTCCACATCCTCACCTGGCCACTCAATACATTTCACTTCCAAAAAGAAACACAGAATTACTTAAAATTAAGTGACTGCAAATACAAAGTGTACTTTGCAGGGGATGTGACTGTTTGCTCTGTTGAGGATGAACAGAAGAGGGCTCATGGAGGGAGCTGTTCTCTCCTGCTACTTCCTTTAAAGCAATTTAAAGGAGCATCAGGTGCTGCTCATAGCTGTGACAACATCTGACTACCCACTCCAGGCAGGCACTAAGGAGCCATAAGAGGCATTTACTGGCTCTCCATCTTCCAGGACTGAGCAGCCACTGAGATCCTTCAAGAATTTTTTTTTTCAGAAAGGAAAAGAAAGTTCTGTGTGGCTGCCTGTGATGCTGCAAGGGGTGGCATTAGCCCCAGTTGTTACTATGGAGATGCAGTCTGTCATCCCACTATAATCATTTTGACAATGACATTTCGTTGTTTGCTTATGAGCCTGCTGTTAGGAGAAAGCATTTTTGCCAGAGACTAAGAAGAGCTGTTTGAGACTCCTGCTTGTCCATCATACAGAAAAGGGCTGAATCAGAGTGCAGAAGTGCTTCAGCAGTGATCTGCCTCCACTAGAACTGAGCAGGACTGCTCTGTGCCTGAACTAGAAATTCCCATGCAGAAGGAGTGGATACATTTTCAAGAGTCAACAGCATTCACAACAATAACCAAGGGCAAATTATCTGAATAGTTGTATGTACATTTAAAAAATATGTGCTATGTGAGGCATGAGATTAATCTTTTTCTTTAATCATGTCCAATACATTTTTAGTAGTTCTTGAACAAAAACCCTGTGGGCTTCTGCACAGTTCTCACTACATGAATTTGGTCATCCTAGGGGCTTGTAATTAATTGTGTGTTCTAATGCCCAAAGTCAGGAGTGTCTCCATTAGCACTGTAGAAATTTGTAATAAAATAAGAAGAGTGGTATGAATAGAGTAAGAATGGAAATGTGTGCAAAAGCACCAGAGAAAACAGCAGAGCCAAGTTTAAAAGGTTAGGAATGTGTTAATCACCATGGAGCTCATTATCTGTTGTTTCCTGTGAACAAACTGAAGCTAAAACTCACAAGTGGATAAAAAACAGAACTACAGCTTATCAAGAAAGAAAAATAAAAGTTGTGAAATTCAGGAATTTTGACGAACATTTACAAAGGGTGAGTCAAAATCACAAGGAAAGAAATCTGGCATACTATCCACTCCTAGAAGATACAAAAGATAATTCAAAAATCCTAGATATATGTTGAGGCCACAGCTGCTAATGTCCTTTGTCCTTCCTGTTGCATACAAGTGGTCCAAAACTGCTTGGGCACAGGTGTCTTGATACTTATGGCTACAGAGGAAAGTGTGTGAATGAAACCTAGGGGAGATTGAGAAGAAAAATGGGTAAAAGTGACTTGGTTATGGATTTTTGTACTGCAAAATCACATTTCATAAGATCTCTTGCAGAATTCAGCTACAGTAGTTTCTTACAAAGCCCACAGAGTAATACAAGTACAAGGGTCTGAAATGGGCTTTAAGATTTTCTGAATATTAGGATTCCTGAGATGGCTTAGTAGTTCTTTCATCTTTTTAATTTTTTTTAGACTTAGTAACATAACTGAGAAAAAACCCTAGAAGATTTTCTTCAGTGTGCTTCCTTTCTAGTATTTGGAAAGAAAAAAAGAAGTTTAACTTTTTGCAGGTAAGGACCTTCTGTTCTGAGTTAACCTAATTATGTAAATTGTTTAGTCAACTAAGAAAGAAAGGAGAGGTGAGAGGGCCAGGACCAGACAGTAAGGGGACCAATGCTGGTGGATTTGCTGTCCAGAGTCTACCAGGCACAGATAAGCTCCAAGCACTGCAGGCAGAAATCAAGCACAGCTGGGCTGCTTTGGAGAACAAATGCTAAGTCACTGCCTTAGGGGCACCCTTAAACATGTCCTAAGTCCTGCCCTAATGGAACTGCATTTGCCATGGAACAAATCCACTTGAGGTATTGTCTCCTGCAGTGGTCCTTCTTCACAGGGATATTACCCACCCTAATAATCAATGATCTTGACTTATTCTCATAAACTTTGATGAAAAGGTAGAAAATACTATTCCTTCTGAATTTGACATATATCTTTGCAAAGCCTCAGAATGTCAAGGAATCAAGGGCAGCCTAAGAAACTGCACATCCAGCAGCTGGGCAAGGCAAACCAGGGCTGTGCAAGTTCTGCCTGGCTGACATATCATGGTCTTTGTTTTGTGTCTTGTGACAGCCACAGCTTTTCCCTTGAAGTAATTGATTTTCTAAGCAATAGTCTGGTGTAGAGGGACTGCAAGGGGACTGGAATTATTTCTCTGTCATCACTGACAACTACACAAGGACATTTTAACTGCTGCAAAGTGAAAGCAGACAGGCTGCAAGAAAGACTGCATGGCATCACAAAGGCCTGACTTTTGCTCTGCCAATCTTCTAGATGACAGTTAAGTCAAATTTCTCTTTTCAAGTCACTGAAGATCTCTTAAGATTTATTAGTAAGCTAAAAGGTCTGGCCAGTTTCACTTTTCTCTTTATATTTTAATATTCTCTTTTATAAAGACAAATAGCCTTTGTTTTGAAAAACAAAACATGCCAGATTTAGAAGCACTGCTTGAAGTACAGCTAAGGCAAGGTGTGTTCCTTGCCCCAGGCTTTGCACCCTCACTGTGATAATACAGGGTGTATGTTGTCCAACTTCATATACAAACTCTAACAGTCCTTGGCAATTGGGATCAGCACCATCTGGGAAGGAGCCCATGGACCTAAGCCATGGCATGACTGACCAGTCTCTTCTGCAGGTGAGAGCACTGAGTCTGTGTTAAGCAGTGCAGTGTGACCAAAACCTTGATTCAGCACTCATCCTACATGAACTGCAATTTGTAAAAACACTGCCTGTGTGAGGATATGATCATACTAAGTTTTAATTGTACCTTTGGCACCTTTTCTGAAAAGCTTTTAAGTGGAGAATTTCCAGCATCTGTTCTGCTTTGGTTGTCTTAAGCATGGAAGTTCTGATCATATACAAGATTCAGGAGGTATAGCACTGTTACCAAAAACCGTGGAAGTGATAATCCCCTATCCTCTTCTGGAATCATCTCACTTCAATCCAGTTTAGCTTTCGGTGACTGCCTCACAAAGAGCCTGAAAGTCACCCTGGACTTGGACACAGTGCTCTGATCCCTGCTATTGCTGTCTGGTTCTTGAGCTCCATAAGCAACCCTGTACCATCAAAAATTTCCTCTAGAAGGAAATTCCTTCTTCCTTCCCATCATGTCCCAAATAGCTGCTTCCTGTCAAACCATGATTTAATCTGCAATCTCCTGTTTAACTGCAGTTTACAATACTTTACAGAATTGCAAATGCATGAGATATATTGATGGGGTTTTTTAAACTGAATTAAGGGCTAAGACAATATTTCACAGGAAAAGTTTTCATTTAGAGTGCCTTGGTTACATCAGCAGCAGCAATTGTTTTACTGCTTAAAATGGTTGCCAAGGCTTTACACTGGAAAATTAGTTTTAGTGTAAATGGAAAACCCAGATGTCTGCTCTTAATGATTCTTCAAAGATTTCAATTTCCCACCATATTTCTTTGCTCACACTTTGCATCAAGCTCATTAACTTTTAGCCAAGCTACAGAAATAGCTTCCTTCAGATTGCAGCATCTGGTTTGTTGAAAACATGGAATTTTTTTATTTTTTTTTTTGGTGTCAGGTGTATTGTACAAATCACTGTATTTTCTGTTATTATTATACCATTTGCATGGTTTGTATCTGGGCATGACTTTTTTGACTTCTTCACAGTAGAAGCATATTTAACCCAGGAAGAGACTGTGCAACCAGCTAACACAAAACTGACCACACATTTTGGAGCTGATCAGATTGGAGTCTATTGCTGTACCTGTCCAGCTTTGTGACACAGTACTTCTGGGATTAATAACCTTATTCCAGGAAAAGCCTGCAGGAAAGCATTTCTAACAAATGCCTGTAGGGATGGAGCACTCATCCCTAACTCCAGTTTCCCAGAGAAGACTCTTATCTCCATTATAGGTTTCAGGTAAACTCTGAAGCTACTGAGATTGACAGAAAGGCATGTGTAACATCTGCATTCAGGTGCCTCTCTGCCAGTGGGAGGATGCTGGTTTGATTCAGGACCCTTTTCCCCCTGTCCAGGACTGGAAGCCCTGAGTACCTGGGACTGGACTTGCAGCCAGCTGCAGCTGAAGCCTTCCAGCAGTGGTCTGCAGTGGAGGTGTCATCAGCCCTGCCTGGTTGGTGTGTCATGCAGAAAGTCTGGATCTAGGTCCTCCTTAGGGTTAAAGACAACCTTGACCATAGGAGTCTTGCATAGGAGTTTATTCCCCCCCAAAAATGTGGCTTTGCCCTGCACACTTGGGGTGCATAACACCAGCAGGGACCTCCTGAAGGCCAGGACAGAGCATCACCCTCCCCAGCCCTCACCTTGGACATGAATTTTCAGTCAGAGAGGCAAATATCCTGTGTTTGGGGTTGGGCAAGATTCCTTCAGTCCTGCTCAGCTTGTTTTGATCTGGGCTTAGGTATTGCTGCCTTACCCTGCAGTTAATGAAATCTACCTCTTATAAAACAGAAAATACTTCGGAAACTCAGATGTAGAAAATCTGTGGGATGTCTCTCACCTGCAAGAGACAGTCCTCACTGGAGAGTCCTCAACACTGTGGATGTAATTTTTAGAGAGGAATCCCATACACTTTGCTGTTCTGTGAAGTGTATTCTGGAGCCAGCACCTGTTGCAGGCTGTTGAATACCCTCTAGACACCAAGATTTGAACAGGAAAGGTAACTGCATGGCATGTGTTTATTCAAATATGAGCAACAGAGAGAGTGAGAGCCTGTTAACAGAAAACATTGCCTTGTCCATCTTGCTGCTCATGCCCTCCCTGTGTTTTTATAAGAATAACTCTGTCTCTCCACATAATGGGTATTTTGTAATGTAAAGAAGAGATTCTGCAGGCTTCAAAAGTGACTATCTCAATGTTTATGAGATGTTAAAAATTTAAATTAAAAAATTTTTTGAAACACAATATTTTTTCCAAATATTATTTGAATTGTCAACATTGCAGTTCTGCCAAAAGAAAACCAGACTAACTTTGCTTAGCATAATTAATATTGTTTATTTCTAGAGCAAAGCTTTAATCACTTCACTAACTCTTTTAATGAAATTTTAAATGTAGATTTCATGAAAATTTTTCAAATTGCTTATGAAGTTCTTAGAAGCACACTAGTAAAAATCTTTCAGAAAAAAAAACAGGCTTTTTTTTTTTCTTTTATGTTTTGCTTTGCTTTTCATGATAATATTTGTAAAGTTACAGCTATTACCTCTTCTTTATTGAAGATTCCGGATTGTTTTTCAATCATCTCTTTCCCTTTGATCATTTCACAGTTTATTAAGTTCCCATGTCCTGAGATACGTAGTAAACTCTGCAGATGACTTTTATAGATTTCTAGATAGGTAAAATGAACCTTAATGGAACAATAACTTTCCCAAAGTCATAAAACAAGGTCAGAGAAAAGCAGCACCAGTGTGATGGCTTGTCTCTGTGGAGAAAATTGTCACAGTAATCGTTTGAAAGATTAATCTTTGTCACAAATGATTGTCACACAAATTAATCTAGAGCAGAAGGAATTAATCAGAAATCTGCTCCTTTTGACAAGAATTGTCACTCATGAGCCTCAAGATGAACTTCATGCAAAGCAAAATCAGTAAAAAAATGAGTGCAGGTAACACAACATAAAATTAATTATTGGCAGTTTACTGGCAGCTTCGTGTCAAACTTTCTGCTGAGATGCTGGGAGGAGGGGCATGACATCTGTGGGAGAATTTGTGAGCAAAAACCTTCCTCAAACCAGGAAAATCTGCTCTGTTAGCTCCAAAGCCCAATCTGTCCCTGCCTCTGGCTGATGCAATTTGGTTAGATTGAGCCAGGTCATAGAAGAGAAATGTTTAATCCTCAAAACATAAGCAAGAAGGGAGATACCTGACTTTCTTGGAGTAAGAGTTAAAAACTTAAAAATACCCTCATATGTCATAAAGCCACATTGAATTATGGTTCTTGAACCGCCCACTTGTAGTGGAGTTAAAAAGACCAAATGACTGGCAGGTACTCCCTCCCTGAGGAAGCTCACAGAAAAGTGTCTGAGATGAGAATTAGACCTTCAAAATCTAGATCCTATCCACTTTTAAGGAAAAATCAGCATGACATACTCTGACTCTCCTTTACCTGGCACTCTGCCTCTAGGAGTTTCTCTTGCAGGCAGTTTTTTGCCAAGAGCAGCAGAGAGATTTTTGCAAGTCTCTTCAGTATCTCACCATCTTTGAGCATTTCTCATTTCCAGCCTGAATTTCCAGGTTCTCTTTTTGCCTCTTTCTTCTTTGGCTAACAAGGTCTGTGTAGATGCTCTTACCCCATTGATATTTATGGTGGCTGACCATATAGAGTGTAAGTGGCTGGGTTTGTGTCATGCTCCACATATAATCCTTATTGATTTATTGTTCTCCTCTGTCTCTGTACTGGAAACATCATTCCTGATATGCCACATCAACCTTTGTGTGGCTGAATCATGTTGATGACTCATGGCCATACTGTGAATGATTATTTCCAGTCTGGGCTTTCTCCTTTCCTCACATTAGCACAGTTCAGCCTCCAGCTTACAGCAAATCCTTTTATTAGTGTCTATGTGCCTGACCTAGCACCTCAGGATGTTAAATTTAATCTGATTTTTATTGCTTCATTGCTCAAGATTATCAGCTGTCTCCTATATGGCATTTTAACCTTCGTCTCTGTTAACATTATCTCCCAGATTTGTGTGGCAATAATAATAATAATAATAGTAATAATAATAATCATTATTATTATGATTACTACTACTACTACTATTTATTTTTGTTGTCTGTTATTCTGAACAATTAGCATAATGGCTGATTGTGATCACATTGCACTCAGAACCAGCCTTTTGCTGGCTTCATCTTCCTTCAGTGTTAATTGTTGCCTACTCTGAGACCAGATCTTTCTCTAAAACTAAATGTAATAATTTCCCATGTCTTTGCCTTAAGCACTAATAATCTGTCCTTGGAATATACATGAACCTTAGCAGAAGGTCGACTGGGTTTTATTTATCACATTCCTTCATTTGAACATAGTCTAAAATATCACAGAAAGATACCAAGTTCTGCCAAGATCTGCCAAAATCTATTGCTGTCAATTCAAGATGTGTTGTATCACATTTTCTGTTTATCTCAAGTTTGCTATGTGGTCTTTCTTTTGAATTTTTCTCCAAAACCTTTAATATATGGGAAACATGGCTAATAATCCTGTAACTTTATGGGTACCTCTCTTTTCAAAGTACAAGTGCTATGTCTGTCAATTTCTAATGCACTGGCCAGAGAGCAATAGGATCATTTAGAAAAGCTTTGCTGCAGGACTTGCAATTTCACAATCTAGTATTTCATGGCTGAACATTAACCTGCTCCAAAAGTTTCAGCACACTGAACTTCAATGTTTTTTTTCATCCTTGTCTGCTGGAATTTTTCTTTTTGAGTATTCATTCCTCTTATCTGCTTCTTTATTAAAGACAAGGGTAAATAAGCCATATAAATAAGCCTAGTTGTCCTCTATCTCAAATTCACACTCTGCATGGATCCTCCCAGGTTTAGTGTTCTCCTCTGTAGACTGATCTAGCAGAAGATTTTTATTGCTATGATTTTTAACTTATCCATAAAAAATGTAGCTTTTTATCTTAGCCTCCAGCAAAAATTTCATGTAGCATTTATGGCCTTCATTTGGATGAGCTAGTCCACAAAGCTTTAGGCAAATATCACAGTGCCATTGAGCTCTGTCAGGGTACATCCATACTGATCCACCTGCAATACACCAGTAATGCCTTTTGCTTGAGTCACTTAATGTTTCATAGAATCATAGGATCATAGGATTATAGAATGGCTTTGGCTGGAAAGGACCTTAATCATCTGGTTCCAACCCCCCACTTTTTACTAGTTCAGGTTATTGAAAGCCTCATCTGATCCAGACCTTGAATGTTTCCAGGGATGGGGCATCCACAACTTCTCTGAGCAACCTGTTCCAGCGCCTCACCACTCTCACAGTGAAGAATTTCATACTAATATCTAACATAAATCCAGCCTTTTTCAATTTAAAGCTCTCCTACTATCCCTTTAGGTACTTGAATGTGCTCTAAGGTCTCCCTGGAGTGTTCTCCAGGCCACCACCAGCTGTCTCAGCCTGTCTTTGTAGGTGAGGTGCTCCAGTCCCCTGACCTTATTTGTGACCATCTTCTGGACTCACTCCAACAGCTCCATGTCCTTCCTGTGCTGGACCCCAGAGCTGATGCAGCACTGCACTGAGGTCTCACCAGAGCAGAGCAGAGGAGCAGAATCCCCTTCCTCTTCCTGCTGTCCACACTGCATTTGATACAGCCCAGACACAGCTGGCTTTTGGGCTGCAAGTGCTCATTTTACCTAGATCTTTTATGTTGATGTGTTTAATTTTTTTTTCTTTTTTTTTTTTTTTTTTGTTCTGATCAGATCCAATTTTTCAAACAATGTTCAGGAGTAAAACCATTTATCAGCTGTTTAATTAAACCTGTAATCTTAAATTGTTCCTTATCATTTAGCTCAGCTTAATTTTTCTCTTACCCATTAACAGATACAGATCTAAGTTTGTAATCCTGGTTTGCACAACAGATGTCATTAAACAGTCAAACATATCTCTGCATCTGGGCAGTTTTTCCCTTAGGTGAACTACGTTTTGACAGTTCTCTGTGCCAGATGTTGTTTATGATCTGGTTCATCTGGAGGCCTCTTTTTTCTACAGAGTTGCTATTTCTTTAAAAGTTCCATATAAAGTTAGAAAATTATCTCTTTTTTGTCCCCAGAAAATTCTGATCTGGCAGAAACAGGAAGATTTTATGTAGTTCCAATGTCGTTAATTTCTGGCAGTAAAAAAATCACAAATACTTATTTTTGTCAGAAGTTCAAGAAATTGCACTAATGGTATTAATAATAATAATAAATTCAATTTTAAAATGAACATAATGTCATGAATTCTCAATTTTTTGTCAGGGCACTTTTTCTTTATGTCGACTTCATTTTATTGATTTCTAGCAGAAGGGAGAAGACATTTCCAACCCAATCCTGCTTCTGAAAAACCAACTTCATTTTAAAACCTCCTCAAGTTCCCTCCCCTCAAGTTTGTACAATGAGTGAGAAGCACTTGGGATGAGCAAAATGCAACACTCTGTGTGGATCCTGCCCTGCCTCTTGCTGCCTTGCTGCAGATCCAAATGGAGTCTGCTGTTGCTGGCTGTCATGGAAAGCAGATGCTCTGACCTTTCTTTTCTGTACACACCTGACACTTGCCGAGTTCCCTCCAAGGGCCATTTTTTAACCCAAGCCATAAGAAATCTGCATTTTATGCTTAACTCTTCCCAGAACTTACTTGCTTTCAACCAACACCTTTTCTCTAAGGTGTTTTTTTGTGCCACTGCTTTAGTCCTATCACTGAAAGGCAAACTGAAGTAGTCCCTTGACTGGATCTACTTAAAAAGAGTAAGTGAACTGCTCACAGTACACATCAAGGTTCTGAACATAAGTGGATACAAGCACATATTAAATACTTTAAGGCAGGAAAGAATAACCTGCAGTTTTGGTGGAAAGACTGAAATTATATTTTTGTATTCCTGTATCATGTATATGTATAGAAGAGAGAAGTCTTTAAGCTCAGTCTCTCCTCCAAATCTTGCTGACTTCTTGTCCTTTTCTTTGCTCTTGCTCAGCTCAGTGCCCAGCTGTCTAAGCAGATGGCATATACCATATGACAGCTGTGAACTGGATGTTTCTGACAAGTACCATCACAGGGACATACCATGCAGCCTCCTGACATACATCAAAGCACTGTGGATAACTAGGCATGATGAATATATAATGAAATAATGAAAAACATAGTGGCTTTCAGCAGGATCTTCATCCCAAAGGAACTTTAATGTGCTCTGGGCGTGGAGAGACAAAGGCAGGAGTCTTCCCTATTTGTGAATGAGGAATGCTATGGTGATGAGTGGCACACTGAAATATAAGAAAGATGCTTAGGCTAGGAATTAATGCAACTACTGCATCTGCTTGACACTAGTCAAAATATATTTGCTGTGATAAAAATTTGCCTTGTAGTACTCGAGTGCTATATTTGGCAGACAGCCTCCAGAACGGAGATGACCTGAAACACTCAGGATGGGAGTTTCCTGCTTCACTTGAACAAAAGTACCATTAGCACTACATTTTGATACTACCATCAGTGTTTTCCTGATGTCCAATATGCCAGTCAGTCCAATCTGAGTTCACTGAGAAACACACACTTTGTTATTGCCAAGCTTCCTTGCCTCTCCTTTATTTTCTTTTCTCTGCTGGTAGCATGGGAAATCTGAGTCATTGGCATTTTCTTCCATCAGGAGAGATACTGGTCCCTCCACCATCAAATCTCTCCAAAATTCATGGACAGGGCAACAAAAAAGGAGTTTTGTGTTGCACAGTGCTGGAATCTCACCCTTAAATTTCACTCAGGTCTGCACTAATAACTGTATTTCAGATATCGTAGACATCAGGCAAATACTGGTAGGTGTTAGTGTGGTAGCAATAAAATAATCAGAATTATTATAAAAGTGAGTAATTATCATGCATATACCCCTGAGAACTCCTGGTAGCAGAGGAACTCTAGGACTCATTACTATTTCCTATTTGGGCGTGAAGTTGCCCCCCATAGGTCAGCTGGTGGCATGGTTTGATGGGGAAGAGTTTCAGAGCCTGGATGGGTCCAACTGTAATTTCACTTGCTGGCAGCTTCTGTGTCCCACACTGTCCCTCAGCTCCAATTCTGCTCCTGACAGCTGAATCCTGACAGCACTTAATGCAATTAGTGGTGGGATAGCCTAGTTAGTGAAATGTCTGGATCTTTTCCAACCCAGTTCTCCCTTTCTTTACACTCTGGTCTTGGTGAGCTGTCCCCATGTTTGTGTGTGCAACTTAGGGCAAGAGTGCTGTCCCTTATATTGAACTCACTGGGTCAGGAGCCTACTTTGGCCAGTATCTTGTTCTAAACGCAGGGTTCAAAGGCTAAAGACATCTGTGAAGCTGAGGATGTGGTTTGCCATGGTGGCCCACACAGTATGTGCAGTTTCTGGCACTGACACTTCTCTGCCCTCAAATTCTGCATTACCCTATGCATGAGGATTCATCTCACCCAACTGCAGACAGCCAAAACCATCTAAACCATTTGTTTAGCCTCCCTTTCCAGCTGGTGAGAGAATAGGCACCTTTGGGCAGAAACTCGTCCTCTCTGGACATAATTCAGTTCTCTAGGAAACTGGAGATTTCCTAGAGCATCTCAGGTAGCACAGGATGTCTGTGTTCACATCTCTGACTTGTGCCTCAGACAGATACCCACACCAAGGGATTGCTCCCACATCAGAGATATCTTTCTGCCTTCACTGACTGGAGGATTGCACTGCATTTGCACAGATGATTCACACTCCCTAGAAGTGGCTAGGGGAGGATACATTAGGATTTTTAACATAGAATTTATGATTATATGCAGGCAAGTGAATCATGCCACAGACAATTACCTGAGTCTAAATACTGCACTGTTAATGATTTAAGGTTAAATGAGGCAAAGCCAACCCTAAAATTCCCCTGACTCCATCTTGGGAGTGGCCAATGTTTCAAGCCCTGTGGTTTCTACCTGCCAAGAACTCATATTTCTTTCACTGCAATGCCTTGTGGAGAGACCGCAGTGGTTTTAGTCTACTACTTTGAACTCAATTCACCCTTCAGAGTGAGAAGCTGTGTTGCTAATAACTTCTTGTTTGCACTGAGCCCTTTGTAGTTTTGCTGGACTGCTGTCTCAACTGAACTTGACTTGAGCTGAAGTATCTCCATGTTCCAGAGCAGTTGCCAGCAGTGCAGACATATCCACTGTGATTTCCTGTGACACGAGAATGAGTATAAACATGCTTGACTGACGTTACTAACCATTTTCTGCAATGCCAGCTTTGTAAAGTGAAATGTTTAGAAATGCCTGTTATTGATATACTGAAACAAAACCACAACTACTAGGTATTGTTGCTACCAAACACAGTTTATGTATTCCTGGCAAAAGCAGATGGGATGTGGAAATGGCATATTTCCCACATGAATAATGAAGGGAAATGCTTTCAAAGATCTTTCTCACTCCCTTTTCCCACCACTCACTGCCCATGTTTTTTCCCTCTACCAATAATTTTGTCTCTTGACAGTAAATCTCTGAGGCTGGCACATATCAGCAATATCACAGTCCAGGCTATGCATACTATTGCACACACACTATGATTGACATTACTAGTAGGGCATGGCATCCTCACTCAAACATAAGAAAGCAGATTTCCACTTGGCTCCAAATATTCCTTGGAGTTTTTTAGAAACTCTAATTTGTGAGTTCAAAGACAAAGAAGATCCAAAAGATGTGACCTCTCATAAAACAAAATACTGCTGTTTAACCCCAGAGAGGACTTTAGGGTGGACCCAAGAGCCTACAGGCTTTCTCTGACCAGTAGTGTAATAATAGTTTCTAGTAGGACTCAGCTTCCTGTTACTGGATATGATGAAGACGTTTATTCCTGGAATAAAAACATGGGAGTCTTTACCCTTGGAATAAGTTTTCAGCCACTTTTTAAAAGAAATAATTTCTCTAAATAGCCCAATCATAATTTTGGTCTCCAGAAACTAAGTATGCTCCAGCACGCTATGGGGCTTTTTACTATGAGAAGTGTTCCAAACAGAAAGAATCACTTCCAGTGCTCTGCTACCAATGTTCAAAAGTATCAGAAAAATTGTAGACAGCAGGATCAGGGCAGTGATTGTCCCCTGCACTTGGCACTGGTGAGGCCACATCTCAAGTGCTGTGTCCAGTTCTGACCCGTCACTTCAGGGACACTGAGGTGCTGGAGCATGTCCGGAGGAGGGCACCAGAGCTGGGAAAGGGTTTGGGGCACAAGTCCTATGGGAGCAGCTAAGGGAGCTGGGGGTATTTAGCCTGGCAAAAAGAAGGCTGTAGGGTGACCTTAATGCTCTCTGCAATATCCTGAAAGGAGGGTGGAGCCAGGTCAGGGCTGGTCTCTTCCAGGCAGCTAGTGACAGGACAAGAAGACAAAGCCTCAAGCTGTGCCACAGGAAGTTTAGGTTGGACATTGGGAGGAATTTATTCTCAGAAAGAATGATTAAACATTGGAATGGGCTGCCCAGGGAGGTGGTGGAGACAACATCCCTGGAGGTGTTTAAGGAAAAATGGGACATGACACTCAGTGCCATGGTCTGGCTCACATGGTGTGTTTGGTCACAGGTTGGACTCGATGATCTCAGAGGTGTTTTTCAACCCTAACCAGTTCTGTGTTTCTGTGAAGTAAGCATATACTAGTTCTTCCATTTCTTCATACCAGTGAGATGGGCCTTTTATAAGTTAGATTGGAGCATAATTACACAGGTACATGCCAGATGAGTTTTACTAACCACAGTTATGTGAGAGGAAGGTCAGTGTTCAGGTTTAATAACTATAGAATAAGAGTAAGAGTGTGTTCTCCATGGGCAGTAAAAGAGAGTAGGTTGAGTAGTGGCACAGATCTGTGAGGTGCAAAAGGAGCTTGAATAGATGGCCTCTCCATGAGCACTGACTCTCTAGGATACCTCCCACACCACACCCTCTAAAGCTGTTGTATTAAGCCTTTGAAAAACTTACATGTTCCTTTGCACAACCTTGTCTTTGGGCAAGAGGACAACTCCAAAATATCATGGACCAGATTTGTTACAGCAAAACATCCAAATGCAGCAAAGATCCACTTTTCTTAGCTCAATTTCAATGGAAAATGTATGTACATAATGGTGTTGCAAGTATATTTTTGCCTTTCCTGGTAATGTTTTGAAGGAATTGACTAATTTCAGCCACATGGGAAAGAGATGTTCCTAAAACTATTACTTCACCCTGTATCTTAAGATAATAAGGAGCTAAGTGAAGAAGTACTTTTAGATATTTCAGAAAGAGAAGGACTGGTGAGTTACTTCAGCTCTGATTAGAAACTGGAGCATTCACAAAGCATTACTTCCCTCAAAATGTAAATCCTCAATGAGCTCAGTTTTAACTTATTCTACTGCTCACAGAACTGTGTATTTTTCTCTAGCTACAAAGGCCTTATCTGACTTCCCTCAGCTCCTTCCTTTCTTTACCTATCTGCCCTTCCTCTGCAAGGGAGTGGGGACTTGCTCTTTATTTTGCTCAGTCTCCAGATCGGAAATTCGTCACATGAATGGGAACCACACACACCCCATGCTGACAGTGACAGTGGTGAGGGTGAGTGTTGGGAGCTGCTAGAAAGATTTAATTTTGGAACTTCATAGGGACAGGCCTCATGGATGAGGTGCAGATATCTCTGGACATGGACAAGCAGCAGCAGAGAGTGAAGCCAGGCACTATTAGGGTTCCCTTATTGTGCTTGAAGAAAATTCAGAAGCAGCAAAGTGATCCAGGTGTGGCATGAAGCAAACTGTGCTTCAGCAGTGTTAACAGAAATGAGCAGGGCATGTGTAAGCCCAGGGAGCAGAGGTGAGTGTTTAGGAGAGCAGCCCTGCAAGGCCAGGAGGGCTCTGCAGCTGCAGGAGGACCTGTGCACCACCACCACTCTCAAAGACCAGTGTGCAATGGCTTCCTAGTTGGACAAACCTACTGAAGCCAAGACTGAAGGATAAAATCTTTTCTGTCAGTTCATAGCTGTCCCTTTTCTCACCCGGAGTTCCAGGGGTCACAATGACTAAACCTCTATTTAAATCACTGTACCTGCTGGTGAGTCAGGAGAGGTTAACATACCATAGAATTTTATTATGCTTGACTTTCTCTTCCAATAGTCTTTAAAAGTTACTGCTTTCTTTAAAGATAAGGAAATTATGAAGGGACCAATTCAAAGTTTGTGCTTTTTTTTTTTTTTCATGACCTTGTAATTTTGTTTACACATTGTGGCAGGTTGACCTTGGCTGGACACAGGTGCCCAAAAACCTCTCTATCAGTCCCCCTTCCCAGTTGGACAGGGGAAAGAAAATATGATGGAAAACAACTCATAGGTTGAAATGAGGCAGTTAATTAAGCAAAAGGGAAAGTTTACACATGCACCAGCAAAGAAAAAAACAATTTTATTCTCAGCTTCCCATCAGCAAGCAAGATCAGGCCACTTCCCATGAAGCAGGGCTTCAGCACGTGGGATGGTTGATCTGGAATACAAACATTGTAAGCAACAAGTGTTGCCACCTACTTCCTCTTCCTTACATGTCTAATCTGACATTATGTGGTATGGAATATTCCCTTGGTTAATTTAGGCCAGTCGACCTAGATGTGTCCCCTTCCAGGCTCTTGCCCACCCCCACTCTAGTGCTGAGGGAATGCTGGGGACACAGCTGTGATGCTGTGCCAGCCCTGCTCAGCAGCAGGTGTGTTATCAACACCTTTCCAGCTACCAAAGCAACAGCAATGTGAGTCTGCTAAGGGAAAATTAACTCCATCTCTGCCAGACCCAATAGAATCTTCACTGCTTATCATTTGTGTCATACTCAGACCCCATATAATTTTATGTCTTTTCTAACTATTCCATTGCATTTATTTTCTCACTTCTGAAATAATTTCTTACCCACACATATACAATTAAAACTACATTCTTAAGCCATCTTTATACCCAATATACATATTAATACATTTTCATTAGCTGCTATTCCCCATTCTTCCACAGATAGATATTATTTTCCCACTTCGTGAGCTTCCTCCACCCCTCCAGATGTTCAAAAATGGTCCATACATGACTTGGGCCCCATTCCATCAGGATGGGTGCTCAGGACAGGAGAAGCAGCACAATTGCTCATTGGGCACCAACACCAGCCCAGCCCAGGTCACTGTTACACTCTCCTGCAACTTGACACCACAAATTATTTTCCACCACCTTGAGGCATACACTGGGTCTCCCCAGCCTTCCACATTACTCACCAAGCAGACCCACGCCTTTGCTTGAGCAAACACAATCTCACAAATGGGTTTTTCTTTTCCCATGTGAGGAGAAATCCACATTGATTTCCCCATCCACTTCCCTGTGTGCAGTACAGTGACCTTATCAACCCCACAAAATGTGAGGGTTTTGTTTGGACAGGACAAGGCCTGTTAGATAATCATTAGTTTTAACCAGCCTCGGGCTCACTAAATTTGTGTCCCAATACTTCCATGGCTTATTACCAAATGCTTTCAACATATTCTTCGACAGCCCATTATAACAATATTTCCAAAGATTTCTGGGTGATTAGGGATCTGATATATAACACAGTTGAACTGAATTTGTTGTCCCAGAATTTTACCTGCTGAGTTCCAAAGGGACGTAATAATACCTGGCCCCAGGTCCCCATTGCTTTGAGTACTCTTGACTACCTGCTCATAAAAATTATCAAGTTGAAAAACAAGCTAGTTTTGTTGAAAAGCAATGCCTGTTTTGTCTGCAGCTTTCCAAGCATTCAGTTGTTTGTACTATTCTTTCCATAAGAAGAGCTCTACACTGAACCTACTGTGATTCTTCTGAATTTCAGCATTTCCTTAACTTCCCCATTTCCCATTAACTTTTGCTGCCATTCCCTCTGTGGGCTTTTTGTTCTTACAAGAAGAAGTCATACCCTTTCAGCTTGAATGAGAAAAAATTAATTTGGTTTGTCCTGCAGCTGCCACAAAGCACTGTGTGTCTTTGTCCCCCATCTTATGGGATGTTGATTATCCATCAAAGCTGAAAACTTTTAAGGGCAAGGTGGAGGCAAAGCTGAGAATTATTTCCTCAAGAGTACTTCTGGTGCTCTCAAGATCTCTCCCTGGCACTTATATTAACCTTTCCATCTTGATAAGAAAGTTTTTTAATGGGACTATTTAAAGATTTTGTTTTACTGGTTCCCTGGTCAAAGTATCAACTTCTTTCCTGAAGGGGAAGACCATAAGTGCTTGTATGTCTGCTTGCCTTCCAGAAAAGCTGCTATTCTTTTGTTCCCTGGTTGGTAAAGTGTAATAATATCTCATACCCCTCAATACCAGCTGTGAAACCCAGAAAGGCTTTTGGGTATGAGTTTTGTAGTTTACTTGAATAAAACCACGTACACCTGAGAGACTGTCCTTTACAGCCTATTAAGCTGGTGCAATATATATGGCATTGCCTCTCTGTAAAATCTTTTTCAACTTGAATTTGGAAACTGTATGGCTATCCTGTTGCAATCTCTGTATTTTTTTAAATGTAAATGGACATAACTAACCTAAATTGCTGACAAGCAATGACAATCTAAATTAATCAGGTTCCATCTTTCTTGAAGATCCCCCAAAATATGGGTTGAGTTAAATAAATGGGCAGTTGCATCATTCTTATGGTGCTACTTACTTATACCCTGTGGCATCTGGTGCAGTGGAGTACACTACTACAGAATGGAGTCTTTAGATGACTTCACTTTACTAAATCTCAAATGGTTAAGTAATATTACAAACCCTTTTAAAAATTGTGATAAGCATATGTTTTACTGGCAATTTTCCTTCAGGATCAGACATAGCAAAGATAATCTAAGTAATCTCACCCTTTTTTCATTCAGGTATACAGACTAAGAAAATTTTTGGCTTATGTAGTGCAGTGATTCAGTACCAGTGTAGGAATAGCAAGATTTGCAATGAATGCACATTGGTGCACAGTCATTTCAAAGAGAGGGGTATGTTGGGAGGTTTTGGACTACACTGTAACTTTAGCCAAACACTTTGTGCCTCAAGGAAATGCACGAGCAATGTGCTGAATGTAGCTTACTTTGTTTGCTTATTGCATCACTAATAAAAGCAGCCTACAAGAACATTTTATTTAAATGACTACAAGTATCTTTCCACCAGGGAGAGGGGGAATGCTCCTTCTGAGTAAAGGAAAGCAAGAAGGCTTATGTATACCTGCCTAGACAGTACTCTTAGTCCTGCTCATTGTCATTAATTTCTCTAGCACACATCTTTCCTGTTAGGTTTCCTACATGCTCCCAGAATCCCAACCAACTGCTTGTACACTAAATCCACTTTCAGATAAGCTTATTTAAAATGGACCTACTTGGATCCTAAACTTCATGGATATGGAAAGCTAAAAACAATCTGTTAAAATGGTAGGATGTTGCTGAGGGACAAGTGCATAGGGATAGTTTATGGGAGTTGTTTTGAGTTTTCATTCCTTCAGCCTTGTACTTGTCCTGGTTACAGGGGAGTAATTTGTCATCTCTTCCCGTGGTAGTCCTTAGGCTCTTCTTTCTCTTTTCAGTGATCTTTGGGAACTAAAATGAGAGCCAAAAGTCATGTTCACTTTCTCCAAAGCCGTCATTGAACTGGAAAAGCCCTTTTCTATTTGAGTTTACTTCTAAGGCAATGAACCAAGAGCTCAGGGGAGCCAGCTGCAAAATCCACCAAGTCTTTCCTCCCAGGCAGTTTTTCTCCAAAAGTTTTTCTAGTTGCACCTCCAGACCCTTCCTGCAATTTTCCTCTCCCTCACTCCCAAAACTCTTTGAAGGATAAGTTAGTACCATTAACTACAACTTTTAGCAGCAGACTGCAACAATGTGGATATGTGACCAGTGAGAGCAGCATGTCCTCTGCAGTTCAGTTATTTACACTATTAACCCAGGCCAGCGAGGTGTCACATGAAAGGAGGGTCAGGACACCAACAAAAGAGAAATCCCCTCCTGGGTCTCCACACTTTTAGCTTATCCACTGCCAGTGTCTGGCAGCACCCTTGAAGGGCTCACCCTGACAGTTTACACAGTAACACTGTTAATTAATGCACACACTGAAATTGTGATGGGCTAAGGGTCGGAGGTTGCCATTGATAGTAAATGACTGCAAAAACACACTCAAAGCAATGCACAGACAAGCTCTAATAACCAAAAATAGCTCAAGATAGCCATTCAGCACACACAGAATAGGATTCTTACCTGAGAGTTATCCCTATGGGGAAAACGATAGGTTCAAGTGATCCCAGAAGTTACAATGAAGTCTTCCCTAACTTCTCCCTATTCTTAATTTACTTTAAGATAGATCTTGAGGGACTCTAGTCACATATACCTCTGTTGCTACTTGATGTAAAATCCTCTCACTCTGCTCTTAAAGCTATAGTCAATAAAATATGGAGGGCCTGCTCAGTGAGGAGTGGCTGTACTTTGAAGTGAGTGAATTTGGGATGGAGGGGTGTGTTAGTGTTCCAATTAGATTACAACGAGCCAAGTTCATGCAAGGACAGTGATAAACCACAGTTGCTGGTTCAGCTGCATGGCATCTTCTTCTATCTCCTTGGCTGACAGCTGCTATGTGGTTTATCACCTACTTGGTACCATCAAGTTCCTGTTCCAAGGATTTCAACACAGCCTGGCAGCTGTGTCTCTATTCCATTCCACTCCATACCCATTTCACCCCCCTTAACATGTGCTTAAGGTTGCACACTGTGAGTGTGGGGAGTCATTGTGGAAGAGGTTTTGAGCATGCCAGCTGTATGCCAGTTGTGTTCCAGCCAGGGTTCAGGAACTTCATTTCATCCTGTAATTTCTGTACTTTTAAAACTTCCGTTAGAATAAGAATATAACTTCCCTTTTTTTTCTCTCTAATTTACCTCTAGTCATCTTCCCACTCAGGGGAACTCTGATTGTTAAGGAAGAGCTCAGCCCCAAGGTTTTGTGAGTTGGTTTAATTCAGCTCAAGGTGTTTGTCTTTGGAGAGGGATCCCAAACAAAGAAACTCTGGGCTTTGTACTATCTGTGCACCAAATCTTCACATGCTCTTTTTGTGCCCTGCATGTGCCTCTTGGCCCAATGAAGATTTGTGGTCTGGGATCTTCTAACACCTCATTGGATTATTTATTCATGGCAACATGGACAAGCCATTAATTGTTCTTATCTACCAGCCCTGAGGCCCTCCAGTGTCTCAATCTTTATCTGGAGATATACATCTTTCTCTGTTTATGCTCCTGCTCAGCTGTTCATGCTAACACAATTCATTTAAAGTTCATTTACATTAAGTTTTGATCAAGGCCCACTCACACTAAGCTGTAAGCAAGTCACAGTCAAACTGTAACCTATACTACTTCTAAAATTTTATAAGTAAATTTATTTTAATCTCCAGCACTGTTACATCGTGACAGTCTGCACTCAACAAAAAACTCCCCTGTGCATGTAAACCCCCAAGGTGGCCTAGGAATCATTCCCAGTGACATCTGCACATTTTGCTGCTAACACATTAAGCAATTTGGGAGAGAAAGAGAGAAGACTAGAGGAGTAGGACTAGAAGTCAATGAAACATCTTGGGAAAAGGAGGATAAACAAACTTCAGTTTGCTTCATTAATCCTTGGATCATTATTTTTTAAATAATGAGAGAAATGGAAAATTATAAATGGGAAAAGCAACAGTAACTGCCTTTCAAAATTCAGGGTTTTTAATCTCTAATAATGTTTCTAATTATGGTATAAGCAAATCTGGTTTGAAACACCACGTTTAATGGTTGGACTCAATGATCTTAAGGTTCTTTTCCAGCCTTAGGTGTTCTATGGCTCTGGGCTAATGTCCACACATTTGCCATTCTCTCCCATTGTTTCCTGTCCCAATCAATTCCCACCCTCCAGAACTGGTACTCCTGCAAATCACAGTGTAGTGAGCAGTTTCAGGGATGCATACTTACAAAAGCAAGGCAGAGGCTGTGGAGGGCAGCCCAGCCTTAATTAACAGTTTAATTAACCCTGCCAATTAGCAGTTGCCAAAAAGAAAATGTCTCCCCTTTTCAGCTGAAACCCAGCTCTTATTGTTGCCCTGCTCCTGAGCATCAACACTAACCCGGTTCAGGGGATCCAGCTGGAAACAAAGCATGGTCTCAGCCAAGTGTGGATTTGAAGAAATTAGTCTGAAATCTCTGATTGATAGATAAAGGTGATGAAATGCAAAAATATTAAATAAATAAGAATGATTTTCCCTGTTGGCTTGGTTTATCTCAAAGTGAAAAGACCTTGATCACAGGGGCAATTTCTCATTGTTTGCAACTCCCTTTTAAACACACAAAGTAATTAAGTACTAGTCACTTCTGTATCTATACAGATATACCACTGAGAGTGTACACTTTTCTTCAATTTACTTCAATTAATGAGCTGTTTCCTCAACAATTCCATTACAAATGCTACCATTCAGGTCATTAAAACCCATTTTTTTCCCCAAAATGTTTCCTTATGCTCTAGACAAGTGATTCCATGCAAGTTTTCTCTTATGTTCTGTTAGTAAGAAGGCCCACAAACACAAAAGGAGCAAAGACACAGGAAGGAGACCCAAATCACTAATATCTGTATTCTATGTGAGGCAGAGATCTCCAAAGTCTGGCTAAATTCTCTGTTTCCAGCTTAGTTCTAAAAGGTTTAATGTGCACATCACTTTCTCCAGCTTGCATCCACTGGCAGCTGGAGCTGTTAAATTTGTCTTGTAGGCACAAATGGTAATTGATTAAGGGAAAAAAACAGTGAGGGATGATTATTTCTGCTGCCTTGTTGGAGGGTTCTGGTCTTGAGCAATTACACAAACAGAGCCGGGAGAATTGAAAAGGCATCTCCAGCACAACCAGTGAAAGGAGAAGGATCTGGGGACAGACTAAAAGTCTCCTGAGTGGGTTTCTCACAGCCATCAGATCCACATTAGGAATGCCTGCTTCCTTTCTCCTCTCTCACAAGCCAGAGGCTTTCCATTACCTCACTGTCCTAGGCACATTCATTGCCACCCATGAGGGGACAACACTTCCCTTTTGGTTTGTAGGAACTGTGGGAGTGAACGGTGAGAATCCTTCCCATGTTAACCAAGCCCTTTGTGGTCAGGGGCATGGTCACCTGCAGGTTTACCTTCCTTCAGCAGCTGTGGACACTGTGCCCTCTGCCCACCTATGTCCCCTCTGTCAAGCCAGATGTGCCATAGGGAGGCACAAAGTGAAGACAGAAGTTAATCACATCTTACCAATGACCTAATGAATCTCTGAAATCTGGCTGCAGGCAGATCTATTTACACATTTAAAGTGTGACACTTTCTGATATCCAGAGCAAAGGCATTTACATCAGCTGTTGTCACCAGAAGCTCCTTTAACAGGCACCTCTAGGACAAAATTTATCTTACTCAAATGAGATTAGAGCAAAATAGGTCAAATTAATTGTGTCCTTATTTCTCCCCAGTGAGCACAAATGGAGTCTAATGTAATTAATTCAGAAATAAATATCTCTGCCATAGATATTTGCGGTTGGAGAAAAAAGGAATCCAAGCCATTGATTTAATTCTTCTGCTCATCTGTAAGATGAGAGTCTATGTAAGCTCCTTTTATGATCAAACAACAGGAAAAGGAACTACTAGAGAAGTACCTGGTGAATGGGCCAGTCTGAGAATAACTCACATTCCGGAAGTGCCAATTAGGTGTCTAAAATGTGAGGATAAAACTGCATTGAAATGGCAAACAACGTGTTCTGGTTTAGCAGTTAAATTTGAATCCTGATGACCATTATATTTCCCAGTAAACCAGCACAGTACATGGGAAAAAAAATTAAATTAAAAAAAAAAAAAAAAAAAAGAAGAAAACTCCAATTTCTTTCTGGAAAAGGACAGAGAAAATAAATAGAGAAAGAAAAATTCTGTTTTCAAAATGTGGTTTGGGGTTTTTTGTGCCAGAATGAAAGATCCATATTCCCCTCCATTTACAGACAGAAGGGGCTCTGCTCTGTTGTCTTGAGAGATATGCCCTGGAAGCTTTTGAGGCTTCACAGCACATCAGAGACCTCCATCAGGACTGGCAAATGTGGCACCATACCCAAGGGAAGCCCGTGCCCTCATTACCAACAGTGAAGTGACAGACTCGTGCTTAAGGCATCTCAAACAGCAAAGCATATTCATGCTTAGCTAAGGAATTCACAGCCAAAATATGTATGATACCACTGCTTTAATTCAGACATTGAAAAGTTTGACCTTATCTAGTATTTCCTCTCCCAATTCCCCTTGGAATCTTCCTGTCTCTGTCCTGGCTTCAAAGAAGTTAAAAAGATGTGAGGTACTACTTTACCAGCCTTCCAAATGGTCAAGGACCAAGAGATGGTGATACAGAGGTTAACATGGAGTGGAAACTTACCCCAAGTTGAAAGAGATTAATCAGCATTGTTTGGATCTCTCTATCTACAGATCATCTGATGAAATGCAGACATTGCCTTAAATCATGGAGGATTATTTTTATTTGGAAATCAGTTTTATACCTGCCACTGATTCTATCATTGCAAAGCTTGGTCATCAAGAGCGAAACACCTATGCCTTTAATAGTATTTTGGGGCCATAGTCATTGATCCAAGCCCTTCTAACTTCTTTCTCCATGAAAGAAATTTTTATGAAGCCAACAGCAAAATGATGGCACTCAACTCACAGAAGACTGTCATGTCCATTGTGTGGAGTTAAAAAAATTATTTTGTCATTTCAATTTCTCATGTATAAGATCTAATCTTCTGACAATCCAGCATCATGACTGACCTTTAAATTGTGACAAGCAGTCAAATATTCTGGTTCTATTATCCTCCACAAACTTTTTCCTTTGATTGCCCTTTGACTTTGAATCAGAAGGAAAGTTAGTAAAACCTTCAATTCACTTATTCAAAAACTTCTGTTATACTTTCTGCTGTGCAGGGGGGAAACTGGATAGTGTTCAAGTTAACCAGCTTACAAACCCATGAGTAATAAGTCACTAAGGAGTACCTAATGTGATAAAATAAGTGATAGTTTGTTTCATTTATCTATTTGCTTATACAAATATTATTAAAATTCCATAAACATTGTGCTATGGCTAAGGAGTCACTAATAGAGTACCTAAAAAAATGCTAAAATTCACTTCTGCCAAGTCCTTACTGCTGATCCCAGAACTTTTCTTATCCCTTCATTTACACTTACCCTTTCTTCTCACATGTCCCTGGACATCTTTTCTCAACAGAAAACTTCCTAGCTCATCCATCTCAAAGCTTTTCTTTCAAATTTACTTGCCCATCCTCCAGCTATTATCTCTTGCCCTTCCCCTTGGAAATAGCCTTACTCCTTAATTTTGGTTGTATCTTCATGTGGAGGTGATTTCTGTCTTTTATACCATTTCCTTAAGCTCTTACTCAGTGACTCCTCACAGAGGAGCTTGGCATTTTTGCTACAGGAGTATCTTTCCTGACTTGCCATTTTTTTCATAACTTATTCCTCCAAAAAACATTGTCTTTTTCTGATTGCTCTGACTGAATTTCCTTGGATCTTCTTTCAGTCTCCAACAAGACAGCATGTGTCTCTATCCAGCCTTCTTCTGTTAATACACACTAAGATCTCTGCCTGTTTCTCTGACACCTCCTCATGGCCATGCAGCTTTCACTATACTTACCAGAGTGATTTTTTTACCCATTTCTGGGTCCCTACCCTGATCCTCAACTTCATCTGTAGCTTCTCCATTTCCTGACATTCTGAACTTCACCCTGAGCAGCAATTGCATCAATCTCATGCTTGCAACCTCATCCACATGGCTAAATATCTTTTACAGTTCTCACTATCAGCTTGTCTTGTTGCAACTCATTTTTCTTCAGCATTGATAAACACATTTTCCCCCTTACCTGTTCAGTGTTCCCCCTTACCTATTATTTCCCATGTCTTTGCATCTTTCTCTTGACTCACTTATTTTAAGTGATGTTTCAATTTTCAAAGCCTGTCAGGGCCAGACTCTATGCTGCCTGCTACATGTCATTCAGTTCTTCAAAGACCACTTTACACTTTCCCATATCCTGCTTGCTAAATTCTGAACACATTTGTGATAACATTCTTCCATTCTCTTCCATGCTGTGGACATAATGCCATAAACACCTACTTTATCTTGCTGTCATTCAGAACACTTCTAATTTTCCTTAACCTAGTATCTATAAAAACTGTGGAAAGTTTGTCATTTTTGAAATCTGAAATTCCCTCCCATCTTGCCAATTAGAGGGTGTTTCCTTGAAGAAGCCTCTTCATTTCTCTGATGTTGCTGATTATCATTGTCTTAAAGTTAAATAGTGATCTTCTTGTGTGAATAGTGATCTTCTAGTGTCCCTGGGGTAGGGGACATCTTTTTATTCTGTGACAAGCCTTATACATCACAGTCAGAAAGATACAATAACAATGTACCACATAAAGTAATAATAACAATGATAATGACAAGAAATCAGTTCCAAATTAAAACTCAACAGGGAAGATTTAGTGGCTTTAAAAATATCATTCACCTCTTGCTTTGGCACACATTTTGCAGCTTTATCACTAGACACAGCACAAAGTTTATGGAGCTATAATCGTATTTGTATAAGCAAATAGAAAAAATGACAACAAAGCATCACTTATAAAGAAGGTTCATTCTTGTTTTATCACATGAGTGGGACAAGTAGCTAGGGACAAGTAGACTCTAAAATTACATTACAAATTGTCCTTTTGCTGACTGGGTGACACTGTCCTCTCACTGCCTGAGCCATCTGCTCTGCTGTCAGCAAGCTCTGGTCCTCCATCCCCTCCTCCACTTCAGCTGTATTTCCATGGAAAATAATATGTGTCTGTGGTGACTGACTGCTGTTCCCTCTGACCTCCAATCCATTTGTGTTGCCAGGTTTCCTTTCCTGAGTTCTTTATGTGAAAATTGCCTTTTAACCGTGCTGCTTTGTGCCATTTCTCCCTTGTCCAAAATGACATATGACAAGACATCCTCAGCTCCTCCAGCCTACCAGCTCTGATAGCATGCTGCTCTGCCTGCCATTTTGTGTATCAGACTGATAAGAAATTTCCATCAGCAGAAAGAGGATAATAAAGAGTGCAATGGCCACTGTCATTCAGTTTTACTGTGCAGTCGAATTCTGTAAACTGCATGTATAGAAAAAGAAAGGCAAAGAGCCAAATACTCTGTGGCTCAAGGGAGGACAGGGTGTCCTGGGCACAGCTTGCCTTATGCCAGCTCCTTCCCTGCCAAGATTGAGGGTCTGCCCTGGGGTGCATCAGAGTTCAGTAGTCACTCTGAAACCACCTCTTAAAATTTGGTTTGGGATATTTTGATCTCTTTCCTGGAGTTCCAAAGTCAGAAGGGTAGAAAATTGGCAGATTTTTTGCCCCAGGTTTCCTGTTCAAGAAAAACCCAGCTGCTGCTTGGCTCTGCTGTTTGATGTTTTACCAAAGAGCATGGGGAAGCAGAGACCAGCTCACTCTGACATAACCTACCCAGGCACTTGTGCAATCTGCTGTGACCTGCTGGCTGCTGTTGGGATCCAGGGCCACATGCAGCTCCCATTTCCACTTGAGCACTGCAATTACTGGGGGCATGAAGCTCTAAGAATGGAGAAAAAATTAATTCATTTTAATTACAAATTATATTCACAGGTACTTAGTTGGCTGATTAAGCTCTCAGTTCATAATTCTTAAGTTGTGGTATCATCCTCTGTAATTGAAATACTCCTAGTAATAGATGTGTAATTGAATATATATCAAAAAAGTAATGGGGATAGCAGAGGAAATTAATCTATTTTACAAGGAACATATTCTGGTAGTCATCTTGTAGTATTCCAGACACAATCAAGAAGAAAAATATTTTCAAAGCTCCCGAAAGGGAGATATCCTATTGATGATCTTCATTTTGTTTATGTTTTACAAATCCAAAGATAGGAGGCCATCTGTTTGCCAGCCCATGGCTGATTTGTTCCTACTGCATGTACACAATCAGTAAGAATCAGCTCATTGGTGCATCCTGGAGGTGTGTAGAACTGAAAGTTATTTGCAAGAAAGATTTTTTTTTCAGTTTGAAAATGCTAATTTGTCAAAATCATACTTTTTATGACAAAGGATTGCTTTCAGTATTTTATTCCAAGTAAAAAAATTTGACATTTGTTTAATATCTTTTTCCAGTATCTTCAAAAAGAAGTTCTCTGCTTTTTCATTTCAGAAATACTTTCCTTCTGAAATGTAATTACAGCGGAAAGTAAGATTTTCTTAAAAGAAAAAGATCAGCATCTAAAAGTAAGCATTTCAACTACTCTAAAGCTATATTTGTAGGGGAGGGAGATTGTTTGTTTAATTTTGCTCTCTTTGAGGTGGTTGGGTTTTGTCCCAGTTTGGTAGAGGAATCTGAAACATTCTAAAAATGTGAAGATGAGAAAATAGCTTCTTGCCCTATATAACAAGAAAATAGCTTATTGCAGAATTTAGATATGGTGATGAGTGAGTGCTGAGTGATGAGCTGCCTCACTTGGTGATCTTCTGGCCTCTCTGTAATTATGCTGGTGGGCCAGTTTCATGTGAAATTCAGTTACTTTCCTTATACACTACATCACAGAGGTTTGAATAATTACCTTGATCGTACTTCTTCTCCTCAAAACCCATATATGATGTGGAATTAAGTTTCAACAAAGAGCCATCTCAGACCTGCAAGTCTATTAGATATATTTTGACTGAGGAGTCAATGTAAGGATTGAGTACAGAGACACCCAAAACTGGTATATTTTGTAGCACCATTTTTGGGGCTTTTTGTCAAGCCACTTCTGAAGATTTCCAATCTCAGCATTTCATTTCCTGAAAATATTTCAGAGGGAAAACTCTCTGTAAGTAAAGGGAGATTAGATATAAGGCCTGTAAACAAATTGTCTCAAACTAGGCCATCACAGTTATTAAAAGCACTAAGAAATGATAATGGATAATCAAGAGTGTGTTTAACTTGGTGGGGTTTTTTTCAGTTCATCTATGAATTCACACTAAGTAACATGTCCAGAATTTAAAAGCTTGGTGTGTTTTAAATGGTAATCTGTGTGGAATTCCTTTACAGAAGCATATAATTATTAGTGCCATTTTGAGCTTAGGGACTTTTTCTATTTAGATGAATTTTACTGATGTTGAGAAACTGCTTTTATATTTAATTTGTCTTTTCACAATACTGCATAAGTAGGTAATTCTTCTGTTGAAGAACATGTATTCTTTAGTCATATTAGACTACTTAACTGCAATTATTATTCAATTCAACCTCAATCAGTCATTTATTTTTAAGTCAGTTTACTGGTAGAAGCAAGGTTTTCTCAGTATCTTTGACATTTTCACTGTTACTAAAATTCAGAATTGTAAGGAGTGATTCTTCTTGAGCAACCTGCTGCATTTGCAGTAATTGATCATAAATTTCTTTGTCAACAATTGCTTTGGTATTTGCATCCAAAAGGGCTTGATTTTCATCAGTTACTTTCATACTTTCTCCTGCTTGGGACACTGGATAATAAGAACTGTGAGTAACTGCATTACTCATTTCATAGCATCAATTCTTTTTGTCTCTTGTGAATAAACTACGTGATAGATCAGATGTTTTTCGTTGACAAAGTCCAGGTTTAGAAAGTGTTCAAATGCATTCTTGGACTTAAAATTCAGAATGTTGTGAAATTGGAATTAATCACATGTAGGCCTTCAGGTCAGTTTTCCACATTTATTTTCTCCAGATCCATCTTTATGTTCTCTCCCACTGTATAATGGGCTGTGGTGGTTTTTTAATCTTCAGCACTGGCCTGTCTCATGTCCTTTGGAATACCAGATGGTCACCCTCCTTTCCTTTGGGGAAAAAGGTCTGTACTGCTGTGAAGAATTTGAGTCTAGGGAAGGGAGGTGAACACTCCTTTTTCTCCTAGTATTTAAGAGAGCAAAGCTGTGGGCTTTTAACAATAATAGCATAATTTCTTACATATTAAACCACGTGGAACTAAAATTTCTTTAGAAAGTGCTACCTTTTTAATACCACTCTTTGAACTTTACTGCTGTTTCAGTTTCAGCTGATGAGCATATCAAACTGTTTTCCATGCAAATTCCCTAGTCACTTTGTTGCCTTTCTGAGAGTTAGGTAAGGCACAATGCTTGATGCAAAATTTCACCCATCCAAACTACAAAAACAGTATCGTAAAATGGTGATGAGTATAATGGCAAACACACTTAGAAAATACCAGACTTCTGACTGTACAACACTGCATGTATGTTGATGCAGACTTCCACTCTCTGGTGAGAAGATGAAATTTTTCAGGTGTCAGACTTCCTCCAGTTTGCACAGTCTTTCAAATACAACAGAAAATTCTTTTATTGCTCGTGTTCTCTCAATAGCCTCCAACTCATCTGTATTGCTGTCCCTCTGCCACTTTAAGCCTTTCACTAAGCACAGAGGTCTGGGAGATATAAATTGGCAAGAAGGTGTTGAACACATCAGCCTTGGCTGGAACTGAAGCCAGGGTGGTAATGAACAGGGATTGCAGAAAGAATAGCTTTGCTACCAAGTCAGTAGAGATGAATGTCATCTTGGACATGTCGTGTGGCAATGCCAGGGCTTCTTCCTTAAAAAGCATTGTAAAACTTGTGATGAGCAAAACAAGAGATTACTTTTCCTTAATCCCTCTCTTTGAAAAGGCCAATGACATTACAGAGACCTTAAAGAAACATGTTCAAATAAGGCACTTTCTTCTTGTGAAAACTGTTGGCCTAAAACGTTCAAGTTTGGCAAAGAACTGAAAATAACAGGAGACATCATCTGTGACATGAAGACTTTATTTGCATCTTAATACAGAAGTGTCTGTCAGCTTGATGGTGTTTGATAATACTGATGTCCTTTTATTTTTAGCAGCTATTTTTGAAGCATCTCTCTCAAAAAAACAGTAGAGAAAATTACTTATATGTGCAGGCTCAAAAATGTCTCCTTTACAGTTTACTGGCAGCTCCCTACTCAGCCCCCTACCCAACTTTGACTATTTGCAATTAATTTTTTCATTGCCAGGATAATGCCTTGTTTATTAGCAAAGGCTGCTCAGTGAAAAAATAATTTTTCTCCTTGAGCTTCTACTGTCACTGAGCAATGCCAGGAGTAAATGATTGCTCAACTGTCATGTTTGATCATATATAAATGTTGTCCATTTTGTAGTGGATAAATTTAATGGACAGACAACATATTTGAGTAATTTAGTCTGTTGGGCTGTTTTTGTGTCAGCCTTACATTTCTTTACAGATTTTAGTGCTTTTAAAATTCTGTCATTTTTGTTTTCTGTTGTTAAGATACTTTGTATAGACGAGCTCTCCTTATGGCCTGTTACAAAAATAGGTAAAATTCTAAATTAATCTTATTTGTCTGCTAAGCCTTGGCCTTTACACAAAGGAGACGAAATGAATGGAACATTTTTCCTCATTTCCTATTAACCACGGAGCTGAAGGAGCTTCAGCTGTTTTTAATGCATTTATGTGACAACAAGTTTGTAGCTAGTTGCTTTTGCCAAAGCTGGCTTCAACATTAATTGCTCTAATGCTTAAAATTATCAGGCTGAGAGGATTCTTACTCAATTGTATAAAGTTGTTGCTAGAAAAGCTTGTTTTTCAAATCTTTACTTTAAAACATATTGCCATTAATATTGCTATGTCCACAGTTTTGGTCAAGCAAGTCTGCAACTAAAATAAAATGTTATCAGAATGTTTCAATGTGATGTTTGCTGCTCTAATGTCTTTCAATTAAAAATTTCAGTTAGAAAAGCTTGCAAATACTATCGAGGAAACACTGCTGAAAATTAATCTGGTTTGAACACTGCTGAGTGTTTGTGGTTCTAAAAACAATTTCAGTATTATTTTCTCAGTTCCAAGGATCTTATTCTCACTGCAATCTATGGCTGACACTGTAGACCTAGAACAATTCTGCAATAAAATGTTTTGTGCAGATTAAAATCTTATTTCCTTTTAAATCTCTTTGGATGAAGATCATTCATATGCACTTCTATACTTCACAAGGAGCATTCTCTGGAGACAGGATTTAGCATGGCACCCTTCAGAATTCTTTTTTTTCTAGCAGGTTGATTTTTATGGAGTCAGGCTGGCAAAAAATGGCTTTTACTGAGAGGGTATTTTTCAGAAGTGTTCAGCACTTGCCAGGGAGATGCCTGTGTAATGGACTTGGTATTAAAAAGAGAAGAATGAAACAGTGACAAACTCCTTGCCTTTGGAAATGTAGTTCAACAGAGGTGCTACTACCCAGTGCACATACACACAAAGGTGCAAACTGCAGAGCTTGAAACTTGATTTCACTTCTTTTTTTATCTCATCCACCTACAGGGCACCTGGTACAAGTGCATGAGTTGTTTTAAAATCAAATGTTAGCATTTCCAGTTTAAGGTTAACTGAATACCCAGTCTGAGGCACACTACATGACTTTTCTGGTTTGATTTCTTATGGCTTAGTGTTGTGTTGGCCAAGTGAGCTCCCTCTATTTATGTGTCTTGTCATTAGTTTAATAAGAAGCTATTGCTGTGACTCATTCCCTCTTTTGCTCTAAGGCTCTTGCCTTTAAATACCTGACCAAAAAAACAAAAAAACAAAAAAAAAAAAAACAAAACAAAAAAAAAAACAAACAAGGTTCTAATAAAAGCAAAATTGAACTCTCCTCCTTTCTTTTTCTCCATACTCATAATCTGGAGTGAGAGCAGGTTCTGACTGCCATTTAACCCTCTGCTCCTACTGAAGTGCCAGATGCTCAACAATATATCTGAGAGAGGGGTGCCTAGTTCTGGGAAGTTGTTGATCCTTAGCAGGGTTTCTCTGGAAGGACAGCTGGTTAGACATGATGCCTTGTGAGTAGGACAGCAGGCCTTGTCTCCATGTATTTTTCTGATTTTAATAATGGATATTGTTTGTCAGGCTGCCTGGCTCATGTGGCTTCACAGACAGGGATTTTGGTCCAGCTGTATTCTCCTTCCTGAGTGAGCCAGCACCAGCCTTATGTGCTGTTTACTGAAAGACAAAATTCCAAAACTGCAAAAACTGGAATTCCAAGTGACATCTCCTCTCCATCAACACCACCATGTGATAGCTAAGCCAGTCAGAAGCCCATAATGTTCTAAATAGTAACCTGCATGAAGGAAAAGCAAACTCACCCAGTCCAGAACAAGGGTGGCTTTGATCCCACAAGCAGGCACATGAAAATCCTCATTTCCACAGAAAAATTATTTTAATCACTTTAAAATTTTTAGAAGTTTTTCTAGATTCCAATCAGTGCTTCAAATGGGATTTAAGAAAACAGACTGGTATTTATGAGGATGGGTCTGGGGGAAGGCCCAGGAAATTTATCTCAGTGTGTCTGTCCTGCTCACTCTGCAACCACACAAGTGACAATAAACCCCTCTGAAGCACTGAGATGATGTGTCAGCAATGGCAAGCCAAGTCCTACGACAGCTTCCAGCTGATGATGTGTTGCACATTTCCACAGCAGGATTTCAGTTTAAATGGGTGCATTACTTAGGTGAATATGAGACTCTTTCA
The DNA here is from genome assembly GCF_903797595.1 of Erithacus rubecula. Taxonomy (NCBI): domain Eukaryota; kingdom Metazoa; phylum Chordata; class Aves; order Passeriformes; family Muscicapidae; genus Erithacus; species Erithacus rubecula. Next base: position 68,784,539 of record NC_136658.1, read on the forward strand.
CAAGTAAGAATACAAATGTTCCAGCAGTACTCAAGTTGCCTTCTCACTCTCCTTTGTGACAAAGAGTATTTCTGACAGGAGCATTTTCCAATCACTTTGCCCCTCTACCTGGTATCAGCAAAGACTTATTTTAACTTGTTTTCTTGTTCTCACTTTTTAAATATGCTTCTCCTCCTTGTCATTCCTTTGGTCTTTTGTTTTCACTTTCTTCTTCCAAAGCTGCAAACATCAATGTGAAGGATGCATGGTGGGATTGAACAGCAGGTACCAGGGCTCTGAAACATCAGCCATCCTTTCTGGAGGCTATTTTCCCAATATCTCTCCTGTGAGCTGAAGATGCACATACCTCTTCTTTCTCCAGGTTCACTGCTGGCAAATATTTCAAACTGATCATACCCTTCAAATATTTTTGTTCTAAAATTTGAGAAGTTATTTCATGGGCCACTTAATAAAAAATATTTTTAGTTGATTGGATTTTAATGAGAGAAAAGGGCATTAGGAAGTTTGTACCTATGGGTGCTATAGAAAAATAAATGACTGATATAAGCTATATTTTCCCTCTAATTAGTGCTCTTGATGGGTGGGCAGTGTAAACACAGTGGGAAATGCAAAAACTTCAGGAGCTCAATATGGATTCAGCATTACTATGCAAGCATCTGACAGTATCTCATACAGAGCACTGTGTAATTGAACCATTTTCCAGCCCTGCAACATACTAAGCAAGGTATGAAAATGTCTGAATGACACCTAAGTGTCACTGACATACCATTTATACTATTTCTGAAGAGTAAAATTGCAGGAAATCTTGCTAAGGATATCTTGCATGGCTGCTCCCCAGCCCTCAGTACTGCCACATTTTGGACTCTTTTCTCAGAAAGCCCTCTTGCTGGTGACAGAACTCAGACAGAACAATCTGGTTTTGAATTTTGCTGAAGAAGAAATTGCTGGATGATGGTGACCAGGAAAGGATAGGTTAGCTTCCTGGTGCCTTTTGGTACATTCCTTTGCATTATTTACAGCTGCTCCTGCAGAATGAATGGCACAGCTCTCCAGTGGTACTATGAGATCCCTGTGAGTGTCCTGGACACACTGAAGTATCTCTTTTGTGTTGAAATTAATAAACAGAAGTATACCTTCAAAGAGGTCTTTTTCTCTCTTCGTGTATATGAAATACAGTAGGACTATATAAACATAAATTAGGAGGAGGTTGCTGTTTTGCTACATCTTCCCTTCCTTGTTGTAGAAGAAATATTGTTAAAGCCTCTTCTGATCTTCTTTTAGGTGTTAAAATAAACAACACAGGAACTACCGCTGCAGCACTCACAAGAAAGTGTCACAGCCCAGCCTAACCTTTGTCTTCCACCTACTCCAGCAAGGAAGAACACATGGTGCTCCAGGCTGTGACCACACTCTTCATTGGCCTCTTTGTTGCTATGAAAAAAAAATCATATTTTAAAGTTATCATGTCCTTCCTATGCTCATTTGTAACTCTTCCTACTGAAGAGCAAAACTGAAATGAACAATTATTTTGTGCTGGCATTGCTGTACATTGGGAGACCCAAACCTCAAGAGGCCTCAAATCTCAGAAATCTGCTGAATTTAACTGTCAAAAACTGAATGGAGGCAACCATCTCTTAGAAGATTCTGTCACAAGCTGCTCCAGGCACTGAGCACACCGTGTTAGGGGATGCATTTACTCCTAGCTTAGGACTTTGGTGTGTACCCAAAATATCAGGAGGTTTTCTCTTTATGTATGCAATTTAGACATACAATTGGAGGGTCACAAAAACATTGTGCCCGACTTTTGTCTGTGCAAATAACACTGGCTCTTGCTGTAAACGTACTCCACTGCACAGATGAATTTTAGTGACAAGTTAAGTGCCCAAATTTTACAGCGATCCTTAAAATTATGCCCTAAAATCACTCTACCTCTGTTTTGGGCAGAGTTTCCCAATAGTTAGCAGGGGTCTGAAGGATTATGTCCAGCTTTTTGGGGTCTGAGTCCTGTATCTTCAAACAGCCTGAATGTCTGAAAAAAACAGCAGTGGTTTTTTGTGATGCTCATGTTCCTGCACACAGCAGCATCAACACTTTGGAGTCTGAGCTCACACCTTGCTTCTGCTACATTAAAAAAATATATGCTAAAATATGAAGCAAATTCTACAACAACAGAACTATCTATAAGCAGTCTGCAACATTCACAGTTCTCTACTCCAGTGAGTAGACAATAATTGCAGGACTTCAGCTGATAATAGGTTTAAAAGCAGATTTCTACATTATTTTCTTTTTAAGTCCTCTGTTCTGTATATAGAGCTCTCTGCTTTGGAGCTCTTGTATTCATTCCAAGAACATAAAATAATTATACCTGTCAGTTTCTATTTTATTTCCTTGCAGAATTTTAGACACTTGTCTTTTTTATAAAAAAACAGAGTAAGCAGTCATTTGTCATGCTATGTGAGAAATAATTTTGTCATGTTGTTGCCCACTACTACACTGGTGCAGAGTTTCATTAGATTGACATAGTATATCATGTTGAAAATTATATAAAAATTATAATGACAACTCTTGATTTCTTAGAAATCTCTGAATCTGAAGAGAGCCTGGAGAGCAGTGCAGATCCTTTTATAATTACATCATGCTGAATTGAGGGCAATTTCTGTCAATAGAAGCGAGTTATTTGTATTGATACCAGTCAGAACAAAATTTGGCTAGATGTCCAACAAGAAGAAAGTCTGCTGTGTTCCTGCAGTTATTTGTTTATTTCCTTTTATTGTTATGTTTACAGAAGCATAAATACCAGAAAAATAGGCACAGGCTCTAGGTCTGCAAAGAAGCCATTATCATCTGTTTTAGTGAGATACCCAGTCACATGGGATGCTGTCTGGAGCAGTGAGCAGCAGGGGCACCTGAAATCCAAATTCCTCCCTCTAATGCAAGACACCTAACTGAGGGTGCTACATCCCACACCGTGATGCTGCCCATGATGCATTGTAGGTGTCTCCAAGAGTAATTTGGGCTTTAGGAGAAAATCAATCACTCCAGGAATATATCTTCCATATTCTCTGTCTACAGAGAGATTAGGAGAATGTGCTTCAGATCCTGGAGTTTGATGCAATAGAACTGAGCCTACATTATTTTCCCTACATTCGATGTTCTAACTAAATAACTTGTGGCATCAGTATATTACACTGTACTAAAAATATATGTAGTCCATAAAAAGGAATCTCTTATGCAGTAGTGGAATTTTGAAGTTTTCTTATATATAACAAGATAAAAAACAGTACTTCTAATTTTAAGTTGTTGAACAGGGAAGATTAAGGCACAAAAAATCAAACAGAAAGAACAGTAGCAATGAGAGAAATCTGTGCAGTATTTTTCCACAACAGTCTCCAATGTTTTGGGAAAAAAAAAAATAACAGCTGTCTTTGCATCTCTGTGTGCACATCTTAAAAAGAGCAACTGAAGATGTAGACAAAGGGATAAGATTTCATGGGTCACAGTTGCTAGATTTTGGCTAGCCAGAAGCAGGGAGACTCGAGGAAAAATTTGAAATGGGAGGAAGAAAGTTTCAGTGTGCCAAGAAATATGTGTGTGTGTATATAAATATGCATATATACATATTTTAGAAAACAACTTTAAAATGGAGAAATGCCAAATGTCATCAACTTCAGTACACCAAAGGCACAAAATGACATAGGAAACTGGTATATGTCTAATCTGGGTGCTAATTAAACTCCCATTTTCTTAGTTATTGCTCAGAGTTTCTCATTTTTAAAGATCATGTGACATTTAGACATCTCTTTTTGGGCATGAGCAGAATACTCCTCAAGATAGTGCTAAGAAGCTACACAGCTGTGTCTCTGATAAGGACACACACATATTTCTACATATATTCCACCTTCCACCTGGACTTGAATCAGTTGGTGTCTTAAGAGTGCAGCTATAAAGAGTGCAGCAGCTTCTTTGCTCTAGAAGCAGCCAGACTTTTCTTTCCCACTTCCTGCTAATGTATGTGATCATCTCTTGGTAAATACACCTTCTGAGGCTGTGCTGGTCTTGTGTTCATTTCCCTTCTCCATCTGAAATTATCTGAACCTGCTTCAAATATGAGGCTGTACCTGGTGGGTGCTGCTTGGCTCTCCCAGGTGTGCTCAGAGTGATTATCCCTCTTTTCTGGGCTGGGGAGGAGGAGGAAGGGAAAGAAAGTCCTTTAGGGCCACCATGCAAGACAGCTGGTTTGGTGGGGGCTTAGCTGGGAATTTTAGCACTTTAAATAATGATATTTAGAAACTCACTCTTGTGCTTTGTGAAGCTGTGAATTCAGCTTCTAAAAAAAAAAAAAAAAAAACCAAAAGAGACAGGCACCTCTTTCCAGCAGGAGCATTAGCACATCTGATCCTGAGAGGCAACAGTGACATTACTGCCATAGCACCTCTTATCAGCTTAGATTTCCTCTCTGCATGGCTCCTGTGCACCACACAGGCATCCCAGAATGCTCATCCTGGAGTGTGGATACCTCTAGGCAGCCTGCCTCAACAGTTGCCAAGGGAAATCTCAGAGCTGTAATGCTCAGTGTCTTTTAAAGAGAGAGCTTTTACTGGTAACAAGCTTTTACTTCCCTTTTATTGGAAGGGACAGACTTAAATTTCCCTGCCAGCTATCAGATAGTTGATAATGAAAATAGCATAAGATAGAGTGAGGTTTAGAGACATCAAGGGAATACCATGGGATAATATAATTATATTTTCTTTGCATAGTATTTTCTGTACCAAAGAGGAATACTAATTAAGGCAGAGGAACCTCACTCAGCTGCAGGTAGGATTTCATCCCATGCCTCACTGGAGAGCTCAGGACCACAGCAGCATCCTCTCTCATCCTAACACAGCACTGTTTTTCCTTACAACTTTACAGATGTGTATGCATTCAATATTTGTTTTTATTGCCATTCTTTCCATTACCTTTTAACTACTCTAAATTACAGTGACATTACTCTTGCTGTTCAATTACCTTTTTCTATTTTCCTATTTCTATGCCTGGGCAGGCAGGAGGAAAAGAGCATTTAAAACTAGACACACTGGAGAATTTCCCCATTGCTGAGTACTTCATGTGAATTGCTGAATGGAGTAAGCTGTATGCAGTACAGGTGATTTTATTGATCCTACCAAAGATGGAACTAGCCCATGGATTCTTAAATGCTTAAGTGTCTATTATATTATTATTATTTGCCTCTGTATTGATGTTGAGTGCTCTAGTAACAAAAATTTTACACACTACAAAAGAACATTCAAAGTAACTTAATTTTACTCCCAGCCAGTTTTACTATTTATTTTGTGCCTTGTAGATTACATTAAAGGTACTCAATGCTAATAAAATTGTATCCCATTAAAAAAACCCCAACCAAACAACCCTACCAAAAAATCAAACCATGAACCAGTTTAGTACAATTTCTATATAATCTGACAAGAGTACCTTTTGTTATCACCCGAATTCTTAAAAAAACACAGTAGTTTGATTTGGAGAAGTTTCTCTGTCCCAATTTTTCCCTTTTGTACATTGATCTTGGTTTGGAGGAAGCAGCCTGGGAGTAAAGAAAAGAAACTTGTCCTCAGCAACAGATGGCCAAGGACTCCACATTGCTGGTTGCACCCAAAAAGGTCTGGCCAACCACAGTACCTCTTCAACACCCTTAGGCTGAGGCCAAAGTGCTTCAGATGAAAACCTCCCTGTCAGCTTCTCAATAAGACAAGTCCCCTGGCAAATCTTCATGTGTCACAAATGTCCAGCCTTTCTTTTTTTGGTCACTGTCTGACAGAACTATCCTCTAAGTGGGTTCATGAGAAATAGGCCAGTTGTCTCACTCTCTGGAGATGCCTTCTCTTCCACTGAGTGTAAGGGCAGCTATTCTGTCAAAGGCAAGGATTTCCCATCCCTGTCTGCACATTAACCCTCTAAAGCTGCTCCCTCCATTCCCAGGGACTGTGCTGCCAGTGGTGCAGCCTCATCAGTGCAAATGTCAGCCATGTCCCAGCTGAATGGCAGATCTGAGTGACAGCCATCCCTACCTTCCTGCTCCCGGTTTCCCTGGAAAGGGAACTCCAGTACACATCCTAGGAGAAGTTGCAGTGTGGTACAACTGGCCCTGCAATCCCTCTGGGTCCTGTCTCTAGATGCCTGGATGCTTCTCCATGCATGGTATTTCCAGATCTGTGTGCCAGGTGCTGGGAAACCCACTCTTAAAAGTACCTCATGCTGGTGAATGGCAATGCAAGCCATGGGACAAGGGTCACTCAAACACACAGCCTGAGATGATCCAGCTCCAATTCTATGTCCCTGTTTTCAGAGGGAATGTTTGATCATGTCTAAATACAAGAAACATTTGTTTCTTCACCAAAGAGGACAGATTATGGTTTCCAATACTTGTAGCTTGCATGTAAAAGTCAGGTGCCTAATGAAACAATCTTCCTAAAATAATGGAACTGTATTATACACACTGGCAATGCAGGGACATATAGAGACAAACTAATCCATATTGTTTTCCCAGTGGAATATTTTAAGGAAAGATGATGACTCATTTCTGGTGTCTTGGCCAAATAGATTTCATTAGCCTGTGTCAGTTTCTCAAATATTGTTGTAGGCTTAGCAAAAATATCATTAATAATGTCGTTTTCCTGTAGGGTTCCTACATAGGCAATATTTCGTGATGAAACATTCTACACAGTAGAAATGCTAATGTAGAGAATATTCTGAATAAAATTAATTCTCTTATGGGTAAAATCCACTGAAAGATGAGCTCACTGAAAGGTGCAGCTCAGAAATCATCTTTGCATCAAGATAGCACTCTGTGTTATATACCACAGGGAAATGGCTAATGTGTGTCAGAGTTTGTCATCATTTTAAATACAGCCTGATGCTTAAGGAATAAATCAGTATAATTTCCCTGATTTGTCATCACTAGAGCTTTGCTGATCTACAACACTCAAGAACTGGATCCACAGTACAGTAATATTAATATAGTCATTGTTATTTATGTGCCAAAAAAAGTTTTGAATGCAAGTTTGCCAACCAGTTGGAATACAGCTTTAGCTCTGAGGAAACATGTTACTGCTATTGGACACAGCAGATCCATAATGGCATCAGAATGTATAAAGCACCAAGTGATTTTGCTGCTCTACATGTCAGAGCACAGAGATTTAGAGTGTCTGTGTTGGGCAATGGATTAAATTACAATTTCTTAAAAAAATAAAAATCAAAAGGAAAGAGAAAAGACAAAATAAATGCAGAAACTACTTTTCTGTATGCCAGCAAAGAAACATCTGATGAGAAGGGCTGGTAAAAGTATTTTGTCCAGTTAAATAACAGGAACTGTCAACTCTGAACCAGACTGTACTCATTGATTTCAGCAACTCTTCTAAGAACATACAGTAATGCTTCCCACTGCTCACTATTTCCAGGAACTGGATGAATAAGATCCTGTCTTTTCAGCATCTTTGCTGTGAAAGCAAACAAAAAAGACTCATAGGAATGTATTGTTTTGAAGAAAGTTGTAAGTCCCACTTCCTTCACACACTTTGTCTGATTCTTCACAAAGCTTTGTCCTACTTCCTGCCTGTTTCAGAGGGATAGATCTGAGCTGTACCACGAGTAAGGCACGTACAGTACACTTTGGAAATAATGAGATGAGCATTCCCTGTGCTGCTATTTCAAACCTTCTGTATAATTGCTGTTATTAACCCACTTCCTTTGTGTTGTATGACAGCTATGTTCTACCCTGTTGAAAATAATAGAGGAAAGTGTAAAGAAGAGCAGAACACTTTGGAAGAACCTCAAAAACAATTTTACTTCGTCAATTTTACTTTACTTGATTTTAACTTATTTTTTCCTTTTCTTTAAGAAAATATTTGTTTTGCTTTTGCAGCTATTAGACAAATTAAGATACATATCAATATTGAAGCTGGTTTTATAGGTTTTCAAAGCAAAGAGATCCCCATTTTTTACAAGGAAAGTAATGTTTTTCTTGGCTGTTATTGAAACCACTATATACAGTAAAAGATTTAAACATCTTCAGTGTCTCCAGGTTCAAACAGTTTCTTAGACTTTAAAGTTCTAGCTTGAGTGGTGAAAGGAGTTATTCTGTCCTATATTTGCAATTAATTCTGTAAGAAATTTAATTGGAAATTGCAATTCTAGAAGAAATATCCAAATACCACATGTTCCAGTTCTATATTTCCTTTGACATTTTGTCAAACTGTATGCTGTCTTCAATCTCATTTAGAAGAATCCAGTCGAACACTGCATGAAGTATTTGCTCTGTCCTTGGAAGAATCCATGGTCCATGTCTACTTCTCATTCTGGAAATCATGGCCTCCATGCATCCACTCTTATTCCTTCTGTGCTTCTGATGTATTTAGTTGTGAAAACCAAACTCTGCATTTTTGACTGTACTTACTGTTTAACATAGACTTGCTTGAAAATCAAGGAAAAACTCCCCTTTTTTTTAGTATTTTTTTTTACATTTTTGACAAGTCAGTAAAAGCATCCTGCCAAGAGGTTTCAGTTTTGCAGGAGTAGAGACTACACAGTCTAGTGTCAGAAAAGTTAAATAGCTGTTTATTCAAGCTCATCTACAAAAAGTAATAGCTCTTCCTCTAGTGGAAACATTCAACTCTATTATCTCCAGCATTTCAGTAATTTCAGACTCATTTGGATTAGCTACAAATTAGGGTTTTTTCAATTGTCAGTACCACATTTTTTCCCCCAGTACTTTTTTGGTGTTTTCTGATGCTGCTGTCCAGGTGAAATTTCCTCTTCCTTTTGCCACCTCTAATTCTGGAACATAAACCTCTTCACAAAAAACATTATGAAATGCACCAAAAAAAATACAAACAAAAAACCATGTTGGGCTACAAATCAATAACCACTGCTATTTTTTGTACTGGGAGAACAAAACTGAGAAGACAGTGGGTTTTAAAGGTAGGACAATCTAAGAAAGAACAACTCAATAAAGAAGAGTTATTCTTCATGACAAGTTAAAGGTTAGTCAGCTCCCAGGAGCTCTGTATGACCTTATTCTTTCAGATCATCTAGTATTTCAGCTGATAATTTTGTGAGTATAAGGTGACCCCTACACTGAGTGTTCTTGGATAAGGTTTTGCTCATTCTACCCATGGTTTCCAGATAAATCTGACAATAATATATTTTTTGGGTTCTTTTGTTTCCAAGCAAAAACATAGTCACACATAGTCCCAGACCCTTGAATTGAGCTGTTTTTTGGAAGTTCAGATTTCCACAGATCCTAAACCCAGTGCATTGTAGGCAGCCAGCAACTATTTGTACATCACCCTTAGGTTATGTTCACATCCAGAATCCAAACTAATCTGTTTAATGGACCTAGATATTAGAACACAACATCTTAACAGCAGTTATTATGCCCTGAAACTTCTAGAAAGCTGAAAATGCCTTGTGTAGCTTCTCTTCACTGCCTGAGACTTCTCCAGCATTTGAGTTACAGAAAGCATCCATGCCTTTTCTCTTTGCTGTTTAAATGCAATGACATGCTGCCCTCTTGCTCTTTGGTTTGCTTCCTCTGGAGCTGCTCCCAAGCTGCTGCCTTCTCAGAGGAAATAAGGAAAAAGCTGTCCCTGGCAGTGGGCCACCAAGTTCAGGCACTTGGCTTAGGAATGCAGCCTTCCTGGTTTCCCTTCGGGGTCTTTGGGAGGAATGGAAATCTGAGGACAATGAAGTATCTGTTTGTGAGTTCTGCTCTGGAACACTCTCTAGAAGAGACAGAAACTTTGTATTACCTTTTCGAGGATGTTATTGAAGTCTCCTGAGTTACCTAACTTGCACGAAAATACCTTTCCAGGTTTCCATCAAAGAACACCAGTTGGCAGAACCTAACATTTATTCAAAACATGTCTGGATGGATGGACTTTAGAAGAGAGATGTAAAATTTTAGTATGAGATTCTATACCACACAAGTACCCAGGAATTTATAAGCTGCCTGTTATGAAGACAGCAAGCTATCCAAGCTCTCCTTTCCAAGCTCCTCAACCACCACCACCCTCACAACTTCAGTATGTTCAGCAAGATGTTGCTTTTTTACCAAGAATTCTCAGCAGTCTCATGGTCAGGAAAGCATTTTTCCTTTAGAAACCCCTGTGAGTTGGTGGCTTATCTGAATTTCCAGGTCACAAACCAAAAATTTTAATGATTTCAATATCATTCAGATCAAGGAAGGAAGGAAGATAAAAATCTTCAATCAGTTCTGGGTGAAATGCATTGTATTAGTGATGTATTGGGCAAGATCTGGTTCAGCACTCACTACCAGTTTAAAAAGTCACTTCTATTTCCTAGTCTATTGACATGGAGAAAACACTGGGAAAAATTTTGCTTTGCTGGTTTAGCCAAGCTGTGGGAAGCTATTGGTCCAAGTACTGTGCCAGATGGGTAAGTGAGAAGCAAAGGGCAAAAGGACGTGAAAAGGATAGGAAGAAGGACATGTAGAGGCAAAGCAAATGCAGGAATGAGACATGTGGGAAGCAGTAAGACATTTCATAAAAATGAGCTGTGAAAAATTAAGAGGCAGGAAAATGAGAATATAGGGGCTGGAAAAATGGGAGGACATGGACGCTGTACCTGGATGGTCATTTACCTCCTGCAAGGTCAAGTAAGTCCTACAAAGGCAGAACAAAATCCATTAGTTTGGGCTGAGTAAACAGAAGTGCTATGGTCAAATGACAATATACATTGTTCCTGTCCTTGCAGTCAAAGTGAGCAGCTGATCAGCAAAGCACAGATGATTTTGCATGCCAGAAGACTTAAAGATGTCCAAACCATCAAGAGAGATTTACAATAGAAGCCAGGCTCGATTCTTACACATGCTTTGCAATGAGGCCTTGGAGATGGGCAGTGACCTCTCCCACACCAATGCTGCACAGATGTGCACACATCAGTTCATCCTCCAAAATGTTAATGCTTGTTCACTTCAGCAGGAAAACTGGGCTGTTTCCCTTTTCTTGCTGATTTGGCCTGTGATTTATGCTTGCTAAATCTTTTTTCTTACTTTAATACTTTAATTTGATAGTTCTTTCTCAGCCAGCATCTTGTCATAAGTTAAAAACAATTTAAAACTAGTTGTGGCTAAATGAACCACATGAATACTACAAAACCAGCCCTTGTTTAGAATATTCAAAGGGCTGTAATGATCTTGGGACTGAGATGGTTGCTGCAGCTTGAAAAACGAATAAATGTGTGTCATTAGGAGCAAGATGCAGATGTAGCGAGATTTTGTTCATCACTTTTTGAGTCATTTTCACATGTGTCTGTTATGTGGGTGCTCTAGAAGCTGAGAAACAGCCCAGAACAAAACTTCCTCTCCATTATCACTCAGCTGTGAAGAGGAGTAGAAAGCACTGGGAAATGCAAGCCTTAATGTTATTTCAAGTACGTTTTTCATGGAATAGATTGAGTAGGAGAGATAAAAAGTTCCTACAGAGAACACTAGATATAAGAGTGTAGCAGGAGAAAAAAATTCTGCAGCTCTGTCTAGACTACTGTTTATGTAGTCTTCTAAATTAATTTGGTATATTGCCAGTTGATTCTATTTAACAGTCACCTTGGAAAACTATGTTGCAGACATTTCATAAAGCCATGTGTTTAAATCTTAAAGCTTTGGATGTATATGATGGGTAGAAGATGATCTCCCAGAGTCTTGCTCCAAAGCACAGGCTTAATTTAAGCTGATTTTGATCCCATCTCAATCAGCAAGTCCATAATCATAGATGCAATTAAGCACATTGTGGAAGTGGACTTTACTTATTCAAGCCTCAAAACACATTTCTTACCCAAAAAAAAGTCTATAGTAATGGACATGTACAGGGTGTGACACTGGGAAGACTGAAGTAAACTGATTCTTCTTGTCATGTTTAGAGATCAAAGACTTTCTGGGTGGATCCTCTCAGTGAATTGTTATTGGATTTCTGAGATACTTACATGGTGAAATACAGTATTAGAAGAAAACAACCAATAAAACATTTCTGCAATTTTATTTGCTGCAATGAACAAATGTAGAATTTGGTCTCATAGAATATTTTATATGGTAATTGTTACATTTACAGGAGAAGGTTCAGTTTGGAGTCAAAAGATTTACTGGGGAGAGAATTATAGTTTCTCTGGTGCTGCATCTCTCCTACTGTCTCTACACTGAAGGATTCCAGGTGAATGATATATGCTACTTTAGCCAAAATACACATTTTCCTTCATTGTTGAGAGGCTATTCCTCAACTTAAAGAAAATGGAGATTTTCAAACCTTGCACTGTGTGTTAAAGACTTGAAGGAGAAGCAATTTAAGGCTTTGCTGAGAGCAAAATATACCATTTTATCTCCTGAAGTGTGAAGATTCCTGAAGACAGCGTCCAGATAAGCCATTAGTACAGGCACACAGAAAGCAACACAGTGTTTGACATCCTGTGACTTCTTTGTTTAAGTGCTCAGTGAACTAGTACCAGGGGGAATGTTTTTCTTGTTATTTACACACACACAAAGAATGTTCTGACCACTGACAACCTGTTGTGTCACTATTTACAGTTCTGCTAGGGGATTTCTTTGAAACATCTCTGTTTGTTACCTGACAGCCTGAAAACCCTACTTCTAAGCCTGGCAACCAAATCAACTTTTGTTCAGTTCAAGATAATTTTCAACTTTACTCTGACAGTTGTCTTACTCCTGGTTGAAAACCTCTGCCTGCTGCAGAGCTCAAGCCAAGTGATTGTTATCAGCAGTAATGATTCAGTCATCCTGGAAAACACACACTCATGCCACAGGGCAGGGTTGCTCATTCATCCCAAGCACCACTGGGCACTTTCATTTTGAAAGATTTTGGTTTAGTGTCCTATAAAACAAAGAATGTAAATTCCAACAGAGCCCAGGATGTTCCTATGTAGTGCTGACCAGTGCCACTGTGATCCAGCACAGCATGACCAGAGAGAGTCTCATCTCCACCCCCAGCTGCTCCCCAGCTCTTCCCACCTGCATGATGCCAGAGAGAAAGCAGAATCATATGGAGCCTGATCCCTTTTGAGGTGAGCCTTGGCTCTGTATGAAGTTGCCCCAGTTGCAAAAGGGATATTCTCCTCATTTTTCAAAATACTTTCTCTCGTAAAGGGAAAAAATGGACTCAGTTCCTCTGCAACAGACCTGTCATGACATCTCCAAATATCAAGTCCAAGATAACTGCAGAGGTTATTAAGTTTTTGAAGATATTCTGGAATCTAAAATGGTATTTCAACAGTATTTATGCAAGTCTAAGAAGATGTGTAAGAATTTTAGTTGACTTTCAAGTCACAAGTTTTTACTTTGTGAATATCTGAAAAACTCATTACATTATACACTTCAAATTGTATTTTACCTAAAGGTCATTATAAACTCTCAAAGAAAACTTTTTATGACACATCACATTGCAAAGGCAGCTGCTCCATTTCTGCAAACCACAGAGTGTTCACAGAAGGTTCATGTGCTTGGGTTGGATGTCCAAGGTGCATTTTAAACTACATTTCATAATGCCCTCCAGGAATGTATACACTTTGGTAATGATTTTACTGAGAATATATATGTTAACTTTGGTATAATCACTATCTTTTATGCATAAGGCATTTCCCTTTTTTTTCCCCCAGGAGTCAGAGAAAGGCCACAGAAAACCTTGTGCAGGTTATGCAGACTCACAGAATAACCTAATTTGGACTGAGCCTTTTAAATCATCTAGTCTGCTCTCTGGCTCAAAGCAGGGAAAATCAGAAAGTTAAATCAGGTTCCTCAGGACCTTGTCTAGGAAAGTTTTGAAAAGTGCAGATTTCCACATCATCCTTGGGTCCCTCCTCCAGTTCTTCATCATTCACAGCTTGAGGATTTTGTTCTGTCCCAGCTGGAATGGACATTTCACAGAAAGGAAAACAGAACAGGTTTTACTAGAGAGATGTTAAGTTAGCCTCAGTTTGAACAGCACCAAAGTAAGGCAATATGAATTGTCTTATTCTGGAAAATGCACATTTCATAGCTTCAAGTGCTGTTTCAGGGCACAACCTATGAAAGGCTAAACCTAGACTAACATATTTATGACAAAAAAAAGAGGTACTGGGTGATTTTAGCAATCATTATATAGAACTAAATGGAAAATACTTTGCAAAGAATACCAAGGTGATAAAGAAGAGGTGGGTAAAGATTGGCACATAGCTTTCTGGAAATAGCTTCCCAGTAATTTTTCTCAGAAGGTATTTTGGTCTGTCAGATCCCATCATCAAAAAAGACCAAAGGCAAAAATTGGTATTTTAAACTAAAGCTGTCTTAACTTCCTTTTCTTGAGTCCTGAGCAGTTCTTGAAAATTAGGAATTCAGATTGAATTATCAATACATTATTTCAATGAACTGTACATGGGGGAGCCATTAGGAAACAGCTCAGCCATTAGGAAACAGCTCAGCCAATCTGAGTTTCCTTCAGTGGAGTGTTTTGGTGGTGCATTGTATAGGATTCACAGGGAAAACTTTTGCACTGCAGTTGATGGATAATGATCCCAAACTATGCAGGATCCATCGGGATTTATACTAATCCCTATATCTCAGAAAGGAAACAAGGAAGTTCAATCTATTTGTCATATCCCATCACTTGCAGTAGCAAAACTCTCCTGTGGGAGAGAGTAGAAATCACACAGGACCTAACAACAGAAGGATGGCATTAATTTCTATCCCCTCATTCATCTGCAATTCTTCCTGCATTTTTGGGGAAGTGTGAATGAAGTCCCACTGTCCCAAAATAGCCAGTGATGTCCAGTGTATTTTGTGGTTGGGAAGAGCAAGGGGCAAGCACAGGCAAAAGGTTGTTCTTTAGTATGGCAACCTCCTGATCCATTCTCCCCTTGTAAAAAAACCCTGGACAACCACCTTGTGCTTACCCACACGCTGTGGCCTCCACTCTGACTCCTCACATGGCACCCAAGCAGCAAGGATAAAAGCCTGGGCTGTTCCATGCTGCAAGTCAGGCTTAGGTGACTGAGGTGTGATCCTGTGAGTCTGTAGTTAAGTTCAACCTGTGCTTCACCAGAAATGGAAATACATCTTTAGTGGCCTGAGTTTCAAAAGCTGCACACTCCAACACTTTTGGAAACAAATACCTCGTAAGGAGCCTGACATCTGTCTCTTCATGAAATTAGTCACATTAATGGCCTCAATAATCCAAGAACAACTTGTTTTCCACCCGCTCTAGTATTCTCTCTTTCCTCCCCACATGGCTCTGCATGGCAAGGACCTACTTCTCAATGTCTTTATCATGCCATGCTGAAACACACCAAAGTCCTTGCTGAGTTAGACAACATTATTTCAATTCCTCACTTTTGCACCTATATATATTTTAACCACTGCTACACCTACAGTCCTGACATTTGCCCCAAGATCAGTTTTTATCTAAACCCAGGCTTCTTGAATTGAAAATCTTGGTCCAAGTGTCAAATTCCCACATCTTTTATTTCTGTTACTTGCATTCCCTTTGATTGTTGGCAGTCTAATCACACTGGCAAAGTGCAGTACATTTAGTTCATATCTTAGAATGAAATAAAAAACATCTATCAAAAAAACCCCTAAAAAGCACCAAAACTAAAAACCAAAACCAAAAAAACCCAAAAGAAAAAAATAACCCACCAAAATTCATTATATTACCATTTTGAAAATATGTACACAACTGCAGCTGTTTGGGTTCAATAAAGAACTTCTGTGGTTTGTTTGGTTTTGGGTTTAGTGCCAAATACTTAATGAGTTCTCAACATTCTCCAAGCTATTTGTAACCAGTGCACATTAATACAGCCCATTCAGTCAGTGGCTAATGCCTTTGTCTCTAACATTTCTGTTCAGCAGTAATAAGGGCCTCATCAAAGCCCTAAGCTGCTGTAAGTAAGTGGATTAATAAAATCTATTCTGATTAAAAGTTCTATTTTCAAATGATAAAGGGAAAGGAAGTTTCTTACTTTTCTTTCCCATTTAAATAACTTGTTCAGGGAAACTAAGGAAGGTAAGGTTATTTCTGCTTGCAGATGACTGTATTTGGCCACAATTTCCAAGACAAGCAAGATATATTGAACTCCCCCTGCAGTTTATGTTGCTCTCACTTTTGTTTCTACCAGGACTAATTAGGTATGTTGCAGACAACTTTTGAAATGAAAAAGGAATCACAATATTCTCCACTTCTCAGTATCTCCAGAGCAGAGCAAAGCACAGAGATGAGGTTGTTGATCTTCATTATAACCAGAAAAACATCCACTGTTCATAGAGAAGAGAAAATAGATTAAAACTATGGGAGTTTTATTTACAATCACTTTTCAGATTGTCACACATACTCTGACACTGGCATTCCTGTATAATATTAGATGGTCTATATTCATTGAAAGGTACCACGGTCTTGTCTTATTAAAAAAAAAAAAAAAAAAAAAAAAAAAAACATTATGAGTTTTGGTGGGTTTTTGTTGTTGTTGTTGTTGTTTGGGGTTTTTTTGTCTCATATCTACAGAAATCTTCAACTGCTGTAGTTCTATACCCACTTAAATTAAGATTCATTTCCTCAACTGAGCTGCAGCTTTGGAGACTGTAGCAGTTAGAGGCTTCCCATCCCAGGTTGGTTATGATTTGGATGCTTGTTCTGAGAGGCAGATGTGGGGTCTGGTCAGACCCTGTCCAGCCCCACTGTCTGCCCCCTGGGGTGCACGTTGCCTCCTCAAACCCTCTGGTTCTTCAAAATTTCAGCAGCTACCAGTGCTCAAGTAGTTTAAATTCTGGATGGCTGGCATATGTAAAGCTAGTCAAATCTTTGCATCTGTTCTCCAGATCACAGGAAAATTTAATTCATGCCATTTATTCTTTTAATGTTTAGACAAAAGATGGCACAGGTCCAGAAGAGGAGCTAATCATGGGTCAAACAGTGGTTTTGTCTTTAGAAGGGGCCATAAATCATCAAAGATCCCCAAAGTCTCCTCAGACTCTTTTCTGGGGTCTTCCACCTGAGGACTGCACGTGATCCTCAGTGTTGGATCAGACAGTGTAAAACTCCCTCCTCCGGGGGAAGTGCCTGCATGTTACCACTGGAACCTGAACACACATTAACCCATTAAACTTCCTCATTTGGGGACCACATGACTCTTGGGGTACATCTGCACTACACAGTTCCACAGAAATATTTGAATTTGCTTCAAACCCAGCAACATTTTAATGTTGTTTCAGTGCTCTAAATCTTTATCCCAGTTGTGGTCACTTGCTATTTCCAAAACTCTAGCACCATGCTCCATGGTACAGGGCAAAGCTGGTGTCTCAGTAGTGCAAGGACTATATGGCCATGTTGTGTCCAAAGGTACAGACAATTCATGCCAGTTACATGAAATGTTGAAGTTTTACAGAGATGATTCCCTAAAAGGTACCTGAACAGCTCCATCCTCCAGAACCCGCATCCAAATTACCTGCAACGTAATTTCATTCAAGTCAATAGAGACAGTGTTGAAGTCAATGGAGGGTACAACAGAGATTAATTTGTCCCTTAAAGCTTTAATAACAGGAAATTGCCATCTGGCTGTACATGCCTGCTTTATTAAATTTTTATAAGACACAGAGTGACAGTTTTTATAGAAAGACAGATTATTATTGCACACCATCCAAGCATCTGTCCTCAAAACTGGGCTTCATTCAGCAGGAAGATCATATGTATTGCTTGTTTCACTTACTGATGTCTTTCTTCTTTCATAAATGTAGATGGTTTGTATTATTGTGGTTGATGTCAGTAAAGTCTCAGTTCACGTAATCTTCATTCCAAGCAAGTGACAGAATATTTAAAGTTAAAATCTCTATTAAAAATGTATAAAATCAAATAAAAAAGGATTCCATTAAGGACCATATGTCCAGAGCAGTGGACTTAATTCATTGTCTTTCTGTACCATTGCCTTCCCCATTTTGTGGAAATGTAATTGATTTTCTAACTCTTGACATATGAAGAAGGAATATTTATTTCCTCACAGGGGTTTAGCTGTAGGGGTTCATCCAAATATTAAGAGAAATTTTATAGCCAGATCCTTACAAAAAATAAATAAATAAAGCAAAAAACCCACAAACCAACCAACCAAAAACCAAAAGAGCAAACCAAAAATTTACCCTTTCCCAGAAAATGTGAATTTTCACAAGCCACCTATTATGTTAAAGCAATAGTTTTAAGTCATGGGAAGTGGTTACATCAAATAAATTCAATCTAGTGATGATCTGTCCTCCTCCAAGAGCAAGTAAGGTGCAAAGAGCTTAAAGTAAGCAGCTTCTTATGTTAAACCATGTTCACAGAGCCTCAAAGGAGCCCCCTTTTAATGGATTCATATCAGTAGGCACAAAACTGCAAGTGACTTCATTGCTGCTGAAGGGGAGACAATATTGCCGTGTTTGGGATATCATCTTCCTACTGTAAAACTTGATTCTCTCCCACCCATTGTGAATATATCTTGGGCTTCATTCAGGATAAATCTACATGTGTGTGAGGCCAAAAGCAGAAGTTTAAGACATTTTAAACTTCTTTAAGTGGAATTACAAAGACTTTCCCTTATAGAAAATACAAGGGTTTTTTGCAAGAAAACTATGGCAGAGCTGGTTTCCTCTGTGTCTTTGTATACAAACCATGTTTGAGAGCAGATTCAGCGGGCAGGAAACTGAGCCACTGAAATAAAAACCCCAGAAAATACAAACTTTATTAGAAAGGCTAACAATTGCTGTTTTCCATTTAATGGTCTAGCTTTGCAACATGATTATGATGGGATTTACCAGAATTATTTCCATGCATACAGGAAGCAGCCCATTCCCCATTTCACCATCTGCAGTGTCATGCTGGGTTTTTCATAGAATTCTGTGGGCATGATATAATTGCAAATCTAGTAAGGAATTTGTATTTGGAATATTTGTCATAGTGCAATGTGTAAAGTTTTACTAGTGTCTATTCAGAAAGCTCTGAGTTACAAGCAGCCAGAAGTCAGAAAAGTGCTAATTAAGGCATACAACAAAATATTAATTAAGAGATCTGGAGGAGGAGAAGGGAAAGAAACTATTTCTATTAGTCACACCATTATGTGGCATCCAGCATAGCCTGAAAGAAAAAGACAGCTATACTGATGAAACAGCCAAGGAAAATAGCTAGGAGACCTCTCTGGCAAGGAGTATAAGTGTAGGAACCACAAGTGGAGTCTGTAGATCCACATGAGCTTCTGACAAAGACCATTTGCAGAAGAAAACACTCGGCACTGAGAGCATTGTGCATGAGCTGTTCCAAGAGCACTTCCCCACATTTGTTTTCCCAAGCCTCTTGTTTGAATAATAATCACAACAGGGAGGTTAAACATGCCATACTACAGTAAACAGTGGTTAATTACTCTGTAAGCCTCCTTTCACTGTTGGATAAATCAGCAGGCTTCCCTCTGTGGGTCTCACCATCACCACTAAAAGGCAGCAATGGAAATGTCCCTGTCTGTGCTGTGTCCTAGGGCTCCATTGTCCCAGTCCTTCTGTCCATACTGCTTGTGTGAGACTCAAACAATTGCATTGATTATTCTTACCTTCATCTCCTTTAAAATCTGTCAATAGGAGCTATTCCCCCAATAAAGTGTATTCCCAGAATTCCTGTTATGACCCCATGGAGACCTCCCATGCCGTGCTGTTTGTGAATTATGTTTGTCATTTGTCACTGTCTGAGATGCATTGAATTTTTCCCACAGCAGCCCTCACAGAAATGGGGTGATCTCTAGGACAAGAGGATTCAGATGGTATTTTGCTGAAGTGTTTTCTGTCGATCACATTACCAGCATTCTGGGCTTGGGATTTTTATGGATTGGATTGGGGCTTTTTTATTTTTATCTTAATTCTCCTGGAAATTCTAATTCATATACATTTTATAAAAAAATCTGCATTTCCAAGGAGTCAATTTCCTCTCTTCTTTTCTTGTGAATTCTAGAATTCCCCTATTCAAGAGTGGAGCCAATGCCTCACACCAGAACCTCAACATGTTTGCCCATGTCAGAGACTGGTCTATTAATGGTTAATGACTCAGAACATTTGCCCATTTGTAGAAGGGGCAGGGTGCTTTGCTGAAGCCATATTTGCACCCCTATAGGGAAAGAGGTGAGTTTTTGGGTGTGTAATGTCACACCTCTGTTCTGCATAAGCCAGGAGGGCTGAGCAATCACCCCTGGAGCTACAGAGGGGCTTTGAGGCTGATAAGAGGCAGATCCTGTGAAGTGGGAAGGTGTTTTCATCATGCCCATTCTCTCCCTTACACAGCTGACCCAGCTGTAAAACCCCCACATCTCCTCCTGGGGAAGGTCCTGAGGGTTTCCATCCCTCCTGGTGGGACATTCCTGGCTCAAGTGCCCTGATGTGAGAGGCAGCTGTGCTGGCTCAGGAGTCACAAACCATCAAAGACCCCCAAAGTGCCCCCAGACCCATTTCTGACCCTTCCACCAGAGGACTGAAAGCTCTCACCAGGGGAGGTACCTGGGTGTTCCTACTGAGCCTGAGTGTATTTGATCCCACTGGACCTTGTGTTTTATGGGTTTCTCCTCCCACCTCCAACAGATCATCACTGATCAAAGGATATCTGAGATGTAGCAATCAAGTTTCATCCCAAGATCTAGGGGTGGTGAGTATGCATCTTTCTACTCTTATCCTTTCTTTTTCTTTCTTTTCCTTATGCATATCCTTAAGTAACATTTTTATGCTTTCATATTGCCATATTACTGTAGACAACAGTAAGCAAAATGGCTACATGCGTGCTTTCCATTGCAACCAAATTGTTCTAGAATAAAACCTTCATGTGTATATTTACAAACACCAATCAGCCAGTCTCCTTCCACTCTAATCTGCCCCAAGGGATCTATTAACATGAACCTGGGTTACCCTCACCTTCTGTAGTGGGTTGTAACAGCCCACAGTATTACAATTACACCACCAGCTTCTTGGGCCATTGGCCTGCTAACTGGCAGCCAGTTTTAATGACAGCCACTGCAATTTTTTATCTAGCAAAAATCCTGGATGGCCACTTATCAAAACAGACAAAGTCAATATAAGGTCTTGCAAAATTCCCACCAAAACATTAAAAGTGTCTTTCTGTTTTATTGGAACAAAGCAGGGAGAAGGATGCAAGAAATAGCAGTCGGGATTTTTTTGGAGGGGGTTTGCATAATATGCATTCAACAGACAATCAGGGCCTCTGTCACCTCTACTTTTCAGGACCTCTTTACATCAGACAACATTTTCAGTGTTTCAGGTGTAGCACTAGAGAATTAAATTCGTATTCCATCTTTATAGTCATTTTCTTCCTACAAAAATATCAGACTGTGCTGAAGGAGAGAAATCTTGTTAGAAATTTTCTTGGCTTTTTGCATTATGGAAAGATCATGTCTGGAGAAGTGAACCCACATAGAATCACAGAATCATCATTTGCATCAGCTGAAGTGTGTGGGTTTGTAATGATTTCACTGCACACTGTGCCCACAGTTCAATCTAGAAGATACAGCATTTGCCTTGGGTAAATGTACAAGTCAACAAGGCAGTAACTCTCTCATGAGGATTAACATGACCTCTGTATCACTGTCAAAGTCCCATTCTGCTTTTAATTTATGCCTTCTGAAAGTTTTTTCATCAACGTAAGGATCATGGCATTGATTATTTGGAAACCATAAATGACATAAAAAAAATGCAGGACTAACATTAAGGAAAAATATATCTAGAAATAATTTGAAACTCCAATAAATACATGAAATATCAGGAAGGGTCAGTAATTCTGTAATGATGGAATTACACAAGTCAGCAGGACCATGATGGCATCACTCCATCCCTAGTTAAATTTCAAAGTCTGACAGCAGAATGACATGTCTGCATTGCTGGAGGAACTGTTTCATACTTGTATTGATAGAAAAACAGATTGGGAGTTATCACATCTTTAGGGCAGGAAGAAATTACTGTTTCCCTGATGTCCTAAACAAAAATAGGTCCTTAAGGATGAGTCCAATTCTGCAATGTGAGCCTTGCTCAGTAAAGTTTAGTTTTGGGGTCTTGAAGGCCACATTCATGATCAAATAAATACTTGTCAGTGTGAGTTAGTCTTTCCAAGGCAGATGATCAATTTAGGAACAAATACTGACCTTGCCCTTTATTTGCAGGGATGCCAGAAAGAGGGTCTGAGCCTAAACCTTATTTCTAAATGCAGTTTGGAGATGTCTCACATAAGAGAGGAGAAAGGCAGTGTCTGTGTAGCCCTTCAGAGCTACATCATGTCTCTGCCACAACTGTGATGAAACTGAAAGAAACTGAAGTGAACACTGGCCTTCAACAGCTTTGTGCTTAGCATAACATTTTCTGACCCATCCATACTAAATAAATAGTTGTTTTTCCTCCACTTCCCCACTTTTTATGTTTTTTTTTAATACATCATAATTTTGCATTTCCATAAAACCCATCCCTCTCTTTAATTGTTCCGCTCTTTAATCACCCCAAATATTGCATGTATATACATCTAATGCATTTATAAGGAATTAAAGCACTTTCTTTTGCTCATGTCCTTTTAAGCCTGGTGCCTGCTCTTTTCCAGACCCTTAGCTAAGGATCTTAATTGGTTTTTACTCTTGAACAAATTCTCTAAAGGCCTAGTCTTTAGAAGGAGTTTTCCCAAATTTTAGATATAGGCTCTCATTCAGTCCATATTACTCAGAAATGTCTTTTTGATGTGTTGAGGCTCATCCCTCTGGAGTCTGTGACATGTCAGAGGGTAGACCTGGGGCTGAGTTGGAGCTGTGACATATTCCCTCACACAGTTGCCTGCTCTGCTATAGGAACTCAATTTCCTTCCCTCTGTGAAATCATGGCAGGAGGATAGTGCAAGTCAGCTTCTTTCAATTTCTTTAAAGCTTTAGTTCCAGTCCTGCATGCCTGTCCCTGTGAAAGCTTCTATTAGCATCAGATGGTCTGGGAACAAGTCTCACCCACAAACTCCATATCCTGAGCACAGACTCTGGCAACAAAGGCACTGTTGGGGGTTGGTAAGTGCTCTTCACTGTCATTCAGAGCTAAACCTTGCAGAACCTTTTCTCACTTTATTGCACAATAGCTGGAGGTGAACCAAGTCTAACTGCAGAGAATTTTGTGTCGCCCACCTTTACTGCTGTAATGTCAATTAGCAGATGTTTTGAAGGTGCAATAGCAGTCAGTGTCATCTGTCCTCACATAAACATGAAAAAGTGATGAAGCTTTCTTTTAACTTCATTGCTTTAGCATTAGGTCTCACTGATTTATCAAACACAAAGCAGTGCATTTCTGCCACTGAAGCTGTCCCAGAATAATGTGAGAAAAAATCCTGCTTTGTCTTGTTAGGGGCTTTTTTTTTTCCTTGTTGATTTGGTTGCAGTAGATACAATTTCTAAAAAAATTAATTCCTGTAATTATGGGAAAGGCACTGAGTGGAAAACATAAGTTTGTTTCTAGGTTTTGTCCAATATCTTGAAATATTAATGAAGTGTGAAGCTCTATGCCATGTCCTTTGTTTAGGACATTAGGTTTGGTTCTAGGACACTTGTACAAGTTGGAATTATTAGTAACTGTTGATAAATAACTGAGTCATCAGGTCAAAACCAATTTATGAAACTATTTTGAACAATGAATAAGGGAAGAAGGGTATGGAGAAGAAACAGGTGGGATTATCCCAACATGAAGGATTCCCAGTGCAAATCAAGATGTGTGTGAGGGCACTGGGAGATTAGAAATCCTGGTTAGACCCTCAGACCAATATGGACAACAATGCTTAGGGAAAATCCTTCAGCAGCAGCTGTCTGAGGCTATGCTGGTGTCCAGAACTATTCCTGATGGTCAACACCTCATTGTACTACCTGCTGGAAGACTTTGCTGTGCTTTCCAAGATGTTCTAGTGGAAAAAACTCTCAGGAAGAAGGCAAAAACTAACACAGTTCAGCAGATTAGAACTTGACCTTGTTTATTTCTATAACAAAATTAATCATACTTAGGTATTTTGGTTCTTTATACTAAATTAATTTCAGAGTCTATGTACGGGTGGGAAAGGGTAATGAAGGACCATTGCTTTTTTTTGTGTAAGTAGCAGAAATTAAGGGGTTGCATGAGAAAAGACGAAAATAGATAATTGGTCTTTTAAAATACGGTGTAGGGCATGAAAAGGATTTATTTTTATAGTCTCAAAGGACTGATTAGTGCTAAACAAAATTTAAGAATCATGAGCACTTGCATTTCCTAGGAAAAGGGTTGAAAACTGCTGTACATCTCTATAATTTCTGAGAGGTCATCAGCAGTACAACAAACCCAGTATCAGTTTAATCCTTGTTACTTTTTCAGCAATCTGAACTAAAACATTTTGGATTTTGGTCACTTCTGCAGATAAAGACAGCTTGGAAAAAATATTTTCAAAATAATTTTCATAAAATTAGGCCACAGCATCACAATAACTTTTTCTTTCTGAAAACAAGTGATTGGAAGGTATCTTTAAAACCTTACAAAGTGTAGTAGCAATTAGTAGGGTAGCACAGATGTAGCTAAATTTGGGTTGTGAATTTTCTTGAAGCTTTTTCAGTCTTGGTAAGGTTTCACATTCTGTACAGATGGAGTTTCCAGCAGGATTATCTTTCAAAGCATCTGCAGCACTTAAAAGAATCTTGTCTGTGTACACACAAATTATTTAATAAAACACCCAGAGAAAATACAGCTCCCTGGATCCTGGCAGATAGCTGACCAGAAGGAAACTTCATTCTCTAAAGCTGATTCACCTGCAAAGAGAAATGTGGACAAAGAGAAATATATGGACTAGAATGATTTAATCTAATAAACTCTGTCTTTCCCCAATTTTCCTATGAATACAGGGTTATTTATGAGTGGGTAGGGTTCACAACTGTTCTAGGATGCACACATACATTGTTCTGAAGATATACCTTATAATCTGCCATTGAAAATCCATCCTGGGCTGCAGTGCCCCTTGGGCTGTACCTCAGAGACATCATAACTCCACTCTGCCTACCCAAAAAGATGCCATTAATTGCACATTCATGTCACTGTGTTTTGAAACTAGATGACACGTTTTTGAATCAGTTAGATTGAATGCTTTCAGATGCAAAGCAGCATTTAAAAGGGGAGTGCATTCCCACTAATTATTCCAAAGGCCAAACCTCACATGAAACAGAGGAATCAGTTTATGAGATAAGAATGACTGCATTTATATAGATAAGGTTTTATGTAGAACCAATATTTATGTGACTGAACAACAGAGATCTGTTTATATACATTGTGCATAAATATGACACACACAGACTTGAAGAGAACAGTTTTCTTATGAACATATTTCTCAGCATTTTTTCTCTGTTCTTCTGAAGCATCTGGTAATGGATTCTGTAAAAGTCCTTGTCCAAACCAGTCAGCTTTTTGATTTGAATTTGGATATCAAACTCGATTTTCTAGCTGCACACAGGACTGTGTAAGACTGTATAATGAAAGTCTGGAAGGAGAATTATACCTAATATGAATAGAAATATACCCAATGACTTTTCTTGGAAAATGGTAGAAGTAATACATAAGAGAAAATGCTGAAACCAATCTGTGCTGTTGCCTTGGATTCAGCATTCTGCACTGCACAAGAATTCCCTTGACTGTAACAGGAATACCCTTCAGGCTACAAGGACAGGTAAATGGAACAACAGAGCAAGCCCATCTCCTTTAAACTCTTTATCAGTGATGCCTGTGTTGAAGTAGCACTCAAATTGTTCTGGGAAATACACATCCTTGCAAACTAAGCTGGTACCCTGCAGGTTCAAAATGGAAAGTTTGGTGTGAAACTGTGCCCACTGGTACTGGCATTAGCTACTGCTAATGATCCCAGCTGCAGCATAACTGGTTGGCTCACTGTTCAAGCTTCTGTGGAGGAAGCATTTGGGAGAAGTTTCCTGATTTGCAGCTCTCTGAGGCTGATCTCATGGTTTACTAGCATGGAAATATTCCCCATAAGACATGGACTTGGCTTTAAGCTGCGAGGCAGTTTGGGACTTAGGGGTTTTGCATTGTTCATTCTTTTTATTATACAAAATATTTCCTTCTTGTAAGTACCTTTTCGATGAAACACAACAATAGTTCCAAGCAGAGCTAAATTAAATACAGTATAAATTTAAACATATGTAATCTTTTCAGACATTAGCAAGATAATTTTCTCATTATTGCTAAGTGTGTTTATAAGAGTAACAATCATTCCAGAAAAAAAAAAAATCAAAGTTCCATTAGAACGGATCATTTATTTTCTTTATTGTTTAAACTTTTGTTCTGCAAAGCTTAATTATAAATGAATGTCTGTAGTGGCGAATTTTTCCTCCAAAGTCTAGTGCTACCAGGCACTTGCAACCACAGGGTGCACAGAGATCAAAGATGCTGGCACTGCAACATGCCTGGAGCCCATGACTTTGGTGAGGCATATTGAGTTTCTTGCTGGGTTGAAGGAGATTTAACAATACTAGCTTTAACCTAAACACAGGTAAAGAGGATCAATACAATGCTGTGCATGGGAAATAACTCATAGTCCATATATTTGCTCTGTCCCCATTCCACCTTGAGGCATTGACTTTGTTTCAATGCCATGCAATGCTGCTCTTGGATCACCATCAAAACCTGCTTATTAGTTTTCAGAGTATTCTAAAACTTGTTCTCAGTCACACAAATGTGTTACTGAAGGTTAGCAAACTGTGCTGGATTAGTTGTCTGTTCACAGACACAAGAAATAGTTTTTGTTCAACACTCTGCAGGATTTATCCTGCAATCTGGTCTTAGGATACTCCCCTAGTTGCTGTGATAAATGCTTCATCTACTCAGCATTTATACCAAAAGCCTGTACAAATAGTGAACATTCTGTTAAATTAATTAAAAATATGAACTAATCCTTGGCTGATTTTCCTCCTTATTTCCTGGAATGACCCACCACTTTGCAGGAACACAAGTGATTACTCCATGGCAGGCATAGGATCAGGTGCATCCCTCCCTGATAAGCAGGGCACCTAAGCCAAGAAGCCAGGAGTTCTCAGCCCTGCAGTGTTGTCAAGGCAAGACATCTCTGCATGGTGATTTGAATTCTTATCTGTGATGACCCTCTGTGACAATGAGGCAACCTGAATAAGCCTGTGGTCCCAGACTGGGCACCTGTACTGATTGCAGGTGGGTGCAGTGAAACAGAATTTCATCCAGACCATTTCTTTTTTTTTATGTCTAAGCAATTGCAAATCATCAGTGGTACCCAGGAGCCCTGCAGGAGTCCTGCTGCACACACACAAAAGGTGTCAGCTGTTGACCTAAACAGCAAGTAACAAACACTTGAGAATAGAGAAGACTATTTTAAAGAGGTGATATGGCAGTATTAGTAAACTTTTGAAGACTATAAGTGGCTCAGAGGATGTGTATATTATTTTATAAGCTAAGGCATAGGTCACAGACAGGGGGCTGTGAGGGAAAGCTTTTCCAGATTCTCCATCAAGACTTACTACTGAATATCATGACTACTGGGTACAAAATGGAAGTTAGAAGGCAGATCTAGTCTGTCTGGAGACAAAGGTTAGGCATTTTTTGTTTGTATTTGCAAGGTGATTTTATGGAGCATTTAGTATTCTAACACAATTGTACTGGTGATAGGTAAAGAAGGTCTTTGCCCTTGGGCACTACTCTTTGGGCATTGTACTCAAGCTCAGGCTGCAGTTCTTATTTGCAGGTAAAATAAACCTTGATGTTCTTTGCTTAAAATCTAATACTTGGGCAAAATTTATCCTACGTAGGCTGGCCTGTGTTTTAAGAACTTCAAAAGTATATGAATGTTACTATGAAAACTATTTTCTTTCTGTTAAATTACACTGCATGTGCATTCTTGGATGCAGTATTTTTTATTTATTTTTTTATTTTTATTTTTTTATTATTTTATCTGCCCATGGTTTGCAACAATTAAGGTGTTTAGCAAAGTTCTTTCAGATTTAGGGGGTTTGAGTATTTTGAAAATTTGGGGAACTGATTCCTAGTACTCTCTTTTCCCTCAGTTGTCAACCCTTAATACAGTAAACGTTGGTACATCAGCAGTCTTCAAAGAAACAAGTAGCATGGAGAAATTTCAGCCAGTTAAAGTTCTGTTACAGACACAAAAAAAAAAAAGATAAAGCAGAAATGCATTGCTTTCATATTAGAAACAGAAGGAAAAGTAGGGCTTTTGAGTAAAAGATTTTTCAAAAATGTTTCACAGCAGCTTAGGAAACTTCACACCAAAGAGCTCTTCATGTTGCACACAGAGCTTTGGGGATGTGCCACACAGTCTGTCCAGGAAAAAGGGTAATGTGGGGAGGAGTGACTTAAAAGGTCAGAGCACACTTCACTTTGGAGAATTATTATCCACTTCCTTGAATCAGGGGAAGAATATCAAATACCATGACAAATATACACTAAGATACAAGTCTGGGGACTGGTCCTTTTCAAATCTGTGCATGGAGCACTTTCTGCCAAGTGTCTGCTGACCTTTATGAACCCTGACAGCCTTGAGCTACTGTTGATATTAAAGGTAGCAACTGATTGGCAGAAAAATGTTTATAATTAAATGCATTTTTATGTTTTTCATTTTTCATTGGTGCTGCCCACTGCAGGTCACACAACATGAATTTGATAGATTTGCACTACATATTTTTTGTACAATTGGAAACTGAAGAGGTTTCTGAACTGAAAAGACCCTGCTGCACCTGCAGATTTTCCAAAAGCCCCCTCTTTTGGTGAAGAGCCTGAGCAAGGTGATTCTCCTTTGGTTTTCCTGAAAACAAAGATTGTGAGTCTTCTTCCTTGGAAGAGGTTCTGGAAGCTGAAAGGAGATGAGGATGATGCCTTTGTCAGCTCTTGCAATTTGATCTAGACCTTAATTTCCTGAAAGATGTATTACAGTTCCGTGTTCACAGCTGGCTACTCCAACAAGTTCCTCACCCTTGCATATATAAACTGTGTGGGATTCCATAGTCTTAAAGAATATTGAGCTTTTCCATCTGCTTTTCACTTGTTCAGTTGTTCTTCACAGGCAAGTCTCACTCTGAAGGTCTCAAGCCACACCCTGCTAGATGATTAATCTGAATCTTTAAATGGTTAATTCCATTTCCAGTGGCAATCCAGAAATTCTAGACATTCATGCTGGGGAACTGATGGTCTATCAGAAGGACACTAGAAGATTGAGCAATTTGGATGTCTCCCTAATGATTCACTTGGTGTCAGGAGGTTCTGAGAGCACCAGCAATGGAATGAGAAAATGGAAGATGAGCTGGCAAATCTGGTGGTATAAAAATAGCTGTCTTGTACCAGTCCTGGGAAGTCTGGAAGAAAAAATGCCCTGTGCTATTCTAAGGCATGGATGTTTCAAGTTAAAGATTTCAAGATGTTCCTCTCAAGATATCAATAAGGTCCCTCTGTGTCAGATAGTAAGAATAAAGAGCTGGTTAAAAACTCAGAACAAGTCCATTTTGCAAGTTTTTTACAATGGACAGTACTTGAACTCTTCACATTATGTTAAATTTTTATTTCTTTCAAGACACATTTCTGAAGACAATAAACAAGATTTTTCACTGTATCTTTGAATTTGTGCAATGGTATAAGACCTTTCCTTCCCACTAAAGCATTTTTTTGCCCTGAAGATACACACAATTCTTGTACTAATGTTAAAGAAGGCAAACAAATAGCAAGAATACACATACAAAAGACAAAGTATTTCAGTTTTACTGTGTTGTAGTTTTGCTGAGTTTGGTCTATGCCTTTGCCTGGGGTTATTCTGACAAAATCCTTATTATTTGGTTGCATCTGATGAAGAAGAAAGGGGATTTCAAGGGAGAAAAATAAGCTAAGGGGCATAAGGATTCAGAAGTATTATTTCAACAAAATCTTAAATCTGTTTTCTTCCACTGTTTCTGAGAAGAAAAACCCACTGCTGTCTCAGGAAGAATGTCTTACACAGTTTGTATAACCAATCTGGTAGCAGATGAGGGAGAAAAATGAATCTCTTTTTCTTTCAGGCTGGGTATGTCCCCTGCCTGCTGGGTTACAGAGATGGCTTAAGCAATCCTTCTTTCCTAGCAATGTGGGAAACAGAGAGGGTTTTTGTCTGGTTTTCTTTTGTGCAGCACAGTGCAGAACAACTAATAAGACAGCCAGGATGTACAAATTTGCTTCCTCCTGAGAAAAACTAGTAAAACAGTGGCTCAGCACTCACTTGAGAAGTGGAGCACAGACTCATTTGCTACTTACACAAACAGTCTTGGAGATGCCATAAACACCAGGCTGTTACCTGTTTAAAATTACCTGTTGTCACACTCTCTACCTTTTCAGAAGGCCCCTGAAAGATGTTGATTTTCTCCCATCATGCAGGAAGGGAGCATCTTTGACATCTTAAATGTGCATGTGGAATGGGACATCCAGCTGTGCTCAGGACAGCTGTGTGCATTCTTTAACTCAAGACAAGAAGAGCTGTATTTTTGTTGGACTCAAAGACAGATCTTCAAAATCTATAACACCTATTATTGCTGGTCAACATGAAAATCACCTTTCAGGTGTTTGATTGCTCCAGAGAAAGCCAAAGACTTCATGTGGGCTTTCATGCCCACTTTCTTTGATATCAAGCAAGTGTTTCTAGGCCTGAACTAATATGTACTGAAATTGCTATCTTCAATAGACATTGGGTCCTTTCCATGCCTGGCTAATACAGAGCAAAAACCTTCTCCTAAATTTTTCTTACTCTATACATTAAAATCTGTTTTCCTATGTGCTTTTATTTGTATTATCCACATAAGCCTAATCACTTATACTTCAGATATGCTGAAAAATTAAAGTGAACAAGCAAATAAATACTTTTCACAGAAACTGCAACTAATCATTAAGATTTTCAAACTCCAGGGATTTTTTGGGTTTTGGATTTTTTTCCCATAGTTTCCAAAATAGTTGTGTCCATTTCTCTTGACTGAAGAATGCAAGGGAATATTGACAATTGGTACATACTAAAACTGTAATATTTTCCCAAATGTTTAAACCTAAAAAGTTTCTTTAGTGTAAGATAAGTTCTAAGAGATCTAGAATTCCAAGTACATTATGACTTCCTGAACACCTAGAATTTTAAATTAATTTTTCAATTAAACACTATCTGGAGTGTTAGCACTATTATTTTGGAGACAAAACTAATAAGCTGTATTACATCTTTTCTGTCTTCTGAAGGTGAAACACTTTTCCAGTACCATGATTTTTTTCAGAAAATCAGATTAGAGCTCAAACCTGTGCTGGGAAACAAAACTACATGGCCTGTAGCTTCTGGGGGTGACAAACTAAGCTTTGTGTTGAGTTGGAAACCTACATGGTCACATAAAATCTCACAAAAATCTTAAAGTAGATCTTGTGAGGGTCATAACAAAGTTTGACTGAATCTCTGAAGGGTGAAGCCTCTGGGGGACAGATGTTACTGCAGGAGGCATGGAGAAGAGAAACATTTGCCCCCCTTTAAACGTGTCACTGTAAATCACAACCAGACAATGTAAGTGACATTCTGGTCTGAATGTCATACCAGACAACACATCCATCGTTCCTCGTGTTTGTCATAATCTTTTGAGGAGCATAGGGGAAGGAAGCTTGGAGAAACAGACTCTCTCCCCACAAAATTCCAGCTACAGCTATGTTCTCAGGAAATAACAAGAAAAATTTAGATTAGGATCCTAAAACAGAAGGACTGTTAGAGTCTTGATAAGAACCTCTCTGTCACTAGTGTCTATAACAGGCAGAAGAGGAGCTTGTTTTCCATCTTCATCCTTTGTGCCATGGGACTCCACAAGGCAAGGACATGCACCAGAGGAATACCTGCAGGGAAGGCTCTCCTCAGTGAGACCCTCTGCTTCTCTGCACTCACCTGTCAGGGTACAAATGGCCTCACAGCATATCCACTATACACTGATTTGTTCAGCTCAGGGGGCTGCCTGAAACTAGGTAAAGAAATAAGGTGTTTTTGGCACAGCCATCCACTGCCATTTGTTATAAACTAAGGAGCAATACATTTAGGGCTATCCACTCTCCAAACCCAGTTCAGGGTCTTTCACTTTCACTTCTCTGCTGTTCTTCATTATATATTTTTCTATGCCCAATACACCTTCTCCACTGAAGAACCATTATTTTATTCTTAAGACCTTATTAAAAACATTCTCTGTATCAATTCCCTCATGAGGCTTGTCATCAGTTCCAGTAGTTCATAACCTGAATTGATGGCGTTTTAATTCATAAAATATCACACAGAACTTCAAATCAGGCTGATCATCCTTTTCTGTTGTTTTTTCTCGTCAATTTATAAAAATTCAGGATGTTTTGAAAACAATGTAAATTTAATCTTGCCTATATTCTTGTCACTTCTTATCGTAGTTCAAATGATAATATGTTTTCTAACCTAGCATAGTGCCAAACCCTTCACAAAAAGTCTCTTGTGTCACATGTGGATAAGCTGCTTGATGACACATTTATGAAAATAACAAATTGAAGGTAAGAGTTCCACAAGAAAGCAGTAGAATTCATTTGTCCTGTTCTTGTGAGAAATAGGTCTCAAGTCCACTACCAATATAAATTCATTTGATTCCTACCAGCTGAGAATCCACGCCTGAGCTGGAAACTGAAACCATTCCCCAAGACTGAGCACACTTGTTCATCAAACTGTCTCTACAGAGCTGCCAGTTAGAATCATATATGGAAAACATACCTTCCCCCCATCAAACTCTAGCTTGTTTCCATTTCATTGCCAAACTTAAACCACACAAATCGTTCCCTGTGCACATCAGGTCTTGGCCATTTTCACTCTCAGGCAAGAAGCCCTTGGTTTTGCATTTTTTCTCTGTTTCTATTATTTTGTTTGGATTGCTGAAATTCAGCTGTTACAAACTCCTTCAGGGCTTTTGGGATGTTCTGCCTTCCAACCTTGTATAAGCCACCCAGATTTTCTCTTCTGGCTAGAAAATGCTCAGGCCCCTGTGACACCAGCTCTGAAGTGAGCCCACACGATTTCCATGGATACACACTCTAAGAACTCATAATCCTGTCAGTCTTCTCTACATTTCTGCACAGGGCAAGAAAGAAAGCTTCACTGCTCTGCCATGCCAGTCTATTGGCTATCTTGATTTTCTAGACAGTAAGGCTTCTATTCTTGAACTTCATAATGTGGATGGAATTCATTGTGCCTCATCTCTTCACTGATTTGTACATCCAAATTTCTGAATTAAGCAAGAACTTATAAGGAGAAAGTTATATTAGCCTATGACGACATACAAAATCATCTAATTAGATATATAATTCTGTTGTGTTAGCATGTGAGCATGATATAAGGAGTCAGACACAACAGATAGTAAAATTGGGAATTAGTAGTAAAAGGAGGGTAACACCACCCTAGTCACACATGTACTTTCCTGTGCAGTGAGTTTTATGAGGTTTCTTCTGGGGGACAATGCCTAAAAAGCTATCTGTATTCATTTAACTCCTCAATTAATTAATTTCATACTATTACAGTGCTTTGGTATCTTGGTTCATGCTTGTTCCTCTTCCTTAGTTCTTTTCAACAGCAGTACTGTTCCTTCCCTCTGATGCTTCCTTTCTCTGCTTCTCCCTTTCTGTACTTTCTTGTTTTCACCTAAGCCCCTCGATTTCCCCTCCCTCCAGCTTCTCTCATTATCTTCCCCTTCTCACACACTTTTATGTGCTGTTTCCTCTTTCTCTCTCTGTGTGTGTTTGTGTGTTTGTGTGTGTGTGTGTGTGTGTGTGTGTGTGTGTGTGTGTGTGTGTGTTTTTAACTCTTCCCAGAACCTTTTATTTTATACTGAGACACCTTCCCCCTTTCTCTCTGTCCCATAGTCATCTGAACACATTGATGCACCACTGTTTTTTGCCCCAGCCCTAAATTCATCTGTACCCTTGGAACCACACTAAATAGCACAGGCAGAGAGCAGGAATGACTAAGAAATGTGCTGGCAGGGAAAGATGTTGAAAACCAGGGAAGTCAGAAAAGAAGTGGGAAATCCTCTTGTTAAACTGCAACCACCCTGCACTCCTCTACAACTTACTTTCCCTCTCTTGTCATTCTTACCTCTTGAACAAGCCACATTTTGTCCTTTAGGTTTCACTCACGATGGTCAGTGCAATGATTTCTCTCTCTATTTGCCAGCAAATGTCCTTCCTGAAGAAGCAATACCTTTCCACAGCAGTGCTGTGGGCTCAGGATTTATTCCAGTTAATCTTTATGGCTGTACCCTGCTGGCACACCCAGGGTACAATCAACGAGTCAAGGCCATTACTATATACAAAAACATACACTGAACCTGTTCATTCCTTGTGGTATTAGCCAAATATTCAATATATCACCAGTTTTAGATTTACCTGTGGTGATGGACTCTTATTCTTTTTATGTTCTGGTCTTTCTCTTGCATCAACTCCAAATCTAAATTGAAGTCCTCTTTTTTGTGCCCATTTTCTGCCCTTTTCTCAGTCTTATTTCACTTTTGCTGTGCCCTGACAAAAATTTATTTATTGATCACCACCCCATGCTGAGTTTTTGTAATCAACTTACTGCCTCCCAGAGCCATCACTCAAGTCGGAAGGAAAGCTTTGCAGAATAATCTTTGTCTCCTCTTTTTAGTTGTCATGCTGCTCTTGACATCACCAGGCAGCAGACAGTGACACCAGGGATTGCTGGCACCCCCTCACCTTTAATTCACCCTACAGCACTCAGTGAGTTCCCTCTGAATTCAGCTTCTGTGTCCTGGGCCAATCTGTCTCTGGACCAGCTTCCCCTGCCACTCACAGGGGAACAGCCCAGCATTTTGCACCTCAGTTTCCTTCCTCCAACAGGTCTGTGTTTACCATAGTGTCAGCAAACCTGGAACAGGGTTTAACAGATGCTCCCAGTGCAGGGATCCTCCTCTGGACTGGCTCCTCAGAGCTGCTGGCAGCAGGAGTGAGTTAGCAGTGACATTTTCCAGGCTCTCTAGGCTCTTCTCTCAGAAGTCTTTCCTAGCAGCAGGCACACTTTCTATCCCTGTTCTCCTCTATTAATGAGCTTGGCTGATTAGCCCCCTTGCTGCTTCAGTTTCTCCAAGCCACAGTAACACAAGCACTGCCTACACACACTTTCTTGAATCCTAAACAGTGATTACTCTTTTCTCTGTCTTGACCTTTTTCCTGTCCTTCTTCAGCTGCCTTTTATCAATAAACCACAATAGGACCTGGCTGCTTTGATTTCAAAGTATGGTAGTAGTTTCTATACTTCCAATTAATTCATGTTTAGTGAAACATTGTGCAGCCAAAGCCCCACTGCTGCTATCTTTTATCATCTAAAATACAGAATGCTGGAGCAGAAAACTTTTTAGTGCTTTGAGCTTTGACTCTCTGGTGAGCCAGTGGGACCCAAAAAGGGAATTTAAAGCTGTCTAAGGCAGATTGCAGACATGCCAAAGAAATTGAAGAAGGTGCACTGAAGAGGAAGCAAGCCCCTCCAGGAAAAAAAAAAAATAAAAAGTTGTGAAATCTTCAGATTTCCTTTGTGTGGTTTGAACACAGCTGCATGAGCACTGTCACCATGACTGCTGCTCATGACAGCCCCACTTCTATTCTTGGTATTGTTTTCCAAGCTGGTGAGAGACTTTGCTGAAGGCTACAGAAAGGCTCTGTCCCACATGACTAAAAGCCTATCACTTCTCTATGTGTCCCCAGGCAGTATTCACAGGTCTTAAGAAACAGAACAGAGCTTCCAGGACCTGATGGGGCATAATCTTGCTTTTCTACTGACATTTTTTTTTCTGACTGAATCGCTGTAGTTACAATTTTCTTTGTGCAGATGTTATCTGTTCTTTCAGTACTGTGACTGGGTTTTTTTCTTTCCTAATTGGTTTCTCGTTTGTCTCTCCTGAATTTCATTGTCTGTATTCCATATCCCTCCTACCTAGGAAGACACAGGATATTATGCTGCCTGTTACTGATTTTGTGACCTGTTTGGGTGTAACAGGAACAGGCAGGGGGTTCTTGGTGGGTCATTGCTGGGAGCAGAAATTCAGAAAGGTAGAAAGCAGTACTTTGGCCATGACGCTGAAGTCTCTGCTATTCCCACTGTCTATTCATGCCTGAAAAGCACAGAAGAAAAATTTCTAAGGTTGTTGGAAGGTCTCATCTGCTAGGGCAGTGACAATAAACAAGACTGATATGACTGGTTAGAGAAAGGGGAGCAAGTTCAACAGTGACTCACATCACACATCTTGCATTGTACAGAGCAAGATGAATGAAGCCATCCATACAGACATGGAAAAAAAATCAAGAAAGCAATGTTATGCAAGCAAAGCTAGGATATCAGAACCAGAAAATGCCTCCCTGAGCACAACTTCATTGTTTTACTTCTTTTTTATATGTTAAAAGTGCTTTGAAATATTTTAAAACCTTTGTGTATGCAACTTTGAAACCAGTAGTGTGATTATGTATATTAAAAAGCACAGGTAGATGTAAAAAGACAACAATTCAGAGACAAGCCAACTACTAGCACATTCTCTGCTTTATGGGGCTTTTCCTCCCCAGGAACATTTGATTTCTACTGGCTCTATTTATTTATGACTTAAAATAATGACTTGGAAATTGAGAAATGTGACCCTGCTTCAGGACAGCCTTAAAAATGTGTTTCAGCAAGTTTCAAATGGTTCTTCTGTATTGACCCGAATGTTCCCAACAAATTATACAAAACTATATTCTCGGATGCTCTCTGGTCTGCAGAATTTATCTAACGAATCAAACAATTCTTTGGTGCTTGTAGGGACAGCTGTGAGGTTTATGCATTATAAAAATCTTTAATAATGCAGAGGATGCGGAAAAAAGTTATAAACAGATACTGAGAAGAGAGATTCAGGACACTGTATGAAGTCATGAATAGGGGCATGGTCAGGACAATACAGGATAATAAATGCATTTATTTAATAGTAGCAGATTTCTCCTTGGCACTCAGGACTGCCTTTCTGCCTCCTTGACAAACATGCTGAATGGGAATCCAATCCTTCTGGAGAAACTGTGAGATTTTAATTTGCTGGAGCAGCAGAGAGACTGAAGGATGATAATTCAAACAGTACATGATGTGGCTATTGCAAAGGCTTATTTATTCTGTTTAGTCCTGGGTCAGGGGATTGGGTACTGCTGGAGGAGCTGAGAAAGCCTTAATGCATTAATTCAGGGGTGATATTCCCAAAGTTTGAATGACTGCAGCTTTGTGTTCAGAGTTTTAAATACATCTTGGAGATATGGCTTCAGATCTGGGAATAATCCCATTGCTTTTGCCTATTTGGAATAATCCCATTATTTTTATCTTGGACTCACTGGGTCATGCAGCTGATTTCACAAAGTCCAAAATACAAACTCTCTTTTGATCCCTATCAGTTCTGCACTTAGTGCCAAGTGTTTGCAGTTTGCCTGTTCACTGAGCTTGCTGGTATTTCCTTCTACTGCTCCACCCCTCTGGCTCCAGTTTGCTCCAGTGTTGAGGCTCCCCAGCCTCCACATCCCATCAAATTTTGACCCCTTTTATAAACCAGACATTATTTATTTCACACATTTCCTCCAGTGGTTCTGTTCTTTGGTTTTTCACTGGGTTCCACCCCAACAGTCTCTCAAGATCTCTTGTTTACTAGTTTTGAAGTCCCACTGCTGACTTCCACATTCCCTATCCAGAGAGAAAAATAATAATTTTTCTACAAGAGATGAATATCAAATACTGGCACTTACTGCAATTCAGTCATAAACTCTAATCTTATGGCTGCCCCTCATGCCTTCCAGATATTAGAGCTGCCCATTTTCTGTAATACTTAGTAGAGCTGGACAACCTTCACCTGACAGCTGGAATAAAATATCTGTTTATTCTGAATAAAATAGACATAGTTTGACAAAAGGGCCAAATTTCCTATTGCATATTAAAAAACGATGGAACAAAACAAAGACATCTTGAAGTGCTTGAGCCTGACTCTTAAATCAGACCCTTCATAGAATACAGATGCTCAGCCTTACAAGGATAAGGAAGCAAGCAATTAAAAAAAATTAAAAATAATAATAATAAAACCCACAAAAAACAAAAGCAACTACAAAACACACACACAAAAAAAATCCCTAATCCACATTTTAAAGGTGGCTTGTTTTGATGGTACTGTTGGATGAAGAGTCATATGAAACTTAGCTGCCATCAGGCCACAGAGAAGGGTTACAACACAGTCTAAAGGTACACTGCATTTCCTTAATTTATTTTTATTTTCCCACGTCATGTTTCTATGGACTGTTTTTATTTCGTTTATGTGGCAGATATGGGAACACCATTCTTAATACTGACAAGAAAAGCACATATTATTTTTGAGCACAGAGAATAACTCTGGAGTGTGCCAGGGGCTCTTGCATTTGAATTTCTTTATTCCATCAGTGTCTATGGTTATTCATTCAAATCTGAGTGCTGTTAAATACTCTTGAAACCCTAAATTCATCTGGACAAATGTATTTCAGACACAGTTGGCTAGCTGGGGTGAACTCCAGATCTAGACTTGCTGCCTCTATTAGATACAGGCATTAATCTGAACTCACCCTATACTCATTAAAAACTTAAAAGCCACAGCAAGAACTTGTTTTTCTTCCTAGCCATCAGTTCCAGATTTAGTCTAGTCTAGGTAATCTTTCAAACCACAGCCTCCAAACAGAGGTGCTCCTTTTTCTTCATTTCTTTTCATTCAATCCAATCAAAAGCCCAATAGGAGACATCACACAGGCATCTGTCTTAATAGTTTTCCCCAGATTCTCCTCATCTGACCTTTGTTACTGTATGAATCATCTTTTATGGCATTGAAGTGTAACTTCCTTCCTTGTCATTGCATATTTTGCATTGCATTAAAATTAATAGTCCCACAAACATCTCCTGCAGCTCTGTTTGCTTCAGTTCACATACATCACCCTGTCACAGTGCAGCTGAAATCATTCCAGCTACCATTCTGACCCTTTTGCTTAGGTCTCTGTGTGCTCCTTTATTTTATGGCTCAGCTGCCTTTTGCCACTTGGCTACTAACATATTTCTGCAGTCAGTGAGCATGCAACCTCATTACTGTGATCCTGGGTAGTTGCCAAAGTATTTTAAATATCTGCTTGAAAGAATAAATGAATGTAGAAAAATTGTCTTATGAAAAAGATCATGTATGTGCACTTATATCAAAGAAAAAGACCCATGAGAACAACATGAAGTTCAACAAGGCCAAGCACAAGGTCCTGCAGCTGTGTTGGGGCACCCCCCAGTATCAATGCATGGTGAGGGAGGAAAGGACTGAGAGCAGCTCTGAGGGCAAGGACTTGGGTGTGCTGCTGGATGAGAGGCTGGACATGACCTGGCAATGTGCACTTGCAGCCCAGAAAGGCAATTCTGTCCAGGGCTGCAGCAAAAGCAGCATGGGCAGTATGTCAAGGGAGGGGATTCTGCCCCTCTGCTCTGCTCTGATGAAACACCACCCGGAGTGCTGTGTCCAGTTCTGGGCTCCCCAGGGGACATGGACCTGTTGGAGTAAGTCCAGAGGAGGGACATAAAGCTGATAGAGGGATGGAACA
Source organism: Erithacus rubecula (assembly GCF_903797595.1). Classification (NCBI taxonomy): domain Eukaryota; kingdom Metazoa; phylum Chordata; class Aves; order Passeriformes; family Muscicapidae; genus Erithacus; species Erithacus rubecula. Next base: position 68,824,245 of record NC_136658.1, read on the forward strand.
CCTCTCCCCTGAAGACAGGCTGAGAGAATTGGACTGTTCAGCATGGAGAAGGCTCCAGCAAAATATTATTGCAGCCTTCCAGTACCTAAAGATGAGGACAGACCATTTAGTAGGGCACTACTTATAAATAAATTATATGTATTTTACAAATAAGACTCTTTTATGATGAGAGCAGTAAAACACAGGCACAGGATGCCCACAGAAGGGGTCAATGCTGGAGACAGGGCTGGACAGGGCTCTGAGCAGCCTGATCTAGTTGTAGGTGCCCCTGCTAATTGCAAAAGGGTTGACTAGGTGGTCCTGAAAAGTCCCTTTCAACCTAAACTCTTTATAATTCTATATCTGTGTTTATGTCTTTATCACACTCCCCTGAGGACATAAGCCCTCTCTGAAGTGAGAACCATGACATGGACCAAAGCCTGAGCTTCAGTCCAGTTTGCATTGTTACTAGTGGTGTTCCAAAATCTTATCAGCCAAGAATTGCATGGGTCCGAGTTGCAAAATGCTGATTTGACTATTTTAGTGTGTGGATGCTATTAGCTTCCCAAACACTCAGGTCAGGTCCAGAACAGCATCAGCATCATGGGTTTAACATTTAGCATTTTCATTAAAACACTATCTTCTGCTGCCTCTCTGAGGGATGCTGTCAGTATGTGCCCCCTTGGGGAAGTAGCTTCAGCCAGCCCCACCAAACAACTTGCTCCTGCCTCTGAAAACATAGAGAGGATCATCAGTTTGGAAGATTCCTCCCATTCTTTAAACAGCTCTCCCATGTAAAGTGAAGTGAGGAGGAAGAGCCCTGCCTCACCAAAGGCAAGCTGTGCCTCTGTGTGACTGTGCTGTGCTGCAGAGAGGGGAAGAGGGAGGTTCAATGCAAAGCATTCATGGCCTTGAGTTCTACTGAAAATGACTGACTGCTTTAATTAGTGGAGCCCTGCCAGGCTTCCACCTCTGTGAGGCTCCCAAGTGCCAGGCTTGCACCAATTGTATCAAGACACTGAATGCAGCAGCTGAAGAGCAATGACTTCTGCCTTCCTCAGCTTCAGGCAGCTCAGCACCCAGTCTCAGTTGCTTGAGACCAAACACTGGTGTAGACAGATGCTCTCATGAGCACAGAAATGTGAAAGCTGCAGCATCTGGAAGGTATTTGTCAAAAAAATTTCTTCTACTTGTTCTTCTCCAACTATGACTTGCTTTCACTGCAAACTTCCTTTGCTCTATATTATTTAACTAGTTGTCACTTCCAAACATACGCTCATCTCACTAAGTGTGTAGAGTCCCTGAATCGAGAGTCGTTTCTGCTGAGGCAGCAGCAAAAACCCTTTGTTTATCCTGGTGTGGCCTGACAAATAGAAGCTCAAGGCACAACTGCCTGCAATTCTCACTGTCCTGGTACCTAGGACTGCATTGTTACAACAACTTCTTCCTGAAATACACTTTAGCTAGATGTTTCTACAACACTAGGAAACTTTACTGTGTCACCAGTCCTCCCACAATGTCATCCATTCGGGCCTGAAAAGCAAGGATGAGAAAATATGAATTTTTCCTCTGGAAATTATTCAGTGTGTACCCTTAGGCTTCCCACATGTGCTTTTGCAGTGAAGGGCATGTACAAATAGTGGAAATAAGGGGAAATATACTGAGAAATCTTCAAAAGACTTACTGAAGTCTGGCAGATACCGAAATACTGAGGAATTTTTAAATTTCATAGACCTATTGCACATTATTTAACATGTGCCAACTTTTTCTAAAACCTCTATGTACCACTTGCTACAGGATCCTATTGCTACAGGTACTATGCAGCAAAACTTCCTTTGCCATTTTCTCAACAATACCTTCAACTAGCAGGTCTTATCTGCTCTGCAGTCCTTGTTTTTCATTAGTAAATGCTCCATTTTATCTTCTAGTCGACTGTCAGTAAATGAAGTCTATTTCTCCCAGGTGTTTCTGCTTGTTTCATGTGATCATTTTTGGTTGCAGAATTCTCCATGTTGGAAATAAAGCTCTCAGTAAAATATTCAGGCAGTGTTTCTGCATAGGCACAAGCAATGCATGCACTGGCTATCTAGAATCCCAGAGAGCAAATTAGGGTAGCCCACAAACCTGTCACCATGTCTTGGCAATGTAGCCAGTTTCACAGGTTGGCAGACATCTGTGGAAAAGGGGTGGCATCCATTCTGCCACCACAACCACAAAATAGGCAGCTGGGCTTGGTGAGGTGAAGATTAGTGCTGAATTAATTGCTGAGAAAAGCCAGCCATATTTTGGAAGGTGTAGTAGTGTCTACTACCACAGCAAAGGAGTCTTGCTCTCATACAGGCTGTGTAATAGTACATGATGGCAGCTGTAGTTCAATTCATCTGGTTCAAGATGTTACAAACACAGTTTAACACCCGGTTCCTCTACTGACAGGCGTTTCTTCCAGCTGCAAGGACAGAGGGAATGGTGCACATGTGGTCCTCCCATAGCCACCAGTGAGAATGGAGTCATTGCTGCGTGGGCTGATCTCTTTCCCAATCATGGGGCAGGGGAATGAACTTTGCAGCAGTCCAGACTGTAAGTTCCCCAGAGTGCTGGCAGCTGGCAAACTTCCCTTTGACTTGGATTGAATCATGTGGAGAGCAAAAATCCACAAAATTAATGTGATGACATTTCACTCCCAATGGAAATCTGTAGGCACCAAAATAGCCATTACCTATATCTAACAGTTTCAGCATTTCCTGCTGTACTGGGATATCAGTGATGAAACTGGGTCCATCTGCAATCCAGCTGAAGTGTCAGCATCATATTGGTTTTGGAATTACAGACTTTCAATCCAATAGCAACATAATGACTAATATCAACTCTTCCTTCTCAAGCCTTGAATAATCACTTCTCTGGATGTGATTAACTTTTCCATGGTTGAGTGTCATTAAAAGGTCACACCTGGGCAGGATGTAAGAAACTATGACTCCATTGACTCACTCAGTAGTTCCCCATTCTGTATTTACTGACGTATTTCTGCCTGCATGGTAACTTGCACTTGTCCTTATTATTTTTTTTCCCAGAAGCTATTTTTTCAATTTGCCAAGTTTATTTTGGAGTCTGAGTCTGTCTCACAGTCTCCAGCAACTTGTTTTATAGGCCAACTTAATATCTCTATTCTCCTCTCTACCATTAAAGTAACCAGCAAAACATGCAACAGGAACAACACTGAAGTTATGTCAGACTTCATGAAAGTTTTCCAAGACACTCTTCCTTTTGGCAACAAACCATCAACAGGTTCTTTTTTTAGAAAGTTTGTCCACCCAATGTTATGGCAATATTTTCCTTGTTCATGAAGCATACTGGTTTAAAATATTTTATTCCTGAGTAATCTACATTGACAGTTACTCAGTCTCTCCTGAGAGCTCACAGTCTCACTCTTTTCTTGTTTTGTTCCAGAGTTTTTTCCAAGAATTTAATAAGGCTAACTGTTTAGGCATCTTGGTTCTTCAATCTCTTTGCCCATTTATTTTTCCAGGCCTGCCTTACCTATGTCTGTTTTCAGTCTTCAGGTGCCTCACTCAGTCTCCAGGAGCTGTCTCTGATAATGGATCATCCAGGCACTGCATTCTATTTGCTAAGCTGACAGAGACAAGGTCCAATAGACTCAGCTCATATGAAAATATTTTTCTCAGCTAGCTATACCCAGGAGTTTCCCCTCTTCATGTGAAGAGTGTTATCAAGACATCACGTTGCTAACTGTGCTGGCTCCAAGCTCTTGACAGCTTTGGGTGGACAACACCTTCCCTCCCCCCAAGTGGTGGTTAGGAGAGACATGCTTAGAAAACAAAACAAGGAGATTCAGTTTAGATTAATAACCACAGCCTTGAGTGATGGGCTTCTGTCCACCCTGAAGATGACAGGCAGCTTGGCAAGGGGAGAGGGAGGAAACATTTCTCTACACTGAAAATGTACCTAGGACAAAGGGATAAAGGAATAAAGGGGTTCATAGCTGCTTGTAGGAGTAAAATACAGCTAGTAGTTTCACTCCCAGGAGGAGAAGAGACAGGCAAAACATTAAAAATTTAATCTTAAAGCTTTTTAAACAAATTAATGTCTTAAAAACCAAAGGAAAACATTGCAAGGTTTGAATCCTGAAATGGACTTTACTTTGCAATTATTTTGTCTATTGTTTGAGGAGAAAAGTAAAAAAAAAAGAGAAAAGTTGCCATTTGACAGAGACTGCAACTAATTTCAATCTCAATTTTTCAGGTTAGCTGAAGAGCGAAAAAATCAATTGTTTGCAAAGCTCCTGTCCTGGAGCCTTTGAAAATTACCTTTTAGAGACAATGATTACAGGAGTTATGGTGCAGAACAACATCATGGAAGTTTAAATCAGAGCTGACCGAGTTTCAGGTCATTTGGGAAGATGCCATCAGAGCTTGTTTTCAAATGGGCTAGAAGCAGTTTCTGAAGCAGTAATGAATGCAGGTTGGCCTTCCCTGCACGTTTCACCTGCCACCGTTAAGTATAATTGCCTCTCGTTCTCTTTATGCTGACAGCATCAAATGACAGGTAGTTTTCCTGTTGTAAATGACATCTCTAAGATGTATTGTTGTGTGACTGTGCTGCCAGGAAAGATAAGTAACTTTTACCTTTATTCACCATATTTCCATTCATGGACACCAGGATGTAATAGGAAGTTCTCAGGGAATTCTTTCTTCCTTGGAGCTCTAGTTCTCTGGTTCCTGGAACAGTTCTGAGCTTATCCATTGGAGAATTCAGCAAATGGATTGCTGCTTTCTTTAGACTTTGACTAATAAGAATAGATTACTCAAGTGATGAGTGAAAAGGTTAATCTTTTTTCCCAGTATCAATGGATTAATTCATCTCTGAATACCATTTCTGTCCATGTAGTTCACACAGTTTATTAGTATCACAAAGTCTTGGAGACCAGATTGTAAGCTTCACTCAGGTTCAATCTGATAATGAATTCATGCCTTGTTCCTGGAGCATCCTCTTCAGGTGTTGGCCATTCAATACCTTCCGTTGCCTCAGCTGCAATCAGTCCACACACTTTGCAGAAACCACACCTTGACCATCTATGAAGTTGGTCTGTACAACAGCTGTCTTCATAATTTATTTTTCATCTCAAAAAGCATAATGGAAAAAATAATCTCTGCATGTATGTAAGTGCACACATAAACCTTTCTGGAGTTTTAAGTGAAATCAAAGAGGAAAAAAGTTGTGTGTGTTGTATTCTTTCTGACAAGCATTTTATTCAAAGCAGTGCAGAAGGCCAGGGATGGGACAGAAGTTCTCCTCCCAATACTACAAGAGAGAGGAACCCCTACTCAGCTAATGAGGAGATCACCTCTTCAGGCTGTGAAGGACATAAGTTTGGGTCCTTTCTCACGTGCTTTTCCCAGACCAGTGTCTGATCTCTGTCCTCAGCATCATCTAACATGGCTTTTCCAGTCTCTGGTTTTGGGGTTGGTTTTTTTTGTAAACAGATCTTAGCCGGTCATAGAAGTAGCATTGAAGTCTAGAATCAGTCACAGAGGTTGATTTCATTAGGATGGCATTTTATTCAGTGGACTTCCTGTGTAGGGAACAGATACCTTGTTTTGATTTGAGTTCAGTATCAAAAGTGAGAGATGCTGCCAAGACGATTCCCCTATGAGGTCTGTGCTTTTGAAATCAATCCCCTTTGACCTAGAAATGTGCCTGTTTTGGTATTACACAAAGCCTGATCACCTTGACTGCTTTCCCTCAGATTTGCCTAGAGGTGCACTGAATATTCCTATTATTAATACAAGGAAAACCTCATTGGGATTTTTGATGTTTTAATGTTTCTTGGAAATCACATAAAAGTAAAAGGAAACAAGCATTATAATGTCTCAGTAGCAGATATATTGCATACAGACAATGTGGGGGGAAAGTTCTGAATCTTTCTCCTTGGAGTATTTTTTCTTCTGTCCTCAGTAATAAAGAATGAAAAGTTAGTAGTTCACCTGTGGGTGCCCAGCACATTCACTTTGCAGGCACCCTGAGTAGTCAGAAACATTTCTTTTAAAGCTTTATCAGACAACTGCTTTTGAGGGACAGATTCTCTATGCAGAAAGATCCTTCTGGGTTTTGCTTCTATTAATTTTACATGAGACATTTTTGTTAGCCAGAATTAGATATCACTACTTATTTATTAATAACCCATGAAGGAATGCATGAGTCAACATGAGATGCTTTCCTAGTCTCTGGTGCTGGCTATTCACAAATCAAGAATGGCATCTATGCAGTACAATCACCAACAGAGATATTTGTGTGGTATGCTTGGATTAACTTACAATGAATTATCTTCCCAGATATATGAGTTGCTTTCCCTGAAGCACGTCTCTCCCATCCTTCCCCTGTAGGGAATAAGTCATGATGATGGTGGAGTTTTTCAGCTGTGCACTTTGCACGACTTCATCTTCTTCTACTCTTTTGTTAAACAGTTCTAATACTTGTCCAGATAACATTGTCTTTCTCTGGCACCAAGAAGCTGGGAAAGTCTGGGTAGCATATTCACTCTGTCCCCTGTAGTACCCAAAGCCACCAGGACAAACTCTTTGTAGAAGGAATACATCATTCCTTAAAGAGAGACAGAAATTTCAGTATGCTGTAACCTTCTCAGAATCTCCAGAAGAAAATTTGTCTCTAATGTCTTTGCTGAAGCACATTGACACCCTGTTCAGCCACCAGGCTGCTCATACTGTGTACAAGTGGTATATAGCCCACAGCAATGCAGGTTCTAAACTACAAGCATCTATATCTGACTTACATTAAATTTTTCACATTATAATGCAGAAGGGGAATGCTGACTTGTATTCCAGAAGCTTTCCACAACTGGTAAAACATCAGGTGAAATTAGAAAGCAGAGTAAGCACATTCCGAGTGTATGTGGGCAGTAAAACAGGCCAATGATTTGTTTTGAATTGACATTTAAATTACAAAGCAGTTGCTGTAATTATTAGCAAGTCTAGTTTTTAAAACACATTTTGTTAACTCATGGACATAACCATTAAAACAATGATCAGAAGCTTAATTGAATTTACCAAGATCACTACCAAAATTCATGTCCAGAAAAATCTTACTTTCCTTAATTAGTAAGATGCAGTTCATTAATATGGCTGCTTTGTGTGTGTAACTATGTGAGGTGCACTATACATGTGTATCCCCTAACAAAATATTTCAGCTCTCACTCAGTATTCCTGTAAGAATGTCTGCCTTAGAAATTTGCAGGTTTGGTTTGGTATTTCTGCAGTGTGTTTTCCAAGCACACTTAGTCACTTGGAATACATGGAATTTGCACTGATCCCCTGGATCAATATGAAATTTGTACACAGGCAAGAGCAAGCACCAATAGTTCAAGAGATTCAATGGTTCCAGTGAGTCCTTGCCTCATGAGAGATGAGTGAAGATTCTAAGAATTAAGATCTATAAGATTGCAAACAACAAAATAAAGCTCAGGCTTGTTTGTCCTTTGGGGGAAGGGGTGAGGCAGTGTTCACCCTGAATAATAAAAAGGGCTTAACTCAGGCTCAGAAGTTTATATAAACAAAACTGAAACCCCTTCTATGAGAATAACAAGTAAAAAGCCTAGTTATTCTGTGTACAGAAGAATTACTAAGCAAAATTTTGAATGCTCTACTATTTGTTGCTTAGCAATATTATGCAGTCTCCTCCTGGAATTGAATTTAAGCTTTTCCTTTCTCATTCTGCCACAGTCCACTTGTTTTTTCAGATGTGCTCCCTTTCCAGAATATGATGCAAGTCCAATAGATACACGAGCCAGCACTAGACAATCTGATTCCAGGAAATAATTAGATTTATTTTTAACAGATCATGTATCCTCTTAAATAATACAGAATCAAAAGTCCTAATAGCCTAGGCAAGAGAATCATAAAATCTAAATAACTTGGTTTGGGAGGGAGCTCTGGAGGAATTTCTAACAGAAAATCAACTCTGTGATTGCAGCAGGTTGCTCATAACCTTTCCCTGTCAATTACTGAGTATCCCCAAGGATGAAGATACTATTAATATTAATAATTAATTCATGTGGCTCCTGTATCACAGTTAGTATGGACTAATGCTCACAATGGAAACTACTCTCACCTCAACAACGTATAGTCACATTTACAATCAAAAAACAGCTGGAAGAACATTAACATTCTAGTTGAAGCCGATTTCCTGGATTTTTTTTAAGAGCAAAGGGACAGCTGTGATGACATAGTCCAAATTCCTGAGTAACATTCAGCTGGAAAGATGTCTTCAGCCAGCCTGTAGTGATCAGGCACTCATGTATTCCCTTCTGTGAACTCTGAGATCACTCATGCAGCAAGATTTATGGTGTCAATCACAAAGGACAGTTTTAGCACCCATGTTCCACCTTCACAATCTTCTACTCATTTGTGGAGACCCCTTCATTTCTCTCTCTCAGGCAAGGGAGCTTCAAGGGTTTTCTACCCTGGCAATTATTTCAGGTTGAATTCTTGCCCCAGTGAATTGGTTCTGAAGTTGTTATTCAAACTCAGTTTCAACAAAAGGTTTGTGTACAGGGTTAAAGGCTGTGAGATTGGCCCCTTTGTACTGCAACTGTAATTCAGAAAGCAGAAATAGGCTGTGTCTGCATTTTAATGAGCTAAAAGACAGGAATTTCCAAATCTCAGCAGGTGCTGCTATCAGGAAGATTTTCAGAGAAGATCTAATCCTTTCTAGTTGCTGGGTAGCTGTGCTAAGGAGCCTGTTAACATCTTATTTTATCTCCTGCTGTGTTCAAAGATGTAGCTTTCTTCTCAAACAACATTTTTGTCTCCACATGGGCTGAAACACATCTGCCATGGATCAGGTAGTGATGAGGTATTTTTTCCTCTTCCAGAGTGCTGGTTTGCTGTTAGGGCACACGAGAGGCATCAGCCAGGGCTCGTGACTGTCCAGCTGTGCTGCCCTCACATGGCTCAAGGCATCAGCTCTGTGCCTGCCTGGGGACATGTGCCAGGTGCCCTTCTGCTCTGCTTCACCTCCTGCCAGACCTGCACACCCCTGCCCTGCTTTTGCAAAAGCACTGCATACAAATAAAGATCGACCCTTGTCTCCTCTGCATGTTGGGTCATTTCCTGTCTTGGTTTTATTTATAGGTTTCCAGCAAGGCATTTGGAGTCATGGTTAGTAATGACTCTGATTTTCAGTGTAATCCAAATTTAAATTTCAATGACTCTGGAGTATTTAGCTCCCTTGCATACCTCTGTTTTCTGGTTTCTGGTTGATGACCCTTACTGCAAAGGCAGAGATTATAAACATCATCTTGTTCATATTTCTCTTTAACATAGAATCATAGAGTCTCAGGAAAATCTGAGATGAAAGGGACCTTTAAAATTCATCTAGTACAACCCTCTACAATGAGTAGGCACATTTTACTTTAGGTCAGGCTGCTCAGAGTCTGGTCCAACCTCACCTTGAATGTTTCTAGGGATGGGACATCCATATCTCTTTGAGTAACACATGCCAGTGTTTCACCACTCTCTTTGTAAAAAAACTTATCCATTATATCTACTGTAAATACACTCTCTTTTGGTTTAAAATTATTACCCCTTGTCCTATTGCAATAGGCCCTACTAAAAAGTTTGACCCCATCTATCTTATAGGCCCCCTTTAGGTACTGAAATGCTGCAACAAAGTCACCCCAGAGCCTTCTCTTCCCCAGACTGAACAAGCCTAACTCTCCCAGCCTCTCCCAGCCTGTCTTCACGGGAGAGGTGCTTCAGCACTCCAGTAGGTTCACAGAATAGTTCATGTGGAAAGAGACCTTTGAAACAAAGGCTTTGTTTTCTGTGCTACTCCTCACAAAGTTTCCATTTTCACATCACTCATGATGCCCAAATACCACTTTGGGCTTTTCCTCGCCCTGCCGGGTACAAGCTGAGTTAGAGCACCATGCTGCAGTCCCAACGTCCATTCACTGCAGTCCTGTGCTTCTGGGCTGCCTGAAGAAAGCAGCTGCTTAGCCCTACCCTGTGCACTGTTCATATCTCTGGTTTGGAATGATTTATCTGATGTATTGCCATTGTTTCCTAATGGCACATCTTCCTAAAATAGGTTTCTAGTTCAACTCTAATGAGCACACACTCTTCTATTCTGTGAAAGTCCTTTTTTTTTTTTTTTTTTCCCTGTGCCAGATGGAAGTTTGCAGCTACTGTGGGGTCGATCACAGTCACAATGCTGCATGTTTCCAGCTCATTACACTAATTAAGGATTTGTAATGTGGCACAAAATAACTTCAGAGGAGGACAATGAGACTACCACTTGAAGAAGATCACAAGATATTTGTTTTCTTTCCATCTGTGAATGGGACAGGGGTGAGGACATGTATTTTAGTGTGCTGGTTAAATTGAGGGTATTCAGGGACAAAATACAATTGACTGACATCCCATTCTTCTTGTCTTGCATCAGAAGCAGAAGAAAGATCTGGAAGAAAGTGGAAGAAAGAAGGAAGATTGGCCAGGGCCTTCTTCTTCACAACTCTGTTTCAGTTTACCCAGTGGCTGATGCAGGAACAATTACTGCCTGCCCTGCTGAGTGCTAGGCAGTCCCATATCCTGCTGGGAGATGCCATCTTTAAAGAATAACTCAGGTGTACTGTACAGAGAAACTTCTTGAACAGGGCACAGAAAGTATTTGCAGTCAGCTTTGCCTAGAGAAAACAAACCCCCAAGTTACTGCAAGGTGAAACCTTTTGTGAACCGATTTTGCATGCCTCTCCAAAAACTGTATCAAAGTGCCTTGTGGAAAGTCTCTAACTCCAGGGAAGAAAGATTAATAACGTTTCTCTCCTGTATAAACATTTAATTAGTGGCATTCCAGCACCAGATAAACGTAAAAACTTTATTACTTAAATGTTAGGAAATACAAACTATTTTTTTAAAGATTATGTTTTAAAAGACTTTTCTTAATATGTTAAAGCTCACTTTGGCAGTCACCTGCCTGGACTACATTTTCCCAAGCACAACCAGTATTACAGACAACAACAAAGCTGGGACATTCAGTTTTGGTGAAGTTGCAGAGGCAGAAGTTCTGCAGAACATATCCACACCCCAGGCCTGCAAAACTGGTTGGGAATCTTGGAAAATGAATTTGCACATAAAATTCAGGCTGTTGATCTCCTGGGAAGCACAGTGTGTTTGCTGGGTTTGCTCTAGACTCTCCCCCCAACACACAGAAAAATTAAAAGCTCAACTATTTAAAGTATTTTATCATCTCAGAGGAAGCATGCTTTGGGCAAGGGATTAAAAGGTTGTTATTTACATAAGGAACTTGTCTATCAAGGGTTTAGGAGCCATAAAACCTTTTGGTTTGTTAATCATCACTGCCAGCTTAATAGTCAAACTTACACTCTGATAACTACATTTACGTTCTTACTGCAAAGCTCTTCACACTGTTAAACATAACTCAGACTGGAGACAACATTGCAAGCCTCATTTCTGCAATTTTTTTCAAATGCTTGCCTAATCTTCACCATCCTCTTCAGCCTGTGAATTTTCCCTGTATTTTTCTAAATCAGGACAAAATCTAAACTTAGCCTTACACAGCATCTATTGACAAGCTTTTCAGAATGCTACAGGAGGAACAGGTAAGGTTTATCAGGCTGTGCTGCTGCCATCCTCATTTCAGAGATGCAATAGTCAGCCTGTCCTAGAATGCACCCAGGAATAAGGAGGGAGCTGAAGGCTTTTTGGGAGTTCCTAGGACAGGACTCACACAACCAAAATATCCCAGATACCAGAGCTTTGAGCAGTTCTGTGTACTGTGTATCTCAGAAACAAACTTCATCATCTTCAGAGCAACAGAGTGGCTCATTAATTACAGATTGTAAAGTATGATTAGCAAGATTTTTAATTTTGGGTATTTCCTTATCAGCCTCTGAGCATAGATTTGAGTTTATAAAAGTGGTTTCTCTTTCAAAAGTACCTAAAACCCTGTGGAGCTGATGAAATTTACTCAGTTTCAGAAAAGATAGTTTATCTTTTTAATATGATTTGCCTGGAATATTTTTTCTCCCAAGTGAGCTTCAAATTCCTGCATTATTGTAGGGTCAATAGAAACATCAAAATTTTCATCCTGTGGGAACTTCAGATATTAAGGTAGTAGCATTTATTTTTCTCTGAGTGTGCTATCTTTATATAATTTTCTTTGTGAAAACACCAAAAACAGATTGTATCAAGCCAGTATTAGCTACATAACCATTTTAGACTATAGCAAAGTTCATGGAGACTTTAATTCAGACATCTTAGTCTCCCATTCTTTCTAAAAGTTTAGAGTCATTTTTAAACTAGATCATCAGTGAGGTTGTACTATGGATGGTCAAATAATTTGTATAAAATATTTGGTCCTGGTGGAATAGCCCAGCCAAGAAGAAAAAGCACTAAGGGACTTGGAGAACATGGAAGTATTTGGTCTATTATTTTGGTGAGTTACCTCAGGAACTCATACAAACACACAGAAATACTCAATTCACCATGTGTATGGATTTGGGATGGTCTTCCAAAAAAACAATCTTTTTTTTTTATTTTTAATTCACATAAAAATGTAATATTAATCAGCAACAGCTAAATTTTGGTGCAAAATATCTACATTGAAAAAAATCACTTCCCATGAAATAGAATAGTTGGACAGCTCCTGAATATTGCCTTTCTTTAATGTAAGAAAAAAGGTGAAATTGTACATCCTCATGAAGCAGAACAGCCAGAGGCAGATGCTTCATAGCCAAGTGAGTTTTTGGAAGCATATCACATATCTCACTGAAAGAGAGGTGAGACCTTGGTTTAAATTGATTTTTCTTATGGTTCAAACAAATCTGGCATGCTTCTTACCCAATCTTTAGGAAAACTTGTAGGAATTTCTGTATTTTAATTTTGAAAGTGAGATGACCTAATTATTCTTTTATAATAACAAAAAGGCTTTTATAAATGCAAGATGACATTAACCTGTCTTTATTATTAGACCCTGTCAACTCAAAGCTGAGTGCAGTGGTAGTTACAAAGAACAAAGGACTCTTTGCTGCTTGTTATTTAATGATGTGGATTTTTGAGGAGGAAGGTTTTTGGGTGACATTTTTCTAACAGTGCTGTTAGAACCAGCTTTTAAGCTTTATACTTGTCTTTGCAACAACTGACTCTGTTTTGTGTATGAAATCTGACTTGGGATTGTCTGCTCCTGTAATGGACAAGAGACCATGAGCATAGAACTAAAATGCTTGCCAAAATAATGGCATGTCAAGAAACACCAGAATCAGAAACTGGTCAAGAAATGCTGGAGCAAAATGCCACCTAAATTTAGCCTGATATAAAAGATATAAATCCTGATTTGTGTTATCACACTTGAGTCACCTCCCCGTTCACTGAATCCTTCTCTTTCTCTCAAAAGAAACAGCATCTGCACAGTGCTGAGAGGAAAAGGCACCAAGATAAGATACCCAAGCAATTGTGCAAACTGTGGGTCACCCCTGGTGAAGGAACGACCCTTTTCTCCTAGTCATGGAATAAACACCGGACTAGCAAAAACCAATCATCAGAGAAAATCAAACCCTGAGATATGAGACAGAGGATGATTTGTACATGTGTCTGGCAGGGAGCTGATGGAGGCAACAGAGCCTGGCTGAGCTGAAAGGCAGCAGCTGCCTGCTGTGGGAACAGGAGCTGCTTGCTCCTTAGGACTCTGAGTCAGAGCATTTATTCTTTAGCCTTTAGTATACTTGTGTGCTTCCACAGGGGAGTGCCTGTGAACTGGATGCATACAAGAAAAATAATGTTTATTTGTGGTTTTGCCCAGAGACTCGAATGAAGAAACAAGTTGTTAATACAACATTTTATTTACCTTGCTGAGCACAAGCAACATCTACCAAAAACATTCATAACCTCACACAAACAGAGAATGTGGACAGCAAGAAACCTTCTGAGGCTACAGAGATAAATTTATGGGGTTTTTTTCTAGAAAAGAGCTTTGACTTAACTTAGCACCTACATATAGGGGGTTTTTTGCTTCATGGAAGGAATTAACAAAAAAGCCATGTGCAAAAATGCAACACAGACACAGGGGGACAAAAAGGACCTGGTCCTTTAGAATGTGGCTCACAGGGAAAGCCATTGGATACTCATGACTTAAGAGTGTCTCCTACTGATTTTACCAAAGTTAGATACTGTCTTTGCAGGTTTTACAAATATTTTCCTCAACTCACTGATCACCCTTTCTGATGTCATATATCACATACATATGATAATATTTTTTCTGTTACCTACCTGGAAAACGACATTTTCTAAAACAGAGGAACAATGAAATATGATTAAAAGCAAACCAACAAACAAACACAAAAAAAGAACCATAAAAACTCCAAGCCCCACCCATAACTAATAAGACATGAGTTTTTGTTAATATACTTAGATACAAACTAAGTTTCAAGCATTGAGCAACATTTACAAAAATGGCATAATTTTTTGCCAAGTTAAAAGATGTTCGTTTATCTCAATGTGGCAATCATAACTAATGTACAGTGAGAGCTGTATTGGTTATTTGTTTATGCAAATTTTAGAAAGACATGCAATCTGAAAATGCAGTTCTTTTTCCAGAATCACCTGCAGTGGCAATAAAAATGCTGAATGATATCATGCAGATTATTAATGCACTTCACACACATATGGTTGTTCACACACATGAACCTAAAATTTACACAAGAGAATTTATTAAGCATCTGGCTGAATTTCTATGACACATCTTTATCAGTGGCTAAAAATGCTAAATACTGGAATCTATATCTTCTGGTTTGATTTTAATAAGAATTTTAGATTGGGAAAACAGAACCCTGGACCATTTAGTTGTTCATGGAGCAGCTTGACTGACAAAGCTGTACACACATCCTGACACCTGCCAATCAAAAGTAGCCCACCTGGGCCCTGTTCTATTTATTCCAATTCAATAAAGAGCTACTGCACAGGAGGCAGCTGGCAGGCTGCAGAGGACTCTCCCTTCTCCCTTCATTTCAGTGCCTCTGCCTGCAAAAGGCAGGATCTGGCTCTAAGGGCTGGTTTTTCTTTTATGCAAGACCAGGATACAGCTAAGGTAGTTCTGGCTTGACTGTGCAGAGTCTGGTGGGGCTACGATGAAGGGCCTTGCAGGTGGGACAAACAATAGCAATGTCAAGCAGGAGATTAAGATCTGTGTCTCATTTTGCCTTTTCCCCAGGTAACCTCACCACAGAGTCCCACAAATTAGAACAGAGAGCAAAGGGAATGTGGTCCTCACTGCTGAGAGACACCAAGCAAAAAAAAAAAAAAAAGTGTAATACAGAAAGTCCCTGAACATAATGCATGTTATATGGCAGTTTACATGCAATTTTTAGTTTATAGAAGGACACAATTTAGAGGAGAGAAGCACATTCAAACACAAGTCTTTGTGGAACCAGAACCACAGGTCACATGGCCAAGCTGCCATTTTAAGAATTATGTCATGCACAAAACCAAAATAATGGCCTGGGAAAGCCTCTGGGCTGCCAGCATTTTGCCCTGGTTACCATGAACTGAACCCTTTGCATGTGGGCTTAGCTGGGATCAGGTAACCTAGGCTGTCCAAAGGAAGGACAGGGGGATGTTCAAATTTCTCCAGGGCTGCAAAGCAAAACCTTGTGGGAGCCCAGGTACTGCTGCTGTAGTGTCCAGTGCACCTGACCATGGCAGAGACAATACATTCAGAAATGGGAGAGTTTATGCCTTCTTTATTATGCCTTGACTTTTCAGTTCTTACATATATTCATACTGCTTTTGAAGACTTTTGTAAAAGACAAATGAAAAAAATATAATCCTTTGAGAAGGTATGAGGTATTTGAGAAGGTATTTTTTCTTTCATTCTTTACAAGAGAGTTATCATTTCCCTTCCAGAATTCATTTTTGCTGGTACAGAGCTATATGGACAGTGAAAAAACTTTTTCTTCACCTTTTTTCTCATGTAAATTAAATTAATATAAAAACTTTATTTCTTTTCCAATCCATTCAAGCCCAGAATTGCCAAAAGCTATGAGTCCATAAATCTAACAAGCTGGCCTAGATCTGCTGCAATAACCACAGTATCTGCAGAAGCAGCTTGTGCAGTTACAAAGCCTTACCTGTAAAGGATGCACATCTGACAAGGGTGAATTGCTCCTCTGGCCTGACACCCTTTGTCACTCCAAAAGGCCCAGAGACACACAGCCTGGCAACCTGAATGACCACCTAAAAGTAATGGAACCCAAGACATGTTCCAGGGTATTTGCTGGTGAATATCCCAGATCTTGGATCACGTGGTGTATGAAGGAGGATTAGATGTTCCCCAGGTTTGTATCACTGAGAAGTGAAGAATGCAATCCCTATGGTTTAAATTTCAGTGATTGCAACTCCTGTTTCTTGTCTTCAACATCTGTCTTTGGACAAGGAAAATTTTGTTCTGGAGGTGCCTTCTGCTTTCTGCTGGCCATAGAGATGCTAGGGTGACAAGTTCAGGTAAAGATGGACAACATGCAGAGAGCCCATGCACATACAGGGCAATATACAAGCTATCAAATAATGCTTTTTTTCACATGGACCAGTGTGAAGTTTCAGGGGATGTTAATTCTGTGCTGCCATCCTCATACTCTCACCCTTCCCTTCCCCACAATCTGATCTGAGAGAAACCAAAGCTGGACATGTGGGGAGGGTTGCCCTGGGGACAGGATGGGCTTCTGGAGTGGACAAGTGGACAAGTTGCATCCCATGCACAAATCCCCACTCTTCTGATCACCGTTTGATTTTAGCAATCCTTGTCCTGCTTCCTCTTCTGGGACAACCTCCTTTTCTACTCCCCAAGAAGGATTTTGGGCTCTTCTCAGAAAAGTTCCAAAGACTAACACAGCACATGTAGAATGTCTCTGAACCAGAAGAGATCCACAAAATATTTTTTGAGGCTGTGACATTCTACAAGCTAGTAGAAGCCTCCAGGTTAGTTTCAAGTATGCAATAAAAATCACTGCTCTAAACAGCAATCTGCTGTTGCCTGTCCCACTCTGCCACTTCAGGCTCTGCAAGAACATTTGTGTTTCAGCAAACACTCCAAATCATTGTTCTCTCTGTTTTGTTTGGCACAGCAGTGCTCATTCTCACAGGAAAAAGAAGGCAATAGCTCTGAAAACACATGGCCTGGTGACAGGCAGCACAGCACAGCAATGTGGTGACAGCAAGCCCCCGAGCACTCGGGTGAGCTGGTGCCACTGCCAGCAGCACGACCAAGCCCTGCCACTGCCCTGCAGCAGCCACCAAATGCACACTGCCACAGTCAGGGGTTGTTTGCCTCACAACTCAAGCCCACTGTAAACTGTAAAAGCACAAATGTGCCTGATTTTTGTTATTACTTTTGACTTCAGCAGATGTCTTACAGACAGTAGCTGTCTCCTTAATATTCCTGGAGAAGAGTTTTCAGCTATAGTTGTAGGCAGTTCTTTACAGAACAATTTCACAACTCTGCATCATGTTTATGTTTAATTAGGGCACAAGTCTGGAGTGGTTTAAAACTGACAGCTCATTAAAATAGCATCTTTGCCATTGACATTCTATCTGGAAATTTTTGGAAGAATAAACTTTAAGCCAGACAGTAATCAAGCTTTGTTGTAAACATTTAAACAAAACAAACAAGAAACACAAAAAAGCATACAAGTGATAAATTGGTTGAAATAATTCATCCCTTCATCAGGCTCTAAATGAGACCTTGCAAATGGTAGGCCCTTCCACCCATTTTTTATTAGTGAAGAAGGCAAGTCATCATGTGTAGGAGAAGCACTTGGCCACAGAGCCTAGAGGACTTTAGTGTTTCTGCTTTCCACTCATCACCTGTAGTTTGGGTGGGATTTTCTGGACAGATTCTTTTTCCATACTCTCATCTGGTTACTATCTGTTGCACTACAGAAACAACTGCAGCAAGGATGATGGATACTAGCTGCTGGATATTAAATATTAGCCAGACAATCAACTTACGTCTCCCATCTGTCACCAGGGCACAGATTCCCATCACATTGGTCCAGTGGAAAGCTGGAGTATCAAAGCTTAGTGAGTATCTTCATGCATCCAGGAATTTCATCCCCTCTTTCCCAAAAAAACCTGTTGTATGTAGTAAGATAAGGGATGTATGCAGTGCTAGGAAAGGCCGTGGAAGGACAGATATTCAGTGCTCTGGGGTAATTGTTAGTGGGTACTGGGAGCCTCATCATCAGAGCCTTTCCCAGATTCAAACACCTGAGAAGCCTGCAATGTGAGCAAGCCTGCTTGAAAAGGCTGCTGATGCTGGGGACTCCATCTGTTGCTCATTTGCAGCACGTATTTTCAAAATATTGGGACTGCCACTCTCCCACCTTTCCATACTCTCACTCTGCTTTGCATGGGTAAGATTTCAGATGAACGCTTGTCGCTAGCCCAGACAGAAGTATGACAACACACCTGTCGTGCTTTCCCCCTGCCAACATGCCTTCTCTGCAGACAGAAAACTGTACTGCTGCTGTCCTGTTGCCTGGAAAGACAAAATCCCATGAGATTATTTTCCCTATTTATTTTTTTCTTCTGCTGCTTCTTCATCAGTACTTAAGTCCCATGCCTTTAACCAATATTGTGCCATGACTTTTCTGACTGTGCTGTAATTCACCTTTCCTCTCTGTTTTAGCTTTGTATCATTTCCATCTCTCCCTGCTCCACTTGTGTGATTGTGTCAGGTAGGACATATGAAGTACCAGGTACCATCAGCTACAAGGACTGCAGTGGGAACAGGGAAGGCAGATCAAAGGCACATGGGACAAAACGTCTAGGACTTTTTAGATATTTCCATTTTGGAAATGCCCAGCCTGTGGTGATCATGGCTGGCTGTCCACAGCACAAGCCCTCCGCTATTTCCTTAAAGGCTTTGCCCTGTAGTGCATAGCAAAAGGCTCCATTCTGCAGGGTGAACTTGCACTGTGACATGGTGTTGATGTCAGCACCACTCCAGTTTGCACATTTCTTGATGGCTGGTTGACATTCACTCAATTTGGTATGTGCAGAAAAAAATTGGCATCAATTCATGGCATCAATTTGTGGTCCAGAAGAACAGAACTCCCAAGTTCATGTGGAGTAAATTAGAGTGCTATCCTTGCCCTCCTGCTCTGCAGGATGTGGATTTCTGCATTTCACCCCAATGTGAACATGCCTGAGTGAGTGCCATGATGTAAATGAGAGGGGCAGATTGAGTCCCTCCATGGCCTCAAGACATGGTGAGAGTAGGAGGCAGGCCAAAGCACATTTAAGCCATTGTCCCATGCAGCATTTTTCTTGCCAGCTCTGAGTCACATCTTTTCTCCAACCTGGTATATTTGGTACTTAGGGACATGGAACAAGAGGCAAGTTGACTCTGAGGCAGAAGTGACACAAAAATTCTGCAAGATGGTGGCAGAGGAAGGTGGTAACTGGAATATTACAACTTGATACCAGATACAGCTGATACTAGACATTATTATAAGATATTTTTATAGACAGAAGGTGTCAATTGCTATAAAGTCAGTATAAATTGACTAGTGAGAGAAAACTCAAATAATTTAAAAAACATCACTGCTGAACATTTGTTTAATTGAATTGAGGTACAAAACAACTCAAAATATGAAACAAGCCATAGTCCTGAGTATCAGAAACTGAACGAAACAGAGGAAAATGAAGGTTATGTAAAAACTTTCAGGAAGAAATGTGGATTTGTTCTTGAAATTGCTGGAAATAATCATTAAAGAGAACTAAATTTCTGTTTGGATGATTATTTGTCTCTGGAAGGGCCCTAGGGTATTACCCTAATTAATCACAAAATAAAATACAGCTGCTTATAGACAAACATCTGAAGTTTATTTGAAAGGACAATTTAACTTTTCAGGAGTTACGTATTTGCTTTTGCATGTGCAAATTAAAAACAAGAAATACAGTCTTTGCAAGTGCATCCTTTCTTGACACTGCACAATGGTAACATTTTTAATAAATGCAATTCACATTTCCATAATGCTGTTTGTCTAGCAACACCTTAGGAATTATATTTAGATTTAGCATTAATTAATTTTATGCCATTTTCTTGTGTTACTGACATATTTTACATCCTCTAATGGATCTGAATTACCCTAGGATAATGGAAAATTTTTCTGTGCACGAATTTTCAAAATGCCTTTCAAATACAACAAAGCATACAACAAAGAAAAGCAATCTCATGGGAGCATCAGCATGCAAAATGGAATTCCTAGTTCATGATCTGCACCTATGTTCCCTGACTAGTAATGTGAAATCTTAAAATAAATTGAATGAGACAATAGCCAGATCCTTGTCTCATGATTATAGCATGTCATTAAGAACTAGGTTTTAAAGTTCATATCCTATAAAAAGCCTGCCTGGAAATGAAGGAAATGAAGATTGGGATCAGTTTTTTATAACTCATAGAGAAACTAGTACAATGAACAATTTTGAAGCTTGGTGGTTTTGTGCAGCTAGCACCAAGACAAATATCTCAGATTTAGCTATCAGAGGGAAAGAAATTGATTCAGCCATACAGGAGGTAAAAGTTAGCAGTTAGAAGAAGAAATTAGGCAATGGAAAATAAAATATAAATATCATGGATAAATCAGCTGCCTGTGAAAACTCTAAGAATAAGTTGCCAAATTGCCACAAGCAACACATGAGCAAAGACAAAATATCACAGGCAAATACATTGCAATGCTTGGCAGCGGGGATGGTTTGTCTCGCTTTTTTAATTTGCCATATTCCAGACCCAAGTCTGCAGCAATTTATCCTTTAATTTTTAAACTGTGTATCCCTTACTGCTTGCAGCTCTTGTGGCTTGGGACAGAAACAGCAGCAAGTGGGACAAGGAGGAGTTTCATCCTGGAGGCAAGGTGCTGATGTCCATGCTGCAGAGAACATGAAGCAGAGCCTGCTATTTTGGAGTTTATTTATGGAACTATTGAAGACAAACTACCTTTTCATGTTTGTCCACAGAAGGGGAAAACATATGAGGCAGTGAAGCTGAGCAAATACCTGTTTAGACATGCCCTTGTGGAAGGTGTTTCATAAGGATGGTTACAGACAGTAACCAGAGGCACACCATCACTTCATCTGGATAACAAACAGGGAGGTTTAGAAGGAAAATCTCATTCTCCCTTTGTTGCCATGACAGCCTTATGAAAAATATAACAAAAGATAACACAGCCAACAATCTCAGGATGTGAAATTCCAATGAAGTCAGGATATTGTTTGATAGACTAGCTCAATAATTCAATAAGAGCCACTGTCTTTAAAAATCATACATACATAGACCATTGTTAGTGTGAAGGAATTGCATCAGAGAGAAATGCTGCATGCTCCAGTTCAGTGTTCAGGGAAAACAGGGAGAGAGAGGGATTAGAAGAGAGCTTTTTGAGGTAGTCTTGCTTTTTTTGACCATAGAATTTTTCAGAGCTCTTCTTGAATGTGTCGTTCTGTCATCCTGACTATTTCTGTCTGATTTTTCACATTTTAACACCCCTAGTGCTAGACAGACTTTCACTCAAAATTACCAGCCATTAAGCACCAATTTTTTAGTGCTCAGAACAAGAACCCAACAGAAAGTCAAATACTTTTCTGTCTCCATAAAATCAGTTCAGACAAGTAGCTACTGAGAGCCAGGACACAAGAAAATATCTATATTAAAAGTACTTAGATGGATTGGAACCTTTATCTCACTGCCACATTGAAGATCCTCTGCCACCTGACTTCCAACTGTGCCTTATATTTGAGAAAGTTCATAGCACCTAGAGCTTTAATTCATGTCTAAGTAAGCCCAGGCCTACACAGCCCAGGAGCTGAGCCAGTGGCACATATCCAGGAGGAGAGGCAAAGGACACTCCTTTTGCTACAGCATGAAGCTAAAGGTTTGTGTAGCCAGTCATGGAGAGTGGCACAAAGGTGGCTCTGGAGAGGTAAAGCTGTAATACTTGGGCAGGGTTATATCTCATACCTGCTGCTGTGGGAAAGGCTGCTTGGAGTGAATCATCCTCAGCAGCAGCATCTTGCCAATGTGATGAGGATAACTCTCTGGCATTGACTGGAACGTGAAGCAATGTGACATGAAATGCTGTCATCTCCCACATGTGCAGCACAGAAACAGTGAACACACTTTGCTGGATTTTGCTCCTAGGATCTGGAGTGGTGAAGTTAGATGACACAGCACAAATTTGGCTTGTAGCCAAATCTGCCTTTCACATATTTCACAGCCCTGCAGCCACTCTGCAATACTCAGTAACTTTGAGAAACATAACACTACTGGTAGTGTACTTTTATAGGCTGATTTTGCAAGCCTTACCACTTTGGCCAAAGCCTGTAAATAATTGAGACAAGAGCTATTACTTTTGCAGCTATATGTGCTTCAAGCTGCAGCAAACACCTGGTCTTTTCTTCAGTGCCCATTAATCTGCTAATTATAAGAGACCTCAACTCTAGAGCACATGTGGGATTTCTCTTAGCATTTTGGTGTCTCCTGATTGTTGTCCAGGAGTGTAAATCTTGGAGAATAAATTAAAGGCAAGACCAGGAAACATGAAAGAAAAACTATACCCAAACAAAAGTGTCTATACCATCCCAGAAAGAAAAAAAAGTGCATGAATGAACATCACCTTGCAGATGTTGTCCTGCAGCAGTAAGTGAGGCCCTGATTTACATATGAATTTATTTTATTGCTACAGATGAAATATGACCAGTTCCAATGTGGAAAACAACAGGAGATCACAATGGTCTTAGAAAGGAGGCTGTAAACAAGAACACCTACTGGACTCTGTCCTGCACGAATAAAAAATTCAGAAACAACGAGGTTCTACTTGTGGCTGTAATGCACAGTCATGCACTAGGGTATTATGCAATGTATTCCAAATTTACTGAATATTTCAAATGCACCAGAAAAACCAAACCCCAGCTGATTGTACCTCCTAGAACACTTTCCCTAATCCAGTTCCTAGAAACCGACAATTATGAATTTGATATTCCCGTCCTACTCCTCATGCATACTCTGCCACATCCTTTTCTCCCACACAAAACACATGCTGATTATGCAGAAGGCCTTATATTTTCTAAACCCAGTCCCTCAGTAGAAATGCATGCTTTCAGCATTGAATCAGTGCTGTGCCAATGGTCTCCATCAAAAGCAAGCAGCAAGCCAGCAGCATGAAACCTTCTCAGCTTCAGATGACTGGAGGAGGAGGAGGTCAGAGGCCTTTGTTCTACCATGAAACCTAGTCTTTCTTGCTTCTAGGGACTTTGTTCTTCTTTGTGGGACAAATGAACTGAAAAAACTGTCTCTTTGTGTAGCCCATTCTTCAGGCATATGCCATCTGATTTCACTAAGCTATCCTTGTACTGAGCACAATAACCTGGTTTTGGCTACAGCATACCTTCCAGAAAGACTTCCAGTTCTAATTTGCAAACACAAATGAAAAATTAGCTGCTTGCAAGGCTAGTTCCTTCCCAATGATTAATCACCCTCCCCCATTAAAAGATATACATCTTACATCTCTTCTGAGTTTTAATTGAAATTCTCATGTAAATGTTACTTCTGGCTGCAGTAGCATTAAGCCAATGAATCACCACAGTTCTGATCCAGGGTGACATCTCCTACACATAACAAGAAAATTCAAAGTCTTATGTAATGCAGAAAGCTAAATGGACAAATGCATCTTATATATCAAATCTGCTGGCACATGAATCTCTGCATACTGCAATGAGCTATCAGCATTCTGGGGACAGATAAGCATCAATTAGAATACTTTTTTTTTAATCTAGTATCATGATCAAATATTCAGGAAGGCAAATGCTAGTAAAGTTTAAACCCAAATAGAGAATTTTTTTCAAGAACTCGAAATCAGCAGACTATAAGAAAAGAGACCAAGAGACCACATTTATATCTGAGCTTCAGACTGGTGCTGTGAGGACAGACTGATCTAATCAGATTTTTTATCTCAGATGGCTTGAAAACTGTATTGGAAACTACCAGACCCTTTCACAGAATACTTGACTTGGAGACTGAGTTCATCTTCCTCATGTGCCTGCTCATCAATTTTCTCTGCAAACATTGAGACAGACCACCATTAATCTATAATAAACCTTCTAGACTGGTTTCTAGGTTAGTGGACTAAGAAAATTGTCAAAAACTTGTTTTTGACACAAAGCATTGACCCGTAAGGTCCCTGCTTGCTTCACTTTGAAGTTGCCTGTTTAGCTCAGCTTGAAGAAAATTGAGATTCCTGTGGTTTCCAGGAGTGTGAGTATAGAGGACTGCTGAGTTCCACAGAAAATATGCACATGTGAAATTGATGCCTGTAACCTCTCAAAACATTGAGCGAGGGATTGTAATTAAAATCTTTCCTTACAAGAAAATCCTGTATTGCTCCAGCAAAGACACACTTTCCCATTTCTTTGTTTCAGCTTGATTTCAATGCTCTGAAATGTTCTCGCATACTCATTTTGCTCAGTGAAGCCCCACACTTCTGGAACAGTTTACATTTAAGTATCTGCTTAAGCCTCACTGAAACCTAATTGCAGTAAAGTAATTTTGTGAAAAACAGGGCTGCATTGCACCAACTGTAAGCAGTGTTGTAAACAGAAAATACTAATTTTAGTAAATAAATAATCTCAGGCACCTTCATTACTGAACCTCTTCAGTTCACATGCTCAGAGCACAGTGCAATCAGCTCTTCTCAGAAGGGCTTTATGTGCAAAGCCAGCAAGCAGCACCAACTCTGTTTACTGCAGAACTGAGTTTGTCAGAAATGTGTGTGCATGCTTTGTAATGACTTCCTGATTGGAAATACCAACGCAGACATGTCCCAGCAGCAATGTCTGATTAGATACTGTTACCCATAAGTAACTGTGAATGAAGTCCAGGTAATTTTATGCTCTAATTATGCACAATTTTGTTCTGCTTCATTTCTGGGAACCAGGTTCACTAAAAATAATCCAACACTTCAGACACAGCATAGAACCACAGCAGTAATTAGGAGTGCATTTGACCTTGATCAGGTCTTGCTGCACTGAAGTCCTTTAGGTGCTGCTTCTCTTTGCAGGGACCACGGCATGAACAAAAAAATCTCTGCAGAGATTGTCAAACTCAGGGAGTATATCTGAATCACTGAAAGAGTACAAAATTATTAAACTATGCTTCCAATACAAGTGCTGGGGAAGGGACCCATGGGACTGATTTGCAGCAGGGCACCACACTGTTCCTGGTCTGCTGGAAAAAGCTTGAGTCCCATCAGCTAATACATGTTATAAACTGAGACTCAAGTCTAGGTGCTTAGGAAAACTCAAGACAACTGCATGTATGGCAGCATTCTAGAGGTACATGTAATAATGAGTCTTGGATGCAGTTTATGTGCTGTCACAGAGCTTAGTCATTTGTCTGTGCTAGGTTTTTCCCTTCACAACTCCAGGTAGCACCTTGTTACCATCTAACATACTGTTATTGTTGAAATATAGAGTGACTGACTCTAAGATAAGTGAAATTCTCCCAGCTTAATGTTGAAGCAAGAGCTATAAATAAAGCTTTCTTTAGTCCTTAAATTAGTTGGAAAGGCAATTTAAAGACAGGCTGACATAAGTGAAGCGAATGAGAATTTAACCATAAATGTCAAAAAGGTTGAACTAACAATCTGAAGAAACAAATATGTCCACCCCTCTCATGGCAAGGAAAGGATAGACATCCTATACAGAGATGCATGAGGTTTAACTGCAGAAACTCTCATGGTAAAGAGGACATCAGAGTAGATATGAAGGATAAAAGTCCTCCATGCCATCCACATCCAGCTGTGCCCACTCTGCATCAGAGACAAGGGATGTCCATGGGGCTGGTTCAAACTCCAAACACTGAATTTGAAACACTTGAAATTAGCGTAGGTGAATGACTAAGAATATTTCCAGCCATGACAAAAAATCTGAATAATAGATATTTTTATCCTGAATTCCTACAGAACAGGGTTGGCATGCCTCATAGAAAACACTTTCAGAACAGAAAGAAATTAGGGGGGAGTGATTTTGGCTCTCAGGAGTAACAAACGAGTTAACGAAAAACTTGGCAACAGCTGATGGAGCATGAGGAAGGAAACTCTCACTGATAGAAACAACAGCCAAGCAGCTGATAGAGCTTCCAAGGGGCTGTTTCTCTCCCTGATGGATTGCTGAGCATGGCTGGTAAGAAACTGCTTCCCCATCATGCACTTACGCAGGCCTGGCAAACAGAGCAGGCAAGGTCAAACTATTGGAACAGAATGTGAAATCAGACACTGGATGGAATAACAGCATGTGGTAAAGTAGCAGCCACATTTAGAGCAGATGTATCGAGAAAAAGCAGTGTGCAGAAAGGCAGAGATGGAGCTAAAGGCAGTGGGGTGCATCAACAAAGGAACCAAGCATAAAAGTGTAAAGGTAGAAACAATGTCAGGGGCACAACAGTATCTGTCTCAATTCCACTGGGGAAAAAATGAAAGAGGTTTCACAGGGCTGAGAAACCACTATATAATTTCATTATGAGGTCTGATTGTTATAGATACTCAGGCAATGCTATTAGGAGGAGAATTTTACTAATAATCATATAATTAAAGGATACTCTGTATCTTACATAAAGGATGTAGAGTAAGTGTAATGGGTAATAGGGTAAATTACTTCTAGATGGCATGGGTGGCACATTTCTCCACCAAATAGCCAATAAAACCAAGAGACTGTGAGTTGTTCTTATTAGTCTTGTAATTGCCGAAACCATTTTAGAAAATTTTATCATTAAAAATAAAATCCCAAAGAAGATGAGTTTATATTAAATGGAAGAACATTGAAAGAAAGTAGGTCTGCAAGTCCTTCACTGAAGACAGAACATTATTGGAAATGAGGGAAACTAATTTAGCCATCTGATGCTGAAAAGACTGATATGGCAACTAACTGCAAATATTTCTGCTCTTCACTTAACTGCTTCTTAGTGGAGAAGGACACAAAAAGATGGTAGGGGTATGGTACAAAAAACTGGAGAAATGGGTAAAATTCTGATCATTAGTTGAGCATTTGAGTTGAAACTAAAGAGCTGGAGAGCAACACTGTTAAGAGAGCCAGAGAAATAGGTAATTTGTCTTGAGAGAAAAAGAAAAACAATTTGATTTGTATATCCTTTCAGAGAGAAGAATAAGAAATATATTAAACCCAGAGAAGATGGAGGACAGACCTGTGTTAAAAAATCCAAACATATATATTATATATATAAAAGATCAAGAAGGTCAAACAATAAATTCAAATAACTGAATGTGCACACAGTAATTTAATATGGAAATAGAAATATCTCTTGTCTTTGGGAAAAGGAAGTTATAGAACAGTGGTGTTTTGGTCAAAGCAGGGGCACGAAACCTAATGAAAGTTAATACAGGGATAGACCAGTTGTCACATTATGGCTGCAGCAAGAGTGGAGGGATCTTCGTGCTGCCTGCAATACCAGTGTCAGAGCTGCTGTGCTGCTTTTGATCAGCAGGGTGAATGGTGTATCTTCCTGTTGTCTCCTTAGTAAAACAAACAATACAGGAAATAATAACAGAGCAAACCAAAACCAGCCAAAGATCAAAGGAGTAATGCTCAGCTTGCACTAACATTCTCATATTGGGCTCCATGTTGTTGCTTTTGATGCAGTGCAGGGTGCTGGCTATAATTGTGTGATGCTGATTTTCACTTTAACATCTTTCTGAGTACCAGAGTTCATTTCCCTCTTTGCTGAAGCACAGAGCTTGCCAAAGTGTGTGGGCTGAAGGGGAAGAGCTTGGACTTGCTAAAACACCTCTTCCCACTGCTAGCAATGTGTTCAGTGATGAAGAAGAGAGGGTTCAGCCCTGCAGAAGGCATCCTGAACTACTGCCCACAGTGTCAGTGACTGTCACCAGCATCAAAGAATTTGACTGCAAGGGCCCCTGTAGCTTGAGGAATTTAACATCAGAGTGTATCTAAATGAGCCTCCAACAACTGCCCTGCAGATGTAACCCAGCTGGCCTTCTGGTTTGCTAGGGGGGATGCTGCTGACAACACCTCTGCACCTTCAAAATTTTGCTGGGGAGATGGGTGAATATTTGAGCAGCCAGCTGCTGCTGAGCTCTGCCACAGCTGCTCCCACTCTTCTGGGGGAAGCTCAGGTTTAAGACTAATTGTCCCAAGCACAGAACATGCTGATGTAAATAACGTCTAGTAAACAAGAAAAGTAATCTGAAAAGCATGAACAAAAATAGCTGTGGCAGAAACTACAACTAGATAGTGAGCAGAACAATGAAGGAATAGTCTTTGTCATCCCATTCCTCTTTTGAGAGCCTTAAAAATAGTTTTCCCTCAAACAAGGGAAAATCCAGACAAAGTGTAGAGGAACTGAAGTAATGATTTATACTATCCTCAGGGCTGTTAGACTATACTTTCCTGGGGCCATCTCCTTGGATACATATCCACAACCATCAGTTTCACATACATATTGAAGAGCACTGAGAAACTGGACTTTGTTTCTTCCTTCCACTGTGTGTGATTTTTTTTCTGCATCCTTCTGATTTGCCTTTTTGTTTTGCCATCTGTTTAAAAATAATCTGTGTCAGGGAACAAGGAGAGTGTCAGAACATGCTCACTGCAGCACCATAAATAGTCCATGGTTGAAGAAACTTGCCAGCTCCTGGAGTTACTGAAAGATCATTTGCTGTGCCTGACCAACTGCAAATAAGGAGTGCATTCACTTCTTACCCTTCCCTGTAAAGTGAGGCATGTACAGCCCCAGCTCTGGAGCCCAGCATAGCTGCTATTTTTCACTACTTCCAAACTACATTTAATTATTTAAATCTTCTCTAGTTATCAGATTAACTCATTTGCCTTAATACTAGATCATCAGGGTGGTTTGTGGGGAAGGGAAAGAAGGGATACTTACTGTGTGCTTCATGAGCTAGCAACTGATTCTTACATGCTCTTGTTGAGCCTTTCTCATTTTCACCTGCTTTATACTTTTCTTCTCTCTGACAACACCATAGAAAATAGCTAGTTTTGTCTCACTAAAACAGGGCTACTTAGCATTCAACCATTATGTTGCCACTTTGAATGTCTATGGACTCAGCAGACAAACCCAGGCAGTGGGAAATATTAGCAGCACCTATAAGAAGAATGCCTGACACAGGTCACAGCAAAGAGGGGAGACTCCCCATCTCCTTCATTGACAGTCCTGTAATACTGGCACTGAAACTTCTACCTGCTTCACATTTCTCTGAGCTCCAGTTTTACCTAAATATGAGCTAAGGATGGCAGAAAATTGTTTGAGGTGAATTGTCACTGTGTGCTACAGCCCCAATGTTCCGTGGAAGAGCCCTGAAGTACAACCAGCATGCCAAAATTCTGTAGCTAACTATAACATCTGGCACCAGTGAATGACTAATGCTGCTTCCATGGCAATGAAAAACCAAGAGGTTATTCATCTGGATCATTACTTTTGAAGCTCCAAAAGTCCAAAACCAGATAAGTTTTGTTTTTAAGCCAAAACAGAAGACAGTTCATGACAGCTGGAACAGCAAGTGGCCAGTGACCAATTATTTTAAAGTAAGATGACTAATTTTCTCTTTTCACACATGAAAGTTTTTTCAATATCAAACAAAGAGTCTAATTTGGAGAGACTGAATTATCCCCCCAAGCCCTTGACCACTGAGAATTTCCTTCTCTATCTCATGTGAAGTCCTCCTTGCATTCCATGAGCAATTTCTGTAACATGCTTTTTGTGAGATTTTTGAAATAAACTGTTCCCTTGTATTATGGAGATTCATCTCGCTGCAAACACATAAAATGTGATTCATTCTACTGAGGAAAATGTAGTGGTGGTCACAGTGAGAGCATCAGTTAGAGATAAACAGAGGGAGAGGAATAAGACATTCAAATTTTGTTAGTTTTGTGGATGTAGAAGACTTCAAATTAAGTTTTGTAATATTTGAAGGAAAAAATTATAGATATGTTGGGGTTTCTTTTCTTTTTATTAGGGTAGATCACATGCTATTCATATAGCTTAACACTGCTGCAGTGGGAGAGCAACCCTAAAGACTCTTGTGTTGAATTTTGAAGAATTTTGGCAGTACAGCTCCTCCCACAGATCCTTTTCCCACTTTTACATAGAAAAAAGAAATTGGCCATACACCTTACAGTTTCTTCCATGATGCTCTGATCATCAGAAAGACGTCAAAGAAACTGCAAAGGACCATATTCATTAGAACAACTCATAGATTTGGAATAGGACTGAGCTCTTTGAAGCTTTGGAAGTATGACCACATCTCTTTAGTTTTGCATGAGGAATAGGAGACAAAGATTTGGCCAGCATTTCCTCAGTTCGGAAAGATCATTCAAGACCAAAGTTCTGTTCCCATCTACACTGTGCTATAGGTCCTTGGTCATTTTATGCAATATTTATAGACCATTTAAAAGCACTGATGGCACAGAGATTGCCTTCAAGAGTCTGAGCATCTACACTTGAAAGCAGAAAGGGAAAATCAAAGCATAACAAGTGCCTCTTGAGCACATACAAGCTTGTTTTTCTACAAGATGCAAGTGGTAAGACTTGAAGACTTCACCAGAAGAGTAAATGGCACATTCTCAACACAAATTGTATGCCAATCAAAAGGAGAAACAAAACTTCTTTGTAATTCCACCTGAGTAGACATGACTGGCAAAGCTTTACTTCAGATGATGAAATTCTGGCAACAAAAGAAACAAGTGGAAATGGAGTCTCAGGAAGAGACACATGAGAGACCTTTATTAACCTGCACATTCATCAACCCTATCTAAAATTATGCATTTAGTGCATGCCAAATTTTACTGCAATCATTCAAAACCTAGAGAACAACCATCACTTCTCATCCTGCTTCCTCCTACAGATAAATTGTAAAGTACTTATATATTTTACCCATAGCTAATTCTGAATGTTTTTAAATAACATTTACCTAATCCCACATAGGCTGGAACCACAGTCCTTGATAAGCAGTTCAGAGTGCTGCATGTTAAAACTAAAATCTCTCACATAGACCCTGCTAGGCTTATTGGCTTTCTGGTTTGCTTTGGTGCCCAGAGAAAGGCACAGAAGCAAACCCAAAGAATTAAACTGTACTTGGAGAATATTATCTGTTTAAAGAAATTATATATACTCAGAAGCACACAGATTACAATATCTTTTTAAAGCATAGGAATTGACAGAACAAGAGATAATTAACAAAAAACAAGCAACAACCTCCACTCAGGGGAAAAACTGTTTCTGCAATTTAATAGTGTAATGCTCAAAGTAAGAGTGGAGCACCAGATGAGTCACAAGCCCTGCAAGTTCAAGAGAAGATAAGCATTGTTCCAGTGGCTTAAACACATTGTCTTTGTGCCACAAAGATCCATGAGCAGAGCACAATCCAAAACCATTTGTGAGATGAAGTGCTTTCAAAAGAGAAAGTAACATCTTTCAAGCCCCAAAGTGGTTACTGTCAGTAAAGTTACTACACTGATACTGACCTCTTCAGCTTGAAGTGTGGTTACCTGAATATAAGTAGGAAAAACTAAGAGAGGTCAAGTGTTTGCCCTCCTTCCTCATTCTCTCCTGTTAAACTTTGTCTGGCTGCAGCAGAATTTCAGGGCTGTGAGTGGTTCATAATTGTGCACTTGGGGCTTTGGGTTACAGATTGAGTAAAGTATAAAAAGGTAACTTAGACTGGAAGTCCACGTTTGCTGTGAAAATCTCACATTTCCATGTTCTTTTAAGTTTGATAACAGCAGCAGGCATTAAAAAAAAAAATCTCCAAGTGCTATGTGGCATTTAAATAGCAGATCTAATATAATTATGTGTAAGTTGGAACAATTATCTGAAAATCATGCAGTAAAAAAAGGAGGCAAAGCACTCAGCCATCACGAATGAAAATGCCAGAAGGGACCTAAGCCTTCATTACAGACTGATGACCAGCTAAATTATATTGCCAGAGCACATGCAACACCATCACTGACAGTCTAATTCCAGCTTACCTCTGTGGAGACATGAGAAATTCTTCCCTCAGCCCATACCCAGAAAGAAGATGAGAAAAGCATGAAAATTAAAAGCTTCATAGAGATCAGATGGACCATACTTATACTGCAGCAGAACTTGATTAAAGAGGTTACAGGGACCTCATCTTTCTCCAGCAGTCTCAGCAGACACTCTAATAAGAAATGTAATGGATAGAGGGAGAATGTGCAAATAAGGACAGTCACTGACCCTTTAACTCTGGTAAGTCAATTTTCTCATATGTGCACTCTTGAGCTGTGAGTGCAAACTGGTACAAGCTTGTTTAGCCAGGATGCAGCTGATGGTGAGGCTGGACTGCCACGGTGGAAGCAGAGGAGGTAGAAGTTGGAACCTCTGCTGGAGTGTGTCTGCAGCACACAGGGGATGGCAGGAGAAGGTCCCACTAGCTTGAACTGCCTTTGGGACAGTGTAAGGCACCAAATCCAAGCTGGTTGTCTCTGCTGTGGGTCAAGGATCCGGTTAATAGAGCAGCACTGAAGTAAAACAATTATCTGATTTTTTTGGGCAGGAGCAACGCTGTGCTGTGCTGTAGTTCTGCACAGACCTTCACAATTTCTTGGAGTGTGCCATGTGTACAACAGAGCTGTTTTCCTGCTCTGGTTCCTGTGACCCGATCTTTTACTTTCAGTATTGGCTCATGGGTGGAATAGGGGGTTATACCTAACTGAAACAAGATAGGTTTAAATCTTATTTGGGAAAAAATGCTTTGTTGTGTGGGTGGTGAGACACTGGCACAGGGTGTCCGGAGGAGCTGTAGATTCCCCAATCCTGCAAATGTTCAAGGCAGGCTGGATAGGGTTTTGAGCAACCTGGTCCTTGCCCATTATGAGGGAGGTAAATCTTGATGATCTTTGATCCCTTGCAGCCCAAATAATTCTAGGACTCTCTGATTCACTGCACTAGGGAAAAGTTTAGCCCATACTTCCCTTAGGAGAAGAGGGAAGAGTTATTTTGCCTCTCCTCAAACAAATGAACTGCTTATGTGCCTGGTCTTCAGCAGAGGCACTTTTCACAGCCATGCTGGTTTCTGCTCCAACTTCAGGGGCAACCAACCACTCCAAGGACCTACCAAGAAAGCAGGGAAGAAGCCCAAAGCAATGCCATGCAAAGGATGCTGAGAACAGTTTAAAAAAGTCAGGTTCCCCAAGCAGAGAGGACAGAAGGTACAGCCACAACCCCTCATTCTTGTGAGATCTTGCAGTTTTCACAGACCCTGGGTAAAGGGAGCACAGCATCACTTCCCAGAGAGCATCAGGAGGGAGCTGCCCCTAGTTTGTGACCATGGGGAATAGAGACTCTTCATACAAGACTTTGTAAAATCTCTGGGGAAACATTGTATGCTCAAAAAACACTTCAAAAATCAAAATGTCATCTGCCTTGCAAAGGGCAGTGTATGTCTCTGCAAAGCTCTTCTGCTCTTTCCTCAGGGTAGATACACTGCTAGTTGTTCTTATACCATCAAATGAGTCATTAAAAGTAGACTCCACCACAGAAAATGGAAAAAATAATGAAAGCTTTTCTTATAAATATATGCATGATTACAAATAATGCTTGACTTTTTAACATAGAGAGACACATTTATTTTCTGTCAAAAAAAGGTTCACCTATTCACCTTAAGGACAGAAATGTGGAGGATGGTATTTCCAAGATTCCAGAAGTAAATTCCCATTTACAAGGAAAATTCTTGCAGATACAGCAATATCCACACAGCATCAAACAATAGCTGCATATTTAAGGCATACAAATCCATCAGAGCTATCTTTGGGTGAGGCAGAATTCACTAATTTCACCACGTCAATATTAAAGCTGAGTGACTCAGATGGCTGAAAGAGGGTAGATGACAACCAGATGCTGGAGATGAGACTGAAGAAAATTGCAAATAAAACAGGAGCTTTTTTACCATCACTCCCACCTTGATATGTAAAGTTTGATCTGGACAACCTTCATAAAATAGAAAAAAGAAATGGAAATTTTCCTGTCATTGCAATGGATTTTGTTTCACATCTTTACTTTGCAATTTGGATTTAAGTTTTCTAGCCAGTAACTGTCAAACAACAGAGAATTCCTTGTGATTTATAGACTACTGTGATTTTTTTCACAGCAGCATTTTCCAAGTGAGTTAATTCTGCATAAAACACAATTATTTATTTTTATGTGCCTCCAAAACTTATTACATAATTTTCATACCCTCACTTCAGAAGCACCGGAATGTTCCAGCTCTGTGTCTCTTGAACAACAAAATTTCCATGTTTGGTATGAAAACATGTATACAGCAGTTTAATTAAGACAGTTCTGGAAGAGTGGACAAATATCAGAGCAAAATGTTCATCATTAAATAAAAGACAAATTGCTACATTTTGTTCTTATAGTTTGTATATTTGGCAGGGGAAGATATGTCCTAGACAAATACAGTTTTCTTCCTGCTATTCCTAGAGTCAAGCTGTATTTAAAAGCACAGGCAAAATGGATTGCAATCACAATATTGGGCTAAACAAGTGTAGCACAGAGCAGGAGAGAGAGAGTATATGGTACCTCATTAGAAATGGCCCTCTTCTTTCTCTGTG
Source organism: Erithacus rubecula (assembly GCF_903797595.1). Lineage (NCBI taxonomy): Eukaryota > Metazoa > Chordata > Aves > Passeriformes > Muscicapidae > Erithacus > Erithacus rubecula. Next base: position 68,858,936 of record NC_136658.1, read on the forward strand.
TGCAAATCCTGTACTAGGAAGTCTGGCTCTCATTTGCTTTCCAACATAGATGAGGAAGCCAAGCCTATTATTCCTTTATTAGGGAGGGATGTTAGTATTATAATTCAAGCTGGTGAAATTCAGATTTCTTATTCTAAGGGGAAGTTCAAGGCACTGGCACTTGGTTTCTTTCTACATCACAAATGAAAAAAAAAAATAAAATAAACCCTTCACTTTGACTGTCTTAAATATTTTGTTTTATTTTGTTTCAGCTGCCTCTGAAATAAATGAGAACAGTAATGAAGACAAACTAAAACGTCGTAACTTTTACCAAACTGATATTTTGATAGTTTTTTTCACACATATTTTGACACAACCATGGACATGGATTCAATTTAGTTTCTTTCAAATAGCCTTTGCTGGCAGACTGCTCTTACTTTTACAATTGTCCACCAAGTATGATTGGAAATTAACTGATCTGTTAATAGTGACCAAGCAGGTATATTTTTCCTCTTGTAACACATGGCCAGGCCCTGGGATGATTAAACACCACTGGTTTGGACAGGTGTCTGCCAATAAAGGCAGAAGCTTCTCTTTGAAATGGAGAATGTAAACCCCTTTCCTCCAAATTATTATTATAATTTTGAAATTAAGGGGGTCTCAGGAAAATATATGGGAATTAGGAATAACAGTTCTTTACTAGGAAAATTAAAATAGAAATACAGAGTAATAGAGTAATGGAATTACAAAGAACAATCTTAAAACACTGACAGAATTGGAATACAACCTGACACCCTGTCAATCAGGGTGTTGGTAGCAGTCCCCCTGCAGTGGCAGATGTGGTTCAGTTGAAGCTAAAGTTCTGTTAGAAGGGTGCAGTTTTCCTCTGAAGTTCCATGGATGATGTGGAAAGGTCCAGCTTTTCCTCTGGAATCCAGTGGAAAAAATGCTACCTTGCTGTCCAAAATGTCAGTTTTTATCTAGGTAGGAAAGGCTTGGCTCCTCCCCCTGCTGGAGCATCTCCCAGTGGGATGATGTAATTTTATCAGTCATACAGTGGGACTCAATGGCCCAGCAGCAGATGATATCTTCCTGGAGGGAGGATGGGTTGTGGAAAAGACAAAGATGATTGCCTTACCTTGTCTTAAAGATGACTCATTAGCAGATAGTATGTGCCAGGGTGATAAGGGTCACTGCCCCATCCAGCTTCAACAGATGGTGACAGAATACACATTTCTGGCCACATCAACCCAACACAACCACCTAGATCTAGAAGCACTATTGTACCAGAGGAACACCATTGCACACAGGAGACTGGGCTCTCCCTGGACCAGCCTGGCCCTGTAGAGTGCAATTCTCCAGAAGGAATGCCTGTTCACGCTTGCTCCAACAATGAACTCTCCATCCTTGACTACTTACTTTCTGCTAATGCAGCTGTGAAAGAGGGACTAAAGAACAGGAGGAAAACCATATTTAGTACTTTCCCAGTGTCTGAAATGATCCTTTCCTTGTTGTTCACATTTCTTAGTGCCTAGCAAAGGCTTTCAAATGTTCATGCTTCAAAAAGCATGTTGACTGAAATGCACTCCTCCCTAGTCTCCCTAGACTGATGTTGGTTTTTCCTGTTTGTTTGCTTGGGTATGGGAGCACTAGTTTTGCACCTTAAGGCCCTCGGGGTACACAGCCATTACCTGTCACACCCCATTTACCACCTATCTTTGTGGCCATCAGCAATCCTGCCTAAACAACAATGAAAACTGTAACAGCAAAGTCAAATGAAAAGGAGACCCAGATATCCAGAAAATGGATGAAACGTGGAAAAGGGAGAAAGGAAGCAGAGGCTGGGGGCAGAAGGCAGTGAAAAATTACCTAATCCTGTCCTTTTAGGCAGGATATTGGTCCCTGGGGATGAACTGGGGTGTACCCATTCAGCCAAGACACAGAAGTAATAAGGATTGTTGTACAAGTGGATCTTTCACCAGGGGAGCAAAGGGGCTTCAAACTTTCTACCTGGAGGCATCAGTTCCAATTCACCCTCACCTCCAGTACTGCACTTCACAGGGCTGAGCGTGGGCAGCACAGCTGTCTCAGTGGAGGTTAAGGAGACATCACCCCAACATTTCTTTTTTTTTCTTTTTTTTTTTTTTTTTTTATAATTATGCTAATGAGCAGCAGAAGTGGAGAAATAGATCTAGCACTCCACTGGGAGAGAACATATCTGTTAGGACCATCTTTTGTATCACTAATTAACTTGTTCTGAATGGTAATAGGCTGGGACAATCAAGGCTGGGACCTGCACTGAAAACAGCTGCTCAGAAGTGACTATGACAAATACTAAAATGAGGAAATCTGTGGAAAAACTGAGAATTATGGGGGGAAATTGTAATGAAACAATAATAGCCTGTATGTACCTAATGACTCTCAACCCAAAGGAACCCACAAGATTTTGCAGTGTAATAAGGAAACTAATTAAGAGAGGTCCCTTTTCCCAGCATTGAAATGGAGCTGCCTCTTGTGTAAGTGTCTGGTTGATAACAATCATTAACAGCAGCAGTACCAAAAAATTGCTCTGGTCTGGAAGTATAAAACAACACCAAAACCATCTAAAGTATCTGGTACATAGGTCATTCAGCCTGGTTTCAAGTTTGATCAGGAAAGTAATTTGAGGTTATCCCTCCAAATGCTGTGATGGTAGGAACCAGATTTTCTGAAGTCAGCAACACACAGATGTCTGTGCCTGAACTATTTTTCTTAGCTCCTCTTACAGACAGCAAATGGCAACAGGTACTTTTAGGATGCAGTTCATGTAATCAACAATAGATATTCATTTTAAAATGTGATTAATCACATCCTAAAATTATAATCATATTCTGGCTATAAAGGGAGTCCTGGCACATAGTTCAAATGTGAACAGTTTTATTGTAGTTTTTTTTTTTATTTCTGTCAGATGAAGACTTCCTGATATATATAGACACAAAATGCTGTGTGCAAGAAATCCAACTTTTCTTGGTTGATTATTTTTTTTAAATTTTAGTAAAGAGAAGAAAAACATAGCAAAATTAAAGTGTCTGCAAAATAACAAAGTGCAGACTTTTCTGGTCACCATTAATTCTCACAGTGATGCCCCTATATTTCTGCACTCTTCATCTTCATATTTCTTGCATTGCAACATTCTATCTTCTATTTCTCTCAAAGTTCATGCTTTGAAGCTGGGAGCAGGTCTGTAAGTGCCAAATTACTCTGTTATGGGAGAAGGAAGAGTTCAGGATATTTGGAGAAACACTGCAGAGGCCACAACCTCCTTTTCTTCCCCACCTCTAAACTCTTTTTATTTTTCTTTATTTGAAGTTTGAGATGGAGATAATAATTGCTTGGAGGGCATAGCCAGCAGCAAGGTCTGCCAAGGCATAATCTGAAGAGAACGTGCAGGGAAATAAAGAGAAATCTGCTAGGCAAACTTTCTGAAGAGGAAATTACTGCAGAAAAAAAGGAAGCTTTACAGAACTGACCTGAAGGTCTTTCAGGCATCATCTGTGATTTCAACAGACCATGTTTCTGAGTAGGGCAAGCAATATCTAGCTTAGCTTTGTTTTGATGCCTTTTCTCTTATTCTTCCAGAAAGTAAGTTTATGTAAAAAAATTAATAATTTTACATATTCTGTGATTGTAGTAAACCAATTAAATACTAAAAATGTCAATACTAATTCCTCAAAGAGAGCATGAGAAACAATGGCTTTAGCAAATGGCATGATCCTTGACAACATGGGAAAATTTCTAATTTTTGAAAGTTTTTTACTATTTTCTCTGAGCTTTATCTTTTTCAAGAGTACTAAAGGAGGTTATAACCAAACATAAGTGAGCAATTATGTTCAACATTTAGAAGAGGCAAAACCAATTATTGCCTCCAAGGACATGAAGGTACAACCAGAACTACTACAGAAAGAATCTTCTGCAAACTCCTTTCAACAACTACTATGACCTTTCAATATCCATACTCCTTTCCATTTGCAAGAAAAGCTCTCATAGGAGACAGGCAATTTATTTGCTAAATATATAAATATATTGTCTAGGAGTCTTGCTGCAAATGGATGGAGTTCCTTACATGCAAAGACACAATAAAGCTGAACCATGTTCTGTGAGGTGGGATGCAGTGAAAACAGACACAATGCAACATGTAAGTCTGTCAAGGAGCAGTGTTAAGAAGATTCTGAGAATTTTTTAAAAAGCATTCAGAACAGATGGTATGATAGGACCATGTCCTCTGTGCAAGAGACATCAGAAGCTAGAAAAATGGTGTATTTTCATTTCATTGGATTTGGACCATCTGGCTGTGGTGGAAGATTTTGAACCAAGCAAATCCAAGTTATCACAGGTCCTTCATGACTCAAAGCATTTCTGTCATCTCTGGTTTTTACAATAAATCTGTGCAAAAGTCACAAATTCACCCTTTCCTCATTTTGCCAGTGTGTCCTATCTGTGCGTATTCTGCCTTTTCTCCTTGCTCTTGGAGCTCTGGGCAATGATCATCACCATTAAATAGCAATTTACTAGTCAGATCTTGCTTATGCTTTTAAGTGCTCTTACAAGCTTTCTTAAAACATTTCTTTCCATGTCAAAGCCCTTTGGGACCATTATCATAATCATTTTACAAATGCTCCTACCAACCTCTGACACATATAGAGATTAAGTGACCTACTTAATGCTACAAGAATTCTCTTGCTAAGAGAAACCAATATAGGAGGTAGGGCTGAATTTCAGGAATACCTCTCACTCCTCTTCCAGGATTTTGATCACAGTTTTTGTTTTCCAGATTGAAAATCAACCATGAGGAAAATAAATTAAAGCTATGGTCAGCACTGAGTATTGACTCACTGCTAACATGAAAACTGTAAAGTTGTGAGGAAAGAAAGATGTTGCTACACATAGGAAATGTAAGAGCTGCAGTGTGGCTCTTGGGCTGGGGGAAATGTATGTCATCCAGTTTTAGTGATGACATTCAGCAGTAGGGTGGAGGCCCCAGTCAGTGGAAGAAGCTCAACAAATCCAGGTGCCTTGCACCATTTGGGATACCCTAGGATTTCTGAGATATCTGCATGAGGCTGACCTGCTCTGCAACACTGGCTTCAGCAGAGTGCCAACAGACTCTGGAAAAAGTCCCTGTTGTCTTGCTATCTGAGCATAGCTGCAGTCCTAGTTCTCTAGGCTTTCCAGGAGGTGTGGAGGACATTAGGGTGATAGAAAGGGTGACAAAAGACAAAGCAAATAAAGCCAAGCACAGGGCACAATGGATGAAAAGGTGAAGCCTGCAGTCTGGGAGTTGGAAGAGTGGCCATGTGTTGGGAGCAGTGCATCTCCTCCTTGCCTGTACCATATGAGACTATTGACAGTCACCTTTGGGCCAAATGCATGAAAGGGATTTTGGCATCTACAAACTGTGCCCAGGGGGAGCTAAAATGCAGTGCCTCAAAGTAGGACTCAGCAGTAAGCACATTAAGTTCTGGGGCAGGGTACAAAGTCACCTAAAAGGAGCCCCAAAGGGAAGGCAGTGTCCTTCTTCAGACCAGGCACCTACATCATGCCAGTATCCCCACCTGGCACCCCACAGATGGATGCCTTTGGGGCAGAGGCTGACACCTGCCTCAGTCATTCAGAAGAGACTGGAGGGCAGTCCTTGCCATTTTCAAAAAGGTTGTGAGTAAATTCTCCCTCGTGTGGACAGCAATGGCTCTGCAATGGACAGTGCAGATTCCTGAATTTCTCCTTCCAGCACTGTTTTAGGTACAGGACTGGAAGTAAGCAGGAAAGGAAGATGAAATCCTTCATTTTGCCTGTGTTATAGAAACGTGAGGTCTTTGGTGTTGGAATGTGGAGAGTGTCCCAGTCTCACTCTGTGGCCAGGTGATTTCAGGGTGCATGTGCAAAGGGAATATCTGGGGCTCCAGCTTCAGCTGTGTACTCAGTACTAATATATCCCTGGGCAAAACTATGCATTGGATGAGACAGTCTGAAATCAGGAATACTGCTGGGGTACATCATAGCATTGCCTTGTCTACACAAAGTCCCCATGGAAATGTTCCCTGTACATAGGGGATGTACAAGCAGTCTCACAGAGCCTGAACACAGGACCATAAGACAGCTCTCTGCAGTGGGGTGACTTCCTTACAAGCAGTACATTGCTCTGAAAATAACAAGTGTGTTGCTGTAACACAGTGTTCTAGATAACTGAAAGGGCTGGAAAGAGAAGATACCACCTAATAGTCCAATTACGGCATGCAAGGGCACAAAACCTCAGCCTGATCCTTTTAAGTCCTTCTCTTCTCTTCTCTTTTGCTGTACACAAATCTCAAGCCAAAGTGTGTTGTCATCCTTTGAGTATATTAACTTAGGTCAAAATTGATATTAATGATCCTTTTCAAAAGAATCTAGTATAACACTTGGTCTGAAGGCCAGTTTAGCTATATCATAGTGTTCTGGGACCTCTGGAAAATCATCTCATGTATCACTGGGTAGCAACCCAGGAGAATTTTGATTTTGGCCAGGATTAATAATAGTTATTCTGAATGATGGATCAGCTGCATTATACAGCTTATATTTCTCATAAAACTTTTGCTCATAAATCAAAAGGGATACAACCTCTTATGTACTTCATCTAATGAAATATAGATTAGTCTGGGGGTAGATTTTTGGAAACCCATTTGATGAAAGTTAGTCCATGTTTCTTCTCATCAGCCCTTTTTGGGAAAAAAAAAAAAAAAGCCCCAAAAACACAACACCGAAACTAAGTAAGATACATTCATTATAAAGGTATTAGCAAAAGGAGTCAAAGAGAGATTATTTTTCACATACAAACAGGCAAGATCAGCCTCAGATTATAAATTGTTTCTGAGATGCAAAGTAATGTCCTAAATATCCTATTTACTGAAATCCTACAAACACTTTAAGTCCTATTGGTTCCCCAGAGTTTTTCCAATATTGAGGGTAGCCTTGTAACACCGTCAGTAAGTGCTGACACAGCAGAGCTTACATGTACCTTGTGAAAGCAATGAGTTCTAATTACAAATTGAAGGTACTCAGCTCAGCACACAGCACACATAAGAAACAAGATGAATACAATTTTGATTCTGCTTTGTGTAAGTTGTTCAGCCCTCAGTTTAAAACATCTGTCTCCTTCTCACATGCCCAGGACTGCTGCCTTCAACTCGGTGTAAATCAGGACCAGAGCAGGGGTAGGTGAGGTGTCCCAGGAGCAGCTCTCTCTGCAGAAAGTAAGCTCAGCTCTCAGGTGACAGAGGTGGAAAACTCACAGGAACAGGGAGCTCTCCTGCCTGCCTTCCTAGAAGCTTGCTCTGAACAGCTTTCCCAGGAACCATGAGCTTCCAGCTTCCTGACACTTGCCCAGATGAGACCAGCAGGGAGGCTGATAAAATCAGCAAGGTCTCAGCACAGTCAGCTGGGTTGGGCTGTGACAATTATTAAGGGCTTTCCACAGGTGGCACCAGAGCCAAGAGCTGGTCAGGGTGCAGGTAAAAACACAGTGGTCCAGAATGGGAGACTGTAGAGAAGAGAAGATGGCAAGCACTGTGAAAGACAATAATAGCAACGGAGGAGAGAATGTGATGTGGGTAAAGGAGATGCAGAGCCTGTGGAGCAATACAGCAAAGGGTAGGACAGACTGATGCCAACCTCTGCAGGTACATTGTACAGTGAAGTCAGTGGAGTGATGTTAACTTACATGAGCTGTTGTGTGTCCCAGGGAAATGTTTTGGGATGGACTGCAGCCCCTTAGTCTGCTAGTAGCTATCAGAGCATACTGAGCAATGGAGAGCAGATTCATCCACACAGTAGAGCAGCATGACTGAGAAGGTCATCTCAGAGAGTGCAAGCTGGAGAAAGAGTATTAAAGAATCATCTCCATCCTCCCTAAAGGACATAATAGAGAGATAATAGAGGTGTCCTCAGAGGCCCAGTCAGACATGATAGAAGAGCGCATTTCTAATTATCTGCTCATCTGAAAGGTGAGTAATGAGTGTCACTCACAATCAGGCTTAGAGAAAAAATGCACTGCTCCTTTGAGCATGACATTTCTTGTCCAATTCAGATAACAGAAGCATAATCACAGGGTTCATTCTTCCCCAGAAGCATACTCCTGACATTTCTTAAGAGCAAAACATGTCCAAGTAAAGTAACTCATACCACCCAGGCCCATGGAAATTTCTTTGCAAGGAAGTTTGAGAATACTGTGAGCATCCCTATATCTCTCTACTGCAATTTGCTACTCCAGGGAACTTTGCTGCCCTAAATTTGCACCCCTAAGCTCCATGGATCATGAGGGATCTGTACATACCACAGGACCACCAGCCTCTGCTCTGGCTCTCAGAGAGGATGACAAAATTACTTACTCCCTTCCACTGTGAACATCCATAGCATTGAGCATTGAGTAGAGCCTGCAGTAGAGCTTTTCTGTGCAATCAGAGGCTTCTTTAGGAAAGAAGAAAAAGCAATTTTTGATAGCTTTCTCTTCCTGGCTTTATCTTGCACTATTGCCAGTTCCCCAGTCAACTGGAAAATAGTGTGTACTCCAGCCTTTAATATATGATCCTCTCCAGACTTGTCATATATCTAGTGCTCGAGTCTTAGATGTATGTGTTCCTGAAGACTCTCTTAGAAGGAAATTAGGTTCCAAGCTCATTTTATTGTCTTCTCCTCTCTTCCTCTTTCTAATTGCTGTAAGAACTCTCCTGGGTATTTGTTTTCAACTTAATCATTTGTTGTGCAGTGCTGTGGTTATTTACACACACAGAGCTGCAGAGAGTCAAATATTAAACACAGGACAGGATCACTTGTAAACTTCTCATAAGAGAGTCCAAATTTCAGGACTGAATGCAAATAGAAGCGTTCACTGCAGCACAACTGCTACCAAGAAAAAAATAACCCAGCATTAATGAACAAAGTTTTCCTCCAAGAATTCAGTAAATGCCAAAAGGAGTAAATGACAAGGTTGACATTTTAATAGTGAACTTTCCTTCTGAGTCACAGCTGTGGGCTGTGAATTGTATTGAGCTTATGCTCCAAGGATATTGATTAACTTTTTTCTAATTGCTTAGCAGCATGTACTATTTAACACACTTAGTTCATACATCCATAAGCAATTTTTCCCTTTCTTTTTTAAGATGTGTTTTTTGTGATTTCTTTGCAATTTTTCTTTTCTGTCTTATGTAACAGATGCTTTTGAAAACCACCACCTTTTTTTTTTTGTTTTTTTAATATAAAGAGGAAGACAACAATGGCAAAAATGGCAAAGAAAAGTGAATTTTTTCACAAAGTTGGAGAGATCTTACTCCATCATTTCTATATATTTATTAATTGCTTTGTTTGGACAAAATGGATATACAGTGCACAGATAAACTAGACTTTACTTGTGTGCTTTCCACCACAGCAATTTGAACTCATCTAAAAGAGTTGGGTTTTTTGTTTTCCAGCACCAATTAAATAGTTGGATGCTATCTATATAGTTAGTACCTGGATCTCAGTTATTGCCATTTGTTCTCCACAATGGCTTTTTATCATGGCACCTAAAGTTGAGTATTCTTTCCAAACAGAAATTTACTGATTAGATTGAAATTTATTTTGTTTCAGACTTTGTGAGATCAGAGAGAAAAGTTTATGTTAAAGTAAATTGGTGTGATGGAAAAATTGTGGGGTACCCTTCATATTGGATCATCCTATTCAAAATTTTAAAGGGAAAGCAAATATGCAGATTTCAGCCCTTTTTTTGACACACTGCTTTGGTCAGCTCTGTGTTTCTCTGCAGAGATCTCGACCACAACCGTCACAAACTACCATCTTCATGGCCAATAAAAGACAGCTGTTAAATATCACCAAACCTTTTGCACAGGTTGAGGAGAACACATGATAGGGAAACAGTTGTGGAAAATACTTCATTAAGAGGTGTCAGGAGCTAAATGCTAATTTACCTTGGACAGTTATTCACATTGAAATTATTCATAGTGTTGCCTGTATCTCGGTACATCTTGATTAAAATAGGCAGCTGACTCCCATTAGAAATAATTTGGGAATGGCAGTGATATGTTCATTGGCAATCTCTTGACCAAAAGACTCTGGAGGTAAAAATTTGGAGTAACCAATGTGTGTCTGAAAAGTCCAATGCCTGTTGTAGATGACCAGAGACTGACAGCAAACATGACAAAGAGAGAGGAGGACCACAAAGTAGCAAATGGTGGTAGTAACTTCTCAGAAACCTTCTCAATTACTATCATAGTGACCAACAGATATGGTTAATGAGAGATCATAATGCTTAAGAGAAAATGTGAGTACACAGATAAATAACAAGGGAGAAAGGAGGACCCTGCTGATAAACATTTCTAAAATCAGGTCATTCTAGCAAGACCTAATACAGCTATTATAAATCAGTGAAACACACAAGCATGTCACCTGGTGAGCTAGGAGATCCAAGAGCAGTTAAGGACAAATCCAGTGCCCTGCTTCTTATTGCTGAGCATGATTTTAGCACTCCTTTCACATTTCCATCCTAGGACTTAAATAGGATAAATAAGTTAAGATTAGAAATGTTATCCCAGCTGCCTTATAGGAGAACAGAATTTGCATTTCCAAACCTTGTGATTTATTGACATGTTGAAGCAATAAAGATTTCATACTACTGAGAAATTTCTAGTTATTCCATTAGTTCTTACTGTTTTGATTGCTTTAAGTCTTGGTCCCTCACAGCTCAATTGTGTGCATAGTTGTTCACCTGAGATGCCCTCGCCCACAGAGAGAAATCCAACACATACTCAGGCTAGAGGGAATTAATGTCATGATGTAGAGCTTTGCATTGCTGACCAGATCTTGGGTTTTCTGGAGAGTGGATGAAATAAAGGTTCACTGCTATTCTCAAAACCAGTAGAATTAATGCCATTTGGGGGGGAGGGGGAATGAGGGGGTGGGTTTCTTTATCACTCCCACCATTTACTCAACCTGAGCACTGCACAGGTTTTAGCTGTGTTTCACTTTCTCAGCATTCAGGGAATATATTGGACTAGGACTGTTCACCCAGTGATTTTCTGGCATGAGTAATGAAGCTGCAGGAAGCCATATGCTTTTTCTAATTATCCATTATCCTCATTATTCAGCTACTGTCTGATTATCGATTCAAAAAATCCAACTCAGCATTGAGATTTAAATTCAGCAAATTAAATTTTCAAGTTGCTTTAGAATAACCTAAAAAGAAAAAAGAAATCTCACTAGCCAGCTATACATTTATTAAGATAAATTACTGTGATCCCTCTGAGACATGAAATTGAAAGTAATGTGAAAAGTTAAAACACAAGACTTGGAGATAGTTCCACCAATTTTTTGTGATTTCCCCTGATGCTTCACGTCTACCTGGGACATTCACTCAAAAAAAAAAATAGCTTTTCCACTCAGAAAGAAAGAAATAATAAAGGGGCTTTACTAGAAACACAGAAATGTGATCATCCTACTCACACTTGTCAGACCTCATCTGAAGGACCATGTCCAGTTCTGATCCCCAAAACTCAAGGAAGATTCAGACAGACTGGAGAAAGTCCAGAAGAATGCCATGAAAATGATCAAAGGGCTGGAGAATACGCCCTAAGAAGAAAGACTGAAGGAGCCAAGTCTTCTCTCCCTGGAGAAGAGAAGGCTCAGGAGGACCTCATCACAGTTCTCCAGTACTTACAGAGTGGATAGTAAGAGGAGGGAGAATCTCTCTTCATACAGAGAGGAGACAGATGGCAGCAAGGCTGGGCTTCATCTTGGTATAAGAAAAATATTTTTACAGTGATGACAACCAATCACTGGAACAACCTCCCCAGGGATGTGGTAGAGTTCCCATCAATAGAGATTTTCAAGATGTAATGAACAGTTGGGCCAGATAATCTTCCTAGGTCCCTCCCAAGCTGGGGTCTTCTGTGATTTGTGAAGAAGCACATAATAAAAGTTGCTAATTAATGCATGCATGTTTTCCTAAAATATTTTAAGCCACACCAATGAAGTCAAACAACAACTGTTATCAGTCATGAACTTTCTCCTCCCTCACACTGAGCTTTCCTCTGCCACACTGCAGTCTGATCCAGTGTGCCTAATTTTGACTGATGGATTGCTTTTCTACTAAAATGTGAGAGGAAAGAGCTGATGGGCTCCCCCATAATAAACAGTGTGTTACAAAACACTCGAAGAAATGAGCATGCATCTTGGAAATAAATTACAAAAGTACAGCTGAGAAAGAGCTGCCACCATCAATGTTGAATACAATGTTCTCTGGGTATGCAGTGTGCTTCATCTCCTACACATGACAGGATTTAACAAAGAGCCAAGTAACATAGATGAGAGATGCTGGAAATGCACTAAAAGTAATTGCCCATCTCGTTCTGTTTTCATGAAAGTGAAAACCAATCCCAAACTATTCCTCTGGTGGTTTTGCTGAGTGATGTATGATGAGATGTACCCAAAATGGGGATTGAGTGCAAAAACAATTTTCAGGACATAACAGGTTGCACTCAATTGCCAAAACTATGGCACCTCCTGACTCCAGTCAGGAAAGCTGTCCGGGATTACACAGCTGCTGAGTTGTATCCATATTCCAACTGCATTCACGGAGATAATAGTAATACTCAGGTCTGGATAACTGGGACTAATCTCTCACCAGTCTAGACATGAATGGGTTCTATATCATCCCTTCATCTCTGTGAGATACAAAAAACATTCCAGATAAATTCTTATTTACATCCCAATTCTCCCAGCTAAATGATACCGCTATCTTAAAATAACAAAGGAAAAATATTACTGAGAATAAGGTGGGAATATGCAAGCAACATTTAGTTCAAAATTTTTCTTTATCCTCTTCTTATGACCTCACAGGCTGTCAATCTCATTTATAATTTACAAACCGAGATTTCTAGTTTTTATTTTTTTACAGGTATTTTGACATCTTTTCTGGAAGCTTTGTAGTAGTGTACAATGAAGTTAGCCAAATATGACAATGAGGAGGTGAGGAATACTGGAAGGCAAGATATGAGTTGAAACCCAGGAAAGAAGCTTTTCCATGACCTCCCACTAATTTCTGATATCACTAGGAAATATTTAGTGAGGTTACTCAGAGATGTTTGCAAATAAGCTGCACAGCACTATCCCAGTACATGCCATTCATGCTGTGTGGTGAGAAATAGAGGAGTCATGTCTTTGCTACTAGAATATCTTCCTTGTACCTACTCAATGTGAAGAAAAACCCAAGCTAAACCTACCTGGATTCCTCCTTAAATCTTCACAATTGTCTTAAACAGACACAAAACTTTTACTCATCTTTCTGGACTCTGGGGTTGTACCAAGTTTTGATTTTGCAGAGAAGGAAATGCATTTTTTCAAGATTTCATACAGTAAAGATTGGCCCAAATGTATTTTCCATAGCCAGAACAAAGCACACATTTCTTTCTCTATTTTGTTTGCCAGCCTTAACTGGTAGATTGGTGTCAGGTTTCCACCTTTTGAGAACTAGAAATTGTATCTTACAGTGGGCAGTTTCCACAGCACAGAGTTAAGAAAACATTCAGATGTTTAATTGATTTTTTTCAGCTATTGTGCTTCATTACCCTTGGATATCCAGCTTGTCGCTTCTGGCTCCTAAACCAATATTATTTCTCTTGGAGAATTTGCCAAATCTGACAAGAACCATTTGCCTTTCAGTGAAATATTTTATGGGTTGAACACTTCAATAGTATTGCTTAGAGGGCTCGTGAGAAGTGTTTGTCATTCTTTGCACTTTATTGACTTTTATATTACAATTATATGGATCTCTGAGAATAAAAACATTTGTTGGAGTAGGCCTCAGTGACTTCCCACCTTGCAGAGTACCTTTTGATCATATCTTATTTCACACAGTCAGTTTTTCTGCTTGGAATAATATTTTTATATGAAGCCAGATTTTCTTGACCTGGGTTTTGGTTTGTTTTTTTTTAATTAATAGCATTCATACTAGACAGTGGAAAGTCAGCAAAACTTTGTCAGTTCTTTTCACTGAAAGGGGCTGACAATTTTCAGAGATTTTCATTTCTGCTACAGCAATATAGCAATGGACTGACAGCTGGCCCTCCAGTTAATGCTTTTCAATGAACCATATAAGCATTCATAGTTGAAGCCTACAAACAGAATTTGTGGACATGAGATCTATCCTAACATATGCATGAAAGGTAAGTATCCATCTCATTCAATCAGCTGTGAGACAAAATATGCTTTTCTGAAAGTGTGGCACTCTTGCTCCATTTGCAAAACACACAGACAGATCCCTCCCCAGGCTGTGCCAGGGGACACAGGTACATTGTGCTGTGATAAACCAGGGCCATACTCTGGCTCTGTTCTCCTTGATTTTGTCCTGGAGCTGTGCTGAGACATTGCAGGTCTTTCTCAGTCAGCTTTGGTTTCCAGTATGGGCACAGGGGGAGCAGAGGAGGTGGGCAGAGAGTGGTGGAGCTTGGCTCAGTTGAATGCATGCACAGGGTGGGTGTGAGGCTTAAGGCATCCCACATCTCAGAGGGACATGGGAACTGAAGGAGCAAGGATACCAGAATAGGAACCTTTCTGGGGTGAAACCACTCAGAAGCAGGTCCTAGCTCTCCAGAAATACCAAGCTGGTTGAAGGCCAAGGTAAGAAGTAGATGACATGAAGGTCAGGGAGATTCAGCGGCCCTGCCCAAAGCACCTTCCATCTTTTTTCTTTCACACCTTCCTGAGCTCCACTAATTCCCCACAAATTTTTCTAGCCCTCTGAAACACTCCTGAAACAGGTTTCACCTTCCTCCCAAACCACTGACAAGGTGAACTTTGCTGCTGTCATCAGTGGGCTCTGCTCTCTCACTCAGCATCAGCAGCTCCAAATCAGCCACAACCACATTGCTGTGTGACATGGAGACAGGGCACAAAACAGAGGTGGGAGAGAAGTCAAAAGTTTTGGATATGCTGAGTGTCTTGGTTTCTTCAGCGTAGTTCCTCACCTGTGAAGCATAACCCTTACACACAACCCTCCCACACACTGCAGAACAGCCCCAGCTGTCCTCTGCATCTGTGTCTCCAAGCTGGAGGAGCTGACAGGCGTCTGCTGTCCTCAATGAGGGAGAGGAGTAAACTTCCTTCAGTTCATGGAGTGCAGCACTGTTTCTGAGCTCTCTTTTTCAGGAACTCCTCATTCTTTCAATACCAACAACTGTAGGCATTTTCTACAGAAGTGGGAAAAGGCATGGATAGAGTAACATCTGCACTAATTTTGTCATGTAAGTGCAATTTAGTCAGTGGAGTTTGGTGAGTCAATGACCACACATGTATCATTCCAGATTGATCTGAAGTGTCCTGTAAGCTGTTCTGCAAGCTTAGATCAGTTCCCCAAAATTAAGGATGTAGGAAAGTTTGAGATATCCTTTGCTATCCTTCGTGGGCTATATTCTGGAGCCCATTAATGCTAAGCTCTTCCACCTTGGTGTGGAAAGCTACAGGAGCCCCAGCAGATCACTCCAGGTTTTCCTTATTCATCTTCCTTCAAACTGTCTTGAAAAAGTGTTAAATCAATATGGGACTAAAATAAACAAAACAGACCTCAAATTTCCATATGAGGTCACATCTTTCCAAACATCATCCTCCTCTATTAAGTCTGGGCAAAAGCGGGCCAAACTTTTCGGTCCTATCTGTTGAGACAAGCAAGAAAAAAAGAAAAAAAGGCCAAAGAATTCTTCTTTCCTGATAGATTCAGTCCAGTGCTGCCACAAATTGCCTGCATTCCTAGATTCTGTTTTGACTGCCTGAGGGACAGAAGAGGTGCTGCATCAGCTGATAGACCATGTCACCCCATACTACGAGGTTCATATATCTTGCTGCTTAAAGTAAAAAATAAGTTTTGGGGCTTTTCCCCCAAAAGGGATACTTAACTGAGGTAATAAAACATTAAGACCAACTGCACACTGCACTTCAGTAACACTGATGAGCAGATCAATTTTTGCTCACTCAGAGTAGTGCTTTTGATTTCACTGCTGAGGCTTCAATGGTCTGAAAAAAAATGCGTTCAAAAATTCTCAGGATGAAGGCTGTTGCAGCTGTATTACAGTTGTATTAATGATGATAATGAAAGCTTCTAGAGAAGGGGTACAGCCTGTTTGTCCAGAAAAGACAGTGTCTGTGGGGGTTGAGTGAGGTAATGAAGTACACCATAATTGGGACCACTACAACCCTGACATGTGGGTTCCAGACAAAGAAGGTTGTTTTGACTCTCTCAACTCTATACAAATAAATTCATGGAAATATATGTTTCTTTTTCTTTAAAATCCCTGCAAATACATTTATTTTTTTAAAATCCCTTCTGGAATGAGAAATGTCACTGCATGCATTTCCATTCCCCAAGTGCAGAAAGGAAGAGAGAACAAACAACATATGGCAGATGTTATTCGTACTGTAAAGGGCTGTTGGAAGACATTCAGATACTTAGTGATAATGTCTATAAAAATCTTAATAGAAAATACTTCACTGTAGATCTGTGTAAGACATGGCCTAACAAGAAAGGTGTGTCAAGGCTTCCTTTGTAGATAGTGCCTGATGTCTCCAGCTCAGGGGGGAGGGAGAGTGGTCTCATGCACCAAGGACTGCACAGGAACATCCCTGTTCCAGGAATTCACCATGTACTAAGAAGTTGTAGGTCAACAGAGAAGGAAAATCATGATACAGCATAGATCTCAATTCTTTTTAGTATCCAGCAATATTTTGAGTGTTATTATCTTGATTTGTCTTTTGAATATTGCCCTGACTATGATGATGAGATATTCATTTAATCAATAAATAAATGCTTACAATAACATAAATCCTTCAAACCAGTAATGGTGACTTTGTTTAATCTGATTGCCATTCTTCACACAAAGCCAATAAGGTTGATTTCTTTCAATTGAAGTCAGCAGCAAAGACCTAAAACTGCTCCAGGAGGAAGAGGATTAGGTCCTGAATTAGGATGAGCAACACTGTTCACTCACTTGTCTCAAACATTGTTCCTTCCACCATATCCAATATCACATAGAATGGTCAAATTTTTCTTGAGCAGTCATTTATAACATTAATGAGTGCCATAGTGTTTAAAATCTAATGCAGGTAGATACAGCAGTTTGGAAGCAGTAGGTTAATGTTCTTGTTGTGTTCTTGACTTTCTTTTTTTTGTAATTAGAGCCTCGTTTTTAACAAGGAGATGCTTCTGACTGAGCCAAGTGAGAATGGATGTACACAAAAACACAGCCATAATTCTCTCCTGATAGCCTGGTCGCTTGGAACAGTCAACAAAATTACCTTTCTCAACAATTCCGGTGTTGTCTCAGAGCCATGGTTAATAGCTAGGAGCCAAGCCTAAATGCTGGGTTGGAACTTTTGACCCTATCTTGTATCCTGTCAAATTAAATCTAATTTTCAAACTTTATCTTACTGTCTTGAAAGAAACTATGGAATAATATGTAACTATTTAATCACTATGCTTAAAACCAGGGCAGTGGAAGCAAAGAAATTTAAACCAACATAACCAGCCAACTAAAGACTGAGGCTAAAGAGTTTCTATCTAAAAGTCTTTAAGATTCACAAGAGAAAAAAGATGGATTATCTTTTTTTTTTCAGATGAAGTCAGCAGATTTTCTCAGATCTCCTCTTTTGCCAGATGAGTTAATATTTCCTTAAGAAAAAATTTTCACTGGATTTTGGCAATGCTTCTAAGTGCATCACTGTTATTGCCAAAACTGTAATTTCTTCAGCTTCAGCTTGGATATGTCTCATGAATTTTGCATATTCTGCCTCAGAATATTTAACGCTATAATTTTCAAGAAATGTAATGACCCAAAAAAAGAAGAGTAGCTGGGAAGAGCCAAAACTGCAGTTTTCTATTCTAGGAATTCTTCAAAATATCAAAGCAACACAGTATTACTTAAGATACTTTACTCTTTTAGTATGGTTTGATATGCAAAACATTTTACTGGATGCCAGGAGAATTTTCTAATACTGTGGTTGATAGAACTCTTGTGGAACATAAGTAAAAGCAATTTGCATCTACTCTAGCATTTGGGGACAGGAATACACATTTAAACAAATTTCATACTGCAATCCTGGGGGTGTGAACCCAATCCCTTATGGATGAGGCAAGGAAAACCCAAACAAGACCACTGTCTCATCAATTTCAATCATTTATTGTACATTCCCAGTTATTTTCTCATAGGCACATGTAGGAGACTGCCAGCTGAGAATTTTTGATCCTAATAGAGAAATGGGAAACCTTGCCATGAGGAGCAAGAAGTGCAGAATTTCTTCCCAGATATCTTTCAATATTTATGCTGTCTTCAGACCCACATAACCCAGCCATGTTTCTGTGCTGTTTATGGGATCTCTTCATGAAGAGCAGAGCATATTTAGGATCATATTTTGAGTGACAAATGGTTGAAGGCTGGGGTAACACCCAGAGAAGGCCATATATATATGTTGCACTGTCCATATGGTCTCCTGCAGGTTTCTGCTTTTTTCTGCTGTTAGAGGTATGGTACTGAGCTAGGTGGGCCTAGGGTCTGACTAAGCTTGACCACTGGTGTTACAAGAATTCCCAGTGAACTCTGAGCAATACCTGACCCTGGGGATGGTATCTCCCATCCTGGTACCATTGTGGCTGCTTCTATCACAAAGCAGATGATGTTAAAATCTCTGATTCCCTCAGCCTCTCAATTTTTACTGTATCCCACAAAAAGACCCCAAAACCAAAAAAACCAAACTAAAACAAACAAACAAAAAAAAACCCCAGTTGAATCTGAGGCTATTTTTCCATTGTTGATTTTGAAAATACATGGTGAAATGACTCTCTACATTCTGTTTTATTTTGGTTTTATAGGACCTACAATATTCATGATCCTGATATTTCCCCTTCTGCTAGAAGAAAGACAGCAAGCAAGCTAAGTCATCCACTACGTTTCCTTTTACATCCCAGGCATGTTTCTGAGCACTTTCACCACATTTACCATTTCAGCTGATCAAACTCAGCCTGCAGAAGTGACTGCTCACTCTATAAAATGAATAGATGAAAAGGAGGCACAGCTAATGTGCCTTTACTCAGAGGTGTTTGCCTACAGACATTTTCCCTTCATACCAGGCACTTTGGTGAATCAAAAGGAAGACAATTCCCAGAGGGAAAATACCAATTTGCTCAATAAGTTTGTTTTAATGAGTGAAAATGAGAAGATGTGTCTTTTACAGAAGATGAGTGAGGTAGCTTTGCTAAATCTGTTTTATTGTAAACCTTCATGTTTCATAATTGAGTATTTTATTATTTGCCATTCCTATGACTGTAAGGCTAATGTTTGATTTCTGGCAAAAAACTGCCTATGTTAGCTGTAGGGCATTGGATTTGTTGCAGGAAGGAGAGATAAGAAGTCACTTCAAAGTAAAGAAAGTGCATTTGTTAAAAAATATAATAGTTGCAGTGTTATTCACATACCCTTGTGAGTGATCCTCAAGACATTTTTTATTAATTGCCACACTCCTTCAGAAATTATCTTTTTTCAAATATAAGAGATGCTTCTAAACTCAAACATTAAAATACTTCGACTATATTGCAAGCATTTGGCAATAGTCACTTCACATTGGACAAGTTTCCTCCAAACCTAGTGGAAAAGTTTTGGTTTAGCAGTCAGGTAGGTCCAGAAGAAGCTGAAGGCTAAAATGTATTTGCACACATAATCATCTAGGAACAGACCTATTAATAGTATAATTTGCACAAAGACAGCTTTCAAGCAGAAGAAAGACAAAATTATAACAAAAATAATTGTTCTCTGCCAGTTATTTCTCCTTCTATTAATTATAGTGTGAGAAAATAGATTGAGCTTGAACAAGAGCATACAAGGCTGAACACTGGGGGAATTTCCCTGAGTTCTGTCCATCACAATATTTGATGAGTGATGTCTCAGCTCATGAGCCTTCAGCTTTCTCTCCCCTGTCCAGCTGAGGAGAGCACTGATAGAGTGGTTTTGCTGGCTACCCAGTGTCCAGCCAGAGACAAATCACCACAGGGCCATAAAGACAGAGTGCTGGAGCCCCTCTCCTATGAGGAGAGGCTGAGAGAGTTTGGGTTGTTCAGCCTGGACAAGCAAAGGTGTTGGGGATATCTTACAGCAGCTTTTCAGTACCTAAAGGGGGCTACAAAGAGAGTGGGAGATTGTGTAGTGACAGGGCAAGGGAGAATGGTTTTTAACTAAGAGAGGAGACATTTACATTGGATGTTAGGAAGAAGTTCTTTACTCAGAGGATGGTGAGACCCTGGCACAGGTTGCTAGAGGAGCTGTGGATAACATATCCCTGGCAGTGTTCAAGGCCAGGCTGTTCACCTCCATGGGGTTTTGAACAACCTGCTCTAGTGGAAGGTGTACCTAGTCATAGTAGGAGTTTAGAACTTGATGATCTTTAAGGTCCCTTCCAAACCAAAATATTCTATGATATTTGCAGCTTATTTTCTGTATAGTAGTGCTTCAGCAGAGCTCTTCTGTCAGGATTGTGCTTGGCAAAGTCTAACACAGGTTAGGAGCAAAAATTTAAAGAAAATAGCAGAAGTCTTAGAATGTACAGTCTTTTCTTAGTGTTGATTTACTGGTGTCTTTGAAACACAGGCATAACTACCTCATTAGACAAATCAGAGATGCAGTTTGTTTACAGTCATAAAGCTGTTACCATTTATTTTCTGTATGTCTGTGTTTTGAAATTCACAGATGGAGTCATAATATTGGAGTTCCTAGAGGTCCTGGGGTTTCCCAGTGTGTAGCAGATCTGTTCATGTCAAACCTTTATCAGCACCATGCTGTGAACTCTGCTGGGAAACAGCTTCGGCAGTTTATCAATATTGTGAAACTAAGGGAAGATACCCTGCTGTTGAGCATCTTTCCACCACCTGCTTTCTCTTTCCATGCCTACATCTTTCAGAGGCCACCACTTGCTCTACTGAGATCACCACCAGGTTCTCCTCCATCTCAGGATGAATATTTTATTGACTCTTCCTGGCAGCTTCTCCCACCACCTCTCCAATGTTTTCAGTCAAAGTGCTCCTTCAAAACAGGATCTGTCATGTATGGTCTTCTGTTCCAACAGGATGTTGAGAACAAAGATCATGTCACAGTGAGTCACCACAATCTGATGACGAAAATGCCCCATCAACATCCAGCTGCCTGAATCCAAAAGGCCCAAAGACAGTTTTCCTTTGTGCTCTCCAATAAACTGCTTGGACAGAAGCCTTTGGGTACAACTATCACATGTTTTCCTGTGGGTTATTACCTCCTGTCAGGTCTCTGGGCATTAGCAATCACACCACACATCCCAGCTCACACAAAACATCTTTGAATGTCATATTCTGACATTTCCTGATATTCTTTCTCACTGCACATTATCAACATGCTAAGCACAAAAGCTTAAAAAGGCTTTTGTTAGTTCTTTTCAGGACTGCAAACCTCCTGTCTGCTAGTCTAGTCTCTGAAAGCTTTTCCAGAAGACTTGGAAGCTTCCCTTTAGTCCATTTCCATGACTGCTGATATTCTGCTAAACAGTCTTCAGACCTGATTGGGCCAGGTATCCAAATTTGGAACCTTTTCATGCTATTTACTATAAAATACATTTAAAAGGGTTCAGTGCAGAGAGCCTTTTGGCCACTTTATAGACCTAAAATGGATACAAGAATTTACACCATGACCATGCTCTTTTGCAAAATAGATTCTGGCTTTTAGAAAAAAAAAAACAAACCTACAAAAACTTCTTTGCTTCAAATGGCAAATGTTGCAAAAATGTTTCTATAATGTAGGGATATACCACTCAGACCCTTTAGATTAACACTTGTTTTTGCTATGCTGCTTCAACTTCATTCTCTTCTTTCTATTCTCTCATATTTGTCAGAGTTGCTGACAGGTGTATTGATGTGTTTGGTCACAAATTATCAGTGAGATTCTTCTGTGACTTCTTCACCTGGAAAGAGTGAAAGGTAGAAGCCCAACAGGATATTTTGGAAAAAACAGAAGTAAAGTTGTGATGAATATTAGGTGTACATTCTGGCAGAGGGTTCTCTTCAGTAAGATGAAACTGCTTTGAGCAAGTTCCTTGCTAGGTTTCAGATAAATTTGAATTGCCCTGGTAAACAGCACCAGGGCTTGCAGCAGCCTGCAGCTCAGTCAGCTATGGTGACTGAACTGCCTGGAAGGAGAAGATTTCATTTAGCTGATCCTGCTCTTCCCTTCCCAAGTAAAACAAAGAAATAATGAATTATATATTGCCTAAGCAGGGATGGGTCTGGGGACATACCATGGAGCTCAGAGCATGCCCAACATAAGTGGGCAGCTACAGGGCAGGGGATGAATGATGAAGCCTGACAAAGGTGAATTCCCCAAGCTCCATCTCTCACTCTTAGTTTACTGTGTCTTACCACATATGGCTCCTTGGCTGGGCAAAGGGAGAGCACATGTCAAACCACAGATGCCTAGATCCACCCCAGCTGACCCAGAGATCAAATCCAAATCACAAAGATGCTTTTGCTTTCCTAGAAAGAGAAATATTATTTGATATGAGGTAATCATTGCCCTCTCTTAAAAGCTCCAAAACTGCCCAGAACAACACAGGATATACTCTGACACTTCTAATAGACCAGAGCATTAATAACAGGCAGGGACTAAGCAAACTCTCATCAGATTAAAACACTGGAAGACTTCCAGCAGATGTTTGATACGGATCTTGCTGAAATACATATGACATAGACATACACTCCTGCTCAGCAAATGATATCAAAGTAATAAATTAAAGATGCACTTCATATTCTCCACTGTCTGCCTAATAAGCTAAATCAGTTTAAAGGTCTTTATTTGCAAGGCCCACGACTGGCCTGATGGCTTTATCCTGTCCTCTTCCCTTCCACTGGGAGCTACACCAGGCTTGAAAGTTCAGTCTTGGCAGAGAGGCCAGTCTAGTTTGGTGGCTGCTGGAGAGCCACTTCTGAGCAATAAAAATCTCTACTAGGGAAGTGTGTCTCTTATTGGGTAGATGAATTGCTCATTGAATAGCAAGTCTTCACACTTACAGATTTATTTCTGAAGGTAAAGAGAAAAGTTACCCAGGTTTTGGCTGGGATAGATTTCTCTTTTTTCCACAGTAAGAATGCATCACTAAATGGTGACTTTTTCACCATCATACCTTTTCAATTACATTTCAAAACTCAGCTTTGTGCATCTGTCTATAGATTCATAGTCAAAAAATTTGGGGGAAGTGAACTTCTCTCATATGCATTTTAGAATGTTTACAATATTCTACAAATACTTTTTTTGACATAAAAACAATGCTACCAAGACTGATAACTTGTTATTTGTATGCAAAACAACAACAAAAGCAGTATTTCTAATACTTTACACAGGCTGTATATGGACAAAACACTGCAAAATAATCCATAATTATTACTTTTATTGCCTGAACAATAAGAAGAAATAACTTGCATTGTCATTTCTTTGCCATTTTAGCTATTACAGAAAGTACAAAAGGTACTGAGTACAATGTATATTTTTATGAAGAAAATATCTGTCTTCTGCTTCCAGATACATTACCCACTTGTCTCTTGTGCAAACTCTATGAGGCAGAGACAGGCACAAACACAGAAATTATGGACTAGGACACATTTAGATGAATTGCTCTTTGTAACCCTCCTCCCATCTTGGATTCACTTGCTTTAGAAGTCAATACAATAGCTGTAGGATTCCAAAGGGAAGGGAGACTGATGGAAATTGAATTCATTTTAGCTTCATTATACAACCTTCAGACAATTTCTGAAGAAAAATGAATCAATCAGCAAGATGGAAGAGTAGGGGAATTATTGGGTTTTTTTATACATATAGAAAAGAGAATGAAGGAAAA
This sequence comes from Erithacus rubecula, assembly GCF_903797595.1. NCBI lineage: Eukaryota > Metazoa > Chordata > Aves > Passeriformes > Muscicapidae > Erithacus > Erithacus rubecula. Next base: position 68,882,864 of record NC_136658.1, read on the forward strand.
AAAATGGAAGTTCCAAACATATTCCAAATATATTTTGAAGAATATATTTCAAAGTTACCTTAATACATTTTACAAAGATGAAGTAGAGAGAGATGAAACACCACAAAGGAAATGTACACATTTACAGCCATACAAAGAAATACATGCTGAGTGAGAATTTGCTAAAGGTTGTTGGAAATTACTAGGATTACAACTGAGATAAGGGAAAAATAGAAAAAAATTATTACAGAATATTTTCCCTAGTGCCCAAATCATCACAGCTCAGACAACAGTATCAGTATCTGTTGTGTTGTAAATAAAACAGCCTAAACAACAAAACTGAGAAAGTTTATCTCGGAAAATTATTCTAATTTGTGACTCAGTAGTAGACATTTCAAAGCATCAGTATGCAAACTAAAATAAAATGTTGCAATGTTCCCTAGCACCTGTTTGTTTCATCTAAATCTGTTCAATTCCTTCTAATGACTGCAGTTTCAATCTTTCCACTCAGTAACTCTCTCCAGCAGGGCTCAAACACCAGCCATCAACTCTGAAGCTTGTCAGGACAAATCTGTTTGTCACCTGCCTGGCAATTTTCATGTGGACTGGAGGTTTATACAGATAGCAGGAGTGAGAAACTCTCATCAGTTCCCATGGAGTTGTTTCTTCTTTCCTCTAGTGTTGTTACCTCCCCTGTTTCCTTAACCATTTTGTAGATGCTCTGTTCTCACTTTTCTCATACTGTGAGAAATGTCAGATTTCTGTTTCTAGCAGGATGCAAAATATTTCAGAAGTTCAGGATGCTTTATCCAAAAAAAAAACCCAGATGCTGAGAGATCTTCATTAAGTCTTTTCAGGACTTTGTGACAGTCCAGCTATTATTCTGCAGAGATCACATGTGGATTTACAGTGGGAGGAGAGTTAAAAGGAGCTTTCACACTCCACATCACGCTGTGAAACTACAGCTGTTGACTTGTTCAGGCCTAGCACGGAACAGCAGGATCCAGCACCATGCACTTCTTGGTTGTTACAGTCTTGTAGGCTGTGCCCAGTGAGGTGAATGCTGTTGGGTCATGGCTTGACCCCATCCAACAACCAAGCCCCACAAAGCCACCCACTCACTCCCTCACCAGCAGGATCAGGGTGAGAATCAGAAGGGTAAAAGCTGCAAAACTCATGGAGTGAGAGAAAGATAGTTTAATAAGGAAAGCAAAAGCCACATAAAGCGAACAAGGAATTAAATCACTGTGTTCCATGGGCAGACAGGTGTTCAGCCATCTCCAGGACAGCAGGGCCACATTACATGTAATTGTGACTTGGAAAGAAAAATCCCATCAGTCCAAATGTCCCCCCTTCCTCCTTCTTCCCCCACTTTTTATACTGAGCATGATGTCACATGGTCTGGAACATTTGGTCAGTTTGGGTCACCTGTCTTGGCTGTGTTTCCTCCCAATCTCTCATGCACCCCAAACTTCCTCACCAGTGTGTCAGTACAAAAGCAGAAAAGGCCTTGGCTCTGTGTAATCCCTGCTCAACAAGAACAAAAACATCTCTGTATTATCAACCCTGTGTTCAGAACAAATCCAAAACACAGCCCCATTCCAGCCACTGTGAAGAAAGTTAACTCTACCCCAGCACAGCTGCTTACAATCCAGGCTGTCTAGAAGCCACACATCTACTCTCAGCAGACACAGAGACCTGAGGGACCTGCTGAGAGGTGCCTTTCAAACTGCAAATGCAAATGCAAATGCAAATGCAGCAACATGGCTCATGGACACGTTGGCTGAGCAACATGCACAGGCAAGGGACCATGCAAACATAACATAGCCTAGAAACATTGCGGGCTCTTCGTGTTCAGGGCCGTCTTCTGTCCTGTTGGCACTGAAAAACAATCAAACAGTAATTACCAGCCTTGAGGAAGTCAGATTGATGAGCTTTTTCTTATGAAGTTGTGAGCTTGGTTTGAGAAGTGAGAGATTTTCAAAGGCTGGAATGAACATCAGGTTTTAACTGCCAGGCTTTGAGCACATTATATGATTGTTAGCCCCCTCCCAGAACACTTTTGCTATTTATTCTTCAAGTCTCAGACCCAAGAGAACACAGACAGTTGGGCTGTAAGGCTGCAGTTTATTTTCTAGACTTAAAATTGAGATTTGTGAGGATGTGCCATGTTGGTTTATCCTTTACACCAGCACTGGTGTCAACCAGTTCACTAGATTTCATTTGACTTCAGCTACAAAGTGTGAGATTCCACCATCCAGATGGGTGAAAATTAGACCCTCTGAAGGGTGAGTCAACTTTGAAGAGACCAGCCTCCTGCATTCTTCCTCTGTGAGGTACATTAAGTTCAGTGGTGTGGGCCTGGACCTCTGTGTTTGCAAATGTGTTAAGAAGAGGAGACGCTCTTCTCAGCTCTCTCAAAATGACAGGCCTCACATAAAATCAAATCCTGAGGTAATTCCATAAGTCCCACATCAAAACATATATATTGAAAATGTTCTTATGTCACTTTCCTAGCATCAAGCTTTACCTCATGTCCCACTGAAGTAGGTATTGCCAAGACACCAACTTAGCTCAAAGTACACGTCAGTACTCTCCTGAGTGTGTTTCTGTTCTGCTTCTGCACATGCAGAAGAGTTTTCTCGGGTGGGATCTGCTAATTTTAAAAAATGTCTTTGTCTTTGTGGAAGTGTAATTAAGAACTGTAAGACTGTATCACAGAGCCTGCTGCAAAAATTATATGGCTTCCTATGATATCACTGGATTTTCCATTCAGCAGAACCTGTGTTATCATAAATTTGTGTGTCTTTACAATCTAAAGGCAATTCTGCAGTGAAAATGTTTGTCTGCAAAGTATCAAGGAGTACCAAGGTTATAGACGATTTTTAAGTTATTCCTTGGAAAAATATTTCTGTCTGATGGCAATTTCAACAGTTGAAACAAAGAATTTACCAAAGTTCAGTTATAAAGGTATTCTTTACCTGTTCTAAATGTTGGAAATAGCACATAACAATCACTGTTCAACAGAAACCCGTAAAATTTTGCATTAAAGCAAGAAGCAATCTTTTTTCCCAGTATGCCTTCAGGTCTTACTTTGTTTTGCTGTAGCCTCTGACCTCACTTGTATTCAGTATTTCTGTAGTACATATTCACACAGCAGCTTGTCCATCAAATTGATTTATGATACAGTACAGTGTAAATAACCGAGTGATAATTTTCTATACTTAAAAAAAGCCCTGCCAAGGACCAGATTCAAAGTCTCCCTGATGACGAAGGGAACATTTCTATTTTACCACTGAACATTAAACTGATCTTAGTTTATTGTTCTGGAATGAGACCTACAGCAAATGTGAAAAGTACAGGTCTAGCATTGAAAGTTACTTAATTTTAAGAGACTAGCTTTTCCCTTAGGAATGTCCTCTTGATGAAAACGTACAAAGCCAAGATTCAGCTACTCAGTCCTGGTCCTGTATAGCAGAAAAGAACACAAAAGTTTTCAGCAGCAGATCATAGGATTACAACCATAGTACAGAAAGACCTGTACATTGGCAAAGATCAGAGGCACTACTCATTGATTTATCTGGTTAAATCCCATCCTGCTCTCAAATGAAATATGGTGTAAGTCAGAGCAGGACAAGTTCATATTCTCTGTTCATAAATCCAGGACATATGCTAAGAGATTTTATGGCTATTCACAGTCAACCTCAAAGAAAAGGAACTCACTTCTATTCACTTTCCTTGAAGACTGTGTTATTAGGACATCTCAGATTTACGAGCTTGCAATTCTTTTGCCTCAAAATTGATTTACTCTGCTGCCTGACAATAACAATAATTCACATGGTGTCACTGAATCAATATGTAAGACAGTTATACCCCAGAGTACTGAACTTTGGCTTGATCCCAAGCTTAATGAGCCCAGTTTCTGGTGTTACTTTGGGCAAGGCTTTGTCCTACCCCCAGGCAACAGAGAAACATCAGGTTTCACACAAGGAAGGGCTGCAGCTAAGTTTTTGCCATCAAGTCCTAGCCTCAGGCCTTGAAAACTTGGAAACCAACTCTCTGCCACTATTACCTCTCATTATTACTCTTTAAACCTAATACCCCCAGGTATCTGGGGCATCCCCATGCATTGCCAAAGAAAATTAAATTGTTCTACATTTTTGAAAGGGTGAGGATGAAGCAGTTCAGCACTGGATGTAAGAATGTACCAGACAAAGAATGTGTTTCTCCAGCTAGCAACCCACAACGCCAGTTTGCTGATTTTGAGACTGAGATTCTTATTCCATTCCTGGTTATCTTTAGCTGAGGATATTTGCAAAGATTACTTTCTATCCCAGTTAAAATGTAGAATTTGCATAGACAGAGCAATTGCTCTCATAGAGACTGTGCCCATTCAGAGACAGGCAGGCAAGAACAGTGCCCACTGATGTCTTTGTGCCCCCAAAGCAGCAGGTGTATTGAGACATTGTGTACCAAGGTTTTCACCTGCAGGCACCTTCTGCTGCCCAGTCCATCAGCCTGTGTGTGGTAAGAAGGCAGCTGACATATCTTTGTAAATTTATTTCTGAAGAAAGAATCACCTAGAGGTAATGTTAATCAACAAATTCAGGGTTGTGTGATGCTCTGTAAGTAAATTCACTCAACACTTTCCTTTGCTCCCTCATAGCTCATTTCCTCATTCCAGGAAAACCTCTCTAATAGGCACTGGCCTGGACCATCTGTAATACTGTCCTAAGACAGTAATCTAAGAAATTCCCAAAGTGACCTTTCTCAGTTCAAATGTTTATGTTGTTTTTGCTGGGTAAGCTGGTTAATTCCTACACTACAGTCCAGTTACAGAGAATAATGATCACCACTCTGTGTTGTATCAATCAGTTTAAATGTTGGAAAAGGTTGTGATTGCTGCTCAATGACCTTCTTTTCTAAAAAAAGGATCATTTGTTCAGGGTTTTCTTATACAACCCAAAGTTTTTAGCATTCTCACTACTATTTTCTGTATGTTTCCTAAGTATTCTCATTCTACTTTACTGGTACTTTTGGTACCAGTACTGCAGTTGAGGTCTCACCAGCACAGTAAAGAGACATACATTTATTTCCATGTGCTTTGCACATTACACTTTTTGTAACACATTCCCAGAAAGGATCCAGCTTCTACTTCACTCCAACTCTCAAAAGCTTTTTCACAGTACAGCTGCACTGGCAGATATTTCTCATTTGATAGCAGCCTTTTACTTTTTTCTTTCTTAACCACAGTTCTTTGCTCTTGCCTTGGTTGAACTCCCTCTTGTTGACTTTGGATCACTTCTCCAAAATATCTAGATTATTTTAAATTAAATCTGGCCCATCAAAGTACTTCCAATTCTTACTAATTTTTTTGTTTATTTTAAGAAGATTATAAGCATTTGTCAGATTCCATCTTCTGAGAAATTGTCTGTACTGAGTAAAACAGACAGAGGTCTGCAAGACTCCACTTGAAATGCACCACTAATTTCAGATGGAATTATTCTTAACAGGTTTTAAAGCAAATTTAATGCAATTATTCACCCCACTCATCATTATTTTATCTAGACCATTCCATTACTTGCTTATGCAAGACAGTCCTGCTCAGGTGAAGATATATTGAACCTTTAAATTCCCCTTAATCAGCCATATAAATATTTTAACATTACTTGTTCTTGGCTAATCCATATTAGCTAATTCATATCACCAAATTAGTGTCTGTATGGCCTTTAAATTGCTTTATTTAGATATAGTGCTTAGGGACATGGTTTAGTGGTGGACTTGGCAGTGCCGGCTTAATGGACCTCTTAGAGGTCTTTTCCAATTTAAGTGATTCTGTGATTCACTAGATCCTCCTTTTTCTCCTGTTTAGTGACCTGTGTAGTGTCCTTTTCTGGACCCCAGTGTGGAACTGAGAGTACCAACTTGCTCCATGCAACTGCTCTGCTTGTCTCTTTCCACCTGGATCATGCAACCTTTTTTGATCCTTTCACAAACCTCACCACTTGTCAGTTTGTGCCACAGCCTCTCTGTTCTTCCCTCTATGCACTTTACCCAAGGGTAACAACAGCTACCCAGGGAACAGGAGCCAGTATTTGGGCAAGGACAAGTACATATTCGAGAATTTCACTTCAAATGTACATTTGTGTAAGTACCTTCTTTTCTTCCATTCCTATTGTTTTCCAGTAACTTTTCCTCGGTCCCATACACATACAAAGGGCATGCTGCTTTCAGCAGTGATCTGGACACAGGCTGCTGCTGATGAATCTGTGGTACTCAGCTGTCAAAACACAGCTAAAGCAGGAAAAATTCTCCAAATGTAGCTTTTCGTGTAAATTCATGTGGGCACAAATGAAGTTGCATAGGCTCATTTTTGAAATATTACACTGTACTGTAAGCTGAGAAATTTTAGCAATACAGTCATGACTTCTGTCTGGCCAGAAGCATCTGAAATGGCAAAGGAAGGACATTACAGGCACACAGTATGTTAAAACAACTAGAATTTTCGGGCCAAGCCTATTATCTCTGCAGTTCATTCTGTCAGTCTTAAAAAAACTGTCAAATCTGATCTTCTTTAAATCATGCATTATGCAGTGGTTATATGAGATGTAAGCACCTAAAGTTTTGCTCATCAACAAGTCTTGAAGACTGGTACCAGTCAAACTTTTTTTTCTTACAAAGGTTTTACAAGGAAAAGAAAATATTTTGACAAACCAGAACCTTTATGTAGGCACATATCACTTGCAGTGAAATTTTGTTTGGCAAAAAAGAGAAAAGAAAGAAAGTCAGTCCTCTCAGGACATTCTGCCAATCAAGTTCTTTCAATACTTTTCAAACCACTTCAGACCAGGTTTGAATTTTCAACTTGAAATGACATCTGGTTTTGCAATGTCATGGTATTAAAAAGCAAAAGTTACTCTAAGCATTTTAATGTTACCACTAAACTGAAGCACACAAAAAAATTTCCAAATATTTCTTAGCTATTTTTGTGGGAAACTGGCAGTTTTAGTTAAAAATAAATTTTAGCATTTTGCAAACTCCTGCAAAAAGGACAATCTGGTTCTCTTCTACTCTTCAGTGGGAATGCTTCAGATAGCATTTCAGTGAAAATACATTAGAAAGACATTCATGAACTCCAGAGTTTCAAGGTCCTCAGCTGATCGGTAGCTTCTCATTTCTGATATGCCTATTGTGTTCCTCTCTACCTGCAATTTTGTCAGTGACAACAAAAACTGACTGAGAGCTGGTCCTCAAAATGTTTTTTGTTTTCAGTTGGAAATCTCAGGGGAAAAAAAATCAGTTTTCCTTCATTTGTGCTGAATCAGACTCAATCTTCACACACCTAGGACAACTAATTTTTAAAGATATTTTCATTCTTAAATTTAAGTCATTTAATTAAATGTTATAATTAATATATTTTGTTCTTTGAACTAGATTCTATCTTCAAACATCTTTTCTTCCTCTGAAGAGGACAAGGTACTCAGCCACCAATGAAGAGAGCAACTCTGAAAAAAAATACACAGGTCTGGGTTTGTAACACACAAAGGAGTAGAATATCCTATGTCTGCAGGACACAAAGTACAGATTTGTAGACAAGGCTTGGACAACAGCTCAAAATACCTGTGAGTACTTCATTTGCCCTTTGTTTGCTTGAGAAATTCTTTCCAGGCTCATTCACCAATTAAAATTATTTACCAGTGCTTTGCAGTTCAAGCTAAATTTTCCAGAAGTCTGCTATTAAATTTTCCTAACACAGACTTTATTCTTGTTTCTTTAAATAATTCTATTTTGAAGAAAGAACATTGCCTTTCATTTCCACAGAAAAGCTAAAATATAAAAATAAAATAAAATAAAAAGCTGACTATCAGCTATTTTTAAAAAGCAGAGACTAAAGCACAACTTTGACTTCCTCTTTCAAGTGGGTGGAATTAATTTTTCATGGGAAATGTTTTCCATTCAGACACTAGCAAAACATCTTTAATGCTATTGTAATTACAAATTGATTCATTTCCATCCTGCTCCTATTGACACTCATTTATGCAACCTTCACAGGAAAAATAATAAATGCTGCTTTAAATAAGCTGCTACAGTTTAGGTCTGAATAAAAAAATCAGACAGGTAACAAACACAACTAGCTGTTAAGATAAAATATGCAATTACTGCAAACGATTTTAGCAAGAAAATATTTTAGCAAGAAAATATTTCACCATATTTATTTGATATTCCAGTGGCTGTTTAAACAACCTTTGCTGAGCACTGGGTTTTTTTATTTCTACTCCAATTATGGCTCTGGATGCCAAATGATGGTGAATCACCAGCACTGGGTTCAGAAGTTCAGACTTCCCCAGACAAGTGACCTGCCTGAGCTGTTCACAGTACCTCTGCTGTCAACAGCAGGGGCTCTACCAAACAGAGAGCAAGGTGGAATCATCACTTCTCTAGATGAGAGGATCTTTAAAGACCCTTTCCAATCCAAACCATACTACAGCTCTTGAAGAAAGCAGCCAGCACACAGGGCTTCCAGCACAAGGGCAAAGCCTTTCAAAGCTGACTTTTGCTGCAGTTGAGTGATGAGTCTTCACCCTCTTCCTTTGTTTTGACAACAAGCATCTTACACAACCTTGCAAGCATTGTCCATTTTTATGTAATTGACCTAGAAGTGCTTAAAACACTGTAAATTCTAGAAACCTTGAACTTTAGGAAAGCGTGAGCAGCCATTCCTGTTGTCACACTGTCTCTCTCTTGACTTTAATCACTACTGATTGAAATCAGTCACTGAAGACCTTCAGTGTTTATTTGCTTGTGTGAATGCCTCTATTCACCAGTGATATGGCAATCTCCCTCCACCACTTCTCTCCCAAAATAAAGCAGAATTAAAAGTCCTTATAATTCAGAAGTAGCAAGGCCTTTCTTCCCTCTGTAAGAGTTGTCTTTGTCAAATCAATTCATAGTGCTGTCCCTCTCTTGAATTTCCTGAGTTTTTACAGGCTTCTTGGCAGAATAGGCAGGTGCAGACATTTTCTTTTATTACAAAGAGAAGTAACATTGCTAAAAAATGGTAACAGATTCCCAGGGTAGCTTATGGGGTGGCACTGCAGCATCACAAAGGAAGGTGGGAAGGTTTCAGGGGGTTATAAGATCGAGATCTACATTGACAAATATATCTAAAAAGTATCTTAAGAACTGGCAACACAAAAACGTACCCTCAAAGTATACTTTTCTCTTTACAATCCACTTTCAACCCACTTTACAATCCATTTAAGTTTACACCACTGTGATTATGCAAGGAGCTGAGAAATCACACATGCATTTCAAGCATCCACCCCTGGGCCTCTGGCTGCTGATGGGTGCAGCCTTCTGAAGGTATTTTTTGAAATTGTCTCTTGGCTGCTCAAGGGCATCTAAGGAAGCATTGCATACCCATGTCTGGGCACATGTCTCACATGGAGATATTTTACAATGTGCTGCACCACAACACAGGATTTGGTTATTTAAGCATTAAGTACATGTTTACAGCTGCTGATTTCATCAATGTACCAATGCCTTTCTAAAGGATTTAGATTTCAACAATTTCTTGAAATGCCTGGCTGAACTGAGGCTCGTGAGAACTGTTTTATCAGAAAGTATCAACAGTAAGTTTGCTGAACTATTCCAACAAAAACCAGCCATGTAAAAACTCTCTAGGCAAGCCAAGAATGCAGCAATGCGCCAACAATGCGCTATGGTGTCCATGCACACACCTCTTTCCACTCCTCCACGTATGTCCAGAGCCCCAGGATTCCTTCAGAGGAAGCCTGCAGCTCACAAAAATCACTTCCAGACTAGACCTGAATAAGCAGCTGGCCCCACAGGCCATGCCTGCCCTGCACACACCCACAGCTGAGCTCTTGCCCAGGGGCACAGGCAGGCATGGCAGCCTTGCCCAGCCACAGTGCTGGATCTTCCATCTTATCCTGGGATAGCAGAGAGCATCTGCCATCACTGGGCTTGCCTATGTGACACAAGGCAGGGAGAAAACACCACCATTAGGTATGTTTTCTACTCAAAAATAGGTCTGTTCAGTTCCAATTATGCTCTTGGTATTCCTTCGAAGGTCATTTCCATGTACTAAATACCATAAAACCATTTAGAAATGCTGAACGTTTTAAACCTTTGGCTTTGAGTTTACATGCTAATTTAACACATCAAAGCACATGTTTTCTCAGCAACTGTAAAGCTGTAGAATTACCTTTACAAATGTTGCTCAGCTGTTTGAGTGCTGGCCCTGTTCCTTATTGCTTTGTTTTATTTCAGTGCTGATGACAGCAGCACCACATCAAATATTGGCCATTCCATCATCAGTCAATCCAGCTATATAGCAAAAATTCATCCTGTTCTGGGAAGATTCAGCCAGCCAATACTGTCTGGGATTTTTTTTTCCCTCATAGATAACCAAGAATCTAACATGGTGTACTACTTTAGTCTCACTCCCAATAAGCTAAAGGTATGGATTTCTTCTTGTTCTGTGATTTATTTTTTTTTAGTACATCTACGCTACAAATGCACTTCAGAGTTGAAAAAAAAAAAAAAAAAAAAAGAAAAGAAAAAAGTTAAGCATTTTAAACTTCAATAGATTACTTTAAGGGAAGCAATGCTGGGAGCAGGGTTTGCCTCACTCATCTGTAATTTCACAGGCAAAGAACTTGATCAGAAATCCACAAGTGACAACTACCAGAATGCTCCATACCAGCTTGTTGAGAGCAAACATTAGGTAACATTTTCAGCTTTGCACAGGACTGGTTGTATAACACAATTTCAATCCCTGAATATGCAGAGGCACAGAAATTTTCAAGGCCTGAGAAGGAAGATGAAGGAGATTAAGCAGTCTCTCCTCTCTTCACTATGTTAAAAATGTGTCTGTTTCTCCAGTTCAGGGGTTTATACACCTGCAGACATAACTTATAACACCAGGACATATTATTTACTCATTCTGACAATTCAAAATAAAGAGCATATTTCTCCCTAAGAGGCTTATGCCATTTTTGGAAGTGTAAGAAAGATTCAGAAATTTAAAAATACAATGTGCCCTTAAGGATAAAAATGAACTTGCTAGAAAAGAAGTGCAAAACCCCAGCTCTAAAATAGATGCATAAGGGAGACAATATCTTGCAGAAAAAGACCTGTGAAACTCTTTAGAGGATGTCAGATTCTCAAATTAAATTCTCTATAATCTAATCTATAAATTCAGAAGGTTTGGCTATACTAACAGAGTTGGTCTCTTGTTGTACTTACAACTGTGATACTTTTAAAATTCTCAAGCACTATGAAAGCTGATTTGAGATAATAATTTCATTAATTAACTCTACAAATGCTCCCTGGTGAGATAATGAAAGGAATTGGAAATATGCAACTTTGACTTCATTGTTAATGAAATCTTTCCACTAGATCTTGGCCAATATAAGGAATCACAGTCTCTAATTAAGCAAGATATTTGAATGTGTATGCCTAACTTGGAGATATGAGTAGCTCTATTAGCTTCAAAGAAGAAACCTGATTGAGGAAAGATACTAATTGGGCAAAAGTGAGGCATATGATTGGGTGGATGAGGGCCATGGCAGATCAGATGATGTGTCTCTAGGGTAATTTCACCTGCAATAACAGACTAAAGAATGGGTTAGCTCCAGACTAAGTTTCACACTATTCCAGCACATTTTTTGAAGGTCCCAGATGTGAATCCACCACCTCTATTTCAGCACATGAAACAAAGCTGCCCCTCCAAGATTCAAGGAACTCCAAGAAACTCCAGATTCAGATCCTGCATTTCTTGTGCCATCCTGTACATGCTTTGAACTTCTAAAACTCTTATATCACAAGGCATGTGACAGTGGTGGCCAATGCTTGTGGGAATAGAATCCACTAAGGTGGAGACTGAGGAGGGGAGGCAAAGGAAGGGCCTTGTACAAACACACACCTTCTTACCAGGATTAGCCTCTATAAGGGACAGCATCCACCCTAAGGCTCAAAATGCCTCTTATCCAGATTAAATTATCACATTCTGCCTCTGAAAATCCTGTAGTAAAGATCTAGACCTAGACCAGAGTATGTGGGGGAAAAAGAAATTAAAACAAACCCAAAGCCAGCCCACAGATCAATTAGCATTTGTGGAAGCAAACCTATTTCTTTTCTTTCAGGGTCTGACCTCTCCTCTCCAAGAGTACAGGTAGGCAGGACTAGCCAAGCCCATGACAGAGATGCTTTGCCACAAGCAGCCTCTCTTTATTGGACTCCAGTCTGAAATGGTGGCATCATCTTTGACAAAGTGCTTTATTTTTATGTAAATGAATTTGCTTGTATGACAGAAATATATGTAGATGCCAAAACTGAATCTAATTGTCTTAGAAAATAGGTCATTTATCTCCATTTTATCTTCTAGTTAATGGCATAAGTCTTCAAATGCCATTTTCCTAACAGAAAACATCAGAAGCTCTTTGCAGAGCCAATTAGCCCTAGAAAGCCTTACCCTTGATCCAGTGCAATGACAAACCATACAGGGCAGCTCTTCTGTCAGTGGAGAAATTCAGATTGGATCTTGAAACACCTTGGCATCCACAGATTATTGCAGAGTCATTTTCATGGCTCACTGAGGTTTAAGAAAGCAGAACAAGCTCTTTGCTGTCCTGTAGCCCTAATATCTGTCAGGAGAAAAGCTAGCAGTGGTGGAAGAAGAGCAATGATACACAACAATCAGAAATCAAAAGCAAACTCTGACCTTTAACCCCAGCAGCCAAAGAGAAAGGAATATTGTCAGTGCCCAAAAATAACTGCTTTCCCATCCCTGGTGGTCTTAAAGAGAAGGAAGAATTAACCATCTGTTGCTAATGATAAAGACAATCTAGCTATGCCATGTTTCAACAAAAAAAATAAAACCAGTGCTTTTCCTTTGTCATAATTGAGTGGTAAAAATCCCTTTTAACTAAAGGGTGTTAAATAAACTTCAATCAGAATAAAAGAAATATTTAGTAGCATGAACAAAGCGGAGATAATAAAGGTACATCACAATCCTGAAATGATTTTCAGTAAATCTGCAGCATGACAAGTAACAAGGTCCCCAGATCTGCCTCCCACAGCACATATTTTACTCCAAATGGCATTGATGCCACAAATGGGTATTCTCTGGGACATTGGATGTGGAGTCTCTCAACAGTCATGTATCCTTCTTCTTAATTTTATTTTTCATCCCTGCAAGAGGTGAGATGCAAACATGAGGCAAGCACAGTTATGGTTTAGTGCAAGGAGGGATACCCAGAGAGCAGGGAGAAAGAAGGAGACAGTTAACAGGTTACAATGAGGAAAAGAGTCCTGAAAACTGTGGAGAAAGAGAAACAAGATAAATCTGAGTGGTATTTGAGAGAAAATATTTTTCTAATTGGACATGGAAAGAAGCCATAAGTAAATCATAACAAGGGAGATTTTCAAATGTACATTGGCAGCTTGCATTGGCTGTTACATCTGTGAATTCCTGTGATTCAGGGAGAGGAGAGGGAGGAGATCCACTGGCTGAGAGAAGACCATCCCTACCCTCTAGGTGGGCACAGTAGCAGCCCACTGCTCCAAGAGGATTTGTCAATGCTGTGGATGGCTACACTAATGAAAAGCTTGTCTGGCAGTAGGAAAAGGAGTGATGCTCTATCTCCCCCAGGACAGAGCAAGGTGGCAATTACTAGAGCTAAGGAGTCCTGGCTCTGATTTCAATGGCATGTCATTATGTTGGCATAAACCCCAAAAAGGAGATGCAAACAGGGGAGAAAAACACGAAGCAAGAATATCAGATGCAAAAAATGGTTGTTGTATATGAAAACCAAGAAATGTAAGAATGCATTGCCATTAAGATAATTAACATAAGAGCAGCACAGCCATAAACTAAGACAAATCCTCTAATGTAATCCTGTAACTTTACAAGTGTGTCATGTAAGCAGCAGCAGTCCAGAGAAGTGAACAGTAAAGACAGTTTCCTAATGGAACTAACTGTGCAATTCACTTGAAGAGATAATCACTGCACATGAGATTATATTCTCTGCTGGATATAAAACACCAGTTTGCCCAGAATTCATCTTTCAAAGGGGAATATATCTTATTCTTCCAAATTGAAAAGGGAAAATTATAATTTGGTTAATCAGATAATCAGCCAAGCAGAAAAAGTTTTTAGAGAGATATAAAAACCCAAATAAGCAGTGGTCCAGGACAGACCAGGTACATGCAAGATTTACTCACTTAGTGCTCTGTGCAGGGATTGCTGTGGCATGGTATCCTACTCTCCTTGCTCCCATGAAGATTTTCACAACCATTTGGAATAAAATCTGACTTAAAGTCAGAACTAGCTCTTTGCACATGTCTTGAATCAGGTTGGATGGGGCTTAAGCAACCTGTTCCTGTGGAATATGTCCCTGCCCATGGCAGGGGAGTTGAAACTAAATTATCTTTAAGGACTCTTCCACCTAAATCATTCTATGATTTTATAGCTTTATGGTTTAAGTTGATGCATGACTTTCAAAGACATTGCAGGATATACTTGAAGAAATATTTGGGCTGCAGGTTTTAGGAAAAAGAAATACAGAAAATATAACTTTCAGTAGTCCTACAACCACCTTGCTTAAAGAAATTTAGAAGCGAGGAATAGTTTGGAGATACTAATGCTCCACACAAAAGGCATTCCCTTCACAATGGATACATTTAGAAAAGCCCCAGATGAGACTGAGCTCAGTCAACCTATTCTGCCAAACCTGTAAATGAGCTCTTTCATGTAATGCAATTTTTACTTCAGTACATAATTCTGAACTGATGCAAAATGGGCCTTCAAAATATCTCCTGTTAGCAGAAATAGTGTTGATTATTTTTTATTGTGGTTTGAAATCTACATCTGCTTAATCGACTTCAGCTGATATTTGAATTTTTTTAGGTTTTGTTTGTTTGTTTTATGATTTTTAAATTTACAAACAGTTTTGAGTGCTCTTGTTCTTTTCTTTCTGCTAACTTCCAGGAGAAAAAAAAATAAATCATATTAAGGAAAGCAATTTTTTTCCAGTGTTACTATAAATAATCAAACTAGTTTACTGGTAGACTGTTGTGAAGAGAATACTTTAGTCCTGCACTGATCATTGTTACTTCATTCAGCAACCAGAGAATGGTGGAAATCAACAGAGTTAAATCTCATAAAAACCATTCAATCCAGTGCTTGCACTCCAATCTTTTATTTAGCCACATACCAGCTACTCTAGGAGCTACCTGGAATGTTCATTAGTGGGTAGAGCCTTGCTCTGAGAGTGCCCTTCAAAGGGAGCTCTGTGGGGAGGGTACAAAAGGTCCAGTGAGGATGGGTCTTCACCTTATACTTTTTAGAAGGCTGGAAATGCTGTTCAAATGAAACTCACTGGTACCCTTGGGATGTTTGGCCAATTGTGGTGTGTCCAGTGGGTACAGATGGGGAGCCACATGAAGAGCACTGGTCACCAGCAAACCAGGAAAGGTCCTTGCAGCCATCACTGAGACATGCTGGTGAAAATTATGAAATTAAAACCTTTACAAAAGCAGCCACCTTACTTTGAAACCAGGCAGCCCAGGTTCAAACAAAGCATAGTCTCTGGGAGCAGGGTGCTTGTGACAGCCAGTATCCCCACATGATTTCTCCAAATCTCCACAAGTCCCCTGTGCTGCCATCACTAGGATGTGAGCTGGCTGGTTTAGGGCTGCAAAAAGTTACCTGAAGCAGACAGTCACAAGTTTTGTTCATGAAGTCTCAGAGAGAAAGGGCAATTCCAAGGTAAAGGATTTTACCAATTTTATCTTTTTCCTAATGTAGCCAGATTTATGCTTAATCTGGAATGTGTACTCAGATGTGGAGCTATTCAGCAACTCCCTTCCAAAAGACAATTGCATGCAATCTTGCTAACTAATTTCTTTTTTTATCAACCGGGTGGTTCTTAGGAGCAAGAAATTACCCACAGGGATGTCAGACTGAGACAGAGGTAGTCAGAAAACAGAAACAGAGAGGGTCTTATGATATATTGTACATTTTTGTCCACCACCCTTGGTAGAATATGGACTTCAGCTTCATAACCTCCCTTTTCAGGCTGCCCATGGTCTGCTTCTATTTTATTGTTGCTCTGTGGGAGGGGTTTAAAAGTTCCTGCCAAGAGGAAAGACATCTATGAAACACATTGAGATACAATCACTAAGGAATGTTTGGGTAGATGAGAACCAGTAGTTAAAGGACATCTCATGTATGACTAGAGGACCAGGGCACAAAAATTTGATGTTCTTGATGTTAAAAATAAAGCCTCCAGCAGAACTGAAACAGAGTCCAAGGTCTTAAGCCAAATCTTACCAGCTTAATCACAACAGTGTCTTCTTTCTCACTGACAAATCCATCTTCTGAAATAAAGAAAAAATTATGTTGTTACCAGAGCAGATCCTGGGGCTTTATCCTCAGATCCCTTTCCAAGAAGCTGAAACATCATGTCTAAAGAGTTGCAAACAAACCTAGGCAGTTTATAAAATATTCAAAGCATCCACTGAGACCCAAAGTTACATGTTTTTCTCTGTTTAAATCTCCCACTTCAAGATATTTTCAGGTGTAGCTTAAATAATATCAACAAAATACAACCTAAACAGCACTTTGTGTCCAGGTGCAAGCCATCAGCTGAAGTTGTATGCTCAGAGCAAGCTGCCCTCATTCCACTTACTATGAAAAAAGGAAGAGGCACCTAATCCAAGAAGGCCAGTGGTATCCTGGCATGTACCAGCCATAGTGTGTCCAGAAGGACCTGGACAGGGATTGTGTCCCTGTACTCAGCAGTGGTGGGACACACTTTGAATCCTGTGCTCAGCTCTGGGCCCCTCACTACAGGGACTCTGAGGGGCTGGAGCCAGTCCAGAGAGGGGCAGTGGAGCTGGGAAGGGTCTGGAGCACAGGCCTGGTGAGGGGCAGCTGAGGGAGCTGAGGATGTTTAGCCTGGAGAAAAGGAGGCTCAGGGAAGCTCATATCACTCTCTACAGCTGCCTGAAATTTGTTGCATCAGTGAGCCAGGTGGGGGTTGGTCTCCCAAGTAACAAGACAAAAGGAAATGGTCAGGGGAGCTTTAGATTGGATATTAGGAAAATTTCTTCAGGGAAGAGTGGTCAGGCATTAGAACAGGCTGACCAGAGAAGTGGTTGAGTCATCATTCCTGGAAGTATTTAAAAGATGTGTACATGTGGCACTTACAGACCTGGATTAGTGGTGGACTTGGCAATGTTGGGTTAACAATTAGACATGATGATCTTGGGCATCTTTTCCAAGCTAAACAATTTGATGATTGTGTGATAATCCCAAGTAGCAGTCCTTCTGCTCCTGTTTCATAAGGATCATATTGTGCTACTCCAAGCTTAGCTCATCCTTCAACTGATAACAGCACAGCTCCAAAAACCATAAAATCAAAGAATTGTGTAATGATTTGGGTTGGAAGGGACCTTAAGGACAATTTAGTTCCATCCCCTCCCTGCTGTGGACATGGACATTTTCACTAGATCAAGATGCTCAGGAATCCATCCAACCTGTCCTTAAACACTTCTAGGGATGGAGCATTCACAGCTTCTCTGAGCAACCTTTGTCAATGCTCATGTGGGGTTACAGTTACCCAAGCAAGGTTTCCAGCCCTGAAGTACTGTAATTGTGTATTTTATTGTGTATGGTGTATTCTATTGTGTATTACAGATTTGTACTTGGATTACATATTCACCTAGAGAAGGTCTGTGCAATGCTCAGGGGTCACCAAGAAGCCTCAGTAGTGACTGTGGACTACATCAGCAGAAGGCTTCCCCAGTCTGGGCCCAAAGGACACATGGGTTTGGATTCAAACACAAAAATGCTCCCCAAGTCACACTTGGGGTGTCTAAGATCTTCAGGGAATTTTGTGCTTGGCAGGTTTGGTGACAGGGTGAAGAGGCATCTTCCTTCCCCTGCAGCGTGCTCAGTTTGTCCCAGTGCTGGCAGGGGGACTGTTCACTAACCACACAAGGTTATTGTGCTCTAAGCACCTCGTCTTTGGGGACATAGAATAGAGAAATGTACAGAGCCTATTGCTTTGAAAGCAGCTGCAGCTAATTTGGGGTTTTTCCATTTCATATTTCTATTAATTTTATGTCATTCTAAGTGCCAGGTGCTAAGCTACCTGAGCCATGTACATGAAGGTGATGGTGATGTGTGCTGGCAATTAAGGTACCCTTGATCCTCACAGCTGAAGGGTGATGCCCACGTGTGCCATCCAGCACAGCAGTAGCTTAGCAACACTGCCTACACCAAGGTGTGGACTTACAAACTCCTGCTTGCTCTTAACAAAGAGAGATAGCAGAGAGAAATAGTCATGGTGCAATTAATACACACCTGTCATTCCCCACCTTTAATATCAGCCCTTTCAACCAAGAAATGATGGGAAGCGATAAAACTCATATTTACAATTAAATAGACAAAGCAAGAACATCTTATCTGGGTCAAAAGAAATCCATAAAACAGGCAGACACTGCCTACAGTAGTGTAATTATAATTAATCAATAAAAAGCCAGCATAGACAAGGAGGCTGTTTATTGAAACTATGGCACTTCACAGATCTTGCATTCCCAGCTCAAAAGCCCTTGCTGGTACCCAGCAGTATTTTACTATAGAATGTTATTTATCTTGCAAGGCACTTGAAACAACACCCTTAGTCAAAAAGCAGGCTGGGAAAATTACAGAGATAGAAAATTGTTTTACTGCATTAGCACTCCACTGAACACTTTCCTTATTAAAGTAATTAGACATTTAAGACAAAGGAATGTAAAGCCCTTGAGATGTGCAAATTTCAAATGCAGTTGACATCATTTGAGTACACAATAGGATTTGATTAGTAGGTGCCACACACAGACCTACTATGGGGCATGAACAACTTTCATGATAACAAAATCCAAGACAGGTAAGCTCTTGGCTTTAGTGGTATTTTAAAATTCATAAGAAAAAACTTGATTGGGAAATATTCTTCAGTGGATGCATCCTGGGAATTTAAACTGGAGTCATAATATATAATAGTAATTTTGAATGGTGCTTGGCATGTTACAGTGCAGTGAATGCTGTTAGTGTAGCTATAGCTAGAGAAGTGACCTACTTTGGAAATGTTTTCACCTGGAAATTTTCTCTCTGGCATTGCAAACAAAGGGCAAATCAAAAATAACAATCAGCACCCCTGTCAGCCTCCTTGTTTACCTTGGATAAAGTTACAGTCTCCCAGGTACTAAGTGCAGCAATTGGACCTGGAATTGACCAAATCCTTGACAACATCATTTAAAATATTCAAATGTTTACTGCAATTTTCTCTTGCTAGTAGCTAGTTATAAAGTGTGTGATTATATCCCTTGGTTCAGTGGAGTGAGAGATAGTCATTCCAAGAAGACATTCAAACCATTCACCCGTGTAGTTGCTGCAGGTAAAACTGCTCTGTTACCCAAAGTGGAGCAGCAGCTGTGAATTGATACAAATTGTTCAGAAAATGACCAGGCTCTTGCTAAAATTTAGCTCCAACACTTGTCAGCAAAGTGAAAGGCAAGTGTTTTTACAACTCACACACCACTCCAACTGTTTGCCTCTTCCTTTAACATCCTTTGTTCTTTTTGGGCTCCTGTAATTAGGTTTCAGCAATAATTAAAACCAAGGAAAGCAAGGGCTTAGAAAATTTCCTGCTTTAATTGTATTCCTGAAGCATAAAAAGTACTTTATTTCTTCTTTAGAAGGTATAATAAACCCATAGTAATTGCTTACTGTACCATTTAACTATCCTAATCATTGCAATAAAAAAATACAATCCTTTTCTTTCCTAGAAAATAATTAGGTAAAGTGAAAATGCCAGGGATGAGTTGGTATTTAGAACTACCCTGATGAATCAGCCAAAGATGGGGTTTTGATGTTCAGGTGTGCTCCCCTCAGGAGACATGGGCATCTCCAAATTCCATTTTGGAAACCCATAAAAGTGTGGATACAATGATGTGTGCTAGGTATGAATGCACAGAAATTTTTAAAAATACATATATATGTTAAAGGATCTAGAAGGATCTCTCTTAGCTTCACATTGAGCCTGCTGGAGACTTCAGCCCAGGAAAGCACCTGAGCTCATCTGCTGGATTCAGCCACATAACCAGGAGCTGAATTCAGTACTGCTCAGGAAGACACCTGAAGTTCAACCCACCCCTAAAACCTCACCACAGCTGTGTTTTCCACTGCTGCCATCATGCTGGGAGATTACCTGGGCTCTGGTGGGGAGCTGATGAACTGTGAAGAACAGACTGATCCCCAAAGGCTGGCGACTAGTTTACTTGGACAAGGAGCAGGGAAGTGTCTGCTGGATGTGCAGTCAAGAAACAGAGCTCATTCACTAAAAGGCACAGAAAATGCTGATAAATATTTTTCTAAGTGTGATTTTAAAATACCTTTTAAAAAGAGGATATATATATATACATTAGTTAATTATATGAATAAAATACAGAAATGGAAGAAGAAATTTATCCTTTTCAATGGAATGGAGACAGTGCATTTTATTGTAACTAGAAGTATTATCCTGTAAAAAGGAAGATGAATATTTTGTTGAATGTTAAGAAGTAGTAAATGCATTAAACATTCAGAGCATTAAAAAGAAAAAGAGCAATACATTTCAAAATTAAAAGTCAGACAATTTGGCTTCTGCTTGTCCAGATTACATTTTTTTTTTGTGCTTTTTTGCAAGCTGCAATTTTTGCAGCAAGTGATTAGAATTGCTCCTCTCACACCAGCTGTGATCCGATCTCAGACAAAGCCCCTAGAACTCATGACTCTCCACATTGTACTCTATAGTGCAGTAAAAGAACCCCCAGCTTCCTCCACATGCAGATGAGTTTGTCACAGTCAGCCCAGTTGGCTGCCCCAGAGTGCTTGTGATCATACTTGACTGCTTTCTATATCACATTACATCCCATTTATAAAGCTATACATCATTGCAGCACTTTAACTGCTATCAGGGCCAGATGAAACCCATTTCTCCTTAAAGAGGGTGCTTACCTTGAAAAAAATTTTGAAGATGGAGCCTGTCATAGAAGAAAACTATAAAGGATTTTATAAAAGACATCGTATCTGCACACAAAGAATGCAAATGGCTGTATTATTAACATGGCTTTCCCCCTCCATAAAATAGCTTAAGACCTGCTGAACACTTTTAGGAGAGGGGAGGAGGCAGCTCTACTCACATATGAATGAAATTATGTCATTACATTGAGATAGGTTCCTTAATACCTCCCCACCCTCCAGGTTCTTTTCCATTGTTTTCCTTCTGCCAACAAAGAAACAAGTCACCTACACCCTCTTTTCAGGCTGTTTATCTCATTTATCCTCATCTTCCCACTATTCAAGTCCAGACTCCCTCCAGTCCTTGAGATAAGGCAAAGCCAGGTGTTTTTCCAGGCATAGGACAATAAATTCAAATGAAGAAAGAGGCCATTATAACTATTGCTTTCTAAAGTGCTTTCTCTTCCTTTTTCCCCTTGAAAATTTATGAACACAACATCCACTAAGAATTACTTTCACTGCTGGCTAACTCAAATCTGCAATGTTATTTTTAATTTAACTGGGATTTTTTTCCAGCTAGCCCTCTTTTTGAGCAGGAAAATGGACTTGATTCCTCCCAAAGTCACTTCCAAACTGAAGTATTCTGCAGTTCTGTTTGGGCTAGTGCTTGTCATGCTGAAGCCAGTGACTGTATTTCAGATGTGCCTTTTTTTGGATGAATTACGTAGAGAGAGGTGCTCATTCTAAGCAGGTCTGCATTAAGAAGAGCTGGGAAGAAGACAGCATTGAACAGCTGCAGCAGCTTGCAAGTATTTGTGCTAAACTTGTGTCAAGAAAGATAACATGCAACCTCCAAAGTGGGACTGTTACGAAATCTTTTCCAACCCAGTTAGCCTCTGCTTTAAATTCTTTTTGTTATAACACAATTACATTTCATCCATGGTGCTTTCATTTTATGTTTTTTGGTCTTCATGAAAAATTAGACACCAATCTTAGACATAAACTTTCTAATGAAACAAAGGACTTTCCTCTCAAATTGTCCACAATAAAAAGACAATGCAGATGTTGCAGCATATAATGAGATGGGAAACGAGATGGTATGTGTCCCTCATGAAATATCTAGTCTCAGTCCTTTTTAATAACTCTTGACTGGGCTGCATGATTGATAGTAGAAAGCATCATCCTGTCAGCTGCTGCTTTGCTCTCCATTCACAGGCCCAGGCTCTCCTGTTAAACTAACACTGTTCCCTCATCTTTGTCTTCCCTGTCCCTCCACATATATCCATCCCTACTCTAAATCTTTAGGCAGTGCAATGCCCAGCACGTTTTGGAACAGCTGTCCTAAGGCAGAGAGGTGTTTTGTGATGTATGCAGGCAGCACTGTGAGAAATGTGACACAGGTTGTGTGCCCCTCTGACAGACATCATCTGTCATTCAGCTGCAAAAAGCACCAGAGTAGCTGGAAGGGGAAGAATTGATGGACTCTACATGCTAGAAAGAGTATGCACCTGATGGTTCCTGCATTGAGCTTTTTCTCAACTTGGAAAATTCCATGGACCCTTGAAACAGTGGCCAGTAGTTTTTAAAGTCTTTTGTGCATACAATTTCTTTTCTGATGTGCCAGCATTCTTTCAAACCCACACTTGAAAGCTTTAATGAAAAGTGCTGTTGTGTTGGAAACCCCCAATGTGAGAAAGGTAAAGTTCATCAGACCCTCTCCCTTCCCTGCCTTAGTTATGCCTTTGGCTGTAAATGATGGCAGAGGAACTCAGGATTTCAAAAGCAAAGATTTCCAAATGCATTTCTGCTGCTTTTCTTATCATGCAACTCTGCAAAAATAGCAGATGGGAAGCAAGCCAGTAAATTGCTTTCCTGCTGTAGGTACAAGGAAGGGGGAAGAGCAGATTGACAGCAACCATCACTATTTGTGTCACCAAACAACCTCTGCAGATGCAGCCTTCACACCTGCTCCTACCCTGTTCAGAATTTATCCTGTTTAGGAGGTTCACAATTATTTTGTGATACAAAAACAGGTCAGTGCATTAATACAGACTCATCATAATTAATGACTTCAGCATGTGCTGCTTTTGGCTGGGATGGAGTGAATTTTTTTACTAGTAGCTGTTATGGAGTTGTGTTTTGGGTTTGTGGCCATCAGAGAGCGGATAGCACAGGAATGTGTTGGTTACAGCTGAGCAGGGCTGACACAGTCAGGGCCTTTTCTGCCTCTCACCACAACAGTGAGAGGGCTGGGAGTGTGCAAGGAGCTGGGAGGGGACAGCCTGGACAGCTGACCCCAACCAGACAAAGGGATCTCATCATAGTCAGCATATAGGAAGGGAAGAAGGAGAAAAGGGGAGGCTGTTTGGATTGATGGCATTTTATTTTCCAAAGACACTGTTACATGTTTTCCTGGAACACCTGCCTGTCCATGGGAAGTGTTTTGTTTTGCTTTGCTTGCGCTTGTGGATTTTGCTTCACCTGTTTTTATTTCAACTGTCTTTATTTCAACCACAGGTTTCCAGGCTTTTGCTGTTCCAGTTCTCTCTCCCAGTCCACCAGGAGAGGTGTGAGTGAGCAGCAGCATGCTGCTTAGCTGTCACCCAAGGCTGAAATCATGACAGGAGTACCAAAATCTTTCCCTCATTCTTCAGGGTGTCATCTCCAGCAGCATCCACAGGCTCTGCTAAGATGCAAAGTTCCAAGGACAGGGAGCTCTTGTTGTACCCTTGCAGAGGCCATAGGGCTGGGAGAGGTTTTAAAGTACAACATATACTATGTTCTGTTTACTGAAAACCAAATTATCCTCTCTTGTAAGGATGTAAACTCTTGAGGAAAAATATTTAAAAATTTTTTAAAACCCCAACAAACACAACTTTTTGCAGTCTAAAACTTTCCCCACACACATATTTACATGTTTATAGACAAATTTAACCGTTCACACCATAAAAGAAGTTATAAACTTTTGATGAAAACACAAAGTACTGAGTATCCAGTTGTATGAAATTCTTTCACTCCTCTACTTCTCCTGGAGGAAACTTGTGGACTATTCTATGTGGTTTCAGTATCACATATACAACACCATGGTATTTCTGCTTTCCCCTTTCAAGTTCCCAGGAAATAACCTACAGTTTTAGTATATCCAAAAAGCCTGGGAGAAGGCAAAACAGATGGAATGGGATTAGAATTGTTTATGAAATGAAGTGCTCAAAGATAAACCCTTGGCAAGGCAGAGCAATTTCTGCTATTTATTGGGTGAGTAAACTTAAAATTAAATGCTATATAAGTCCCAGTCCACAGAATGGTCTTTCACAGAAATGTCAGCAAATATATTCATGCCAGGTTTTTAGCAGTCGATTTAAAGTACACCACAGAGCAAAGGACATTTTAAGAGTTACTCTGAGTAATGTCATGCCTTTTACCTCATACTTTCACCTAAGCTATTTCATTTGTGAGTTGATGGCATGAGATAATAGAAAACATGTAATATAAATCTTGCAATTGTGCACTTGCTGCCTTCTGAATGTGAATGTCACTGAAATTTGCAAAGTAGACAAATGCTTTAAATAAAAGTGTGAAGGTCATAAAAGGCTAGAGAAGCAGAGCAACAACTTCAGTTGCTTCTAAAACCCTGAGACAGAAATGGCTAAGGTTGTAAAAATGCATTTGCAGTTACTGCTGATTATTCAGTAGGACAAACAACCGTGTAGAATCTGTTTATGCCAATAAAAAAGTGTCACTTCAGGGGAGGTCAGATCCTTGTGCTATTTCTAACACTGCATACTCCTGAGTCATCTTCTCTGCTGTCCTGTCTTTCTCATTTGCCCCTTACAAGCTCTTAATAGCTTCGCAGAATGCATTTCTTTCATCCAGTCAGAGGCTCTGCCATGCCTACCTGGGCATCAGCACTTGTTTCTCACTTCTGATGATTTTAGCAGTCCTCTTACTTGTATTTTGTTCCTGCTTCCAGCTGCCTTGCTCCAGCCTATGGTGGCATGGGGTGAGGCTAAGCAATAGTCTAATGTGCTTCATTAGAGACTTAACCCTCCTACTTTGCTCTGTGTTCAGCAGCTATCTGTGTGTATTACTTTAGGGCTTACATTCTAGATTTTAATCACTTCTGTGATGTCCAGATAACAATACTTTAAATTTATT
This sequence comes from Erithacus rubecula, assembly GCF_903797595.1. Classification (NCBI taxonomy): domain Eukaryota; kingdom Metazoa; phylum Chordata; class Aves; order Passeriformes; family Muscicapidae; genus Erithacus; species Erithacus rubecula. The sequence goes on from NC_136658.1 coordinate 68,908,071, forward strand.
CTCAATAGCATTTGAGTCAAAACCACTTCATCTCAAGTACAGCTATTATTAGTTGCCTATGCTATGCAACAACTTCAAACTATTTCAGTGAGCAGGGAGAAATAAATGGAGCTATCTAATCAATACAGCAGGCTGGACTTGAAGTACCTATCCTTTATTTAAGCTTCTTTGCTGACAGTCAGTGTTTTATTAATCTTAATCCTGAGAACTGGGATAAGTTGAAAGAAAGTAATTACTGACATTTGCTACACTTATCCAGGAAAGTATTTCCATACTGGGAGTTCTGCAGGAATATAGACACAATTTGAGGAACAAAGGGTCTTCATCAAAAGGTGTTTCTCATTTGAAAAAAACTAAAATACAAGCAATGAAAACCAACATCAGGCTGCAAATAACCATGGAGAACACAGCCCATGCTTGGTGACTGTGTACAGCCACATTAGTGTTTCCATACATACATAGCTCCCCATCTGGAAAATATTCTCAGGATCACACTGTGCAGGTGAAGAGAAAAATGCCAGGTGTTCAGATGTGTGACTTTTAGCCAGGTGTTATGTCAGTGCAATTTTCTCTGCAAAGGTATGAAACCACCACCCCCAGAGGTGGGCAATCCTAGGAGTAAGTATTTGTGCAGCTGTAATTGCCAAGCTTATGTTTGAACCTAAAAAGGCTTTGCATCATTTTCCCCCTTCTTTTCACCAGTGCAAAAGCAGAATCAGATCCTTATCCTGACATTTCAGCCCATGGAAACACAGCCCACTCTGTTGTGGCTCAGCCTTGAACATGATGTCTCTCATAACAGCGTGGAGGGATTGCTGTGTGTGGGTACAGAACATAATAATTCTGCTAAGTATCTGTTTGCAGATCAAATCACACTGTGATTTGTTCCTCCAGAATATTAGTTTAGAATGGTGTAACACAAATGCTTCCAAAATAACCAGTTACCTTCATAGTCATTTCCACATGTAGCTCAGACCCAGGGTTAGAAAAAAGCTGGAGCCTGCCTGACCAATGGTAGCTTTGCCATGAAAAAATAAGATGAAGTTGTCTATGAAACAGTATCACAAACAGATACAATTACTGCAGTTACAGCACCCCACCTCTGTCATGTCTGTTTGGGATAGTTGGCTTTTTTTCCTAGTGCTTCAGGGAACTGGTGCCAGACAATACCTTTCCCATCTGAGTGCAGGCTGAGCTTGTAATAGTTATGGATGTGTGGGGGTGGAATATAAATGAAATGCCTTAAAAAACTGCTTGAACTGCCTACAGTTGTGTTTGTCTCATGCCTTTACAAACGACCTGCTTTACTTTCATATCACTGATTTTCCAGAGAAGCTGGAAGTCAGCCAGGAAGGAAGGAAGGGTCCATCTTTGCACATCTGTAAGCACAAAGAAGCACTGGTGCCCATCCTCTTCACTGTGGTACTGTGTGTGTGACTGATGACAGCCTGAACAGAAAAAACACTGGATGACTCACATTCCAAAAGGATCTTGAGAACTTCCTTTTTGTGTGGATGTGTAACAACGAGCTGCTATCCAAGTGCTTGTTTCTCTGGTAGTACCACAGGCCACAGCTTGGTGATCATCTAGATATCTGGGACTGGGAACCAGCTGATTTGCAGAATTCAGTCCTAGCACCATGGCTGTCTCTGCAGCCCAGACAAGGCTGGAAAACAAGGAGCAAGATCATGAAAACTTAGACAAGCTCACTTTTATTCCCTTTTACTGGGAAAATCATGTTTATGCATTTAAATCTAATGGACCACTTCTTCCAGTCCCCTGTGATCAGGCAACACCTTGAATGACTAAGACATTGGAAAGATTTCCACCACACTGCAGCCAGCAGGATTCATAGAACCATAACACAATTTGAGTTGAAAAAGACCTTTAAGAGCATCAACCTAACACTGCCAAGTCCACCACTAAACCATGTCCCCACATCTTTATCCATCCAGAAAGTTCAGTCTACACCTATTATCTACATTTATCACGTTTATTACATCTACAGCAGGTTCTCATCTCATAACCTAGGACAGGTGGGATGTCTTCTCTCTGAAACTGCTCATCCCTGCTTTGGATTATGGAGGAGACTGAGAAAAGTGGTAGAAGGCAGCTGCCTGACCCTTATACAGAGCTGGCCAGCAAACTCTGGTCTTTACTTGTCATTAAGTAGCTGAATGTTTCCCCAGTTGAATGTTCCTCTCTTCCTGGCCATGCTGTTTATTGCCAGCTGTATACAGGAGCACAGCCTGAGCTGCTGCAAACTGAGAAATATGTGCTCATGCTGTGGGATAGGACTGGGAGAGAGGAGGTTTGTTGCCATATTGCGTTATGAATGTTGATAAAAGCAAATTGAACATTATCTTTGGCAAAAAAGGTCTTATTCAGTGTCCTGGATCTCCTGCCAGAGGCTGCTAAATAAACTTAAAGGATGTGTTGAAGCCATAGCCACCAGGAGCTCAGTCCTGCAGTACAGTGCCATACAGCTCTGTTTGTGGAAAGCCAAGTTCCTACCTTGTCTGTCTGCACACAGGGCTAGGAAAATCCATGGGATGCTGAAGACACCATTTTCTTCCTCTCCCTGCTCCAGCTCTCCACATGCTCCCACTCACATTTCACACATTGTCTCACCATCTCTTCCCCAGCTCACTGCTGCTGGCTCTCTCAGACCATTTCTAGTTTGCTGCCTGGTCACACCTGCAGGAAGAAAGAGTTAGGTTCTGCATGAGCACTTCCTGGGGCCAGATCTTTGTGTCACCATGGGTGTGAAGTTCCTCTTAGTTAGGATAGCACATCTGTGATCCTGGAAGGATGAGAACAGCAGCAAAGACAATTATCAGCCCTGCAACCCCATCCTTATGTCTGTTGCCTTCTGGACCAGAAAGCCAGAAACCAAATCCCTTTACCCATTGCCTAATCCCACAAGCTTCAAAGAGTAACAAGCCTCTCTCTCACTTCTGCTGTGTTAATAATTCTGTTTCTCCATATGCTGAATGTTTCACACTCATTCTGGGATCTAGGAACTAAAAAATGTTACACAGATATATAAAATTTCAGCCAAAAAAGGTTGGCATGCCACAGAAGCCAGAGCACAAAAGTACCCTGCTTTGACTGTTGTGGGAACCAGGAGGGAAATATGAAATTAATATTAAACTTTCCAAAGTCCCACATGGCACAAAGTGAGCCAGTTGCCCTACAGGGTAGCAAAGCTAAATTTAATTGCAAATTACATTACTTTCTGGAGGAGAATGCAAAGATACTTTACTGTACCCAGTGAATAAAACCTCCTGAAACACCCAACCTGATGCTTCATTTGATGCTGGCATCAAATGTTGCAGTTGAACTGGATTCCATGTTGCAGAACATCTGATATCCTAAGTCACAGGATTTACCAACTTCCATCTTATTTACCTTGTTTAAGTGAGAGTGCAAGGTGCAAGTTCATTCCAGAAAGCCTAAGTCGTCCCAACTAGGAGGCTAATGGAAAGGCATGAGGTTCTTTAGAGGACAATTCAGACCTCCACTGAAGTGAGCCACAGTCCCTAGAGGGGCAGAAACAGAACAAGCTTTTGTAAAAATTCCTGTGACAGATTAGGAGCTACTGTCTGGAAATGATCTAACAAATTTACCACCAAGAATTGTTGTCAGCATAAAATAGAAATGTGATATTTAGAAAAGCTACAATAGCATGTTTATGTTTATTTCTTACATCCCCACTTTCTGATTATGTTTTGTATTCTAAGAGTTCTTCTTTCACTCACCCTCTTTCCCTCCTTTCTAACACTCCTTTATTTCTGTCATCAGATGCCTCTTCAATTTCTCATGTTCTCATATTCCCTCTCCTCCCTTCTTTTTTCCTTTTGCTATGAAAGCTGAGGCTCTCAGCCTGGTTTGGTGCACCTGTTCCTTAACAGTGGTTTTTGGAGCAGTTTGTAGAAATGTGCTCTGGAGAGCACACAGTCCCCTTTCATAAAGCCTTCCATGGAGAAGGAATAGTCACAGGTAGAGCATCAGGATGAGAGGTAAGAAAATATTCTGCACAGCCATTGTCCCTAATGTGCAGAAATTCCCGAGCTGATCTCCACAGCAGTTCTTTTCATATACAAAATAATGAGACACCTACACAGAGTATTAAAAGAAATACAGAGAAATTCGATTTTTCTGTCATCCCATGAGGTCCAAGGCAGGGGACAAGACTCTCAGGATTTTTTTCCCACATTCCTGGGAATCATATTGAAACCAGCAGCCCTCCTCATAGACAGCAGCAGGGGCCATTGTCCTATCCACTCACTGCCATTCACTCTCAAGCATGAGCCCTCCACAGTGCAGGATGAGTCAGCTTCTACATCTTTCTCTCATTCACCACTTTTCTCATCTTCCTACTCAGACCATCACAGTCAAAGAATTCCTGCCATGGCATTACAGGCATGCATTTATGCAGTATCTATATAGGGCATACAGTGAATCCAGCTCTACCATTCATCACCAGCACCTGGCAAGCCTTGGATTTGTGTCACTACCATCAGCCCCTGTTTCTCTGTGACCTATGAAACTTAATCAGATGGGAAAGATCTTCAGTCTGAGGAATTTACAGACCACTTCAAGAAGTTGAAAGCAAAACAAAGCATCTGAGCAACAGTGCAGCAGTGCTGTGGAAAATTACATTTCCCATTTCAATAAGTGGGGTTTGATACCCACAGGCATCCTGGCAGCAAAGGAGCTGAGACTGGAAAGTGCTCTCACCGTTGTAAACAGATGAGACCATGCCACAGAGAAATAAGAGAAGCAAGGCAGAAAGGCTGGTCTTGTCAATGGTAAAAATGGACAAGTGTTAGGAGGAACAGGAAGAGGATGGAGAAGATAGAGAAAGGCATATTGGTGGGAAGCTCTCAAAATTGTGGCTTTCAAGGTCTGGAAGGAAGAGGAACTCTAGACTAGGTCTATCCCACAGGAAAAAGAGTACATCCACAATTCCACTGTGTTTTTGTGTTAAGTTACTGCATAACCTTGCAGAGTGGTGTGACCTTCTATCACCTCAATTACCACCCAGGTACTACTGCTTCCAGCGCAACAGAGAGAAGAGACAAGGGCTGGTGCTTGGTGGTGGAAATGTGACCATTTGCACTCACCTCACAATGAGAGAGCCACTGTGCTTGCCAGATGGATCAACACTTGCCTCTGCCCTCAGCTCTTAACAAGCCCATCCTGGGAAGAGGGCACAAAACCTCTGCTGACAATGTCCATGAACTCCCCAAGAGAACCTGCAGTGCCCAGCAGCTTTGTGCTCTGTGTTCCTCAGGAAAATCTCTAATCCAAGGAGGCAGAATCCAGAGGACAGGAAGCAGAGGAGAGGAGGCAGCACGTGATACAACAAGGCAGCACACCCATGGATGTGCCTTCAGCAAGGAAAAATGTCAGTGTGGGGAAACATTGGCTGAACTGGGTCCTTGCTGCCTCCACTGTAAAGACTTACCATGGCATTTGCTAAGGCTAAATGGAAATGAACAAAACAGAAAAGTTGGTGAAGCTAGCAAGGAATCATCTATCTGTATGCATTAAAAATGAATAACCATCTAAAAAGGTTCTCTCTTCAATGAGAAGATAATGATGGATGGTCAGATAAAAAATGAGTAAGAAGACAGAAAAGAAATTTTCAGTCCCTCCTGCAGCTCAGCAGTTTTAAGTCTTCCATTAATTTTAGTTACAGAGAGATGATGTATTAATTAGGTTTTGCCCAAGGCATGTCACTTTAATTAAATATCTATTCAAACTAGGAAAACAGGAAAATGGTTTATTTTCATTCCTAATTCCTCATCAAGAGCTTAATATTTTCTTACATAATTTCAAAGATTAACAAACAACTTTTATTAGAAATGAAGTCTGAAATCATTAATGAGGCACAGAAATTAAATCACAGCACAGAATTGTAGAATACGTGGTCTACAAAAATCGGTCACATATTTAATTGAGAAACTATCAGCTTGTTTGAATAGTTGTATATTTTATATGTGACATGAGCTGAAATCCACTACAGTATTTGAAATACCACAGTGCTTTCTGTGAGCCTGCAATTGCAGAATTGTGTAAATGACTGGTGCCATATAAATGCTTCCAGGAGGATCTGACCTGTTTCAAAATAATGAGATAGCCTGCCAGGTAGAAGCAGAGTTCAAATTGCTGGGATATGACTCAGCTCCTTCATTCCTGCTGCCCTTGGCTATAAAATACAGAAATTCAGAAGCAGTGGGATGAACTATTTCACATCTGAGTTGTAGGTGCTTGAACTAGCTCACCAAAACAGATGCCAGAGTTCCCTGCCTAGAGCACAGAGAAGGTGTCCTCCAAGGTCTTCAGAGGAAGAGGATGCTGCCTGCACATGTCTGTCTTACCAGTGACATCAGAGAGAGGGAATATCCCTGTGGAGATCCTCAAATTAAAATATTTTTTCGTCTTTGGGGCTTCCCCAATCATTTTACAAGAGCACTTTGCTATCATTCCTGTTCAGCAGAGAGCAGTGTCTCTGAACGAACAGTCTGCCCAAGAACCCTGTTCCTGCTCCCTTGCCCTATATACTATGAAATACTGTTAATCATCCAGAAATCATCTATAAGAGGAGGAGATGAAGGCTCCTATTTAGAGGAATAAAATTGAAACTAAGGTAATATGTGTACAAGGTGCCCAAAAGCCATACTGCTTTTTTGAGCTGTTCATTGATGGGGGGTGGGGGCAACCTGTAAAATAATAAAACTTTTTTACATAGAACCTTGTGTAATGGAGCCAGGAATCCTACAAAGGCATATACACAAGTCAAGGGGTGTAGTCCTGAACCTGAACTCTTACAGAAAGCTTCAGTTCATTTTTAACAGATTCCCACCAGCAGGAACATGAAAAAACTTTGAATAGAAAATAAATGTGGTTCTGGCTGTTCTGTTCTCGGGGGGGGAAAGGGAAGGACAAAAAAAGAAAAAAACATACATTATATGTAGAAAAATTACTGTCACTGATTAGAATAAAACTCTTTAGAATGAAAGCTGAAGAGGGCCTATCCAAGGAGCCTGGTTACAATGTCTATGATAAATTGCATCTTTTCATATTTTGCATTTATTTTTGTAGTCCAATGTCATTCATTTGGTTCTTGTGATTCATGCCCTTCAAAAAGTAGTTTGATTATTTGTGTTTATTCCTTAGTAGGGGGACTTCAGTAAAGTTCATGGAAAAGAAATAATATAGTGATCTGATCTTTTTGGATAACTTAATCAAAGCTGATTTTGAAAGCTGTGTGCAAAAAAAAACCTGGCAGCTCAAGGCTTATGAAGAAGATTAATACATTTTCCACAACACATCAACCACTGTCACTTTTCCCATGCATTTATCAGAAGGGAAGCAGTATAAAATCTTGTTGATTGTCAGTCTTATTAAACCACCTAACAAAGAAAGTCTCTTGCCAGCAATGCAGTTGAGCTCTGAAACACTCTGTGTCTTTCTCCAGCCATTGCAGTATTGTGAATTTGCGTGGGAAGTTTCCTCCTGAAGAATTATATATATACACACACACACATATATATACATATATATGTGTGTGTTTATGTTTATGTTTGCTCTCAATAGGGCTGGCCATATGCATCAAGAAAAGAGAAGAGAAGAGAAAATCAAGCAATGTCTTTTCTCAGACGATTTTACTGTATAAAGATACTATATGTGTGTATGGTGCACCTAGCCAGCAAGTTAGCCAGGGCTGCCCCCTACTCCTTCTTGCTTTTGGTTTTCTCCACTTCCCCTGAACTTCTGGCTTTTCACATTGGTAAGCAAGAAATCAACTTCATCTCGCTAGTACTGCACTTGTCTCCCTGACTCCAGGACTAGCTGGACTGACAGCAAGACCCTTCAGCTATTCCTCATCTTTATTCTCTCAACTACACTGCAAAGCATCAGTGATGAAAAATGCCATAAGACCTCAATAGCATTGCACATAGCTTCAAATGAAGCAGAAAAACTGAGAGCAATGCCCATGCAGGATATGTTGTGGTGCCATGACTAGGCAGTGACAGCCTGGAATTTTTTGGAACCTGCTGGAGGGACTTCTTTGGGGCACCTGAGAGAAATATTTATGTATGCATCCTGAAGTGTCACTTCCTAAAACCTACATGCCTGCAGACACAATAAGTCACTGGAGTTAAAAGAGATTGTGCCTACCTGAGATCACAGTGGGAACTCATGCCTGTGTGGCTTCGCTCAAAGCACCTCAGTTTTTAAAAACTGCTGTAAAACCACCATGGCTTTCCTGCAAGAGTGCTGTTTTGACCAGACAACTTTTCAGAAGTAGAAAGGACCTGGCCATCATAACAGGACATCAGCTAAATGCAAATCCAGATCTGTTCTGCACAGCAAGGTCAATCCAGAGGCTGAAAATCAGCACCAACAGCTGCACTCAGCTTCAGGGAGGATTTACTCACCTACTCACAAAATCACTATGTTTGTCCTCAGATATAATTGAGTAGGTAATCAATGCCACTGAAAACCCGACAAGATACCATGAGTACTTGAAATGGAGCCATCTCTGAGTGAAGAAAGAAGATTAGGCATCTTCATTTTAATCACTCTAATCTTTGAACCTCAGCAGATGTGGTGAGAAAAGAGTAAATTGAGTGTTGAGAGGTTTTAATTTTCAAAGCTGATTGATCAAGAAGCGTGGAATTGTCTTACATGGAGATTTTCATTATTTTTTGATCTAAAAGGAACATCCTTAGGAAACAACTCTGTTGGTTATTATTTGGTGCAAGGAATTGCATAGTTGGGGATGTGATTGTGGTCTCTGAAAAAGTTACAGGAAAGAGGGAGAGAGATAACTCTTTTCTTTTGCTTAGAATATCTATTTTTAAAATTATCTACTACCTATAATGAAACATCCCCAACACAGGCTAGCACAAGAGTCCCAGATGTAATAGTGCTTGCCTATTAAGTTAATCAAACCAGGAATGCTTGCTACTGAATGAAATATAGACTTGTGCAAAGGATTTTGTCAGATATTTGCAGAATTGTTAAGGTCATACATTTGGACATGACCTCATTACACAGATGTCCCAGAGTTATGATAAGAAATAGATTCCTTGCTATAAACCCCATAATGCTTCAAAACTGTTTTTTTTTTTTTTACTGGGCATTGCTGATGACTATATCTAATCAAAGCTGCTTCTCCTCACCAGTTGTACAAGAATCCTCTTCTTCAGATATATTATTTGTAAAGCATTAGGGATCCAGAATTAGATCAGCTGTTCTTGAAACAGGTACCATCTATACCCTTACCAATATGGACACAGTTTTCCCTCCATTCACCTTCCACCTCTGAACACTCTGTATGGAAGTAAAACAAACAAAATACCTGACACAGCCGGCAGCATTTTTCCTCTTGTAACTCAGAGGACAGGAGTTTTACTATAGAGAGGTACAAAACTTTCAAGAGTATGTAATTATCATGACTATCTTAGTTCTTTGTGGCCAACTTCAGATATTTCTTACAACTCTGATGCAAACATTTTGCCTTAGAAGCCAGACCCTCCAGGAGATCACAGAAAGAAATCCTAACTCACACAATAGAAATAGCTGCTGAATGGCAGCTTGTGCTTGTCCACACTCATGCAGGGGAGATGACCAGTCTTGACCTTAACAAAAATTTCCTTTTGAAAAATAATCAGTGAGGGGAGAAAAACAAAAACTAGCTAAATTGTGTATAATATGAAAGTGATGACCTTGCTTTGAGAAGGAGGTTGCACTAAAGAACTCCAGAAGTCCCTTCCAGCCTGCATCATCCATGATCCTGTGCACAGCTCCTAGTGATACCTCTGCTCGACTCTCATGGATACCAGATACAAAATCAAGGAAATTCACCTCCAGTCAGCTCAGAACAACAACTCTTGCTAGGCACAGTGTCTGCCAATGCAAATGAAGAACTGGAGGGAAACAGATGAAGCTAATTAGGCCAAGCTATGGCAAAGGACGTGGAGCTTTCATCACTTGGAACACATTTCCAAGTTAGGTCAGCTTGCAGCAGAGTCCCCTGACTGGCAAAAGGGTCAAGTGAGAGACAGAAGAAAAACTGCCCTAGACTTTGAGACTGCCCTAAGTGCTTCAAACTCTAACACCAGTTAGTGTTAAACTCTAACACTCACCTCTAGGTTTCCTAGTGAAGGCAGGTGCTTTGTCTTAATTTGGCACTGCTTAGTGACCTGCAGTGCTGACCTTGCCAAAGAGGGAGTTGCATTTCAGCTACAAACAGCTTATAAGGGAGAAAATAATAAAGCCACCTTTATTAGGACACAAATATCTTCCTGAACAAAAAAAAAAAGATGATTCCACAAAATTGGCATGGCTTTATTCCCACACTGCTCTTCTACTTCAAACTCTATTGTACTTGTTAAAGTTTGATCCACTGGGGAACAAATTGTGTTTTAAGTGAGGTGGAAATCAAAGTAATGATTCTTAAAGAGAAAGTGGCTTCTGCTTTGGTTCCAGGCAATGTAGAGAAAGATGAACACCTCTGCAAATACTGTTGCTAAGAAAGCTTTCAAAAGGAAATAACTGAAAACAAAAGTTGTGATTTAATCCAGTCTGGCATTTAAGTACCAAACAGCCATTCGTCATTCCTTCCATACCCTTCTCTCTGGTGGACAGAAGAATCTGAAAGAAAAGGTTGTGATGAAAACAATAACTGAATTAATATCTGACACTGAAGATAATAATTATAATAATTATTGTAATGATGAGGAGAAAGAGAGAGAGTAAGAAAAGCAAAACAAGTAATGCACAATGTAATTGCCTACTACCCACTGACCAATGCCCCAAACTGAGCCTGGCCCCAACCAGTGATCAAAACCCTTCAGGTAGCTCTCCCAGTTTGTGTGCTGGACATGATGTTCGGTGGTGTGATATTCTGATAGACATGATATTGTGTGGAATATCCCTTTTATCAATTCAGGCCACCTGTGCTGGCCATGTTCCCCCCCCAGTTTATTTGGCAGCTCCTCACTGGTCAAGCATGAGACACTGAAAACTCTTTGGCTTAGGATAAGCACTACTCAGCAACAGCCAAAACATCAGTGTGCTATTAGCATTATTCTAGTATTGAATCAAAATCACAGCACTGCAGCAGGTCCTAAGAAGAAAATGAACTCTGGCTGATCCCAAACCAGGATAGTAATCTAGGATAACAACCTTGCTTACATATGCCACAGGTGGCCTGAGAAAAACTTCTGTATTCTTTTCTTGGAAATATTTCTGTTGGACCTAGAATAGCTTTTTTAAAAATAACATTTTTAATTACTTCTCTTATTTTAGTAAATCCATCTTCGTGCCTGTGCCTGTAAGAGGCAGATGCTTTATGCTCTGCTCTGCCAGGGAATACAGAGAGAACACATGAGCAGGTTTCAGGAAGAATGAAAACAAGCACCCAAGGCTGGGGCCCACCAAGCAATGCAGGTGCCATGTGTCTGCAAAGTGAGGAACTGATTTGCAATTCTGTAAGCCTTCACAGAAATATACTAAAAGGGCAGAAGACAGAAAAGGACAGAAGATTAGAAAAACTTTAAGAAAAACTGAGATGTCATAAAAAGAGATGCATATTGGATTTCTCTTTTTTTTTTGCTAATTCTCTTCCCAGTCCCACCTCATTCGGGGAACTGAGCAGCTGCCAACAACTAAAAGTTAAATGTGTAACTAAAGAGTTATCTCAAGAACACAGCTGCAGTGGAAAGTGTGTTACTCTTGCAAAACGTTTGAGGAATACTAGTTTAGACCATAAAACTCATTTGGGTGCACACTTAGAAGCAGTGATGAATGCATTCACCTATGTGCTTTGTCACCACAGGCAACAGAGAGAGTTGGGAAAAGGTTAAGTCTTGTATTTTCTTAGCTGCCTTGATTACTGTTATTTTTCTAGGTTATTATTAGAGTTATGTTAGGAAAGTCCAATTTAGAGTTAGGTTAGGAAATTCCAATTTAAGTGTGGGTTTTCTGGACAGTCCAATCTACCCTTGGATTGGCCTGGCAGCAATCAGAGTTCACCTGTTACTAGTTAAGTGGACACCCTATGAAGAGACTTTTCTGATATCTTTTTCCAGCATCTTTGTGAAAAGATGTTGATTTCAGAATGGCACCTGGGATTCCAGTGTGTGCCTGACAGGTCAGGCACTGGTAATGACAAGTCCTGATCTGCTGGTGATTTCAAGGATTACCCAAATTCCCATCCCTCCCCTTACCCATGGATCATGATTGTTTAGAGCCAGGTTGTTTCTTTCCTAGAACAAATTGAAACTGTTCTTAAAGCGTCCACTTTTTAATAGTAGTAGTAGTATTCATTATTCTGAATTCTCTAGTAATGTTTGAAAAAAGCACTAAAACCAGAAAGAAAACTTTGTAATTTCCAAACTAGTCAAACTATGTCAGCATGTACTGCAGAGCATCATTTTGAAATGACAGCAGTCTATAAGGGTAAGGCATAGGGCCTTGTGGACTCCTCCACCCCATCCCTATTGAGGGACAAATCCTTATAAGTGCAACAATGTCATTTTTTTTTCAACTTTTCCTAAGGACACTCTGTAAAAGAAGTTTATTTCCTTCTCTTCAGCAGTGTTTCAGAGTGAACTGTAGCATAGTGCAGCTTTATAGGACAGCAATTTCAGTGAGAAGTTTACAACAGATGGAAACCATGAGCTCCTTACCCTTTTAATATCCTTATTTGAAGAATCAAGAGTCTTGCTTAAAATACAAAGAAAACAATAATCCAGAAGAAAGTAGTCATGTGCCATCAAGGATGAGTGGGAAAATGAAAGAGTAGCAAAACTCACCATGGTGAATAAATATAAAGTGTTTTTATTAAAAACAAAGAAAGAAATAAACAACAACCAAAAAAAAAAACAAAAACCACCAAACAAACCTTTCTGAACAGTTTTAGGGGAAAAAGACTTCAGATATAGATAGCAAAAAAAAAAAAAGTAAAAAAAGCCTACAAGCCTACAAGACAAATATACAGCCATGTACCAGTCTGTTTGCAACCATAAGAACCTAGATGAAGTCAACACAAAGTAAATAAACCCATAAACTAACTTCAGGACACACTTCACTTCCTCAAGCACCTTTTGCTGTCCTAAGGGAGAACAGCTGGGGAACACACAGCAGCATCCTGAGAAAGATGCACAGCCTCAAAAAATCTCCTGATCAAAGTTTCAGCTCTTAGCATGCTGACTCTGACCCACACTTCAGCTATATAGAAAATAAAGAGCATAAGAATAGGGCAAACTTGACTGAAATACATTCATATGTTGCATTTATGGCAGAGGCAGGGCCAGGATGCAGCTCTCCAAGGAAGCACTGGGGCTGTTGCTGCATGCTCCCTGTTTTGTCAATTGCACACCAGCCAACATTTCCCACAAAATGCAGTTTATAATCCCAACCTTATGGTCTTTTCATAAAGTATTGCAGAGATTTTGTCTTCAAGGTTTTATATGAGAAATCCTAGAAAGTATGTATAAAGCATTCCCTGCTGACTTTCACTGAATGCAAATATAGAGTTTCTGGCTAGAATTAAACTCTTAATGCACAGATAAAATGAGAATGGGGAAACACTTCTAAAATTTGGAGAATAGGGAAATAACTTGGAATAATTCTACCTCACAGAGCATTAGTCTCTGCCACTACTACACATACAGGTGGTTTTTGCATGCCATCTGTATTTTTATTTCTGTGGCAGACAAATATAAACATCTTCTGTCTTTCAGTGGTTTCTGGTCAGTTCTCACCATGAGATGATGCTCACTATATAGAGAAGGAAAGGATCCTAATTCCATCCTGAAGACACTTCAAAGGCCTCTCAGCAAACAGATGTTTGGCACCTCTGCATCCAGCATCTACCAGTGTTTGAGTTAAAAGAAACAAGGCAAGTGATCACACTTCAGCAATAACCCAAAATTTTACTCTTGCCTTTGCAACTGCAGGAGAGTGGAGGCTTTGCCTGGACTTCAGTGTATTTTTTTGTGCAGATATCCTGGGATTTGTGTGCTGTAGTAAACAGCTTCTTTGTTCATCCATTTGTGTGAATAATACATGAATGAAGGACACTAGAGGCTCCTTGTGCCATAATGAAAATATGTCCATTATAGCTTGCTGATTGATTCTTGAACTTCAGCCTGGCAACCCAAACAAACAGGACAAACAGAGCAAAAACAACACCAAAGCTGATCAGTTGGCACTCCTCCACTACCAGCCTTCCCAAAAGAGTGCTGACATATATTATTGCTGCAAGTCTCTCTCCAAGCCCAAATCCAAAGTTATTATGTAGACTTTGGAATGCTTTCAGTGATGCCTTATTATTCACAGACTTTACTACTGAATAGCATCCTCAAACACCATTGTATGAACTTTGCATCCAAAAGCATCTAATTATTCAGTCCAACAGCCCACTCAAGCACATAGCAACCTCTCTTCCAGTGTTTGCAACAAGAGAGGCACAGGAGAGCTACTTTGAACTGTCAGCCTTGGGTTTCCACGGCTGCTTTAAAGTCCTAATGGGAAAGCAGGGAGCTATATAATGCATGGCCATGGGCTGAATTTTCTCTGAGGACACTACTCAGACAACAATGAAAAAGGCAGAGCAGCTGTTGTTGCAAAAACTCGTCTCCAGGATGAAGAAGGTGCTGGTCTCCTTCAAAGGAATGAACACAAAGAAGTTGGGAGTGCTCAGTTCCTTCGATGAGCCACCTGCACCATGGGTCTTGTCAAAAAGAAAAAGAAGACCCACTTCCTTCCTAGTCATGTGATTTTTCTAACTACTTCACACTGATTGTGTCCTTTGGGGTGTTTGGCACCCAAAGCTGCATGTTGTAAATCAAGTCATGTTTCATGGCCAGTAAATCAAAAATGTCACTCTGATGAACGAGTCAGTGAGCCCACACAGCATGCTGTAAGCCAAACTAAGGTTTATAATCCTTTTCAATTGCAATTGTGTCTTATGCCTCTCATAAAGATAGGTCATGCAAACCTTGATCTGCATGCAAACTGTAAAGGTCAAGCAGAGGATGCTGATAAGCCATCCTCACTACAGAAGTGAATCATTAACTACACTCACCTTCCAATATTAAATTTTCTGCCTGTGAAAACCAAACCAGGATATGATTGCATGATGTGGCACATACTCCCTGTACTGCCCACAGCCAGGCTGCTGCTTTTCAGTCAAATATTCTTGCCACAGGATGCTCCTGCTGTTCTTTGTTAAAGGGAGCTCAGTACCTTAGAAGGACAAGAGTTGTCTTCTCTGTACATGGGAGCCTTGAACAACCAGCAACAGGAGCTACTAATGTGGGAGAACCTCCCTGCTCCTCCTCCTTCCTAACTCCAGCTGGCACCTGTGTCAGAATCAAGCCTTCCAAGCAGTTGTCAGCAGCATCTTCCTTCTGTGGAAGCATCCATCTTAGGGACAGTCATGGCAACAGCTCCTGCTCAAGCCCAGGGCAGCTCCTGAGCCAAGCCCTCATTCCAGCAGTGCACTCTGTGTCACATTTTGTGGCTTGGTCATCCTGTTCTACCCCTCTAGAACTGAGAGCAGTCAGGTTTTGGGTTAAATATCCTGATGGATGTAGATGTTGAAGAAGGTCTGATCTTTGCTGATAACACAGCAGCTCTCCTGAGGGTGGCTTCTGTCACCTGCTGTCACAAGTTTCCATCTCTTGAAATCTCTTTACAGTTGCAACGATATCAAAGTGTAGCCTTTGTAGACAGCTTTTCCATGGTATAAATGGATAGCCCTGAGTGGATGTTTTTTCAGTTCTTGGTGTCTGAAAGTTTTAGCAAAATATGAGAAAGGGGCAATATAGGTTCAAGTCTTCACAGGTTGAAGAGGATGTAGAAAACATCTCTTATTTCCTGACCAAGAACTTAAATAAACTTTACTAATATAATCTTTTCTCACAATCTCTCTTCTAAAGAGCAGAAGAGAAGGATCCAATTTATGCACATCAAAGACCAGGTGTAAATGCCACGGTAGCAGGTAGAGAGTTATTTCAGGAAGAGCTTCAGTTCTTTCTCATTTCCCCACTCAGACTGATGAAGGATGCTAATCCCACTTTGAGGCACCCAGCTCTCCCTCCTTCCCTGGTTAGGTGCCACTCAGCCTCGTGAATTCCCCTCCTGGAGACATCAGCTCTGTTCTGGGCACTGCAGCACTTGAATATCACACCATGAAAAGTCCGCTTTTCACACCTTTCTTCAGACAGCCACAGGAAGAGAGCTTTATTTTTGATGCTAAAGATGCTCTAAAGTCTTCTGGCTTGAAGAATGTTGGCAAGGTCTACCAACCTTCATGCTAGAGAGACACCAGAATAGAATATAAAAATTCATGAAATGGCTGAGAAATATAAAAGACTGCTTTAAAAGGAAGTAAAGCTGGTCTGGAAGAACACCACAAGCTCTTCTGGATAAGTAGGTTCTTGCTGCATTTTTTTGCAAAGTGCACTTTTTAAACACTGTTTCCAGCTATCAGGGAAATAATATTGTAAATGCAAAGACTTTGCCAAAGAAAAATGGGGCAGGTGACTAAAGGATCTAGAAGAGGGAAGAATCAACAATAAACTTTGTATTAACAATAACCTCTAATAAACATAGCAATTAAGCAAGAGAACTTCTAATATGTTTATATGAGCTGCCTTTCTCCCTTGTGCTGTGTCACAGCAATAGCTGCACATTTCCTGATGATTCCTTCCTTGTGCCTTCTTTCTTAATTATGCTGTCTCTGTGCCATGGTTTCAGTTTTCATTAATTTCCTTCCTTTCTCCAAGGGAAGTTACATTCCCACTGCCTCTTTTCAAAGCATGCATTAGGTTATTGTGCCCATAATCTCATTTTGCACTACTTCTTTTGGACTGTGATCCACAGTCCCCTTGGAATGGAAGAACTCTTTGAACCATGTTATTTAGCTCTTGCTTGATTGCACTTAAATGGGAAAAAACCTGAAGGAGCACACAGCCTCTCAGTCCTAAACTCATATCTCATGTAGTGCTCCACTGCATTATTCATAAATAATGACCTCCTGCAGTGTGGTCAGGAGCAGAGCTGTACATATAATGCTGGGATGTGCCACAGTGGAACAATGAGGCTCCAGCACAAAACCTTTAGAAAAAGGTGAACTGGAACCTCACTGATGGACAAAACTGATGGAGGGGAGAATAGTGGGGGTGCAAGAAAACAAGAGGAAGGGTAATGAATTAAAATGAATTCATTTAAATATACAGGAATTTAATCATCCATGTTTGACTATTTTCTTCCAAGAAACCAGAGACATGGGACTTCTCATTTCTTTTATTGATTGGGGATCTTTTATCACTTGAGTGAAAATTACATTGACTTTATATACAGAACCTGAGAAACCCTGTGTGCCACATAGCTCTAGCAGAGCAGAGTAGAAATCCTCCAGTAATACTAAAAGCATTAAAAATGGAGTTTTTTACTGAATAAAACATGACGATGAATAATGTAGTCTGCACAGTATTTCTTGTGTTATTAATTTGATGGTAAGTTTAATTAACTTAATGCTGCCCTAAATTTTAATTTTCATTCTGCTGCAGAATCTCAAGCTGGAAAAGCCAAAGGGCTTTACAGAAGTTTTAGAGAAAACACTGATTATTGGTGAGAGTGAAAAGAGGACAGCAGCAGTTTCTGGGGATGTAAGGCATGGGCAACTGTGCAGGAAAGTGGAGCACAGACTTTGGTACTGGGTCTTCCAAAATCACCAGTAATTAAGCAAAATGCAAGGTTAATGTTGGGAAGGCAGGGGGATGCACACCACAGAATTTATTTCTTACACCAGCTGCAGCAAGCTGAGGTAGACCAGAAGGATGTGGAGAGCCTCGTGAGCCTATGCTTTAGGAGGGTTGCCAACTGAGATGTGTGTTATTTGAGTCACATGAGGATTAATATTCCAAGGAAATTTACATTTCTGAGCCCAGTTTGGTGGCCAACTCATCATGAACCCAACAGAGATGACAGGTGTCAGCAGGCAGGAGGGCCTTTTTCATGAGGAGAATTGCCAAAAGGAAGCATGCTCTAGCAGCAGGGACTATCATTAATAAAATGTTCTCTTCCCAGTTGCTTGGATGTGAGTGTCCTGCTGATGGAGCTCTGAGCTCTTGGCAGTGCTGGATCTGACAGGTTCTACTCCTCAGAGGATTTACTCACAGGGCTGAAATTGTCCTCCTGTAGCTCACACTGGTGTCTTTGGGTACACACATCCAGGCTCTAAAGGTCTGCTGTGGAGATTTTTTCACTTGTTCTCTAAGCACTGAGATGCATCCCAGGAAGGAACATTCAGAAAATTACTTTTTTATCTGTATGTTTGTTTGGTAGGGCTCCAGCCATGTCAGGCTAGAGCCAGTCTACCCTTACACAAAGGGCAAGAGCCTGACTGCCTTTAATTCAAGGAGGCCCAAGGTGGTCCAAGAGCTGGCATTCAGAAGAGAAGGGCCTGAGGTAAATGCAGAATTGCTCTGTGTGCTCTATTCTAGCCATTAATTTTGATACAGTTCAGTAAATCTGAGTACACAAAACATATTTATGTGATCCTTCAAATCTTTCTTGGATTTTCTGCTGCAAGGAGAAACACAGCCTGCTGTATTGCAGACCTACTTTCTAGCAAACTTCCCCATTTCTTCAAAGTTTTCATTGGTAAATTAAGTAGCTCTGCTGCTGGCTGGCTGCCAAGCAGCTCTTTACATTCGCAGTTACAAAGCAGGATCTTCCTAAAAAGATCTTCACTGACAGCCAAGAAATAACTTCTATCTCAAAAACAGTACATTTGGCTTTTTGAAGAATCAACCCTTTTGGCCTGGTTTTCCAGGCCAGTGGAGCACAATTACAGCATGCTCATGCACATCTGTCTTGCAAGGTTTTGATTCCCAGCCTTCATCCTTTCAGCATCACATCAAAAATCACATCAGAAATGTTTGTTTGTCCCCATGTTCCGCCAGTTGGACTCTTTCAGGTCCTCCCAGAACTGGAGTATTACTCCAGTTTAGTGAGGGAGAAAAGCCACCACAGTTGTCTCCCTGTTCCTCTCTGTCATGGGATATATCCCTCTGAGACAGACATGGCCTGGTTGCTGCTTCCATGAGCAATGGGATAACCAACATGCCTGCTCTCAGCCAGAAAATAGTGAAAAGCCTCTTCTATTAATTCCTTGCATCCCATATGACTTATAGCTTGTACAGTAATAGGAAATGTAAGGTTAAAAGCTTAAAAAGTTTCATTTGCTATTTCCACTTTGCCTTCTCAGGAAAAGAAGAACCTTTCAGCTCTTGGTGGATTAATGATTTGTTTGTGATCTCATAGAGAATTTAAGAGATCTGACAAAGCACTGTGAGCATTTCCCTGTGAATGAGGCATGACATTCCCATGCTTAGAGATCTTTCAGGAATGGGGGTGAAAGGGGGACCTGAGGAAGATTAAAATCCAAAGGGGATCACACAAAGATCTTAAAGAAGGGTTTGAATACTAGTCTGTTTAATCTGTCTTGGAATGTGAAGTGTGAGCTAGATGAGCAAGCATGGCCAAGTACAGAGCAAGAAGGAAACATGACTTTGGAGTAAATCAGAAAAATTTAGTTTTCTCCTGTTTTAAATGTATTTCTATAAACCCATATGACAGATTTTTCTGGGTTGGGTCCATTAATTAGCTACTTTTATTTGCTGTAACTATAACCTGGCTTCACTTTTAGGGAATTTCATTTTCCACCAGCAGAGGAATTGACATTTTGAGAGTGTTCATGTAAAGCTCCCGAGGTCTCTCCCAGACATCCAAGGGCATCACATTACATTTCCACCTGGCCAGATCATTTGGAGTACTTACCTCTGCGCCAGGTATTTGGTGTTCCCTTCTCCCCCTAAGTACCAGAGTTGTCTCCAGTAAATGGGTGGAGTTCACAGTAAAACCAAAAAAGAGCAGAGGGCCTCCCTGTTAAAGACACTTAGCTCCCCAAATAAGCTGCCAGACTGGTGGTTGATGAAATCAAAGAGAAGCACTAAATCTGATGCTGACAGTCTCTCATATCACCAAGAGAGACAGGCTCCTCTTAAGCACAGATTAAGAACAGAGGCCTTTTGGAAACCCCAAAAGGAGGCTGCTGCTCCCCTTGATCAAGCTCAAACTTACCTGCTGATTATCAACAGGCACTGGCCTCCTGCTTCTGAAATTGCTTTTTGTCTCTTGCTCTTCCCAGTATGGCATCTTGCAGGTGCAGAGATATATGCTGTGTGCAAACAGCCCTCACACCTTGAAAGCAGACTTTCAAAATCTGCAATGAATATGTTTTAGCTCAATAACTTAAATAAACTTGTCATTTAGGGTCACTCTAGTATTAACTCCAGTGTGAGCAGGTTCCTTCCAGAGGAGATCTATCCATAGCAGTGCTTTGCATTTTGTATTTCAAGCCATTCTGTTTGCAGGGTTATCCTAGCACTGGCTTTCCCTAAAACTAATGACTGCTACTTCTTTTAAAATTTATAATTTTCATTTAATTCCTCTTTCATGAAGCTGATGGGTATTCCTTCTCCTCACCACTTGCACTGAAAGGTGAATAGCTCCCTCAAGTGCCCCATTCAGTCCTTCATCTGATGGAAAACTAGAGCTGACACTTTCCTTGGGAATCCTTCCCTCTGTTCTGCAATTCAAACTGCTTCTTATACTTCATCAGACAGAATATGAATAAAGAACATAGCCCAGGAGAGCAATTACCATTCAAGATGCAGCGTTTCCTTCTCTCCTGTTTACATGCAATAAAAATGGGGAAAACACTCATGCTAAAACCTGGAATTTTGAAGAAGGACACTTGGCCCCCAAGTAGGCAAAAAAACCCCAAAACAAACCACTGAGGTAATTTTTTTTTTTTTCACTGCACATAATTTTTTCTGTATCTTATTTTGCAAAATTTCATCTTGTGAAAATGACATTACAGACATCAGTGGTGTGCAAATCCCACACTTTAAGCTAAACACTCTTGGTTCAGTAGGAAATACTGGTAAAACAGGTATGGCAAATAACAAATACTTTAAAAAAAAATTTAAAATGCTATTTGTTTAATTGGAAAAGTATTCTTGATTTCAAGATTAACTTATCAGGGTGCCAATATGTTTTTACAATAAAATTCCTTTAACCCAACAACTTCAGAGGTTGCTCAGCATATGTCCTGGCAGGTTTTTAATACCTCCAAGACTGAACCTCTCTGAGCAACCTGTGACTGTGTTTGACCATTCTCACAGTAAAAATGTCTTCTGTTTAAACAGAATTTGCTGTTTTAAATAGAATTTGTGTCCGTTGTCTCTTGTTCTTTACCTAAGCACTAATTAGAACAGCCTGACTCTGTCTTCTTTATTCTTCCCATCAGGCATTCATCCACATGGATAAGACCCCTTGAGGCTTCTCTTCTCCAAGATGATGTGCCAGCTCTCCAGACCTCTTGTTAAATCAGAGATGTTCCAGTCCCTCTATCATCTTTGTGGCCCTGCTCCAGTATGTCCATGTTTCTCCTGTACTGGAGAGCTCAGTACTAACCACAGCCATTAAGGTGTGCAGTAGGGGAGTTTTCCTGGAGCAGGCACAGCTCAGATACCCCTCACTGCTGTTCAGATACCCCAAATAAGGAGACAAGATATGTCTCTGCTTTTTCAATTGCTGCCTAGCTGCTGTGTGAACTTGGGGCTTTTGGTTTATTTTCATTATCACTCTCAAATTGACTCCGTTTGCTCAGCATGTGCATGTGAATGTCTCTGAGGATCAGACTTGGTATAATACCAAGAAAAGGCAGTTGCTGACAAAAATCTGACTCTGGAATGTGATCAGAAGCTCAGTCTTGAATTCAGTCACGATTTCAGTTGTTTGAACAAGACGAAAAACGCAAAGGAGGCAAGTGTCAAAATTTCCTTCTGGACTTAGTCAGTTTGAACACTTATATTTGCAAGCACATTAAAAATTCATCTGAGCATCGTTGTGCTTTGAGTCACTCAGCATCATGTCATCTCAACTCCTGTCTTGGGGTCAGAGTCTCTCTCTTCACAGCTGTCATGGTTTCACCCCAGCTGGACACAAAGCAACACACAGCTGCTCACTCACTCCTCCCATGCCAGGATAGGGCAGAGAACTGGAAAAGTAAAAGTGAGAAAACCCATGGGTTGAGATCAAGGCAGTTTAATAGCTAAAGCAAGAGCCATGCTTGCAAGCAAAGCAAAACAAGGAATCCATTTACCATTTCCCAGGGGGTGGCAGGTGTTCAGCCATCTCTAGGAAAGCAGGGCTCCATCAGATGTAATGGTGACTTTGGAAGACAAACACCGTGATTCTGAATGTCCCCCCTTCCCATCTTCTTTCCCCAGCTTTATGTGTTGAGTATGGGATCCCTGTGGTCAGTTGGAATCAACTGTCCAGACTGTCCCTTCCCAGCTCCTTGTGCATCCCCAGCCCTGCTGCCAGGCATGCCACTGGAAGAAGGGAAACCTCAGCCCAGCAGCTGCTGTGTCCAGAGGGCTGCATGGACAGAGAGAACTGGAGCCAGAGAGAGAGTGCTCAGGAACAGCCAGTTGCTCTCAGACATGGTCACAGGTGCCTACACTGAAGAACAAGGTGGGCTGGGAAGATAGGAAAAAACTTCAGTAAAACATTTGGACAGTACAACCTGAATACGATACAGTTAAACCCAAGGGTCGTCCAGCTGCAGTTCCAGTCTGCTCACCTCAATTTTTTCTGTATAATTTTCTTTTTACATTACAGTGTTTCTCTCTCCCGCTAAATCCTCTGTGATTAGGGAGCGCAGACTGGGTTTTTAAGAGCAGCAGTCTCAGGGGACTTGAGGGAATTTAATTTCTGCTGTCAAAGATGCTGAAAACCTGAGGGAGAAAATGAGCTTTCCTGCCTGCTAGAAACAAGGAAGCTGAAGCATTTTTGAAGAAAGAGGGATGTGTGTCGGGGGGAAGCAAGATCTGATGTATATCTGCTCTGCTAAACCAAGTCAGGTTGAGAACCTCTCACTGCCCACCCTGATTACTTTTTAAGTTGCTGCCTTTCTGTTTTGGACTGCTCTGAACAGCTTCCTCCAAGATGTATCTGCCCTGAAGGAAAGCAGCCCTAAGAAGGGTCAGTGCAAAACTATCCCTGACTTTTAATAATAAGCATAGATATAAACATGGAGGTCAAACTGTCTTCAGCAATGCCCACTCTGGAAAATAAAGATAGTCTAGGATGAAATAAATGCAGTTTCATGAGGAGGTTGCTCAGAATCTCTCAGCCCTGAGCTACAGTCTTCATCTGGAGGATGGAGACAAATCCACCCCCACAGCTAGGAACATTCCATACATCCCTTAAAAAAATGGAGGTAAGGGATGGTTGTCTTATCAGCACCAGCAAGGAAACAGTTCCTCACTGCAGTTAAACACAGAAAAACAGGGATAGAGGAAATTTGGCAAGGTCTACCCCACCTCCTCTCTACCTGTTTTTATAGGTCTCTGCAGGAAAGACCCAGCAGAGCCCCAGTCAAGCTGTGCTTACCAGGAAAATCTCTTCCCAGTATCTATTCACAATCTGAGAGGTTATACTTTTAACCTGGTCTCCTCATTCCATCTACCACAAACATGGAGAACAGATTATTCCTTAACCCTCTTTCTAATAGTCTTCATAAACTTTGTATGGCCTCACATTTCTTCTCTAGCCTAAACAATTCCAGTGTTCTTCTCCCTCTCCTCCCAGGTCAGATTTGCCAGACCTTAGATCACTCATGCTGTCCTCCTCTTCACTCTTTCCCACAGAGCTACATCTTTCCAGATAATCTGGAAATTGCCTATGTTACCTCATTGAAGATTCTGAGTAGAGTAATACTTCTCTTTATTCATCCCTGCAGCTGCCATCTGGCCACTGCTTCTCTGGTGTTTGTCAGCACTGTTCAGTAGAAACAGCTTGTTTTGTCTCTCAAATTTCACCCTTTAAATTAATTTTGAATTTTGCTCTCATCTTCAAGTGCACATGTTTATGCCAGATTTATGCTATCTATGCATTTAATGTGAACATCCTCTCTTCACAAATGCAGGTAAAGTTAGCCCAGGATAGACCAGAGCATGACCTTGCTCCCTCTTGAGCAGGATGTTCCTCAGAGAATACACATCACAAACCACCTGGAGCAGTTACCCACCAGCAAGGGAAGCCAGAGGGATTTTGGGTGAGACAGCGTTTCAGAACCAAAGGTGAGTGACCTGGCTTCAGCTTTACTTTTAAGAAAGGACAAAGAAAGTGGTTGATAAACAAACAGAGTGTAGCTGGGAGATGCCTTGACTTGTGAGGATGAATGCTAAAAATTGAAGAAAAGTCATCTGCAATGAAACGTGAAGAGAGCAGGAACAGCTAAAACAAAGGGGCTGGGAAGAAGGCAGCATGTTCCTATTATTGTCCCCCATCACTCCCTGGCATATGTTTCTTTTGCTCCCTCTTTATTGTAGTTTAATTGAAAATAAATGAGCAGGAACTGTGTATTCCCATCTATGTGCTATGGTTAAGTAATACAGAGCCTTGATTCCAACTAGGACACCCAAGCAAGTTCATCACAAAGATATGAAACAAATGAATACATGATGGTGTGGTCAAGCATACAAAAAAGAAGAGAGAAAACACTCTTGATGCCATATCATCTAGCACAAAACTCAAGCACACAGTGAGATGGACAGGTCATGTTCAAGTGTGGGTCAATTGCTATAAAAATAAGCAATTCAGATCTCAATGACCCAGTCTGTGCCAAGTCTTAGGTCAGGGGAGTTAAGTAATCATTTTCCCTTGAAACATAGCTTGTGACTTCAAAACAAACGGAGAGCACTAGTGTCTAGAAGCTTAACCACTTACAAAAAGCTAGGTAGGAAACAGGCATTTTTCTTTTGACCTGAGAATCACACCAACAACTGCTGTGTAACCTAATAAATTTTTAAAAATCCAAAAAGCCAAATCAGGAACCTTTACTTTAAGGCACAGCTGTACATATTTAGGAGAAAGCCTTTTTTAACTTAAATGGGTCTTCACAACATACTTATTCCAAGTGAGCTTTGAAGAAACATGCTTTCTGATGGCTGGAGCAACACATTTCAAGCAGGATGTTTCCACATCTTCACAAGCATCCACACAGCTGCTCAGGCCCCCTCCCCAGTGGGAGGGGAGAAAGAACAGGGTGAAGAAAAGCAAAACATTTCATGAGGCAACACAGAGACAGTTTAATAAGTGCTGCAAAGACAGTCACTCACCACCTCCCACAAGCAGACTGATGCCCAGTCATGGAACAGTGGTCAGCTTGGGAGACAAAATCTTGACAGATGTGGGGGAAAAACAATCAACAAAGCAACACAGAGGTCACACAGAGCCAAGCTGCCAGAAAGCAGCAGGGAAGTCAAGGAAAAGAGCAAGCAAGGAGAGTAGTGTGCTTTAAACATACAGAACATGTAGTGGAGCCTCTATAAATGCAAGGAACTAAGACCAGAAAGCAGTCACACGGGAGGGGGTTGGGAGTAGACAGGTTTTTCCTGTTTTTCCTTTTAAAGTAGAACAGTATCTAGCTGTAACAGTGTCTGACAGAGATCTGTGCTGTACTGGCATTAGTTTCCTTACAAGAACACCGAGAACAGGAGCTGCGTTAAATCCATTTTCTTTGAAATGGATTTGTTCCAAGTGATTTTGTTTCAAGGACCCAGTCTGATTAGAGGTCATGACTGCAATTCTCTTGGAGGAAAGGAAATGGCAGGTGTCAGAGGTAATCATCTGTGATCTGCAGACACTGCTCCTGGGGCTCCAAACTGCAGCAGACCTGTCATGACAGTGATAGGTTGAGGTCATGCCAGGGAGACCAGGAGGGCAAAGGGTACATCAGTCTTGTGACAGTAATGAGGGCACCATTCAATATCCCACAGTTGCATGTTTCACTAGATTTAGCTCCTTTTCTTTTATTTTTTTTCTTATTTTTCTTGCTTCTATTGCAAGACACCACTGCAGATCACTTACCTTTGGGATCATGGTAAATAAAAGGGAATATAAGGAAAATATTAGAAGTGCTATCTTCCTGAACAAGTTACACGATTAGTTCAGAGAAAAGGGACAAACAGCTAAGTAAGTACTGAAAATCACTGCTGGAGTTTGGTAGCCAGGAGCTTTAGGTCTTTCATCATCACCCAACCTGGCAAAGACCATGAATGCTGCCCAGCCATAGTGGGTAGACCCAGCCAAGTCAAGCAACCAGATGACACCCCATACCTGGTGTGAGTCCTTTTAGTGAAAAGATTTGATGTTGCCTAGTTCAGGAAAGGTCAAAAGTGAAGAAAAACAAGATGAGAGCTCTCTCACTGCTAACTCATGGAACTGAGGACCTCCAAATCTGGCTTTGTCTTTCATGTATGATGTTATTTTCCAGTGAACTCCATTCTTGTTACAGCCTGGACTTCCCAAGTGCTGAGCACACTAAAAGCTACCAACAGCTCTGCCAACCCACATGCGCTGCAAGCAGCACTTAAACAGGTAACAAAGCCAGCAGGAGCAGAGATACACATGAAAACAGATAAACTGTTCACAAATTCACATGTGTTAATCTCAGCACCTTTATGCATACACATGCACAGACACATGCTCATATATGCACACAGACACACAATTATAAAACTACTGGCATGTTCTCACACTCAGAATCTGGGTGAAGTATAAAAACAGTACAAATACAAACAGTAGTTTTATGTTATTTGCAGTGAAGTCTTTTATTCAGGCTGTACCCACTCGGATCCCTTCTCATTTCCCTTGGACATTGCAGAGACTGGCCACCATTGCAAAGAAAAGGACAGGCTGGAAGATTTCAATCAGCAGCAGAAGCCACAGCAGGAAACTGCAGGCAAACAGGAACACAGATAAGGCCCCTCAGTGTTATTGAACTTGGGTGCAGATGGAGACCAAGTCCAGAAGAAAGTGAGAGTTAGAGAAAAAAAAAATACCTAAACAAAAATAATTCCAAAACAAACAAAAAAATCCAACACCGTGAATTTCCCTTTAGGAAACTGAATTATCAGAAATGTTGTAAAGTCTAGCACATAATGCCCTAGGCTCTCTTCCTGCACTCTGAATTTCTGCCTTCCTAGAGCCAAGGAGCTAATTACTGCCTGTGAAACCAAAGACACCATCCTGAAATAACCTGCCCTGCAGACACAAAAGACCACAACTCTTTATCAGGGAAAAACTATCCCTATTGCTGTGTATCTATTGCTTGCACACTTGCTCTGTCTCTTAGACAGCTATGAAGTTTCTTCTATTCTAAGACATTAAATTTGGAGTCAGGTAGAAACAAATAAATCAAAAAACCCTCTGTCAAAAATCAATCCACAGTAAGTTCTGTTCTTTAGATTTTATTTTGTGAGTAAAATTTTTTACTGGTCTCATGTCAGCCACCACAATTGAGCAACTTTACTCCTTTGTTCCTGTCCTTTATGATAAAAAACATGATTGCCTCAGGATTTCCTGCTCATTAAAGTAAGTTGCTCAGGTGTAAATGGAAGAGGAGGAAAAAGCAACAAACCAAGCAACAGAACTATGTGCATGAGCCCTTCACTAGCTTCTTGCACTTTACACATACTTGAAGAAAATCTTTCACTACATTTCAAGAAATTATGCTTAATTTTGACATACCATATCTTACAAAACGAATGATCCTGTCTTTTAAAAATGTAATTTGTTTTGCAGGGTGTTTCAGCTATTCACTGGAAATGAAAATAAACATTCTTGATGTGCTAAAGCTCACCTGCAGAATAGAAACTCCAGGGTGCAGCCAGTGCCAGTTTGAGTGGGTTTTGCCTCATCTGTTTCTATCTCTGACTAACAATACTCCAAACCCCAAACCACTGCTGAACGGGAGAGTGTGTTTGTGAGGCATCATTGTTACTTATCTAGATCTAACACCTTTCTGTGGCATCCCCTACTATGGCAGCATTTCACCTGACCCTTGAAGTCAGGCCCCGTGATGCAGAACAGCAGTAACTCAATTTCAGTGATATTTACAGTTCATATTAAGTTTTGCAGTCAGTATGCACCAAGTATGCACCAGGCAGGCTGGAACAGCCAGGCTTCAAATTAAATCTAGTGATGAACTCCTCCTTTCTCAGGTGTTTAGTACTGCAACCGCAGGCAACTTGCTGGGAAGAAGAGAACAGTGGATGGCTCCTCCTCCTTAGCCCCAAGCCACTGTTCATTAGGGAGGTCAAGCTGCACCTTTCTCTCTTCCCTATCTTCCCTCACAAGATGGAAACTATCTAACACATCTTTCTCAAAACCCCAGCCAGTACAGACATTTTCTTATACTTCAGCTTCCCTCAAGTGGGGTGCAGCAATTGAAGACACCACCTGCAGTGACAGCCTGTTAGGCAAAGAGGTTAGTCAGGCAGAAGGAAATCAGGATTTAGAAGCAAGCCTTGCTAGAGTGAGGCACAGGTTCCTCACCATAAAAGAGCAGCAATTCACTACTTTCTGCCTGCAGTCCCCACACAGCTCAAAGGTGAGCTGCTGCTTCATGCACATCCTACATTGACTTTCTCCTTTGTTTGTAACAGCTTGAAATTTGAATTTAAGTAGTTATTTTCCAATAGTGTAGTCTTAGCTTGCAATTAAGCCTCCATTAAATCCAGGGCTACTCTTTTATCTGCACATGGTAAGAAGCCAGCTAGCTACTTGAAGTTTAAGTTTCACTTCCATGAAACAGGAGTTTACATCCTTGCTGCAGGGAGTTTTTTTCAAGGTGTTATTATACAGCCCTTTCCCCACATTAAATGTATTAGACCCATTAGTAGTTTGAAATGCAGCTTTATTTCCCAACTCCTCCAGAGCTTCATTTTTTATACTTTTCTTCCCAGATGTTCAACACTGGAATCATAAGAATTGTTTTAACCAAATTTGACTACATCCCCCAACAGCATCTATACTACCACTGCTTAAAATCCTACTATCTGTTTTTCCATGAAGGTTAACTATTTCATCAAAGCATCACAGTAGAAAGTGAACTAATACATTAAATAAAAATTGGTGGAGTAGAAAACACACTAAAAAATATACTCAATATTTTAAGAAGTAATTTAATACATAATATTTAGGAAGTATGCTTGACCCTTAAGTTTCACCAGAGCTGTCTTCAAACACATTGGCCACAAAGTGCCCTGAGTCCAACACTTGGGGTTGCTGTGGAACATGAGACCAGCTAATTTTTGAATTTTAAGACTGGTAGTGGTTACATTACTCTTACGAAAAGATATTTGCTTTCATGGTATTTCACAAACAGTTACAAAAAGCCTGCACTAGTAACAACTGCATCAAAAGACAGCAAATCATGTAATATAAACTAGTGCCATTAAAATTCCTGCTCCTCTGAAGCTCTCATCTGTAAGAAGTTGTTTACACATTTTTCATGTTTTGATTATGTTGTTAGGAATTTTGCTTCTGGCTGTACAGACTAATTTTAGCAAGTCTCTGTTCCTACACACCTTTTGATTATTAACATTGCAATACAGTATGGGTAAGGAGGTTGTCTATAAGGCTTTAAATAGATTCTGATACATCAGCTTTGGGCCTTTAAATTATTAACCACACACCAAATCAACTAACATTGCTTGGTTGCAATGTGCTTTGATTTAGGCAAAACAGTCTGAAGAATGTTTAAAACGTATATGCAATTAAAAGGTCCCATAGCACCCTACGGTCACAGGTGTGTATGCTGATCACAGTCTTTCCTATTATTGGTCACACATTTCCCATGTCTCTCATTCTGTCTGTAACACCATCTGTAGTCCCTTACTACCAATTCCAAAGGGAAAAGCCTCTTTTTCCGGGTAGGAAGTATTTGGACTACAAATATCCCACAGCTATTCCATATCCATTGTTAAAGGAATACTATAGGCTTTATAAATATCCTAATTCTAAAATACTGCTTTGACAAGTCTGCTACTTGTAAACACATTACTGAGAATGTCAGTTATTTTACATTCCTCTCAAATCTGGACATGATTTGGCCATGGCTCCCTCTCCCCTACTCAACACATTTAACAAACAGGGTATAAGCAAATTCTGCATCAATAGCAGGATCTAGTTTTGCCTCCATTCCACCACAGATTTGTGTGAAAATATAATTTCCATTTAACATTAGCAGTTCACAGAGATTTCAAAGTAAATTTTAAAAAGCTAGAGGTAAACACACATGCTAAAAATTAATTATATTCTCTAAATTATTCAATGCTTAACAGATGTATTCAAACCAGTCATCTTTGCAATTCAATTCAAGGCTACTGAATAAAAGCAATTCCAAGCACATCCACAAGGCCCATTTAGCAGGCTGGATCAACAGCACACAGTATTTAGTTGTGAGAGAATAGTCAGGATCAAAAACAATCCAACCGAAATTTGGAGAGAGTTTAACTTCTGCTGATTTTCTTTACTACAGCCAAAACAAGATCACTGAAATACACCATGCTAGTATAAAGTTCTTATTTAATACCCCACTTTTTCATAACCACACAATTGATTTTCCCACATTTCATATAATCCTTTTTAGTCCTTAGTTCATAACTGTACAATTTCCCATTCTGAATTCCCACCAGAGGCGGCTTCATTATTTCCAGATAAAACTACACTACCATTAGCCAAGAAAATAACATTTCAAACAAAAAAGCCTAAATACAAACAAAAATGAGTGTTCATTTGGAAACTAAACAGTAAATGGATCATCATCCAAGTTCCAAAGCCAGTGTAACGTGGAAATGCAAAGTCACAAAACTAATGGGATATTTGTTAGTAGAAGCAGTACTTCCCCAAGAAGTAACATTTTTCTGCATATTTATTTGTGCAGAGATGAGTTATATTTTAGTAAGAGTTTATGTATGGTATCTGTCCAAGCTTTTCAACAAGAGTTCACATGGTTTTAATCACACAGTGCATTTCAGGGAGGAAAAACATTTACATGTGGCAATACAACTTTACTCCTAAAAAGGTGTTAGTTTGCTGTCTTAAATTGCATATAGTCAGGGATTAAACCATAATTTATCAAAATGGTAACATATGAAAGAAAGACAGTAAAAGTTTTTAGAGATATTTTATTCATGTACAATTTTATTAGCGATGTACAATAGACATTTTAATTCTCTATTTATCCTGTCTCCTTGAAGCTTGGTAAATGCTTGCTTGTATATAAAACTACACAATGCTCTTTCATGAGGACCAGAAATTGTGAAAATCTAAGTGCTACAGTATATTTTGTAGTGATTTAACACGTTGTCCAGAAGAGTTACCAGCCACTTCAATGAAGGACTTCCAAAAATATTTCTGATCAAGTTCAAATGCATCTGTTCATAAATAATGATTGGTTTGCTCATGTCCATTATACTGCTAAGTACAAATGTCTCCAACATAAAATACCGTTTCAATACATTTTTCCACATGGACAACTAGATAATCCAGTCATATTTACTTTTAAAGAAGGCTAATACAAATTTACAAGTAAAGTAACTTCAAAATTTATTCAGAATAATTATTTTTTTTCAACCAGAAGCTTTACTTTGGACAGCGCAGAAGTATATTGCAAGTGACATTCTGCAGCAGAAGCTGGAGGCTTGAGAATAACAACTAAGAAAGAGTAAATATCAGCAATACACACTTTTACAAGAATTCTGACCATTCTGAATGTTAACATGAAAGACCACATGCTTCAGTTTGTGCGCCTGTCAATCAAAACCTCCAAACAAAAGAAAAATTAAAAATTTCCCACAGAACACAGTATTTCAGAAAACGTGTTAGACACTGGCATGACATTTCCCAGATCAAATTGGCAACTGAAATTTAACATCCACATGAGCTTGTTTTGCTAAGCTTACTATTTCAGACAGCTTCACCACCTGAAAAACAGAAAATAAAGACTAAATTTCAAAACAATTCTAACTTGACTTAGCTGGATCAATCTTTTTAAACTAAATAATACCAGTAAGATACTAGAGGGAATTAGGGGTGGGATTACTATTTAGCTCAGTACTTCTTAATCGCTTTTAAATGAAAGATAATCAAGTCTTCTAAAAAAAATCTCATGGAGTTAAAAAAATCTGCTTCTCATTTATAACAAGGTATCTTGATAAAATGCTAAGTTTTAAATTTAGTGTTCCACCTTGTTATTTTGCAAGGTATTGAGGTGGTCACTCAAGAAATTATATATATCTAGAAGCCATTTCTCCCCTGAGCTTTTGTTGCAAGCATTTCTGTATCCTATTTTGATACCTTAAGGAGCCTCATCTTCTCCTGCATAATGACTCTAAATCTGTTGGAATTACTTCCTGCTTAGAATAAAATGTTATAACTGAGTAAGTGGTTCTTTGGGAAAAAAAAATCCTAAGCTTTCCCATGACACAAAATCCACCAGGTATCGTCTAATTTTTTTGCTATACATTTCTGGTACAACTTTCTTTTTCATAAACAAAGCAAAGCAACACACACACATACGAGACAGCATATCTGAACATCTGAATATCTAATTATCTTATGAGGCCACACAATGATCAACTATAATTCATGCACACTGAAATACAGTGGTTGATAAAAGAAAGTGCTACATTGCATTTCTCAGCCACCTCAATTTAAGTATTTTCTCCCAATTAATAAAGTTAAGCTCTAAGGGGAGTGGCTGACCTGATCATTGATCCAGTTTTGGTTTGTGAGGTTTAATAGCTTTTGACTGCATAGTTGCTCCCCTGACAAATAATGCACCTACTAACTTGTAAAATATTTGCTTCAGGCACTGGTGGCAATAGGCAATGGGATTTATCCTGAGCTATCTGTAGTTGATTGAATGGAGTTTTGACTTTCCAATCCTCTGCAACAGATGTTATGTTTGAAAGGAATAATCATAACCAGCTCTCTTACCATTTTTGCAGCTTCATCCAAGTCATCACACGCAAGGATTTTGAGGCCACTAGCTGTTATCAAAGCTTTGGCATCATCAACTCGTGTACCTACAGAAACAGGTAAAATGCCATTCTTACTGAACAGGAGATTACTACTGCTACTACCTACTAGTCTCATACTTCTATGAAGCCTGTTCCAGAAGTTAGTTAATAAATCTGGAAAACAACACTAGTAGTTAAAAAGCAGGAAGTCTCTTTATTAACTTTCCAATCCTCACCATCTAAATTCAAGGTTTGCTTTATTTCTCCATTGACTTCAACTCACAGGCAGCTTGCTATACAGTATGTAAGCTCAGTAACATCTGCCAATTAGAGAGAAATACATGAAAATATATATGAAGCACACTCACCTTGCAACCGTACCACAATAGGGACTTTCAGCTCCAAATCCTTTACTGCCGTAACGATGCCTTGTGCTATAACATCACATCTCATAATGCCACCAAAAATATTTACCAGAATAGCCAGTACCTACAGAATCAATGACAATATTCACATTAAAAATGGCCAGAGACACATCAGGTGAAAACAGCCCACAGCCTTCAGTCTAAGGATAATTCAAGATCTTTAACTGCATTAAGGAACTCTGCAAAAGACAGAACATTTCTGCTCTACAGAACACCATCAACCAAGTACAGTACTGTAGAGTGACATACAGCAGAGCAGGTACTTCAGGAAATGGTATTTGTCAACTCTATCTTTCCATTGTTAACAGTACTCTAACAGAGGCACCCCCACACTAGTAACTCCAAATACTGAAAACAGAAAATTTTTAAAACTCATACACAAGATCCTGTTTACACAGTTTACTTAAAAGCCAACATGTGTAGAGCTAAGATATTTGAAAAACATTTTATTCAGCAGGGTTTAGCCAGCAGTTAAGGGAACTGAAGTGGTGGAAAAGAAGGGTAAAAAGAACCATGGTCAAGAGATGGAAGACGAAACAAAGCAGGAATCAAAATGGGTAAAGAGCCTTAGATGACAAAACAAACTCAACAAAACATTCCTGTGCAACTGGTTCACGAACAGTAACTTGGTTCCCGTTATCTTGCAATTATATGAGATAGATCAGAGCATCTCATCTGTGTGACATTGTTCTTGCTCCTGCTACTAATGGGCAACTTAGACTGGCACCTCAGAAGGCTGTTCCAAAAAAGCCCTGCACTGATCCCTGAGTGCAGGCTGTGACACCAGTGGGCTGCACTGCTCTGAGTTTCAGCACCAGAATCCCAGCTATAGCTTTTTGTTGCTGTTTTGTTTCTGGTTTTTTTTGTAAAATAGTGTGTAACTGAAAGAAAGCAGAAAGGAAAAGTTGTCTTAAGAAGTCTTTTTTGGACACCCTCTGTCCATACATCAGCAGAGAATCTGCATTGCAAAAACTTTTCCCAAATCAGCAACCCTCAGAAGGCTTTTTGTTTCTTCTCTTCTCGCTGTAATTCGGGTGCTCTGTGACTGTGTCCCTCATTGCTCCCTCAATCTGCTGAAAAAACATGACGAAAGAACAAGGCTTATGAGGATGAGCTGATGGAGCTGGAGGTGTTTAGCCTGGAGAAAAGGAGGCTCACTCTCTACAACTGCCTGAAAGGATGTAGCAAGGTGGTGTTCTCTCTCCTCCCAAGTAACAAGCAGTAAGATAAGAGGAAATGGCTTCAAATTGCACCAGGAGAGTTTTAGATTAGATATTGGGAAAAATTTCTTCCCCAAAAGGGTTGTTAATCATTGGCACAGACTGCCAAGGAAGTGGCTGAGTCACCAACCTTGAAGGTATTTAAGACTTGTAGATGTGGTGCTTAAAGACATGGTTTAGTGCAGGACTGGGCAGTGTTAGACTTATGGTTGGACCCAATTTTAAAGGTCTTTTCCAAATGATTAAATGATTCTGTAACACTCTTGGAGTGTGTTTTAGACCCTGCACTTTATAATAAATCTTCCCACTGAGAAAGAGACTAATCTCCTCTGGAATATCATTCACTATTTGTTTCTGGCCCTTTCCAAAGATGAGCAAGTGGTACAAAAGCAGCATTATCATTAGCAGGTCTCACAAGTCATTCCCACCTTTTACAGTTACCCCTTTTAATATAATTTTCTTTATTTTCAAAAAGCCATAAATTGCCAAGTTCCCCAAGGATAAATATCTCTATGTAGACCATCAATCCAGCCTTCATATTATTTTCATGGGAAAGCCATTCTTCTAGTTGCAACTAATTTATTATTTTAATAATATTCAAGCACTTCTGATAAATTTTAATAGGATAAGTATTAAAGCCCTTCCAAGCCCCTTATGAAGTTATTTTATCTTACATTACATAGAACCAGTACCTTAGAAACTTGCTTGTGCACAGCACAGCAAATATTCATCTCTACAACTCTACACAAAACACAGACCCAGCTGTAAAACTGGTCCAAAAAAAAAAAAAAAAAAAAAAGTGCAAAACCAACTGAATTCTGATTTCTGTTTAAACAGCAGTGAGAGCTTCAGACTCCAAGGTTTCTGGGAAGATTCAAATACAGCTGCAATTTCAACCAGAAGATGTGAAACTGTCAACTCACAGCCAAAAACCCAATTACTTAAAAAGGTAAAAAAATTCAGTAGATCATTAGGCCTCCTTCATCTGCACCAAGATTAAGCTAAGATTTCCACCTTCTTTCTTTCTAGTTCTGTGCTTATAAAAACATGTTTTCTGGAGAACATGCACTAAGCATTGTCTTCCAGATCATTGCCTGTTTTAGCACTGTGTAGGACCTTGATATGCCAACTCTTCCCTCACCTTTTTATCAGAGGTAATAAGCTTAAAGGCTTCTGTCACTTGCTGCACTGTAGCACCACCACCAACATCAAGGAAGTTTGCTGGAGTTCCGCCGTGAAGTTTAATTATATCCATTGTGGCCATAGCCAAACCAGCACCATTGACTATATGAGAATAAAGATAACATTTAGGAATTCAGTTTATACATTCACTAGGCCATCTAAAATTCATTAAAAAGTACATACCTAAGCAGCCTATGTTTCCATCCAACCCTATATAGTTGAGATCTGCTTTTGCAGCATCCTTGTCTCTTTGGTCTTCCTGTGTCCAATCCTGCATATCAAAGATCTTCTTCTGACGATAAGCTGAATTGCTGTCAAAGTTTATCTTTGCATCCATACACATCACTGAAAGAGAAAAAACTTATCATTACTAACCATCACTTAATATTAGAATACATGAACATGTCGAAGTATGTTAAGTCAAACTTGGCATGCAGTCCAAACACAAAGTTTTGCTAAAAAGACACAGGTACCACTGTCAATAAATACAAGATTCTCTCCAGTTTCCCCATATAATCAGTGACTCAAAAAAAGGGAAGATAACTGTTTCCTGAGACACTCTAAACCCAAAAAGGCTTACAAGCTGTTTGTCAAATCTTGGCAAATTCTCTCACATTACACTGCAGCCTGGAAAAGAAGGGGGAAAATGCACTACCATAAGCAATTAGCATAAAACCAATCTTTACAGAAGGTCTCTAATTTTTTAATCCATCTTAGGTTTTTTCTTTTAGAATAAACATATGTAATGTGTGCATGACTGCAAGCACACAGAAACACAATGAAGAAGTGTCTGAGCTGGAAGAAAAAGTGTTAGCAAAAAGCACAGAGAAGTAAATTTACTTAAGATTTAGCAAGCAGAAAACCTACAGTATTCTTTACATCAGAACCAAGTTCCTGTCTGTACAAATGTATCACTTCATTTCTATCCCTCAGTGAAAATGATATAAAAACAACAGGGCATGAGAAACAGATGGGAAAGACTGGTCTGTACTGATCACTGAAGCATTATTAAAAAGAAAATTACTGTTACCCCAGTAACAGTAATAGCACATTTCCTTGAAAGAGATACTTTCATATTTAAATTTCAAACAGTTGTATCTGAATTCAAGTACCAATACTCTCTACAGGTTTATTTTTTGTACAGTGGAATTGGCTGTGATTGAACATTTAAATAACTTCTGCAACTGGATTGCTAAAATCTTGATAAACATCAAGATATTACTTAAAGCCCTACAGTCTTTCAATATATCACACTCCATCAGTTATTCAAACGCCTGAGTCATAAAGGCAGGAGATTTCTCATAGTTGCTGCTATTCTGGTTATCATCACAGTACCAATTTTGGATACATAAGATGGCTCAAGTTTCAATTTATGAATTTTGAAAACATCTGATTTCTAGGAATCCCTCATCCTGGGTAAATGCACTCTTTATTAAAAATTTAAAAATTAGAAAAGGAAGCTACTTACACTTACGATCATACTCATCAATTCAGAGCAGATTCCTACTATATTTAGATTTTTTAATTTATCTGTTTATTAAATTTGTCTTTTTACACATCATGTTAATGCTAACCCCTCTTGCTGTATACAGCTGAAGTTTCATCAATAAGAAGCAACCAAGATTTACAAAAATGTCAAGGTGTTACATGAAGAGTAGGAATAAGAAACATTACCAACTCCTGATGCATCTTCCACCATAGGATTTATTTCTATCATGGTAGCATCATATTTCAGAAAGAGATTATATAATTTGATCATATTTTCAGCTGCTTCATCCACCAGATTAGGAGGAAATCCCATTTTCTGGGCAAGCTGAAAGTAAATGAATGGTTATTGTTAACTCATGTTAGGGTGTCTCAGGTATCTCTTTAGGTATTATCTCAATGTCATTTGGCTTTTTTTCCCCCAAAAGACAAGGCAGGTTCTACATCTACAAATCCAAACTCACTTCCGTTTGAACAGATTGTTTTCAATACAGAATACTGCACTTATCCTAAAAATTGGCTAATAAAAATTTATCCTGATGTGCCTTTGCACAGCTGTACAAAAGCTAAATAAAGTACTGCCATGCAGTTGGATTTACACTGATTTAGCTCAAAACACTTAAATATCTCCTAGTTCAAATCTGTTTCAAACAAGGGTTTAAGACAACTCAGTAGTTGAATGCTCTCTACACCCTCTACAAAAATTAGAAGCAACCCTCCCATCCTCAGTAATGGGTACTTTCCCACTAAACAATTACCCTAACAGCTTGCTCCTTTTTTATGCCTTCTACTATATCGATGGGTTCCTTAATTATCGCCTCAGGATTCTCTGCAGCAACATCTTCAATATTAACACCACCCTGAGAACTGCCTATCAGCACAGGACCCTAGAACAAAAAGCAAAAAAAAGGCATAAGTACATTTATACCACACAATTGAAACACAGTTCTTCCCATTAGATACCATAGGATACTTCACAGCAATAAAACCTTTTTTGTTGGAAAAAAATTTATTTGAGCACTTTTGTTCTATGCTCTGAAGAGAGTGTTACTATCTATTCAATACCTCCATACAAAACCTTTTAATACTTTCCAAATGTAAAGTGTATGTGAGGTCCACTTTCTTTTAACAAGGAAAAATTTCCTCTATAAAGCATAGCAAAACAATTAACACCGACACACTATTTTCAAATTTTGATAGAAAGACTCAACTTCATAATCACACACATTTTATCTTTCAGGTGTCACCAGAGAAAGTGTCACTACCTTCTCACCTCCATCTTCTTTACTCACTCCTACACAAACACAGATTGAATACCAGGCATTCATTCATTCTTTCTGCCATGCTTCAACTCCAAGGACAAATGGAGGTCTGCAGAACTTAGTGATAAATTAATGTAAACCATATCTGCTCAGTAAGATCACAACGTCCAGTAACAAAAGTTACTGAACTGAAAGTAAGTCATAGCAAAACAAAATAGCTCTCAATTACCCATTAATAAAAAGAAATTAAGAAACCAGCACTGACAGCATTTGCAGCTGAGTTTATTTTTTAAAAAGCCAAATCTCAACAAAAACATGAAGGACTCACTACCATGGAACCTAAAATCTCTTCTCCAGTTCACAGTAAAGACATACTTGGATCCCTTGAATCAACCTTCCCTTATCACCACCCGTGCATGGATTATGACCATGGGTGTACTAAGGCAGCATTTCCTATCAGCTGAACTCAAAGACTAAAGTATAACTGCTAACAATTAATTATAGAAAATGTGACACCAGCTCAGAGAACATGCTTAATAACCATGCCACTCCTCTCCCACTACCATCCTTCCAAATGGAAATACATAGCTGGCATAAATATCCTGCATCTAATAACAAGCTTCAACTCAATGAACATTTTTGGATATTCTTATCTTGAACTATTAGTCAGCTACAAACTGACCATAAAGTAACTCATCGTTCCATGGAACTGACCAAAGTGAACAGTTTGGCTTAAAACACAAACCTCTACAGGTGAACAATATCCAAGTCATAGAGTCCCAGTTTCAGCTGACTATTTTAATCATTTTTCCCTCCTTAAAGGAAAAGGTTTTCAACAACATCAGGAATAAACACTATGTGCTATTCAACCTTCATACTTTCTTCTTTTGAAAGGCATTTCCTCATCCTAAGCATCCTATACAAGTTACAGTAAATACAAGCACATCTAAAAACATGACTTATAAAGTCAGCAGTAAAAACAAAGCACATCCCTATCAAAAGGCAACAACCCACACAGTATGATCAATATGTTCTAATAAGATTTCTTTTATACAAGAGCAAGAACAAGTCATGAAAACATGATTCCCTTCTTTACTTAATTTGCTTCAATCAGTTACAGTAAATTTTATTTCCATAAGCATCCTTGGTTATTGCTTACATAATTTTAATTCTAAAGTCTGTTCATTTACAGCATTTTAATGCCACCTGGTGGTGCATACGGTAACTTTTGAACCTTCCCTGCTCTATTCCAGCACACATCACAACAGAGGTGCTCAAGTCACATAATTCAACACAACTGATACTTCCCTATCAAAAAGAACACTACTGAGGAAGAAAAACGAACAAATATTAATTCCTAATATGGCTACCAAAAAAGAGTAAGACTAGATTTCTCATTCCTCCACAGGAAATTATTTCGTTCATACCTAAATATCCCCTAATTACCAAAACCACTGCCTCTGCAAACTCTTAAGCATCTGAACAGACCAAACCCAGTTTTTCTGAGCTTCAGCAAATAAAGTTCCAAGATCTGTTCCAAATCCAGGCTTCATTAAAGTTAGCAATTTATCTCCTATGCTCCAAATAGAACACTTGCCTGTCAGAACACAGACACATTTCAGTAACCACATTTGAACTGCAGCCTAAAAGACTATGCATCCACACATACAGCCCATACATGCAGAAAAGACTGACTTTCAATTTCCTAAAAGCTCTGAAGACAGACCTCTAGGCTCAAATCTCCTTAGCCATTTCCTGGACAGCATTAGTATAACAATTAGCTACTAACACTCTCAAAATCAAGGGACACATCACTGCACCTCTAGGAACCTTCACACATTGGAGAAAAAGTATGCTGGATTTATGCAGGACCATTTGCTCTTCCACAACACTGTCTCTGATCTTGTTTCTGACACTCCAAAATAGGGGGTACATGCACATGCACATGTATAGCTCTGTTTTTAAACTAAATTGCATAATCTGGTAGGCAAACGCACATTAAAACCAAAATGAAAATTATCCCCTTATTCTGCCCATCTCCCCTTTGGCCATGTGTCTCTGAATTTCAGTTGATGCTACCAATACCCATTTATTATTCTGTAAATTCAAATTGTAGTGTTACATCTTTATAACATTTAAAAACAAAGTCAGTCATATAGTCAGATACACTGGAAAACAAAATTTAGCTTGTATGCTTCTAATTTGCAAAAGCAAGTGAACAGTACAATAAACAGTTTTGCTTATTTTTTAAAAAATCCAGTTGTAACAAGTTCATTAGTTTAGTTCTATTTCTAATATTACTCACCTGAAAAGACCTTTCCATTGTTATTGCAAAATAGTATTCTCTCCTGGGATATCTGCGCTCACAGATAAATACTTGATTGCATATCCTGCCCTTCTCTCCTGTCTGCTTGGTAAACAACTTCTTTCCAATCATTTGGGAGGAGACAGCTTTTGCTTCTTCTGGACTAGAATAAAAGAAGGTCAGAATGTGACAAAGAAACTGCTGTAAAAACAGAAGTAGCAATAAAAAAGTCTTCTCTAATTTTTGTTATTTTAAGGTTAATTATTAAACACTAGTTTTAAAGAAAGCAATAGGTTCAATCCATAATGTGAAACATTGAAGTTTTTTCCACTGGATTGGATAATTTAGAAAGAACTTACGAAAAAACTATTTTCACTCCTCCTTTGAGGCCACCTTCAAATGTTCCTTTTCCTCTACCACCAGCTAAAACTTGTGCTTTTACCACAATATCTTTTGAACCTAGAATGAAAGAAAATCCAAAAATTTGTCATCTGACTACTAAAACAAATTACTTCAGGTAGAATAACAAAGGCAGCTTTAATTTTATCCCCCTTCTCCAAGCCCACCATTCAAAACATACACATGTGAATCGATGCCTATATTGTAATTCATATAGATTGTTCCAAAAATCTCAAACAATCCACAGTTTGCAGCTTTAGGCTGTTCTGTGAACAAACTTTGGTGAGTTAGTACCCAAAAATGCTGGTGTTCTGATCATCTTTAATACATGTTGGAGTCATGGAT
The DNA here is from genome assembly GCF_903797595.1 of Erithacus rubecula. NCBI lineage: Eukaryota > Metazoa > Chordata > Aves > Passeriformes > Muscicapidae > Erithacus > Erithacus rubecula. Next base: position 68,949,684 of record NC_136658.1, read on the forward strand.
GATTAAGCACCTGGTAAGAAATAGTAAGCACCTCACAGATTTTTAACAAGATCAAATTGACTGTCTGACACACCATATGCAAGGTTTTCCTCAAACACCCTTACCTGTAAATCATAACCTTCCCAGCAATGGTATGTAACTATAGCACTTAGCCAAGCCTGCTTGCCAGGTCCACTCTGGCTTACATAGAGCATAGCACTAATGCATAGGCTTGAGAGCTTTGCAGAAGTCAGAGGCCTAAACAAACCCACTGGTTTCCCCAGAGAAGGGAAAGTAAGCCCTTTAGTTTGCTTTAACTGTTTAAAAATCCTTTACAAAATATTCTTCTAGTTAGGGGAAACTGGGCATTTGAGTTTAAACAGTAAAGTGTGAGAATATAACAAAAATCAACTGGAATATTCTGAATCGTCATTGAAGGACCAAAAAAAGCAAAGAAAAAGAGTTCATCAAGTCAAAAAAAACCAAACTAAACCTGAAGTTCTGAGTTATTATTCAAGTCTGCTTACACAGAGTACAGACAGCAGCTAGACTGCAAAATGTTTAAGAGCTTTCCCACTGACATTTGTTCAGCACATCCCATTTTTTCTCATTCCACCATCAGCTGAGCCACTCTGATATTCCCAAGCCAAAAACGAACTTGCTGTTCCTTTGGATGTTAAAAGGGAACCATGGAACTGCCTAAGAAAAATTAGAGTATTCAAGCAAAACTAGCACATAAACCAAGCACAGACCAAAAGTTGTGCTGGTTCCTATTTTGACCCATGTCCTGCCTGGACAGGTGAAACTGAACTCAAATCACAACATATGCTAGGGTGGCTATAAGCAGAAGACTCAAGTCACTCTTCCCAATTAGCTATCTGTTGATTTTACTTCTTGAACGTCTACCTAACAACAGATCTCTGAATTCACACATGATTTTAAAGCTCTTTTGCAAAGGAGGAATAAAGGTTATAAACACACAAGTACATACTGATTTACTACAATGTATGACTCTAATATTTAATTCAGTTCCTGAAGATAACTATTTTTTACTGACAATCAAGTTACAATACTTTGTAACAGTCACACAAGACAACTTTTATGCAATTACTTTAAGTACAAAGTTTGTTTTCCATCTCCTACACTAAGCTGAGAAGATAAAAAGGTGCATCTACAGAGTTTTCAGAAAAGCCATGAAGTTCACCCCCAGGCACCTTCTCTGCAGCAATTATTCCTCCTAGTAACAAACACCAGAATCTGAAAAAGTCAAATGAGATCCCAACTAAAGTTCTGGCAAGATCTCAGCTGGAACATATTTAGGTCTGGGCATAAAAGTAAATTAGTACCTAAGATGATCACTGAAATGAAGAGATTCCCTTACAAGATTATGAGTTTAGCACATCCTTAAATCTAACAAAGGAGAAGAAAGCAAGAACATGATTTTGGTCTTCAGCCATACCTGTGATGGACAGAGCAAGAACACACGACTACATGTAAATCATTCACTGGTTTCTGCTCTACACCATCCAAAAACAAACACTATCTACCAAGGAAGTCAGTTTTTTAAAAGTGCAAGCGTAAAAGACCCTTCTTTATATAAAATATAAGGAAGCCTGCCAGAGAGATGAACTGGGCGGAGGCATTCTCTCTGATATTCTTAAGACAAAAAAATACGAATGCTGAGGGAAAATGCAGAGTAATGGACTGCAAAAACAGGCAGGCTAAGAATTGCCTTAAATAGTACATTCTTTTGTTCTTAGGCAGAGTAGCAGGCTAAATGCATCAATTCTCTGATCCTGAAAAGTATCTCTTTAAAATGTTATTATTATGCATTATAGTATTTTGTCAACACACATCCAAAAGAGTGTGAGAAAAACAACTTTTAATTTTTCACAATCAGTTTTGGCTGTAACATCATTGGACTAACCCTTATGCAACAACTGAGTCATTAAATGAGCAGATTACTAATGATCTGCAAATTGTTTTCCTCCAGCACTGAAAACTAGCTGCTTGATTGCATAAACAAGTTAGAGGTTAATTTGAGCAGCTATGCTTACAAGCAATTAAGCTGCACAGATGTACCTGAAACAAATTTAAGATAGTCCCAAGAAAACCATAACCCATCACACAGAAAGTTCATTGTTCAATAAACATTTTTCCCCATAGCTCCACAATCGAAAAGTACTCTAAATGAAGAGGAAGTGTTTGGTCACAGACCTCATCTGCAGTGTTCCAGCAGCAGCACTGTCACACAATCTGACACAAGAAAGAAATGTTGATACACAGCAACCCAAGAAAAAAATTTGGAGACCAGCACCTACCATGGTTTTCTACTCAGTATCAACAGTTGTGTCCTTGTTTTTTGCTTATGTGGCTTTGAAATACTGCTAGGCTTGTGTTTCAATGAAAAATAGTGGTTTCTGCCCTAGAGCAGATACCTACACAGTTTATGCCAGCAAACACATCACTAGAAGTCCCATCCTGCCTCCAGCCCTCAGCTTTTCACTGCAGCCTCATTTCTTGTGCCAGCAGAAGCACTTGTGCTATCATGCCTTGAAGCATACCAGAACAGTGATTCCCTGAAGGCAAATGCTCATCCAGCAGACAGACAGTGCTTCTGCAGATTTGTGCACCATGTGACAGGCACACACACAGGAACTTCAGTGAGCAGGACTTCAGCTTTCAGCAGGAGTAACAAATTGTAAAGCCTTAACACAGGGCACAAGAATATCAGTAGAACTCATGTGAGCAACCAAGCTAAAGGCCACGATTCTCAGAACAAGCATCTGGTAAGCACCACATTTCCATGTAAATGGCAGTCAACCCTAAAAGCATATATAAGTACAATAGCCTGAAAAAACTAAGAAATACTTAGAAAATTAAGAGTAGATACCAATGAGAACAGCTGTCTGAAATCAGAACACTGATTTAGCATTCATCTGTTCAGGACAACAAAAATATATACATTTACTAATACTACAGGTTTCATCTTCAACAATCATTAACTAGACAGTGAGAGAGTTACACAGTCAGCAAACAAAACCATTTTCACTTCTAACAATACTATTACCTATTTTTTTGTAAGGAGAAATTCTATAACTTAACCTTTCAAACTGAGAGAAAGAAAGAATCCATGCAGGCAAGCAGAAAGACACCCATGAAAAATACAATATTCTAATAAACTTACTAAGAGGCAAGAAGGGTCATTGTCCTACTGTATCTCTGAAGTTTCCTGTGCAAGTAGAAAGTCCAATGATTACAGCAGATAGGCCTGATTAAAAGGTTCTGCTTTCAAGTTTCCATTTTGACTTTTGTCAAATGACATTAATTGTCACTTCTCTGCCCAATACTATCTGTAGCACAGGTACTGCTTTACACACATTACAGACACCTTCAGAAGAACCAGAGAAGCCTAATTTCTTCAACAGTAAAGGGCAGTGACAGATTAGCAACGCCAAGTGTCAATCGATGAAGTTCTCAACCACCATTCACCTGCAAACTTATCCTGAGAGACAGACCTGTAACTTCTGCTTCAGTCTGTTCTTTAAAGTTCTTGTATCAGAAAAGGTAATCCTCCATTTATAATACAAACTAATATTTTCTTGTTGCACAGATACAAAAATCTAAGTTTAAATAATACAGGTGTATTTATTGGCATTTAGGAAGAGAAAAAATGGATTTTTAACTAAAAATAGGAGTGTCAACATAAATAATATGCTGACCCTAATTCTGTCAACAGAGCAGAGAATCTCTTCAGAGTACACTCTCTGCATTTCCTTAGTAAGTACAGCTATGGGGAATTTTAATTTCAAAATCACGTTTTTTCAGCATTTTGAAACTTTGAGTGTTGGAAAACACACTGCATGGAAATCAAAAGCATAACTATTGAAATGATTATGTGCCAGGAACCATCATACTTTCACTGAAAGGGCCATACCAGTCAGGAGACTGAACAAGATGCTGTGCTATTACAAAATATCTTCTACACAAATACTTCCTGACATTAAACAACTGCAAAAAGCTTGTCATCAGCTCACAAGACAGGTTAGGTTTTGGCAACTCCTTAAGAGGAGCAATTAAAATACAGAGGTCAAAATTTGAATGTGCTGGTTATACAAGTTGATTTTAATTAGTGAATTATCATCGACCATATATTTTGATACTTTAACTTCAAAGGAGTGAAGTGCTACAGAAGAAAGCAAAGACTGAAGCAAAATGTAAGATTCAGGTGCCAAAAAAAATAAGATTTGCCAGAATGTAAGTAAATGTTTGGTTTCTAAACTATTAATGCTGTTTATCTAGAGATTTTGACCAGGTAAGTAGGAACATAATTGCATGGGTTTTTTAACACCTGGAGCATTTCTGTTTAAGTTTGCTGCCTTAGATCATCATCTATGTCCCAGAGCAACTGGGTGTTTCAGACAACCTAAAAGACATCAGGAACAGACAGATAATCACCAACAAGGAAAACTGATAATGGCAAAACAACACTATAAATAAAAATATGACAGACATGAGTTTTCATTATGACATAGACTAGAAAACCCCAAAAACTTAAATTAGACAGCCAAGGTGGGTGTGGCATACCCTAAGGAGAAAACCATCCCAGCTTTTTACCACAGTGCCTGGAATATGTCTTTTGAAGAGCTAATAAAGGAACAGCTAGCACTTCCCTAGAAAACAGTTGCACACATTCTACTAAGCTTTATTTCTGACTACATCAAGCCTAGGATCAAAAACTCTATTCATAAATGTAGCCAGGTTTACACATTACTTTTTAAAGTTTTTATAACAGATACAAGTTGTATGTTTAAGTAACAGGCGAAAAAATAAATAACACTGAAAAGTACTTAAATAATTTTGGTAACACTGAAAAAACCTAAGAGGACTGAAAAAAATCTATTAATCACATAATTGTCAGCAGGAACACAGCCAAACCATTTGCTGGAGCCATTCTGTAGAAAGCATACCAAAACAAAACATTGTTTATAAACCACAGAGACATGGAGTTGCACTGGACCTCAAACTCCAACAGCAACAGTAGCAGACTCGATTCCAGGAGCTTTCAGTCTTCTTTCAAGAACTCTGATGTAGAAAGGTGAAATATTTTGCACTCACTCTCTCAACTACTTTTATTTTATACAGCTTCATATTTTACTAAAATTTGACAGTCTGCCATGCACATAAAGCTGTGGGATTCATTACCTGAAAACCTGACAAAGCCACCAGCACATAAAAGCAACTTCAAGATATTAATGTCTTCAAAAGTCTTACTTCTCAAATCATTATGATTATTAAAAAAACCCAGACAAGCTCAAAATATGTCACTGCCTTCCACTCAACTGTTACCAGAGGAAGGTACCAGGAGGCATCAAAACTTGAATTACAACAATACATTGCATATGGACATATGGAAGTGTCTCTTAACAAACAGCAATATTCATTTCAAATAAGTGTGTGCTGCTTAGCTATCTGCCATCATCCTGATCAAGCATCTGTTCACCAAACAGTCTTCAACTTCATTAGTCATGTTCTTGATAACACACACATATGAGCTTCTCAACCAGAACTGGTCACAGTGCTAGCTGGAATGCACACATGGCTAAGAGCAAGCCATAAACCTGAAGGCAAACAAGGCATGCTGCAGTCTCTTATCAAAGCTTTGGAACAGAACTTAGCTCATTTTTTCAAAATTTAAGTGAGATGCTTATGTAACACTGATTTAGCTACAGCCACAGCTAACCAATGGTAATCTCTGTTAATGAAAAGTTTGCATTTGCTATACATTGGGATAAAAATTTGCCCATTTCTAAGGGAAGTATTTGGAAAAGGGAAGAAATCCAATGCCAAACTCAACCTTTAGTCAGAAATCTGCCCTGTGTAAATTTACCAGGAACATGTGAATCAACACTAGGGAAACTGAGCAGAGAGTATTACCAACTGTCATTGCTATGGTCCAGACAAATATTTGATAAAACAGTTAAGCATATAAAAAGAAACAAAGAATTTCATATATACTGGCAACTACTCCTACGCAACAAAAATAAACAATGAGTGGGTGGACCAAAAAAAGTTAATTTTTTCATTCTGACAGAGATTTGTTTGTTTTGGTCTGTATTTTGTTGATTTTTTTTTTTTTTTTTTTTAAGTAGTAAATGAAAGCCAGCAACTAAATGCCTACAAAAACAAAGAAATCCAAAACACCAGAGCAAAGAATAATATGTCACCACTCAGAATGAGTTCTGGACATGTTTGAGTAATGCCTCAAAACTTCAAGTGTGTGTTCTGCTTTCGGGAAGTTTTCCCTTCTTCATCTCAAGTACCAAAGAAAGCCACAGCGCTGACTACACATCAACTCCAACAAAGTATCTGGCTGACAACCAGAAGCCCTGAATTCCTTTACCAAATGATGTCAACTCACACGCTTCACAACTTCATCCTTTTGATCCCCAAGAAATTGCCCAGAGTCCCATACTCCAGATAAGAGGCATGCCTGTGATGTCACAGGGATGACACAGAGCTATAAACCAGCAGCCAGACATACCCACACTGCTGCAGGAGCCCCCTCTGAGCAAACACAAAACAAAGAAATCCTGACCTATGAATTTCTGGGCTGTTGATTAAAGAGCCATAGACAAAGGTTCTCCTCTTCTCCTCCACCAATACCCGTGAGATATTAAACCATTCTCAGAAGTATTTTAGCAACTTCCTTGCATATTAATGAAATGTTTACAATTTTGTATCACTTACTTTCTAATAGAAACAAGATAAAGAAGGTATCTGACAATACCTGGGACATCATGTCTGAAGTAAAAGCAGCTTTTCAAATCTTTTCTATATTACAAAGCAGCATAATTTGCTCTACAAAGAAAAATTACCATTTTTTCAGATCTCATTTCTCACATTAAATCTACATACAAAACTGAAGTGAATCCAACAAAACCTATGACTTCAGGAATCATTATGAATGTATCCATTTGGAGGTGAATAGAGATCTGAGCATTTGCATAGGAGAAAGTAATATGACAACCAATATCCTTCACTAAAACTTTGTGACATGCCTAATATGTTTTTCCAGGGAGGGAAAAAAATTCCCAGCCTTTAAACTAAGAAACCCCCCCCCAAACAAACAAATAAATCAACCAACCAAAAAAAAACCATTACCTTCTAAAGCCTGACTCAATAGAAGCTGACTTCCATATTAAATCCAAATTTAACAAGATTTAACTAGGACACATTGTAGGCAAAGTGGGAAATTAACGGGCAAAGTCAAATCCTAAATTAAAGCTCAATTCTAAATTAAGTATTTAAGAACCCAGCAAATGAAACTGGATACTTTTTCATCAACAAGCCAGGAATTTATCATATAAATACAAGCCATCAAAGTCCTCCCCTCCTGTATGAAGTAGATGCATTCTGCCAGAAAAGTACACTCACAAAGGAATACAATTTTACTCTTCTTTTGTAGTCTAAAGAAAAGTATGGTTTGCATCTTCTGTTCTACATAAGATCTTGTCCCCACCAATGAAATTATTCACACAAGATTTCCTCTAACCTTGCTGGAAGCAGAAAGAAATCCAGCATTTGTACAGAGTCTATTACTCACCTCAATGAAGTAGTTGTATTAGTCTAAGGTAACAGAACTCATACCTGACCTACTCCTTCTTAACAAAGAGGTTGCTTCACAGGGAAGGCTCTCTTAAAGAGAAGGCATATTCAGAACTCCAAGCAACATCTTACCAACAAACACAGAAAAAGTACAGCCTGTATCAATCCCATGTCTATGTCTATATGTTCTTTTTAATATTATACCTATTTCTTTTGCTATTTTGTAAGCTTCATCTGGTGTATTGGCAACCACTCCATGTGGAACAGAAATGCCAGCCTCCTTCAACAGTCCCATGCTCAGGTATTCATGGAGTGATAGCCTCCTCTGCTGCTGTTGTTGCACTTGAAACCCATGATTATTGAGTATTCCTGGACTTCCACCAAGTACCTGAAGGAAAATAACAAAAAGGAAAAAAAAACCAAAACAAAATGAATAATGTGACTGTTATGAAACACTACCCTCTTTGTTTAGGTTTTAAAAAAATCTATATATTAAACAAGTATACTATAGTGCACCAGTGCAAACACCTGAACATTTAATCCTACACTTCCACATTAGTCATTTATATCAGGCCCAGCATTTGATTTTGTGAGATTTTATTGGGCAGGGGAAAAGAGCTGGTGAAGCTACTAGCACTGACAAGGACTGTCACACAAAACAACAACAAATGCAAAAGTTTACTGCATCTTTTGTGCAATTTTATGCAAATAACACCTTAATTTTATACACAAGCAAAGCAAGAAACCTACTGAATGCAGCTAATTTATTAACATAGATGAAACCAAAAGATTCATGGTAAAAAGAATACAGAAGAAACTTACATACAAAACAAACTTTTTGCCTGTATGTCTGGCACAAGCACTGCAAAAATCAGCCTGTATTAGGAAGCTTCTAACAATCTGGAGTTTTCAAGGCTTCATTTCACTTCAAATAAAGGAAACAAGCAGACGACACACGAGCTTTACTACAGCATTCCAAGCCAGCGAAGCGACAGGGCCTGGGCAGCCTCCACAGGATTCCTTCTCCAAGCAGGACGCCCTTTCCCTGGCACGGCGCAGGGAAGGAGGCTCCGTGTAACAGGAGAGGGGCGCTCGGGGCGACCTTCCCGCTGCGCGGCCCGAGAGAAAGGGGCAGCGGCGCCACGACCGTGCCACACGCACCGCCGCCTCCCGAGCTCCCCCGTGCCACCGCTCCCCAGCGCCGCAGCCAAGAACAAGCCCGCGCCCACGAATGGCATCCACGGGAACCGAGAGCACAGGCTGGCGAGCTGCGAGCTGGAATTAGAGCTGAGCTGGCACAGCCCGACCCCTCCGAGGAGCAAGGTGACGGCGGAGGGGGAAACGCGGGGACTTCCGAGCAAAGCTGGGGACGGGGCCGCTGGAAAGGAAGGGACAAGGAACCACGCAGGGAAGACTTGCCACTAGCAAGAACAGCGGCTGCGGGGGGCCGCACAGCAGAGGTGACACAGGGCGGCCAGCCCCGGCGCAGGGCAGCGCAGGACGGCGGCGGCAGCGGGCTGAGACGGGCGCTGCTCTCGCCGGCGCTCCGCAGGGAGAGACCGCGACCGCGAGCCCGGCCGGCCCGGCCCCGCTCCAGCCCCGGCCCACCCCCGCTCCCGAGCGGCCGCTACCTTCCCCGCGGTGGAACCCAGCGAGGCGCGGAGGCCGCTGCCCCTCAGCCCGGCCGCCACCCGGCTGCAGATCATGGAGGCCGCCATGGCCGAGCCCCTTCGCCCTCGGGTGCCCCTGGCAGCGCGCACGCGCCGCTCCCGGCCGGGCCGGGGCAGGAAGCGCTGGCGCGGCCCCGCCCCCGCAGTGACGCCCGCGCGGCGCCAGGCGGGGCGGCCCTGAGGGGCGCTTCCCGGCCTCGCCTTATTCCCCGCTTTTGGTTCTAATAAAGGTTGGCTTTGCTCCGCGAGGATCCTACACGGGGTGTAATCCCCCCACACAAGCTTCCGACCGCGTCGGCCTCGGCTGGCACCACCTCTGTTAGAAGGGAGAAAAGGAGCACAGCTCCCTTACGCCACGCCCACCCTCCCGGCTCAGCCTCAGGATGGAAGAACTTTCAGTATTTTCAGTCTAAGGATTACATTTTTTGTTTTCATATCTCAGGGTGTTTCCGTGCAACAGCACAAACATACCCATTCTTCCACAAGACAAGGGAGAATTTTTTTAAGTGAAAGAGGGCAGGTTAAGATCAGATATGAGGAAGAAATTGCTGTGAGGATGGGAGGCAGTGGAACAGGTTTCCCAGAGAAGCTGTGGATGCCCCATCCCTGGCAGTGCTCCAGACCAGGCTGGATGGGGCTCTGAGCAACTTGATCTAGTGGAACGTGTCCCTGCCCACGGCAGGGGGGTTGGAATTAGATAATCTTTGGGTTTCTAACTATCACTGAACTCAGCACTAGTATATTTTGCAGCCCAATCCCTCCACTCATCCCAGGCCCCTTCCCCATGTCACAGCCCCCATTTCTACCTCACACAGCTCCAGGCTGTGCATCCCACTCTGCAGTTCAGGATTTGTACTTTTTCCTCACTGTCCTTGACTCAGGTCACTAAGGAACTGAAGCAGGGACAGGTGACCCTGCAGAAACTACTGACCAGACCTTGTGATTCACAAGGAGGCAAAGCTTTTTCCTTGAAAACAAAATGGTAATTAGGAAAATAGCACTGGCCAGGGAAATTGGAGCAAGAATGTCCTCTACCAATAATAAGGTTAAAATGCAGTTACTTGCAAACAGTATTAACATCAAAGCAACATCTGATGTGAAGAAAAACCTTGTTGGAGCTGTGATTCTTCTTGAGTCATGTAACTTGAATTATCCAATAAATTACTGGATGAGTTGCCTCTTTTTGTTCTGAAACTGAAAATGCATTATCATAACTTCTCCTTGGGTAAGTATTGCAAAAGATGGAGTCGTTTTGGTTCAGTTATTTTGACAGACCAATCAAGATTTCCCTCCACAGTTGATAAATATTTCTTCTTGCCAAGGGGAAGGGAAGGAAAAGCACTTGAACTCTCTGCTCTTTCTGTCCTCTGTACATACAGTGGCTCTTCACTAGTCACAGCACCTGCTGCAGTTCCATCACAGGACAGTACATGGATGCCATTTCCACATTCAAAGAAATCTAACTCCAGGAGACTCCCCAAAATGACCTCCGCCCTGGAAAGGATTTGCAACAATGTTTACAAGAGGATGTAATAAATCTTGGCAAAACTTTAAACCTTAAGCTTAAAAGCCCAAAGCTACTGTTCACAGAGTACTGGCTGCAGGTCAAGAAACCAGACTTATATCCTGACTCAGCTGCTTGCTGCTGCAGGGAAATTGGACAACTCTCTCTGGGCTTATAATTAATTCGTGGCTTAGCAAAAAGCTGTAAGACATTCAGATTACAACTACTACTGTATCTTCTTCTCACCAGGAGTGACTTATCCTTCCAGTTTCAAGACGAACACACTTTCTACCTTATACACCAAAAGAAGAAATGTCACATGGCTGGCAATATTGAAGGACTTCTAGAAACACTGAGAAAGCTGCTGCCATTATCTATAGTCTGATACATAGCTGTATGGAGAACTTTAATTTTCTGGATGCTGTATTGTCTGATTTCCTTCTTGGCTGTGAAAACTCTGACTGGGACAGACTGTAAAAATGCCTGGATTTCTGTCTGATCACCAGTGCCACCGTCTGGCTCGGACTATCAGCACAAGGTGGTTGTAAGCCCAAATCAAAACATCAGAAACAACAATTCTTGGAAATGACACACTCAGCTTTTCTTTACTTGGTTAGAGACACAAGAAAAGACAAAAAAATCTTGGCTACAACCAGGCAAATTCCTAGTAAGTCCAGTATAAACTCACTCAGTTTGGTATAGGCTCAGCCTTGTTCAATAGCTGACCTGCAATTGCAGAGACTGTACGAGGAATGCACTGTAGATTCCCACAGATATAGATGTTTTGCTAAATCTCCAGAAATAGATTCCATCCTATTCAAAGTTTAAAATTTTGAGATTTCTTGCTAAAATCAGAATTAGATTTTTAACACAGGATTGAGGCCCTCTCTGAAATGCTCTGTTTATAAAGAAGCAGGGGAAAGGTACCTTACAAATGATATAGAAAGAGCCAAGGAGTTTTAATGAAGAACAGACAAATGATAAAGTTTGAGGCCAAATACAGCATCCTGGAAGGCTCAGGCATTATGACTAGACATGAATTTGCTTTATTATGAATTTATCACGTTTATGTAGTGACAATGGTGAAGTCTCATTTATTTCCCAGATCTTGTAAGCTTCACTGGTTGATACTTTATGGTTGAAAAACAGAGTACAGTATGAACATTAATCACTACAGCACCATCTCTTCCCAACCAGGGAAGGCTGGTAGGTGAAAGGCTCAGTGAAAGCAAAAGGATTTGGTTTGCAAAAGTGATCTTTCACATAGTTAAGCTGTGGAGCACCTTGCCACAGATGCTGCAAATGATGAAAATTTACATGGGCTCGAGAGGGGTCTTGGTAGGTTAAGGAAGATAAACAAGAAGAGGGTTAGTTCATATACAGAAGCCATTTCTGCCTTGAGAGGTCACTAAGCCACAGATGGCTGTAGAATAGTAGTCAAAAACATGATTTCTTGCCTACTGTATTCCAGACATCCATTCTAGACCTCCAGGTGCTATCTTAGATGGACAAGGAACAGACACTTTTATATTCTGATTCAGGGTCCCCTGGGATTCAGTACACCCAGAAGTTTCATTGAAGTTGAAGCACAATCCATCTTCACCTGCCTATGAGTTGCCCAAGGTCACTTGAAGTGTTAATGACAAAGCTACAAATAAAACAGAATTGTCTCAGCATCTTCATTCATTTCAATGACTCAGTCCTGTCTGTACACAGCAAAGAAATAATTAACAAGCAATGAAGACAACACACCTGTAGTACAGCTCTAATTTTCCTGTTGCTCTTGCACACACTATTATTCACTCCATATGTAAATGTGATCAGAGGTTATTTACATTTCAACATAAAAACCACATATCACACTTTGCCTGCTTTCCACTAATAACACTTATGAAGCCATAATATTAGACCAAGCAATGATTTATGGTAAAAGACAGCCATTTAATGGAAGCTTGTGGTGTCATGGAAATAATTCTGCTAAAATAAAAGTGAGGAAACAGTTAACAATGTTACAATTTCAGTATCAGGGTTCAGGATAACAATCAGCTGCTTGAATGCAAGAGAAGAAAAATCTTTCAAGTTTCAGCCAGGGAGCTGGCAGGACTTTGGTGTCATGCACTGCTGTCACATTCCACCCAGCTTCTGAATGCCAGCTTTGCAATGTAAAATATTTAAATATAATCCTTACATCTTCCAGTTCATACTTCTGCTAAGCAAAAAGTGAGCATATAGTAAATTCCATAGCCAGAAAACCATGTGTGTGAAATTCTCATAGAAATTGATGTTTTCTGCTTGTGTAGCTTCTTTTCAGTAAGCTGTTCTACAAAGTATGCTTTTCTAACCTGCTTTCCCTATGTGTCCTCTTCTTAGGGAACAGCCATGCAATAATTTTAATCTGACATAAATCTGACCTGTCTCTAACATGGTTAGTCCCATCATTCTTGCTCCCAGCTGCTCTGACTCATTGCCTCCCTCATTTGTGTACCTGAGCTGTAATTTGTGTCAGGGAACACATCCTAATAAAATAATAATCTTTGTCTCAGTTTGCTGAGTCAGGTTTGGCTTTGTACTGTTTAATCTGATTGAACTCTGTCCTATCCCCTCCCATGCCACCCACAGCATGCAAGAAAGCAGATTAATGAAAAAGAAAAAATATTAAAAGGGGGTTTTTTGGGCCTAAAAAATATCTGCCTCTTTTCCAGCAGCTGCTGGACACATGCTGCTTTAAATACATTGTTTTGGCTGTTTGTCTGAAAGAAGCACTTTCTCAGATAAAATATTAATAAACAAGTTTACAAGCATATATAAATCATAGTCTTGCAAGCTTGTCAACATACTACTGTGGCAGAGGATTTTGCTACTTTCTCATTCTTAGTTTATTCCCGTATCTCTCTTCAGTGGATGTCTATTCAACATCAAACTCAGAAAATCAGCCTATATTTGCTTCATGATCTGCAAAATCTGGCTGCATAGGCATGTCCTAAATAAATCCTAGAATGAAACCAATAAGAACAGATTCAGACAACAAAATACTTCTTTTCATACAGTATTCTCTGTATTAACGATCACAAATGTACGGTGAAAAAATTGAAACAAATCTAAACATCTGTATACAAGCAGATTGTAAAACCTCAACAAAAAATTAGCCATTTTAAAGTTTTGTAAAAAGGTAAAACTTTGCATCCTTGTTGCGATCAAGAGGAAGGGAAAATCTTGGCGTACTAACTTTGATGTGGCTTTTGTAAGTTCATTGTCTTTTTAAAATGTAAATACAGAAGTGATATAACTCATATGTACGGTGTTTCATCTGGAGATTGGGGTACTCCAGCTGTACTGGGGAAACAGATACAAATGAATGAGCTTGGCTAATGAAAAATCTTGCTACCTTGGCAATTTGCCCAAGATTATTTATTATTATTTACTAATGTCAGTAATTCAGGGTATGGGCTGACATCACAGTTAAGCAGCACAGCCAAACACTGTCAAAGGGCAAGCTTGCTTCTAGCACACCCAGCAATTCACTCCCTTCATGCCAACACTGGGATCCATCTGATGCTGTAATGAGGCACTTCAGGCAGTTAAACCCCAGAAAAGTGATCTCAGAAAATGTGAATAAGCTTCAACCAGTCTGGCCCTGTGGCCTTCCTATATAAATAAAAGCATCTGTACATAGATATTTTAAAACCTTACGAAGAAAAAAACAACAATAACGAAAAAAAACAAAACCAAACAAACAAAAACAAAAAAAAAAAACAATTTGAAAGGTCTGCAAATAAAAAACGTCTTTGTTGTGATCAAGAGGCTAAAGAAGGGGAAAATCTGACAAACTTTACAGTTGTTTATAAAGAAAATGAAAGCTTGTATCTTGTATTCTACATATCTCTGTAATTTATAAAATGTGAGAATGAAGGTAAAGATTTGTCAGCAGAAACTTTTATTTCTTCTTTATCAGTCAGGAACTGTTATTCTGCCTGTGGAGCTCTGCTTGCAGTTCCCTTTGTAAATAATTCCAACGTGACACTTCAGCGCCAGACTCTTCACAGACCAGAAACGGAGGACTAACCAAAGAAGGGCCACTTTGTAAATTCTGAACAAATCTGCGGTCAGGGACCGACTGGCTCCCTGACCTTCAAAAACAGAGTCGTATCTTGTTTTCAGCTGCCCTCATTTGCACAACGCCTTTTCCCGGTGAGCTCACCAGTGGCTGCGCGCTCAGAGAAGAGAAACCCGAGGCAAAGAGCAGGACGGGGCACCGCTCCCCCTGCAGCCTGCCCTGGAACCTCGCCACCGTCCTCGCCCGCGACGTCAGCACCACGCGCATCCTGCGCGCTCCGCTCACCCGCGGCCGAAACGCGGATCCCAAGCCGTGATTGGCGGATCCGCGGCGGGACGCAGCCCCGCCGAGCGCCCGGCGCTGCCATGGGCGAGGAGGCGGCTCAGCCGCGGCGGCCCGGGGTCGGCGTGGGGGTGGTGGTGACCAGCGCCGCGCACCCCAACTGCGTCCTGCTGGGCAAGCGGAAAGGCGCGCTGGGCGCCGGCACCTATCAGCTCCCCGGAGGCCACCTGGAGTTCGGGTAGGAGCCCCGCGCCCTCTCTCCCTCCCTCCCCGCCCTGGCTTTACCGCACCGTGCCCTGCCTGAGGCGGCCGTGCCGTCCCCTCCCTTGCCTTGCCCGCCCGCAGGGAGAGCCTGGCGGAGTGCGCGGCGCGGGAGACGCTGGAGGAGGCGGCGCTGCGGCTGCGCCACGTGCGGTTCGCCTCGGCCGTGAACGCCGTGTGCGCGGCCCAGCGCTACCACTATGTCACCGTGCTCATGAAGGGCGAGGCCGAGCCGGGCGCCGAGCCGCGCAACCAGGAGCCCGACAAGAACGAGGGTCAGTAACCACCTAGCTCCGAGCCCGTGCCACGGGCAGGGACACCTCCCACTAGATGAGGTGGCTCCCAGCTCCATCCAGCCTAGCCCTGAACACTCCCAGGTATGGGGCATCCACAGCTTCTCTGGGAAACAAAACTTCTCAGGCAGAATGACTCTCTACGCAACGGAGAACTTGCCTTGGTAGTGGCAGTTTCTATATGATCTATCTAGGCTCGCAGAGTTGTATCACAGGCACAAAGAATATCCTGAGTTGGAAGGGACCCCGAGCATCATTAAATCCCATTCTTGACCCTGCGTGGGGCAACCCCAGCAATCCCACCTTGTGTCTGAGAAGGCTGTCCAAACACTCCTTGAGCTACAGAGCCTATTCCAGTGCCCCACCACCTTTTCCTCGAGGAGCATAAACCTCCCTTGCCACAGCTTCATGCTGTTTCCTTGGGTCCTGTCTTAACTCTATATAATCTGATTTTTCTTGGTTTTTGTTTGTTTGTTTTTGTTTTTGCTTTTTGTTTCCTCTACAGGCTGGGAATGGGTCAAATGGGATGAATTTCCTCCAGCAGATCAACTGTTCTGGGCCTTACGGTGTTTAAGAGAGCAAGGTTACAATCCCTTTTCAGAAGAGCTGGATCATCTAAAGGGGTACACGGGAAGTCACCAATTAGAGTAAAAACAAATTGTATGTTATGTAAACATAAAGGACATAAATCTAAAGGACTGACACACTTTTTTTGGCATAGAAGAAAAAATATATAAAGTGCCCTGCCCATATGAAAATACTATTTTTCCCAAAGAAGAAGATGCCAACTGTAACAGTGCTTTTCCCATATTTCACACAACAGTTGTCTCTCATTCCAGACCCATTTCTTGGTTTAGTAGTTAACAATTAACATTTGCTTTTACAAAAACTCAGTGGTTTTTATCTAGTTAATTTTTATATGGATGAACAGCCATTTGGAAGTTGGCACTAGCCAGGGAAGCTTATTGACTTAAAAGCAATTGCAACAAAACTTAATCGCTTAAACCCACTTTTCTGTAATTATTGGACCAATTTTAAAACTTAGCTTTGTCTCTTAGCCTCAGTTATGAAGCTACTGTCATGAACAAAAGTTACCTTTAACAGACAGTGCCTTTTTTTCTTGCAGGCAGCAGTATACACTTGAAACTCAGAAGAGTATTAGAAATGTGAAAAGATTGTCATGACTTATTGCAGGGAATGAAAATTCCCTGACCCTTCTGGCAGTTGCTTTCATAACAGAGTTCTGTTTAGAGCCTCAGTTACATTGAATTTATTGCAGAAATGTGTCAGATCTCTGCAACTGATCTCAATTTGTTATTGAACTATTGGAATGGAGAAGTGCCTACTCTACTAGGCTGACACAAATCTCATTTATAGGTGTAGCTCCATGGCAAAAATCATACTTTGTGGCTAATAAGAGTTGTCAGTATTAAACAGCACAGATTGATGTAATTCTGTATGGCTGGCTATTGAAACTTCGTAAAATTGTGAATTTTCAGTTTGACTGATTAAATGACTGGGTTGTTAGTGAATGAAATAACAGTACCCAACAGTACATACTAAACCAAGGAGTTCATATTTTTAATTTTTCTAGAATCTGTAACCAATTTTGATTCTTTTCCAGCTGTAGTTATTAAGATATCAGCAGTTGATTTTAGAATACAACTTTTAAAGCAATGACTACTTGGCTCATTTTTTTTCTTTTCTGGGTTCTTTTATGGCACATCTCTTGTCTATTTTCTTTAGATATATTCATTGTACAAAAATGTTGTAAGGTTTATTTAATTTCTTTTGAATAAAACGCAGGCACAATACTGAGAAATTTTAATTGCCTACAATTATGAATTGACTTCTCAGTTCTTAAATCAGCTTGAAAGGTTTAAAGCTCTTCCTTACTTTGTGCATACATTTTTTTAAATGGAGATGGCCCTTCTTGCTGCGAAACAGAGTGATGAGGTGTAAGGATGCTACTGCCCCTGGCAATCCTCCTGCTTAGTGTTTGAAGTATTAATTATGAGCAACTTCCCATAGGACAGACACCCATTCTCTGAAGTGAAGAAAGAAGCAATGTTACACAGCAGTCTTGTAACCAAAAAGTCCTTTGCTACTGTACCTTTGTAAAAAGCTTATTCTATTCAAAAGTGGAGATTTACTTCCTGAAAGCAATCTTATGTACACTGAAAATTATTCCGTTCAGCTGTCAACAAAGAAGCTGTAGGAAGAGTTGACAGATGTCCTGCCCATCTGTCACAAAGAATAATGAAGAAAAAAAATATTTAGTACAATTTGAAATTTTAGAAAATATCTAGGTCCTGGTGAGAGAACAAGGACCACTGTAAAATGCTCTGTCATGCAATAAATACTTTCTTGGCATATTTTGTTAATGGTTATATTCATTCTGTCTCTTGTAAATACACAAGCAGACACTGAAATGAGGACACAAACAGTATCTCCATATGTCAGCATTTCTGTATCCTTTCTAAATTGACTGATTAAAAGACTACAGTGCAGTACTGCAACCAGCTGTCAGCAATCCCCAACGTAAATAACTTTCTTTGTATGTATCACACATTCATATTTCCCACCCCTCCAGAAAATGTGGTTCTCAGTTGACTTTTGCTGCTAAGACTCAGTCTGTTCAACTAAGTCTTTACTCTGATTTTTGGTACTTTTGCTAAATAGGAAAATGTATTATGTACATACTTAAGCCACTGAATAACAGAACACTCAATTACCATATCATGGTTCACTAAATTGTTTGTAACTGACAGAATTCACCTAAAATGGCATTAGAGTTAGCTAGCATTGAGAAACATACTCCTGAACTGTACACAGGTTGTGGCACTGATGCAAGGAAACTGATTAGGATGCATCTAATACCCAGAGTCTGATTTTATGCTAAGCAGGCAGAGCTCTTGCCTTAGCTATTTCTTAGATGTAATACATTGGATGTAATACATTGGTCTCATTTAAATATTTTAACAGAGTAACTAACAACCCAGAAAAAGAAGTGGTCATTGCTTCAGTTCCCTCTAATGTCTAGAAACAGTTACTCACCTCCACAATATTTCATTTGGTGAATTACATGATACAGCCAAAGAAGAGTTTTGGGTAGACTGTAACACTACACTTCCCATGAGTATTAATTATATATTTTTGTATTTTGTTTCAAGCATGTCCTTGTAAGTTAGAAGATAGAAGAGACTGGTGAACTGTGTCTTTGTGATGTCTTAAGAGAGAGGCATTTATAAAGAAAATACCAATTCCATTATACAAAGCATTAAGAAACTCCACTTTGCAATATTGTGTATGATTCTGATCACACATGTTTTAAGATAAAAACTAATGTGAGCTAGGAAAGGAGTAGGTAAGGTTAACTAGGATGACTGAGACAGGACACATCTATTTGGATTAATGTGAATTAAAAAGGAAAAACTTTGGTGATAAGCACCCAAGAAGAAAACATGATACTGAATGAAGGTCACAATATGTATGTATATGAATAACTTCAGGCTGTGAAAGAGGTGACAGTTTAATAACTCTGAAAATACTTCTAAAAGGAACAGCTGAGGGAAAATCAAATTCCCCATTTCTCTGAAAACAAAACCCACTGCCTCATATTATGTGACTGAATGTGACTGAAGTCCTTCTCCTTTCTACATCCTTACGGGATTTGTGCACGTTGGTCCCAGGTGGCAGCATTACTGACAGCAATGCCTGAAAGAGTACTTGAGCAAAGGAGGAATTACCTGATTCATCAGATAGTTCCTGTGAGGAACCTACAAAATGGAAAAGGGAAAAGAATTGTGATCTCTACTGCAGGAAGCTGTGCTGCAGGACAGAAACCTGTAACTGCCAGGAGCAACAGTTCATATGAGCTTTGAAATTTTATCAGAGAGTTACCTAAGAGAAAAGCAGACTCCTTAAGCAAAACAGAACAAGGAAAGGAAAGCCAAGGCAAATGCTTTTGGAAAGACAAAATAACATTGCAGCTGATGTGGAAATGCAACTGCCAAAGTAAACAAATTAGCAGGTTCAAAGAAGTGAAAAAAATATAGATGACAAGAACAGAAAAATCCTTGAGCACTTTGATCTGAAAGGAGCTAAATCTGCAGCATGTCCCAAAGTTGTCACCTCCAGGGTCCCAGGACACTTGACCAGGTATTTGGGACAGCCTTGTGGGTGGGCACTCACTGCCTCAGGGTCTGCCCAGCTTTGTGTGTACCTGAAGGGCTCACCTGAGAAGGAAGGACAGGCTTTCCACTTCTGACTCCTCCTCAGCCGCTTCTAATGCTGACTGGGCATTTTGCACAGGGGAAAATGGAGTACAAACTTCTGAAGCTCAATCAGAATTCAACCACATACTGGGATAAAATGTGCTGAGTATTGAAGTGATATGGCAACTCATCTAAGATTCAGGTTTGGAAAACTGAAGTTAGATCAAAGCTGAGTTTATTTATGACAAATCATTCATTATATATTACAATAATTACAAACTCTTTTATTACACCTTATTGCCATTATTTTTGTTCTTGATACACAGATGATCAAGAACACGGATTTAGGCAGTAACAAAAAAAGATACTAAAATTACAAACTTCATGTTTCAATTCTGTGACATAGAAAAGGCTATCATCAAAAGAGTAAAGTTACTAACAAACATACAAGGGGATTCCCCTTACACCTTTTTTCCCAGGAACTTATGTTATCTAATGTATAGTAAATACATATATATAAATATATATTTACACATCTCTTGCAAACATACATTTACACAATCACTGAAAATCTGACATCTCTTCCCCCCAGCAGACAGCTCCCAGACATTTCTCCCAGCTCCCAGAATATCTAATAGGAAAAAACAAGACTATAGTCCATGGTTTTAAATTAGTCACCCCATTTCTGAGCCAGCTGTTATCTTCTCCCTACACAGGGCTGCTGGTGTAACAAAAGGATATTGCAGTTTGTGACAAACAGCATCTAACCTACCTTCTCCACAGGAAAGGTCTACTAGGAATACTGTCCCCCTTGTACCTAGTCTGAGTCACTGCTGCTGCTTGAGGAGTCTGTTGACATAACTTCTACATCATCTTCGTTCTCTTTATTGTGTCCTGGAGGCTCTAGCATGAAGTCATTACTATGATTAGGAGGTAGCATGTTCATTGACATATCACTTGACTGCCAAGGATACTGAGGAGCAAGCACATCTGCGAAAAAAAAAAAAAAAAAAAAAAAAAAAAAAGAGGCATAACCAAGAAAACTTTCAGTTTTGCATACTGACAAATTCCAGATCACCCAGAATTTCAATTTAAAATCAAAACAAATCTTGTAATCTTTTCTGAATTTTGGACAGATTAAACCCTCCAGTAACAGCTGGAAAACATCTCATGATGGAGCAATTCTGTAAGTGTGAAAGTCTGCTCTGCCAGAGAGGCCAATTTATGTAGGTGGCTCTTGATAACTCAGAGTCAATACAGAGCTTTTCACCTTCAAAGCACAGCTTGAACTGATTTAGCATTCACAACTACTGGGAGTAAGGAAAATTAGCACAGTCTGTCAATATGCAAAAATAGATTTAAATATTAGATTTAAAAAAAAATCAGGCAGACCATAAAAATTCAGAGAAAAAGTCTTTATCTGAACAAGCTCAGAATGGAAGCCAGTGTTTTACATTGTTTACACAGCTTCAATGCTAGAACCAGTCTGCTGTTAAACCAGGCTGAACGTGTGTGCTGAGCAACCTCAAAGTTTGGAGGCTACCAAGCAGTCCAGAAAGCCTGCACATTCACTAAGGACTCAGTAATTGGACATTTCTGCAGGAGTCTCCAAAAGGACTAGATCCCATAATAAACATTCTCAGAACATGCCTCCACACACTAATACATTAAGCATCCCTACTTAAAATGCAGTTTCAACTTTCTTGTAAATTGTTTCCCTCTTACCTTGACAGTCTAGTTATCTGAGGATTTAACCTGACAGAGGAGTCCAAGACTCAATTAAGAACTTTACTGGAGGAGTTTAAATCCACATTTTCCAGCTTCTCAAGGAAAATTCCTAAAATTCCTGAAAATTCCCTTCAGTTCTTAGAGAGACAGCACTCAAAAGTAAATGGATCGACTCTGAATCCTCTGAGGCAAAGGAGCAGCCAGAATGGCTCCACCAAAACATACACAAATACATGCTCAAACTCCATTAGGAAGTCACCACCTTAACATTTCTGACCACATTTCAAAAGGACAGAAAAGACATGTGGGCCAATCCTCAGCATTTCCCTGGTGGGTTGCTATGGACAGATGTCAGGGTCCTACTCCCATTCAGCTCACTGACCCATTTTATCCAAGGCCAGAGGTTTACAAAGTGAGATGATGCAGAATATCAAGTCACTTCCTAAGAGGTGACAACAGGAGTAGACAGATGATCAGAGACACAAAATCCAAATTTACTATTTCACCAATGGAGTCTCAAGAGGGGTTTTTTTAACAAATTCAGCACAATTTTTGAAAACAAGCTTTCTATAATGCCTGGTAGAGGCTTAAGAGATATGTAAAAACTGCTACAGATCTTCTGTGAAGCCAAACTAAGACTTTTTCCACCATTTAGTCTAACTATGGTACATCAATGCTGCACAGGTATAGAGCAGCTGAACTCTTGATTCAATTACTGGAATTTACTGCCAAATTCAATTTTTACATGAAGGAATGAATCCCACTGAAGTCAATGGAAGTGCCCATTTCACAGAGCAATTAAGGGATTAAAGCTTGATTCCTACACTCAATGTATTATGCCAGCAGTTGTCCCCTGCCATGTCTTTTAAATCCAGAACTTCTAAGCATAGACTCAAAGAAAGGTAGGGAATGACAATAAACTACCTTTCTTCCAAATACAGCTTCCACAATTCCATGCTTTGTCATCACCACTAAGCAAAAGCTGCTCTAAAAGTGCTTCTTTCTAATATATCTGAAAATCACTTAATTATTTATTCAAAATATATGAAGGTAACTGAGTTTTGTTTATATTGACTTAGCTGTAGTGTCTGCAGTTTAGCATGAAATTTTAAAAAACTGCAATTTCTAATTACCTCTCTTTACTAGGTCTTCACTTCTAGGGAAGAACATTAACCATAATTTTCATTGTTTTACCTCTCACTTGGCTTTGCTAAGCAAAATGTGTAACTGTTGTGAATCTATAAACAATAAAGAAAAAACAAAACTGAGATTTACTTACCTGGAAGTCTGCCTGCTGCAAGTGCATCCCCTGGTAAGTGTCCATTGACTCCATTGGTGGATGGGTTGTTCATCTGACCCAAGAGACCACTTCTCATTTCCAGATCTGTAGGATATGGCCTACGTGGGTCCCCTTTAAGAAGAAAAATAATGCTTTGAAATATTTAACAATTGTCTTGCAGGCAGTCTAGTTTAATGACCAAAAAACCACAGCTGTGGTTGCTTGAATAAGCAACAAGCATCACACCTGTTTCATTAAATTCCAAGTCTGTCTTTTACTTAAACTATTTACTTAAACATTCAGACTTGGCAGAAAAAGCATGTTAAAAATCCCCCCAGACAACCCAAAGCAACTAAAACAAAAACACCCATCATCTTTAAAAGTTATCTTTGCTCTCCCTGCTACTTCACAGCAAGGACAAGAATTGGATCAAACACATTTTCATTTTGGACAAAGAGGGTAGTACCCAAAATTGAAACATATCATAGTAAAATTTCTGCTTCTGAATCCACTGTTTACTAACATTCTCTGAAAGAATATTGCAAGGGGCAAGAGGGAACACAACCAATCACACAGAAAAGCCTTTAGCATACTTGGCTTTGACTTATATTCGAGGTAAACATTCAGGGGAAAAGGCAAACAAGGAGAACAGAGGACACCATTCTGTTAATTAAAGCAGACAGTTTCATAATCTTTTGGAGCTACATGTGAAGTCCACAGGACTTTGGATATCCATTTTTGTTGAAAATTAGATATAACAGCTGAAAACAATGTTGTTCTAATAAACTCCAGTGGTCATTGCTGTATAAAAACATTTTAAGACCAGGTATTAACCATGACTTGTTATTAAAAAAAAAATCTACTGTCATAAACACGATTGTTACCTGGCACCCATGTCAGAGGGGCACAAACAGCATTGCTAGCACTGATCCTATGGGCATATTTAATTATTTCTTCAGAGGAAATGGCACCTGGAAGAATGGAAAAAAAAAATGTTTCTGCATTCTCAAGAGATTGCATAATTTAAATATTACAGAATATTGGTCACCAATATCTAAAAGACTGGGAATGTGATTTTGCCAAACATTAAGAGCCTGGTTCAAATGCAATGACTGTTTATAAGATTCTCAGACTGTGCAAAGATGAGCTTTGAAGTGAACTGATTTTACACAAGTGTGAATGCAATATCAATGGTTCTTAACAAGTGTACTTGACAAGCACAAAAAAAATTGCTAAAACTTCAGCTCCAGCTTTATTATACAATTTTCTGTAGCAAAGAAGTTTTTTTGTTTATTTAGTAATTACAGACTGTACCCAGAGGAGTCCTTCCAAATATGTGCTGTACAAGATTAATAGAAACTTTATTAAATTCCTTGATTTTCTAGGTGAAAGAGACATAACAAAATGATGAAAGAAATTGTAAAAAAAAAAACCCAAAACAACCCGAAGATGCCTTCCCCCTCCAGAAAAAAAAAAAAAAAAAAAGTTTTAATTTGGTAGGTGCCACAGGATGGCAAGAATTGCTACAATTACAATCTAGTATCACCAGCTAGTCAGTCTTTCAAATACAGCACATATATATGCAAACATTTTCTTCCTTTCCTTAGCAAACTTCCTGAGACAAGGTGGTAAGGCACTTAGGTAATCAGATATACTATTATCAGTCCAAGAAGACTACTGAGACACTTTCATATTAAAATACGTTTGCCACAAAAACATAATTCAATCCTGCCTTTATTCTGAAGAAATTGTTAGTTTCATAATGAAATGGAAATTTGTTTACACACAAAGCATCTGAAATCTGTGATAGCAGAATTAAAAAAATTAAAAAGGCCCAATTTGAGCTCACTAACAACTTTCTTTAGAATAGCATTTACATAGTATGTACAATCATGGATACTCACCTTTTCGTGCTTTTTCAATTGATTTCAGTTTTTCCTTTGCTTGATAAACAGCTGTTGCCTAGTTGTAAAAAATAAAACCCCACAAAGTAAATCAAACCTTCAATGCATCTTTAATTTATAAACGTCTACATAAAGTCAGCTCTGTGAATAAACCCTTTCATTTAATTGCATTTTAAAAGAGAAATTTCCGTGAACATTTTCAAAATACACAGAAATGAAGTAGGTTTAAAAGAAAATTAGCATTTAAAAAAACTTAATACCATGATAACTAAACAGTGTTTGACTACTGAGAAAAAACCCAAACCCCTAAGCTCTTATGAAGTTTTAAATATTTAAATCTTCTCAAACTAACACAACACCACTTTGCCCAGAGCCACCTTTTCAACCAGAAGATGCTCAAAAGGAAACACATCATTAAGAACTTACCAGTATGTGCTCTGCTTCTTTCAGCTGTTTCTGCAGCTGCTGAATATCATTATCCCGCTTTTCTACTACCTTTTCTAAAAGCTGCATTTCATGATGGATTTTCCCCTGATCAACTGCCAACTTCATTAGCTCTTGAAACTCTCCATCTCTCTGAATCAGCAGTTCCAGGATCTATTGAACAACAGTTTTGTAGAACTTTTAATTTGGCTAGAGTAACACACTATCAGTCATGCTACAAAGAAGAGCAAATGGCATCCATAGGAGTATTTTTGTTTGAGTGAAAAATTAAATAAAATTTCTTCCTGTTTGCAGAAACAGTGTATGAAGCACATTAAAAATTTAATAAGCAACAGGAGAAGCAGCAATGCCTTTGCAGCAGGGCAAAAGCCCCATCAGGACCATTAGCTTGAATACTGGCAAGGACAAAGGGAGAAATTAAGAACAAACAAAAGAATGAAAAAAAAATTAGAAGCATTATACTTATCCAAAGAAACACAGTTTAGAAAGTCAGCTTACCTGGCTCTCCTCTCCTGGTTGTGGAAGCTTTTGGTTTCTTGAAATTGCCAGAATTTCAATTAGTTCCCTGAAAGGAGAACTCTGTTAGCACAATTTTCTAAGGCATTACCACATCAAGTCATCCCAAAATTACCAGGGTACTGGTATCATTCTGAAGGTATCTATGGACCTGAGTATTTTATTTTTTTATAGTACAGTGTGGGCAGGGATATTTCAACCAAGAAAGCACATTTTTAAATTTGTTATTTGAGCTCATGAAGCTCATGTATTTGAACTCAACGAAGGTGCTAAGTTCCTGTTAAATAACCAAACACATAAGCAGAAGCTGAGAGAAGAAGCAACATAATGAAGTTCACTCATCCCCTTCTTCTACTACCTTTGTTTGTTGCAAGAGGATCTTCACTGTTTTACTCATCTACTTTTCTCCATTTTTTCCCCAATATACTTCTAGTTTAGAGCAATTAAGTCTACACTTTCAAATTCCAACAGAGTCTGTTATGGAACTACTTTTACAACAAGTATTTCCACAATGGTGTATTAGCTGTGCAACAAACACACAAAAATAGAAAAAAAAATGGTAATATTCTGGTGCTAGGCTAGAAGTGCTTCTCATACAGACCTCTTGATCACTGTTCCCAATATCCAGATACTCTGCCACTGTTCTGAAAAGCCAGCAAGAACCTATGGGTACTACAATGCAAAAAGGCATTTTCTGCAAATTTAGCAAAGTTATTTGACTTCTAAGGCTATGAATGGCAGTTCAACCCCATGCATGAGTAACCACCTATCTGCAGACTCTGTCCTTAGAGGAATTGATTCTTTGCTTGGTCCAGTGTAAGCAACTCAGTGGGATGTGTGAGCAATACAGCAGTGGGGCCAGAAATGTCTAAGAAGAACCTCAGTAAAGCTCTAATCTTGGTCTATGTCTCTTGGTCACTCCTGAACACCATTAGGATTTAAGCAATTAGAAAATAAAGAAATTTGTCACTGTCACTAAAGCTATATTCTACCTGACCAACACTGAGCAGTAGCAAATAAAATCCATTTCAAGTAGGTCAGCTGCCACCATCAAGGGTGATATAATTCTACCCTGTGTCAGCCAGATAATGCACAGATGTAGGTTCAAAACTATAGAAATGCTACAGATTAGACATGTGGTTTAATTTTTACCCCTACCACCAAACCAGTATTGTGACTGAGAAAGGCCTAGCTCCAGGGTGCTGCAACACTGCTGATCAACACGAAGATTCACTAAATGCTGCTCTGGGTTCATTGTGGTAGAACATTAGTTCCAGCATAAAAAAAAAAAAAAAAAAACTAGTAACTTGGACAAAGAAGAAGATTGTTTTTATTTTTCTATAAACACATGTTCTCCGGCAACCTTTATGTCACAATAAAATCTGCGATTGAGGATAAAACTTAACCAGACACAAGAAGAGCAACTCACCAATAGCTTATCCTACTCTTGGTAATCACTGAGCAAGCAAGCCACATGGATAGCACAGGTTATTCCCTCTGAAAATATTTTCCTAAGCTCCTGCTCTCCTTGAGGTGTGGAAAATAATTGGGAACCATCTAAACTTCACTGCCAGCTGTGCCTCCACCACATGGTTGACTTGGATGGGGATCACCAGCCTGGACTCAAGACCGACCATGGACTGAGTATCCGAGCATGTCTGTCATCTGAAGATGAGCTCTGCAGCCTGCTTGGGGTGAATGCAGCACTAATACAGGCACTGACCACAACAGCTTATGGCACGCAACACCATCTACGCACTTCTCACTTAAGCATAATTTTTAGTGACTAATAAATGCTAAAATCGGCGTGTGACTGTGCAACACAGGTGTCAACCAAGCGAGGAAGGCAAGCGGGAGAGAAAGGAAGCGCTCCTTCTCTGCGCAGAGGGGAGGCGAGGCAGGGCGGATGCTTTCGCGGCGGGATGAGCGCCGGGCAGCGCTGCGCAGGGCCGGGCCGAGCCCCGGCGCAGCACCAGCCCCTCTCCCGCGGAAAGAGGGCAGGGAAACGCGTACCCGCGCCCGGCCGGGACAGCGGGCCCCTCCCATCCCATCCCAAGCTCAGGGGCTCCCGCTCCGCCGCCGCTCCCGCCGGAGGCGCCGCGCACGCACCGCGCCGGGAGCCCTCACCCCGCCCCCGGTGCCCCGCCGCCACCCCGCGCCGACGGGCCGTGGTACCTGGCCAAGAGCTCGAGATCCTCCAGCGCCGCCAGGAGCCGGTCCCGGGTGCTGCTCCGCTCCCCGCCTCCCCCGCCCGCAGTTGCCCCGGCCCCGGCCCCGGCTCCCGCCGCCGCCGCCATCGCGATCCGGGCGAGGCCCGAGCGGGAACCGCCCCCGGGAGGCGCGGCGGGCGCGCGGCAGCGCCCCCGGCGGCCGAGGGGCGCGCGGCAGGCGGCGCGCGCATGCGCGGGGCTCCGGGGCGGATCCTTCTCCCGGCTCCGGCGCCTGGCGGGGCTCGAGGGACGGGGGTGTGAGGGGAAAGGAGGTCATTTCTGTCTCGTCGGGGTAGATGCGCGTCTGTCAGCGCCCTGTCTTGAGGCCGGGTCGCTGTGCTTGTTGCTCTTTGAATCACAGGGTGGTTTAGGTTGGAAAAGACCTCTGCGATGGTTGGGTCTGAGCAGCACCTGTCAGCTAGACCACGTCCAGTCCTCCCTTAAGCACCTCAGGGATTGTGACTCCACCACCTCCCTGGGCAGTCCCTTCCAATGTTTAACCACCCTTTCTGTGAAGAAAATCTTCCTGATGTGTGACTTAAACCTTGCCCCACCTCGGTATACCATTCCAGCTGGAATGCATTTGTGGATTCCCTGGGTCGCCACAAGGAGCCTTCAGGTGACACTGATGTATGCAAAAGACACAAAAACAGGATGCAGGTGAAGTGTGTGCAACTGAGTTACGTTTTCAGGGGTTAACTCAGTTTTTGAGAGTCTTGGTGTCCAAAAATCAGGGTCCCACCTCCCTGCTCAAGCAGGGTCATCCTAGAGCACACTGCACAGATTGCATCCAGAGGGTTCTTGATAATCTCCACTGAGGGAGACTCCACAACCTCTCGAGGCAATCTGTTCTAGCTCATGATCACCCACACAGTAAAGAAATTCGTCCTCAGGTTCAGGTGGAGCTTCCTGTGCATCAGTTTTTGCCCATTGCCTCTTGTCCTGTTGTTTGACACCACTGAGGAGCTCCAGGCTCCATCCTCTGACACCTCCCCTTCAGACATTTATATATGGCATTTTACTGACAACCAGAGGTTAAGTGTCTGATACTGAATGCATAACAAAAACCTGAGCTTTAAATCAGACCAAGACCAGGGTTTTACCTGGGCTGGCTGTCCCACACAGGACTAGAGGCAGCACTGACCTCCTGACACTGCCCGTGCAGACCTGTGTGTCCATGAAGGCTTGGTGTACATCACCTCTACACACAGTGGCTGGGGCAGGTAATAGGCACAAATCCTGCCCACAACCCTGCCAGCAGTCGAATTGTAATTAAAAAGTCCTGCTGTGTTGTGGGGGTTTTTAAATGCTGCTCTGTATGGGCGAGTGAAACGGGCCTCTGCTTCTGGGTGGAGTCACAGTGAAACCAGTGGAATTTTTTTATATTCATTAAAGATTCAGTAATGGGGAAAGATCCTGAGAGACCAGGGTGGAGGGAAGATGAGGGAGTACAAAGTGAGAGTTAATCTGGGGCCAGAGTTTATTAACCAGGGCAAGCACTGCCACAGAACAACAGGGAGCCCCAGACCTCGTGTCCTTCTGCTGTCAGCAGGCAGCTGCCAGTAAACAGCAGTTTTCTTCTCCCCTGATTAGAGAAAGACCTACATGAACAATAACATCCCTGACTGCTCTGGTATCTATTCTGATTATCTGTTACCTTCTGCAATAAGAATGTTCCTGAGAAATTTACATTTCTTTAAAGAAGAAAAAAAAGGCAAGAAACTAATTAGTCAATAATTATTTGAATTGTGATTTAAATAAGCAATTCAACATAATGAGATTTGTGATAAAGCAATGAGATTTGGCAACTGATAAAAAAAACGTTGCCAACAGGAGTTATTTAAAATTCCTTTGCAATGCCCGACAACCCTCAACATTCCGATTGTAAATAGTTTGGGAATTCTATTTAAACTGCATAGCAGATAAAATCTCATCAAATAATTCTTCCTTTTGAATAACTTTTGCCTGCTTTTTTTCCCCTCCTCTATTTCCTTGCTTTTGTTCAGGGAAAGATGTAATCAGTGATGGTGTCTGGTTGTGCATCCACTTCACTGATTTGTTAGTGTCTGTATGGGTGCTTAAATAGAAAGAAATAGCAACCTCGAAAACAAAGCAGTCCTTCCACTAAATCATTTTCTTCCTCATACTCATTTTGACATGTGAATTATTTAGACTTGAAGTACTTCTGCTATTTTTCATGGCAATAATGCTGGTTTCACTTGAGCTAAAAGCTTGCGGCATTAACAGGACACCCAAAGTTGACAGATGTGCATATCGGCTGTAGGAGATTTCTGTAGCCTGATCTTTCATTCTCCTTGTGCCTGGGAGCTTGTTCCCTCCTTCCTCTTGACAGCAGCACTACTCCCACCAAACCAGGCCAATATCCCACATCTTTCACTTTCACCCTTTGCTCCCTACTCATCAAATTTCTATCCCTCTTCCAGGCAACACGGACAACTGTCTGCTTGCTACTGCCCAGTCCTTTCCTTCTCCTTGCCCTGGCGATGCAGCCATGGCTGGGGAGTGCACTGGAATAGGCAGAGACTTAATTGTGCTCATGCTTCTGAGTGGGAGGACAGGGTGAGACCAGAGGTATCAGGGAATGCCTGCCTGTGCCAAGACACAGAAAGTCATTCAGACCATGTCAGAGGGGTCATCTCCTTCAGGACAAAGGGAAAGACTGGATGAAATGGGCTCATGCCCCAAACTTGTCCTATGGGCTGATTACTTTAAGACTGAGTGAATAATTTGCTGAATAGACTTCTGAAGCATTTGCTTGTTAAAACAACAGAGCCTCTGTTCCCCCAGTGTTGGTTCCTCTGTTCTTCAGTGGTTTTTGCCTTCTTTCCCCTGGGTAAACTTTTTTCATAGTTGTGTTGGTTTTGAGCCAGACCTGCTTCTTTAAAGATCATGCCCCTCCTGAATAACTATGCATTGTTCTCAATTTTTTTCCAGTAGTCTGAGAACATTTTAGTTTGTGTGGCCATACATGGATCTTTGCACAGTGAGTTTACTAGACGTTTTAGAGGCCTTTCATTTCAGATTGTCTGTTCAATGGTATACTGAATGTATTGTTAAGAATCTGCTAGCACAAGTAAAAATGGCTTATTTTATCTTGTTCTATTGAATCTTGTCTCTTCCAGAGTGGGCCTTGATGATCTGCAGAGCAAACTTATTCCTCCAAGCAGGCCTCGGAGCAGCTGATCTGATCTAATAGTTCACCAAGGCCAAGAAGCTGAGATGTTGCTAACTTCTCATGTCATAACTGCAGATTTTCACCCACCCTTAGCTCCTCCTTGGTGCTTGCCATGTGGTCCATGAGACACTTCAACTCAATAACCAGACTGAAGAATATCTCATTTGGGAGAGGGTGTTCATTTCCTTCTGTGTTACAGAGTGAACTCTAACCTATCATAGGGAGCCATGCCTTCAGAGCTTGGCTTTAGTTACAACCAATTTCATGGCACTGTGGGCTAGTGCTGAAAAGTGAAGTCTTCCCCTTCTCTTATGCATAATTCAGTGCAATTCAGACCTAGGATTCCTCCAGTGCAAAGCCTTTTCTTCCAACATAATATTGTGATTCCTTAACTTCAGGTATTCCTATCTTTCTTTTCATAAACTAGAGGGTCACTTTAGAACATAAAGGCTGAGCTGCAGAGAATCTCACCAAGAAGCTCAAAGCAGGCCTGTGCTTCAGTTAAAATCTGTGTTTTTTCTGGGCTAAAGTGCTTTTCAGCTGTCTTCTAATTTAGACATTCCAGACACTAGACATCAAGTGTTCAGTTGGCAACAGCTGAGTTTACCACACCTTAAAATAATAAGGAAAAATACTGACTACAGAAGATACATAACTCCTGAAGGCTCTCACGACCATGCATAATAAAAGCATTGCAATCACTATAAATAAAAAGGCAGGAGGATAAGCAAGGAGAGCAAGAAGTAAAAAGGACAGAACAAATACCCATTTCCACTTCCCCTAGATAATGTAAAAATAAAATTCTTTCTGACAAATATCAACTAAAATAGAAATCAAACATCTTGAGCACTGTTTGGAAGGATTTCACAGCTGTACTTTAGTCTATGAAGATGAATAATCGTCCCTCATTTATCAAGATGTCTTTACACCATTAATATTTTGAAATGTGTCTGATAAATCATGCATTTCTTATTGCTATTTTAAAATAAATCTGTGTTTCTCTGCTCACTTATGTTGGATAGTGATTTTAGACCAATGAAAAAAGACAGGAAATGAAAAAGGTGGCTTTGCTTAACTGGTGTAATTTTAGAATAGGTTATAGATGAGATAAAAATAGATAATACTATGAGCCAAAACTTATTTTTGGGGGGGAAGGAGTGTGAAACACTAGTACATATGGCCAAAACCAGAGTTTGGTATGCCATTCCAGACTGTTTCAGCACAGAATTAGCTCTGCTTTGAGCTACATTAAACTTGAGTTACACTGATTTCTTCTGGTGTAAATTTGGGCATAGAGCCCTCAAGACAGGAAGTCACCCAGGCAGAAAGCAGTCCTTGCTTTCAATCTGCTGAAGGGCTTGTGGGGACCAGTGCTGCCTCTGAAGTAGGAGGTGTTGAGTGGGAAAGAGAACCAAAATTGGCCCTGGATAGTTAGGGGAGGGAAAATAAAGAAAGAAAGAAAGAAAAAAGAATGTCCTTTGAAAAGGAAAGCTTGGCCACTAGAGATATTCACAATCCTGCCAAGTCTTCCCAGGAATAAAGGAAAATTTGAAGGCAATTAAATATGAGATTTTTTCCTCACCAAGCTAAAAGTTAATGCTGACTACTTCATGAAATAAAACATCCAATTAGAGATAATGAGACTCCTGGGGTAATCCCCCAACACATAGTAATTTTGAGACTTCATTAAGTTAAACTTGTTTATTTTGGGGAAAAAGAATCTCATTTTCCTGGTGGCTCCTGCTGTAAACTGTTTACCAAAAACTACTGGGACACCCACACAAGCTTCTGTTGAAGCCAGGCTGAAATTTAGAGTTGTTTACTTCCCCTCACAAAAAATCCAAGGGCAATGATGACAGCTGCAGTCCCTGCTCTCCCACAAGCTGAATTCCAGCTAGGCTGATAGGAGTTGCAATTTACTTAGAATGAATCTCTTCCCACATCTTCCTCATCCTTTTATTGTGCCCCATTGCCTGCTAAAGATAAAGCTGTCATCTCTTCCCATTTAGACTAGATCACCCTCTTTTAACTGGGTGAGTTCATCTTCTAATCTCCAAGATGCCGCTCAGATTTTCACCTTCTTAATGCAACTTCCAGACAGGTTTTCAAGTACTTGCAGCTGACATCAGCATCAGCTTCTGTCCTGAGATTCAGAAAGAGCAGAACACCCACCAGAAATAGAGGTACCTGGCTTAAATTAGTTGTAAGGGCCAAGTTCTAGGGTAAAGATAAAATGGAAGATTTATTTAGAAACCTACATGAGCAAAAATGAAAAAAGTGGTTTCTTTCCTAGCAGTTGGAGATGGGCAGAGGTAAAACTCGTTATGAAAGAAAAGTCTTGGGAGAACTGAGGAAAGTTTTTACTGGCAGCTGAGAAAACAGTAAGATACACTTTTCCAAAAGCAATTACAGAATTACTTATAGTCAGCAGCTAAGTAGGATCCCACGGGACATTCTGAAATCTAACAAACTACTAACAGTGCTGGTTCCATGTGAATTGAGGGGAGAGTTCATAGCTATTAAGCCTGGGAAAGAATACAATCAGTAGTGGTCTGTCCTTTGTGAAACAGGCCTTTTGTGGATCTCTACTTCAGGCTTTGCCATTTATTTGGATATTAACATATGCAGAAAGAAACTGTGCTGTTATTTAAGTGCAGGCAGAGTTATTGTGTCTGTAGATGAGTTGTTCAAGGGTTAGTGGTAGGCCAAGTGAAGAGTTGTTTCTGTAGTTTTGATCATCCACAAGCATAGGTGCTGAAAGCTCATTGAAAAGACATTCTTCAGTAGTGACTCAGTTGAATGCTTTCAGGTAGCCAACAGAGCCCTTTGGAGAGTGCCTTATCTGCTTCCAGAAAGGATGAAGCCACTCAACAGCATTGTCATCGAAAAATCAGAGACCTGTCTCAAAGGCCAGATTGGGTGGGGCCCTGAGGCGCCTAATCCAGCTGTAGGTGTCCCTGCCTATGGCAGGGGGTTGGAGCTGGATGGTATCAAGAGTCCTCACCAACCCAAACCATTCTGATTTCTGAAATGATTACTATGTTAAATTCACACCAAACTCCCCTCCAGTGGAAAAATCCTAACTACAGCTCATGTTTACCCATATCACATCTTTTTAGCTCAAACTGCAACATAGTACTGACATAAGGTCTTTAAAAGCCATGCAGTCTTACCATGCCACCTTCTGCTAGATAGGTGGCAGCTAATGAAAGTAATCTGATACGAGTTCATACATGATTAAGATAAATGTATCCCTGATATCCAAGGTCTTTTGAAATTATTCTGAGTTTCTTACCTGCTTAATATAAACTTCTTGTGCTAGGACTTGTTTCTTGTGCCTTGTAAAGGCACAGAACCTTGCTCAGCTCCATGCTGCCTGTCAAAATTTCATATGTCATGCAAATGACAGTGCCAGCATTGGAAAATACTTCATTAAAAGCCGCTTTGTAGGCATGAGCTTGAGCACATAAGGCATATATGCTAAATGAACATTGGAATGCAGAATATGAAACCAACCTGTACAATCTGTCACATCTTTACAGACCTTGAAAAGTGTCATGACAGCAGAATAATTTGCATGTTTTCATTTCTCTTAACCTCACCGAATTTGTTTCATAATGCCTGCCTTTCCCTGCCCCCATCCCAGTAAGAGCTGTGTAGTCACTATGGTAGGGAGGGAATGTGGCCAGGCTGGGATCACAAGTATTCCATGTCCCCAGGTGCTTCATAAATGGCACTTAGGTTATCTGGTAATAAAGTTGGCAATTTAAAGAATGCCATAGGAGTGAGTTATAAGCATTTGCAGGTAGTGTGGCAAGGAGTTCACCTCAGAGAACCCTCTTACTCAGTCGCTTGCTTCTTCCCCCACAGTATCCCTTGCACTTCTAATTCTCACTTGTTTCTGATTTTGTTCTGATTACTCAGGGCCTGAGTCATACACCTTGAAATAACAGTCACCCTAATTTCCAAATTCAAGGCTCAAAGACACATGAACAATTATGGTACTTCGAGAAATTAAGGTCCAATTTTGCTAAGAGTTGACCTTGTGAAGTGCTGAGGGTTTTTTCCCTCCGTTCAATAGCATGGCGCTCCCTGTGTTTAACTTTGGGCTTTGGGCTTGTTGCTTGCATTAAGAATGTATTTAAGATGTTAGGTAGATTATGGCCTGAGTGTACAGTACCTGGCAGATTCCTCTGTCTTGCAGGACAGAGTAGCCGAGAACACATTTGTTCTAGGACTGCTCACGTACATTTATTCTAGATGCTGATAACTCTGCCAAGTGCTTCTGCCTTCCAAGCTGTGACATTTTGTCCTTTAAAATACAGTGTAGTTCTACTGTTCTTTGAGCATTTTCACAAGAATGGAAGTGCATTCAGCATGGATGCAGGCAGGATGTTTATAGAATTGTAGGCAGTTGTATGAACTTTTTGGGTAGCTTCTGATACGACCAGTGCTGTAGAAATCCTCCTGCAGTCACCCAACAGTTCCAACTCCCAACCTGGCCAGTGTAGGTGACAAGTTAGTGCTGGAGATGGCACTGTGCTGTGCCTTCTCTCACAGCCCCAGCTGTACCTTTTTGCTGCATGCCAGCAAAATCAAACAATCTCCTGGGGTAAATACCAGAACACAGGAGTGCCTCTGCAGTAGTCCCAAGTCCAAACATATATCTGGTATGTCAGGGTGAGTGAGCCTTGGGTGTGCACCAGTCTGTCCTTTTGCCTCACCCACCTCTTTGCACCTTTGGTTCATGGGAAATATACTCAGGCCAAAAGACAACCATGACACATTCCTCCAGACCCACAAGGAAAGAACACAATGTCAGTATTCCAGACATGATTCTGCATGCAGTCACTGGTCTTGTGTTGGTTTAGGGACCTTGGGCCTTCTTTATCTGTTAACTCGCAGTACCTGTCTTATATATTATACAAATATATATTATCACGTTTTAAAACTTATATTTTAGGAAGCATATTTCATAAACAGGCTTGCTTTTGTTTCTATGAAAAGGCTATCCTATCTCTATGGGATTTCTACTTCTCTCAGGCTGTCAGATGCCTGCAAAATTGTCCCTTGCTTATGAGAGACCCACACAAAGCTCCTGACTTGTGAATTCACATGTGCCACTGGTTCTGTCATCTTCCTAGACCAACAGTTGCCTCTCTCTCACCAAAACAGACAATTCAGGTACTAAGGTGCAGTCTCAAAACAAAAGACTATGCCAGACTCTGCAGAGATAAAATCCTAAATCCATAATACTCCGTTCTTGCCAAGCTTCTCTTCCTGGCCTGAACATTGGTGATGAGAGAAAAAAAAGAAATTATGAATTAAACAGTAGCCTAATGCTACAGAATTTTGTGAGCAAGAGCTCAACACAGATTTTTTAAGATTGCTGATGCAATTCTGTTCAGACACAAGCAACTAGAAAAGGTTTCAGAGTTTGATAAATTCTGCCTTTAAAACTTAAAAATCTTAAACCTTCAATTTCTTGCAGAGACTGTAGTTTTGCCCTTTTTTTTACTTTGATTTTAGTGCCTCTTTGTTGCAGTCCTTATTAAAAGTGTTTGCTGTTAATCTCATGTGCCTGATTACCTCAAGGTTTGTTTTTATGAAAACAAAATGCTGTGGTCTGTTTCTGTTTGTTTCTGTGTTGCTGCTGAACACCAGCAGCAGGTTAGCTGGAGAAGTCGTGCAATGTCCCTAGTTTCAGACTGACCTCTGGCAATTCTACCTCCTGCTGGAACAACATCATGTGTTCACTTCTGAACGCCTGATGGGCACTAACTTTCCAGAAGTAACAGTGTGTAGGAAGGGCCTCTAACTCTCAGTGACATCCCATTTCCTCTGTCTTTTGGAGAAATTACAAGCTTCCATTAAGAGGAGAATTGAAACAAGTCCTTTCCAATTTGGAGTTTCACACATATAGAAGAATATGCTAAGCAAAGTTTCCTGAAAATAAAATGGAAAGTGATGCGGAAGCTGAAGTAACTGCACGTGCTATATTCAAAGCCAGATTGTGAATGGGTTTCTTGAAATATAAAATTCTAACTGTAGAAAAGCTGTCAGAATGCATCACATATGAACACAGAAAGACATTACAGTCTGCAGACAGATGAATATCTGTTATGAGAAAAACAACCCAACTGGCATGTAGAGAAATGCTTGAAGCTTCCTTTGTTATGACTACAGTAAAAATACACATCTATTTTCCTAGAATAACAAAGCATTCATTCTCTCTTCTGCTTGGAGCAGTTGGGCATTTGCAGCATATTATTAGCACCAGTACTAATGTCTTGTGCTTTAAAAAAATCAAATAATTTAGTAAGTAAGGAGAATTAATACCTTACCTGTAGCCTTGCCTCAGGAATTATGTAGTTTTCTTTAAGGAGTCACTGGATTAAAAAACTGTAATCTATGCTGAAAGCAAGAACTGATACCCAAGACCTCAATTTCTCAAGAGAGCACCTCTATAATTAATGTAGAGAGTTGGGCTTCCCATTATTGCTTGTGCTTTTCCTGGCTTTCAACTCTTCATTGTTTTTTTTGTCTAGAAGTCTCTGCTCTAAGTGGGAATGGTCATGGACCTTAGCCTCGTGTCTCTGGCTTAAGAAGGTCTCCTTTTGGGAAGGGAACTGCAGGTTTGAATAGTGTCCCTCTCAGGAAAACCCTCTTTTTTCTTTGACTGGGTTATTTGGTCTGACTGAGATAGAGTTACGTTTTTTTTTTTCCTTAGCAGCCCTCACAGTCCTGTGCTTTGCATCGGTAGCTGGCCAGGTTTTGGTACCACACCAGTGTTTTAGCTACTGCTGAGCTGTGCTTTCCCTCTCACATTCCTTCCCCCATCCAGGGGCAGGGAATGGGGAAGATCCTGGGAAGGGACACAACCAGGCAGCTGACCCAAATTAACCAAAGGGATATTCCACACCATATGGCATCAATTCAGATAAAAGAGCTAAGGGAGAGAAAAAGAAGTGGGTCCATTTGTTATTCCTGAATGTTTGCCTTCCTGAGAAACCACTATGTGTGCTGAGGCAAAAACTTTCACCTGTTTGGTTTTCCTTGGCTTTAGTAAATTGTCTTATCTCAACCCGTCCTTTTTCTCTCACCTGTTTCACTGGGAAGGGGAGTGATAGAGCAGTTTAGTGGACACCTGCCACCCAGCCAACATCTAAACACTGCATCATTGTATTTCCTTTACTATCTATTCCTTTACCTTCATTTCTTGATGTCTCATTTGATTTCCTTTCATAAAATTTTCTTTTTCATGAAAGGAAATGAAATCTCAAAGTTTCAATCAGTGAAAATCATATCATGAAGTTTCTGCTCATTTCAATGCACTTTCTTCCTTTCAATTCCTTTTCATTAGTTCCACTTCCTTTTTTCCATTCCTTTTCATTAGTTTCACTTCCTTTCAGAATTTTTTGTTTTTTCAAATTTCATTTCATGTCATTATACTTCCTTCCATGTAATTCCATTACACTTCCTTTCTTGAGTTCTCATTTCATGAAATGAAATGAAGAACTTAATTTCATGAAGGGAAATAAAATCTCGCTATTTCAGTGAGGACTTCATGAAGGGAAATGAAATCTTGAAATCAGAAGGAAGTGAAATGGAAATACAGAGAAGCAAATATAATGACATGAAATGAAATTGGTAAACAGAAAATCCTGAACTTAAGTGAAGCCAATGAAAAGCAATGGAAAAACAAGAAGTGCATCAAAATAAGTGAAAACTTCATGACACAATTTTCAATGAAACCTTGAGATGTCATTTCATAAAAGAAATTGAGAAATCAAGGAATGGATGGAAAAAACAGGAAAGGTAATATAACAACATGAAATTGGAAAATGTGAAAATTCTGGATGGAAATGAAATCTCAAGGTTTCTTTGACAATAATTTCTTGAAGTTTCAGCTCAGTTTGATTGTCTTCCTTTCTCTTCAACTCCATTTTGTTGTTTTGACTTTACCTCAGAATTTTCCATATTTGACATTTCATTTAATGTCATTTGTTTTGATCTCACTTGGCATGGCTTTTGGTGTTGAGAGGCCACACAGGTGGCTTTTGTGAGAAGCTGCTGACCATGTCCTGCAGAGCCAATCCCTGCTGGCTCCAAAGATGGGCATGCTGGTGCTCAAATCTGGGCCAGTTAGAAATAGCAGCAACACTTCTGTGATAACATAATGGTTGTGACTAGAGAAGAGCAGAGAGAGAACGTGAGAGGACTACTCTGCAGACACCAACGCCAGGGAAGGAGGGGCAGGAGGTGCTCCAGGTGCCAGAGCAGAGATTCCCCTGCAGCCCCTGGTGCAGCCCATGGTAAGGCAGCTGTGACCCTGCAGCCCATGGAGGATCCATGGGGATGCAGAGATTCCCCTACAGCCCCTGGTGCAGCACATGGGGAGGCAGCTGTGCCCCTGCAGCCCATGGGGAATCCATGGGGATGCAGAGATTCACCTGAAGCCTGTGGAGGAGCCTATGCCACAGCATCCCAGGTGGATGCCTGGGAGGAGGCTGTGGTCCAGTGGGAGGCCCCTGGAGAAAGATGCCCAGCTCCCATGCTGCAGCAGCCTGTCCTTGGAGGTCTGAACCCCCTGGAAGAGTGACCCCACCACAGCAGTTTGAGGGGGCCTGTTGGTTGTGGGAAGGACTCACATTGCAGCAGGTCACAGGGAGCTGCTGCTTGTGAGATGGAGTCATGTCAGAGAGCTCACAGAGAACTGTCTCCTGTGGGAGGGACCCCACGATGCAGCAGGGGAACAATTCCTCTCCCTGAGCACTGAGAAAAACCACAGGTGATGAACTGGCCAAACCCCCCTTCCCTATCTCCCTGCTCAGTTGGTGGGAAAGAGGGAGAGGTTGGGGAGCTAAGGTGTTTTTTAAAGAGCTTATTTTACCTCTCATTATCCTGCTCTGATTTTATTAGTAACAAATTCACCTTATAACTCTAAGTCAAGCCTGTTTTGCCCTTGACAGTGTTTGATGAATGACCTCAACCTGTCCTTAATTCATGAAGCCTTGGTTAAATTTCTCCCCTCTATCCAGCTGCAGAGGGCAGTAAGTGAGCAGCATCCAGCCAGTGTCAACCCACGAAAACTAGATATTCAAACCATTGCCTATTTTTCCTTGGAAGCCACTTCTCAGCAGGACACATTTGTATATAACACAGGTTAGATTTTAGTTAGGTCAGCTGCCTGAGCATAGTTCATCTTCTGATTCCACTGGCACCAATGCTATGGAAAACATAAGACCAAAACATGCAGGAAAAGAAGAAATGTGTGAGTAAGGAGGGAGGTGAATTGGGCAGCAGTAGCCCAAATTTAGAGCAGCTTCTGCTGTGCTGGAATCATACTCCAAAGTACAGTTTGGCCTGTTATCTGCCCAGTGGGTTGCCATCATCCATACCTCCTGTAAAATAAATCTGCTTGAAATGCACGCTGAGTCCCAAAATAAATTAGATATCACCCACTGTAGGGTTTTGGAATTTAAAAAAAAAAAAGGACTTGGTAATCAGCAAGGCCCAAAGGTGGGGGTTCATGTGTTGCTAAATACAATTTAACAGTTTGCTGCTGCTGGAGGGGGGCTGCTCCTCCTTTTTTGTCCTGCATTTTCTCCCACACAGGCACATACCATTAATGCTTGCCTTGCACCACTGCCAACGTTTGTCTTGCACTTCGTTTTAAGAGTGGATAAGTTTATGTCACTATTTGCATTAGAAAACAAAGCCAGCAAAAAAGCAAGTGGTCTCCTGAGCTTAGGAGCTTTCTTGGTCACCTGGCATGTTTGGCTGAGTTCCACACCAAGCAATTTCATGGAAGGAACAGGAAGCTGTGATGGGAGCAAAAGGGTGAGGAGGAAGATGGGAATAGCATCACAGCCTGCTGGCAACACCAAGCTGTTAGGTTGGTCCAGTTTCCTGCCAAATTGCAGCCCAGCTCTTCCTGGGCTCTGCTATCCAAAACATATTATTAAATACATGCAACTCCTGTGTCAGAGCCCTGCCAGACTTTACTGCTATGCACTTGGGGCCAGCTGAGTTTGCAGATCCTTATGGATTCAAGAACCAGCCTTCTCCTTGGCTCTTGCTGGCAGCCTAGGCCAGTTGTGGAGCAGTGCTGCAATGTGCTTCCCCTCCAGGAAATTCTGCTTACTAAGGGAGCAATCTAATTATGTGCTTGAAACTTCTGGAGAAGTATCACCAGCCCCTGGAGGAGAGCAGCAGGAATCCAGATGCTAGGCAACAATAGTAGGAAATGCTGTGATGGAGCCTGCATTCAGTAGGGAAGAGTGTCACTTAAATGACAAAATACCTACTTGAGAACTTCCTCTCTTTGAGCAGCAGTCTAGTGATTCCTTTGTTAAGAGGACTTGACATTTTGTTCGCTGTCAGGTCACAGGCTGCTGTCATAAGGAGGCCAGCCCCTCTCTGCTGGGATTTTTAAACCAGCAGAGATTCACAGGTCGGTTTCATAGGTCACAGCTCTGGCCTTTTCCTGCTCCCCATACCAAAGGGATTTCATCTGGCCAATTGTCAAGCAGAGGGGAGAGCTCTTTCCCCCTGAGGAGCAGCAGGGTACAGTTTGAGTAATTATAATCTACAAAATCACATACACTCTTTTAAAAGAAAAGTAACAAACTGTCTCTGAACCCCAGATTTCCAGTTAATAGTATCCACTTAGAGCAGCTGAGACCCACTGGGATTTTGTGGAAGCTGTGGGTGGAGACACAGGGACACAGGAGCTTTCCAACATCCTTCACAGCAAAGTCGATTTGCTTCAGTGAAAATTCCTCTATGCAGTACATACACGAGTTCCTACCAACAGCATCTGTTCCTGAGTGTTGTGGAGAATGTAAGGAGCCATAGGAACCTGAGACCCCAGATTATTCCTCACAGAATCACTCAATTTATGCTGCCAAGGTCTTGAAAGAGGATGTGTGTACTTTCTGACAGAATTTGGAAAGAGCAGGTATTTCAGTAACATGGCCAGGGATTTCTGAATTTCTTGGTGGGGGTGAAAGAAGCAGGTCTGAGTCACTGGTGGTGCAGCAGAGTTTACATATTTTCCTTTGTGAGGGTGGTTTTATTTTCTTCTTCCCACACTTATGCTGCAGTGTGCATGGTTTTTACACCCTGTTTCAGGATCTAGATGTGCAAAGGGAGATGATTTGTTGTGGCTGCATTCAGTGCCTGGTGTGGAGCCTGCTATCTGAGAACACACTTGCCTTAGGCTTGCAGCATGAGTCTTCAGATATGCTTAGCATTAAAATGTGGTTAACTCGGTTTTCTAGCCCTGCTGAACTTTGACGATTAAAAAGGACATTGTGCAGCAAAATCAGACTTCTGTGTTTATTTCTTTTTAGCTTCTATGGAAATTATGATGATGCAGTCTTGCTCTGAGCGTATGTGCTCTTGTGTGTCTGTCTGTCCTCCCTCTGCAAACAACTTCTGGCCAGTCTGAGCCCAGCTTTATTCAGAGACAGCAGTTTCAAACATACTGGGTGCATACATATATCAGCAAAACAGTTGAAGATAGCAGAGGGAAAGCCTACTGCCTTTTATGCAAGAAAAGTACCATCTTAGGTAAAAGGAATCTACACAGCAGAGCAATATTATATATCCCAACCTCATCAAGAGTTTTACTCAGAGGTCATACCATTATCCGATGGTGGAAGATCCACCATAGATGAAAATGAGTTGGAAACCAAGTTTCAATTGCTGTAGGCACATGGAAATACTTGATTACTTAGGTGAGTAAAAAATAAATACCAATTTTGTCTTCCACTCTTTCCTGCTCTGTTGCTTTGCTTCTTTTGCTGCAGGCCTGTAATCTAGAACCAGATCCTGTGTGACTAGGAAGTGGGGGTTGATAACTATGCATACAAGGCTTAATTTTAAGAGAGTGTTCAATGAGTATTTTACTTCCCATAGTCTTGTACATCTCATCTTTTTACTACATGGGTTAGGGTTGAACAAGTCACTGTATGTTTGGTATGCCCTTTGCTGAAACAATAACATATATTATCCTTTTAGGAAATATATATCCTATATTCAGGAAATACATTATCCTACAGGAAATATTATTTCCTATAGGTGAATCCAAAGACTCTCTTGGTGAAAAGTACTCTGGATAAAACTCTGCTAGCTTTGAAATTCTGTTAGGATTCTAGCTACTTTCAACTATTCATGCATCTCCTGTCTTGTGGTGAGGACTTTACCTTCCCCAAATCAAATCATTTACAATACCAATTTTCTGAATGAGGACACAATGAAGAACTAACAGAAGTATAATATAGATTTCAGTTGCCAAAAGAAATAAACTGAATGTTGTAAAGTGCATTCCCAATGGGCTTTACTGTCTGTCTGTGTCTCAACCACAGTGTGTCAAACCCTGAAGTATGCAAGTAACTCTGGCCATATAAACAGCCACTAGATCTTCAGAGGTCTGTGGCTTCACAAAATAAATCCATATGACTATGCAGAGACTGCTGTTGTAATAATTCCTAATCATATTGTAGTTTTACATCAATGGTACACATACTAGATCTGTGCCATCATCAGTATGAGTTATTCTGATGACTTCAGCACATTTATTCATGTTAGTAGCCAAATGCACTGCTCTCCCTGTACTGGTGACGAAGATAGTAAATGTCCCTTGGAGCTAGAATTGAAGCATCCAGTCTATTAAGCTGGAAGAAGGATCCCAGCAAGGGCTCCTGTGAGAAGGCTCTCCTGGCACTTGTGCTAGGGTGTGCAGCCCTTGCCCAGACAGCCCCTGGATGATCTGTGGCAATCAGTCACAGACCATTTGCACTGTGCAGTCTGGATGCAGCCGCCCTGTTTGGGGAGA
The DNA here is from genome assembly GCF_903797595.1 of Erithacus rubecula. Lineage (NCBI taxonomy): Eukaryota > Metazoa > Chordata > Aves > Passeriformes > Muscicapidae > Erithacus > Erithacus rubecula. The sequence continues at coordinate 68,993,673 of NC_136658.1, forward strand.
TAAGAGAATTTAACAAAATGGGTAGTCACAGTGGCCCTCAGTGGGGTCATAAGCACATTTAATTTGCCAGCATAGGCATAGCCTTAACATCCTTCAATTGATAAAATGGATACAGCTAATGTAAATTAGTGAGGAAAAAAAAAAATCTTTTTTAAAGCCTGGCTATTTGCTACCTTGCTTATCCATTTTGTTCTTTGAAAGATGATTTTAACATCAGTTCCATCTTCACCTTTGAGGCCCAGCTGTCAGCATTTCCCATTTCCACAGCTCACCCTTAAATTAAGGTAGACTCCTTATGCTTGCCCAAGCAGCAGTGGTGTCAGCACGTACTGCAGAAGCAATGCAGAGCCAGAAAGAAAGTTCAGAACTCATCTTTGGCAGATTTAAAAGCCTGTCATCCTTCAGTGCAAGAACAAGTGGGGATTATCTCAGAATGCATTTTACATTAAAATTCAAACACTGTCATAAGAGCAATATGCTTTTCTTCTTTTCATTTTTTTTTTCTGAAAGGAAAAGATTCTTGTGCATATTTTGATTGCTGTTCATTCTGATTCTGATAAAAATCTGTGGAGGAAGACTCAAAATAACAATATATTATTTAAATGGGGCAAAACTTGAGTAATTAAGAAGCCAAAATATGTTTTTTATTAGTCAAGGATGATTTAATCAACAGTTTAAAACATGTTAAAACCTGCTATTTAGTCCTCAATTATTTTTCACTCCCTTTCTTTGTTGCTTTTGTTATATTGTCAAAGCCTAGAGGCCCAGTCCTGACTGAGGGCTAGGGTTCTCATTTGGTTCACATATAGAACTCATGCTTAATGGGTTTATCTTTCTTTCAAAATGTTTGCTCAACTATGGTTATTACTCAAATGATGCAAAACTATGATTATATATTTAGGATTATCAGGACAGATGGTCTTGAATCAGTTCACTGTGTTTTGTTGTTCTAATAAATTACATGCTTTAATTAACTAAAATCTCACACAGAGGTTTCCCTATCAATTTTCCATAGGCTTCCTTAGCCTTTTTAATTGCAATAGCAGCCATTTCACATTCAGACATTCAGAATATATATATTAACAGCATATTTCATGGATAATTTTGAAGCCAAATGCAAATCAAGTGCTAATAGACAAATAATTATTCTCCTGGTGCATTTATCTGATTATGAAAAAGAAAGCTGTCTTTGTCAGCATTCCTTGCTTTGCTGTAAAATATTATTACTCTTTTACAGTGGAAGGCAGTAAGAAACACGGTTTAATCTTTAATTTTTGAAATCTGATATCAGGCAACCTGTACTTTCCAGGTGTGTTTAAAACTGTGGGACCAGAGACATCAGTTCCCAAAATGTATCCTGGACACATTTTAAATATATATCTGAGGATAAGGTTCAGGTGTACCATTTTCTCCCCCTTCCTGCATCCTGTTTTTCACTGCAAGAAAGTTCAAGTGCATGGGAAAAGAAGGCTCTACAATGTGCTCCAGTTGGTCTCCATCTGAGCACAACAGAGTGAGGACAGGGATGGGGAAAGACAGAGGAGGGACACACTCTGAAGCCCTGAACATTGCCTCTTATGAATGACAGTACATATCCAGAGAGAAAAACTTCCATTAGTGCCAGGATAAAGGAATTTGCTGGCAAGTAGGGGACTGGGGAATTTTTCTTTTTTTATTCAGGGTTATGGTCTTACTCCAGTATCATTCTTTCCTTCATTACTGTTTAATTGCTGCTACAGAACTACTCTGGATATTATGATACTACATATCTATATTACAGTTACAAAATAATACTCTGTGCAACTTCAACTTTCATTTTTAGAAAGCACCTTGTGATATTAAATGTGAGAAACCAACAAATTTCCTTCCTATGATCAGTTAATCTGTAACCTCTTTCTACAGCCACATTTTCACTGTACCTGATACTCACCTATAGAGGTCTCTTTTTTCAGATTGTATTTGCATTATTAATCTTCCTTTATGAGAAATATTTCAGTTTCTTTGCAGCAGACTGGCATTTTTTCTGGGATGTTTCAAGGTAAGATAATTTATATGAGGAAATTGCTTCAAGGTGATCTATCTGGGACAGTAAAAAAGTTTGCATACTCTATATTTGCTTTGTAGACATATTTTCTACTTTAACACACCTGGCTCACGAGCATCTCACCTCCATGACCAGTCTTTGCCTTTTTCCTTGCGAGTGGGCAAGAAATTTGTGATTGCCAATTGTGTCATCCAAGAAAATTGGGAGGGAAAAGCCTATACAAACTTATCTGCTGGAGGCTAAAGGGGCCAAGGCTGGCTTACAGCTCTGAAGGAAAAAGTGCTAAGGGACAAAAACATGTCCCTTCTTTTCCTGGAGATACTGCAAAAGGACTGTTCAGAATGTATTTCCTTCCTGAACAAGGTCAGTCTTTTTCTAAGTAGATAACCTGTTTATTATCTGCCACATCCCAAGCTGGACATGCAAAATACTTCATTTATCACAGAGGTGCTCAGAATCAAGTCAAGGGACACCATGCAAAATTTGAAGTGGATTGAACAAAAGCAGTTCCAGCAAGGAATTTATTGACACATCCTACTGAGACATCCTACTCTGTTGGCTGACTCTCAGATTCAGAGCTACATATGTGCCTGGTCACAAGACAGGCAAAACATTGCATTTCTGCAAAAGCCCACTTCTCCCTTCCCATCCAGCCTTGATCTCAGGTAGAGATTTAGAAAACAGGATTGCATCAAAGTGGGGAGTATCGTGCTTGAAATGTTGCCATATTTCCACCTAGCCTATGGCATGGCTCTCATTACACAGTGGATGTGGCTTTTTCTCTTTCCTCTGTTTTGTCTCTATCCAATGGCTTTTTTGATAATTTGGACAGATTAGACTTACACAAAACCAGTTCGAGTGTTCTACACAGCCACGTCAAACATGTGCATTGAATCTGTTAATGCCAGAGCTCAGTTAGAGATCTCCAACCTTCCTGCCTCCCACATTTCTCTCACAGGAAGGTTTTCTCCATAAACTTGTCATTTTCTTTCAGTAAACTTGTCATTATATACTGTCCCTCAAGAACTTCATTACACTCCTTAAAACTACCCTTTTTGGAGAAGAGCAGACAACAGTGAGGAGCTGCCATGCAGGTCTGTCAGGATGCCTGAGTTGTCCTGTCTTGATTTGTCTGTTTTGATCTGTTGTCTTTGATTTTAGACTTAACTGCTTGGTCCCAAGAGGTAGAGACCTTATGCCCTGTGTCTGTACAGCACTCAGCACTACAGTGTCCTGTGTCCATCGTTTCAGGTTTCTAAAAATGGATGCATTGATTGATCCTAATTGCTCTTCTCCATTTCTAATGGTTTATCCTATTTTGTGTAATCCTACTCTCCCTGCCTGAGTATGAAATTATACTCAGAGCAGCAAAATCTGCAGGGATGGAGAACAAAAATCTATTTTCTTCACTTCTCAATAATTTTTGGGACTTCACTGTGTTTCCTCAAAGTCCTACAGAGGACATTGGTGCCCTAGGTCTATGCAAGTGCTATAATCACACTGTAACAGGCCACTCAAACTTACTAGTCCCAAGGATTTTTTGCCACTTCACCCCAAAATGGGCAGCCTCTGTCTGTAGCACATACTGGCAGCAGAGTTCCCAGCCAGCTCTGCCTTTCCTGTACCTGTTCCCAAACACAAGATAGACAGCTTGAGATGATACTGAGAGCATAGTCTTGCTCCAGTGCTGGTGCTTCCCGAGGCAGACATGAACCTGTCAGATGAAGTCAGCTATAACTACAGTGTTAAAAAAAGTTCCTGTGCTGCTGTGTGGTAGCAGCTCTGTGGTGGAGAGAAAGCTGTCTGAAGCTGTGCAGTTCTGGATGTGTTTCAGTAAGAATGCAAGTATATATCCAAACTGAAAGTGTCAGATTAGAAAAATATACAAACTGTAACAATAATGCAAAAGAATCTTGGAAAGATACTAATGCCTCTAGGTTTTCAGAGAGAAAAATGGGACATACATGGGGTATGGGTGGACAGGCCATACATGCAGGGTCACAGTTTTGTGGAGAAATTAGAAATTGCTCCCTGTAAACTGTCTCTTCAGCATCTGTTCATTCTGTTGTTGCATGAAGGTGCTCCCAAAGTGCTGGACAGACGGAATACAACTTGCCATCACTCATTAAAAAATTGCTGTCCAGCCATGAAGATGTGCTGCCCTAGCAGAGCCTGTCCTCAGTCCCTCTTTCCACAGTGACACATGGCTCCCCAGAGGACATGGACAGCCAGGAGGCAAGCAGACATTTGTGGTGGCTGTAGAAGTGTCAAGGGTTAACATTCCCACATGACAGCCTGCCCGGCAACTGTTTCCACCCCAGTGGCTGAAGAGTCCTTTGAGGACAGCAGGTTCCTGTCTCCAGTCTCCTTAAGGCAATGTGAGGGAATTTATGCAAAGGGAGTCCAGAGGAACTGATTCCTGAACACCCAGCTTAACTGGAATCCTATTTGTCTTACCTCACTCTGTGACTCTTAAGATTTTTTCGTTCCAAAGTCACCTTTCATACTGTATACAAAACACCCCCTGTGTAACACCTCCTGTTTCAGGGTCCCCTCAAGCCTCTGTTTCATACCTAAGGCACCACGTGGTCAATATTTTATTACTCTGCTGGTGGCTCAGAGTCCTTCTTCACCTGCTCCCCACTGAAAATATGCTGTAAACACTCCCATCTGAGATATGCACACCAGTGTACCCCAATTTTTCTGCCAGGATCTCAATTCTTTTCACACGCCAAATGCTCTCTGCCCATATAATTTTCCCTTGGTACCAGCCCTCCTACCCAGTGCAAGGATTTTGTCTTCCTCTCATTTGTCCCACTCTTAGGTTAATTGACCCCAAATTTCTTATGCTAAAGACTTCATGCCCTTTCTATCTGTGCTAAGGATTTGATGCTGTTTTTTCCTTTACAATTCAGGCTCCTCCCATTCCCTTCTCTCCCTAGTTCCATAGCTGGGTTCACACTCATTCCCCCACTACTATTGAGAGATTTTATTTCTGTCTGAGAGAGAAATTATCCCAAGTGTGGACGTGTCCCAGCTGTGTTGACAGAACAAAGAGGATGGATGAGCACTGTTACCTAGGAAGGTGTTAATGGATTTTTGGTTCACTGTACATTTAGAAAAGTGCCTGGGACTGTAGTTCTGATAAACATAAGGAAAAGGTCTTTTATCCTCTTAATGTTTTGTTTCTCCTTCATTATTAAGCAATTATTAAAATCAAGAGAGTTCTGCCCACTTGTGCCAAGAACACATCCTGAAACTTGAGAAATAAATGGAAACTGTGTTCAGAAGTTGTTGCATTGGAGAAGGCACAGGTATCTGATTGACTTGAGTAGTGCCCACAAACTCAGCCTGTGACTTGTACAAAACAGAGGAGAAAACACGGTGAAGCAAATATGATAATGTGTCTTATTCAAAGATGTTTTCACACTGACAGACATCTCTTTAGGTCTCATAAACTAAAACAAGCTGATAGCCCCCCATGCATACTGAGAAAATACAAAACAATTTTTAAATAAAATACTTATTGCCTTCTTTTTAATTTGGGTTTAAAACTAGCATGAAAATTGTCTTAATCTCCACACTCCCAGTCTCATTAAACTGTCTATTGCTCTTTTTTTCTCTGGATACTTATTTTTGGCTCTTCTGACATTCTTGGTTCATGATTAGTTATGTTTGTTCTTGTTTTTCAAATATGAGACCTGCTTCTATTATCTTTACTCAGGCAATTACTTATTGAAAGCAAATGACAATCTAACTGGGGAAAAGGCAATAGAAATGACCCATGGTTTTCATATTAGGATTGTTGTGGTTCCTGTGACAAACTGCATGATGGTAGAGATATTCACCAATACACAAGTAGTCTCAGATTTCCCCACAAATGACTGATTAATATTATGTTTCCATTAACAGTCTATGTAAAGAATCTATTGTTCATAAAATATACTACATTTAACATATTTTTAAAGCTTTCTATTCAGAAGGGCCAGTATTATTTAGGAATATGATTCTTGTGCTATGCAATATTGAAGACTGAAGGAAAACTAAGTGATTTGCTGGCAAGGTACATATGTTTTTACATATTTTACATTTTTTTGTGTACAAACTTTGTCTGATGACTTCTTCTTGTCAATCATTTGAGTGATGCAATTTCTGCGAAAAAACTATTCTTCATTGTTGCTCCCACAAATGGCCAGATGTTTCTTGGTATATACATTTTATTAATCCTGAAAGGGGACTGTAAAGTCCATTTTTATCAGAGTGAAGATGGATGGTTTACCTCTAAGGCAGTCAAGACTCATAATTGCACATCTTCAGTCAATGGGAATATTGCTCTTGACTTCAATAACTACAGAACAAAGTCATAGGCAGGAACACAGATTTTTTTTTTTTTTTTTTTTTTTTTTTTTTTTTTTTTTGTCTAAGCCTCCCCAGAGGAGATAGTTGAGAATTCTTAGATTGAGACTAGAGTTTTTTCTTTGAGTCTTGATTTTTTCATACAAATTACTATTACCTCTATATTTCCTGCACAATTTATCTCCCCAGGGCAGAGTCTGAGCCACCCTGCTGAGGAGGTAGGTAGTCACCTCACCACAGATTGTTTCTACCCTGTGCTGGTGCCATCAGTGCTGTGCTATGGCAGATAGAGGAGATTTTCCTGAGAAACCAAGAAATATTGCTTTCATTTCTTTCAGTTTTCATCCTTGTAATCATACCATTACCTCACTAATCAGCCTCAAAAATACAAAGGAAACTTGATTTGTTAGCTCTATAGTTTTAAATAATCCTGAAGAGAAAAGTGTCAGACAGAGACTGCATGTTATCTAATTTTTTGTCTCTATAATAAGGCAAACATTGAGGCTTTCTGGGGAGTAAACACATTTTCTCAAATACATTCAGGATTTGAGAAGGTGGTCCTTTATGAAATTTTCCTCAAGGAAATTTTAAAACAGGTTTAAATTATTGACAGATATCTCTCTCTGGCCCAGGGAAAACAATTAACAAGCAGTATGTTGCAGCCTGCTCCAAATTCTGCTGTGATTATAACCCATGATTTTAAATTCCTCTTCTTCTCTTCTCTTCTCTTCTCTTCTCTTCTCTTCTCTTCTCTTCTCTTCTCTTCTCTTCTCTTCTCTTCTCTTCTCTTCTCTTCTCTTCTCTTCTCTTCTCTTCTCTTCTCTTCTCTTCTCTTCTCTTCTCTTCTCTTCTCTTCTCTTCTCTTCTCTTCTCTTCTCTTCTCTCAAAATTGCGAGCAGTACTGAAAAGTCTGGGTTGCATGATGTGAATGAGTCGTAGTCTGGGGATGTATGCTTATTGCTATGCTTTACTAGAATTACAATATCATAAAGGAAACCTCCCTCATGCTGAACATTCCTGGGGACATAGGAATGTCCCTTGGATAGGGACATTAGGAATGTTCCTTGGTCATACTAAACCAAGTGACCTTATTGAACTTACGGTTGATTTAAAATATATATAAAATGGGGTGGGGTATTTTAAAAGTTTGCAAAGTGAGTAGAAAGGTAGTGTCCAAACATCTTAAAAATTTATCTCAAATGCAGAAGTAAAGACACCTCTGATTACTGCCATTGAACAACTGGTGGATCCCATCCTCTGTTAACTGTATTCTTCTGCCAGCTTCTCATAATTCATGTTCACTGCTCCTTCTGTATTGCCAGAGAAAAACAAAAACAAAACCCCCAAACTGCTGTACACATATATCCATCCCAGCATCACGGCCATTTTTGCACAGACACACACACACACACACACAGATACACATAGACACACAGACACAGACACACAGACACACAGACACACAGACACACACACACACACACACACACACACACACTTGCCCCCAGCATCTTAACTGCCAGACTGAGGATGTCAGTTGCAATAAGAACAAGGTTTTGTATTACATCCAAAGTGAAGTGACTGTGGCTGCTGCCTGCCAGGAGCCCTCCCACTGCTCCTTCCCCTTCCTCCCCCACCAGCCAGCTCTGGCTGCTTCCCTGGAGGCAGCTCTAGGGATGGTGCAGCTGAGCAGTGAGAGGCTCAGAACTGATCCACTGAGAGCTCATCCACCGAGCAAGGGCAGTCAAAAAAAAGCAGCATTTTGCCATGGATCCAGTTTATCCCTGATCATACCAGGGCCTAACTCATAGGAAGCAACAGGCCTGTCACTGTAGCAGATAGATGCAGTTATCCAAAATTTGGTGTAACATGAAACTTCTCCTGAAGATACCAGGTGATGTTTTAAGCAGGCACATCTGGGTGCAGCTAGGAAACCTTCCTGCTGCTTGACAAGGTTTATCTGAGGTGTGGCAGAGCAGCCACACCAGAGAAATTAACCCTCCAACACAAGCCATGGTTTAGTGTTCTCTGAGCAGCATCAAAAGCCAATCATATCAAAACCGGTTTAAACAGGATAGAACCATTCATGATTTGCAGTGTGCAACTTATGCAGCTTTGCAGAAGTTTATCTTAAAAACCAGTTGCAAGGTAGAATTAGTCTTACATTATTATCAGGCTGGAAAAGTCAACTCTTCTCTCCTTTGTGGAATGCACAGAAACACAGAAGAGATTTGAAAATCATCAAGGCCAACAAAAGTTGGAGGGAACAAAAAAAACCCAAACCAAACCAGAAAACAACAACAAAACCCCAAAACCAATTTTAAAAGGACCTTGGCTGATAGAAGTCTTAACAAAATTGGTAAACAAGAATTTTGTTGCAACACCACACCACTGACATTCCACCCCTGCTTACTTCAAATAAAGGTGCTATCCTTCAAGGATATCCTTCAAGCATCCTGCAAGGATGCTATCAGAATGGTTTGTACTACAGGAGTGCCTAGGGCAAGTTAACTGGTGTCAAAAAGCACAGTGTGCATGCTCACACTTCCATAGGGTCTATGAAAAAAGACAACCACAGGTCCAGAAAAGGCAGGGGAACATAGTGATATACAGCAAATGTGGAGAAAGGGATTAAAACAAGAGTGCAGAGCAATGCTAGGATCAGACTAGTCAGATGAGCAGCCCATCACTTCACCTCAGCAGGGCTGTCATTTTACCTGCACATCTGTGTAGAGGAGGCTTTATCCTGGGTCCTGGGACTGCAGAGGAACAGTAGCAGTAGGGTCTCACAGTGTGTGAGTCCATCCAGCACACTTGAGGCTTCAGGTGTAGTTTCTTCATCTTCTGTCCTGTAAAGCTACTATTTGCCCAAGGGAGAGCAATGCTATAATATAACATTAAATGCAAGTATGTGAGATTCTAGTGATTTGGCTGGGAAGTATGAGACAAGGTCAACTTTACAAACCTGTGGTGACCCACCTGACAGAAATAGTTTTAGCAGTGTTTGGGCTTTGATGAACAGGACAGTCCTTCCTTGTATGGGTGAGCCAAGGTCAAAGACAAGAAAGATTTGCACCAGTAGTGAAGTGTAGGAGCTGCCATAAGTACTAATAGCCAATATGGACAAGGCCACGTGCCAGCCAGAAAAGGCCTGGAAGGCCAAGTGAAGAAGTTTGCATTTGATGCAGCAGAAAAGGAGACAAAAAGACAGGTACAAAAAAATCCCCAGGCCTAAACAGAAATTTGAGACTATGACATTGTCTTCTAGGATATACTGTAATAGACCAAGCTGAATTTGTCCTTAATTTCCTAAATCTGGTGACCTAGGGTAAATTAGTGATGTGCACCCAACAGTCCTGGAAGTCTTGGGTGCTTATGGACAAAGTGAAAAAGAACGTTAGGATCAGCTCAATAAAGCCTAAAAGACAAAATACATTTACATTTACATGTATTAAAAATGTATTAAAAAGGGGGAATAGCATTTGCTGGGCTGAGAAGGAAAAGGAAGCAGCTGCTAGAATAGTAGAGGACAAGGGCTTCCACACAATTTTTATTTCTGTAAACAGAAATGAGAGAAGGAAAAGAGCTTAAGGGAAATGAGAGTGAAGCCTTCAAGGTTATTCCATGTCCTTAGCTTCCCCAAGAATTTTTTGTTTCTGTATCTGATTTAGATTATAAAGTCCCTAGGGCAGCAATGGTCTTTAATTTGAGTCTTTTGCAGTACTGGCCAAAGGATGCTTAATGAGCAAATAAAGTGTTGATAAATTTATATAAAGATTTCTTGTCGTCATTTAATAGATGACACCAGTTAAGACTGACAGGATCAGCTTCAAGGGAATCAGCTTTGACTGCCTTCAAACAAGGGAGGTTCTGGTTCATGTTGCAAACAATTCTTTGAAATTAAGAGCATGCAATTGGGTACTGTACACACAGGGACATTTCTGCATATTGCATATGGCAATTTCACACCAGACAAACTGCAGATGCAGTCAGGCAAGCTGCTGCATCTTGGTGGACCCCAGGGCTCCACGTGGGTGCAGAAGCTGGCCATGCAAAGCAGCTTGCTGGATTAAGGCATAATTCATTGCTGTGGTACAGCTTACTCACTCTAAAGGGCTTTATTCACAGCAGGGATGATTGAGGTGCCGGGAGGCACAAGCCAAGTTGAAATAGATTTGTCAGGCTTATTTCATGCTTTGTTGTGGTGGCTGCATTTTAGATAGATTGTGAAAATTATGCTATTTCTAAGATTCAGATTACAGCATTGCCTAGAGATTAATAAAAATTGGAGATTTGGCTGTAAAGGTTGGGTTCAAAATTCTGTGAAAACACCAACACTCTGCAATCCCAATCATCTGCAAGCTAAAGAATGGCAAAGATTTATGCACCATTTGGTTTGCCAACTTCAGCAGGCTCTGGCATAATTAGAAGAATATAGAGGCTGAGAAACAGACTTGCTCATGTGGCTTTTAGTATGTTCTCTTTCTTATCTCATTCTGTTTAAAATAGTAAGTGCCATCTTTTCCTTTCTGCTTTAGCCTTCAGGAATTTAGGTTGTTCTTTTTGTTTTGAGTTGTTGAAGAGAAGGTAGACTCGCAGGTGGTAGCAGATTTACCTTGAGACAAAGCTAAAAAAAAAATGCTACCGTGGCCATATTCCTCCATCTAACAAAAACATACAATCTGGAAAAGAATTCCCATATCAACACATTAAGAAATGGAAAACACCCCTCATTTCGCTGATAAAAATGGCTTTCCCATTTTGTCACTGGAATTATACAAATAAAACTGTGTTCTAATGTATCTAGGATTAACTACAAGTCCTTGTGAATTAATTCAAGGATTGCATAGAAGGGACATGGTGACAGCACGTTTGTTGTGGGCCATTTCTGTAAGTATCTGGCAAATGAGACTTCTCTCAGATGAAGCTGAGGGGGCTGTGCAGAGAAGACAGAGGGTGGAAGGGAGAATAAGGCAGAGAGGAAGAGCCAGCCACAGTGTGAAAAGCCTTGAAACAGTGCAAATGGATTTGAACTTCTGGCTAAGAATGCAAGCTGAATAAATGTCTGTCATAGGACCAACTTCTGCTTGTCTCCTCTCTTCCCCAAGAAATGAGAATGATATGCATATTTATACAGATAGATACATGGATATATATATAGAAAGATATAAAATTGGGAAGAGTGGTTGAGGGAAAAGTAAGACACACCATATCACAATGTTAGGCAGCTAACAAGAAACAAGGAGTAGCAGAAACAATTAAAAAATAACATGACACGATATGGAACTTTCCACTTTCAGTTGCATTGAAAAGCTTTATGAAAGAAACTTTAAATTAAACAACTACATTCTCTTCACCTCAAAACAGTGTCCTTTGTCGGCAGACTATCAATATTTAACACACCCTCCCCAGCAGTTTTACATGTTTAAATCTACAGATATCTAGTACAGGCATTAGAAATTAATAAACCTGGTGTAAGAGAGAGCATATAGGCTGATTTTGAATCAGAGCTGGGTAAGCAGAGGCACCACTAGAAGCATTGTGACATTTTATGAGGGACATCAGAAAGACAAAACAGTTTCCAGTCCTGATAGATGTAATAGCCATTTGCCACTCAGGGTAAACAAGGAATCAATGACTTGCCCCCTTTTTAGTGTCAGCTGAAATAATGGAAAGCATGTGCCCAAGGACACAGACAGATCCAAACAGCTTAGGTCATCTGTTCCTGGGAGGGGTCTCAATATCCAATACATGAATGAGGCAGGAGACTGAAGGAAATGAAGACTTGTATGTGAAAGAAAAGGGGCAGAAACAAGAAAGAATGAGAAAGACATCTGGATGTAAACCTACTTGTCTGAGAGAAAACAACACTGTAGTTTTGAGAGGTGTGGTGGGCTGATTTACCTCTTGCATCTATGCAGAAGTGGGAGATCTTCCTCCCCACTTCCCCTTTCCTCCTTGTTCTTAGTCTTGCAGGCACACTGTTGGTGCTGGTGCTGATATCTCTCTGAACTGATGTAACTCATCAACCAGGGAGAAAACAAATGCAGAAAAACACAGATATGCATGGGTTATACATCTAACACAGGCACTGGATGGAAGTGCTGATGAATGAAGGGATGTCTGAAAAGTGACATGAGGTGGATGATGAAGACGAGAAGGACGAGGTGAGACAAGATTTCTGTTTGGAGGAATGGAGCCATCCTACAGCTCAGCTACCTGTGAAACCACAGCCTGAAAACACATAGAAGCAAAGCACAGCCAGGAAGTTGGGAGGTCGTCCTCATACCTTGGTCTCTAATAGAACTAATCTTAATATCCTAAATTCTCACTAATAAAAAGGTCAGAACTGGCAACACACAAGGGTGCTGCTTTAATCCAGCTGAAGTCACCTCCATGGTTTGTAAACATGACTCAAGAGGCAGACAGAGTGTATTTGATCTGGAAAGATAGGAGTGTATGCTGCCTGGGGAAAGAGTTAGATGTACTTTGACACAGATAATAAGATGCCATGCTTTAGCCTTGACTGTCTTTTGCATACCCATCTCCCTGTGAGGAATATCTGAAGATGTCATTAAGGAGAACAAAGCAAAGCAAAATTCTGAACTACAGCCTTTGCATACTAAATATTGTCCTGTGCAGTGTGCCTGCACAGATTCCCTTTGAAATGGGAGCAGAGGTGCCACCTGGTGCTTTTCTCAATCTGGGAGTGAGACAATAAACTCCCACTTGTAAGAAAAAAAAAACTAAAAATCCATTGTAGTAGCCTGGGAAACCGTAGCTTATGATAGCTTTATTAAAGTACTTTATCGTTTTCATGAAGAATGCTGAAATACTTTTAATGAAAGTTCCTACTAAAGTAAAACCTCCAGGGTCATACCAAATATAGTCAGAAATGGTCTAGGGAAATCTCTGTATTTTGTCTTCCTTAGAGTCCATGATGTTTTCTACTTCAGTGAAATATCTGCAAATAATTCAGTCAACCTCTGCTGAATTTTGAGGTAGTTAGATCGAATTCTTGGAATATCTGGGCAATTTACAGACTTGGGTGCAAGCTGTGCCATCAGCTGTTTTATTTTGAGAGCATATAAAATTACTATGATTTGGTTCGTGGATTTTATATCTTCATTAGAAAAAATGCCCTTAAATTATCTGTAGATCTTTAAATAGTTTAGCATGATGGGATGTAGCACGTTAAGTTAGCTTTTCTGTTTGTCATTTTAAGTCAATAATTTCAAAGGACGTTGATGATGAGGTACAAAGCATAAGGACAATTCAGCCCTGGTGCCATCTAACGCTCTGTGGAGAAAGACCAGATTTTGACTAAGTCAGCAGCAGAGCACCCGCTGAATTGAAGGACGGCATTTTGCTTGCCTGGTGTCTCTCACAGAGTGACAGAAGCACTACTTTGCCAAGCTCTCGCCAGGAAATCAACTCTACCCAGATGAGTCACCAAAATTAACTTCTTGGAGTAGACTACGACCATATCCCGAGTGCAAATTCGAATATATGCTTCACACAGTTTGACTGGAGAGCACCCTGCTGGGATGGTGTGCTGAGTTCACCGAGTTCTTACCCCACTGCACAGGAGAGGAAGGGGAAGGTCACACCTCCACTTTCCCCGGCGCGCCTCGCGTCCTTTCCCAAGGGTTCGACAGCTGGTGGATTTCACCTCCACGCTACCTGTATAGCATTTTGGGGATTTCCTTCTCGACAAAAGGCCCAAACATTTTCTTTTCGCAAAACACCCCAAATTAAAAGGGCAACCAGGGAAACGCTGGCACTACCCGGGGTGAGCCGAGCCGCTGGTGCCAGCCGTGCCCCCGGGAGCGCAGCGCGTCAGCCCAGAGCTCCTGCATGCACAGGAGCCGTGCCCGGGGCTGGGGGGCACGGGGGTCACAGTGACACAATCCCCGGGGCACGGCCAGGCACCGACTGCGGCGGCCCCTCGGCTACGGAGCCCAGAGCTGTGACCCACCCGGCCGCAGCCCCCCGCCCGCCGCGCCGGGGCACGCCGTGTGCGGAGGGCGAGGCCCTGCTGCCACCACCTCCCCTCTCTCCGCCCGCCCTGTCAGGCACCGCCTCCTCCTCCTGCCGTCCTCCTTCTCCTCTCCTCCTTCTCAGCCGCCTGACGAGGGGACGGGGGTGGCAGCCGCGGCGAGGCAGCAGCGTGGGGGTGGCAAGGTAGGGGACAGCCCGCGAAGCTCCGCTGGTCCGGGCTGCTTCTCGTCCTCGTTCTCCTGCGTGCGGGGCGCTGAGAACCGGCCATGGTGAAGGTGTCGTTCAACTCCGCGTTGGCGCAGAAGGAGGCGGCGAAGAAGGAGGAGGAGAACAGCCAGGTGCTGATCGTGCCGCCGGACGCCAAGGTGAGGGCGGCGGGGGGCCGACCCTCCGGGGCCGGCCCGGCGGTGGCGGTGCCGGGCGCTTTGCTGCGCTGCGCTGCGCTCGGCGGGGCTGCCCGGGCAGGGGAGCGCGGCGGGGTCGCTGCCGGGCTCTGTGCGCCCCTTGCCCGCGGCGAGGGCCCGCGGGCGGGCCGGGGGAAGGCTGCGCGGCGGTGCGCCCTGCCGCCCCATCGCCTCTCGCTTCTAAAATGGCTGACAGGGAGCGAGCTTCTCGGCTCCGCTTCTCCCCACTCCGGGGATCTCTGGGGTGGTTCCGTTTTTCTGTTTGCTCGGTCGGCGGTGTTTGTCGGGGTTTTGTTGTGGAGGGTTTTTTGTTAGCCGCGTGGACCGCGGCCGCCTCGGCTTTCAGGGCCGGCAGCGCGCCCGCTCCCGCAGCCCCCCGGCGGTGTCGGGCCGGCGGTGGGAGCTGGTTTGTGTGGCGAGGGCGGGTCGTGGCTGCCGTTCCCCCGCCGCGATCCCCCCCGGCCGGCTGCTGGCGAGCTCCCGGAGCCCGGATGCTGCAGGGCAAGGGAGCGCTCGGGGGGTGAGGCTGGGGCTTCGGCCGCGCTTGTGCCGCAGCGTGTTCGCAGAGCCCGCTGGCTGTGCGGGTCGGGGAACTTCGCCTCGGATCCAGGGCTGGCTGGAGTAAAGGAACAAAGAGCTGCCTCCCCCCCGCCCCAAAACTGCACCCAAACTCCCGGCGCTGCTGCCGCCTCCCCTCTGCAAACAGCTACGAAGGAAAAAACACCAGCGGCTTGTAAAGTTTTTGAAGTGCAAAACTGCCTGGAATCTAGAGGTTTTTCGTTGCAATTTCAGTGCTCCAGTAATCAAAACCAGTTTTTAATTCGGAGTAATGTAGTTTGCTCTAAGCCCTTTCAGGGCTTCCCTTTCAGGGAATGAAAACTTGAAAAATGGCCAGCAGCACATAAACAGTGTCTTGCTGTTTTCATTTGCTTCACGGTCTCTTGTGCATCAGGCCTCTGGATTACCAGATTGACTCTTCAAAAGTGATAGTGTTTATTAATTTCTTAAATCTTTGTGATTAATTTCTGTGTGAAGTTGTGCCCTGGTGCAGGTTTTGCTGTGATTTTGCTGGGGCCATGTTCTTCACCTGCAGAACCCACTGTCATTTCGCAGCCGAGGGGAACCAGAAAGGTTCTTCTAATGACATCTCCCTGATACAGCAAATGGTTAAATTTCACACTTCTACTGAGCATACTGCGCTTCCAGATAAAACTCTCACCAGAGTATTTAAGTCGCTAGAACAGTGTGCCACAACAGACGAGACAGTATTGTTCCTCAGATTGCCTGCAATTATGGGAAATCCATTAGGAGCTCCGTGTTCCTAGAGGAGCTATTCTCTAGGAAGTAGTGGCTTCCCCTAAGCTGGAGAATTTCTTCCCGATCCCAGGTTTGGTGGTCAGTTTGACACCAGGCACATAAGCAAGACACAAGCAACATGTTCCAGAAAATGGGTATTCCTTATTAGCTTGGAATCCTGAACTGCCCTGGACGATGTTTGTTTCCAGATAGCCTACCAAATTTGGCTTGTTTTTCTGCTGCTAAACAAATAAAATACATCTGGCTAATTGTACACTGGGGAACAAATCCTCCTGACCCTGTCCAGATACTGTTGGAAGCATGTTATTTGACTATGATTTCCTTAATGTGGAACTGTAAATTCTAGCAGCTGAGGATGATATACAAAATCTGCCTCGACTTTGCTTTCCTTGTCTAGAAATGAGACTTGTAAATATTTATTAACCAGGTCAAAAGGCAGCCTGATCTCACAGTAGCTGCTTAAAAGTTCTTGCACTGCTGTCAGGGGATGAACATGCCTGAACAAAGCTTGAAACACTCCTAAAATAGCTTGCTAGGAGGGGATGCTCAGTACAGATGAAAATTCCAAAAACAAACGAGCACTCTTGAGGGACGAGTCTTTGACATTCTCCTTGACACATTTCTATCTTCTGTCTGCAGAACTGCAGACCTGCACCTAACAGTGTGCAAAATTCTCTTGAGTAAGCTTTTTTTTGAGCTTTTGTGTTTTAGAGCATCAATAAAAGCAGGTCTGGTACAGTAGCGTTGTCTGTAGTTTTTGTAGAACAGGCTGTGCAATCCATGCGGGATTAACAGTAGTGAAACAAACAATGCCACGTAGCTCTCGAGGTGCTGTGAATCTTCAAGTCTGGGAGCATTTTCTCAGATCTTGGGGTGGGGGGGGTGGGTGGAAAGGAACTGAGGGCCCTTGTAAAGCTTGATACTTTTGAGGTAAGTGCAAGATCCACTCTTTGAACTTTGCCTTCTGGAATACAACTGCATTAGAAACAGATCTTTCCCCACCCCTCCACAACTTGAATTGCCTATGCAGCTCTTTGGAGGAAAGGGGACAAAGTAAACCACATCTGACAAATGCATTATTCATATCACGTAGTTGCTGGAAAACCTTAGCTTCAAGTGAGGTTTGAAGGCAGTGTGGGAATGTATATTGGAAGAGAGAATTCTGGTAGACTGAAAAAGGTCACATCTCCAAAACAGCATATATGGGACATTTGTTTTCCCTTCTTCTACATTGTTTCTGTAGGAAAAGAAATAGATCTGGATCACAGGTGTAAACATGAAAAATATTACAACATTTTATGAAGCTATCTTTTATGAACAAAGTCCTGGGAGGTATTCTGGACTGAAGTAAAGGGAAAGCCCTAAGAAGAGGATCAACAGAATTGCACTAACACAATTTTATTACAAAAAAAAGAAAAACAAAAAACCTACTTAAAATATTTGAGCTAAAGATATCAGTAAACTAGTTGAGATTAATGAATAAAGCCAAATACTCTGAAATGTCGAGAAAATAAAAATTCATGGATGAGCTTTTGGGCTAATTCTTTGGCAGTCTTGTTCTGCTGCTTTTCCCAGCACAGTGCCTTGAAGACTGCCACTCTGCCATTGCAGGATTACTCTCAAATACATAATCTTCCAAGGACTTAGCAAAGAGCATTTGCAGCTAAAATATGCTGATGATACTGCATAGAAATACTCTGATCTTGCCAAAATTTGCCCAGTAACCTCTGATGCAGATACTAATCGGAAATTAATCAGGGAAGGTAAGACAGGAAGAGGCAAGAAGAGTAGGGGACGTGTCACAGAAACAGTCTTAAAAAAATAGTTTTGCAGAAGGCAATGGTCTTATGCTTTAGAGTACGTTACTTAAAAAGGAGTTGAAAAATCTAGAGTGCTAATCCTGTCTCTGCATAAATCACTGCTTGGTATTATGGCATGTAGTGAAAGTGTCTCCATAATTACTGTAGGCAGCCATTACAACTCTGTTTCTGTTGTTGTATGCCATAATTTTTGGCCAAAATACAGAATACTCCTAGTGAAGGGTCTTAGGCCACATTTCATTTTCCATTTTGCTCATTGTCTTTACAATAGGGTGTTTTATGACCCAGTTTCCCAACAGACAAACAATGTGTGGTATTTTAACATTTCTCCCTACAATAGGTCTGTGGAGAGCCAAAGATGCTTCTGAGCATAGCTGAAGTCTTCAGACATTTTATAAAGGCCATTCAGTAGATTAAGCCCTCCCAAAAATCTTTGTGCCCTCAGTGACTCGGGCTGTTGCTCCCTTCTGCCAGGCTCAGTGGCAACCTTTTAAATCTCTTTTTCTTTTTGGGGTGCTCAACATGGTGCATCTTTACCACATCCAGCTTTTTGCACAGAAGCTGTGGATTCACACATAAATATTGTGGCTGACCTTTGGCAGAGAGTTCGGTGTGAAAGTGTAAATGTTAAGAATTTTAAAAGCAGAAGCTTTCTGCATTTATTCCTTATAAGAAAATTATTACTGTGACCTTTAAAATTAACCTTCTTTTTTTCACTTTAGTTTAGCCTTGCCTAAAGCATATTACAACAGTCATTTTTAACACAGAGTGAAGGGATCCAACTAGGAAATACTGTTGAGCAAAAACTAGTGAGCACTGTTTTACTGTGTAGAAAAACCCTTGGATTTTGTGTAATTGGTGTTAAATGTTTCTGAAATAAAGGCATTGACTTTACAGGATTTTTAACATACATATATCCACTAAAAATATTTTTAAGTAATTTACTTATTATTTTGCTGACAGGAAAGCAGATTTTCCCACTTTATGGAATGTCTCTGGAACTGGGTGGTTTAGGATTATTTTGTTTGATTTTAATTTCTTTTTTTATTTCAGAAGTTTCCATATTTCCTTTATAGGCTTTCTCCAATCAAGTTTTTTTCTTTTACAGAAGATGCTGTTGGGGAAAGAGTAGTCTTTGCATTTTCCTTTATTTTCTGTGATGCAATTAGGTCATGAAATCAACCTGCTTCTGCTATCTGTCAGAGCATTGTGGAGATTAAGACGTGATTATTTAAAAGACCAGAAGTAAAAATCCTAACAAAGTAAATTCTCTCCCTCTTCTCCCAGATGTTGCTAAAATTTTAATGAAATTTCACCAAACCATAGATAAGGAAACTCTCCAGTTTTTTTCTTACACAAAGAGTACCCAGGGCTTGTTCTATTATTTTATTTGACTTAATGTGTACCCAAAAACATAAATTAGAGTAAATTGAGTTTTATTGAACAAAATTTGTGTAATGAGGGTCTTTTCTGAGGAAAAGAAGCCTTTTGGCTGATATCTCCCCCTGCATTCTTTTACATTATGAATTTGTGCTACTGGTTAAGTAGTGCATCTTCCTGAAAATAAGGTAACTGTGAGACTTTTGGCTCCTAAAGATATTCCTTAAAAGCTGCCAGCAATTGAGACAATACTAAAAAACTAAGATCTCTCAAAATTTGTGATTCCTCTGACAATTTCTTGCTATTTTTAAGAGAGTTTAGGGGTTTGGAATTCTGAAGTTCAAAATGTGATCTGGGGGAGCTTGTGTCATCCCCCAGCAATGGACATGAACCTGTGGGACAGAGGAGTTCTGTCAGTGCTCTGTATCTGACTTCCTTTTCTGTCTCTCATGACTTCCCGACCTGAATAACAAACACAAAGCTTTGGTTGAGAAATGCAAGCATTTCCCAGAAGAATGATATTTAATGTTTCAAACAGGATGTATTCTGCCAGACCTTTGTGATAACTGCTTCATCAGTTGTTTGTATCATTCACATTTTTGGCTGACTGAGCAAGAGCTGATGGCTGTACCATACAGCTCGTGTGAACTCAGTGCAGGGATGACCAGAGAGACAATGTTAATACTTTCTGCAGTTCTAAATAGTTTCTCTTCAGTTTCCCAGACTTTCACTTGGCTGAGACCCCTTGCCCTAAAAGTGTGTTTGGAAAACTTTCTTCCCCTTAATATAATCGTATGGAAAAATCTGTAATTAGGTGATGCTTTATTTAGTGCAGTATCTAGAAAAAGCAACCTGCACTATCATGTATCTTTACAGTAAATACCAGAAGTACTTCTGTTCACTCCTGTCTTTCTGTGCTGCAATGCTCTTGATAAGCTTCAAGAAACTAGTTTAGATAATAACATTGCATATTAGTATGAAGAATACCACTTAAACAGAGGCTGTTGAAATGAAAGTTCTGTTCAATGGGAAAGATCAAGTTAAATTAGTTAATTTCTGAAGATGTGGATCAAAATGAAATGCTGAGCTTTCCTGTGGAAATCGTTTGAAAGAAAATTTTCTTGGAATCAGCAGTATTTTCAAGGGAAATGCTTTCAACTCATTCCATTATAATGAATATTTAATCCAACATGTGAACATCTATTTCAAGGAAAGTTGAATTTCAAAATATAATGTGTATGTTTTTCTTCTGTTAAGCACTTGAATGAAATGTTTGCAGTTGCAAATGTAACCTAACAGTTGTGTTTTATAGACTATTTTCTATTTTCAAATCTATTTTCTTTGTTATTTGTGTAGGTGTTTTCCTTTTTTTTCCTTCTTATCAGCATTTTAGTATATGTTGATGCTAATAGTCTTGGAGGGGGTATTTAAGAAGGCTAAGCATACTTACCTTCAGTAATGTTTTCAGTTAACTGTTCTGCAGTTGTGATTTTGGAATATTTGTCAGCTTTTTATATACTTTCTCTCCAGTAGTCAGTAGCTACAGGCATCAGATAGCTCTTCATCAAAAGAGTGACTTTCCTGTGACTCTCTGGAAATACCTTCAAAAGTAAATACTGCATTTTTAAGTCCTAGTAATGTTAAATGTTCTTTATTCTGTACTTCCAAAAACATTATGACATTTTAAAAGCGTTTTAAAATGTAACTACAGCTGAAATAAGTAATTATGTGTTTTGTTACTTATTCCACAGATTCCTTTTTTTTTTCCCCTATTTTTTCTCTCCACTCTCCCCTTATGCTATGATTGACAAAGGTTAGCATTATCTGCTTTTAGTCTCTTGATCTGTATGAATAATACAACATTCATTTTCTAACTGTTTATGTACTGCTTTTTATCCTCAGTGGAAATTACTTTGAATCTACAGATGAAAACCATGCTAATTTCTAAAATTCGGATATCTGTCCTAATTTTACAGATGTGGTAAACCAGAGGAATGAGATAATTAATAAGATGGAGCTCTGCAATGAAGTCAGAAATGGTTTTGTGGCAGACTTCATGTGGCCTAGGTAGGGTTTGGGCCACATTGGACATACAGAAAAGCACCAGGTCATTTCTGAGTGATCCATGTGTCATCTACAGGCAATGGTGCTCTGTGCAACAGCTGTACAAAATTCATCATGACAAAATGCCAAAGTCATATTTGCCCAACCATTATTGTAGAGATCCTGGCAAAAAATAAATTGATGTCTTGTTTTTCCTTTCCATGTAGTGTCAGGGTGTGTGTTGTGTGTGTGTGTGTCCACAAATATTTTTTCTAAATTTTTCTAGAGTTTATATATTATTAAGTATGCAATACATATAATTTCACATGTATATGCACATAAAAATAAAACCCACAGGCATTTTAAGAGTAGAGTTCCTTGAATGCAAGTCCTTAGTTAATTTGTGGTTGTCTTTGTCCTAGGGTTCAGCAAACTCTTGCTTTGATGGCAGCTTTCTGTTCTTTTGTGGGTAGGATGAGATGGTGGAATGACTGTGGAAAAAAGAGCAGGCTGGGGAGATCATAACTGGGAGGGGTCAGTGATCTCTGGGGTGGATCTCACATAGCTGCTGAATCACTAAGGCCTGTTTATTTATTTATTTTAAAAGATTAAGCCTACACGGAAATAGAAAACCCTTGCATTTGCACATTTGAAAATGCAGCAGCCTTTGTAGGGTGTGAGGCCAAACACGACTCTTGGAGGCTGCTGCACAGTGCAGTGAGTTGTCTTGCCTAAGGTTTGCAGTTTTGGGGAGCTCCTGGGGAGGTGTTTGAACACTGCCAGGTCTGTGATCCTGCTGGGTGTGATGCTGCCAGGTACTGGGCACTGGAATGTGTGCTCCACTGCAGACTCTGAATACTCCCATTGCACTGAAGCCCCTTAGTTTGTTACAACACTTTTGCCTGGAAAAGGGCGTAATTAAACACCAGCCTTCCGAGGTCAGCTCTCCTGTGCTGATACTCATAACTGCTCCTCATTAAATGCTATTCTGTATTTGCATATAGAATGGTTTCCACTCAGAGAACTGTGCTTGCTGTGCAGGTACAATGCATTCTAATTCACTAATACATGCATTAGCAGAGTGTGTTTAAAGACAGGGCTGCCATTCACAAGAGCCTCACCAGGCTACAGTAATAGGCTGAACAAAATCTTACGATTTTCAGGAATAGCAAGTGCCAAGTCCTGTACCTGGAGCAGACTCATCCCAGCCTTCAGGATACACAGGGCACCACTTGGCTGAGAAGCTGCTCTGCTTGAAAAGGACCCAGGGCTTCTGGTGGACAGTCAGCTGGACACTGGTCACTGGAATCACTAAATGCTGAGAGCTCTTTGATCCAAAAAAAGACAGCAACAAACTGGTGCGAGTCCAGCAGGGGCCACCACAATAGTCAGGGGCTGGAGGTTACACCATATGAGGAGTGGCCAAGGGAGCAGGGCTTGTTCAGCCCAGCGATGAAACTGCTGCTGGGGGCACTTCACAGCAGCCTCCCAGTGCCTGGGGAAGTGACTGAAAAGACAGTGGTCGTAAACTTAAAAAGGAGAGCTTCTAACTGATAAAAGCTAAATATTTTTCAGTCTTGAGGAGAGCCGAGTGCTGCTGAGGAAATTACCCGGAGAAGCTTTGAAGTGTCAGTCTTAGTGGTTTTCAAACCTTGACTGGTCAAGAGCCCTGAGCAGCCTAGACAGGCTTCAGAGTCTACCCTCCTTTGAAGCAGGACTACAGACCTCAAAAGTGGGGTTTGTGATGCTGGATTCTACTTTAGAGAGAAACTGAGACACAGTCTTTGTAACTTGCTTGAGATGGCATACCATCTGTGGCTGAGCTGGGAATAGAGTTATTAAATTCCGAGGCTCAGTGGTGCATATGTGCATGCTAATGAGATCTCTTGGGTGAAAGAGCCAATGCCACTTGGGAAAATAGCCTTGAGAGAAATCTAGGTTAAATTCACATAGCGTTCCATCATACTGATGTCTGAGAATCAGGCAGTCATAGGAAGAAAGAAATTTCAGATATAAGGAGTAAGGGAGATACAGGGATTGGAACAATCAAGGTCAAAGAGATAATTTAGTATTGATCCATTTTAAGTGGAATAGGAACCTTCTAAGTTGCTGTTTTAAAACACTGATCTAATTCAGGATAAAGATGAAAGAAATACTTCATTAAAATTATAGATTGATATAGTGTAGTTTTTGCAAGTATGGTAGAATGTAAGTCAATTGTAAGTCAAAAAATGCAGGTGGGTAAAGGGTTTATTTTGCCAGTGTTAAAGTGAAGCGTTTTTCAAAATTTGACAGTTTAATGAAATGCCATGTTTGGTATGCTGTAACTATAAAGGGTGTGGTGATTTTGTTTTCAGAAAGCAAAATGCATTCTGAAGAATGTCCTGTATGACTTCTTAGGTTTAATGGGTTTTGTTTAAGAAATGAATCCTTCTTGCCAGATACCTGTACAAGCTTTCCACCTGCAGGTTTTGGTCTATGACTTGTAAACTTGCACTAGAACACTTCTCTTTTCTTTAAATATGTGAGAAAAGGTAAGTGTGGAATGCAGAACAAACTTCCATCATTCTAGTTTATGAAAATGTATAGATAAATTCATCAACATTAATATATTTTCTAAATAAACTTGATTTCCACCCTGAGCATCCAGACATTTAGAGCCAAGACATTTTCCAAATATTGTAGGTTTTGGTGAAGTTTTCATGGTGAGGAGTGGGGAGAAGGCAGAAAAATCATAAAATTCCCAAATAAAGGATATATGGAGCTGTACTTGTCTAGCACAGACCAAACACTCCTGGAAGTTTCTTGGTTTTTTTTTTTCTCATGTTAATGAAGCAAGTGGTTGGAGTTATTTGTTAGTTCTCACCCTATATAGTATTAGTGTTAGTGTATCACAGAATGGCTCACATTGGAGGTCATCTGGGCCAACTCCCCTGCTCTAGCAGGACCACCTGCAGCTGATTGCTTGAGACCACCTCCAACCAGCTTCTGAGTATCTCCAAGGATGGAAGACTCCACAACCTCCCTGGACAAGCTGTTCCAGTGTTTGGGGTCATGCAGTGAAAGAAGTGTTTCCTTGTGTTCAGTAGGAGTACAAGATGTATTGGGATCCTGTAGTGCTAATATCTGTAGAGAAAAAGATGCAGGAGGACAGTCCTTGCCCTGAGTGTTTGCAGTGAAAACGCAGGCCAGGAGGCACAGGAGTGCAGTGCTGGTTCATGTGGCAGGGCAAAGTCCAGAGCCGTTCTGTGGCCGTAGCCCAGCTCCTCTTCACCAGAGCGTGGTGATGAGTGGTTTATCTTGGGGCAACGGTGAAGGGAGGAAATGGAGATAAGGTGTGCCTAGTTACTCTGCGCATGGCAGATACCAGAGAACTCTGCTTTGGGTGGGGAAAGATACAGGGGGCATAGGCATGGGATAAGTGGCCAGAGAAGGAAATTGGTAGATCTTGAAACTGGACAGAGAAGAGAAACAATCTGGGGAGCACAATTTGAAAAAAACAGTCAAATACAGTGTGTGGGTAGTTGTACCCTTACTGTAGACAGCCTGGGCTGAGGATATAGCCTAAAGTGCAGGTGAATCTGAAAACCTGATAAAAGTCTTTGCCTGGTCTAAAAATACAACTTTCAGGCCATTTAAGTACTTTGTCATTTTCTAGTCCATGTAAGACCAAAGCTAATAATGACTCATCTTAGTGCTACTCCAAAATTTAACAAAACAGCAATTTGAATAGTTACAGGCTTTTTCCTTCTTTACCTATCCTCTTTAATTGTTGACTGCTATCAGGTTCTGCAGTCTCTTATCTCAGAAATGAAGACAGTGTTTAGGTAAATCAGGATTACTCATGTTGGTTAGGAGTTGCTGGATTACTCTTCAGGATATGCTTCTTTTGTTGTCGCTCTGTCACATAGCTGTGGATGAACTGCTGGTTCCTGTCCTTAACATTCACTTTGCAGTTGCAATTTTCCTTTACTTCTTGCAGAAAATTTGAGCTCTTCATGTTCCAACATGTTTCTGAGTTTTATTTCCTGCTCCCTTACTCTTTCCTGTTTTCCAGTTTTTGTTCTCTATTCACCTCTATCTCTCCCAGTACATGCAGCTGCAGCTACCCACCAGCACTCATTCCCCTTTTAAGATGATCTTGAGCTGACTGCTTATACTGATGTTTTTATTCTGTTTTAGTTACAATGTTTGAACAATGAAATGAGTCATTTGACAGACACTTTATGTTTTAATAAAACTCCCCCATTATTTCGTCAAAGATAACATTCAACCAATTAAAACAACCTTGGACTTTGAACTTGTGAAGCTCCTGGAATTTAGTTTCTTCTTACTTCTGGATTTCCTAGTGCTGTCTAAAAGATGTTGTATTTACAATACTATTTCAAAGACCATATACAGATACGAGAAATAGAAGAAGAGGTTAATAGTACCAACTGCACAATAGATAATTCTAATTGATTAATCTCCTTGGTTATTCAGGCTATGTGATTACAGTGAACAGCAGCACAATTTTAAGGTTGTGTTTTCATTTTTGTTCTTTAGGCAGAGAGCCTTTGGTCAGATGGACAAATCTCTGTCCATCATGACAGAAGATGGTCAGATATCAACTGTGTATAAAAAGCCATAGCTTGTTTTCCAGACAAGCGAGAAACCTCTGAAGTATCTATTGTATATAGAGTGTTTTTTTCAAACTAGCAAGTTGAAAGATGATTGTACTTAAAGTTAAAATTTAATTTTATTAGTAAGCATAAAATTGCTGTTTTAGAGGCAGATCAGTATGATCGCCTTGCAGATTCGCAGCATCTGCCAAGTGAGGAGTCTTGCAAAAGCCTGCCTTAATTTCCCATCTGCAGCAAGTAATAAATAGAATACCAGGCTTGGAGCAGTCTTCAGGCAGGAATACCATTGAAGGAATGCAGGGCTCTTTCTAAATTAGGTTTGTTTTAAATTGACTTTCTTTAGTGAGGATTTTCTACAGATGTCAGATTTACAAGTCAGAGCAGGCGAGCCTGACCAACAGAATTCAGTCTATACAGCCATTGGTCAGTATTTTATTTAAAGACTTTTTAGCCTCTCTCATTAAAAAGCACTTCTAGGGAGCCATCATTAACTTCCCTTCTTCCTGTTCCACTAATTAAAGCTGCAGTTGGTCAATATTTGCCTTCAGGAGGCTCAGTCTGTCCCACTGTGTTCTGTCCATCCATGTGAGCTAAGTGGCACACAGAGAACCTTGGAGGAAAACTGTTGTGGACAGCTTCCAGCCAGTTCTGCCCACATTAACTGTAAGCTTTTATATTTGTGTTTGTGTACATATATTAGATGTTATTCTCACATGCATAATTATGGACATTTTGTGTATTATGCTGCAGACATTTTTAGCAATGTTTGTAATACTTAGTAATGCTCTGCATCAGCTTTTTCTGTGGATCAAAGACTGTTCATTCCAAAATTATTTTTATTGCTATCATATCTATTTTTAAATTTGGGACATTATCTTTTACATAGCTGTCCAGCAGTCATACAGTATTCTGGACTTCTCACAGCATGTTGTCCATCATATCTGGTTGAGATAGATGTGTCCTTAATTTCTGCAAATGAACAAGGTCTGATAATCTTCTCACTCATTTTAATACGAACTAGACATATGCCTCATAAGATTATAGACTGCTTTACTTTTATAATGTTAAAGCAATTATATTCCACTATGTACAAAGAGCCACAAGGGGAAAATCTAAGTAATTATCAAGTCTAATTATACACATTTGTGGCTCAGTATTGGAGCTTCTTAGAATACATTTATGATATTATCCCAAACATGAATTTGGCCATTCTGAAATTCAGCATTTATTAAAAACAAAAAAAAGTTAGCATTAAAATTGAACTGAGAAGAGCAAGAGAATATATATCCACTAGCCATTAATAACTGTTAGTGTTTGCGGGTTTATGGAGTTATTAACTTTTTTTAATTTAATTTACTGCAGAACAGTTAATACTAATTGTCATAAAGATGTTCTTGTGAAGATCTCTCTGCAGTTGAGAGATGTTCTGGTAAGTAGTTCATGGTATGATGTACCCATTTCAGGAGTGGTTTTAGTAAAAAGGCAGAGAGCAGCTTTTCCACTCACTGCTGTGGTTACCAATGAAGGGACCTGTTCTGGAAACTGCAGTCAAATTGTCACTTCTTTGTGAGAAGACTCTAGATTTGAATCTTGCTAGTCTCAAATAATAGAGAATTTAATACTTGCTTTCTATCTGAAAGGAAAATTGTTACTGCAGAGCTTGAAGTTATTCAGGTTGGGAAGTTCTGAACCATTTCATTTCAACACTGTAGGATTTACTGTACAAGTGGCAGAGAGATGCTTCTGTTTCATGTCTTATCCATGGGAAATAGGCTAATCAAATGTTTTCCAATTAGAACAATCAGCTCATCAAGGGAAACAAGCTAGTTTTGGGCCTGCATCCAGTTCCTCCTAAGGCATTTTTGCATCAGAGATTAACTTTGTGGCATCATCTTAAGGCTGAGGATTCACAAGGGAGTTGAAAGTACATGGGGCAGTGATGAAGAAGAGAGGAAAGAAAGGGACCAGGACAGTAATGATTATTTATTACAGAAGTAGAGAGGTGTATTTTTAGAGGTCAGTCTTCACCTCAAGTACATGATGCTTTCTTTTGTGAGGTACCTCTGGCAGTGGAAAGCTGGCCTAGAGAAAAATTAGTCATTGAGGCTGCAGTCTCATGTTGTGCTCTGGCTTCAGAAGTCAGTGCTGCTGCCGGGGAACAAAGTGCAGTTGTAACCGTGTGGGGAGAAGCGCTAATTCAGCACTGTCCCTCTTAGTGGGGATCTGCTTTCACTTAATGGGGTTTTTTTCCAGAGCATGAGTCACCTGGAAGGAGGGTGAGCATCCATTGCACTTTCTTCTCTTGCAGTGCAGAGGGTCAGATTTATATAGCAAGAGACAAATTATTCTTTTGGGTGAATACAGCCCAAACTAAGCTGTCATGGCAACAATACAAAAGCTTAGAGAGCTTAGCCCTAGGTCAGCTGCATATATAATTTGGCTTCAGTGCATTATTTATATTTTAATTTAAGCTGGTTTTAAACTGCTTCATAATATACTTAGTTTTCAGGCTAGGAAGTCAATTCTTTGTTCTGTTTCAACAGCATAAAATCTTTTCAGTGTTGTCAGTTTTGGGTTCTGCCTGTGCTCAGGGGCTGTGCTTTCATTCATTCTCCTAAGCAGGAGCCTAAACTGAGCTTGAACTCCTGCTCTGAATTTGGTGGGCTGTTTTTGGTAGGCAGGGGACAAATCAATGATAGGCAACTACAAATACAAAACAGCTTAATGTGCCACCACAAGGAACACCTTGAGAAATAATAATGATAGCCTTTACCTGGTGGAAAAGGATGAAAGAGTTACATTAAACTTATTGTTTACATCTGTCATCTCATATATCAAAGCAAAATTATTTAAGGTGGAATACTAATGAACTTGTCCTTCAGGTTCCTCCTAGCATCATAGAAGTGTAAAAGTTTTTTTTTTCTGATTATTTTTGTGGTTTGTGGAAAATTGATCTGACATTAACCCCCATTTCCAGATAGGTATTCATACTCTGTATGCCTTCTTCATAATTTCCCAGATGCGTGTTTTCTTAGTCTCTGGACTTTAAAAATAATGAAAATTGCACTAATGGACATTTCTGGTTGAAGTTAAAAAGGTGTGGGAGTTGAAAGCAGCACTAGGAAAGAATAAAGATACTCTTTATATTCTTCACTAGGCAATATTTTGATATTGTATCCCAAAGGCAGTTTGCTATCCCTTTTTTCTGGCCTTAACTTGGAAAAGTTAAGTGACAACAGTTATAAAAAGTTTCAATCAGGTGTCCTGTATGCTTTGAAATATCTAGGGAAATAGTTACCTAATGATACAGGGCAACATAAAAATAAAAATCCTTGGTTTACCTAGTTTAGATCTGTAATTGAGATGATTTATAGAAGAATCCACAGTGACTCTCAGCCTGACCCAAGAGTTAATTAGATTAGCATGGATATTATGTCCTATTCTCAGTCTTTGCAAAGAGCCAGGTTAAAAATCAGGCAGCTAGTAATCCTGTCATTTTTTACACTGAATTCCTTAAATAATTGGTATTCTAAAAGTGTTATAAATTGTTTCTTGTCTTTACATTGTGCCTTTTCAGTCCACAGCAAATGCTATTTTTCTGGTTTCACTTTGCCTTGCAATGTATCCCAGAAATGTTGGTTTCAGGGGGCTTCTGGAAGTCATCTGCTGCAGCCTCCCTTTAGAAACAGGATGGTTGCCAAAGCAAGATTAGCCATGGCTTTCTCTATTTGAGTCTTGAAAACCTCCAAAGATGGAGATTTTGCAATCTGATTTACTGTGGTATTTAGCAAGGTAAAGCAAAATAAAATGTGTGAAATATCTTCAGTTTGACTCTAAATATTTCTGAATCAGATTTTGGGAGCTGTTGCCTGGCAAAGAAGCTGCATTGCCACTTCTGTATGAAAGGTAATTGAAGTATACTGTAAAGGTGGATTTTACATCACTTAATTTTAGCTGCATATGAATTAGGTACCTACTTTGTTAGCCAAGGAATTTCCCCTCTATAATGAGAGAAAAGAAGTTAGTAGCTCCAAAATGCTGCTTATCCTTCTCAGGGATGGCTGAGTCATTCCCAGGAAATGCCACTTTCTCCCACTGTTTACAGGGAGGGTCCCCTTTCCATTTGGTGTAGGACTTGCTTTAGCCAGATGAGGGGAATTCCTTAATTGGGCCAAGGCAGCTGGGTACTATACCCATACCTTTGTTCGAGTGGGGTATCATCTCAATTAGCAAATGCAACAAAAAGACCTAACACATCAGGCAGAACACTGACTAACAACCATAGTTGTCAAAGCCTTCTCCAGCGCTTCTGTCCTGCTCTTCCTCAGTTTTCTGGTTTGGTGTTTTTTTGTTCATTCAGTCATAATGATTTTGCCCTGGTCGTCATTCTATGTTACTGTTGTATGGTTGCAAAGGGGTAATGAATTTCTTTGTTTTTATTCAAATTCAGATGTTTTCCCAGGATTATCCCGGCTTGGAACAGGGTAGAACAAAGTTGGATTTTTTTTTTTCTTTTTTACTTTGTGTTTGAGTTATGCAAACATTTGAGAGAGGAAAGAGCATTGTAATGTGCTGATAGAGGAAAGATTTTGCAAGCAGCAGTTTATTGCTTAGGATGCCTGTGGGGATTGCATGGTTATGCAAACTAGTGCCCTAAAGGGGAAACATCCTGTCATTCCTTCAGTATTACATGAACAGCAGATAAAGGCATGGCAAATGCTGTCTTAGAGCAGAAAGCTTCCTTAACAACAACTTACAAAGCATCTTTATAGTTTTTTCATTCCCACCCTCACTATTATGCCAGCCAAGTTGTGGTAAAGGCTGTTTTGTTCTGATGGAACAACATAGGAAAGGATGTATTTTGCTTCTCTTACTACCTTTGGTCTTTTGTTGGTTCTTCAGGTTCACTTATATTGCATATACTGAGGTAAAAAGGAATCTGACCTTTCTGAGTTGACTTCTTGCTCTGCTGTTGTTGCATGGAGGTTGCCTGAGAATGCATATTTTTCTGTCTGCAACCTGGGAAGTGGCTCACTGTGTATTATTAGGTATCTTGGGATATTTTGTTATATTTTTCTCTTAAGTCTGCTAATTTAGTCAGTGATGATGGCATTAAAAGTACAAGTTTTAGTAAATCTCAACTTAAATAGACTTGTTTTAAATTTTACCAAATAAGGTAAGTTTCTAAACACTTGTGCTGAAGTGTGTACAGCCTTTTCTGGCAGATGCAATGTTTGTATTTGCTGGGCCTGAAGTATCTGCTGTCTTCCCTGCCTTGGGAACAGTGTGTTGAAGGTCCCTCTCTGATGCCTTGCAGGACCCTGAGGATGCTGTGCCTGTTGGACAGAGAAGGGCCTGGTGCTGGTGCATGTGCTTTGGATTGGCCTTTATGCTGGCTGGTGTGTTCCTGGGTGGTGCCTATCTGTACAAATATTTTGCATTCCAGGTAAGTCACATATTCATTAGAGGAGGGCTGTTTTTCTCTGTGGGAAGAGGAGCAACAGACTGTTCTTTTTGTGTTACATTTAGAAGAGGAGGAACAGACTAAACCAAAGAAAATAAACTATTTTTTTTCTTTCCAAAACTTCGTGTTTTCTAAAGGCCAGAGTTTTGCCTTCTCTGAAGTTACCTATCAGCAGAGGAGGGCAGAAGTGAAGCTGGCAAATAAAAGAGAGAAACACTTTTGAAAAACCTCACTTTGCAGAGGAAAGATTGTATCTAAATAGGACTTGAGTTTAGGAACCCTAGTGGTGTCCCAGATTTTTATCTGCTCTCTTTTCTCTTTTGTAGTGCCAAATATTGGAGGTGGATTAACCCGTTGAAAGCCTCCTTGTTTGATCCCAGGTTTCCTAACACGGGGCACTGCTAATGTGCAGGAAGGGGACTGCTTGTGAAAGCCACACGGAGGCTCTCCCCTTCCCTAGCCTCCAATGGATAAGAAATATGGGCCCTGCAGGGGACTTGGGAAAAGCACAGTCAGTGTGGTTTCAACATGCTCCATCAAGTCTAATCCACACTGACAAGATTAGAGCTCTAACAAAATGTATTTTCAGTCTTTTAACAAATGGCACTGCTGCAAGAGGAGCTGTGTGAAGGCAGCAGTGCCAGGGAAATGGAGCATTTACCTGAAAAATGGAGATCTGAGTTAAATATTGTCTCCCTTGGGGAGAGTTGTCACTGGGCAGTGCTGCATGTGCTGGGCTGTTGCCCAAGTGGTGTGAGCACACCCTCCCTGCTTCAGAAACTGCTGGGGTTGCAAGATCACGGAGCCAGAAAGCGAGAGGGTAGGCAAAATATGAATCTCTCTAGCCCACTGGTTAGTACACCTAATTATAAGGTAAAAATTCGTGTTCCTGTCCCTAATAGTGGGACCGTTGCTTTTCCGCCATTTTAGTAGCTGCTAATGTGGAAAGCCAAATGTTTAAACGTGAGAAATTCTAGCTGAAGTTGCAGTTTGTAGTCTATTTGGCTATCACATTACCGAAATTTACAGAGGAGCAGTAGTGCTGCAAACGATGACGCTTGAACAGCACAGCTTATCCCGGTGGGTGGATTAAGGAGCTGAGGCCGGTTGCATTTCTAATGCGCATTTCACCCGTGCTTAGCACTGCCTGCTCCACCTTTCACCTGCCAGTGAGATGAAACTGAAAGTGCCATTCAATTCAAACCTGTGCTGCTTGTTTAAGAGTCAGATCTGCCTTGAAGGAAACAGTCAGGAATTGAGCTGACATTGCACTGAAAAGACATTTTCAATGTAAAAGTTTAAACTGATGCCCTGTACATATATGCAGAGTTCTATATTTCTAAAACTAACTGGAATGTAAATTTGGTACATGACTTCCTCTGACTTAGAACTGTATTTTACACTTCACTTAGATAGTCTGTCATATGTACTGTGGCAAAAGGACACAAATTAGTTATTTCAATTGCTCTTTATACCTTTTTGTCTCTTAAAACTATTAAAAAATTATTTTAGAAACTGACTTTCCAGACTCTTGAAGTCTTGTAAATCTAAGCAACTTCACAGAGTAATTGAGTTTGGAAGGAAAGTCTTGATGTCATCTAGTCCAGCCCTCTGCTGCAAGCAGGACCAAATTTGGAGTTAGGCTTGCTTTTAAAAAGTGATTTGAATGACCAGTTTTAATATTTTTAATTGTAATTTTATCTACAGTTAGATCATAATTAATGATAATAATGATAATAATAATAAGAAGAACAACAATAGTAAATATAGATGTAGGAACTTCATTGTCTTTCTAAAAGTACATGGAAGATTGGATTTTAAGAACCTGTTTATGGGATCCTTGAATTCAAGGGAAGAACTCCCTCTGAATTGAGTGTAATTGAGATTTTAGCCATGGTCCTGTTGTAGATAGCAACCAGCTCCTGCTTTGGTGTACAAATTAAATTAAAGGCAAAAAATTTAATTTAGTCTGACAAGGTTTTCTTCTCTTTGGTGCTCAGAGAATATTACTTTTAAACTTCTGTGTTACTGATGTGCTTGTTGCTGGGATGTTTACTATTTTTAGCAGGGTGGCGTGTATTTCTGTGGAATAAAGTACATTGAAGATGGCTTACGTTTACCTGAGCCTGGGGCAGAGGCTCAGAGTGCTCGCTACCACACAATTGAGCAAAATATTCAGATCCTGGAGGAGGAAGATGTTGAGTTTATCAGTGTGCCAGTCCCTGAATTTGCTGATAGTGATCCTGCTGATATTGTCCATGACTTCCACCGGGTAAGAAATATGTCTGAAGAAGCTGAAAGCATTCAAAACGTGAAAAATGTTCCCCCTCGGTCATCCTGATGAATATACTCCTTATTTATTGTGGTGGGGGAAAGCAGAAGGGTGGAGGAGGCAGCAGAAATGTTTTGATCAGCAGCAGGCTGCAAGCAGTTATTAACTGGACATAAAGTACAGCATGATACAGTCATCATGAGATACTGTGTAAACCACCATTGGCAAATACAGTTCTGTTTTTAGAAAGGGAAACATCTTGGATCTGTTTGCTTTCCTTAGTATGAGAAACTGAAGAGAATGTTGTTCTTGCTCTGCTGAGTCCACTGGGCCAGAATTTGACCAACTGCTGCGGTGCCAAGGGAAATTTGGCAGGGCCTGAGGTAGCTTTGACATCAGCTTGGAGGGGCTGATTGCATCTGATGTCACTGGGTGTGTTCAAGCACTCCCAGAGGTGCTTTCCTAGCATGGCTCAAACCCCCAAAGCAGCATCCGAAGGGAAAGGACCATGGAAGACAGCTCATTTTCCAGATGCCACAGGAAGCCAAAGTTTAATTTCTTTGTGCACCACAGGCTACTACAATTCCTAGAGGCATTGAACTAGGGTTTCAAAGCTGTCTTTCTTTTTTTGAGAAATAACCTTGATTGATAGCAGTCATGGTAATAAATTTCTGTTAAGGCAGTTGACAAGCCTACGGCTCTCAGAGTTGAGAGCAGCTGTAAAACAATTAAAAGCCTTCCTTTTCTGTGTATGGTTGGAGCTGTCTGATGGCAATGAAATGTTGTACAGCTGGTTTTCAGGAAGCTGAATCTCTGTGAAGATTTGAAGACTTCGCTGAACAGCTTTTTTTTAAGCTAAGCTGAAAAAGAATAGGGAAGTGTCCTATTTTTTTATGCAAACTTCAGAGTTTAAAGTGCTATCTATCAAATATTCATAGCCAGATTTGGAGGAAAACATTGCTTGCACAAGCTATGTGATTTAAATAATATTGCAGAATTTATTTAGGGAGCTTCTGTTAAGAGTTAGAATAAAGATTCTAAAGAAAGAAAACTAGAAAAAAGAAAGCAGCATCTAAGAAGCAAGTAAGAACAATGTAATATTGGAAATTTACTTTTTGATTTAATAAGTTAAAGGCTTTGCTCTAAAGGTCAGAGCAAGGGTCATTTGCCATAGATACAGCACTTGCTCCATGTAATGAGATTAGCTGCACTGATGATTGCTGTCCTGGCATTATTTTGAGTGCTAGGCTCCTGGTGCTCAGTATTTTATATACGTGCACAGCCTCAGAGCTTTCAGCAGCTAGAGATAATGTCTTCTTTAGCAAGAACAGGTGCAGTAAAATACAGCTCAGTGAACAAAGCTACAGGATTCATCAGGGTAATTCCCTGAGCCTTTTATCAAACGATGGCAAATACTGCAGTTCAGGTACTGTATAAAGATAATCATTCAACAATGAATAATCATTAACCTTGCAAGTCCAGTAGTATTTTTGAAACTAAAACTACTTTCATTGCATTATCTGAAGCAATATTTTTTCCTTCTGTGTTTTGTTCTTACAGCAGCATTTCCTCTTTAGAGTATTTCAAAATATAAAAGCATGAAGATTAGAGCTAGGTTTTTGCCCCATTGTTTCACAGTGAAGGCACTAGGCATAAATGAATGCTGTACTTGTTTCCATAACAGCTCAGGTACACCTTTGTAGTTTCCTTGCTTAGGGCATTTGAGCTCCTCACTGCCTGCTGCCTTGCCCAAATCCTTGTCAAAAATATAAACTATCATCAAGGCTGCCCTTTGTTTGTGCATTTACTTGCCCTAAGATTGGAGTTTGTTGGACAGACTTTACAGTGAACAAAAGAACAATTTGAAGAACAGCACAAAGCAATAGCAGTTCAGCAATGTCCATCAATTTTCTGATCTTCTTGTTATTTTGATTAAAATAAATGTTTTCTCAACAGAGACTCACCGCCTATCTT
The DNA here is from genome assembly GCF_903797595.1 of Erithacus rubecula. Classification (NCBI taxonomy): domain Eukaryota; kingdom Metazoa; phylum Chordata; class Aves; order Passeriformes; family Muscicapidae; genus Erithacus; species Erithacus rubecula. The sequence continues at coordinate 69,029,370 of NC_136658.1, forward strand.
GACCTTAGCCTGGATAAGTGCTACGTGATTCCTCTGAACACTTCAGTTGTTATGCCACCAAAAAATTTCCTGGAGCTGCTCATCAATATCAAGGTATGATTAAATCAAAACAATTTGTTCTTAAGAGTGGAAGTTCTTCTTTTTTTTCCCCTTCTGCAGAACTCTGACATTCACACAAGGCACATGATCCCTAGAGGCTCTTGCAAAGAGAAAAAAAAATCTATAACCTGCTTAGACAATGATCTACAATCATGAAGGAATCATTAATTCAGAGGAAGGCAAAAAAATGCAATTTTCTACAGTGCTATAAATGTGGCAGACAAAGCCATGTAAATGTGGTGTAGCTGGACTCTTTGGCAGTAGTCTGTGTTTTTTAATTCACAATCCATTGTGACTAAAGTTTCTATGAAGCATGTGTGCACTGGAATAAGACTGGTTAGCTGAGAGGCATGAAATAGATAAGACTGGGAAATCCTTTTAACAGGGGCATTGTTTAAAGTGTTGATCCCTTGGGTTGGCCACTTCGATCCAGTGGTTTGAGGGTGATGCACATGGGATGTGTTGGATCTGCTGTGCACTTTACATAATGTGTGCTTTCAGTTGCAGATTTAAATAGAATTTACCTTGGGTTCTGGCCTTCTGGTTTCTTCACAGAACAGCAAAACAGTCCAGTGGGAAGAGAGCTGATGAAATGTCTCTAAGATTTGGGGAGAATATTTTAATATTTTACTGGGCTTTTGTAATTTTAGAACAGTTACTTCATCTTTGGGTTTCCATCTTTCAAAAAAGGCTTTGGAATTAGGACTCCAGGCACCATTTTAGCCATTTCTGAGTGGTTAGTATGTATAAATAAATTTCATGTGAAGTTACCACAAGTAAGTACTATGCTGCTTTTTTGCTTCCTATTTTGAGAACTCGCTATTTAACCACACTTTCATTCCCTGTATATAAGGATGATGTGGTGTCTGTAAAACTCAGTGACCCCATTTTTTCAGACTGTCTGTACTGTTTTCTTTCCATTTTTAGATCACACAAATTTCACTATTAAAATCTGTTAATTTCCTAGTTTGACATTAGGACTGAATCAAATATTCTTGGTTCACAAGTAAGAGGATAACCAGGCACCACACATTTAACTGAAAATCTGTGCAAAAGCAAACAGTTTTGATTGTTGTCCCCAGCAGTGGGTGCCCTAATTTTATGAGACATCTGTTTAATTCTCATTGTATTAACAAAAAGCTGTGGGCATTTGATGTCACAGAAAATCAGGCTAAACATTTGTAACTGGAATTTGGAAAACTGTGCTGCAGATACGCAAAGTGAGTAAATACTGTCCTACAAGTCACACCGGTTGCACCAGCAAATAAATGTATGAAATTGATGTGCTAGTTTCATTAAAATGAGCTCTGAATACATGCAGAGGGCATTTTATGAAAATGGAGGAGGCTCTGGGCTGTTCTGGTGTTTAAGAAACACCTAAATTTTAGCCTGAAGATTCACATTTCTATATATTGATACAGTTTGCTTCAATGTGCAGACATGAAAGACCTCCTCTGTTTCTTTGGGAAACAAAACTGAAATCCAGATGTATTTGCTCATCCACCTCGTTTCTGCTGCTGAGCCAACTGGCTAATTTTAACTGTACACAGCGCACAGGATGTCTCAAAAATGATATTTGTGGCTGTGCTGGATCCCAGCACTGGATAATTGCTCCTGCAGCAAATGGGCAGAGGAGATTCCTGCGTTGAGTTCCCACCCAGGGAAGACTGAGAAGGCTGGGTTTGGAGGTAGGCTAGAAGGTCCTGTAGTTTGGAGGGCATGAGCCCAGGAGTGTCCTTGCAGGCTGCTCCCCAAGTCCTCAGCACTGCTGCCCACCCTGCCAGTGCCCTGCCTGCTGCTGTGCTCTGGCACTCCCTCAGGGCTCCCTCCTGAGATTGGAGAGACCAGGAGTTAATACGCAGTAATTTACAGAGGTTTAATTACAAAATAGTGAGTAGGATAATTTGGGAGAGTGATGTTTGCTAAACTGTTACTTAAAGAAAAAAAACTTGCTGTTTTCCTCATAGTATATATTGAAGAAAATATTCATAGTTTATTCGTTCATGCAAAATTTAAAGTGAATTCTATACAGTTCCTTCTTTCTGTACTGGGAGGAATAGCATTTAATCAGCTTCTCAACATGTCACTGAAGCTGAAAAGATGATCTTCTTTCACAGCAAAAATTTCAAGTTGTTTATTGTCACTAAAAAATGTAGAGATCTTTCACAATAGAAAGTGAATTTGTTTTCACAATAAGTGATAATTCTATTTTTAAAAGAAAGGAACACCTTCTACCCTGCTATAAATTAAAACCACTCTTAACAGGATTTCTTAGTATTTTTAAAAATGGATGATTATTTAATAGTTAAATTAAAAAGCTGGCTGGCAGCTAAGTTTGTGTATCTTCATGTACAGTGAGGTGTGCACAGAGCCAAATTCCTCCTTCATTTCATCTGTGGCAGAATAATACTGGAGGGACTAGAGAGGGCTTGGGAAGCCTTTGCATGCCATTGTGGCTCTTCCCTTTTTCAGTATATTGCCTTGAAACACCTGATGTCCCACTTTGGCTTTGTGATACCTTTCCATATAAACAATTGTGGAAGTCACAATAATAATCTACAGGGATGGATGATCTCGTCTTGGCTTTGGTTTGAGAGCAGTGACCCAGGCTCTTAAATAAATTTAAGGCTTCCCAAACCCATGGACTGCAGCTGGACTATACTGCAGCTGGCCTGCTTCATCAACAGGAGTATCTCCATGTAGATCAGGTTTCTGCCAACTCCTGCTTGGGAGTTGTTCCCACTGAGGTCTGGTGGGCTGTTATTAATGTGTGCAGAACCGACCTGTGACAGTGGGTACCCCTAGGAAAAAAACCTGCAGAGAGCTGATGTTACTGTAGCAGGAAGGCAGCACCAATGGAAAATCTGTGACCTTTTTGAAAGTAATTGTTACATGTTTTCTGTAGTGAAATTTGCACATTTACAATGAAAATCTGTGGATAATATGTATTTTGAAATAATTTGAAGATACATGGAAGTGGAACATTGCAGTACCCAGACCATGAAGAGATGGCTTTTGACTGAGCTGCTGTGTTTTTGTTCAACAGGCTGGGACATACTTGCCTCAGTCCTATTTGATTCACGAGCAGATGATTGTTACTGATCGCATTGAAAACGTGGATCAGCTGGGATTCTTTATTTACCGCCTGTGCCGCGGCAAGGAGACCTATAAACTGCAGCGCAAAGAGGCCATGAAAGGTAAATGCTCCCCCCTGTCTTGTGTGTTGGCAAAAGCTGCAGTGATGCCTGAGTGTGTTCAAAGAAAAAAGCCTCTAATTAAAGCAAGGGCTGCTTACTGCACTAACCAGCTCTCTGGGCCTCACTGGGTCTGATATTTTCCTGTGTAGCTGCGGAAATAAGTCATGTCACGGTGCGGAAATGCTCAAGGCCCCAGTGACCTAGGAGTGCCAAAATGTCTGTTTGTGTGTGTGTGCATGGTGTGTTTTCTGGAGCTCAGGCATTCATTGATGCTCTTCTTTAACCTTGAGCCCTAAACCACCCACCCCAAACCAAATAAAAATCTTTAAAGTAGGAGAAGCTTTAGCCTTGTAGTCCAAGTACAGAATTGTAGGTTCTTATTGTTATTAAAGCCATCTATACATTGCTACATGTCTTCCTATTTGTGTCAGTGAAATGCGAGTAAGAGCTTGTCTTCACAGGAAAATTGTAGTGCTTGGTACTTTTTTTAATGGAAAAATGGTTGAAAAAGATTATTTGGAAGAGTCTTGAAAAGCTATTAAATACTGCCTTAAAATTTGCATTCAGATGTTACTCGGATTTGCTTTTTGGTTGTTGGATTTATTGTTGTGTAATCTGCATGTGGTGCACAAGTGCACACCAAAGTAGTTTAATTGCTTCTGTCATATTGTGAGACCAGACTGCTTGGGAAAACAAAGAGAAGAAGTATATTTTGTAAAAGCAATTAAGATTGACGTTTGAAAATTAAAAGGTTTTAAATAGCAAAATGAAAAATTCAGTATGTTTATCCTGTAGTAATAAATGGCGAGCACAGGTGGGCAGTGAACATGTTTGCCTATGATTTGGTTAAATTCTGTCTTTCTGTTTTGTTGGAGGGGAGGATTGGAGAGGAGTAGTTCTGATTTCTGGTGACATCTTACCTTAGCAAACATAAAACTTCTGTCTGTGATGTACCTCAGCCCTCTTTCTCTTGACACTCTGTTCTTTACCAATTGAACAGGAATTCAGAAGCGTGAAGCCCTCAACTGCCGAAAGATTCGACACTTTGAGAACAAGTTTGCTATGGAAACACTCATCTGTGAACAGTAATGAGAAATAATACTGTTACAGGAGACTTAAAAAGTACAGTATGACCCCACCCTTTGTATTGTGTGCAGTGATTATTTTTTAAAATCTTATTTTATGTAAGTAGTGGACAGGGCTTTCTTGCTGAACACCTTTCATACTTCTCATCTCATGATACATGTAAAATCAATACATTTTAGTTTTCTCCTTATTTTCAGGTGTGGTGTTCTTCTTATATTTGAATAGCAATTGTATAAAGACTTAGTTGCTAGTGCATTTCATGTGAATCTCAAATACTAGGAAGAAGAAGAAATCTTTGAAATATCCAACAGTTTTTAAATAAGTAAAATTGAAAAACTTTATTAATGTACAAAGACTGCAAGAGCTACTTCTAACTGTAATATTACCTGCTATATAGTTTGTTACAGCTATAGACAAACCTGTATTTGACTCTCCTAAGCAAGTGCAATTTGTTTTGTTTTTAAAATATTGTCATATTTACCTTTTTGAGATTGATTTCTGACTTGATGTTTTAAAATGGCAAGTGTTTGCTGTAACAATCTTTTAGAGAATTAAGAAGTAACTTATGTTACTAACTTGTATATAATCCATGTATGTGCAATGGAAAATAAACCTTATAAACCTGTTTGTCTAAAAGTCTTGTGTTTTCTTCTGCTACTACTGGATTAGTTAAAAATAATCCAGAGGGGCCTACGGTTAAAATTAATGCTTTTCACTTGAAGTGCTGTTTCTAAAGATAGAATGGATGGCTGAGAAATGAAATATGAACAGAGAAGCATGCTTTTCTGTCCCTTTTCAATTAAAGGCTGTGCTGCTTGTTGAAATTCTGGATGGATATTTCCACAATACATATGATCAGAGTGGAGGCCCAAAGCTGATCTAACATGTTAATGCCTGAAATCCCTGTCCTGAATATTTGTCAAATGATGGGCATCATCCAGCATGGTGCCATGAGTCAGGCTGACCAAGCTGAGAGCCAGGAGTGTTCACTACCTGCAGGATTTTGCCATTCCCTTTGTTCCCCATCGTGGTGTTCCTGCCAGCCTGTGCCACTGAGCTTTGCCAGGTAAATGGCAAATATCACCAGTACCATTCTGTATCATGCCATTTACACTTTAAACTGCTATTCTTCAAGCAAGATGGATTTTATTTTCTTCTAATAGTTTGGATCCTTGTAATGCCAACTCTTCTAAGGGAGAGTGCAGAATAAGATGTATAAGGTGAATAAGATGTACTTGCTGTTTTGCAGCTGTTTGCAAGAAAAAATACAGGACAGAGAAAAAAGGGAGTAACATTGAAACAACAATGCTGGAAAATCTCCCCCTAGATCCACAGGAGAGCTTCCATGACATGGGAACTGACTTGTCTTCTGGCCAAATTTTGAGCATTTATTCATCAGAAAAGTAGGAATGTTTATAGAATAATTGCATATTTGAAAAAACCCCTGAAACAATAACTGTTTAAACCAGATTTTAAATAATATATACCATAGGTGTCCAAATCATTTGTCTTAGTTTAATTCAGCCAAGAGACTTTTTACTAATCTTATTTTCATCTTTTAAAGGATCTTTTCTTAATACAGCAGGAGGATGCTTTACTGTTTTTAGAGCTATTATACAATTGTAAATGTGCTATGATCCAGCTTCCTGCTATTGTGAATATTTGGACTAAGATAAAATAATTTGTTTTAAAGGAAGCTTCCTTAATACACAATACTTTTTTTTGTCATCTGCATGTGGCTTAATTTACAGATTGGTCCTGGTATAAGTGCATTATATGTAAAAGTATAACTGCTGTATTCCAAAGCTGGACTTTGTAAATCCATTTTTTGATATGTCTGGCAATCATGAACATCAAATAAGGCTTCACATGCATACAGTCTAGATGTTAATGTATAAATTGTATGTACATAGCTGCACTTCAGTATTTGTGCAAGCAAGCTGGAAAATCTGCTGGGAAAACTTTAGCTACAGACATTCAGGATGTTGCAACTGTGTGCTTGCAACAAAGGTCAAGAATATGTCAGCACAAGGCTGCTGGTGCATTCTTTGGAGCCCTGGATGACGCAAAATCCATGCTAAAGTACTTTAAGGATGTTCTCTACCTTTTCAGGAGCATTCTGTTCCTATGTTCCCTAAGTTAAACATGAAACTTGTTAATTTGTAAGCAAGCTTCATCTGGTCTTTAACTTGTTTTCAAAATAAAACTGAGTAGCCAAACCTGGTGATCTGTGGTGTGCCCTTTAATGGAAACACCAGCAAATGAGGCTGATGAAGGGGTGGTGGAGCAGGGGGAGAAATAGATTTGTTCTTACAGACAGGAGGTTTCTATGATAATGCTGTATGCCCTCCTCAATAGCTTTTCAGCCCATTGGAAGGAAATTTACTTGGATGAGCAGTGTGAAAATTAAGTGCAGGGAAGGAGGGAGAAACTTGTGTGCATGGAGGAAAAGCTTCCAGCATGCGCTCATGTGTTAGTAAGCATGAGGCAGTTTGTGTAAGACAACCTAAAACACCCAGAATGCAGCTCATGTTGGAACTTCTGCCCTCTTAGACCAAGTCGATGAAGCGTGGCTTACAAATCCATGGAAAGAAAGAGCTCTTGGAGATGCTTGAGCTTTTTTCCTCTTTAAATAATGAAGCATAATAAATACAAGTTTAATAATATTTAAGAGTCTAATAAACAAAGCTGTGCTGCACTGAAGAAACCACATTTCCAGCCCAGTGAATTCCAGAAAAGGGTTAGTGTAAAAATGACCTCATAGGACAATTATCTTTTCAAATAGTTTTAAAACCCCCTCATAAAAAACAAAATCAGTCCTCATGCTGAGACATACTTTATTACTGAAGCAGCAAAATCGGTATCCTGTGCCATCATGTTTAGTTGGTGGAGGGGGCTGTGTTGCTCTCAAAGACCCTCTGATGTTCAGCTGGTCTTTGCATGAGTAAAGTTGTTGTGAGCAGTCAATGTGATCGATGTAATTTGGGTTTGCAAAGCACAATAAAAGCTCCAAGGCCTCTCCTTCAGCTAAAGTCTTGCAGCTTTAGTAAAGAGGCACAGGGCAAGTTTTGGCATGAAGAAAATCCTTTGGGTCTGCAAGACTGAAAATGCAGGAGTTTGGTTACCTGTTGCCTGTCAGGGTGTGTACATGCGATTGTTCATATGGGTTGGGTGGGAGGATGGAGATCTGACACATCAGTGTTAGCAAAAGCTTGAGGTTTAGAGACATCAACAGAGCTGCACTCTCACTGGCATTGCTTGTTCCAGTGGTAGGAGGAGATTTTATTGCTATGGAGGAAGAAACAGAAGAGCCTATAGCACTATTGTCACACCAGGAGTTTTTCTGGAATGCTATACACAAATGTTTTCACCTAATTAGGGTATTTTACTGCCATGGATTAGTAATGAATGTCTTTCTCTTAGATCCACTCAGAGCAAAAAGAAACAAGGTCACGGGTTGGTTGGTTTAGTTCAGAGAAATTCCTATGCTCACTCACTACAGGCTATGGTTGCTAATTTTCAATTGGTTTTCAGGTTGTTGCTTAAGATTAATTTGATTCCTAAGAACTGCTTCCAGGAGGGTTCATTCTGCTTCTTGTGGGCTTAGGAAATCTTGGAAGTGGAGGCATGGGAAGCATCCTCTGTGGGGAGATGGCCAGCAGCAGACAGGGTGTTGCCTGTATCAGAGCACACTTTCTCATGTGGTGAGAGGAAGCAGAACTTGGGACTGAGAAGGACAGGAAGGGAGGAATTTCTGCAGAGTCTTTAAATGTGGCTAAAACCAGCTGAAATGAACTGCCCTGCAGAGGGGATGCAGGATGCCCTCCCTGCACCCTCCCAGGCAGAATGTATCCAGGGCTTGAAGGGCTTTGCCTGCCGAGGACACAGGGTGGTACCTGTGTGACAAAGCACAGGGTGTGATGCAGCTGTGCATGCAAGGGCATGATTTATCCTGATACCCAGAAACCTTTGTAAGCAAGGAAAGCCAGATCAGGAATTATCATTTTTGCCTGATGTAATTGCACTGTCACTGGGACTTAATCTGATAAATTGCATCAGTCAGGGATTGTATTTTTTAGTACTCTGGTTCTCAGTATTGATGCAAATCTGTTAAAACAGACACAGCTCTGACAGCCATTCTCACAGAGAACAAGAAATGTGGAAGGTCCATATAAGTAGTTATGATTCTTCTACAAATAGATAAATACAACTGCATAAAAAGAGAAAGAAGTAATACTCAAATCTAAAAGCTTTGATCAATGCAAAACCTTTCTGATGTCCAAGCAAAATAACTAGAAGTATCTGTGAAGGGTTGAGGTTTTGCACATAGGAATCATTTACATGCAGCCATTTCCCTACCCAGTAACAACAGTGGTGTCCTTTCAGATCCCACAGGCAGTTTGGCCAAATGCTTTATTGGTGGAGATCCCTACCTTAAACTCATCACTGCAGTCCTGTGAGTCCAGCAGGGCCCTGTGTAGTGCTCTGAGAAGAGCAAGCCACAGATGTGTGTAACTGTGGAGGGAAAAATACTCTTTTTATTAATAATGTCAATGTATAGAGAGAGACTTTGAGCTGTTAGAAGTGGCAACATCTGACAGATACCTCTCATCTTAAAGAAAAACTGGTAGATAATAAACACAGTCCCCATGGATTTTACATCCTTGTAGAAATACTAATTTACAGAAATGGATTTTACTCTTCATATCTTGAGCTGTAGGAAACAACGTAGGAAAATGTGTAGGCAACAATGACACAGGGGTCAGGCTCACCGCAGCCAAGAGGCACAACCAGTCAGTTTCACCCCATCACCCCAGTAAACCCTTTCCAGCTTCAAAGGCAGAGCTGATGCCAACACAATCACAGTGAGGTGACACTGGGGAGTGCAAATGGCCTGTTCAAGCCATGGCCTGAGTGTGCCTGAGGCTCTCCTGCAGGGAGATTTTTCATTTGGGTCTGTCTGCTGCACCAGGTGCTGCTCCAGAGAGGCTCTGCTTAAGGCCTGGGGTCTGTAGGGCAGCAGCTGGTGAAGAGTTGGCCTGCAGGTCTGTCACCTCCTTGCTCCTGTTAGCACTTGTGCTGGGGCTTGAGAGGGACAGCTGGGCTCCAGGTGACACTGATGGCCGAGGGCTGGCAGCTGCTGCACCGTGCAAGGAATGTCAATGCACAGAAAAGGCTGGCCAGGAGAGCCTATGTCCCCTCCCTGGTTAACCCTGCCTGTTACATGCAGGAAAATGGGTGTGATACATGCAGATTTCTTTATAATCCTTGAGTTTCACAGCCTATGGGCTTTATTCAAGAAGAAATTCTGCCAATATTTAGCATTTGGACTAATATCCAGAAGCTCTCAATTTAGTGGGTTTTTAAATGCCTATGTTTTGGTCATGCAGCTTCAGAAAACTGTTTTTACTATAATTGAAATAATGGCTTTTATTCCTACTGGCAATGACCATGGAACTACAGCAACAGTTTTGAGTGAAAAAAATTAAGATACTAAAATTACCTAAGGTTGTGTAGCAGCTGGAAACAAGAGTCAGGACTGCTTGACTTCACATATGTCCATGATCTATGCTCTAAAAGCAGTTGTAGCAAGATGTTTAGAATAGTCAGGTCATATGCAAAAATTATCATTAATACTTTATTTGACATTGCAGTGTTCCCTTTGCTTCTTTTTTTTCCCCCAGTAGGAGCTGATTTTTTTTATTTCCTTTGTAATTTTATTGAAAAGTCTAAAGGCTTCATTTAGAAAATGTTTTAGAATACAGGATTAAAACATTCAAATCAGTACATCTTAAAAGGAGAAGAGGAAAAAAGTGCAGCAACTTAAATATGGTTTTACACAAGGATGTGTCTTCCTTTGGATGTAAATACATGTCAACTCTTCTTACTTCAGTTTGGATGTAGTTGCTACATCCAAGGTTTTTGGATGGATTATTACAAGATTTTGTTGCTTGATTCATCTGCTCCCTCCAGCTGTAACTGGAAGCATTCTGAGATTATATTTTGGTTTTACCTGTTTATGGAGGGGAGCCCTAAGAGCCTTGCTTGATTAAAAAGTGCGCAAAATTTGACATGAGAACTTGACTTTGGTGAACTAACAAATAAAAAAATTAGTATTTACACTGAGGCTGGTTTGTGAACTCTTTAAAAGAAGCAATGCACAGAGGGCCATGACACAAATTCTTTGCCTGCCATCTGGCCCTTGCAGGGCCTGGCTCTAACAGCATGTTACAGCAGCTGGGAGGGAAACCACCCAGGAGGGTGTGTTTCCTTCTTGCTGACAGCTGGCGTGGCCTCCACTGGCTGTGACCAAGGTTTCTGAGATGCTTTGCTCTCAATTTAAATTCTTTTGTGCTCTTAAAGCCAGTTGTGAGGAGAGGGAGGTGGACTCAGCTGTGGTTTAGGGGTTCAGCTTACTTTTCCAAGCTGGTCTGTCTACTTGTCTGTGGTTCAGTGGTCGATGACAGACAGTCCTAAACCCCAAACTTTGCACAGCATCTGGTACTATCTGTATACAAAAAGTATTTAAATGTGCTTAGAAGCAGGGTAAGGTTACTGCAACAGTTTTACTTGAATCATAATCAGGAATGTCCAAATGCCACTGCAGTCTACAACTGAAACATTTAATTTGGAGTTTATGTGCTTTGACTTGCTCTGCATTCACTTTGCTGTAACTGGTTTAATTCTAATTATAAAGCAGAAAGCCAGACACTGTTCTCCTGTTTTAAGTTAATGGATATAAAGGAAAAGCCTGCACAAATTACTGGAATGTATGAATGTAAAAATACTAGTGGATTTTAATTGTATAACATATTAATGCTCATGCTGGTTTTTGTTTGGGTTTTTCTTAAATCCAGAGTTTTGACAGCAGTCTCACTAAAAGTAGTTGCTTTTTTACAAGCAAATGACAGGAATGTGCAGGTAGTAAGAACACTTACGTACAAATATTTTTCCTTTTCTAAGAAGTTGTCATCATGTAAGTCTGAAAATAAATGTGCTTGTTTGGAGAAGAGATTGGCCTTCTAAATATGAGTATGCAATTGCAGACAACAAAGTAGATTTTTAAGATCATTGAATCAGGACTGGTGATTTGAATCTCATTGATTTAAAATCCAGATGCTCACAGCCTGAACTTCTTACATTAAGTGTAATTTTACTGCACTGTGTTAGAAGTAACATGGATGAATGTCAATGAGGACTTGGATGAAGGTCAGATTGAGAGATCACTGAATCATTTAGGTTGGAAAAGACCTCTGAGATCATTGAGTCCAACCTTCTACTGGTCACCCACCACCTTGTCAACTAGACCGTGGCACCAAATGCCATCACATCTAGTTGTTTCTCGATCACCTCCTGGGATGGAGACTTCACTGCTGCCTGTGAGGCAGCCCATTCCAATGTTTAACAACCCTTTCCATCATGAAATTCCTCTTGATGCCCAACCTAAACCTGCCCTGCTGCATGTCCACTCATTACCTGGGAGAAGACGCCCACCCTCACCTCACTACAGCCCCTGCCCAGGCAGCTGTAGGGAGCAGGGAAGCCTCCCAAGCCTGCTTTTCCCAGATTAAACACCCCTAGCTCCCTCAGCCGCTCCTCTCAGGTGCTCCAGACCCTTCCCCAGCTCCTTGCCCTTCCCTGGACTTTCTTGTAGTGATGAACAGGACACGGGTGAGATGTAACTGCACCAGTGCTGAGTGCAGGGGACAATCCCTGCCCTGCTCCTGCCGGCCACACTGTGGCTGATCCAGGCCAGGATGCCCTTGTCCTTCCTGGCCACCTGGGCACAGCTGGCTCACGTTCAGCTGCTGCTGGCCAGCATTCCTGGGTCCCTTTCCCCTGGGCCACCTTCCAGCCATTCTGTCCCCAGGCTGTAGCGTGCCTGGGGTTGTTGTGGCCAAAGTGGCCACAACACTTGGTCTGGGTGAACCAGCGGTCCGAAAGGATCTGCAATTCCTGCCCTGCCCTGCACCTGTAAGGTTATACACATGCCTGGATTTCCTCCCACCTCACGGAACAATGTCTGGCTGCCGCCCTCGCTGAGCACCTGAGCTGCCGGGCACGGCGGGGCCCGGGCGGGTCGGTGAGGCCGGGCCGCGGCGCCGCCTCAGCGCTCGGTCCCGCCCCCCGGAAGTGACGGCAGGTGTCGGTGACGCCGTTTTCCCGCGGTTCGGGCGGCGGGCGGGGGCCGGGAGCGGGAGCCGGCGGCCCCTGGTCAGTGCGGCGGCGGGCGCTGCCGGCAGCCGCTCCCGCCATGCCGCCCAAGCCCCCGCGCAGGGCGGGCTCCGCCAGGACGCAGCGCCCCAGCCCCGACGGCGGCTCCGCGCCGCCCGCCGCCCCCCGGTAAGCGCCGCCGGGCCGGCAGCGGGCGGGGGCAGCTCTCGGTTCCGGGGGTCCGGGCTGGGGCCGGTGGCACCCCGGGGCGGCTCCGGCACTCCGCGGTCCGCTGTCCCCGCTGGCGATGTGTGGTGCTTTTCCTAGGCTCGAGGTCGGCGAGGCGGACTTTGTCGTGCTGTGTGATGCGCTGAAGGTGTCGGAGAGTGTGAGGGAGAAAGCGTGGAAGACGTACGAGGGCTTGTCGGCAGCGGATGGAGCTCTGGTGAGTGTCTGCTGCCCGTAGCGTCCATCGCTCGGCAGCAGTGTCTGTCTGTCCGTCCTGTGCCCAGCTGCGGTACTGAGCCGTAACTTCGCTGCCGCGGCGGCCGAGCGTCCCACAGCCAATGCTCAGTGAGACTTTGCTTTTCCCACACTGAAGTGGGATGTGTTCACCTCTGTGTGAACTAGCTGCTGTAGGCTGCCCTTTTTTTGTTATTATTTTGTAATAAAGGTACGTTGCTCAGGAGTCCTTTTAGAGTACTCACAAATGACAGAAAGCAGCACCATGCAATCAGGTAATTCGTGGAACTGCAAGTTATTTCGAATATGTCTTAGTCAGCTTTTTACATGTAGTCTTGTGTGTTTCTGTGTATTTTTTTCTCCTCTGCATCCTTTATGAGGCTGCAGAAAGGGTATGCAGATTACTATTGCAGAAACGGGAACTTTTTTTCCCCTATTGCATAATGTTAACCTATGCTTACCATTGAGGCATTTCCGTTCAAAGTTAGTCATTGGGCATGTGTAAACAGATTATTAAAATGTTGGGCCCTTTCTTGATTTTTGCTTTTCCTTCTCCACAATGTGGCTGCTGTGTCAACAAGCTATCTCAGAGAATAGCTATAATACAGCTAAATCATGGCAGAAGCTTTGTTATAATGTCCAGATGCAGTTTTATAATACCTTGCTGGGGTATTATTCCCACTGTGTGGACTTGCATTGATGTACATGTGCTGACTTCTGCTTACCCTTCTGCAGCTTCAGCTGACCTGCCACAGCTATGCTGTCACTGCTAATAATTTGTTATCTGTGTTTTTCAAACTGCAGTGTGGATATACCAGATCTTGATGTATTCACATCACAGAGTAATTATGGCATGGAAGAGAGACTGTGCACAGCTCTTTCAATAACAGATACAATTTCTGGTCATGAATGTTCATGGGAAGCACTTACCTAAAAGCGTAGTCAAGTTCCCTTATAAGAATTAAAAGGGATCAGTCCCCTGTCTGAAACAAAAACATGGCAGGTTTCAGTATAATCCTGTAAATGTCATTTACAGGTAAAGTTTTGTTTTCACTGATCATTCCTTAGCAGTGCCCAGGTAAAATACATAGTGTTTGAAACCTTTCAGCATCTGAAGATTGCTTCCTTTACCTGTTCAGAACCAGACCTTCATTATAATATATAGCTAATATCTGTTTTGCACTTAAAACTGATTGCTGAGAGCCTTTCAATGTACAGAGGAAAAAAAAAATCTATATTATACTGTGTTTCAATCCAAGGCCTTTTCCTCAAACTTGCAGATGTATCTGCAGGGTGTTGAAATGAGTGAGCTGTCTAGTGTGTGCTTCCATGGGAACCTGGAGGGCATTGGAGTTGCTACTTCTAGCTGAGAGCAGCCTTCATCTGACTCTGAAGTTCAAGCAAATTAACAGCCTGGCTAATTGCTGCTTCTTTTCCCAAGTCAAGCTGTTATGGTGAGCCTGGCTTCTCAGCAAGACTCTAGTTCAAGTTGCAGGGATTCAGGAGGAGGCTGCTCTTTTCTTCCCTCTGGTAAAGGTATTATGTTGGTATTATGCTGCTCCCTGGAATGAATGCCAATGCCCACTGGAGTCACTGCTTTTTTTCCTTCAGGATGTCACACCTTTCCACATTGATATTTTTTCTTTTGAGCATTTGAACTACTAGTGATGATGCTGTGAAATTTCAGCTTTCTTATCTTGCACTTTCTTTCCGTGCACTGTAGCTTTCCTTGCAGTGCTCTCCAGTTATCTGTTTCCACAGCATGTGAGTCAAGGATATACAGCTGCACCCTATTACAGCTGGGCTTTGAGTCCTTGAAATAGCTGAACCTCTGTGAGAGGTGTAGAGGAGCAGACAGGTAACAAGAGAAAGATGGTAACACAACTTTTCTGGAATATGTGGCTAACCTGTAGTTGTAAAAACTAGATCTGCAGAGAGAGATTGTTCAAAAGCAGCTGTCTGCTAAATATGGTGGTGTTTTCCTTCATGGTGGGAACACATTAAAACTTTCCTCTGTGACAGCCAAGTTTAATGATGTTCTTCTACAATAAAATGGTAACTCAAAATCTCTTAGAACCCCTAATGCTGAATCAGCACTCTTGGTGTGTGGGGAGGAGGAAAGTGTCTGATATGTAATAAGAGAGATGTTTCTTTTTAAATTCTTTTGATATCTGATGAACTCCCACACAAGCTTATTGTGAACATGGAAGTGTTTATCTAAACAAGAGCTTTTCACTGGTGTCATACAAATATTTTTGTTCTCTCTATTATTTCTTTTCTTTATCAAACCAAGCTGAACAGATAAACACAGTCTTCTAGAGTTGTAGTTTTTACAGTCTTAGTTTCAAAACTTTTACATGCTAATTGTTGTTGGCTTGACATTGGCTCTGATCCTTGCTTCTCTTGTACTCTTAATTTTTTGTAACTCTCCTGGAATCTGTATTATGAACCAATAATGCTTGTAAATTCTAGATGGTATGAATAGATTTAGTGGAATTGCTAATGTATTTTTGTGAGCAGCATGTGATTATTGGTGTAAGGGATATTAGAAGTAGTCCAGGAAGCCATACTAATACTGCTATGAAAAAGCTCAGGGTGTTTATCTTCTGCTACTGTTTATTTTGGTAGAGAACAACAAAATGAGAATCTGAAGTAGAATATGGGGTGATATAAGCAGGAAAAAAAACCTTGAGCTGAATTGGTGCTGAATACATTGGAAAGAACCTGTGTGAGGAACAGATGATATGGTGACTAAATTGGAACCAAACTTCTGGAAGGAAAATTGAAGTGGTTTAGGAAATGGATAGAATTTGGAGTCTGCCAAGGACCTTAAGGCGTAGGGTCTGGTATGCTTCGAGCTCGTCGTCTTGGTTGGCTGTAATATGTATTGCGTGGGTAGGAGCTCCTAGGAGCTTTTTTTTGTTGGCTGTTCATAGCACTGTTTGGGAAATGTAGCTCACTGTTCTCCTGCTGCAGCTCAGCTGTCCAGACTCAGGAATTCCTGAGCCGTTTTTATCAAGTATTTGTCTAACTCGCTATTAAAACACTGTCGTGGTAAAAGATCTGCAGTCTGCATAGTTAGGTTTTCCTACTTTAGCTTTATTTGCCCCTGTATTCCCCCCCCCAAGTACTGTACTGCTTCTGTTAAAATTCAAGCCAGTGGCATAAAATTCTTTACCAGCTAATTCTGTACCCCATGAGAAATGCATTATTGCTGCCTTTTCCCTCAGAAAGTCTCTAGCATATTAAGATGTTTTAGACATTTTTCTTGGCTCTAATTACTTATCTTACATCCTGAAATTCTCCCCCACTGGTGACTTACACTGGTACACAGATGCTGCAGAGCACTTCATTTGTGCAGGAGTTGAACTGCTTTCTTAGTGAAGAAAATGTACAAGGTAAACTGTAGCTTATGTTGAGCAATGAAATAAAGATGACTTAAATATGGAAGGTTGGTCTGTATAGACCAAAGAGTTCATGTTCAGCAGGCTAAGTGTCCCCAGTCCATAAAATTTGACATTTAAATTAAATCAATTTCTTTTGGTTGTGGTTTCTTATTAAAAAGAGAGTATTTTAATTGGCAAGCCACCTCATCCTCATGTTAAAAGACAGAGAAGCCTCTTGCTTTTGGCAAAAACATGAAACACATATGAGCTAATAAAGTGTTTTCTGTCTAGACTTTGTCTCTAATTTGTAGAACTGGAGCTGAACTGAATCTGAATCCATTGAAGCTTTGGATGGATGAGCAAAATTACAGATATTTTAGGATCCTCTGTAATTAAAAAAAAGAACAGCAACTGAAAGTCCCAAAACAAACAAATCATCACCATGGCCTCTTGCTGATGATATTCAGTATCTTAGCAGCAGATGCATTGCTTGTATGTGCCCTTGCACTTTAAAAGCTCAGGCAACTGGTACAGAGTTTCTTTTTTTACTCTTCTTCTGCCTATCCTGGGGGGAGAGGTTGATGACCCCTCCAGTCTCATTACATGCAAAAGTGTAATGGGAACTTTGCATGTCAGATGAACTGTTTTAACTAGTTCAGTTCTTTCCATTGACTTCACTACTTTTAGTTAGTATTTTAATTTTATCTCATCTGTTTAGAACTAATAATAATCTTCCATCCCAGACAACGTTCAATAGAAAAACTAAAACTGGTACAGCTGAAAAATGGAGGATCTGCTTTACGTAAAACTTCTTATATGTAGACAGGGGTTATAATGGTCACAGTTTTCTTTTCCCTGGGATATTTTTCCTGCAGGTTTTTATTCTGAACAGTTTTCTATTATGACAGCTTCTTGAGTCTATTCTCCATTCATCTTCTCTGTACTGTACTCATAAACATGTAAAGTCAGAATGGTTTGGGTTGGAAGGAACCTTTAAAGGTCATCTTATTCCTAACTCCCTGCCATGGGCAGGAACACCTTCCACTAGATCAGTTTGCTCAGGGTCCCATCCTGCCTGGCCTTGAACACTTTCAGGGAAGGGGCATCCACAACTTTTCTGGTCAGCCTGTGCCAGTGTCTCAACACCCTGATAGTAAAGAATTTCTTCCTGGTACCTGGTCTAAACCTGCTCTCTTTCAGTTTGAAGCCATTTCCCCTTTTTGTATCACTACATGTCCTTGCAAAAAGTCCCTCTGCACCTCTCTTGTGGCTCTCTTTAGGTACTGGAAGATGCTGTAAGATCTCTCTGAAGCCTCCTTTTCTCCAGGCTGAACAATCTCAACTCTCTCCAGCCCCCTGATCATCTCTGTAGTTTCCTTTGGACTCTCTAACAAATGTTGTACCATCAAGCTAGTTCTCTATATTGATTGGAATGTAGTAATTGAGATTTTATTTTAGGAAGTTCTGCATCTTCCTCTTCAAAAATCAGGTGCCTGGTATTTACAGTGAGACATCCTATATCCCATTTGATTCAAGTATCCATCTGTGTTTACATGTTTCTCATGTGCATTTCCCTTGACCTTCTTTTACACAGCATCATTTGAAGTTTCTATTCCTGGATCACTTTTGTAGGCTGTTATCAAAATTGTTATCAGTGTTGGCAGAAGAGTAAACATCTCTATCTGCATACATTGAGCTGAGACTTCCTGATGGAAGACCATCTCTTCCTCAGGATTGGTTTAGCACTGTAGAGCCTCTGGAGGCAAAGAACAGAAGTTATTTCTCTTAGTGCCTTTAACACCTTTCAGCTATATCTAGAAAGAAGAGAGGCAAGAATCCCATTTCGTAATAGTTAAGTGTTGGATGAGCATTTTAAGCCAATGACTCCTCCCAGGCTGTTTTCAGTACATTTAAATAAACTAGTCATCTGGTAAAAATCAAATCTAATAAAAGAAATGGTAAGTCCAGAATGAGAAATATTTTGAAAGATTTTTGTAAGAGTTTCAGATCTTTTCCTGCAGAAAACTATGTTGAGTCAACAGAGCTGACCTACGTTTCCCAAAGTTATAGCATTGGTTCCTTGGAATCCTAAAAAAAAGATGATCAAAAGAGAAATAAATCTATGTAGACTACTAGGTGTTAAATAATCTTAGGGCTGATGATTGATGATGAAAAGGTAGGTTTTTCTTCATGATGAGTTGAATTAAGGTCACTGGAAGCCGTCTTACTGAAACTGAAGGACAGCCAAGGGCAGATGCTGAGCTGTTGTCCTGCCCATTTTCTGTAGTGATGCTGTATCAATAAAGATCTTGAGTCAGACTGGTGAAGAAGAAAACCCTCAGAAATTAATTCCTGGCTATGAATTTGTCTTCATTTCATTCCCATGCATTCAGGTCCATCTGAGATGAATCATCTGCTTTGGCTGTAAACAAAGCAGAACAGTTGGAAGGAGTGATGCTGCTGTGTTTTTTTGTTCAGCAGTCAACTTCATTTATGTAGGAAAGAAGTGAACTTGGGAAGGGAAGGGGTGTGAAGAGGCAAGTACTTATGAATGTGACTTGCCAGGAAGACATCTCCTTATCTCTTTTCCCCTTCTCCTACCCCATGATGTTTTTGTGTTCTGGTTTCAGCTGGTATAAAGCTGATTTTGTTCCCAGTAGCTGGTATAGTGCTGGTTTGGATTTAGTGTGAGAATGTTGACAACACTGGTGTTTTATTTGTTGCTAAGTAGTACTTGCCCCAAATCAAGGACTTTTCAGCTTCCCATGCTCTGCCTGTGGGCATGCACACAAAGATCTGGAGGGAGCATGGCCAAAGGGGTATTCCCTACCACAGAACATCTTGCCCACTGTATAAATTACTGGAGTTTTGCTGGGATGCTGATAGCTGCTCAGGGATGGGCTGGACATTGTTCAGATTGTGGTGAGCAGATATATTGATCATCACTTGTTTATATTGGGTTTTATGCCTCTCTCTATCTTTCATTTCCATTGCAATTATTATTAACGTTGTTTTGTTGTTGCATTTTATTTTGTTCCAGTTATTAAACTGTTATTTCCTCAAGCTGTGATGGCTAGTTTCTCATACTCCTCCCCACTGCAGGGATGGGAAATGAGCAAGCATCTGTGTGGTACTTATTTGCTAGCTGGAGTTAAACCATGAAAATATTTATGGATTAAAGTCACTGAAATCTTCATGCATGGCTATGGCAGATACCTTATTTTCTGAGAAAACTGCAGTTTACCTGTGTCTTTGATTGTTTTAACCAGTAGTAGCTGGTGGGGTAGTCCCAGTCTGGTGTTCTTTTACTCTCCTTCCTCTCTCAGCTGTGTTGTAAGGCAGGCATGCTCACCTTTTCTTTGCTACTAGAAAAAAACCCCAACTTGTGATCTATTTATCTAGGGTTGTGTGTAATTTTTCTTGTTAGGCCAGCAGTCATCCAGCATCTTGTGTTGAGGAGAAGGTGTCCAAAGCATCCTGTACCATCAGTGATTGGTGTGGGAGTAGTCCTAATTCTGGAGTTTGGTTCACTCTAATGTGAGAATCTCCTGGGTTGCTAGGCTGCCTCTGAGACTGCCTTCTAGTGTAATGGTAGAAACAAATGAGTTGTTGCCCCCAACCATGCTGGACAAGGAGTTTAAAGGTCATTCTTGCAAAACCAGACCTTGCTCCTATCAAATAAACCATTGCTATGGCCTTCTAGCATTCATCCTGCCAGAGCTGAGCTAGGCTGCCCAGGAAAGCTAGGCTTGTTTGGATAAGCAACAAACCAGGAGCAATTTTACCACTTGGTAGCACTCAGTCCTCCTGCCCTACAAGATGTTGTATTTACTGGACAACATCATGGTCTGAGTTTGCAGGAGCACGGAGTGAAAGGAGCTTATTTATTAAACAAGGTCAGCTGACTCCAGGTCAGGGGTGTGCTCAGTGTGAGTAGTCATTCTTCTTGGTAGTTCAGTAGCTAGCTCTAACCTTCACAATTTTTATATCCCTATATATATATATATATATATATATATATATATATATATATATATTAGTAAATGCATCTCAGTCTGTTAATAGCTTATTTTAAAATAGGTTTCCCTTGTGCAAGGAGTCATGATTTGTAGAAACACTCAAATAGGAATGCAGGAAGAAAATAGTGACTCAAATAATTGTCAGTAGCCACACTGTTGAAGGTGACTGGTTAGTTTTGCATTGAAGCCTGTTCTATAACTCTTAACAATTGCACTAGCCAGTGAAAATTTTTGTTCTTGGAGAAGGCCCCCAGCCAGTTGTCTCTGATGTATACTGTTCCCAAGAAAGACACAGAGCAATTGCAAAAAACCAAAATGTTGGCAGTGTTAGTGAAATTGTATCATTTATGGGTACAGTGCCATTATTGGATGTGGTTACAATGCTGACTAAGCAAGGACATGAGTGGATGCTGGAGGTGCAGATGATTTTGGAGCAGGTTTGGAAGACCACATAAGATGGAGTGAACTAGGCCTGGTGCAGTCTTGCTGCCTTTGGAGAACATTTTCTAGAGTGAACAGGCACCTGCAACTCACGGTGTTGTCTAGGAGTCAGCTAGGTGGAGAGATCAGGGAAAGGATGAAAACGTCGAGTGGGATAAAGCTGAGTGGTGTAGAAGAGCAGGAATGCAGTGTTTCTGTTCACTTGCTCCTGGTGCTCCATTTCCTCTGTCCTACAGATGTCCTGTCCAACCTAGAGCTGTGGAGAATGCCTTCAGATCCTGCTCTTTTGTTGTGGGCCTGGGTGGTGTTGCAGTTTAATTTACAAGGATGCTGGATGTCTGAAAAGGATTTTACAAGTTGGCTGTTTCTGCATTTTTGACCTGCACCCGTGCCTGGTTCTGCTTTCAAGATATTTTTGTTTCCAAAACTTGGTATATACCTGCTTAAGGGGTGTTCTTCCATGCTTCTAAAAGTCATTGTTCTGGGTTTTCCATTGAGTTGCTGTTTTGGTGGATGGGTATTGGAATCTCAAGTGATACCTGTCTGGCTCCAAGTGAATGGTTTGTGAACCATCATCAGGATTTCTGCTCCGTGTGGATGCTGTGTCTGTCATTGTGGGTTGGCTTCTTTTTGATGAAGGATGGCTGGTTATAACTTGAACCTTCTCCATAGCAGAAGGCAGACCTTAAATGTATGGTAGGAAAATGGCTGGAAGTGCTTGTTACTGTCACACTTTACTGAGCAGAGATGGGTTTGTGGTTCAGCAGTGATGAGTGTTTGACACAGCTGTACTCATTTTGGAGTGTTTATTGCCTGTCATTGTAAAGATTTCATTTATGTTTTTATGGCTTGGCTTCTTATTCCTTAACTTTCAGTGTTTTGCTATGGTCAAATATGGTAATTTAGGGGGAAAAAAAAGGAACCATGACTTCTGCTTTGCATAAACATTCTATGGAACTAAAGCTTGTATTTCAAAGCTTTGCTGAATTAAATGGGTAAAATTTATCTTGTATTGTAGGAGTAAGAATTGAAATGCTTGGTCTTTTACCTGTATTGTAAAACCTGGAATGGTTTTCTACTATCTAATAATTGGCTGTCCTAGTCAAATGTTTGTTTAAGGATGTGTTGTTTAACCATTTCTAATCATGTTTGGCCAAATTATTGCCCTCCATGTTTTATTGTTTTTATTCATGTTTTACCTGTTTTTATTCATGAATAAAAACTTTTTCCTCTCTTTTTTCATGCAGGCTTGTAACAAAAAGAAAAAGGAAACATGGGGAGTATGTATCTTTATTGTAGCAATTGATCTGGATGAAGTGACATTTACTTTCACTGAGCTTTTGAAAAGTATAAACATGAGGTAAGTTAGTTTAAGTATGTGAATTTAGATTTCAGCAATTAACTTGTCAGCATTTTTATAAAGACAATGTTTTTAAAGTATAGTGAATCTTTGTGTATCTCAGACTAGTTGATTTGACAGTGAAGGTTACTTATGGAAATTCTGATTATATTGGTAACCTAGAAGTTCTGCTGTCATATTTTAGTTTAGGGAGCAGTGATACTTGTTTGATTCATCTGTGGTTGGCTTTGGTTGTATCACTCATCTCATTCTTGTTCTTGTTCTCCCTAAAGTATTCCTCAGTTTAGGTTGGTGTAAATTGCATTTAAAATATTTCTTTCTTTCCTTCTATGATGATTTTCCAGAAAACCTTTTTCCCAACATTACACTTAGGCTAAATCAAGAAATAGGGGAAAAAAATGTTACTCTTCAAACAGTTTATCAGCATGCTGTTCTTTCTTAAACATTTCAATGCCAGGCTAAATTCTGTACTTTCATACACCCTTTTTGCTAGGAGAATGTTACTGTTATATTGTATATTAATTAAGTTCATAATGCAGAAATTAAGATTATAGTATCTGCTGTTAAGGTAAATTTAGGTGGGAACAGCAACCTTGTGTTAAATTCATCCAAGGAAAGAATTCCAGTGCCATCTGCCTTGGAGCTGTGCTGTGTGTGGAAGCATGCACAGGAGCAGAGCCTTTTGATGCTCTAGGGCAGGAGGCTGAGTCCTGGCAGTAACCTCAGGCCTGGGCCAGAATATCCATTTCCTTGAAGTCATCTGTTGTGGTTAGACTTCTCCTTGCTCCCTTCTGCCTTACATCATCTCCCAGAGCAGAGTCAGGTCCAGTGTTTTGACTTAATCTCTCCACTGTTGACTGTCTTGGAAGCACATGGCCAAAAGCCAGCTGCATTTGTGCAGTGACAGTTCAGCATGTTCCACCCAAATTCCGCAGACCAACTTGTGCTGAAAGCTGAGGGACTTTCTCCTTTACAGTTTCAAAGAGTAAGCTGTTACTCTGCTGATTGTGATGCAATACTCAATTGCTTGTTAGCCCTGGGCTTTTTCTCAGCTATAAGGTCAAATTGGCAGAGATTTCTACTAGTCATCCTCTAGAGCCTTCAGATATATTGGAAAGATCTTTCATTCCATGATAAGAGTTCTTAAATGAGCTTCTGACTGGTTTTGTATCTTGTATGTTTAATCTGACAAAGATCAAAAAGTCACTCAGAATATTATATTCTGATAAAGAATCAAAATATATTTGATACAGTTGAAACAGTTGAAAATATTCAATAGCTTCCTCCTTTCATTTTTAGCAATCTTATCATTTTAGTTATGAACATAACAAAATGTTTCCTTGATGGCCACAATATTACATGGATGAGTAGGGAGAACTTTGATCCCTGGTGTAATAATATTTCCAAAGGGTGGAGATGTCCTGTTGAAAGGCCTGAAATTCTATATAATTTAAAACATTCATCACCTAGGTCTTTCTTTAGCATGGATGGAGCCAAGGTTCTTGTTGTTAGATTAGTAAGGGTATTTCTAAAGCAGAACAGGAGACCTGAGAGGTGTATGTTGGTATTTGTGGTATTAGCAGCAGCACAAGAACAAAGGTGTGTCTGGTTAGCAAATTCTGACTTTCAGAGATATCATCTGTGCTAGGCAAGAAAATTTTCCTTCTGTAGTAGAGCCTGTATCATGAGATACCTCTGCTGCCAGGTTGAACAGTGTTCCTGTGTCTGGAAGATGTAAAGGTGAAGCTTAAGGTAAACAAGTAATGTTTCCCAGGGCAAGGCTTCAATCACTGGTAATAGGAGGCTAGGTTGGAGTCTAGTGAAGTAAGGCAGTGGGTTTTCATGGAAATGTGTTTTTATCTTCTCTTTTACAAGAGCTATTTTAGAATACATGTTTTCACAAGATATGATAATGTCATCTTTTTTTCAGTGTATGCACATTTTTTCAGTTTCTGAAAGAGGTGGATGTTAACATGGATACTGTAAGCACTAAAGTTGATAGCACTGTATCAAGGCTGAAAAAGAAATATGATGTATTATTTGCACTATACCACAAGTTTGAAAGGTAGTGTATGCTTTTTCATTTTGAAATTGATTTCTTTGTCTGTCAACATTTAAGTATTTGAATTTTTCAGACTGTGTTATAGGAGCCCATTTAAACTGTGTGTGCTAATATTTGCAGAACAGTGAAACTGAGCTGTTTACTTGCATTAAATAAATACCTCTCACATTTTACTCCATAACTATCACAGTGCTGTGTTAAGCAACCCCCTTGTTGCAATACAAACAGTAGTAAGAGTAGCATGACAAGTGATTGCTACTCACTATAAGCTTTTTACAGGTATAAAGAGGATTGGTTTACTATATAAATATTTTATTTTTGTTAAACATTCTGCCTTCTGAATCACAAAAGACTTTCAAATCTCTTAACCTTTGAAAGGGGTAGGAGATCACTCTTTGGTAGTTTATAGAATGGAGACAAATATATCCTAGTTTGTTTTTGCATGAACTGATTTTTTTTCTTCAAATGGTATGTACCTAAAATAATTGGGAAGCAACATTGCACCACAAGGTTTGCAGTGACACTGAAGAACTTCTAAAGACTTTAAAATGCCCTTTTATAGAGTGTTTTGTGCAGCTGCAGCACACTTTGCTGTGTTGTCCAAAACACTGGATAGTAATGTATGTACAAATCTTGTCTTTCTGGAAGAAAGCAATTTTATTATACCAAGGTAAAATAGTTTTGCTGTCTTAAGCTTTGACATAAATATGCAACACAACAGCATTATTTCAGGCTTGTCAGGGCTACAGTTGATCTGTTCTTTATCTGTTCTTTGAGTCAGCTTTTGTTTTTTAAAGTTAGAAAAATGTTTTGTGAGCTGGTGTATTTTTTTAAACTAAATTGAAGTCAAAGATATTGCATAGTTTTCTTGCAGAAGCATGTTCAAAAATAAGAATCTATTTTATTTTCTAGGACTTGTGGCCTTATTTATCTGGAACAACCTAGTAGTGAGTAAGTTTGATTTTCCTAAATCGTGTTTGTCAAGATATGATGTAAAACACAATGGCATGTTGTCTTTTAACCCTTCAGGACTGACCTAAGTAATAGTATGCTGAGTGTTTACTTTAGATTCAGTGTGGGCTTTGAATTTCAGTGAGATGATGGGAAATGCAGAAATGGTGTTATGTATATATCTCTATAAATGTGATCTGTACATGTTATGTGTATTATACGAGTGTATTTGTATAAAAATATATATAGCATGTGTATGTATATATAAGTAGATATGTATCATATTAGATATATAAAATTATATATAAATACATCCC
This sequence comes from Erithacus rubecula, assembly GCF_903797595.1. Taxonomy (NCBI): domain Eukaryota; kingdom Metazoa; phylum Chordata; class Aves; order Passeriformes; family Muscicapidae; genus Erithacus; species Erithacus rubecula. Next base: position 69,054,904 of record NC_136658.1, read on the forward strand.
TCCTCCATGAAGTGCTGCCACCCAATGGGAAGCCAATTCTTCAATGGCTTTACAGGAGCTTAAGTTTTTTCAAATGTGTAGTCATAATTACAGAGGGAATGGAATGAGATTTTTAGTAAACATAACTCTATGTGAAATAAAGTTAAGCATGTTGTTAAATAGTTCCATAGACTGAAGCATGTTTTCAGACGTAGTTTAAATTGTTACAGAGCTATCAATGCAAAGTATTTTTGTTTCCCTGCAGGATTTCTGCTGAACTCAGTTCTGTATTAGTCCTAAAAAATTACTGGATTACTTTTTTGCTGGCAAAAGGTGAGTTTTGGTTAAAACACAGCAATTTTGCTGAATATTTTAAAAGTGAGTGAGTTTTTTTTATATGTCCAACAAGATACTGGGATCCTTAATACAACTAAGTATTGTACAGACCCAGAATGTTTCAATTGTCTGGCTTTTTTAACTGCTAAATAATATTTTTTTAAATGCAGTTTGGCTGTTTTTCTCACTGATATACTTTCTATATATAAAGATACGGATTAAAGCTGTCTAAAATTTGTATAATTTATTTTTTCTTTTACTGTAAGCATTGCTATTCTGTATTTGTCTATTCTGAGGTGCTTTGTAGTCTGTCAGCATTTTAATAATGAATAATTAACTTAAAAAACTGGCATTTTTTAAAATAAGTTTATATATATTATAAATATATATAATTTAATAAAACAAAATTAATAATGAGGTATTATAGTAAGTTCCTGAAAGCATGTCCTTTGAATGTTACAAATCTTTCTTGAAAAGGTGGAAGTTACTGTTAATGTTGAGTGATGAAATGTTCCTGTCCATGGAGTTCCTGTCTCATTGAACTCCTACTAAAAGGAATAAATTACATATCTCAAGTGCTGCTTACTGCAAGTGTGTGCTATCAATGGAGTGTATACATCTCTGATATAAAAATCAGAATTGGGTAGGCTGAATTTTGTGGAGCTTTGTCACTAGAATTCTCCAAGCATAGGCATAAAGCAAAACCCACAAAAAATTTTCTAGCCTGCCTTTTCTTGAGAACAAAAAAAACAAAATTTTCTAGAAAATAGTTGGAGCTTCAGAAGAGCCTGGGTAATGCTTGCTACTTCTGATGGAAAATAAATACAAACATTGCAACTGTAAGTAGAGCACAGGTAGGTCTGTAGTTGTTCAAAATCACTATCAACTTCCTAAATTTTTCATGGCAATGCACCCTGTCTTGAGATCTTCTCTCTTGGCTCTCTAGATCTTCTCTGGCATATGAGTCATAATTTGGGAAAAACTGGAATAATGCAGCTCTAAAAGTGCTCTTACTTTTGTGACTTTTAAGTAATTTCATAAAAATCTGACAGACTGAGCCTACAGTGTGATAGCATGTTTTGAATTTCTCTTCATTGTATGTTAGTGACTCCTGCTTTCTGAGTGTTTAGTAGCTTTCAAAGAGCTTGCATAAGACCATAAAAAAAGAAAGCAGGGAGGAATTACACAGAAGCAAGAGGTTATTCCTCTACAGTAGAAAGGAAAAGAAATCAGGAGTGAGCACTGAGGGCAGGATTTTGTACACAGTAATTTTATTTTGTGTGTATGCTATCTCCAAAGCCGTGAACTGAAGTGCCATGAGTTTTAAAATCAATACCCTTTAAAGAACATTGGCATTCTGTATGACTCTTCCTGAATTTTAGTGTTCTACTATATGAACTTCCAAATCTTTGTTTTGCAAAATTGCTTCTAAAATTAAGTCAAACATTCTCAAAAAGGTTTTCTTTACCTTTTTAAATATTTGCAGGTAAAGTGTTGCAAGTGGAAGATGACCTGGTGATTTCTTTCCAGTTGTTGCTGTGTGTCTTAGATTATTTTATCAAACTGTCACCTCCTGCTATGCTCAAGGAACCATACAGTAAGAATTTTTTGGTTTTTTCCATTGAAGTAGAAAGTAAATTTATTAAATTTCTATTAGCCATGTTACCATTCATTATTAACATAATAACACTTTTTGAGCTTATTGAAATGCATTTTTTCTGTGTTAGTAAAATTTACATGATAGTAAACTTTGAATTAAATTTCCTGAATGTGGCAGTATGTTTAATATAATTTTAGCTATGTCCTCTCCCCTTACTAGTTGTTTAGGAACTTGTTAAAACAGCAAGTTTAATTTGGTAAAATGATTCTGGTTCTGGATAGATTATAACTGAGAACTATTATTTAACTTTTATTTTATTGATATACAGTATAGCAGTATGATATACAGTGTAACAGCATAACAGAAGAAATGTACAAGATACTGGACTGTACAGATATTTAAAACAAATATACAGTGCATAGCAACTCAAAAGATTAGAGGTAAAATGTAGACAGCTTTGCTTTTATTACATCCTGTTTGCAAATGTCACTATTTTAAGTAAAAATATAATGGGTCTTCTCTATAAAAACTTCTATTCATCAGTGAGTTTTTATTTGTTAGGTTTTTATACCTAAAACTTGGAAAACCTCGCTAGAAAGGTAGAAAAAGTAAGTATTTATAGCAACTTTGAAAGATAGAATTCAATTTGAGTTAAATGTTTTCTTCAGCAAGCTATGGAATTAATGTACTGAAATATTTGAGGCCATAGGATGTGACTCACACTTTTTGTACTAATTAGTTTACCCTCTGATGGGTTAAGATGCAACCCTGTATATTGACCCTAAATCTATTTGCTTTATTTCTTTCTTTGGCAACTAAACGTCCACCTAGGTTGTAATGCCATAGAACAGATAAGGTATTCACTACTGTGTTCTTTAAATTCTATGTTTTGGAGGATATTTATCTGATCTAGTGAATATTTGTTGCAGGTAAGTACAAATAACCTTGCTCTTTTTCTAATGTGAATGAAGGGGGAAAGGATGGACTTAGGACAGCAAATCCTGCTTTCCCCCAGTACAATTTTGAATTTAAATTTGTCCTTCCTAGTAGGATGGGCATATATGCTGCTGCTTATTTCAGGTGTTATAAAGCAGATCCTTTTCAAAAACTACTGAATTTAAACTACCTGGTTTTGAATTCCATGTTCACACTGATTTATTTTTTTTCAGTGAAACCATGCAGAATAGGGGCTCATTTTTAGAAACAGTTTGGTTCTGTGCATCATATCTTCAAAAAAAATTCTGCTACTTGAGACTAAATTGCAGATGTGAGTGTCACTGTCCTAAGTGCAAAGCAGTGGGTTTCTGATGTGAACTGTCAAACAGCTCTGCATTCTTTGAGAGAATAACACAAAGCATTGTTCAAACCCTCGTGACCAAGAGGCTTCATGCTGTGATAAATGATGTCAAGCTTTATGATCTGAATAAGGCTGAGGGAATTAAGATGCACCCACCTCTGCAGTGTAGTTTGTCAGAGTTTCTCAGAGCAGTTGTCAAATGAAAATGAAATTACAGGTGTGAGCAGCATGCTGATTGTGCTGTCAGGTTTAAATCAACAATATTTAATCATATTAATATATGTTACTAATATAATTCACATATTTCAGACATTTAAGTCATCTATTTTGAGTTTAACAAAATGAAACATTTTTACCTTGCTGTATTAAGGTTTTTTGATACTTTCTTTTAAGTGGACTTGTTTGTTTCTGTTTGTGTGTCTAGGGATATTTGGGGAAAGGAGGAATTCCCTCCAGGACCATATTCCAGGTTCCCACTATCACTTAAGTCCTGCATTGATTTATTGTCCTTCAGGTTCTTGTTTTATACTTCTTTAAAAATAGAAAAAATAGTTACTCATCTGTGAAAAGATAAGGCTTTCCTAGCTTTGCAAAACAGATTCTCAGTAAAAGCTACTTGCAGGAAGTGCTGTTACAATTACATTTTGTGTAGAGTAGCTTCTTAAAAACAGAATGTCCAAATACTGATACAGGAATTTAAAGATTAACTTCCCTTTTGTATAGATTTTCTGTAGTGAGGGTTTCTTGCCTGGCTGAACGGATGAAAAAGAAAATATATTTAAGGTGGAGATGTGAAAAAATATATAAGAAGTAGAATCTTCTAGGTTTAATAACTTAAATTTCTTCTTTCTTAAGATGTCCCTAACCTTGTTCTGATGGTTCTGAATCTTTGCAGAGTCTTCTGTGTCTGCAGTGACTGTAAATGGTTCAGCTCGCACTCCAAGAAGAGGTCAGAGCAGGAGTTCACGTACTGCAAAGCAGCTTGATACTGACACAAAAATTATCGAAATCCTTTGTAAAGAGCATGACTGTAATTTAGATGAGGTAATGCCTGCACTTTAAAGTCTGATAGATCTTCCTGCTAGACTCCATCTGGAATATGTATTTATTTAAATGGTCTTTTTAAAAAATGTCGTTATTTTGTCAAGTAGTTACCTTCAGTAGTGAAGTTATTTTACTATTCTATAGTTTTTCTAGTCAGTAGTTTAAAAAACAAACAAAACTCACCCAAAACAAGCACTTTGATATGGGTGATAGTTTTGCCAGGGTAACTGAATTGTGAATAATACAATATGAAGTTATAGACTGATTGCAGCGTGTAGCATATGGATGCAGGGCTGCTCTGAAGGAGTTTCACAGCTGCATCCCATGATGAGAAAATGTATGCAAAAAGCACATTGCTTCTGTGGGAGATCTTAAAAGACCCCATTCACCTTTTCCTCTGCTGTTAAATCTATTTCTGTGTAAAAAGGACTGATTTTTTGAATATCCAGATGGATGAAGGAAGCAGAAATGTGAGAGGGCTTGCAAGAGTGCAGTTCTTTTCCAGTTTAATCACTTAGTATTCCAGCAAAGGATTATATTTGCATGCTTACATATCACTATGTTTTGGATGTATAACAAGTTTTGTTCTTGCTTTATTGTAAACAAACCACAGTGCACTACAGAAATGTCTCAGTTTCTTGATTTAAAGATGTGAAAGCAGTGTATGCATAGGTGTCTCTCTTCCTTGCTAATGTTACATTTTTTCCCTTTTTTTAGGTAAAAAATGTGTATTTCACAAGCTTCATTCCTTTCTTGAATTCTGCTGGTATTGTAGCTTCAAATGGACTACCAGAGGTAAGTGGAGGAATTTAAGATATTTTGGTGAGCAGATGCTGGCTGGGTGCCAGCCACTCTTTTAACTCCTCTCTGCAGCAAAATCGGGAGAGAAAATATAACAAAGGGCTCATGAGTTTAGAAAAGGATGGGAGAGAGATTGCTCACCAAATACCATCACTGGCAAAACAGACTCAGCTTAGAATGTTAGTTGAATTTATTGCCCACAAAATCAGAACAGGACAATAAGAAGTAAAATAAACGTTAAAAACATCTTCCCCCCACCCCTGCCTCTTTCCCAGGCTCTATGTGCTCCCCATCAGCAGTGCCAGGAGATGGGGAGTCAGTTTATCACATGTTCCTGCCACTGCACAGGGAGTGGAGTCCTTCCCCTGCTCCAGTGGGGTGTTCTTCCTACAGAGCATCCTCCATGAACTTCTCCAACAATGAGTCCATCCCATGAACAGCAGTTCTTCACCAGTTGCTCCAGTGTGGGTCACTTTTCCATAGGATGCAGTGATTCAAGCACAGCCTGCTCCAATGTGGGTTCATTCTCCCTAGGGTCCCAAGTTCTCCAGGGAATCTGCTCCAGCGTGGGCTCCCTCTCCATGGGTCTGCAGGTCCCTGCCAGGACCCTGCCCCAGCGTGGGCCTCCCACAGGCTCAGAGCCTCCTCTCAGGCATCCACCTCCTCCACAGGCTGCAGGTGGATCTTTGCATCCCCATGGATCCTCCATGGGCTGCAGGGTCACAGCTGCCTCACCATGGGCTGCACCAGGGGCTGCAGGGGAATCCCAGCTCTGGCAGCTGGAGCACCTCCTGCCCCTCCTTCCCCACTGACATTGGTGACTGCAGAGGTGCTCCTTTCACATACTTTACATCTCTTTTCTCAGACAGCAGTTGTTTCTGTGTAATAACTTTTTCTCTTCTTAAATACATTATCACAGAGGCATTGTTATAATTACTGATTGGCCCAGACTTGACCAGTAGAAAGGGTCAGTCCTGGAGCCATCAGGATTGGCCCTGCTGGACATGAGCAAAGCTTCTAGCAGCTTCTCACAGAAGCCACCCCTGTAATCCCCCCAGCTACCAAAGCCTTCCCATGCAAACCCAAAACAGACAGTTCAACAACTGTGTTGTACTTCATGCCAAATTGCTTTACCCATTGGTGGAGTTTTAATAGGTTCTTCTAAAATCATCTAGCAAAATGAACTGTTTTTTAGGAATGTGGGTTAACAGGGATTCCAGTATTCATAAAGTATATTTAGCTTATACATTTGAATTTAATAAATTAATCTCCTGAGGCTAAGCCAGGCTTTGCTCAAAGCAAAAAGCTTTTGCTCCAAGCAAAAAGTCAGTGTTGCATATCCATGACCTTGGTAAGGCCATTCATCTAAAGTACAACTATTACAATATTAGGTCTCTGAAGTCACTCTATAAATGCTTGAAGTCTTAAATTACACACCTCAATTTAAATACAAATGAGACATGTTATTGTAGTGTTGTTGGAAAGATATCCAGAAGATTAGTCTCAGTTTCACAACTTGGCTGAGTTTGGACTGCTGTGTCTGTGCAGAATTACTTTCATCTTGCTGAGCTGTTGCCTGGATGCAGCAGATTCTGCCCCTATGCAATTGCATCCAGAGTGCATTTTAATAGGCAACTTCTTGCAGTGTGTTTACATTCATCATTCTTAAAAGTGTCAGTTCAGCTGTGTGTCACCAATAGATGTGGTAACCTGAAAATAAGCAGCTCTGACACTGATCAGAGCAATGAGTCTGCAGGGTTCAACCAGGTTTATCCTCTGTTCAGTGTCATAGTGTATTGGGTGGGGAACAAAGTAGAGGACTCACTGAAGATCTTAATCTCTTCCTAAATTAATTTCAGGGTATCAGTAGCCTGTTTAGACTTTTTAATTTGTGTATATGCATAGTTGGGAAACCCTAAATGAACTTCCAGGGAAAGGCATTATACAGCTTATTCTCAAATCAGAGGGTTTCATCCAAGGTTGCTCAACTTAAGCAAAATATCAAAATTATTAGCATAAGACTTGCTAGTGAAAATACTACAAAATGAAGGATTAGAAGAAAAGTCCAGTCACATGATCTTTGCTCCTTAACCTTGAGTGCCAGAGCAGAAAGTTAGAGCTGTGCTTCAGAGGTTCTTGGTTCATACATGTAATCAACTAACCAATAATCATGGATGACATCATCAGTATAATAGCTAGTTATGTGGTACATTTAAATTGATTTTCATAAAAAACCACTGAGCTTTTGAGGAACTTCAATGTTTCTTCCAAATCAAGAAAAGCTTTTGAGGCTTGATGTTGGTATTTTGTTTGACTTTCCCATGTGTTTACTGGTCAGGCTTTATGCACTGATGAATAGATTGATACAGAACTCTTATTTTTGACTGAAGGTTTCTTCCAAGTTGACCCAGTACACCCATCTTGTCCAAGAGCTGCTGGTTTTTTTAGAAATTTATGAAATACTGAAATGTTTTAGATGAAAAGAATGCATGAGCCATTAAGAAGATAATGAAAAAACAAAATACAAGTTTCTAAGTTTTTAAATAAAAAAATAGCGATAATGAGAATTGAAATATAATCTTTGGTTTGATAGACCTAATCTGAAGGTTTTAATTGTGAGATCAGTTTGGAGCAAATCCATTTGGCAAAGGTAAAGAAGAGGGTAAGGAGCAAAGCTCTCTAGGAGGTATTTGCAGCTTTCTCTCTTGAGACTGAGAGGGTACTAATTTGGGTTCATATGCATTGTTGCCTATTTCTCTAGCAGGAATTTGCCACAGCACAGCATTGTTTAATAAGTTTAAGGGCTCAGGGAGCAGATAATTGAGGTGGCTGCCTACTTTAGGAGGAAAGCAGCAGATTTGGAGGGCCAGGTAAAAAAATTGCAGACTTCCTGTTAATGTTAGTCACTCAAAGTAAATATGAAAAGAAGTAATTAAAAAAAAATCCGATAAACTATTCCATGCAGAGTGAAGTAATATCAATCTGGGATTTAGTCAATTAAGAAACATTTAACAGTTACTAAAAAATCTACAGTGTGGCTATGAAATAACAAGTCTATTTTTGTAGCAATAGGCATGTCTCTTAAGAGCTACTCCAGCACAAACATACTAATATAAAATGAGGAAACTCCTACTGAGAAAAAGTTGATTTGAGTTTAGGCCTTGTTGTCCAAACCAGCAAAGACAGGGACTGAGCCAGTTGCTCAACAGCTGTTCTAAGAACAAGCATTTTACATTTCCTGCTCTTGAAGACACCCCTTTTTCTGGAAGGAAAGATTTAAAAATGTGGAAATGTTAGTTTGGTTTGAAGGCCTATTTCCTAATCTAACTATTTGTACAGTGTCAAGACCTACATTTCATCAAAAAGTTCTTATGATCTTGGATTGTTTTCTCTTATAAACAGTAATTTTCCTCTGGCTATGCTTCAGCTGTTGTATGAGAAACAACAAGGTCATTCTTTTAGCATTTCAGCATTGTAATCATGAAGTAGGAATAGCTTATGTTATTCACTAGATTGTCAAACTTGTTCCTGTACAATAAACTTGGGTTTCTTTCGCTGTCTTTTTGAGGTTGAAGTTATCTTGAAACAGTATGACGAGCTCTATCTCAAAAACCAAGACATAGACGCGAGACTGTTTCTGAATCACGACGAGACTCTGCAGCCTGATGTCATAGCCTGGTAATATTTCCATTTATTGCTTTCATTCCCTGACAGAGAATGTGAGCTTGTGGTGCTCTCTGCCCCCTTGTGTTACAAATGGAGATCTCTCTATCCTGTTGACCTAGCTTTGTAGTTCAGCTAAGGTATTTCTGGCATCACCAGCCTTGCTTTATGTCATCACTTAAATAATAAGGGAACGTATGACTAATTGCCTAAAATGATTTGGAGGCTGTGCTCTAACTCTTACTCTGTGCAAGGCCCTGTCATCCAGGGAAAGCTGAGGAATCAAGAGGAGGAGGAATGTCATGCCAGCTGATTGGGTGAGCCAGAGATGGTGTTATGGCTCTGAACCAGCTGGCACTGAATGGTTTGGGTGGTGGATGCCCCATTCCTGGAAACATTCTAGGTTAGGCTGGTTAGGGCTCTAAGGACCCCCATTTAGTTGAAGATGTCTCTGGTTGAAGGTGGATGGAACTAGATGGCCTTCAAAGGTCCCTTCCAACCCAAACCATTCTATGATTGTTTGATTTTATTTTTTCTTTCAGTCCTATACTTACATGCTTACATTTCTGACAATTCAACATCTCTATAATTTAATGTGAGCTTACCACATGAATCTGAATTTATCTATGCCATGAAAATACACTAATTTAAAATTGGATTAAAATGCAACATACCATCTCTATATATGAGTTGAGCTGTTTGTAAATAGAATTCTAGAACATGAAAAAAGCTTGGAAGGATACCTTAGAGCTTGTCTAGTCCAAAATCCTGCTCAAAGCAGATCTACTTGGGAATTTAAACAACTGAGGTAATTGGGCATCTAGGTCTTCTAAAAATCTGTTACACATTTTTTTTCTTCAGATTAATAAGTCTTTATAGAAAACACTGTCTTTTGAATTGTATTAGTCTTTCATAAGTTTGTTTTCCATTTCTGTAGCTCACAGTTGGAGAGGACACCACTAAAAAACAATCCTGATGAGGAAATCACTATTCCACAGACTCCTGTTCGGTATGAGTTCTCTTGAATGTATTCTTTTTTTTAATATTGTAGCTAGAGATATTAATCTTTAGAGTAGTCTTTTTTTAATTTTCAAGGAATTGTGGCCTTAATTTTGTTGTTTTTTTTCTCATAAACTATACTGTAGTTCTGATCACTGATACTTTTTATTTGTAGTAGATATAAAGCCCTCTAACAGTGGCAAAGATGCTTCCTTAAACTTCTTGACATTAAGAAAGTCCATGAGTATGAAGTTTCTGCATTGCTAAAAATTTGAAATGTTCTAAACCAACTTTGATCTTGAGAGAAAGTATAGTGATATTTAGATTTTCTTCATCCACACTTGGGATTTGCTTCGATTTTTTCAAAACTGATTCTATTTAAGGTAATTCATGTGAAGGTCTGTTTCACCAGCCCTGATTCTGAGCTGTAGTAAATGTTTTTCATGAAGCCACAGAAGTGTCAGTAGATGGCAGCAAAGGTTTGATCACCAGCTTAGAGTGGAAAGTGTATCCTTTTCTCTCCCTGAATAAACAGGACCCTGTATAGTATGTGTTAAAAGCACCATGCTTAGTCCTTTGAGTTATCTTAGTGTCATATTTCTGAGCCTAGATTCATAGAATCTGCTTTAAATCCCCTGAAACTGGAGAGAATTTAATATTTTTTATCAGTGGATTCATATCTGGTCATTTATGTAGAAATTAGTATATAGAAAGGGTGTAAGTACTAGTCATGAGGATAATAAGATTGCATTGTATGTTTTCATTTTGTTTTTCCAGTGTCCTTACACTTTTCTTTATCATTAGGAATGTTGTGGCAGAAGTGATTTTTACCAATACTTTGTAAAAAGTAGATTAAAGAAAAATGCATCTTATTGCTGTTGTTGCAATGATTGAACACATTTTTTGTTGGGTTTGCACTTATTTGACTGGTGATATGAGCCAAATTGAGGTTAAATGATGCAGAAATTTAAAACAGACCAACTGTAGTGGGTCTAGCACTGGCCAAATGACAGTGCACCCACTAGAATTATTTACTCATTTTCTGCTGTGAGATAAGGATTAGGAGGAGAGCAAAGCAGGCTTAAAACTTTAAAGGGTATGAGAAAACTTTATTAACAGAACTGAAAAAAAATCAGAATAAAACTTCAGAACACTTCTACCCCAACCCTTCTTTCCTTTCATCCTAACAACATAGAAACAAAACCTGGAACTTTCAGTGAGTTTACCACCTCTAAATTAGTCTTTTTTGGCTCACATAGTGAGAGGAGTCTCTCTTGCCATGCCATGGAGACTTTTCCACAAGAAACTGTTCTCTCATGGTTTTAATTTTCACAAAGAGCAACCACACAGAAAATCTGCAATTGTGAATGAAGTCCCTCCCACGGTTTGGTAGTTGTCCCACAACTACTGTCATGAGTCATTTCAGCTTATTGGGGTACAATTTTAAGGATGAGCTGTTCTAGTATAGAAACAAAAATTCTCTTCTTTTGTCTCTGGGAACAGAGGTTTTCTTCTTCCATCCTAATACAAGGTTTTTCATCAGTTTCATCTCTCTCTGTTCAAGCTTCTCACTGGAGCACAGCTACTTCAATATTTGCTTGCTTCAACACAGGTGCCTCTGTTCATGGCTGTGGCTAGAGCACTGCATCCCCCAATGCATTCAATGAGTTACAGGAAAAAAAAATTTAATGCATCATTTATATCTTCACCATAGCCTTACAAGAGAATTTCAGCCCAAAGACTAAGGCTTCTCCTTGCTCTCCTCTCATCTGGGATTTAACTCCTTCACTGACCTCGGTGTCTCCATGTTGTTTTCTTTGTGTCTTCACCCTTTCTCTGTCACTTGAGAGAGGATTGATGTCTGCAAGTTTCTTCTGTGTATTGAAGGAGTTAATATCTCACCTGGGCCTGTGGATGGCCATGTCATCTCTGCCAGGTGTGGCTGCTCTGACTGCACAGCTGTTTTCTGGCCCATGCCATGTTCAATTTCAGCCTCTGTTCTCAGCCACATGATTTTTCCACATTGCCAGAAGGATGGCACAAGGCTGGAAGCAAGAGAATTTCTCCTGGGGCTTGTTCATCTTTAAATGTGACTTCATAGAGGTGTATTCAGCTCTCTTAAATGGTATAATAGGGTGTCAGTATCCAAAACTAGCCAGCCAGTTGGTTCTGTCAGGTCCAAAGGAAGCTGCCAAGGTCCTTGCAGGGAATCACTTCTGTAACTCATGGTTTTTTTGTTTTTTTTCTGTAACAAAAACCTAAACTTAACTCACAAAATTCTACTTAAAACCAAAAACCACAATGAAAAATTCAGGAAGTAACAATACCAGAGAAGAATCAAACTGTTTCTTAGGTATTAAGGCATTCTTTTGGTTATTAAAATTATCACAATCCATGTGTACATAATTAGATAAATTGTATTGTTAGAATTCAGCGTAGTTAGCACAATGCATTAGATTTTCCCAAGCAGCTTGTTTGATAACTGGAGTGAGAACTGAAATCATAATTCTTTTTTGTGTGGATTTGCTGTTCAGTTTCTGGCAACTGTCGAGCCAACCTTAATGCTTCTTATGCATTTGATTGTGTTTTTCCAGAGCGGCAATGAACAACATTCAGCAGTTGATCATGATTTTAAACTCAGCAACTGATAAACCATCAGATACTCTCATCATGTACTTCAATGTAAGTGACTATGAAGAAGATTTGTGGAGGACTCTTGGAATTATCACTCAATCAAAATATACACCTGTAGATCTGATGCACATGTTTTTGAAAAAGTACATTTTAATTGCGTTGGTCTAAATGTAATGACTCATTTTAGCACTTCTCTAACTGTTGTGTACTGGAACCTTTTAAGTGCTTAAGTACTTTAGTTACTGAGCTACATATTAAAATACTTTTATGTATGTATTGAATGGAGAGAAAGGCAGTGTAAAAGGGAAACAAAAAAGAGAAAAAGATGTACAGCACTCTTTTAAATACTCCATTTTTATCTATGCTGATGACCTTATTGAGAAGTGTTACAAAGGGAAGCAGAAACCATTTAAATGATTGAAATGTTTTTGAAATAATGTGTTTTCTTTGCCTTTCCTTCCCCTAATTTACTTCCTGTACTTTTTTAGAATTGCACAGTGAACCCTAAGGATAGTATCCTGAAAAGAGTGGAAAGTTTTGACCACATCTTCAAAAAGAAATTTGCTGAAGCAGTTGGGCAGGGATGGGCTGAAATTGGCTCACAGGTAAGTATTTGGGTTGAATATCACTCACTTGAGCTCTGTTAGCACTAGCTGGTGTGAGACCTGACTTCTGACTGTCCTCATTCAGTGTAGATCAGTAAAGGTAAAAAGTAACAGCATGCTTTTCAAATTGAGGAAGGACTGTAAAGATAGCATTTAAGAAATTCCTCTTAATATGTAAGAAGCAATAGGAATTGGGTGGAAATATGTTGGAAGTACTTTACTGAGGAATGGAAATTTTTTGAGGGGGAGAACACTTTAGGTGAAACATATATTTACATTCATTAGGCTAACTTGGCCTAAAACTGCCAAAGGTGACTCACTTCCTTATAAAGTCAGGAGAGCAGCTGTGCTTTCAACAAGGATTTTGGAAAATAAATCCAACCAAGTTTGTACTCGACAGTCTCCTTCCTGTCTGTCAGCCCTGCTTTTTATCCTGTTAGCTGTGAATCAGTGTGAACACAATTCATGTTGTTGCACTTGGTTAAATCTTCACGTGGTTGGGGCAGTCACACACCTTTGTAGCTCTTGAGGCCTCTCCAGTGTTACTGACCAGTGGAACTGGGGACAGTAACTTGTTTATAGTGGCTCTGTCAAAAACTGGAACGTTCTGCATTATTAAAACACTGGAGTCTGCCTGTTATATTCTGTTAAAACTTTTTGTAATATTCCTGAATTTCTCATTCTAACAGAGGTACAAGCTTGGAGTGTGTCTCTATTACAGAGTAATGGAGTCCATGCTGAAGTCTGTAAGTTTAGTACCCCTATTTTAATACTGGCAACACCTCTAGAAATACAAAGCATATTTACAAGTCTCATCTGATTTATTTCAGGAGGAAGAGCGCCTGTCAGTGCAGAATTTCAGGTACTTGTCCCTAGTTTGTTTTTGAAGTCTGCTATTTGAAGTCTTAGGTCAAGTACTGATAACTTCCTTTCTCTTCAGCAAACTTCTGAATGATAACGTCTTCCACACAAGTCTTCTGGCATGTGCTCTTGAGGTTGTTGTGGCTACATATGGCAGTAAGTTAAATCTGAAGTCCTTAATTGCCTTTTACTTATTGATAATTATTATCATCTATTCTAATATAGAGTAAATAGCAAAAAAACCTGCCCAAAACACAAAAAACAACTCACTGAAATGTCTGACCTAGCAATGATTCAATAAATACAAAAAGGAAAAAAACATCAAAGGTGGAAGAATGTAGAATGTGTGATAATTTAGTCTGTTTTCCCTTCAGGAAATGCTTCACAAAGTGACAGCACTGGTGCTGAAACAGACTTGTCTTTCCCATGGATTCTCAATGTATTTGATTTAAAAGCTTTTGACTTCTACAAGGTGATTGAAAGCTTTATTAGAGCAGAACCCAGCCTAACCCGGGAAATGATAAAGCATCTGGAGCACTGTGAACATCGAATTATGGAGTCTCTTGCTTGGCAATCTGTAAGTAACACTTGAAAGTAGAAATTGCCTTTGTATCATGTGCTTATCTAGAAAAAAGAAGTAACACTCAACTCTGTAAAATAAGTTGTGGTCTTGCTGAGATTTGGTTATAGAAAAATAAATTAAAAGAGGAAAGCAGGATTAGTTTGGGCATGTCTTCTGGTTTTAGAAAAAGGGAACGTATCAGAGGAAGAAGTCAACATAGGTCTGCTGATTTACATGATTGTAAGATAGCATCATTTTACTAGTCTTGAACAAATCATAAGGGTAATACCCTTAACTATGTTTTGGTACCAAAGTCAGCAATAAATTGCATGCTTTTATTTGAAAGTTAATTTTATCCAGTTGTTATTCCTACTTGGCAATAGGGTCTCAGTTCTGGGCATCTGATATGTTTGCTAATACTACTTAAAATATTGTTTTGTGTTGTCCTTTGCTTTTCAGTCACTTTGGTATTTTTGGATGCCATTAAAATAAAATGCTGGAAGGTTGCATTGTTTTTTTTAGGCTGTATTTCAGTATATCAAGCATTTTTTTTTTCTTTTCATTGTTTGTTATTTATAAACCAGAAATAGGCTATTTATGCCACAAAGCAGGAGACTATAGAGGCTGGTAATTTTGAGCAGAGAGACATAAAGCAACTGTTTTAGAACTGAACCCATATCTTTTAGTTCTGGAGAGGAAGGGGTATTTTAAGAGGCAGAGAGGCAGACTCTATTTTAGGAAACTTGCAATTATGCAAAAAGTATTTGAGACCTTAAGAGGACCCAAGTTAGAGGTACAGAGCTATCTGTGTTTTACTCTCTACAAGCAAGAAGTGGCTCCTTCTCCAAAGCAGCTTGAAGCAATTTTACTGATCAGCAGTACACCATATCCATCAGTTTCTACCCAAAAACTCAAACAAGGCATGCAGGATAATCTAATTTAGACTGGACTTTCTGGAAATAATCTGCACTTTCAGACTGGAAAATCCAGAGGGTTGTGTTTTCAAAAATTAGGGGCGCTGCAGGCTTTTGTGAAACAAACTATAATGTCATCAAGCACAGGATTACCTCTTTTTTTATTTTTTTTTTATTTGAATGCTTTAATGTTTTGACTCTTGAGTTTCTAGAGGGATGTGTTTGGTACTATTTTGGGGTGGCTGATTTGAGTGTTATGGAATAGCTCAGTTGGAAGGAACCTACAAAGATCACCTAGTGCCATGGAAGGATGTGGAGTGGAGCCCAGTGGAGGGGATGTAGAGATATGTGCATGAGGTATCCAGGGGCCCTGCTGTTCACCAGCCTCCACATCACCAGGCCTGGGTCTCCCCAGGCTTCAGACAGTGAGTTGAGGTCTGGTTGGAGGCTTGGCCCCAGAGGGCACAGCAGGTTTCCCTTAAAAGCTGAGGGCTGCTGTGGCAGCCAGGACAGGCACCCCAAGATTCTGTGCTGGCTTCCATTGCCTGCTCTGGCTGCCCATGAGGGGAGGAAGGGCTGTGAACTGTACATGGCAGAGTGCTCAGGGGAGGAGGAGAAGTGAAACTTTATCTGTGCCAAAATGTCTTGCTGAGTCTTTGGGTCACTGCAGCAAGGGACCTGAAGCCTCACACAGAAATGTACAGACATGAGTTCTCTAGTGCAGAAAATCTTCCCCTTCACACCTGAATATTGGCTGGTTTTGTCTGAAAAGTTTAGCTTATTAGAAAAAGGAGAAAATATTGACATGGCTGACTCAGGAGGCTGTTGAGGTATCCCAGAAAGGCTTAGTTGGTGAACAAAATAATGGTTTGACTCTATTCTTCTTCTGGGTATTGCCTCCATGCAATGGTGTACAAGGTTTGCAAGTGTCTGCTTAATTAGCAATTCCCTCAAGAATAAGCAGGCAATTAGAGAATAGTATTTCATACCAGTAAATACCTCTGAACCTCCAAATACTTGATAAAGGAGTAGAGAAAAGCCAGATGCCTTCTTACTCCTAAAGAATGTCTCACCATGAGTGGTTTCTTTGGGTTTGTTGTAAACAGTCCAAGAAGGATGGAATCTTGAGAAAGTTCAAGTGTCCTCATATGGTTAGAGGGGTTTTGGTTTTTGGGGTTTTTTTTGCTGCTGTTTTTTCCCCCCTAAAAAGTGTTAAAATGAAGAAGAAAAGCATGGAATGAGTACAGCTTATGCAGAGAAAGCCCAAAAACATCTAGCTTAGTAAATAAGAGTATAAATTTCCAAAAAACATTTATTTACAAGTATTTCCTTAATGCAACTTTGATTTCCCCACTTACTTGCTATGTGTTTTTGTTTAGTTCTTGTGCCCTCCAAGCTCCCAGGTAGTGCATACACAAGGTTTGCCTGCTTCAGTTGTTGCTCATTCTCCTGTCTGCTTTAAAAAGCAGGACTTCAATGAGAGATTTAAAAGGATTGAGCAATTTAATACTGAATAGCTTGAATTTATTGCAGTTTTACTTGTCACAGAGCTTTTGTGAGGAGAAATGCCTTGTGTAATTTCTCGAAGAAAAAGTCTCAAATGCATCTGACCTTTACCTGACTTGGGAAGCTGCATCAAGTGAATGTTTTTTACTGTTTTCTGAAGATAATATACTACTCCTTAGCTCCTCATTGTGAATATGTTTATTGCTTTTGCATAGCTAGCTGATTTAGTAATCTGTGCTTTAGGAAGGAAATGAAACTTTTCTAGGTCATCCTTTCTTTTTAACAAAAAAAAAAAAACAGGCAAAAAAAAGCATAGCTAGACAAAATAAAGGGTGGAAACCAGTTGAAGGTTCTTCTCAGTAATTCTTGATTTTTAAAAGGGGGCAAGTACATACTGACTAAATTATGTGAAAAGTACTTCCTTTTTCTTCAATCCTTATCAAACCCTGAAAGGAGAAGTCCCATATAACCACTCAGATATTTACCAGTGAGGTTATCATGCTTTCAGATGAAGATTGTGGAGATCAGCTTAGAATATGTTAATAATGCTGCATAATTTTTATTTGCAAAATAGAAATACACTGTACAGTATTCTTTCTTTACTATGAATTTGTGCTCACAGTATTTTGAGCACTATTTTGATTTCGTAACTTTAAAGGGAACTGAAATTACTTTGGACTCAAGGATGCTGAATAGCCTTTGCTTCATTTTTATCATACTTGTAGAAATATGATTTAAACTCTTCCATAGTTAAAATCTGTTTCCTATGAAAGGGATAGCTTGTTACCTGCCAGTCTGGGAGTTCATGTTCAGCCTTTTCCATAATTCTATCAAAATTTGAACTCCCTTGTGGCCACCCAAAAAAGCAATTGTTTTGAATGACTCAAATGAATGTTATGTGAACAAATTCCAGAATATCTGAATCTCCCTTGGAGAAAGCCCTGTCAACTGCCATGTCACATCTTTGACTGATGTATTGTTGCTCTTTGCTGCAGTTTGTTAGGAATAAACAAGAAATAACAGGTTTTCAGGCAAGCAAATCAAACACAAAGTCTGTCAGTTTTCAGTCTGTTTTGAGTGAAATACCTGTAGGATGTTTTTGTTGTGTCATTCAAGGAAGTAAATGCCTGTGGAGTATCTTTGTTGTATCTGAAAGGCAATCCAGCTGTATTTCCCTGCCTCTCAGCTTCCATTCTGCTCACAAGCTCTGTCTGAATGGGGAGGTACCAGCAAGGTACTATGTTTTTCATGCTGCTGCTTAGAGAATGTGCTCCTTGCAAATGCCCTTTTGCATGTACAGTGTTGGGGCAGTGAAAGGGTCTTGTTCTTCTGCCCTGGAGTTGCAGGCCACCTGCAGCCTTGTCTGAAGGTAAAGCAAGTTAGAGACAGAAGCACTCCACACTCCTGGTTAGCCCTAGAGACCATTGTGTTAACTTGTTGGCTTGTCCATGTGAGCACTAGGAGTATTCCAAGGGGTATTTCTCTTAGGACTGGAGTTTTAAAAGGTTATGTGGTAACTCTTGCTGTTAACAGGGATGAGGGTCAGCTGCATCACCACCTGCAACCCTCCCAAAGCTCAGGACAGAATGTGATGGTTCATTGTGGCAGGCTAAAGGGAATTCATTCACAGCCTGCTTTGGTCTGGTAGCTTCAGCTGTGGTTTTCATGTTTGTCTTTGTGTGAATAACAAACAGATGTGAAATTAAAGCAGTGCATTGCACTGCAGCAGTTGACACTGGCACTTTCTTTGCCTGTGTGGTGTCCTAATTAGTGTTTTTATTTTTCTAAGGAAGGAGGAACACCAGTATTGATATATGTTGTGATTTGGAGTTGTAGTATGTTTTGGAGTTTTAATGACTGATGCAAGATAAAGACGGCTTCAGGAAGTTACTCCTCTTAATGGTTAAAATATGAGTAGAAGTAGACAAGTGTGCTTTGCTTTATTTATAACTTCTTTCATGTAGGATTGCCTAAACTGTGCTCCATAATGTTTCTCCTTTTTTAAGCTTCTTCTTTTTTGTGGTTTCTATTGTCAATTCCACATTTGCAGTGAAATCTACAGTATTGTTTTATCACGCAGCATTGATTTAATATAACTCAATGTTTGCAATAAGTATTTGTCAACTGTGTAGTCAGTGTTTATACTTAAATACCTCATCCCACACCAAAGACTTCTGTTGGATTTAAATTATGCAGCTCACTGTGGCAGAAGTGCCTTCGTGCTCAAAACCATGTGTTCCCAAAGAATATATTATTGCATTAATATGACAAACTCACTGAGCTGGAATAACAGCAGACCTACTTTGATCATTCATTAAAGAAAAAAATGTTAAATAATATGTTTAAGGTTTGTGTAAAAAGCATTAGACAAATCCAGGTCAGGGTAAACCTGCAAGCAGTTACAGGTCTGCAAGTGCTCCTTAGTACTTTGGAATAGCACAGGTTTAGCTGTGCAACCTCCTGGTCTTTGATTGTACAAGGACACAGTTATTGTGGAGTTCACTGTTCTCAAGTGCTTGGTGCCTTTCTTTGGATGTACAATTTCAAATTAGGTTTCTGTGCTCCTTATAAGGAGGAGTTGAGTATCTAGAGTATCTTGTGGTTTGTATCCTTCTCAGTAGGTGTGTCTGAAATCCTACAGCTCCTCTGGAAGTAAGTTAACAGCATATGAAACATGCTGTTTAAAATCCTCTTTGGTTTTGATATCTTAAGTGATTCCTTTTCAGTGGAAGAAGTAGGAATGGTCATACTGTTAACATTTGATACATTAGGTTACTGGATAAGTGGTTTACTGTTGTATTAAAATAGTGAATCTAAAATCTTTTTGATAGGCAGCAAGGCTGGGTGTTTGGGGCTAATTTGTATTACTGGACTCAAAGAGACAATAGTTTGGGCTTAAGTATTGTCCCACAGTCATCAGGAGTATCCTTGGTAATGTGTTCCCTGGCCTGTTCTGGCATTTGTCAGCTCTCTTCTGGACAATGCCTAGGCAAGATTTGGGGCATGATGCAGCTCAGGGACTATTTTCAGCTGCTGGTATGGATTAACAGTGGAGAAGTGTAGTTATGTGGGTGCAAGCTGTGCTTTGCCACTTGCCCTTGAGGCCTCAGGACAGGCTGTGGCTCGCTGTGTTACCAGCCCCACATGTCTCGTGGGTTGAACCACGGGTGACTCCAGTGCTGGCAAATGAGTCACTTGTGTTCCTGTGCTCTCTTCCCTCTGGGCTGCAGGACTCCTGTGCACCTCTGCACAGCAGCTGGCTTCTCTTGGGACAGCTAGTCATGTCAGGCATACTCCTTTCATGCCTGCTAAACTCTGCCTTTACTCAGATACAGGAATACCTCATTTGTCAATGGGGGACAGCCTTAGGCACAAAGAAAGTGCTGAGCATGTCCAGGGTGACAACATCTGCAAGCATACTCACTGGCAGGATGCAGTCTACCAGGGGAGTTTCACTGGTGTAAAGGCAGGCACCTGAGGAATTGCAGGCATCAGATTGCTCATGCAGACATCACTCATGTCTTGGGGGTTTCTGGGTTTTTGGCACCTAGTATCTTGTCTCAACTTGGAAGCTGTGATGGGCAGTGATTTTTCATATGGAATTTTCTAGGGTTTTTCTTGCAGGAGATAAAACATGGTAAGGTTCACCAAAGGATGGCTTGTCATGTGTTCACCATGCTTCTTTTGACAAAGTTACACTAGGAGTATGCAGCTTTAACCTTCAAAAAGGAACTGAGAACATATTTGAGCTTTTCTGTCTGTACATACTAAATATATTTCTGCTTGCATCATGAGTGTGTTCCAGAAGCATGTGGGATGAGGGAGGTCACGACCACCACTGCTGCTCGGCGTGATGGTGCTAAAGGCTCATACTGATTCTGCTGCATATGCTTTAAATTTTTTTAAGGTTAGGATGTTTCAGTTGTTCCAGCTGTGACTGGAAAACCTGTGATTTTGAGTTTATCATACAGGGCATGTTTCTAGGAGTCTGTAAGTGTTTGTGAAAATACCATATAGTGTAATAAAAATATATGAATACATTTATGTTTATATGCTTTTTTATTTTGGCTATATGCATATAAACACACTCTTAATAAATGCCTAAATAAAATATGCAAGTGTGTTTATTCCATGCCTTTCTAGTACTCCTGAAGAGTTTCCTTTAATGAAAACCAGGCAGTGCTTTTTGAGGGTTGAAACTTTTATCTGCCTTAACAGCTGAAGGCAAACTGAGAAACCAGGAAGAATAGCGAATTAGTCTTCCCTGTCTCTCCCATCACTTTGAAAATCTTCCCTGCCACTCCTTTTTATCATGAAGATGACTCAGGCTGTTATTCATGCTTGGGTGTTACCATTTGAGCAAATCCTCTAGGCTACTGGAAGAGAAGCCGGAATATTTAAAGCTGAGGTCCTGTGTTTCCTGCTTTTGTCTGTGTTGACAGTGTTCACTTCTTGGTAGGCACTCACAAAGTGTGTAAAGCACTCGGTAGAACTGAAGGATTTTGGTTGTGTTAGCAGTGTTAACAGGTTTATCTGTTGCAGGTATACCAAGTCTGCCCAACCCTTAAGATGCTCTTGCTTCAAGTACAAACACGACTAAAGGGATTACTAAGACATGGCAACTATGCAGAGTTTTCATTCTGTGACATTTAGATGCCATTCTTGATTAAGAATTTTAAGCTTTTTCCTAATACATCTACTGCTTTAAGGTATAGAGTTTCTCTAGTTAGGGGAATATAAATCCTACCTCTATAAATTAGATATTTAGGTATCCACTGTACTTGAGACAGAGCTGTACTTCCAGGAAGCAGTTCATTCTGTTTTAAACAGGTATTTTACAATGAGATCATTCACTTTCCACTGTCATCTGTCTCGATGACAAACCTAAGCTAAGTCCATAGTTTTTGTCTGTTAAGGTTAGTAGGAGCAAATCATATGATTAATTCTGCTTTTCATAACTGCGTTTATCCCTTCCTTAAAGCATGAAAGGGAGATTAGCAAGAGGTGGTTGTGTAATTGTGCCTGGGTTTGCTTTAAGTGACTGCTTGTGCTGTGTATCTTGCCTGTAACCACTGCTGTGTTTCACATGGGGGTCATGTACCCAGGCTGTGTCAGGATCTCTCTGGTTATAGATTTACAGCTGTGACAGGGAGCTGGGCTTTATAGGCTGTGCTCATTGGAGCTGCCAGCTCTGTTGGTGCATCATAAAGATATCTTACTTGCCTGTACACCAGTACCAAGTACACGTTTAGTCACAGAAATAATACACATGATACATTTTTCTTTAGCCTGTTTTACTTTAAGGTTGCTTTATTATAAGTAGCAAGGAATAGTAAAATAGTTTTCTAGGAGTCCTTGCTTTTGAAGTTGTTGGGATTTTAAAATTTAGATTTTTTTTTTTAAGTTATTTTAAACTTTTCAGTGTTTTGGTGATCATATCACAGCTGTAGGAATTTGATTTTAGTTCTGCTATGATTCTAGGTAGTTTGGACTTCAGCTTTTTATCCTGCAACACTGCTGTATCTGCATTGTAAATACCTAGTAGGAATGTTTAAAGGTTGCCTATGAGGGAAAAATATGTTAGAAGTCAGAGAGGTATCTTGTCAGTGCTTCAGTTTTGTAAAATCTTGCTGAATTGTTGCAAAGTTGGCGTGGCTCTCCTTAAATACAGAAGTAAATAAAGCTTGAGGTAAAATCTGTGACTCCTTGGAGTCTTTGTTCCTTCCTTGAGTGGGACTATGCTCTCTAACTTTGTAGTTTTACAAATCTGTAGTGAAACTAGTAAAATGAGTAGAATAAAGTTCCATTTTGGTTTTTGGAGTTTTGTTGTTGGTTGATTCATTTTGTTTTTATTTTGATCTGGCCTTTTTTATCTGAGCCAAAGTCCTGAATAACTGTCACAACCTTTTATTACTCTTTCTTTCCTTATTGCTGTGTCCTGTGACTCACTCTCTTGATAACTTTTCTATGGAAGGAAAAACTATTTCATTATAAGAAGCAAAGTGGGTGCCAAAAAATAATGAGGAGGTTTTTTGTTTTTTTTTTTTTTCCCCAGCTGGATGCTCAATTTGTAAGCTCTTGAGGTGATACTAGTATGTCAAACTGTTAAATTATATATTATTGGAAGAATTTTTTTTTCTATTCTTGCTGCACTTTAAGTTATTGCATGCATAAAAGCACAGGGTTTGAGTTGCTTTTTTGTGGGTCAAATAAATGCTTTTGGGCCTGCTTTTGTACTCGTCAGTTATGTGTTTGTGCCACTATCTTACAGTAACTTTCCAGTAATAAGAAGCCCTTGTGGGGGATGTGGATGCCCCTGTTCACAGCTGTTGAGTTCCTCATCCTCCAGAAGGGTAATCCCTCTAGCTTTAGTGGAAGCATTTCCTCTGGTTGGCTTTGCCTGTCAGAATGAGGTAGGTGCAAGCCAGTAAATGCCTGTGGCACAGCTGAGTGTGGAGCCTCTGCAGCTGCATCCCTGGTGTTCTCCTGAGCCCCTGAGCAGAGGCTGGAGCTCACCCAGGTAGACTCTGCTGGTCTGAACTTGGCTCGGGTGCATCCCTGGGCTGCCAGCGCCCTGTGCCTTCCCTTTGGGAGTCACCCTGCCCACAGCAGAGCCCGTGCTTGGCATGCTCTCTGCCTGCCTCTTGCACCTTCCAGCAGCTGGGAGGAACTCAGATCTTATCTGAGCAGCAGCCAGTACTGACTTTTTTTTTTTTTTTTTTTTTTTAATGTGCTACCCAGGGGAATGTATGAAATACAATAACATGCAGTATGTGTGGTAAACTGTCTTTCACATGTGGGAAGTGTGAAATGACTCAAGTAGACAGCAGTTTTCAGATTTGATTTCATTAATGAAACATGTTTTTGTTAGGTTGAAAAGGTACTTGTTTCACCATTGGTATTCTCAATTTTGTCCATGCTTTGCTATGTACTAAATAAACTTTTCCAATTGACTTCCTTTCATAAACCAGCTGTATTTCCAGAATTGGTCTGAAAGGCAGAGTTAACCTAGCCACAGTTGTTTTCATGTGAGGTAGACTTAATATTATTCTCAAAATGGTTGCATTAATTTTGGTTGCCTCCTGTTGCTAACATTTTTAAAGAATTTTATTCTTTAAGGCAGGAACTCACTGTTTAAAAAGGATAGAGCTAGGGGAAATATTAAAGCTATGTATGTGCAAAAATATTCTTTTTATCTTATCATGAAGGGGTTAGAACTTCTTTCTAGAGGCCTTCCTTTTTCATGG
This sequence comes from Erithacus rubecula, assembly GCF_903797595.1. Lineage (NCBI taxonomy): Eukaryota > Metazoa > Chordata > Aves > Passeriformes > Muscicapidae > Erithacus > Erithacus rubecula. Next base: position 69,078,952 of record NC_136658.1, read on the forward strand.
CTTGTGGTTTGATTCTGAGGTTTAAACTACAGAAATTTTATCCTTTCTTATTGCTGGACAGCTTTTAGTCCTAATAGAACTAGAGAGGGCATTCTCTAGTAGAGAGAGTAGAAAAAAACTCTTCTTAAGTGAATTTTTAGTTTTCCAACAATGTGGTAAGTTTTATAAAAAAAGACCTGAAAAATGTGTGAAGGGTTCTTTTTGTTGGTTTTAAATTTGTGGTAAGTTCAGTTTTCTTACGGGAAGAGCTGGACTTGCTTTGTGAGCAGCTGAATGACAGGAACTGGATGTGTGTGAGGTGATAAATATGAAAGGCTTCAGTATCAAACCAGAATTGTCAGAGCAGAACTTTTCCATCCAGCTTCTTGCAGAAGTATTAGACAGTGCCAGCTAGGCTTCCTGAATTTGCCTCATCTTAAATGAGCCCTATTGAGAGTGTTCTGTAAATGTGCTAATGCAGTGATAGTTGTGTTTAAACAGTGTCTTCAATATTCTGGTAATTGGATAACAAATGCAGCCCAGGCATTTCTGTCTTCTAGATTTAAAGTCATTCTGGTCAACATTTTGCCTTAGCTTTTGAAATGTATTTTCTTTCATTTTGTCAGTGGTGCTCAAATGCCAGGAAACGAACCCTGAGGTCTAAATTATAATAGTCTAGCAAAAAAGGGAACTTGTCAGGATTCACAGGTCTGCCTAGATGCAGGAACCTTGTAATATTACATTTACTGCTGGAAAAGTATGAACAAATTGATTTTTATTGATAAAACTTTTAGAAAATAACTTGAAAGAATAATTAAGGCTAGAGGATACTATGCTCAGGTGGGATTTTTCAAAATTACCAGTCTGAAAGTGAACCTCACTGGGTTCTCTTTATTTCAGCTGAGTTCTTTATGTAATTCTAGAACTCTCATCTTTGATTATTATGGTGCTTGAAAGTACAAGTGAAAATTTCTTTCTCATTTACAAGAGATGGCAGAAGACTATCTGATCAGGAGTGATATGGAGAGACTGAATGACAATCTAGTGCTCCCTTCCTCTTTCCATTGCACAAATGAATCCATTATGATGTTTGGGTTTCTTAGTTTTGTTCCCCCTATGCACACACCACACAGTGTGAATTTTTTACTGCTGTGAACATTAAAAAAATTTACATAGTTTACAGGAAGTCAGAACAAGCTCATAGAAGAAAATGTTTGCTGAACACACAAATATATCTGTTATATCAAAAAGTCCTGAGATATGAATGATGAAGCACTTGAGAAAGGCTTGTGTGCATCTCCTATTGTTATCTTGTTCCCCAGACATCCAGCCTTGTCTTCCACTGGAGTCAGGATTGTAGATTAGCCACATGTTTGTGGTCTGATCAGTACAGCTATTCTTATCTTTTACCTGGTCTCAAGAGCTCTTTTTCAATTTCTGGATTTCTGTGACTGAGGTTGCTTCCTTAAGAAACAAAAGCTTAGAGGTTGGTTTCATTTAAGGATTCCTTATCTGCCTGAAGTATTTTCTATAGGGTTTTTTTAACACAGTTAGATGAAAAATATAAAGGCATATTTGACTCGGTATTGGTATTTCTTTGAATGTGAAATATTTGTTGCTGACATGAAAAAAAATTGCCTGGCATTCTGTTCCTGCAAAAGCCAGGATTAAAACTTCAAGCTGAATACAGAAAGTATAAAACAGGACATCTTTTGATTTTGAAGTAATGATTTTGAAGTAATTTGAGGTTTATAGCAAATTTTTTTCTTTGTCTTTTGAAAGTGCTGATTAATTAACTAGTTACCAGTATCTACCTGCCTTTAGATCAAAAACATGTTTGGAATCAATTAAATTTGCCCTGCTTCTATTTTTATAGGAAGTGTGCATTTTCTGCACTCTGTAGATGAAGGAACCAGACTACAAAGAAAAAGTTTTCAAGTTTTGATCTTAAAACTGATCTCCTGGGTAGGCATATGAGTAAAAATAATGCACTTTTAGGAAGTACTGATTTTAACACATTCAGATCCTCAGGAGCTGTGACAATGTAAGCTTTTTTTAATTTGAAATGTCTTGGCATGACTTAGGAACGTAATTTCCCATCTAGATTTTAAATTTAAATTTTGTCACAAGACAGAATTCCCAGACACAGAAGAGTTGTTATCAAAGTCAAGAGCAGAGAGAGGGAGTGCATCTGTTGAGGAATGTACCAGCAAAAGCATTGCTCCATCCACAGCTCTCTAGGATAATCTTGTTGTAGAACCAGAAAAGGCAGAAAAAAAACCTCATCCAGTCTGAATAGCTGGTACTCTGTCTTTATATCAGCTTGTGGGAGGTACAGTTGTACTCCCCTTCTTCTGAATCAGTCAGATCAGGAATTTTTTAAGTAATGGTCTGATTCTCAGCATTACAGATGATGCTTTTTCTTTGTGTTGTTTTGGTTTTGTTTTTTGTTTTCCCTTAGGGTATTTGTTATATTTTGTTTGGATGTTTTTTTTCCTGTGAAAAAGTGAAATAATGAAAAAATTACAAAGTTTCCTTAAGTAGCTTCTGGACACTGAGCTATTAACTGATCAGAAGGCTATTGTACTGTGTTGCACTATGCTCTTTCAAAAAACAGAAGCTGCTGCCCTGAAGAGTGATTGCAAAGAAGACAGGGCTACTGTCTGTGCTTCTGCAGGCTGCTTGAGGTAATAAACCAAGGAAAGTTTAGTTTAAAGGGGAGCACTCGTATCTGTGGCTTTGTCTGCTTGTTCTGCTTTTAAGTCAGTGGTGAGTTTTTGTAATCTCAGAAAGAGTAGGTTCTGTTTATCAGGGTGAGGCTCTGGGGTGCTCACTGCTGTAAGGCACAGGGGTGTTGCTGAAAAAGTTGTCACTCAATTGAGTAACAGCCTTAACAAACTCAGGGGAGTAGTGCCCTGGAAACATAGTCCAGCAGTGATAGTCCAGGGGCTTTTGTTTCACATTTCTTGGAGGCAGTCTAATATTAAACACATCCTCTTAGAGAGAGACAGAAAGGCATTGAGATTTTAGAGATGCATATGTGGTTTTGGACTTTGGATTTGTCAGTGACATATGGAAAACAGAGAATTTCTACTCATGCCAAGATTTTTGTGCATTTTTTGGAAGTTGGATAGGAATCAGAGTTTAGGATTCCCAACAAAGATAATTGCTTATTTCAGCTGTTATGCAGACATTTATATCTAAGCTATCTTTGTAGCTCAAACCCATGCTATTTGAATTTTTCTTTCATAAATTATAAGTGGATAAAGATTGAAAATGCTGTTAAATTTAAAATTCAGTCAACACTGGTTCCTAGCAGTCGTTGAGTAAGTACTGGTTTCCCAGTAGTATGAGGCAATGTATGCTTGATTTACAACAACTGAACAGAAGCTTTGCATAGGGAGATAAGCTCATCCAGATAACAGCATATCATAGAGTTTGATGGCTCAATATGCATTTTTTCCAACATTGATTCACTCCACTGTATACAGCCCTGGTGTAAAAATGTCTCAGTGCTGTATGTGTGTTGTAGCTGACTGCCCTAAATCTTAAATGCAAATTCACTGAGACTCAGTTCTTACTCTTGACTCCATTGTTTTTGGGAAGGAAAAAACAACAGTTGTTTTACCTTTTAAATTTTATTTTATTTTGCAGTGATGTTAAATTAATTCTGAGGAAAATGTACACAGTGTCCTAGTAGCTGAGAAGCATATATAGCAGGATGTTTTAAAGCAGTTTTGTCTATGTATTCCTGTTTGCAACAGTATATATGTAGATACTTCCTTTTACGTGGTGTTGACATTTCAAAGTGTCTTGGTTAATTTTGCCAGCACATAGCCCAAGTACTTTACTTTTATACTTTAAGTTTGAAAGAAAATATAATTTGAAGTTTTAAATGCTCATGTTAAAATGATTTCTAGGATGCAAAAATTGAGAAGAAGTTGCTCTCCAAAATTACTCTATCTTGAATTTCTTTATGGGACACCAAATAGTTTCCTGGAAGCAATAATCAACTTGATGCACATGTTTATTTCTAGTTAGAAAAGGTCTTGCTTTTCTAAGAAACTATACTTTGAGATAATATTAACTTATTCAGAGGATGTTATTTTCCTCAGAAGTCATACTGAGTTTAAGAACTCCTTACAAAAGAGTTCAATAAAATGGTACTGTGTACCTAAAGCATTAACTTCAGTCATCACAAGTTACTTTGTTTTAATCACACAGGCTTCTGAGAGAGACGTGAGAAGAAAAACCAGTTTGTCTGAGACATTTCCAAGTGTTCTAAACTACCAGGAGACTTAATTGCTTTATGGGGGCCAGGCTTGTAGAGAGAGCATGTATTTTTATCAGATAAACCTGGGAGAAGCAAAGTTCTATAACCCACTGATTGAAGCCTCCTGTGAACATAATGGTCCCTGAGAAGGAAGGTGTAGGGAAAAAGACAGTTGGGGAGGAATAAGAGAGACAAGAGGAAACTGGAAAAGACACAGTAGCTGAAGATATGACAAAAAGGGGGCAATTTTCCTGCAGTGTGTAGAGCAGGTAGCTTCACCCCCATTCTCAGTAACTTGGAAACTGATATCATTACTAAATTGAGCAACTGTTTTAACTTCAGGAAGAAAACAACCTACTTTTTCATTTGTGTTTGACTTGACAAATACTCTTTGGACTTTGGTTAACCTCTAAACCCAAAAGTTCATTTCTAACATACAATCTGTCAGAACAGACCTTTGACATAATTTTTTTTTAAATACTTCTGTGTGCTACTATGCTTAACACTTTTACAGCCTTGTAATAAACTTCTAAGCTGTGAAGGAAGCACAGCCTTTACATATAAGAATATATGTCCACAGCTGAAGAAATGTGTAGGCTTCTAATTCCAGTTTAGTCCCAATAGTCTTTCAATATAGTTTATATTGTAGAGTCACTGTCAAATATTTTCATTTTTATGGTCTGAAGGCTGTGTTGAATGAAGCTTTCTGAAACTGGCCTTTCAGAGAATCTGACATCCCGTGGTCTGGTGGATCTGTTCTTTTTTATGGAATTTTGGATGGTGTCTGATGTGAAGTAATAGACAATGGGGTCAAAGCAGCAGTTTGAAACAGCGATGCACAGAGTGATGGGGTACATAGTCCTGACTGCAGTCACCACTGAGCAGTTGACCCAGGTCTGTGTTCTCATAAGGGAGTAAAGTATTAAGGTAACGTTATAAGGCACAAAGCAGAAGCAGAATATCACCAAATGGACAAAAATCATTTTGAGTACCTTTTTCTTGCTTACTTTATTCCGGCTTAACGTGAGCGGTTTATTCAGAGTCCGAAGGACCATAGTGGAGCAGGTGACGTTCAGGATGAGCGGGATAAAGAACCCCACAGTTTCAATGAAGATGACAATCCGGGATAGGTAGGTTTTCCATGTGTCCTCTGAGAAGTTTTCGAAGCACGTCCTTTGCTCCGTATTGTTCCGGCGGTTTGTGGACTGGAAGAAGCTTGCTGGTGTGCTGCCTGCTAGCACGGTTATCCACACTGCAACACACACAATCTTTGCATTCCTTTTGGTCCGGAGAGTCTTGGATCGGAAGGGGTGTACTATGGCTAAGAAGCGATCCACGCTGATGCAAGTCAGAAACAAAATGCTCCCGTACATATTTGTATAAAAGAGGGTGACAGAAATCTTGCAGAGAATGTCTCCAAACGGCCAGTTTCTGGTTACAAAGTAATAAATCCTGAAGGGTAACGTAAACACGAAAAGCAGATCTGATATGGCTAAGTTAAGCATGTAAGTTGTAGTCTCGTTTCGCACTTTTAAAGTACAAGAGAAAATGTAGATCGCTACACAGTTTGCTATGAGGCCCAGAACAAACACCATGCTAAAGATACACCCATACAAAGTATATTTAAAGGAGTCCTCAGTGGAACAATTAGAGCTTACCATTATAATGGTATGTCAAAAATTCCTGTGATTTGGTGTTTTCTCTGGTATTTTTATTGCAACTTTTTTGAAATTCCAGCAGAACTTGCAGGTCAGATGTATTTGAACGGTGTGCTTTGGCAGGTTTGTTATGCTGTGAAGCTTCAGGGAAGGAAGATGAGCTCTGTGGCAGGGGAGTACATCTCCAGCAGAAATCACCGGGAAGTCTCTCTTCTCTGCCGAGTGCTATTTGTAATCACATAGCCAGTCTGCAAAAGTCAGAAAATGCATCATTTGTGGCAGATGAGGTCACCCCACAGCTTGCTTAGTTCCATTTCCCGCCTCAATTCAATGAAGCCATTGTAGGACTTTCTGCCTTACTCTTGGCTGCAGATTGTGAGGGCAAAGCCTCATCCATCCGAATTCTCTGGGAGCGTGTGCTTTAGGAAACGATTTCCTGGCCGCCGCGAAGTGTCGGCACTTGCGATTCCCCCTCTCCCTCCTTTCTGTACAACAAATCTGTCGGCTGGCTGGCCGGCCCCATGGGGCGGGAAGCAGGAGCAGGAGGGAGCTGCCTGCCAGGGCAGAAACCAAATTCCAGAGCGTGTTTGTTCCTGCAGCCCACAGCCCTCGGCGGCTCCTGCCAGCCCAGCTCCTTCTGGAGAGCGGAGCAGAGCGCCCGGGCGATTTGTGGCGTGACATCACAGGAAGAAGAGGCCGGGCGCGGAAGAATGGTTTCAGTTTGGTTTGTTTGCCTTCCCCTGTCTCTGCTGTACCTTGCAGATGGAGCTGCTGGAGTGCTGCAGCTGCTTCTTAACTCTTTCCATGCTCCCTGAGAGGTCCTTTGTCAATGTTGCTGGGGTCTGGAAACCTTTCCCTTCAGTTATGACGAGACTTTGCAGTGTCTAAGCAACTCTCGTGCCCTTAAGTTCCTGTTTTTCTTTGGAGATAGCTCAATCCTATATAAAATCCCACAGTTATTACTAACATTGTGCCTTTTGTTAATAGCTTTGCTTGTAATGGAGAACACGTTAATCACCAGAAATCAACTGAGTAGTTCTGTCTAAATTCCCCCAATACACTGGTACAAACCTCAAGCGGGACAAAGTAACACTGATAGGTAATTAAACAATTGCACCTAATAATTACTAAAAAAGAGAGGGTTACTCTTGGATATTCACAGGACTGAGATGTGTCGCAGTGGGAGGGGAGATTTTTTTAACTTGTTGCATATTAGAAATCTCACCCCAGGCTTTATTCTAATTAGAAAGGTAGTTCTTAAAAAAAAAATTACTGCAGTGTTTTTGTTTTTTTTTTTTTTAATGTTGTGATGCAAAAAGCATTTTCTTGAATATGTAAGCAGAACTAATACAACAAAATGCATGTAGTGTACTGTGCAATTGGTTCTGGTAATTTTAAGGGAGACAGTTACCACATATGCACAAAATACTCCCGTTAGTCACTGATAATTGAAACGAAAACATGTTGTAACTAATTACATTGTTAAGTAAATATTAAAAAAAAAGCAGCTCTTACTGCCTTTAGGGACAGCTATGAGATAAATCTCAGTTTAGACAGACTCATTTATTAAACAACAACTTGGATAGACTCACTTCTGGCATCAAACCCAGTCTATTTCTAAGTCTTAGAATAACAAATCTCTTCATATCTGGCTGGGTGGTATGGTTCTTTTGAACTGTATTTTATTCAGTTGCACCTAAGCAAGGCTCTGGGCAAAACCTTTCTAGTCTGCTGTGAAGGAGAGTAAATAATAGCACTTCACAGGATTTTGGCAGAGTTTCTTCATGTAAGGTATGTCAGATGAAATTCAGAAACATGCAAAAGTGGGTCTTGCTTATTTTATTTCAAGTTATTATTTAATTTCAAGTTTTCTTTATAGTTGTCTGTGAAACATTTTCACATTGATTTTGAGGTGAAATTAAGCAGTTTAACTTCAATAGGCTATAAGCACAAGAAATCTTTATGACTACTGAAATTAATGCTTAAATGTAAATCATAGTGCAACTTGGGCTTCTAAGTCAGTCAGAAATGAAAATGTGAGCTTGGCAGAGTCTCTCATGTCCAGCTTAACATGTAGCATAAAGGTTTTTCCTGGCTTTTCTCACAAAAGCAGTCATCACACACTAAATTTTGTTTCTGTTGCTGGCAACCTTGCGTGGTAAAAGAAGGGTTTTCCTGCAAATGTTCTGCATCAGGTCACAGGAGCTCTGCTCTCAGTTTTACTGTTCAACTTTGCACAGGAAACCTCTGTGGGGCAAGCTCAGTTACTGGAATGAAAATCACTGCAGTACAGAAATTTAGTGTCACAGGTCAAATCCTCAAGCAATAATTAATATTTAGAGAGAAACTAATGGCAGTGAGTGTGTATCTCTGATTAGAACTTGATTTGGCATTTGGACAAAGGCGTGGGTGCACAGAGCCAGGGTGTGATGTCTGGTCCATTTTCCCACTGTAAATGTGCTTTAAAGCAGTGGAGAAGGTGCATCCTCAGCCCTTGCTCAATCTGTCAGAGCTGCTGACTTGCTGTGGCTCCTTGTTGCTGCTCCTGTTACAAGTGTGGATGCTACTCAGAACTGTATTTTAGGGCTTTATGGTTGGGTATGGGCCATTAGGATTCTGCTGCCCTGAATTCTTCTGGTGCAGTACAGTACATGCACCTTGTGCTAATTGATGACCTAAGTGATACTTGTGTATGTCCAGAAACAGCATTCAGCTGCAGAGTTTTTCCACCTGCAGATGGAAATGTGAAACCCCCGAATTGACAGGTTTTTCCTTCCCTCCTTGTTTCAGTGAGGGGAGTTAGGACTGAGTGGGCAGGCTGAGTCTTTTCAGTGTAGAAGTGTGAACGGCAGAGGCAGATTGTTTACCCACCTTCTTAATTTAGATGCAGCTGATGGTTACCAAGCAGTGTGTTAATTTGTGTGAGCTTGTCCAAGCTGAAGAACCCGTGTTAGTGTGCTGGGAGCAGCTGGGAGTCAGGAGTGGCCTCCCTTCTGGCCAGGCTCCAGCAGGAGCAGGGGGAAGCCTCATTTCGCACTCTCCTTTCGTTGGATCTTGTTTTAAGATGCTGGGCTTTGTGCTGACAGGTTCAGAAAAGACTTCAGTAGCCCCCAACACCTTAAATTTTAAGAAGTTTAACAATTATGGAGGAAGAATTGTCAGGGTAATGGCCTTGCTCATACTCCTTCACCACGGGCCATTTTCCTCTGGGATGGGAAGGAGGGGGGAGGCAGGAGGAAGCAGCTGCAGGGTGAGCCTTGTGCTCTGAGGGTGTTTTTGTCTCCAAAGGAAACAATGCTGTTGCTGCAGGGAAATGCATATGTGAATCTGTCTGCCTTTCTGCATCAGACATTGGAATGAGTTAGGACCTGTCATTTGTTGTAGTGCTGTGTGAGCAAAGCCTGCATTTCCATCAACAGGCTTCCTGTGGCTCTTGAAAAGGCACCAAAGGCAGAGTAAGAATTGGTTCCTTAGAGCCAGGAGCTGGTGAGATGCTTGAAATCATCTCTCACTTCAGCAGCAAGCAAGTTTTTTCCACTGCTTCAGGCAGTTACCACATAACTCTGCTTCTCTGAGTTTAGATACCTGTTTAAGCAATTCTGGATTTGTGTGGTAAACCTGCTCCACCACAAGGGATCAGAAGGAAAAGTGATTACAACCTTAGTAGTGTGCTGGGAGAGCAGGACACTGTTCCTCCCTCCCCATGATGCCACAGAGTTGATTACTTGCTGTCAATTAGGACATGGGGAGATAAGGTCCCTTAAATTCAGAAGTCCAAGTTGAGTGGTAAAAAACCATTTCACTGAAGCAAAACAAGTATTTGAAGGCATTCCAGGCTTTTGGAGTTATGCTAACCAGTGTTGTATGTTCCTCTGGTGGTACCCTCACATTCAGAGCTGGAATTAAACGGAAGTTGTGGTCAAAAGTGAAATGCATTTGAGCTTATCTAATGTACTGCATTCAGTTTGTGCTGATGCTAAAATACTGAAAGCTCTTTAGGGGGGGAAAAAAAGCAACTTCAAGATTAATAATATTGTAATAAATTCTTCCAGTATTTCCAAGGCCAGAGAATGCTCTGTTAAATGAGGGTTGTCAGGTGCACAAAATGCTCTGTGTAAGACCATTCTTCAATAACTGCTGTTACTGATTTTGGAGGCACACCTGTGTTGTGGTGCAGGCATTTGTTCTCACTTTGATTAAGCAGTCTTATGCAGAAGAACTGTCTGGTGCAGGGAAGACAAACCCTGGCAGGACAATATTTTCTTTGACCTAAGTATTGTTATTTATCTATTTTTTTATGGAATTTAGCTGTTTTTTTGGGGTTTTGTGGGTTTTTTTTTTTTTCCTGTTTACTGGAGTTTCTCTTCGAGCATGTACGGGAAGGAATTAATTATAGTTGAGAAGTAGGGCTAAAAGCCAGGAGATCTTTTCGGCTGTGCCACAGATTTTCTGTTCCAATCCTGGCAAAGTTTTCTATGACTTGGTCCTCAAGCTTCCCTCCACGTAAGAGCTCGTTCACTTTCACATTGGGATGTGAGGCTGTCTTGATCTGAGCCAAATAAAGTTTGAATGCCTTGGATGGAAAACTCTCTATTAAATATCATCTTGAGATAATTACAGTGGCTACTGAATGTGACAAAAATGTAGATAGATTAAAATTCTATATTTTTAGATTGGATTCTAGCCAAGCAAGAGGATCCATTAAAAGGCTTCATTTGTCTCATCTCCAGAAGTTGCTGGAAAAATAGGTATAGAAAAAGCAGGGCTGGGCATTTTGACCTTCTCAGCTGTTTTGGGGCTGCCTGCTCAGCCACCCTGAAGTCACTCTAAGACTGTTTCTGAGAAATGGCTCACTACTGTCTTAAAATGCAGTGATGGTCCCTACCTAGGGAAATAGTGTGAAACAGTTATGGCATTGAAAATTCCCTTTTTTTCCTGTATTGGAAAAATAGAGTGGCAGGCAAGTCTTCAAATGGGCATTATAAAACTTAAGATGAACAGAATATTTTTTTCTGGCCAGCTTAATCTCTTGTGACTGCTGCAGAGGCTGTTAAAGGCTCCTCCATGTCAGGTAACTTGTTAGCTTAATGCATAAGAAATCACACATGCAAATTACAAGTAAAAGTTGGTTGTGTAATTGCTTAAAAAGGGAAAAAGATGCTCAGAATGAGATTCCAGACATTTTCCTTCTCTTTCCTCTTTGTAATTGTTTCAGTTTCCTTTACGAGAGACATAACTGCTCCTCTCTGGCTTGTAGATAGAAGAAACAATTTCTCTCCTCCTATATCAGTTTTTGGCTGCTAGAGCACTTTTTTCCCCCCTGTAGTATTGGGTTGATGGTGTAAGTTTAGTTGATTTCATGGTAGGCTAGTAAGGTTAGATCATGTGAAATCTTTTTGAGCTTTAATCTGTAGTTTAATTGGTTTAAAAGGGATGGACTAAACAGCAAAAGAAAGGATCACAGAGATTAAAAGCTTGAAAAGTGGATATTGATGTTCTTCAGAGGGAAGAAAAATGGAAAAAAGACTATAAACAATCTTAACAATACGATTTTCAGTGGATGGGAATAGAATGAAAGGAATCTCTAAGATGTCAGGTAGGAAGAGAAATGCCATAACTAGAACAAAATACCTGAGTTCCTAAACTCTTATTTGCATTTTTTTCTAACTTAAAAAAGTGTTTGTTCAGTTACTCTGCAAACGTGATTGAAATGACATCAATACTTGAAATTTCTGCCTGCTCTAGATGCAGGAAATAAGTTAAATGCCTTTCCCAAACACTCTGGCAAGTTCTGGCTCTCTTCATTCTTATACATTCTAAGTCCCAGGATTAAAAATTCAAAGTTTGAGTTGGCAGAAATTTGCCAGATGTTCCATGGCTAAATTTTTTTTACACTGAATACTTTTCAAGTGCAGATCATGACTGTTGTAAGAAAATCTAAAATAAATTTTAAAATCACTTGCTATAGTAAGCAAATATTAGAAATTATAGGAAAGAAGCAGCCTCATTAATTATTTTGAAACTCTTCCAAGCATATGGGATGAAATGGTTGGGGTAACAGAACTTGTAGAACAACATCTGTAATTTGTGTAGTTCTAAAGCAATGATTATTTTTCGTATCTTTAGTGTAAGTTTTTGCCCAACATATGTTCTCTGGGCAGGATTAATTAAGGTAGTGTGGTTTTGTGTCAGGATTACTGGTGTTGCTGCACTGATTCTTGAGGATATATTTTATTTTCATGCCAAATTACTTGCAAATACTGCATCCAGTGTTTACAGCTTCTTTCAGTTTTGGCCAAATGGAGGCCTCTGACTTTTTATACAGAGGTTTTTAACCTCTACTTGTCAGAGGCAGCACAAAGCCCACAGTCACATTTCTATACTGCTCTTTATAATGTATAACATTACGAACTTATTGAAAGAATTTGCCATAGTCATTCAGGAAGATTTATATGAGTTCATATTGTTTAAAAAAAAACAAAACCAATGATATTAATTTGGTTTCCTTCACAAAACCAAAGAAGTAACGTAAGTAGTTAAGGGGAGGGAGAAAAGTTTCATAAGAATTATTTAAGCTGATGAGCTAATTAGTTTAGATAAATACTGACATGAAAATGCTTGTCAGGGAAAACTGCTGCCAAAAAGCAGAACTTGGGCTTGATTAGTGTGAAGAACTATTACTTTCTAAATGTGCAAGTCAGCAAATAACCTCTTTAAATTCTGCATGATAAGATTACTTAAATGATTATTTAGCATATCATTAGTACTGGTAAACAGCAATTACAAATACTTCAGCTGACTCTCCCTTACAACTGCTCTTTCCTTCCAGCCCACATCCTGAAGTTTTATGGAACCAATTTGGTACTTTATGAGCCATTTTACTGCACTGTTGACCACATTTAGCATTTGTTTTTTCAATGTGGTAATCAACTAATACCTAGAGCATAAGAAAGGAAGTGTCAAAACTTTAAAGGCTGAACAATGGTCATGCTTCTCATGTGATAATTAATTTTTTTTCTGCTGCAATCTTGGAGAAATGGAGTGATGCTCTGAAATGCAAAACATAAATGGTTCATTTTCATTGTATCTCTGTTAATAACCTTCCTGGAAGTGGCAAGGTGTTTTTCTGGGAGACATTAGTTTGACCCTGGCAGGAGAATGGAAGCTGGAACCCACATCTCATGCCCTGAGAAAGTGCTCTTGTTATGAGGGATTCTCATCTTCTACTGTAAGGAAATGAGTCCTCTGAAGAAAGGTGCTCCATCTGGAAGTATTCAAGCCCATGGGGGGTTGGGGCTATGAGCCACCTGGTCTAGGCAAAGGTGTCCCTTCCTCTGGTGAGACTTTTGGAACCAGTTGATCTTTAAAGTCCTTTTCAACCCAAACCATTCTGTGATAATATATTTATCAGAAAAAAGTGCTACACTGAGAACAGGAACTGCAATTCCTTGTATCCATGATGCCAGGTACCATGGATATCCTGGTATCCATAAGATATCCATGCAGTCGTATTTTCTTCCTCCAATGGAGGAGGTAGAGGAAGCTCCAGGTAGGGTTGTGCAGCCTACAATGTCCTGCACACCCCTTGCTCAAGTCTCTGGTTTTGCCAAACCCCCTCAGCTGTTGTCTGTGGTAGTTCAGTAGATAAGAGATACTTATTGCTGTCAAAAGATCACAAACGTCCTACTTCTGCTCACAAATATTCCCTTAACTTTCTCTATTTTTTTAATTCTTTGGGTTCTGACACTGTTTTTTATGGTTGATTTAAACAGTTTAAATGTGGGCTGTTGTTCAAAGTAATCCTACTGCTGTCCATTTAAGCCTCTCTGCTTCTTCTCTTGTGCTGTGTGTACATACACAGTCAGCAAATGAGGACAACTGTTTGGTTTAAAACTAATCCTAACAAATACATAATTTGCAGTCATAGCTGTGCTAATGCTCAAGCAAGGGATAAGACAAAAAGTGCAGATGTGTAACTTGGAGAAGCACCAGCATGCTTACACTGATTTAAGTCAGTGGTGAAACTGTGCTGAAAGTGTTGTGGCAGTGTTCAGCTTTGAGGCTTTCAAATCTGTGTTGTTTTGACTCTTGGCCAGACGTTAGCCTAGTGTTTGGTGGTGTGAGGTTTAAAAGCCTCAGCTAAGCTCAAAGTGAGATCTATGCACCTTGTCTACTACCCTATAATTTATTTTCATGTAAACTGTTTGGAATAATGATATTTATAATGTAATAAAATAAAGCCATCTATGCCTAATTGATTTTTCCACAAAGGAGGATAAAAATGAGCAGTGTTGCAGACATAGTATGCATAGTCATGCTTTCTTATATAAGATTGATGTGGGTGATAAAGGAGGACAGCTTTCTAGGCAAATAATTGATCCAGAGTGCATTGAAGATGCTCTAAGTTTTCTTTCTGACTTCAGGGTGTTCGATGCTTTGGACCAATTGTCTTCACTCTTGATACTGTTTTTTGTTTTCATTGTCTCAGACCAACCAGTCTAGAGAGTTAAAAATCACAGATTGCTACAGGTGCCTCATAGAAGCTGTAGTTAAAATAGACAAAATAAAAAGTGAGGTAGTAGGGAGATGGATTCAGGCTGAGATTGTCATTTATGGGTCCAGCCTCAGAAATGCATTAATTTGTAGCCTCTTATTTCCTTGGAAGTAAATGATAAAACCTGTTTTGATTTTGCTGTAGTTCAGTCATTGGATTCTGTGCTTCAGAGTAGCTGTAGAAAATGCCCTCTGAATGACAAATAAAGTACCTGTTAGATATTTAAGAAAAAAAAATAGAGAAGTTTACTCAGCAGAATTCCTACTGGATTGAAGTATCTTAGTTGAGGTGCTTTGTTTGAGCTTTTCTTAAGTCATGTATATCTAAGGCTTCTGGCTGCTGCCCTGCTGTGCTTGTAGCACACTTTGGGTTTTGGTTTCTATGAGTTTGGTACCAGTATGTTTGTGGTGAAGGCAGTGGAGCTACCCATAACAGATCCCACACTGACCAAAAGCATTTTCCTTAAAGATAGCAGAGTAAAAGTGCATTCAAATCAAAGTAACTCCTTTAAATTTGACAACTGTTTCCATGGGTTTTGTCCATCTTTCTCTGAAGTATCAGGAGTGTATATATAGATGCACAGAGTAACTTAAGTGTATATACCTAAGTCAGTGTGAAAATGGTTTCTTTCTTTACCAGAAGCAATGTGGTGAAATTGCAAGATCAGCTTGTGTTTTTAAGCCTTCCTTTTATTCTTTATACTTTTTGAGGCAGGCAGGTTATCCTGATTAAAATGCTACCTAAATCTATGAGAGTCATGACTTCTTAATCTCATGTGAAACTATGTGAGAGGCAAGTTTAGGAGAAATGGCTGAGCTCAGTTCAGGTTTGTTTTTTCTAGAGCAAATATGGGAAGCAAAAATTCAACAGGAATTGCATTATTGTGTAAGTAATTGAGACCTTTACACACTCTGGAGCTTGAGAGCTAAAGAGAAACATTTTGGGGGGTTTCTATTAGTTCAGCACTTTAGAATCCCTTCTCAAGAGAGAAAATCTTCCCTGTCCTCCCAGTCTTCCTGCATTTGCTTACCCCATGGGAAGTAAACAGTAACAAGTTCAATGTGGTAGTTTGTAACTTCAGTATAACAGAGGTGAAATATTTCAATTAAATCATGCACAGTGGCAGTTCATGGAGTGATCAAGATTTAAAATGAGCATATGATGCTTTTTAAAACACTGCTTGGTGTGCTCCTATTTTGGAATGCCAGAAGAGATGCTACAACCCTATTGGTAGTACTAGCAGAGTTTGAAATGCTTTTGTTGGAAAACATTTGCAAAATGTAGGGTTTCTGCAGGAATATGTGTCATTGAAATTTCTTCCAAAAAGGCCAACTGAAATAAAAGTTTTAAGAAGCTGATTAAGCTTTCCTCAAACTTAAGGGAGAAAAACTAGGATCAAAAGACTTGAATTTTCTCACATTAGGATGCAGAGCATAGTGGTTGCCTCAGAAATATTGAACTTGGGTTTTGCTTTGTTTACAAATGACCAAGAGTTTCTCACAACACGAATGTTGAGCTTTGTTAGAAAAGCAATCGTTATTGATGGATTTCATATTTTTCATTTGTATTTTCTAGCAGGATATTTGTAATTCAGTGAGATCAGGGAAACATGTTTTGATCATTTGTCAGTTTTACTGCTTTATTGATATGTACTCTTCATGTATTGCCTCATGCAGTATTGCTTCATTGATTTATTGATTCAGGGAGAGTCTCATAAGTTCTTTCTATGTACATGGTACAGTTTTTAATTCTATGCCAAGGTCATATAATTAAAAGGAGCAAGCACAGAGGAAGGAGGGATTAGAGCCCATGAAACTTTCTTAATTTGTAAATCCATTCCCTACTCAGGAGAATCTGAGCACCAGGGGAAAAAAAAAAAAAAAAAAAAAAAGGCAAGGGGACATCATGAGTCTTGATAGTCTTTCAAATCCTTTCTTTTGAAGTGTTGTAATTTTAAAAGGAGACTTGGCTTCCTCATTATCTTTATGAAGGTCCAATACTCACATGCCTGTGCCTTGACTGGGCAAGATTTACCTTTTTTAGTCCCCAGCTGGGTGTGTGCTCCTCAGCTTGGCTTTTGTAGAGCCTCTCTGAGGCAAATGGTTGCCCTCATGGGTTTTGCACAAAACCTTCCAAGCCAATTTCTGGCTTCAGGTTCCACAGTGGGTGAGCAAAGGGGCTGCAGGTGGGATGTTGAGTATGGGCTCTTCACTGCATAGATGTGCACAAAGGGTTCCTGTGGGGAGGGAGGTTTCTGTGTTGGTGCTACTCAAATGTGAAATGGTGGGTGGTGGATCTGGTTTGTGGTGTTTTGGTAAAAAACAACCAAACATGATATTTCTCTTTTTATAGCTGTAGATTTTAAACCTTGAAGAAGTGTTGTTTTCCTAGATTCCTGCAGATGCATCCAGATAGAAATTTAAACACTGCTGGAGCAGGGAGGTTGGACCAGATGCCACACTATGTTCCCTTCCAACCTTAACCATTCTGTGGTTTTCTAATATCCCCCATGATTTTGCTCTGAATATCCAAGGGGGAAATGTTAACCTCCCAGTGTGTATCCCCAGAGCCTGAGCTGGCCATCACTGACCAGTCTTCATTAAAGATTCTGGTGTGGCCATGAGGAAAGGCACTGAATATCACATCTTACACTATTTTCTGAAAAATAATACTGGCCTAGTTTGCAGAAAGGTGAGCTCAGACTTGTTGCAGGTGTTGATGTGGTGCAAGTGTGGTCTTCATTTACCACATCCGTACACTCACTTAGATCTTAGATAAATAGTTTAGATTTATTTGTACCTCTTTATTGTTTTTGCCCTTCTCTGCTGGTTCAACTACATTTTTTGGTCTTATAAAAAATTAAAGCAGGTATATTGTATTGTTTTGAGGTTTCTTTAGTCTTCTTTTTAAGGATCCTAGAATAATTTAATGGATATTCTACATTTTAGTGTAAGATACTTCTGACCCTCATAATTTGCTAGGGGATACTGTTACATTCCATAATAATAGTTACAATTGTTTCTGTGCTTCAGATCTGTAAAAGCTAATGCTGGCCCAGTGGTTCTGCTGACACAATTCCTGCCTTATTTCTCCTGTGGTTATACAGATTTACAGTTTGCAGTTATGGAAGTCAACTGATGCTGTAGATCAGTGAAATTACCCTCAAGATGGGTGGTGGGAAGTGAAGGAATGACCACAAAAAAGCTGGGGTGGGAAGAAGATCAGCACTCTGTTCTTTCCTTCTTTTGTTCTTCTTTTTCTTTCTTACTCGTTCTTTTGTTTTCTTTCTTTTTCTTCCTTTCTTGTTCTTTCTTTCTCATGCTTTTGTCCTTTCTTCCTCGTTCTTTCATTATTTCTTCTTTTTCTCATTCTTTCTTCTTTTTCTTTCTTACTCGTTCTTTTGTTCTTTCTTTTTCTTTCTCATTCTTTCTTTCTTCTTTTTCTTTCTTCCTTGTTCTTTCATTCTTTCTTTTTCTTCTTTTTTCTTTCTTCCTTGTTATTTTGTTCTCTTTTTTTGATTTCTTTTTCTTTCTCGTTCTCTCTTTTCTTTCTTCCTCGTTCTATCATTCTTTTTTCCTTCTTTTTTTCTTCCTTGTTCATTCGTTCTTTCTTTTTCTTTCACATTCTTTCATTCTTTTTCTTTTATCCTCATTCATTCATTCTTTCTTTTCCATTCTTTCATTCTTTTTCTTTTTTCTTTCTCATTCTTTTGTTTTTTCTTTCTCCTTTTTTCTTTCTTCCTCATTCTTTCATTCTTTCATTTTCTTCTTTCTTTCTTCCTCATTCTTTTTGTTTTTTTCATTCTTTCTCTTTTTCTTCCTCGTTCTTTCATTCTTTCTTTTACTTTTTCCTCGTTCTATCGTTCTTTCATTCATTCTTTTCATTTCTTTCTCATTCTGTTGTTCTTTCATTCTTTCTTTTCCTTTCTTTCTCGTTCTGTTGTTCCTGCATTCATTCTTTGCCTTCCTTTCTCGTTCCAGTTTTCCTGCAGATTTGAAAACATTTATTAATTGATAAAATAGTAGATTTATACTATTACTAAAAAGTAAAAATTAAATAGGTGTAATATAAAAATAGTAGGTACCAGTGCCTTCCATGTTTTTTGTTTCAGGTGTGGTAAGACAAGTTATTGGAAAGTTTGGGTGTTTCTAGTGGGTTTTGTACTATTTTGTATCACTCTGTTGAAATTCAATTATTTATTTTCAGCTTGGGAAGAAAGTTTTTGGTTGTTTTTTTTTTTTTCTTATTTTTTTGTTTGTTTGTTTCTTTGTTTGTTTTTTGGTTTTTTTTAATGAACTCTTAAATAATAGTCCAAGACCAACATTCTCTTATTAATTTGATTTCCAGTGCAGTCTTCCTTGCCTCTATCATGCTGCATTTTGACTGATTGTTAAATAACTGCTTGTAAGCAGAAATGTTTAATTGGAAATATCTCCTTAAATTTTTCCAGCTGAGCACTCAGCAGCTCTGCATGTGCTTCTGCTTCAAAAGCCAAGCACAGCAG
The DNA here is from genome assembly GCF_903797595.1 of Erithacus rubecula. NCBI lineage: Eukaryota > Metazoa > Chordata > Aves > Passeriformes > Muscicapidae > Erithacus > Erithacus rubecula. Next base: position 69,097,920 of record NC_136658.1, read on the forward strand.
GGTGGCTGCCAGGTCTTGTCTGCCTCAAGCTCAATTGAGCTTGAGATAATGATAGTCATAAAAGTATTGGCTTAATTGAGATCAAAACTCTTCTCAAAGGGTTGGGTTTCTACCCAAAATGGTGTGACACAGATAATTTGATTTCAGCTTCAGGTTTTTCTTCTTTGTCATGTCTAATTATCTTCATATTGAAATTGATAAATCCGTCACATAAAATGGTTTTCACGTTCATATTGTCATGTTTTGTTACAAAACATGGCATATTGGTTTTGGACCTCCAATTCTTGCCATTTTTCTCTTCTAGATTATATGAGTGCAATGCAAGATATTTATAGTCCTTTTTTCTTTGAAATATCACAAGCAGTCTGCTCATATGGTTTCAAGACATGAAACAACCCCCACTTAGTATTAGTCAGCTTAGTCACATCCTCTGCAGATTATCTGTTAGATCTTTTTTTGCTCAGTCCATGATTGGTTGACTCCTTGGTTATGTTGCTAGAAGATATCCTCCTGCTCTTTCAAAAATTGCTGTCTGCAAAGTTTCCTGGCACACTTACTGCTTTTAGGTTGATAAGAGAATTGTTTATGGTACGTTGTACCTAAATTTGTCCAGCTAATGAGAAATTGGAAAGAACACAAAACTTGAAACTGAATCATGGGCTTTAAGCAAAAGTCTCAGAGGCACTTTATTGACCTGTTTCCATTTGTACTTGTGAAAGTATTTCCCAGAATCACTCTTAATTGTTGTTCTGAGTACTGGGACTATGTAAATGAAACTGATGGAAAGTGCAATGCAGTACTATGTCAATTTGATTGTTACAGTAGTAATGACATAAATAAATAGTCTTTACCAAGAAAGGCATTTTGTGACCCAAAAAGTTCCTCTGAAGAAAATAAGTGTTTGAGTGCTATTTTGCTAACCCCAGAGTAAGAATTTTTCCTGCATAGAAATAACTATAAAATTGTTATTTCTAGTATTGTGTGATGTTAGTTAACATAATGGTCCCTTAAAGCATCTCTCCTCTACTTCCTGTGCTGAAAATCTTTACACTCTAGTTTTTTCACAACTTAAAGCTGTTGCAAAAACTTTCAACCTCAAGATTTTTTTGTTGATATATTGTCATTTTGAATGGTCAAATGGTTCACATCAGGTGGGTTTTGATTTGTTGTACAATTTCCTATGTGGATAGTGGCAGGAAACTGGTATTGATTCAGTTATCCTTGGGACCTTTGGCTCTTGCCTAAAAGTCTTGAGATTTGTCCAAGAATTAGTCTTACTGAAGCCTGGCTGCCCTGTGAGCTAGGTAATAAACTTGCTATTTACTTCTGATGCAGATTGTTCCTGCAGCAGCACTGACAGTGCAAAACACAGATCCCTCTGGGACATGCTTGCAGCAGTTACTATGGGGAAAAAACAAGTGGCAAATGAGTCTAAAATCATATTTTTTTGGATAAAGTTCAGCAAAAAAAAGCAAGGGTTATTGTATTTTGTAGTGCTTTGTGTACCTGTATGATCATTTGTGTGAGTTGAGCAGAAAAACTGCTGAAGGAGATGGTGCAAGAGCTGCAAACTGTGTAGTAGCAGCCTGCCCAGGGTCATCTTGAGCAGTTCAAACAAAACAGTTGAATAAAAACATAGTTTTACTTCTAGACTGTCTTTCAAAATTCCTTTCTAAGTGATATTTAAAAGTTAATCTCACAGGCTTGGCAAACATGAGCAGTCCTAATGACCAGGATTTGTTTTTTCTCTTCAGTATTCAACTGGTGATTGGTTGCAAGCCACAAACCAGTAACTGTGTCAGGAGTTCCCTATTTGCCAAGCATTATCACTGATCTGTGTAATTAATGTTTTTGAACATAACTAATGGTTTTAGTCACTATGTTGACAGAGAAGGTCAATCATCCTTATGGTAAAAAAGTGTTTTCACAGAATTGCTAGGAAAGGTACTTTCTGATGCTCTTGTACTGCTCTTGTAAGGTGAGGTGGGTCCCATGGGCCTTTGCTAAGAGATGCTCTAAATCATAGACAATTGATTAATTGGTCTTCAGTTGGTGAAGAGTAATTTCAGGAGTGGAGGGGCTGAAAAGTATGGTATTGGTTGTTCTGAAATAATATCTTATTTCTAACAAGATTTGCCAGAGGTCTTTCCAGAGACTTCTGAGGAAGAGTAGATTATCACAAAGCTGTGAGGAGAATGGATTTGCAATGTAATTTAAAGCAACAAAGTGTAAGATGTATATTTAGTCTGTGGCAGCATGGCTTTCCTTTTCTGGAAAAATTTGAACTCCTTTATTGCTAGATAAAAAAAGTTCTATGACTCTTAAATGTTTGAGATGAGTGGTGTGGGAATAGGACTTGCATTCAACAGACACACATTGTAAGGAGTTAAAAGCAAATCTGTCAGTATTCTTAAAAGAATTAAAGTGTTAACCCTGTAGTTTTTAATGTTTTTCTTTATAAATTTTGTAAGAACAAGTCCCAGTACAAACATAACTTATATAAAACAACTTGTGTGAAATTAGGACACGATCCTTAATTTTGTTGATTTTTAAATTTTTTTTTTCCATGATCAATAGTATTTCCATTTAGACTGTGAAGTCTACTTTGTTTTAGCAGGTCTGAATTATTTCAGAATTCTGATAACTAATTGTCATGTGAAACTTCTGAAAACACAGTTGCAAGCAAAAGCCAACTTTCTGGACATGAAATTGCCCCTTGGGAAAGAGGGCTGGAAATAGCTTGTGCTGATCCAAGTCTTGCACTTCCATTCCAAAGCTGTCAGTTCTAAACTGGCTTTGTTTTGCCTTGCAAAATCACTGCCATCTTTTATGACATTATGAAGAAGAACATAATGTCTTAACATTATGTGTTGTATTGACTGGTTTAATAATTTGAAAACAAGCAAAAAAAAAAAAAAAAAGCCTGAGGCAAAGAAACTCCCAGCATCCAAGGGACCTTGGCATTGAGACATATTTAAATGCTAAACACTGCATTAAAATTTAATATGAATAGATAACTACAGCCTGGAAATATATTAGGAAATTATTGCCAAGAACAAAAACATAAAGCATATAGAAAACAAAGACAAAAGCAGGGGTTTTTTTTTATTAGTGGACTGTTTAGCACTGCTTACAGTAAAGCTGCTCAGGGCTCTTCTTTTGTGGCCAGTGGAGTACACCCAAACCCCAGGGTGGCTCTTCCCCATTTATAAGTATTTAAGGTTTTTTTAAAATCTTTTAATGGAAAACAAAGGCCAATTAAACATGTAGTTGGGATAGAGCCAATACAAAGATTGAGAAGCTGGGAAGCACCTGTGTGTCCTGTAGTTTCATTGTAGCCAAATAAAGAATAGAAAATAAGAAATCCTGCCTGTTTTTTTCCATAAAAGGAGCTTTCAGATGGGGAAAAATCACTGCAGATGCTTGTGGTGGAGGCGTTGCTGCAGGGAAGCATCCTGCAGAGCCACTCTGAACAAAGCCCCACTTAATTCACAGAGTTTAGCCTTGGAGAGTTAGTTAGCCCTGGGTGTTTTGAGAGGGAACCGAGTCAAATTTCAGTCTTATTCTTCATTCTGATGTCAGTGGCCTTCTGACTCTGAGAAATTTTAAGTCTTCATTGTGCTTTCTTGCTTTTTGCACCAATAAAATGGGGTTTCTGTAGACATCACAGGAAGGTGTCAAATGAAAAGCAACATTTTACTTTCATTGGTGAAATTTTTTCAGTGGCTGCATCTAGTAACATTAATCACTTACTGAGCATTAAATTTAAGCAAAAACTGCAAATCTCCTTTCATGTTAAAGGAATGCATTGTAGGTCATCACCTTATGTGGTCATCATCTTAAGTGCTGCTTTAAAGCTTTAAAAAGCAATATGAAATTTGTAAAAGATAGCATGAATAACATTACTTTAGAAATGAGTTCCTGATAAGCATTCCTATTCAATTAAGCTGGACCCAGGGGTTAAAGTCCTTTTGTGATGATTACTTAGAGGAATGGTAATTGCCTGGTTAATATGATGTTGTATTTCTCTCATTTGAGTGTTGAGTATCCAATTGTGGGACTGAAGCTGGAGTTTGCCCTGATAAGCTTGGAAACGCCCTGCAAGCTGCAGAATGTGCTTTGAATTCACAGAATAGAAATGTTTTTAATGTTTAAGTACAAAGAAGAAGACATGGCTGTAATTAAACCCATCAGTTTTGTGGCGTGGGGGGTAGTTGCATTTGAGAAAACTCATCTCTGTGTTTCTGCATTGTGAGGCATCAGTCTTGTCAGTGCAGCACCTGCTTCTCCAGCTACGTGGCCATGCACTTGGAAAGGTACCCATGAGAGTGGTGGGATCCCTGGGGAAAGAGCAGAGGGGCTGCACCTAAAGTCTGAGAGGAAGGTGGAAATTGTGATCAGCAAAACACCCACTTTAAATGTCACCAGGTCTGAAAGCTAAGTAAACACTTTCTGCTCGTGCAGCCACAGGGCTGACAAGTTTGTGCAGCCAGCCTGAGTGACAAGGCTGTGGTTTGCTGGGGGACATGGAATGGGGCTTTCTCACACCCTGCTGGCAGCTCTGCACTGCTGGGGCCAGTAGCACTCTCTTTGTCTTGCCACCTTTTTAACCACAGCATCTGTTAGTATTTGTGGGAACCAAGAAAGTGTACTGGACTCACTGCATCTTGCTGGTCAGGCTCTATGGGTCGATGTCTCCACACAAAGAATGTCCTCTTGCTGAATGTAACCCATCTAACAGTCAGGTCTGTACAGTCCTGTCAGATGAAATTCCACATGCCAGTCAGTTTATGGAATAGATTGTTGTCAATAAATGCACAGCACCCTGTACTTTGTGTTGTGCTCTGCTCCCAGCCTTCGTGCTGTGGCTGCCCTGTTCTTATTGCTTGTTCTGACTCTGTGATTCTCTGCAGAGCAGACTTTAATCTGGGTTTGCTTTCTCTGTTAGCTTTCTGATGGTTTAGTTGACTTATGTGGGGGTTGACCGAGTCTCCAAGTAGAAGAGGAGTGGAAATGATGCAGAAATAGGCAGATCCCTTCCATGTGTAGCAGTCCCCATTCCTTACCTAATAGAATCACACTTGGCATAGGGTGAGCAAAATTGGAGCAGGACCTGGAACTGCTGGTCTCAAGTGCTAACTCAATAATAGTAACATTTGCCTCTCTTTCTAGACCTCTGATTCCCTTTTATCAACCCCTTTTCCTCCTTCATTAAAAGCAATACTTTTCCAGGCATTAATCACTAAAATGTGAAATTAATGAAGTAGGATTCACTCTTAGTCAAGATTTCTCAGCAATGATTGCTCTGGGAAAGAAATTTGGATTCCTCAGACCAAAGTGAAGTGCTTGTGGGAATAATAAAAGAGGAAGGGGCCAAGTAGCCAGAAGAATAAGAAATAGAGGTCATGTGTCTCTGCTTCCAGCAAAGGCAATGCTAGAAGAGAGACACAAGTGAGAAGTGTGTACACTCATAAATGAAGGGGAAAATGATGCAGACCAGCCCAAGAGCTGAAGTGGTTGAAAAATGATGGAGAAACAGCTATGTGGTTATGAATCAGTAACTGATGTTTTTTCTGCTATGGCTGAAATGGCTCCAGTATTGCCAAAATCATAATTTAAAAATTGCAGTGTGAAAAATTGTAAATCTCATCACTCTCCTCTTGTTACTCTGAATTTTTATTTGGTATACTTAAAAAAAAAGTTATTTCTTTAGAAATTGGTCTAAATGAGGAATGTCTTCATGCTAGTTCTAATTCTGGTAAATCTAGTCTAATTATACTAGGTGATTTCTTATTGCCCTAGGCAGGTGATGCTGCATGCTTTATATGCATGCTGTGCTCATGTTCATAGCTACAGATTTGTCATCTCTGCAGTGCATTTTAATACTAAAAATTTGGAGGATCAAACAGACCAGGAACCATTAGACAGTGCATTGTGTACAAAGCAATGAGCTGACAGGTTTTGCTGCTGTCTTTTGATTATTTGAGGAAAATGCTGCATGTCTGGTTTTGCCCACTTCATCCTGAGTCTTGTGGACACTGCTTCCTCTGCCTCCCACTCTCAAGGCACATATTTGCTACTCACAAGTTCCTCTCTGGCTTAGGGAGCTCTGATGCTGCATTGCTGAGAGGCAACATTGTACTCACGGATGTGTCTCCTGTTTAAAGAAAATAAACAGAAGCCATCCACCCTGTGCTTTCAAATTTATTTATAAATATGGTGTAAAAATATTTTCCCATGTACTCTTGCTGTCTCAGCATAATTCTGCTCTGTGTGTGACACTCAAGCAGGCAGAGATTTTGTTTCTGCAGGACTGCTGTTTATTACTAACATCAGCAGAAAGCCTGATGTGGTTTCAGCCAGAACCTCCTCCATTCCACTTACATTCTCTCTGCATCACCTCCTACCTTGAGCTCAGTTTCAGATGTATTGCAGAGGCCTTGGTTAAAGTACTGATAGTTACCCTCAAATCAAAATAGGGTTTGCTTTGGGCCATAAGGGCAGAGACTGAATGTATCCAGAGTCACTCTAACTCTTTCCAGAGGTGGCTCTGGAACATGATACTGCAGAGACTAAATAGTCCTCAGTGCAGTTAAGTGACTGTGGTATATATAATACCAAATGTAAAATATTGGGTAGATGTAGCAGAAATGGATTGACAGTAGGTACACCAGTAACTTTCAGTCACCAGTGGGCTGAAGTTTCCTTTAGCTGTTTTTTGGGGGTTTTGGGGGTTGATTGGTTGGTTTGGTTTTGGATTTTATCAGGGGGTTGGGAGGATTTTTTGTTTATATTGTTCAGTGTTTTTTGAAATGTGACTTTTTATGTATTTTCTTGTATTGATTACTCTGCAGAAATGGCTTTAATAGGAAATAGTAAGGGACTCTAGAATACAACTTATACAACTGGTTCACATCTTCAGTTAACCTATATCTAATGGACTCTGTTGAAACAGGTACAAAAGCATTTGATGTATTAAATAGCTCAAAGTTAAATGGCTGAAAATTTTCTTGTGAAGTATGAGTGTTCTGAAGTACTTCAAAGCTTTAATCTTCTATCAAGGTTCACATTTTGGTGGCTGGTTTTAGAGAAGGAACAAAATTCATTCAGAGTGGTTGTCTATTCTTAGTGTGATGTGGGATTACACTGCACTAAGAATCCTGTGATTTTTCCAGGGGTCGCCTCTGTTTGATCTTATCAAGCAGTCCAAAGAGCGAGAAGGCCAAAGTGATCAGCCTGAACCCACTTCTTCTCTCAATATGCCTCTCCAGCATAACCACACTGCTGCAGACCTGTAAGTGAGTGCCTGAGGTCTAGAAAAATGTGAAGTTGGTATCACCCTTAATATTCAAATCCACTTGTATTCTGCTTTCCTACTTCTTAGGCGTGGTACTTAAGTCTTGTTAAACCATTTTATTGGCAGATATTTCTTATACATAAAAAAAATAAATTAAATGCTGAAATACTTTTCCCCAGCCCTATCAAATTTGTAATTTTAAACTGTTGCATTAGTTGCCTAGCAATAAATAAGTCTGTGTCAGGTGTTGGGGGTAACAGGTCACATTAACAATTTGTTTCTTCTAATGGGGAAGAGTTCCTGCAATTATTATTCATATAGAATAATATTCTTCTTTCATCCTGTGATGTTAAATGCATAATATATGTTGAACCTCCAGCTACCTTTCTCCTGTGAAATCTCCTAAGAAGAAGGCATCTGGACCTCCTCTAAGTGCTACTTCCACTCCAGATGTTCAACCTGCTGTGAACCCTCAAACACAGAAACCACAGAAATCTACCTCCCTCTCTTTGTTCTACAAAAAAGGTTTGTTCCTTCTGCATGTGTTGACATTGCAAAGTTATCTCTTGTTTTATATATTTTTTTGGGTTTTGGCACTCAGCATTTCTGAAAAGTTTATTGTAGAATCTGTTGTGAACACCAGGCAAACCTGTGGAAGAAAGGGCAGAATGGTGCTGGCAGGTGGTTACTGTGTACACGTGGCACTCTATGAGTTCAAACTGAAAACTTACCTGTCCTGGCTGTAAGAATGTCCCCATGGGCTCAGAGGGTTCTTCTGTCATAGCATTCTTTTCCCAGCAGTGGCCATAAAGAGAAGTCATGTGAAGCTGAACAACTGGGCAGACATGGATGTTGCTTTCCCAGGCTTGATTTTTGTCCAGTTTGAGGGTTTTCTGAACCTTTTGTGCTATGTCTGCTTAGTAACTCTCAGCAGGTTCACATTCCAGGTGCTTGTTCAGGCTCTTTTTGAAGTGACATAGACACATGTGTGCATCATTGTTTGGTGTGGCTTCCATGTCTCTTGTGTGAAAACCTTCTCCATTTATTTTGATCTTGGCTTTTACTACCTTCACTTAATGTCTGGTAGATTTTTTTGTTGGAGACAGTGAACAGTCCAATGTTGTCCCCTCTCCACTGCATTCCTTTATTTTGTATGCTGCTGTTACTGCAATATCAGTTTATTTTTCTCTGTTTCTCAGTGTATCTACTGGCCTATCGTCGACTCCATACCCTGTTCCTTCACCTTCTCTCTGAACATCCTGACCTGGAACCCTTGATCTGGACCCTCTTCCAGCACACACTACAAAATGAGTATGAGCTAATGAGAGACAGGCACCTGGACCAGGTAACATGAACAAAAATGTTTTAAAAAGTTTAAAAATACTCTCCTGAACAAAATGTTCCTTTTACGTTCTTTAGCCATTAGGAATTGTACTATGAGGTTTTCATTGATCTACTGATCACTGAAAGGAGAACTTAGTTTAGACTGAATCCTGTCATCTCAGTTTTTTAAACACTGGCAATTACTTAATATGGCACCTTCAAATACCATTTTCAGCTATTTTCAAAATAATGAAGACAGACCTCAATTTCTAATAATTTACATTAAAATATAGTGATTTTCTTTGTGAAGACAACATGCATGGCTGATAAGTTTTTTGTTATTCTACTCTAAAATTGCAGTATGTGGTATGAGTTTGAGAAGGTGCTATCAGTAGGTTGTTGGTCACATAAAAATGGAGGTAGCATTATGTTGACTTATGTTCTGGAAGTTTTTTCTAAGTTGAGTTGCCTGCTAGTTTGTAAAACACAATCAGTAATAGGAAGTTATTTCTTAATTTGAAATAAAGAAGCTGAATTAATTTTCTGCATTTTCAGTTGTCTTGTCTTGTTTCTTCAATAGATCATGATGTGTTCCATGTATGGCATATGCAAAGTAAAGAACGTAGATCTCCGATTTAAAATAATAGTTTCAGCATATAAGGAGCTTTGCAACACAAATCAAGAGGTATGGAAGTTCTTAAATGTTATTCCTCTGTAAAAATCTTTAAAACTAATTATTTTTCCCTGAAACTAAAAGAAACTAAATTTGAACATACAAGAGAAAACAACTGTTTCACTGCATCTTTATTTTGTGGAGGAGAAAATTGACTCTAATGCTAAATATCTCTTTTAAACATCTTGCATAAATAGTTTAGTAATTCTCCTTAGAAAAGAAATTTAATTCCATCTTTTGAAAGATACTGAATAATACTTTATGATCCTGTTTGGAGTTTAAATGAAAAATTTATGTCTAGAGATAACAGAATTTTCAGAAACAACACAAATTCCTTTTTGAGTTGTCTTACTTCCATGGAACATTAAGGGAAGAGATTTCCACAGAAACTTCAACAGAAACATTGATACCAAATAGAGATGTATGGCTTTATATCAAGCAGTTGTGTATGTATTAAAATTTCATTAACATGAAGAAGTTCCTTTCTTCATAGGAGCTTTAATGTACTGAAATTTCTGCACAGCACAGTAATGAAATCAATAGAAAAACCCTCACCAGTTAATGGAGCTGTAGCATCCTCTCAGTTGCAGAATTTCTCATAGTGTATTTGTGGATCTTGGCTAAACTCCAGACTTTTGTCTCCAAGCCCATAGAACTGTTTTATCCCCATCAGGTCAGTAACGAGTTTTTTAGCCTTCCAAGACATGCACAGTAGTCTAGACTTTTTGACACATATGTGTGAAAGCAAATCGTTCTTAAATTTGGAAAATGTTAGAACTGTGTTCACACCAAGGGGCTGTTCCAGTTAATGAAGTAGGTGCTTGTAATGGTGTTCAAACACATTTGGAAAAATCCCCAGCAGTTCAGGGATGTTACAGTGGTTTGTATACAACCCATGTACCATCCTGTTCTTAATCTTACACAGACTTTGAGTCTTTATGAGACTTTAGACTTTATGAATTTGTGAAGTGTAAAATTTTCATTCCTTTAACTTTTTTTTTAATCTGTGTATGATTTTCTCACCCTATGCAGACTTTCAAACGTGTTCTTATCCGGGAAGAACAATATGACTCGATCATAGTCTTTTACAACTTAGTGTTTATGCAGAAGCTGAAAACAAACATTTTGCAGTATGCTTCCAGCAGGGTAAGCCATTAGCTCTGTTCATTATTCAATAGACTAGAAATATATAGGCAATAAAACCTTATGATTATTTTATTATTTTTATAGCCTCCCACCCTGTCACCTATCCCACACGTTCCTCGCAGTCCTTACCAGTTTTCCAACTCTCCTCGGCGTGTCCCTGCTGGCAATAACATCTACATCTCACCTCTGAAGAGCCCATACAAATTCTCTGATGGGTTTCAGTCACCCACAAAGATGACTCCAAGGTCTAGGTATGTTGTTGACAAGCATTTCTTTCACTAAGATATTTGGGGGATTTCAGTGGAAGCAAATTGGAAAACTGCACAGCCTGGTTTGTCAGTAGTCTGTTGCTGTCGTATCATTTCTGGTTAAGAGTTTTTGTCCTGTATTTGGAATATTTATTCATCATTGAATGCTTTTCTGTTGTGCTCAAGGAGGTTTTTTGTTGGTTTTTTTTCCCCTTTTTGTTTCCCTCCCACCAAAGAGAGGAGTTTCCTGACCTGGTTGCTTAAATATTGTTGGCTATGACACTGCATCACACTCCTGAAAACACAGATGAACTTTGTAAGCTTCTTTAAAGGGAAAATACTTTTTTGCAACAAAAAAAAGTTTGTTTAGCTGGCTGAACAGACTATTTCAAGCTGTTGGTTAGTAGTTCTTAGCAGATGAGGATGAGAGTAAATGTACCAGTTTCTAGTGGCTTTTCAGACTAGAATCAAGTGAGTCCCACTGTACATGAAAGTTTAAATGTTATTGTGTATTTTTGGTTGAACTCCCGCATGATTTTGACTAGCAGACACCTAAAGAGAGAGGACAACACCTAGAGATGAGAGGATGATTGTCTGGGTACCCAGCACTGTCTTTCTGCTGATACAGGCTAGACTATGGGGGCCTCTGATTCTTTGAAGTCACAATTTCATTTCTCTCTGAGATTCAGTTCATTTGGTCATTCAGCATTCACTGGCTGAAAGAGAAATGTCTCAACATAGTAAAGTACAGTATGGATTTGCACTGTTAATGCAGAGAGAAAGAGACCTTGTTAATGCCTTGTGTTAACCTGTGCAAATCAGTCAATGCTTTTATCATTGCTAAATGTAGCTTAAACTTCTCTTCTTCATTTGGCAGAATTTTGGTGTCAATTGGAGAATCATTTGGGGTGAGTTTTAACATCTTTGATGTCTGGTCTTAAATGCATGTAACTTTTGGAGGAATGGAATAGCCTGCTCACATCTCTAGAGCAGGCCAATGATGTATCTAATTTAATATAGTAATTATAGGGAAGTTCTGTTAACTCCTTTCAAATATCCAGACTTCACCTTCAAAATGTGCCTGCATTTTACTTCAGTTGCTTTGGCACAAGATAAGGGTCCTTAAAACTCCAGAGTTTTAGACCTCCTAATTTTTTTGTGGATAAACTGGAAAGTTGGAGTGGTTTCAGATTTTGTTGGCAATTCTTTCCCTATTTTCTTGTCACTTCAGACTTCTGAAAAGTTTCAGAAGATAAACCAGATGTTGTGCAACAGCGAGTGCCAGCTGAAGCGCAGTGCAGAAGCAGGTGCTGCTGCCCCGAAGCCCCTGAAGAGGCTGCGCTTCGATATTGAGGGGCAAGACGAGGCAGATGGAAGGTGAGAGATTGTCCTGGGCTCTCAGAGATCTGGCACGTATTGGGCTCTCATCCTAACTTCTTCCTTACATCCCATCTTGTGTTAATTCATGAGCTTTAGCAGCTGTATCAAGAGATGGAAGCATGAAGCTCCTCAGTTACGTGCTTTGATGTCAGGAGCAACTCCCCTTGATTTAAAGTTTAGGTTATGAAAGTAAAAAGTTGTTTTTATTAACTTAACCTTATGCTTTCTTTCTGCAGCAAACACTTACCCCAGGAATCCAAGTTCCAACAAAAGCTTGCAGAAATGAGTGAGTATTGCTTGTCTCATAATCTGCACAGCACTGAGTGCCTTGGATAAAGCACTTTGGGCCCACTCAAATGAAAACATTGTTCAACATCAATGTGATTTGGGTAGCTTGCTTAGCTTTTGTACTTGCTGCAATTAATCTTGAAAATGCAGATTACAAAATGGAAATTTATGTACACAGGAAAACCGTACGTAGGTTTTTTGTTGCTTTGCTTTTATAGGCAAATGTCTGAGACTGCTTTTTCTTCTACTGTGGGTCAGCATTTCTTTCAGATCTTACGGGATCACTTTTCTGTTTTGAAATGAAACTCAAATCTGGCTCATGAAAAGCAAAACGGCCCCAACCCAACATCTGAGTTGTTGTATTTTCCACTCAGGAGAAGGAGCACACTTGGCCTGGCCATGCATTCTCACTCTCTGAGAATCTGAGCTCTGCAGCTGAGCAGATTTGCCCATTAAAAACTCCTAATGTTGTTCATCAAGATAGGATGAGTGTGGATCCAGACACCTCTCCTTTTTAAGGCAGGGAAGATGTTTCAGTGTTTCCTTGTGGCAGAGGTTAAGGAGGAGAGCTCTGTCTCATGTCCAGTGGTGTTGGTATGTGCCACTGAGGGGAAAAGGCATTCCTGGGCAGGCTCTCTCTGGGATGTGGGCACTGCTCAGCCCACAGCCTCTGCCTCCCTACCAGGGGAGATTCCTGATGTGACACAGACCTTCTGCCTGCCTGCAGGATGGAAATGGACACAGTGAGGGGACAGACACAATGAGAACTGGAGTGAACAGGTGGAAGGAATTTCCTAAAATTTGTAAGATGGAGCAGGACTGGCTGAAACAATGCAAAATTAGGTGTTCATCCTATAATGAGGGATTTGATTTGTTTACAATAGAATAATGTACTTCTGTTCCTTGTGTCATTGCAAATTTTTCTAATAATCAGTCCAAAGTAAAACATTTCATTCTTTTTGTTTGTTGGGTTTTCTTGTAGCATCTACTCGAACAAGAATGCAAAAGCAGAAGCTGAATGATGGAAATGATACCTCAGCCAGTGAAGAAAAGTGAGATTCTTCTCAGGACCAGGGGCTGCACTGCTGGCCCTCTTAAGATTGTTTTTGCTTTACAGTCTTCATTAATAGAGTTGCTTCTTTAGTTGCTTTTTATTCCAAACTGCTAGTTGAAAGCATTTGTACTTTTTAAATTGTTAAATGTTTTCCATGATACTTTGCCTTATGATGTAGCATATATACAATTAAGCCACTGAATTTAATTTATATATTTGGAGGATTTTTAAGAAGTCTTGGAAAGTGTCTGAATTCCTGTTTCAGCATTACTGATTTAAGTCAATTCAGTCTCGTTGGATTGAATTTTTTTTTCCTAAAGATAAAATGTTAGCTAGAATGATTTTTTAAATGCACTAATTTTGTTTCTTAGATTTGATTTTTAGATTTTCATTACTTGCAAATTTTGAAAATGGTGGGCCAAGTAGTGCAAAGATTTCTGTCTCTGTTCATAACTAGCACATCAAATTCCCATTAAATTAAACTGGACAGCAGCTGGGGTCTTGCAGAGAATGGGCCTTGCCTCAGGAGTACAACCCGAATTCAAAGTGAACTTATTTTGTAGCCTTACTACTGAAACCAACACTTTTTGTAGCATTTTGTAGTTTTGTTTCCCCAGCTCTCACCCCAGTGTCAATTCAGAGGGCAGTTGCACTGTCCCTCAGTTTGAATTTCCTGGAGTATAAATCCCATAGAGATTCATCCCAGAATCCCACACTGAATCTTTCCAGAAGCTGAAGCTTCTTCCATATGCAGTCTTTGATGTACCCTTTCTTATCTTGGGAAATCTCAAGTATTAAAAGGGAAAAAAACCAAACGAAACAACAAACCTAAACCATACCTGGTACACATGATATTTCAAAATTCTAATGATGTAGAATTTTATTGATTTCTTTAAATTTTCACCTAATTGCAGCCAAGCCAAACAGCTTGAGAAACAGCTGGAAGCTGAGTGTCTGCAGCTGGGTTGCAGGTAAGAGCAGCCTGGTCTCTAAAAGCACAGGGCATCTCCCATTGGCCTTACTACAGCATCTGCAAAAACCCAAATGTGGTGAACCCACGTTGGGAAAATCCATCTGCCTTTACTGAAAAGGCAGTTAATTGGGCAACTTGTGAATAGTTGCAACTAGCAAAAAATCCAAACAAACCATCCAGTACTTTCTTCATCTTTTGTATTTGTAAGTTTCTGATTCAGATACCGGAATTTTTCTTGCAACAACAAGTTTTGTTAAAACAGCTGATTAACAAAAGCATGTTTTATTTCCAGTGGATTAAAATATAAGGAAATAAATTGTCTTGCTTTAAAATTACCCATTTTAATGAAATTTTGCTTTTGCAGCTACTTAAATTCAGAACAGGTACAGTAGAAAAGCATGGTATTCATGATACAAATGTTTTAAACCAATGCCTTCTAGGCAGCTTATTAACAGATTGTTTAGCTGATTGTAGAGTACTTACAGTAGGAAGCTTTGTAAAGATCCATTCTTGTGTTGATTCAAAGCTAACCCTAGAACTACTAAAAATTCTACAAGCATCAAAAACTGTAAATTAATTTTAAAACAATATTTGAGGGTTTTTTTAGACTCAGTATGGCTTCAACTTTCTTACTGTAAAATGCACAGAACTTTCCAGAGTACCTTACATTTATTTTCTCACTTTTTGCAGTTTTACAGACAGGATATATGTTAACTTTGGGGTGCACTGACTGTAAGCTCTGTTAGAACAGTCCTTTGGCTACAGGGATGATACAGAGTCCAGTATCAAAACAGATTCATTCTTTCTTTACTGTGACAATGTATTTTTTTTTTATTCAGACTGAAGGCTTTACATCAAATGCACAATATTATTTTATACAACTAATCAGTTTCTTGCCTTTCAAGATAAATAAAATAGCTTTTAAAGAATTTATAGTCAGTGATTTTCTTATATTAGGTGATTTCACATGGTACCTATCCAAATAAATGTGTATTGAAGCATACGGCATTTTGTTAGATATGGAAATTTTACTGTGTTTAATAGTGCTTTTCTTAGAGTGAGACCTTGCTGTACTAAAAATGGCCTGGAATATTGAAACTGTTCCAGGAAAAAAGAAAATTTGGAATCACAGAAGAAGCTGGGCACAAAATCTGATGGCCATTTTAGATGCTTAACACCAAGCATCAATTACTGTAGAAAGCTGAAGCCCCAGGTGTAAGATGAGGTCAGGTAAATTGCATCCTTTAAAGGCCTTTTTCAGTTTGGTGCTTAAGGGAATTGAATCTACTGGCTTGGCTGGGAAGCCATCTCAAGGTGGATGAGCTGACTCTCAGCCTCTCCATTTGATGTTTATACCTTAATCTCTTCCTGCTGTCCACTGTTTCCAAATGCTGTTTCTTCTTAGATGTCATAGGAGCTTATTTCTTCCTCCCTGCTTTGGACTTGCAAGTGAAGAGTTTTGTGCTTAGGCAGTGCTCGTGCAGAGGGGCTGTACTAAACAGCAAGCTCCTCACAGGTACCAGAACAGCCACAGGGAATGTGGAAGTGCACACTTTCAGCACAGGAGTGGCTGCAGGAAGGCACCTCTATCAAATGTGAAGCAGCTGGAGAAAGATAATGTCTGTGTGATACCAGTACACAGTATGAGCTGAAATATTTTAAAATGTAACAAGCTGGTTATAACATACATTTGCTTAAGAAACAATGATCTGTATTCTGAGGACCATTTTATTAACCATAGTTTACTAAGTCACCAGGGCACTGATTTCTTTGAAAGGTAGAAATACACTTGAAGAAATTTTCCAGCTTACAAATGTGTTATTTGGTCACAGTGATTTTCTGAAGAACACAAATA
Organism: Erithacus rubecula; assembly: GCF_903797595.1. NCBI lineage: Eukaryota > Metazoa > Chordata > Aves > Passeriformes > Muscicapidae > Erithacus > Erithacus rubecula. Next base: position 69,114,157 of record NC_136658.1, read on the forward strand.
GCCTTCAAGGTACCTCTGTGAAATATTATCTGGTTTCCTTCCCCCCCGCCCACAGTCAGTTCAGTCTATGAGCATTGTACTTTCTTCATTTTTGCTGAAAAGAAAGGAAAAAATCCCACTCAAACTGTTTTAAATATTACGGCATTTTTATTAATGGTAAGTTTGTATAGAAACAAAAGAATCATTTATGTTCAGGCTGTAAACTTTCTACATCACTGGGTGATGGCCAATGAATCCTGTCTCTATTGGGGCAAATAAATGCTTTGTTTTAAAGGAAAACCCGTGGAAAGTGTTCAGGTCATATAAAAACAGCAGTTTACATAGTTACCAAGCATTGTAACAAAACTCTACAGCTGGGTACTAGGTGACAATGCAGTGGTGGCTTTTAGCTTCACTAACTTGGGAGAACCTTCAAATGACCCTACCCATGTAATTTCTTTTTCTTTCCAGACTCCTTTCTGGAAAGTGGAACACTGCTATTTATTTAAACCCTAGATACAGTTTCTACTTGACCAGACTTTTGCTTTTTAATAAATGCCTTTTGTCTGTGGTATCCTAAAACAGAATAATACTTTATTAAGTATTTAATCTGCAAGATCCACAAACACAAGGTTGTTGCAGACTATCTCACAACAGTAAAATGTATCCCTTAATTCATCTGAAATTTCCCATGGTTGGGTTTCGAGCATATTTACATCCATGCACCCACATTTGACCACATAAGCCAGTAAGAGTGGTTTTTTTGAACACAAGCAACAAAAAATAAAAAATTAAATAAATAAATGTTTCTATGAATGTAACACTATCACATCCAGGTCAGATGATACAGAATAAAAGCCAATGTTCACACATCAGATCTTTAGAATCACTCTCATTCAGTCCAGAGCTGCTTTTTCTCAAAATTACAGGCTTTGTCAATTATTTTGAAATTGCAAGTAGGCTTTAATGTGTATGGTTGGTTGGAAATAATGAGCAGGTACAAGGTAAATTGGAAAAAAAATGACACTTGGTTCTATTAATCCAAAAATGTCTTGTTCCAAGCAGCATGCTATTTCAGCTGAATCTTTGTTGAACTACTTTGTTATTGACTTGAGCTAATGGAGGAGAGTGGTGTCCCTCTCCAGTGCTATCATTCCATGCAGTTGTGTCCCCAGAGAGCCAGAGAAGGCTTCTGATCAGATGTGGAGTCCAAAACTCCTCATCATTTCACATTTATAGTTCTTTGTTTGATTCTTCTGAGTAAAACAACAGAAACATGTGGAGAGACCTTTCATAATACACAGCTTAGGAAAGCTGGAGTGACCCCTGAGAAGCCAGTAGCAGGGATGGAGGTGCCCAGCTGGTTCCATTTCCCAGTGACTGGATGTGTGCCAGTGTGATGCTATGGGGCAGGTGGGACAGGGGCTGGTGCCAGCTGCTATCCCAAGGCTGGGATGTGGTTGTACACCCTCATTCCATGCACTGCTACCCTTAAGGAAGTGCTGGGAGGCAAAGCTGGCATTTTAGGCTTAACTAGGGATATGCAGCCTTGGCTTACATGGAAGCCCTTGTGTCCATGCTTTGGTATGATCAATGCTGGACTAGAGCACACAGGGGTGGCAGTAAAGTTGTGCCCTACCATGACACTGTTTCACTGTCTGCAGTAACCTCTAGTTAGTGTTAAGTGCTTTTCAACACAAATTTAACTAAACTGATCTCCCCCAGCAAAGTTGTGTTTTTGATGAATCTGCATTATGTACTGGAAAGGTTTTGACCACTTCTGTTTGAATACAAAATACTGACACAGCTGCTAAGAATGGACTTAACACTGCTGGAGGAAGTCATACTCATCACTGAGGGGGTGGCAGAATGTGCTTGTTAGCAGTAGATGACCCAATATATTTCTAGTAAGAGTCTGAGGCAAATGTCTCAAACACAAATAAATATTTACCACAGCATTTTCTAAAATACTTGCTCATCACCCTCTTCCCAAGTAAATTCTGCTACCTGCATACTTCACCTTTCACTCACACCCACAGGGCCTGAGGTGAAGGGGTACTACTCATATTCCTTTCTGAGTACGTGCTGCTCTTCTTCCTCCTACTCTTCCTCAAAGAACAGGATTGTTTGAGAAATGAGCTTCCATTATAGTAAAGAACAGCTATTTCCAGCTTAGATGTGAGAATGTGTTAATTTAAGGAAATTAAGTTCTTAGAAACCACATTTGAGGATTAGAAAAGGTCATTGTAAGGATGCTGTGGCACAGCAGGGATCTGCAGGAAGGCTGCATGACTACTTTTATTGGTGTACTGAGCGTGGTAATCCAGCTTTTTGTCTTCCCTAATCATAATTTACTGCAAAAGGCACTTGAAGTCATTTCACTCAAAATCTTAATTTCTCAGGGTTAATTCAGTTACCTGTTAGAAAATTCAAGTAAATGCTCCATGATCTCCACATCTTCTTTAACGGGGCAAACTTCCCTCTGTGCAGCACTGGGTGGGCTTTTCACCTTAGCTCACCTTCAGCCAGCTAGGAATGAAGCATCTACTCTACCTTAGCCACTGATGATCATGTTGGGAGAGAGGTGTTCAGAGGGCAGATCCTCTCTCCTGAACTGCCCTGAAAGGAAAGTGGTGTGGTCACCTTGCAGCTCTGACCACAAGAGAATCTGAAATGCCATAATTGGACAATATACCTTTATCACCATCTGGAATATAGAGTCAGTTCACTCTTACAATTTAATTAATTTGAAGTTACCACTTCAAAATCACCTTTTTCTCCATTTTTCTGAAGTTGACCTGTCTGAGGAGAGACAGTAACACAGGAATAAATAAGCCTCAAGAGGAACTTCCTTTTCTTGACATCTTATTCTAACTAGGTGGTTTTCTTAGCGGTAAATCTCATAGCATGACAATTCACATCCAGACATACTTGATGGGTGCTTCCATTGGGGTGCCAGGGACCATGCCCAGTGTAATGGAAAGGGAGATCCTTTTTATTCTGGCTAAATATTGAGATGTGCTGGGAACTCAGAACTGTAATATCCTGCTGAAGCTCCTCATAAATAAACACCAAGTGAGACATACCCTCCTACAAATCAGGAAGCCTTTCATCCTAAAGAACTTAACGTTATTTTACCATATAAAACAAGTTTATATCTTCACTGGATTATAAAAAGAAGCCCACTATGGCATATTAACTGAGTTTTGAGACAAAAGTACACTACAGAAGTTTTAGCAGCAAACAGGTCACTGTCCCATAAAATCTAAACAAAGACTGTTTAAAAAAATATTTAACTTAGACAAACTAGATAATGAGAAGCTTAGTTTGCTTGACTTCGAGTGGGAAAGGGTAGTTACTACATCAGATTTTTTGTATTAAATTGTGGCTGTTGGCAATGAACAGTCACCACACAGCTACCCTGCAGCCATCCTTACAACAAAGCCTACATGTCAGTGGACTTCTACACACTGCCTAAGCTGATGGACACCGAGACTTTCCTTACAAACCATTGCACATTCTGACCATGGAGAAGTTCTCCAAAGGAAAAGTATTTCCAGAAGGGAAGAGGACGTGCTCTTCAGCTTGGTAGTAGTCAGACCTCAATTTCGGAATGCTCCCACTCTGCTGGCTTTGCTAATGAAGTTTTTCAGGAGGTCATGGTCCATGTCTGCAAAGCCTTGAGTTTGTGTAACAACAGTCAAATGGTTTATGCAAAACCTGAAGCAAAATTCTTCCAAGTCCTAGAAAAAGAATTTGAGTAATTTGTAATGTGAACGACTGATAAAATTATTAACGTTATTATTTTATTTCCAATTTCTCATTTAATTAGCAGAGAATATACCAGATTGCTCCTATTATCAGTCCCTTTTCTGATTCTTTTGATGAGATCACAAATGATAGGATGAAATTTGCTCATACAAACTATTCAATAAACCCACTTTGAGAAAACAGGAGTAGCCACCTAAATCAACTCTAGCACTCCATCACATTTACTAGAATTTACTACACATTCATTAGAAAAGTTACCAACAGGTGAAACCATCAAATTGCCCCAAACAGAACTAATAGAGCATCAATAACTCCTTTCTTGTCCTCCCTGCACTGCAATCAGTAGAGGTCCTGTGAAAAACAGCAGATATGGAAGTTACGCTGGAAATAAAAGCAAAATAGGATGAAAAATGTGATGATGCTTTTGAACACAAAGTGCATGTTAGGATACTTGTGTCTTTCATGGGAAACTAGGAATTGTATCTCTGTGTAATGGGATTCCCAGATAGCACAACAGGTTCTGTCTTGTCCTGGTCTCGCTGTAAGAGGATGATACTCAGCTGTTCAGCACAGGATGGGTACAAGCCCTCAAGCCATACAACTAGGACTGCATGCAGCAAATTCTTCCCAAACTCCTCAAGCAGTGGCAATCCTCTCCATGCACTGGCTCAGTTGGGACTTATGCAACAATTTGCTGTGAAGAAAAATTACCTTCTGCAGGCAGAGCTGGAGCCAGCAGCAAAGAAGTCAGAATTGATCCATAAACTATAAACTTTTCAGGGGTTACAGCAAAAAGAGTAACCCATACCAAATTGATTCTATGTTAACTACACAAACATTGCAGCCTGGGATTAATAGTAGAAAGATACTCAGCAGACTACCAGTGCATTTCCTTTTGAAAACTTCTCCATAGGTTCCATGTTTCAAGATGTAACTAAAGAGTAAACTGAAGCACAAAATATCCTTAAAGAAGAAATATGGTGGAGCAACTATCTCTCATCAACAACTATTGGGAAAGTAGAAAAGGAATGAGAATAGAAGAAGCAAAAAACCAGAGGAAATAAAAAAAGGAAAAAATCAAAGACAGTGCCACCTTTAGTTCCAGCAGACTTCTGAAATGGTACTGTCAGAACCTGAGCTGCTCTACAGTCAATATGTGAACTTTTATGCCAGTTAAAATTATCAGCAGCTAATTTTTCTGGTACTGGTATGAAGAGGACTATAGATTATAGAGAATCCTGGTCACTCATTTTGCAGTTTCAAAAGATACTGGCTTTTTTATTCAGTTTTATAGAAGATGATTAGTCTAGACTTTGCTACAGTGTATATGAAAAATATGCTTTAAAATAGCCTGTAGCAGAAGCTCTTTGTATTTTCTGAGGATAAGTAACATATTTTCACACATCATAATACTAACAGGTGCATACAATAATTAAGTCAGTCTTCATTTAATTTGCAATGTGAATGGTATGTCACACACCAATATAATCTTTCATTTGCAATGCTCACATTTAATTTTAAAAAAATGGAATTCTATCTTTTCAAACATCCAAAATAAGACGCCTCTTTCATAATGCTTCTTTTGGCAGTTTTCTACTGAAGTCCTGACACGCTGCACATGGTTCCCAAACTATATTAATGTAGTACACTAGAAGATCCTGGTTTATTCCATGATTCCTTAGACAGAGGACACCCCCATGTCTTTGATAAAGAAATCTTTGCTGCACTTCCATCACTTTCTGAGCTATGGGTGTAGGGAGGAGAGCAACAATACATTCCAGAGTTTGGCCCATGCTGCAGCCAGGACAGGGGAACCAATTTATCATCTGACAACTGTGTTAAACTGTTACATGTTTTGAACACTGAATCATAGAAGAAGAGGAGAATAACATGTATTTAGTTATCCAGCCAATCCCTTTTATTGTGTCTCAGATGTTTTGAACTCTGGTACTTTGTCCAGGCTAGTTTTACTACTTCACAACACACTTACATGTATCTTTCACTACTCTTTAACTACTTCACTAGATACAGACCAACCAAAAATACTTCTGCTTTGAAGACATTAAAAATGTTGAAAATCTTGTAAGAGGAGAAAATACAGAATAAAATTTCAATGAAAAATCTGCCGTTAAGTGAATCAAACCATTGGGTGATGCCTTCCTGTAGAGTTTTCCCTACTATGCTGAGCTTGTATCAGCCCAGCTTTACACTGAAAGCACAACTCCAAATGCCTTGTAAATGGCAGCTCATGATCTTACTATCTACTAACCTCTTGTTATCCCTTTTTGATGCACAGAGCTCAGACTTCCATCCTCCTCTTTGCAACTCCTATCCAAATAAATCTCCTGTAGTTTCCCATCTCCATACAGCACTGACTGCTGCAACATTTTAAATTCAGTGTTTGTTTCAGTCTCTTCTTTCTACTTGCCTCCCATACCTGAAAGGTATTTACAGCAATATCCTCTACATCTAAAATACATAAGGAGACTTTTTGAATAATAAAACCCACCACAGTTATTTCCACAATTATCACAGAGCTAAGAAGATGAGAAAAGGAAGACATCTTTGAAATTATTTGTTTACCAAAAGAGCATGGATAACAGGTTGAATGCTAGTGACTCATTCCAGAACCAAGGGCAGACCAGATGACAGGATATGGGGGGAGTATTAACAATAAATAATTTGTTGTATGTCAGCATAATTAATTTTAAACAGTACTGCCAAAGTGAATTTTTTTATAAAAGCACAAGTGTAAGTATGCAGGGACTTTACAGGTAACTTCTTCCACTGCCTGTAAAAGTCAGCACCATAATGACTGTACCAGACACTGGCAGACAACATGATCAGGTGGAGAACTCAGGGAGTGAAAGGGCAAAATCCAAAGGCAGAGATGTAAATGGCAGTGAGAAATTTCTATGTCATGCCCTGCCATGCCACATGACAAGGAAGGAAGCAGATTAAAAACCCTGACTCACAAGGGCAAGCTAAAAGGGCAGGAAGAAAACAATAAAGTGGGGATTTTTTAGTTTTTATTTTACACCTTAAAAACGGGAAAACAAACATTAGTTAAGCCCGAAAGGGAAATTACAGTAATCATGCCTCATCAGTTAAATACAGTAATGTTTACATTAGGCAGCTTCATTTCTCAGAAAACAACTGCTTACCTGAAAAGAAGTTCTTACCTGAGCTTCGTACTTGACAGCAGCAGAAAGAAGAGCAATGGCATTCTCTTCACAAATGCCTTGTTTGATCGTTTGCTGGCAAAGCTTTTTCAGTCTGTTTTCTCTGTACAGTGTTGCCAAATCTAGCAGCCCTGTGAAAATTTATCCAGCTTTAACTATTCTGGTACAAAATATACTAGTGTCTTTTCAAATTAATCAAAGACTTGCTCTTTTTTTTTTTCCCTAGATGATGTGTGCATTTTTAAGGTCCCCTACAGACCTTTCAAAAAAAGAACCATTTTATTACTATGCAAGTGTTCTGTTTTCCTGTTCTCATTCTAGACATCAATTACTGATTTATATCCTCTTAAATTCATGCAGGGAAGAGCTCTCTTTTCATTCAGAATCAAAAATCACTACAGCTACTCAAACAAGTAAAGTTTCAGGATGGCATTAGTGCCTTTCTAAATAAAAGAAAGTTCTTAATAAGAGTAACAATGAGTTCTTTCTGAAAACTTTTCACCTTTGATCTCATTGCATGCCCATCACTTCTTGGGCATGTTTCCTGCTACTGCATCCTTTCTTCCTGACACCTGCCAAACTCAAGAGTTAAGTGCTAATGAAACTAAAATTAACAAGCCCTGCTTTCCTTACTCTATAATGACACGTAGATTGAACTTCTCAAAAAACAATAATCTGGAGTAATTTCCATTTGTGGCAAATACCTATTGCATCTTCAGGAGGAAGCCTAATGTTGTCTGTATACAGATATTCCAGGAAGGCTCGGTAAACAGGATAAGAAAATTCACTCATTTCTATAATTTCATCATCATTATTGAGTATGGAGCGAAAATGTTCACACCTACAAAACATGAACAAAGATTGTACACTGTAAAGAGTTAAGCTTGAAAGATGAGCTGCAGCAAGAAGTTGGTAAAAAAATCAGATCAGTCCTAACAGAATAAATATACAAGCAAATGATTTCTTGCTTTGAACATATTAATTTCTTCAAGCCTTATAAGTCTCATACATATAATTCAGAATTTTATTTCTGTTGTTAATATTTTATGGCAGGCTCCATTTCTACTTACAGTATCTATAAGGATTACCCACCTGGCTTTGATGCCATTTTCTTAAATACATTATACATTAACAATTTATTTTATTACCTGTCTTGTAGCAGATAAAATTTACAATTAACTTAGACATTTCTGAGATTTGGCCCTGATTTATCCAGCATTTCCTAATGAAGAGGGAAATTACTAATAATTTTAGGTATAATTTTAGATATAATTTATTCCAGTGTCAGAGTCCATACACAATTTAGCATTAATCATTATATTCAAGGATTAAATTACTGAAAATGAAGACACTTTCACTCAGATCTTTCATCATCTTTTTCTTACAAATCTGAATACTTTTGTGACACAAAACAAGATACACACAAGGACAAAGCACTGCCTTTGGTAGCTGTAATCTGCAACTTCCAGGTCACAGTAATTTATAACTTACTGTTCCCTAAAGAGCATCCTAATATGTGCATTGTTTTCAAAATTTTTGTTGATAAAAATGAACATCTCAATTTCTGATAACTTTTCCTACAATAACCACAATTTAATAGTACTTCTTTGTACTACACTAATTTGCAACCCTCTGACATCTGAATTTTCTCTTCTTTTACTCAAACTTTCCTGTAAGAAGTAGGATGGGTTCCCTTTAATGCCTCTGAGAAAAACTACAACATAAAGACAGTATCACTTAAATTAAAATGAAAAATAATTATTTAAATAATTACTTAAGTTCTTCACATTTTACTGGCTATGGGCTGCTCCCACTGAGCCAGCCAGTAACCATCAACAATGGGCTCCAGGTCAAGAACAGGAATAGAAGGAATGGAGAGAAGCCCTCATGAACTGTAAAGAAATGACTACACAATGAAAACGACTGCTTTCATGACAATGCTCCAGATGTTGGAAAACATTTTAAATACTTTGATCCAGTTACATCATGACAGTAAAGAAAAGATTAATTTTACAGATTGTGCCTGATGCTTTATTATTCCTTCATAGTATTTTGGTAACACCATATATGTAAACCCATTTTAGAATTAGACATATTTCCTTCACAGAATGCCATATAATCTGAGAAAAGTAGAGCAAGAAAAAGAAATCAAGAGAAAGCTACATATAATCTGATTATCAGGAAAACAAACCTCAGGAACATTTTGAGCATACACAAGATTTGGTGTGGTATCTGATGGAGAACACATGGCATGCCAAATGAAGAGGGTGGACTATAGGTACAAGTGTAATGCACAAGCAATCAAACCAGTAAAGCAAAGACAAAAGTTACACAAGTGATCAGAGTAGTAGCAGGAGAGCAGGAAAAAAAAACAATAAAACAAGGACAGGGAAGAATTAACAGGGAATTTTAATTTTACGTAGTAATATACAAGAAATCACTAACAGGACTTAGGAGCAAAAGTAGGAAGATGAAAGTGGTGATAAACTGAGTGTGATAGCCAAGCAAAGAGAAAAAAAAATATCATAACAATGAGGAGGATGAAGCAGAAGCAGTTGGCAAGACAGAAGAGATACCAAGCAGTGTCTCTAGAATATCACAGAAGAAACCACATCAGCAGTAACAAATTAATCTCTCTGCATGTTAATAACAATGAGATCATTCTGTGGATCTGCTTACATCAAATCTCACCCTAAAGTGGTCTAAACCTGTAAAAAGTTGCAAGAAGAGAAAAAAAAAAGCCAGCTTAAAAGTCAGACTCACTGGTAAGAATGTCTGAAACGCATAGAACAAGGAATCTGTCATAAAAGGGGAAAAAAGATCATCTGGATAGCACCTACAGAAGTTGCTGAAACAACTGAAGGGTCCTGTGAAAGGAAAGAGTGCCAAGAATAAATATAACCCCTCAAATAATTCTGGTGGAGGAAATCAAGCATATAAAGGAGGAAAAAACAGATTATAACTACTGAGAAGACAGCAGAAGGAAGTGAGCCTTTTCCTTGGCAGAAAAAGGTTATTGGAAATCAAGGTCAATGTCATTCAGGAGCACAAAGGAAGATAAATGTCAGATGGAGGGAAGTGATTGAAAGGCAGGTAGGAGAGCAATGTTTGATAATTACAAAAAGAGAAACAGAGAAGAACAGCAGATGAATCCTTGGCTCAGGAAAAAGGGAATTTTTAAGAATAAGTCAAGAATTTTTTTCAGTGATGACTCAGCACAGTGGACTACACTACACAGTTAAGTTTATACAATTTATATGTTTGTTCCTTACCTAATTTTGAGAAGAACTTTATGAACATGAATGTATTTTCCATCCACTAGGAACTTCAGGTCTGCAGTTTCAGGGTTGTCAAATTCCTTCTTTAGTGACTGGGCTACTGTTAGATGGTCATCAGGCTCTAGAATAAATAGGGGACTTACTATAAAGTAGTAAGCAATACAAATCTCTCCCATTACAATATTCTGGGTATCTGTCAGCAATTAACACTCTTAATAAATACATCTCCTTAAGGCTAGTAAAACCCCCCAGGAGCCTATGTGTTCTGTATGGGCCAGAAAAGCAAAGAAAAGACAGCTTTCTTCTTTCCTTTCTAGTTTCCTGCTCCAAGCAAATGCTTCTATTAAAAAACCAATGAATCCCACTTTTCTAACTCATCTGTATAAGGCCAGGAAAAAAAAAAAAAGTTAACAGTCTCAGAAGTTACACTGCTCCATATGGTAGAAAATGTTATCAACCGTTACTGAGTAAATGATATCAAATTTAAATTGTTACTTATTATAAGATCCTCAAAAGATCAATATAAAAATAATAATATAATTTTCTGAAATGCTGCTATGAGGAGACATTATATTACAGCAAAAATGAAACGATTACAGAAACAACATATTGGTTTGCAGTGAAACTGCCCAGTGCAATGTCCCTAAAAGTAAATACCAACACTTACAAGTTTATTCTAAAATAATAGCTTTCCCTAGACTCAAGACTCTGTGTTAGAAGCAGTGTGTTCAATGTCTGCATATTCCTGTTTGTGTTGTATGTCTGTATATACCACTGTGCACATGATATTTGCACTATAAAATTACCAAACAACTTTAAAATTCATCCATTATCTGCAGACAAAAATTTTTACCTCCTGAACTGATCCAAATCTCCATCACACAGCCTCAGATAATAATCTTCTTTAATACCACTAAAAAAATCAACAACCCACTCCAGCCCCAAACCTCATTTTTAATTGTGACAACATTTTATCTTCTTACCATATAAACACACATTATGGGTTTACATAGATCTTGTAGGTCAGCAATTAGTTGCTCTCTACTGAAAATTATATAAATGCTAGGTCCTGTAACCTATGAAACTAGAAATTAGAATAGTATTCTGCTGGAAATGGAAATACCCTCTCCACAAGCTCTAGCACAGGCTTAACACACACATACACTTTGATACTGTTACACTTTGTTTAGCACAGTCATTTTGCATTTCATTTAGAGAATGTCAGGTATACACAATTTAGGTAGGTACAGATAAAATGGATTGTGGAAAGAAATCAAATATAGTGATGATAAAAAAAAAGTTCTGAAACAATGCTACTGTAAAACACTCTGTTAGTTCTTATTTTGTACAGTGTGTGGTTTATTTATTCTGACCTCTGCTAGCTAAACAAGTAAGCATTATAACAACTATGCAAAGCTGAAACTCTTCTTCAAAATTAACTGGCAATCCAGATGTCCACCAAGACACATCTCCAGTTGATTTCTATAGAGGAAAACTGAATATAGTGGGGCTCAGCTCTGAAACTCTTAGAGGGAAACCAGATGCTTTTATTTGTTACAGCAGTGAAAGGGGAACTGGAGGAAGGAAATGAAGAGGCAGTTCCCACTGACAAGGCATAAAGCCAAGAAAATTCCTTAGCAGCCAGTGCTAAGAACTGTAACAGAAATGTTAGAACTGCCACAAACATGGAGAGAATGGGAATGCCTGGGTGTGGAAGCACCAGAATAAAAAGGACAGAGAAGGGCTGTAAGCATGGCAGATGTCCATGGCATATAGTTCAGCAGATGTAGGATCCAGGACACAGCTGCCTGAGGACTCTCACCAAGCATACATCAGATGACAAACAACAGTGAGTCAGTCCTGATTGCTTGCCAGGGTGGGACAGGATGAAGAGGCCAGTCAGCCTCAGCTCCTGGAGTGCGCAAAAAGGCACAACTGAAACCAGCACAGTGTCACCCAACTAAAAACAACAGGAGACATGACAAGGGCCTGATAGCCAGCATCCTTTATCCTGTGTCATCACAAGGAACCCTGCTTGAACCTCCTGAATAGTGCCAGGATGCTGGAGAGACTACTTGACACATAAGAAAAAGTGGCTTTGAAAATGCATCTGAAATTTGTTTTGTTTAGAAGTAAAGTAACCTTCTCCTGCTGTAAGGTTTCACTTTATGCTTTGGTACAACGTTGCTACAGTGTTAAAGTGCTATTTCCAAAGGGACCAGGAAGTCAAGGTCAAAAACCCACAAAATAAACAAACATACAAACTCCCCAAGAACAACAATAAACAAAACCCCAAAACCCACAACAAGCCAAAACAAACAAAAAACCCAAATGACATAAAAACCCCAACAAACCAAACAAAAAAAAAAACAACACCTGAGCAACTTTATTAGAAATCATTATGGGACTAAACTGCAGTTGAAGAATAAGCTCTCTGGTGTGTACATATATATACATACACACACACAGATATATACAGTATATAGCCAATGCTGTATACTTAGCTCTTTCTAGTCAAGGCCAGCAAGAGAGATCTCAATGCTTATCAAACACCCGAGGTCAAATTTGTCTCTTCAGAAGACCAAGTCATGATCACTTGTGACAAGACTGAGCACTTGTGGCCAATTCAGAACATGGGAATTTGGATCCCTCAATTTTTAGGAGTCTACTTAAGGGCATCAAAGCTTCAGAGTTCCTAAACTTCAATCTCCAGATTCAAACTCTGAATCTCCAAATCTCACAAATTCAGCTTTTCTACCCAGAGCCACTGGACAGTCACATACAGAGGTTACACAACAAAAATCCCTCCCAAACCTGAGGCATTTCCCCATAGAAATAAGCCACATCAATAAACCAGTCAATTATTTAGCCCTGCCATCAGGCTTTAGCAATTTTTTACAATTCCACATTACCACTTACACATATGCAACATTTTCATTACGACAACGCTTCCCAGTGTAAATTATTGTGAGAAACTATGTTTAGGCTTCAAATACACGCAACAGTTTTATGAACCAATGATTCCACCTAGAAGGTGTCAGAATAAAGAAAGATTCCAGCTCACCTACGGAGAGCAGGCGCCACATGACAGCGGGGGTGGCGAAGCAGGCGAACACGTCGTCGGTGCAGGCAAAGTGGGTGAGGTGGGGGAAGGTGACGGACTGGCCCCGGCACTGGCCCCACATGTACACCTGGCCGCTCTGCGTCTTGGCCGCCGACGTGTGCGCCGAGTGGCAGGCGGCGATCTCGATAACTCTGGATTTGCAAGGAAAACAAACCAAAGGGAAACAGCAAGTCACTCCCATCGAGAACAAAATGCAGTGAATAAGCTCACTGCCTTTCTCTAAGCACTGTCTTTCTCTAGTGCATGCATATTTTAAGCATGCATGTGAGACAAGAATGCTTTCTGGGCCGGCATTAAAATTAAAAGGGCCGGCAGTGATTCTGCAAGCAGCAACACACTCCAAGTTTCCCTTTGGAAAAGCATCTGGGAAGTGAGCAGCCAGTGCTGCAGCAGAGCCCTGGATCTGCCACAGCACATGCTCTGCTGACCCCTTGGCTCTCTCAAGCAAAGCTATGATGAGTTTCAAGTCTCTGAATGTCCTTGGTGGTGCTGGGCAGTGAGATGAGTGGCTGTATTAAGTGCAGAGAACAAATACTTGGAGAAGATGAAGCAGGAAATGAGGAGGCATTAAAAAAATATAACTTGCATTTTGGTTAATAATTCAAAGATCATAAAGGTATTCTTCCTGTTTGCTAATTGGTAACAGTTATAAACCAACAAGTTAAACATACTTCTTACTCAGATAATTATTATTACTTATGCTTAAAGGACTTCTACTTTTGAAAACTAAAATTTAGAACCAAACAGCACTTAAATCTGTTTCTAAGTGTCTTTTAGCTAGGCTATGTCTCTAATCCTGAGGTTGATTTAGGACTTCAAAACTCCCACTGTGTACAGCATTACACAATCCACTGTTTTGCAGTCTGAACTACTGCTTGTTTACTTGTGTTCTCAGCTGCCTGGGGATAATGGCAGGGAAACAACTTGTTTAAAGCTGTATGCACAAATCTTACAGGCTTTTGTGAGGCAATATTTTCACTGACACCAAGAATTTATATTCTGACCAACAAAAGAGTGGAACATTAAGAATTGTATAAAATTTTTATTGTAACATTTTAACTGTGGCTAAAGTGTCTGGGGAAAAAAAATCAGTGACATTTGAAGCAAAAACACAAGTACATGCAAAGTAATAGCAATGTTCAAGATCAGACCATGTCTCATTGCCAGAGCAGCAATGCCACTTCCTCACAATGATGTACTCAGACACAGGGTTAAGAAGGGCATCTCACTTTCCTTCTTATTCACAAGAGGAGCCCAAAATCAAGACTTCTGATCACATACATGGCTTTAGAATAGCAACAGAAATAACTGCCCCACTATCTTTCAAGGATCTAGAAGAAAATATTTAACTAGCGGAATTTGAAGCTTAATTTTTAGGCAACAATACCAAGGAAGAACTCCTCCCTTTCTCTCTCTCCTGGGTTATGAGCCAGATTCAATAGCAGAAATAACACAAATTGCAGATGTCCACCCTTCACTTTTTCTGAGTACACTTCTTGTCAAAAGTAGCATATTAAAATACAATTTCTATTCACAGACAATAAAGCCTTTATTGTTGATTTCAAGCAATGAAACTACACCACTGAAGGGAAACTGCATTTAAGGCCTGTAAAGTACAGTGTGAGCTGAAGCAGAAAATAGCATATTCAGTCTCAGAATGTTCAGTTTCTCTTTCACAGGGATGGTTATGGGGCAGATTCAAGCACTTTCAGTGAAAATTCTGTTCACATTTAACAGATGAACCGCTGCAAAAAATCATAGGCTCCTTCTCCCCCCCAAATATAGATTAAAAATACCATAATTTTATGTAGTTCTTCTGTGACTATGTCAACCAATGTCTGATTGCAAGACTGCAAGTATTACCTGTCCTTATCCACAATAACTGTTGTAGGGTAAGACTGGTTACTTTTATTCCCAGTACCTAACTGGCCGTATGAATTGGCTCCCCAGGCATATATCTGACCTTCATCTGTTAGCACTAATGTATGTGCATAGCCACAGGCAACCTGTAAGGAATAATAAAAAGAAGAAAATCTCATTTTTATGTAAAAATAAGTTAATACAGATAGATGCATCTTATGCTATGGGTTAATGCCATTGATTCTATACTAGTGTAAAAATTACAAATATAGGTAAGTTTATTTAAAAATGAAAGGAAAGTAGATGAGGTGACTTTGGGGAAAAAACTATCAATGAGAAAGCCTGATAGATAATCTCAAAAGCAGAGCAAAAAGAATAGCTGGAAATTTAGAAAGAAGGAAAACTATATGACAAATTTGACCAATATGCAGAAAACTGAAGATTGTCTTGCATTGACCTTGCTCCATGGGCAAGTGCACCAATATGAACAGCTAATGTCTCCTTTTCTGATCCTCTCATCCCTGACTGACAGCCACACAAAACTGCCTGCTGCCTGTGCCAGCTCTAGTGCTCTGCTGGGATAACTCCCTGGATGTGTTCAAGGCCAGGTTCACTGGGGCTCTGAGCAACCCAGTCCAGTGGAAGGTGTCTCTGTCCTTGGCAGGGGGTGGATTTTTAGGGTGCTGTTCAACCCAGGCCATTCTGAGATTCTCTAGACTTACATCACCGGAAGAAAACTCTCACAGTACAGTCTGAGAATTACACAAGATAACCAACAAGAACAATCAGCAAGGACAGAGAGGGAAGAGACAAAATTCTCCATTCTGATGGCAGCACACAACTGTATCAATTTATAACCTCCCCTGGAAACCCCCTCAGTCCTGCTGAGCTGCCTCCTCACATCAGATTGTTCAAAAAATCCATTTAATATATGCAGCACATGCCCCTCATACTGACAGATACAGTGGCAACACTACTAGCAACATTCTTGCTCTGTAGGAGTTAATGTAACTTAGTAGAGATAGACTGCTACCAAAAACCAATTTACATTGTTCCTAACTAGCTCACCTGTCTTTGTATGGTTTGCAAAGAGACACCATGAATACATATTCCACTGACATCCATGAAGCATGTGATGTAATTTAAATGAAATAAACCATCAAGTTATTTACTGAGTGGAGATCTATGATACAGTATTAATCAATATCAAGTAAATGAAGTGGATGGAAATAGAATCTAAGCCAAAGTTGCTGGAGCATCCACTCTCTAAATAGAAGAATAAATACAGGGGAATATAATACTCACTTTATTATGTTACTATCCAACAGTAGTTGCTACCAACAAAGCTACTTTCTACATCCTAGGCCCTGAATGTAAAATTATGTCATTAAATGAGTTTATTTTAAAAGATTTTTAAAATCCATAGCTTTCCTGAGTAAATGTAATATATAGCATCCAAAGTTCAGAATGCTCTTGCAAATTTTCACTAGGTTACAAAACCTACGGTTCCTAACAGCTTGTATCACTTTCCTGACAGCATCTTCTATTTTGCATGAATCAATGAAAAACTTATATAGTGGCAGCATAAGTCCTGCAGTCACTTTAAATACTTCTTATTAGCTAAGAGAAGTTACCAGTTTGCTATTTACACTGGTGGCAGCCCCACTATTTGGTGGAGTGCAACAACCTCCAAATGTCAAGACTAACTGTGGAATCATCCCAAATGTTTGCGAAATGCAGTGGGAGGCAATTTGTTCAGACTCCAACACCAGTAAGTCACTGTGGCTGGAGTGCAGTTCTAAAACAAAAATTAGCCTGCAAGACAGACAAAATGCTAAACTGCAGCATTTTCCCAGAAAAAAAAAAAAAAAAAAAAAAAAAAAAAAAAAAAAAGGAGGGATTAATGAAGAATGGAATATCCTAGAAAGACTGTTATTTATTAAAATAACAGAAATAATTTTTAATTAACTTTCACAGGAAAAGAAAGAAAATAAACATTTCTAATGGTCTAGTCCTCTTTAAGTAAAATCCTGACCTCGCTGAAGCCAATGGCAAAATTCCCACTGAACTCCACAGGGTCACAGTTTCTCCCCTGTTGGCAGAGGCCCATTTTAGGACACAGGTTTTTTACTCTGATGCCACTTCAAACAAGTCTCACTATCTCCTCCAAAGGCAGCATGTGCTGCCTGTGGGGCTCTTGCAGAGGCTCCTGGAGGGCTGGGGAGGAGCAGCACAGACGTACCCGCTGCACACGAATGCCCTGCAGGGCTGCGATCCGGCACGGCGTGGGCTGGTTGCCGCTGCTGCCCAGCCCCAGCTGGCCATTCCCATTGTACCCCCAGACATAGACCTTGAAACAGAGACAGAGACCTTTAGCTCTTTGCTACTATTCACTTACCTTTTTGTTTGTTTTAGGTAAACACAAACATATTCTCACACATACCTACCTATATCAACACATATACACACACGTTTTTCTTTAAAACGCCAGTTACATTCTCATCTAGAATTCTTAACTTCCACATTCATGCTCTTTAGGAGCTAGACTACATAGGACTATATTTTAATATTATCATATGAAGAACAGAAAATCAATGATTCATATGGCTGCTTGCCAGAACAGAGTAAATCCAGCATAATACTTCCCATTTCCAAAGAGCTGATTTCTCATTCCAAAATCTTCTAACAGAAAACACACTAGAATAGGTATTGAATGGAAGCTATGCACAACGGTTTGAGTAGGCAGCTTTATGCTAAATATAAGAAAAAGGGAAAATACTGAGCTCTGATAATTTCAGTGATGTATGTTTTACTGCAGTCAATAGCTACTTAGCTCTAAACTTAAGTGTTTGGAAATACAGAGCTAGCAAAATGTATACTGCCCAATATCCTCAGCTAATATGAACAAAATTAAGAACTCTACAACCTCTTTGTATCTTTGTGGATAAAAAAAAGTATGAGAGAGATTCAAGAGGTACTCCAGTACAACAAATATATACAACATACTTTTGTTTTCTCTTAAGATGTACGAATATGAGCACTAAAAATTCACTCAGCACTCATATTCATTGATTATTCTCACACACAATACTTCAGATTCTAGTACAGACAATAATTTATTTGTTTATGAATGCTGAAGACAGCAGTGGTATAATAACAAAAGTTTTTATAAGCAGTATAAGTAGCTAGACTCGAGGGAGTCTGGAAATGTAAACTTCCTTTCTGAATAATAGCTCTTTACTACCAGGTTTGAAATTATCTACATGCCAAGTTATTACATGAAGTAAAATTCAGTCCAAATATTCACTTGAAATTTCTTACCTCTCCATTTTCCACCACAGCCATAGAGCACATCTGTCCACAAGCTATATTCACCACTATTTTATTTTGTAGGCAGCTGGTAACTCTTCGAGGAATTGGCTGATTTGCTGTTGAACCAGATCCAACCTGGCCCGAGTTATTATAACCCCATGTGTATACCTGTTGCAAAAGAATTGTCATCAAAGATGTCTTTATAACATACAGTTAAAAATATATATTCAAGAGACAAAAAAGCTGTACGAATAAAAAATTTTATTTTTATGTGAAAGTGGGTATATTGTTTTACAGACCTAGGAAGACACAGAGGTTTACAACTGCACCATTTCTAACAAAAATATGCTGATCTCAGTATTTATATATTCCATTCTTTTATGTTTCTTCACTCGAAGGTAAGAGGAAACATGATGCCTGCAGTCAATGCTGGAAGAACCCATTGCTACTTTTCTAGAACCCAAACTTTAACAGCTAAGTGACACAAATGGCACCTCAAGGCAAATTCCGGGAAACTTTTTACTTTGGCAGGCAGAATTCCTTACAGTGAATGTTATTTACATTAACATCAGTTTTAATGCCATTAAGCATTTAGAGTACAGCATAGGAAGGAACTACATAACTTGTTACAAGCAGATGTGGCACAAAATCAGTGTTCTGCACACACTCCAAAACAGCTACACCCTCACAAGTTTCAATTTTTTAGAAATATTTGTGTTACATCAGCACTGTGAGGATTGCAGGAAGCAAGGTCTTCCTGTTTCTCCCATACATGAATTTCATTGAGAGAAAAGAGATTTTGGTTCCCACTATACTCACCTCTCCATCAGAGGTTAACACCATAGAATGGTGAGAGCCACAGGCAACCTCAATGACTTTCTTGTTCACCAAGTTGGTAGAGACTTGACAGGGAACAAAACCATGATTTGTTGTACCATTGCCCAGCTGACTATAAGCATTATGACCCCACGTGTACACTTCTCCTTCTAAAACAAAAATGTAAAGAGCAGGTTGAAAAATCTCTACTTTTCCAATGAGTACACAACATCAAATTATTAACCAGAAAGTCAAATTCAGTAACAACATGCATACTGAAATGTATAAATACATATATGACTTACGGGGCTGTTCACCCCATGGATGTACCAATGCTACCTGGCTCACACAGTGTTGACCACAAATACAAAAGGATAGCATCACCATAATCATAATAAAGGAAAACATACTGCTGCAAGAAAAGGGATGGTGAAATACAGAAGAAAAAATGATGAAATGACAGCCAGAGTCTAAATTTCAATTTCTTTGTTACTGACAATCAATCAGAATTTCATGTCTTAGCCTGGCACTGTTTCCCACTTTGGAAAATGCAAATAATAAGCATTGACTCCCTTACAATATACATATTCCCCAAGAAGGGTTCACTCAGAACTACAGAAGCAAAACATGCTATATTAAACCAATACTTCTCTATAATAACTGGTTATATTTAATTATTTTATCCTATCAGAAGTGAATAACAGTTTCTTCAGTTCACCTAAATGTGAATGTAAATTTCCGTAAACGTGAAACATGCAGCACAGAAACATACAGGAAAGTGGAAATGATAATAATTAACTGTGTAACATACAACAGTCCTCTAAAAGGTAGGTTAAAAAAGGCTGTGCTGAAGAAAAGCTATTAATGCAAATGGAGTTATGAGTAAAAATCATCAAGATGAGTTCTGGACCTGTTTTTTGGCAGTACTTCATCATCAGGTTAAGGAGTATGAGTGTGTCAGTGGGATCTGCCAGTAATGAAGCTCAGAGGAATACAGATGCATACATAAAAGAAGCATGCAGAATGGTCTGCCATGGAGACTGGAGAAAATGATGGAACACAATTGAATGTAAAAAACCACAAAATTCCCTTCACCTACTTTTAGTCATAATCCAGAATACTGAAAAACATTTCCTCTCATTAACAGAATAAGTGTGAATATCATCAATTAGGCTCTAACAGAACCACACTAGGAACATAATGTTAATCATTTTTCCTCAAGAGTAACGTACTTAATTATGAACATAAAAGCCACTACCACAATGCAGATAATAGAGTGTTGCTGCAGGAAGCATGAAGGCTGGGAGGCAACATAATGGGTTTTTAAAGCACATCCAAAAGTAGGTACTGGAGGGAAAAGATGCATTTTAGCTGAAGAAGGCACTAGAACACAGGAGCATAATGTAGCCACTAATACATTTCAAGAGCAATCAGAAGTTTCAAACTTAAATGAGAAGTGAAAGAAAAAACCCTTCCAAAAGTAGTAACAAGATCAAAGTAGGGCTTGAAAAACTTTTGAAAATTACAAGCTAGATGAATGACATGTCGTATTTGCCAATTAAAATGCTTTTGACTTAGCAGCCCAGAATACTCAACTCTCTTATGTTACCAGCCCAGACCTTTCACACCTAATGCATGAATTTCAGTGGACTCTCTGAAAAAGCAGTATTTTTCATTCAGATCACACTTTACCTTCGGTAGCAAGAACAACGTGAGGGCCACTTCCATAACTCAGGCAGGCTATCTTTTTGCCACATAGGGAATCTAACCTCCTTGGCTCTATAGTGCTCTGCATGTCTCCTGTTCCCAAACAGCCACTGCAGTTCATGCCAAGCACAAAAACCTGTAATAAAAGAATCATACTCATAATTTAGGATGCAAAAGAGAACCTCCTCCAAAAGTCAACTAGTGCACCCTCATGCTCAACAAACGTCTAAACAGATCAGCTGACTCAAGGCCACATACAAAAGATTCTTGAACATGTCCAAACAAAACAAATCTCACAACTGCATCAGGATTTAAACCCTGTTATGGCAATTTTTTCCTAGTACTGAATCAGAACTTCCCATCCTGCAGTTTGTGTCCACTGCTTCTCATCCTGTCATTATGCACATGCAACAAATATCCAACTCCATCTTTTCTTTGTTCTCTCATTGTGATGAGAAGCCTTAAATTTAAACTGAAAATGTTTCAGTAGCAAACAAAACAATCAGACATTTTTGCATGCAACTTTCTCTAGCTGTACTATTATACTGGGCTTTCAGAAAAACATAAACATAACTGATTAAATATGTCATGTTCATACACACTCTTGGACCATTACCTCATCATTTTCAGTTGTATACAACACTTCATTACCAGCACTACCAAAGACACAGGCTTGACGAATTAACTTGATCTCTTCTGAGGAACAGAGAGAAAAAATTGGCCATTTCCCAACATCCAGCATCTTCAGGGCTGACAACAGTGTTGCCTCCAAGGCCTAGCATTATTAAAAAATACTATGAAATACCTGCATAGAGAGAAATATATGTCTTTGCATAATAAAAAATTAGGTAAACACCATCATCTTCTTTTTCAGCCACATACCAGAATTTTAATTCTACAATACTTGAAAGGAAGACATGAAATAAACATATAAAATATATAATGATGTAGAAATAAAGGATCTATATTTGTGGAGAAAAGTACCATGTACAAGGTTAAATGGTAAGGTTGTATTTAAATTACATTCATATATTTCATTATATTAATATACTATATTCATTGTATTACAGAAAATACAAGTGCTGTCTTACAGAGTTAAATATAATTACAGAATTCTGTAAGACAGCATTCCAATATAAAGTGTAAAATGTATATTCAAACATTTAAATCTGTATATTTTCCCTTAATGCTAAAATTGCTGTTAAAATAAGAAGCCATAAAAGAAGTCTGCCCAAGAACACACTTATCTTTGAGAAATATACATATTTGTTTTCATGTATGTATTTTTTCTACCTCTAAATTATACAAAGATGTGAATACATTCTAGTTTGGAGTCTGAAGCATGTTATATCAGCTATAAGCATATCTCTTTTTCAATTAGTATCACTGACTATGAAAAAATATACACAGAAATATACAGAACATTAGAAAATCAAAACCAAACCTCTAAATTAATCCTAAATTAAATTATTTAGACAAATACCAGCTAATCACACATTTCTTTATTATATACTTCTGAGGAGGAGAAGGCATGGCCATCTTCACAGAAAAAAAAGTTGTGGTTTTGATCACACCAGTTCTTTCCCCATCTCCTTGCAGCAACTAACTGACCAACTTCAGCCAAATTTGCAAGTGAAAGGGAAGTAAGATTCTGCTGACACAATCAGCTTGGCAGCAGGCAGCTGGACAAACAGACATTATGTTATGAAATAAGTCAGTGAGTAAGTAGGTCCAAGCTAATCTTGGCAAACACTGTTCCCTGTGACACATAGCAGGGTTATCAGGGATGAAGGACTAGAATCCATATGGAATCGGTCTTGGTTCATCTGCTGTTTGCAGAATAATTTCTTTTATGTCAAGAGGTTACCATTTATTCCACAGAGAATTTTAGGCCCTCTTAAGATATGATAATAAATACTAAAAGCATCAGAGACTGTTCTTCCAACTTCATCAACAATACTGCATCCCACTTTTGCTCAAGACTGAAGAAGCCTTGAATTCAGAAGGACAGCCAGAGTGTCCTTCAATTTTATAGATTCTTTTATTGGAATAATGTATCAGTTTCTTTATAATGTGGGCTCTAAATTACAAGTGTTTAGTGGGTCAGAACACAGCTGCTTTTTCTGTAATTTCATTCTATAAAGCTCTCTTGTCCCATCCTCACAATTAGCAGGTTAAAAAACCAAACTGTAGCATTTGTTAACACTAAAATAACATACTGAAACAAAAAAATCACCAACTACTCTTATAAGAAGCACCCAAGGAAATACTTATAATACTGATCAAAAAAAGAGAAAAAAATCCATAATCTCATAATCTAAATCCTGTCTCTGGTATTATTAGTTACACTCAACTCAGTAAGAGATATTCTTCCACTTTTCAAGCCTTTGTCACCTCACCCAGTTCCACATTATATTTTGTTTCAAAAATACAAAAACCAGCTTCAACTCTTAGCCTACGAATATTTATATCCCATAAGTGATCAGTTCCCTCATTATATTGTACAAAGTCATGAAAGGCAGACGTAGACAGGAATCTCAGATGTTATATGAATAAGCAAGACTTCTTCAGCTAGTATAATTTCTTCTACTTCCAGCTTTTGTTTTCTGTCTACCTTGAAAAGTACTTGTACGCACTAAGCTACTGCTAAAAGGAACATTTAGAGCAGAGCAGTACAGAATTCCCAATACAAATCAATATTCTGACCTTGGCACTGACTCCTTGAGGAGGAGGTTCATCCTCCATATGGATTTGTGCTTGTGTCACCCTGCAGAGACAGAACTGTGGTTAAAGTCATCATATCATATTGCTGCAACAATTCTTTCTGAAACAATGCACACTTAATATTAAGCCCGAACTGTCTTCTTCTGTATGCAGGGGGTTGGGGAACAAGAAATGTTCTCTCAATTTTGCTTTTATATACAAGTGTACTTGTATATAAAGTGTACTGTGATCAGTTAGACTCTGCTCTTCTGTATTCTTACCTAAAATATTCATTCTAGACAAAACATTGTTTTAAAACAAGCAGGAAAATTAATCAGATTGTGATTGGAAAGAGAGATGTTTTATGAGCACCATAGTCCAATGTCTTTTCATTGCAGAATAAATAAATTGAGAACCTTCCTGACATAATGCTTTATGACATTTCTTTCAGCAAAGAAAAAGCACACTGCTCAGAGAATTAAATTTCTGGCTTAAGCCTTCAAATGCAATTATTTCAGTTCTATTCTGAAACCAATGTTAGAAAAACATTTGTGTCTTTTCAGGTTTACTGAGAGCTGCTAAAAATTTCAATCTGCTTCAGAAAATATTATCAGCCCTGTAAATTACCTGTATAATTTCTATGACATACATTATTAATAGAAACAGATTTTCAAACCAGATGTTTCTTCACAAATATGCACAACTTTGCTATCCTAAAATTATTTCCTAACCTAAAGCCACGCAACTCTGTTTTCAATAAAACTACAAAAACAAGAAGCAGCTCTGAATCTGTACAAGCCTCTTACACTATAACAATGACAAAAGTTTTGCACATCATTTTCTTTGAGGCACATTGGTTCAGACATAGCTAAAAATCTGTTTACTTCTCACATAAAATTACATGTCTGTAAAATTCTAACTGTAGGCAGAATAGCATCCAACAAACAAATTACCATTTCACCGAGTTAATTTTCACAGTAATACACATTAAAACAGGTATCAAATGTAACTGCATAAAACTACCTAACTTTCTATTAGACATGTCTCTTATGTAAGACTTCATGCCATAAGACCTAATCAGATTACATAAAATAGATTAAATTAGTATGACTTAAGTATTATAAATGTTAATGATTAAACATGTAATCTACGGAATAAACAGACAAAAATTATTTTCATGAAACAAATAAAAACCTGAACAACTGCTGCATCTTGTCCACACTGAATATGCACAACTGTTAAGTTTAAGCTTCAACAAAACCCACAAATCTGCACACACAAAGTGTATTTTATACACCTAGTCTGAGACATTAAATGAAGAATTCAGCTTATGTGTGAAAGTCCATGGTGAGTTTAAAGCTCAAACACACAAACTGAAACAACTGGAAGTTAAATTATATTCCCTTTCAACTAGAACAGACTAAAGGGCTGGCTCATTCACCTGCACATCAATACTGCTATTTGAGATGACCTTGGGGATCCCTAACACCAAACTGTGCTGGCAGACACGATACAGGACCCATGGGATCTCCACATATCCATGCCAAGCTGGAGCAGCAGCCAAGAGCTAAATGGCACCAGACAGTTCTGCCTGTGCAGCTGAGCAGAGCCCTGAATAAGCACACACAGCCATTTCCCAAGCTTTACACCTTCAGGGGAATGCAGGAACATGCTAAGCTCTTGTGGTTATGCAATTTCTTATTTTCTTCAACATACTTGTTCAAACAACAAGAATGCAACCAGTTGATTTTGTGTACATCATCTCCATTTAAAATAGAAATAAATCCCCAAATCAAGGTCTTTGCCTGTACTACTGAACTGTTCTGAAACATTTAATTTCAAGTATGCCAGTGGTCCTGCTGTGAAGCTGATTATCGAGGCCATCCAATATTTTGCAGCATCAATTTCCAGCACTGCCTGGCAATGCTGACATATGCTACCCACTTCTTGATCATCCTCAGCCTACACTCAGACCCCAAGGGAATAATTACTAATTGAATTTTCCAGCTTAAACAAATGTAGAATTCCATATTTCCTTCCTTGAGCCATTTGCTACAAATCTGATACCCATGATTCTTCAGATCCTAGTATTTCACTTCAATTGTATCTGTGTAGACAAAAGCATAGTTTCATTTAAAAAGCAGTTGATTTGGTAGTATAAAGATTCATTGTGATCTAACCACCTCAGTTAACTAATAAAAAGTGATCCACTTCATTACTTTTCAGATGGCTTTGCCCTGACTTTTCAATAACTAAGATCAGTTACATGTCCTCCCAACTCAAAAGTTAGAATGTGTTTTAACTTACATATAATCATGATAAAATTACCCTACAGCTTCATTTTCAGTTTGCTCTGCAAATATAGACGCCTCATTTCTGAGCAACCCCCACAGGAGTACACAGAGTGACTCAAATTATGCCAGTTTATTCTTTTATTCAAATTAATCTCTTCTAATAAAACTACATATTGAGTGACACATAACTGTATCTGCAAAGTCGTTCTTCCTAGAAACCTATCATTGAATTAAGAGTATATATTCACCTGGGGATCCCAAAAATAATGACAAAAAAATTATTCCTATTTAAGAACCATTCTTGTCCATATACTTTTAACATATTAGCCATGATTGATATTTGCCTACTTGCAAGAATTTTCCTCCAGAAAAATAACCATTGGCAATGCAGTCAAGCAAAGAAAAAGCAGTATTTTCATCAAAAATGAAAAGACAAAAACCTGTATATTTGAGTAAATCAGGTACAGGAGAAAAGCATATCCTACTTTTCCAGACAAATTACTGGGTTTATCTGCTAAATCTAATATGTACATAATTGCTACAACCCCTTAGTTTTAAGTAGCTAGTCACTACATTTTTAAAAAATTCAATACTTAAGAAAGTAAAAAGGTAACGAGAACTATTTCTCATGCATTGAAACTTTTTTATAATTTTCACTAGCTTTGTTTCCCCTAAAAAATTCCTAAGTGCAGATCTAAAGGAGAAAACATCATTATTATAAACATCCATTTCTTAAGGACATGCACTGCTTCTGGATACAAAAATATTTATACTAAATCTCTTATCTGGAATCCAAGTACAATTAAGAATCTGGACAGCATACTCTGGCAGTCTGAGTTCAGGTCTTGGCAGCTAAAAGTTCTGGCCCTTGCTTTGGTCCAGCCACCACAGATCTTCAAGTAAGACATGTTTCTGCAGTATACATAAGATTGAGTTAAAGAACATAAATACTAATTCTAGTAGCCAAGCTTCATTAGCAGTCCAAGACCATTTAACCCTAAATATTTAAACAGGTTCACTGACTCATTTGAATGTAAACATTCTTGTAGCTTCTCTCTCTAGGAACTTGGCAAGCAAACAAAAATTTTCAGAACTCCATTTAGTACTTCCTCCCACTTAACTTGAGCATTTATGAATCTTATCTGCTGATTCAAAGGTCTGTCTGCAGCTTCTTCCCCAAGGACTCTAACCACAGGCTTAGGAAAGATTACAAAGAAAAAGACGCAGAGAAAAGGGACACGATGAGACTTTTAGAAAGGGAACCTAACCTCTTCTGATATTCCTGATTTCTCAGCAGTTTCCAACCAGAGAAGTCATTACATGATGCTAACCTGTCCAAGCAACTTTGCAGGAGAGATCAGGTCAGCAATATTGCCAACATGTACTCCTATTGAACGGGTCACTTTCCTTTCTAGGAAGACTATTTTCAAAATTATCTTCCTTCTTCGAGTACACTGAAATGCCAGTACTACATCCAGTGCTGACAATAAATTGACAGAACTCAGCTTGTCATTCTTTCTTCCACTGAGGTGGCATTTTCCACTACCAAGAAATTGCAGACCTTGACAAACAGTGAGTGATTGTCTTTCTAACTCCAGCTGAAGTATAATCTTCCTTTCTTGTTTCACGACACCAGACTGTGAATTCTTTGCTCCTAACGCAAGTTCACTGTTCCACTCATTACACAAGCACATCAACACACAGTTTAGAGGCTACATCCAAGAAACTCTTTATTGGCTCCACCTCCAGAGACAGAACTTCAGCCAAAAGTATCTTGTCTAACACCATCTCTCTTTTGGGATGACACTCAGATCCACCTGTTGGCTCCAAGGATGGACCTCTAGCACGACCCCAGTGAAGTTTCCAGAGGTTCATATGCAGAATGCATATCCTAAGTGATGGCAAGATAAGTGCTCATGTTAAGTTTCTTCATTTTTCTCATTCCTGTGCCAGTTACTTTTTCCCCTTTAGAAATGTCTATCAGCATCATTGATGTAGAATAGTGGATTGTTGACCAGCCCTCAACAAGAGAGGAATCAACTGAAAAAAAAAATCATCATCACCCACAAGAAGGAAAATATTGACAGCAGAAATAAAAAAATATTCCCAAATTCTGTTCTCATTTTACAAACCCTAAAATCAATCTGAAAAAAATAAAACCACACCTTTGGCTATCCATCTACTTGACTTTAAAAAAAGAAGATTTGAAGAAAGTGGCTGGCAACTAGTGAGAAGCTATATAACAAACAAATGAAAGACAGAAATGCAAAGGCAAGAATTTATTAAGAAATTAAGCCTCCAGTAGACTTACTGAAATGTCAAAGTCAGCAGCTAAAAAAGCCTGATAAAGAAAATGTCAATCAAAACACATTTCCACTTAAAAGTATTTACACTTCCTTCTACACATGCAAAAATACCTTTTCAAGGCAAACAAGTGTTTCAGATCATGGAAACAATGCAAGAACTACTACAGGTGCTGAAAAGTATTATAGAAAGATTCTGGAGTCACTTTGACATAATTACTGGTTTACTTCTCCAGTAAAAGGAAAAAAAACCATAATGAGCATTATCTCTAGATCTTGAGATGTGTTAAAATAATCAAGCACTTTGTCAGACAGACTCTTGAGAACAAGATGTCATTCCTGCACTGCAATCTAACCTAATGTAATCTAATGTAACCTAAATCTACCCTGACGTGCTAAAGAAAAACATCTGCCCACAATTTTGCTACGACTAATCCAAGATTTTCAGAAAATTAACTTGAAAAGCTCCTTCTCTTTGGTGAATTGTTATCCAAACTTCAGTTCCTGCAATCTATACAGAAACACAAACATAATAAAATACAACTGATGCAATTGTTGGCTCTTGCCTACTTTATATTCTACATAAAATTTCATTTACCACACAGCTGATTTGGTAGAATTGAAAACTTATCTTCATTTTGACCTTCCAATATGAGAGGTCACAGAACCAGCCTTAGGGAAACAAAACTAATCCAAAGATTCAGTTTAGGAAAAAAAAAAAACTTTCTTAAAAATATGGACCAGGCAACAGAACAAAACCATTCAGAATTGTGCAGAAATATGCAAAAGAAACAGCTTTTTTATTATTTTTAACAAAGTTAAGGAATTGTAGTACAGAAAATATTAAAGCTTTAAGAAGCACTAGCAGGTCAGTTGTCCAGGATAAACCATGTAGCAGCCTCAGATGTCAGGTGGCATTGTATCTGTATGTGGGAGACTGACAAAGTCAGAATTTACCTAGGTACACACATCAAACAGGTATCATACACCTGGAGCTAAGAATTCTGATGGTTAAAACTCCTAATCTTGGCTGCATATGAAGATACTGCATGTCATAGGAGAGAGATAAAACAGTAAACAGAATGTGTATGAGAAAGAAAAGTTATCCCACGACCTCTACCAATAAATTATACTGCTAAATACCCAAATGTACTGTTCCAGTCTTCTGATGCTGAACATCAAGTGGCAAGAGCATTAGATCTAACACACAGAGGTTTCCCAACCCTTAAAAAATAATTAAGAGACATGTTATTCTTTTAAGGTAAAAGTTTGAGCATCTAACATTAAATCTACTCACTGCAGTAACCCACTCCAAACTGCAACATGTGATATGCATCATGATGCCAAGGCCATTTTACCTCAACTTTACCACTCCCTGGTCTTATTTCTATTATTGTTTTCACTTACATGATTAAAGAATGTTAAAAAAAAAAAAATTCTCTGTAACAAACTCAGAATTACTTTTGCCAGTTCTTACTCTTGAATTGACACTTTACCTCTTCATTTTCCCTTTGCTTAAATATGCTCTTTCTAGTCCTTATTTCTAAAATCCTTGTGGATGGTTAGAAGTTGTTCTCAATACACTTTTAAAAATATTTTTGAATGCAAATTCCAAATGGATTCTACCTTTGGAACAAAACAGCTTTTTACCTTCTTTACTTTCTAGGGGCTCTCAGGACTCCTGTACAAGCAACATCACGAATTAATCCTCTTGATTTTTCCAAGTTTGCCCTTCTAAAACTAAGAATTTCAAACCTGTTTAGTCACCTATTCTGTTTTTATTTATTTAATCTAATTAAAAATGCAATCCAAGACCACAAGCTGACTGATGAACCACCTTTTTCCCAGAATTTTCACACTGCTTACCTGAGAGCAAGTCTAAGGCAATTCAGTTTTGCATATTTGGCAAGCTGACAGCAGTTGTATGTAAGATCCTCTGAATCACTGTATGTCTAAATGATGCCATCATCTGTATCTCTCAGTTGTTCAGCCTGGACATGAAGAGGCTCCAGGGAGACCTCATTGTGGCCTTTCACTACTTAAAGGGGACTTAGAAAGAGAGGGAGAGTAACTTTTTACACAGGCAGATATTGACCGGACAAGGGGGAATGGATTTAAACAACAAGAGGACAGATCAGATCAGATTCCAGGAAGAAATTCTTTACTCAGGTGGTGGTAAGAGCGTAAGCAGTTTGCTGAAAGAAGTTGTGGATACCTCATCTCTGGCAGTGTTCAAGGCCACTGGATGGGGCCAGGGGCAACCTGGTGTAGAGAATGGCATTCCTGCCCATGGCAGGGGGCGTTGGAACCAGAGGATCTTTAAGGTCCCTTCCAACCCAAACCATTCTGTGATTCTACAGTTTAAGAAAGAAATCCATCTGTGACATAATTCCTGACAGTATCTCAGTAAGTGATTCTTATACAAATCCAACTCTTGTGGACCATAGCATACACCATCAAAAGCTCTTATAATTCTCTTGTCTCAAAGCAATGACATACTTGACTCTTTTTCTTTATCCACACAGTCTCTTCCTGCTACTCTATGGCCCATCACATCATTCACATCCTGCATAATTCTGTCACATTTATTTCCTATATCTGGACAGTATTATCTCTTCTATCAACGCTAAGCAGAACGATTGCTTCTAAACGTTTCCTTTACCCTGTGTTTGCTTTCACATCCTCCAACATGGAATCACAGAATGATCCGGGTTGGAAGGGACCATAAATACAATTTTGTTTCAACCCCTGCCATGGGCAGGGACACCTTGCACTAGACCAGGTTGCTCAGAGCCCCATCAACCCAGCCTTGAACCACTCTAAGGATGGGGATCCTCAGCTCTCTGGGCAACCTGTTCCAGTACCTCAACAACACAGTGAGGATATTTTTCCTAACATCTAATCTAAATGTACTCCCTTGCAATTTGAACTTGTTCTCCATTGTGCTATCATGACACTCTCTTGTAAATAGTCTCGCTCCATCTTTCCTGTAAGCTCCCTTCACCTATTGGATCCTTTCATCAACCCAAATGGTTTCTGATGGTGCACAAGCATCGCTCCCTACAGACCTCACCCCACTCCTAACCCGAGTAAAACCTCTTTGCTGACCGTGCCTGATACTAGAAACTTCACTCGCCCAAGGAAACGCCATGAAACCCTCCCATCGCCCACACAATAAATAAACAGTGTTTGATTTCCAAAGTATCCTTTCTTTTCCTTTAAACCATGACGGGTCGCCAACCTCGGTCCGCCCGTAGTGCCGCCACCACCATCACACCTCGGCGCACCTGAGGGCAGCGCGCTCCGGCACCGCACCGAGGGGACTCCAGATAGAGAGACAGATAGACAGACACACAAAGACACACACAGAGACACACACAGAGACACACAGACACCGCCATCCCCGCTATCGGCCATGTACAGACCGGCAGCCTGAGAGCGAGGCCCCGGGGAGCGCAGCCCAGCCCGGCCCAGCACACGCAGCCCGGGCGGCCTCGCCCTGCCCCAGCCCCGCTGCCCACCGCGGGCCGCCCGGGGCAGGGAAGCGCAGGCAAGGGGGGGAGCCAGCCCGTTCCCTTCCCTCCCCTTCCCACCCCCGCGCTCCGCTGCTCACCTTCCTTCCCCGCAGGCGGCCGCGGCTCCTCCCCCGGCCCGGGAAGATGCTGCCGCGCTCGGGCGCCTCCTCAGCGCCGAGCCGGGAGGGCGAGGGGAAGGGGAGGGAAGCGGCTGGCACCTCCCAGGGATCCACCCACTGCAGCAGGAGCCTGGGGAGCCGCTGTGCTCGGAGCCCGGCCGGCAAGGGCCCCGCGGCAGAGCTCTGCCCACAGGGAGAGGCAGGAGCTCTCCTCTATCGCAGGGCCTGCTTGGGAAGAGCCGTGCCCAGGGCGAGCACGGCAGCCGGGGAGACACCGCCGCTTTCCCCTCCGAATCGCAGAATCAATCCGCTTGGGAAAGAGCTCTGGGCTCCTGAGCCCAAGCTGTCACCCAGCACCACCATGGCAGCTAGACCGGGGCACTGAGCGCCACATCCAGTCTTTCCTTAAACTCCTCCAGGGACGGTGACTCCGCAGATCCCGGGGCAGCCCGTTCCAGGCTGTGGCCTGGGCCAAAATACCCGTGTCAGCCACACACTGAGAGACGCATGGTCAAAGGGGAATGACAAATACTGCTCTTCCAACCTGCAAGCGTACATATTTTTTTCCCCCTAAGGAAATGAGAGAATATTAAGTATTCTATTTCTCCCATGGCTAATGTTTAAAATTAAGCACCACCAAAGAGCATGGACTTGATAAGTTTCCCTAAAAGCAACAACCCAGCTGTTTTGCCTGGTTGTGTCTCTTGCCTTGAGTGTGTCAATTGCCTGCTGTTTTGCTGTGGGAAATACTCAGAGGCCCTTGCTGCCATACCCAATGATATTGTTACATAATTGCGGTGGAAACCTTATACAGAAGGAGGAAAATGGCTCTGGAGCTAAGGAACTGACATCCTATAAAAAATTCCTTCATTCCTCCTTTTATTCCTCCCTAGGGAGGATCTCAGTTTCTCTTGTGGGAATAACAGCTTTACAAGGATGTTTTGACATTTTAAAGATTGATGCAAGCCTTTGGCTGTCGATAAATGAGGTCTGTGTAGGTACCTAAAGTTGCAGAAGCCCTGCCCTTGGAGTTACCATAGGAGCAGAGGTTCCATAGGTGTGTGTTCTCTATACTTGCTATGCTGCATGGCAGTCTCAGTCTGTGGGCTACACATGGCTTTCATCCCATTCTTCACCTATATCACACATGAAGTGCCTGCAGCACTGTGCCTGCTACCAGTGCTCTTCCCTGATGTGCTCCCCAGTGCATGGAATCAAAGAATCACAGAATGGTTTGGGCTGGAAGGAGCCTTAAGGATCATCCACCGTGGGCAGGGCTGTCCTCCACTGGACCAAGTGGCTCAGAGCCCCATCCAGGCTGGCCTTGCTGGATCTCAGGTGTAATAAAACACCTGATGATCTCAGCCAAACAGAGAGTGGGAGCAAAACCCAGTGGAAGCTGAAGCTGTTACTATTCAGACTGGCAGTAAAGCAAAGAGTAATTGTCCCTTAAAACAACTCTGCGTGCTGATTCTTCAGTGCATATTTTAAAACAATATTGGATATTTTTCTAGAAATTATTGCTATTTGACTCATGGAAGTGCTGTGTACTGCTGAAAATCACACTTAGGAGCAGTGGAACAAGTTTTGATCCTCTGGAACAAAATACAGTTTGATACAGTGAAGTCTCTAAACCTAGAAGGAATAATGTGGATCTACAAGCAGAGAAACTGCTGTCTGAAACATTTAGCTAAAGGATTCAGTGAACAACAGCTGAATGCCAGAGGATGTAGAAGTGAAAAAGACTAATTTCATTCATGAATGCACCAAGACAGGAATCAACAGTAATTGAAAGGTATTTTTTATTCAGTAATTAGTATTTTAGACCAGCTATTAGGATGCTGCATATAACTCTATTATACATTTTGATAGGGACGTTGAAAATGGGATAGGCTGCATGAAGATGATCAATGGTTTAAAATGAGACATAGCTAAAGGAATTATTTGTTTAGCTTATTGGAAAGACTTTAAAGGTAATTGCAGTTTATAGCTTAGAAAATATTAGGTAGGTACTGAGTGGCATTTTAATATAGTGGAAAAAAGAAAGCCATAATAAGAAGCAGTAGAGATATATTAAAGCCTCAGGAGTTCAAACTAGAAATGGTACACAAATTTCTGACAGTGAAAGTGGAAAGTTGTCTCCATTATTTATGCCTTCAAGTAAAAACCTCATCCAGTTATTTCTTCCTTTCCTTACATGCCATTTGTTGAACTCCTGTCTTGTTTTCTTCCTTTCATTCAAACTATCCCTAGGTTGTTTTTCTTCTTTCCTAAATGTGATGCCAAATTTAGAACTCAGCAGCAATGAATGGAAGGGAATTGGAATGGAAAGGAATGCTCATTGCAGGGGGGTTGGTCTAGATGACCTTTAAAGGTCTCTTCCAACCCACAACTATTCTATGATTGTATGATTCTGATATGTGCCTGTCTCACAAGCAGTTTGTAGTTCCTTCCAATATTTCAATTAATGCCTAGGATGATGCTCATTCCGTTTCTGTTTGACATAAAGCTGGGAAGGACTGATGGTGCACTGCAAGGCAGTCCAATTTTATCTTATATAGTAGCATCACATCATTACAAAAAAGGTAAACCTCATACTGGGATGTCCAAAAATAGGATCTTGGGACAGAAAATAAATATTGCCAGGTTGTGAGAAAATGCTGCTCCAAAGAGCAAGAGAATTTTTTATCACTGCATGATCAGCAAAAATATTGAAGCAAAGCAGTTTCATATTTGGCAATAAGGAAAATTGCTTTCACAGTGATAAGAAAGTTGGGAATTAACTTTCCAGTGAAGTTGTAGTTTCCATGATTTGAGCTTGTAGATCAAAATTAATCCTAATTCAGGTCATGAAAATTTATCATATCTGTTGAAGTCCTTTCCATTTTTAGGATTCTATCATTGGTTGCATTGTACAAGAAATTAGTTCCATTGTAGTTTCCATGTACAGGGGGGAAAAGCAATAAAAGGTATAGAACCTACTGTTAAAATAGGAACAAATTAGTTTTTAATCAAAGCAAAAAGTCAAAGATTACTTCACAATAACCTAATTTTTCCAAGTACTCAAGAAGTTTTAGTGGCTGAGTTCCCTTCAAAAAGCCATCAAAGTTCACTGTTCTTTTTTTGGGAGGATGGAATATTTTAAGAATAGAATAACAGACTACAAGTTAAATGTCATATGGCTGATAGAACAAATCTAGGAAGAATCCTGTATTATGCTTTTATATTCAGCAAACTCTTATAGGTTGATCCTGCATATATTCAAATGCCAGCTCTGTTGTGATTTTGTGATACTACCCATAAGTTTGCAACAAATCAGAATTTTCCTAATTTTGAAAAGTCATGATTATGGAAATATAATTCTTCATGATTTTTATTTTGAGGAAGTATTTCAACAGATAATCCCTAGCTTCTCTTCCCCTTGAGTATCATCTTTTGTTGCCTTCAGTGGTACTGTTTTTCAGACTAATTGATATCTTTTGATCTTTTCCAGATATTTAATAGAAATATTGTTTCACTATCTGTCTCAGTGAGCAAAGGATCAAGGTTCCACTACCTCCATGATTATATTGCTTAGATATTACAAATGAAACATTTACTTTGAATTATTAAATCTGTGAAGTACAAACTTCAGTGATGTCTGTGTAACTTCTGAGAACAGTTTTCTTTCAGAGTTACATCATATTATGTACAAAGAAAGAAACAGGAAAGAAGCTAGATCTGTGACTATTGCTATTTTCTATAAGCAGTGTCATTTAATTCCTTGCAAAGATGCTATTTCTAGCAGCACAAATATTCTTTTTCCCACAAAAAAAAAATGTTGCAGACAGGAAATGTTTTGGATAGTGTAAAAACATTTCCTGATAAACATTTTATCACAGCTTGATAACCATTTCCTGTTGGTAGGATTTGTTTTAACTATTGACATTTTGTTTGCTTTCTTGCTATAATTAACACGCATATGGGATCTGGCTAAGTGTGCTTATCCTGGTAAACAAAGGTTTTGACAAGTCACACATTTAATTATAATGTCAAACAAGATTTTATATTGTCCATTTCCCTTCATTTCAATTTCATCTGGAGCAATAAATGAAAGGGCAATACACATTCAGTATTCTGGGAATGGGGAATTCCCAGAAGGGTGGAGGTTCCTCAATATTCCAAATAGAGCATTGTCTGCTGTGAGCTCAGTGGTTTCAGTAAGCTTCCAAAATAACTTTAGATGAGAATGTGGGACTTCATCTAGGATCTTGTTTTTTTAATATAGACTTGGACTTGAACCGACCTGAAGAATACCAGAAGAAATTTGTCACTTTCTAGGCAGCTTTGAAATCTTGTCCTTGCAAGCTAATATTAAAAGAAGACTTCATTCAAGAATTGTAAAATTAATCACATTTTGTAGCTGCCAGAATATATTTTCAGTCAGCAGAACTACTTTTGCCATTTCTGTACCTACTTTTGTGCTTCCTTTGTAACTGGTAAGAGTATCACTTGCATACAGCTCAGTCTGGTTCTCAGTCACACAAAGATTGGAGGCATTTTTGGCTATGCCTCTGCTAAACTGCAGATGGCCAGGACACATCCTCTTCCTGCCTAGACACAGCCTAGCTCATGTCCATATTATTTAGTGCTGTATTCCCCTTAAAATCAGATTGGCCGAACAACACTACATATCAAATTGCTCTGGAGCTCCCCTGTGCTGTTTCTCATCCTGTGTCCTTCTAACATAACTTGCTTATGTCTGCAAGGTTCTTTTATCTAGTTTGTTGTATTTGAAAGTGACTTTTTATTACCTATTGTTTAAAAGTTTTACTGCCACAATTTTCTTCCCCATAGTTTTGTTTTTTTTTTTTTTTTTAACAACCTAAATTTTTTAGGTCACTTTTGTGAAAGCATGTAGTATTTGAGGGTGCAACACCTGCTGAGAGAGCATTGAGGGAGTCTGAGGCTATCATAGAGGGCAGACTTGGAGCAGGGTTATCCACAAAGCCCATTGGAAATGGTGTTTAAGTGCACTACCCTTGAACTGTTCTAGCTGGCACAGGCCAAGTCTGCTAACCAGCAGCCTGGGTGATCAGAACTCAAGTCATCAAGCATGAGGAGTTCATGGAGTCTCAATAACATTTTGTCTTAAGCCTTATGTCTGTTGGAAAGGCCTGAGGAAGGAAGAATCTGAAGATCAAGGCTTTGGGAAAAACCTACATGAGAAAAAATTATCGGTTTGTTATCTGTAACTAGTTTTGCATGCTCATCCTGAATGTATTCTTGGAAAAATATCCAAGGAAACAGAATCTGAAAGGTGGTGTCTGAGGGGTTGTTTGTTTGTTTTAATTAGACTAGAGGAGAGTAAACTAAGTATTCTTACAAAGAGTTGACCCCAGTCATGCACTGTGCTGATTGCACAATCTCTTCAGGCGTCTGAAAAAAGGTGACACTGATGTAATCATATGTGTTACTCACTGAGGATGAGTGTAAAAATATGAAGTGTTTGTGGAACAGGAAAATGAACTCACAACCTCAATTTATAATTCCAAAAGGAAACAAGATTGGTTGCACTGAATCCAGTAATGGTGAGGCTAAAGTAGTTTGATTTTCTATTATTGGACTCTAGCAATAAATAATGAGTAAGGCAAAGTGAATGCTATTTATGGACAGTGTATTGTATCCATTGTCATCATCTGCTCTCTGGGGAGCAAACATCTTAGCAGACATTGCCTTTGACCCTCATGAATAAAGCAGTTTCCTGTACTAAAAATGTAAAATTTAGGGTAGCATGTATTTGATGAGGTGTAACATTTTGCGCTAAATTGCCTTTAGTTGTGTAACTGTGTTGTTGAAAGACAAAGTAATTGCTAATTTTAAGCAAATGCTTTATCATTGCTCTCAAATATCTTTCTGGCAATGAATGTACACAGTAGCCTTGTAAGAGGTAATGACATATCTCAGGTTTTGTGGGATTTATATTACTTGGTGCAAGCAATTTAAAAACAGCCTGCATTCTTTTTGTTGGAAATAATTTGCAAGTCACTCTATGGGCTGTTGAAAAGCTAAATAAAATCAAGTAATTGCTTTTTGGATATGTATTAGAAAGAATGTTATAGATGATAGAAGCATCCCATTTGACCAGAAGCCAAGAGCAGGTGTTATATTATTTGAGATTGCTATCAAAATGTGAAAAACTTATAAAATTAATTGTCAGAAGAAGACTTTTTTTTTTCCTTTTCAATGAACAGCATTAATCCTAACAGTTAAAAAAAAAAAAAAAAAAAGAAAAGAAAAAAGAAAAAAAAAATAGCTTTCCTCCTGCAATTCAACTTTCAGAACTTTCTATTTTAAGATTCTGGAAGTGCTTAAACTTTACACGAACACGTCCAGGGAGAGCACTTGACTGAGATTGCTCACGAGGGTCTCCTGCTGAGAAATCTCTGAGCTATGAATGTTCAAAGCCTAGGATAATATTTAAAGGAAGTTTCATATTTACTTACCCTGTTCTTTTCTAACTCATTGCCAGAGAACAGATTTTGTTAGAAGGCCTGACCCTTTATGGCACTTCTCCCATTATGTGTCCTTATGTAGAGCATGTTTAATTATGTGTCTAGCTTTTGACATTGCATAACACTGACATGCACTTTTTATTTCCTGTGAGGAAATGCTCAGTGCTTTCTGGGATTGGAGTCTTTTTTTTTGTGTTTTGTTTTTGATGGAAGCATTGTTGCTGTTTGTTGATGTAAGGATTATTCTCTGTTAAGGTCAGAGGGACTGGAGATTTTGGACTAAGAAACTCCATGTATGACAAGTTGGGCAGCCAGACATGCCCAAACACACACTGAATCTAAAATGGAAGTGTCTTATATACTACTATACTAAAGCATACAGAAATTAATAGCTTTAAAAATAAAGCATATAAAATGTTCTGTATAAATGTTTATCAGCATTGTAGTATTATACCATATGCCCATTATGAAGTCTACTCCATATATAGATCTTGATACACTCAAAATGCTACACTAATCTGTGACACAACAGCTCTAAAGATGATTTACAGAGCACCACACATGAGGGGAGGAGATTATCATGTTTATCATACAGCAACATCAAAAATTAACTGAAAATTATAAATGTAGACCAGTCAATTAAGCAACAAATCTGGGTCTGCTTGAGGAAGTGATCATGTTTTGTTTTCCCCAAAGTGATGTGTAACCATTAGTTCTTGAAATACATGGGGAAAAGGAAAATAAACAAGTTGCTCAGGGGAAAAAGCTGGAACTATAAACTGGGCACGGACAATTTGAGTTTTCAGCTTCATTTGAAATATTCCTGAAACACTTAATCTTTGCCAGTGACAGGAGTCTTTGGATCACCACAAGGTTTCAATGTTCTATTTTGCAGCCTAGGAAATTGTTCACACTGTGCTTCACAGCTTTTTCATATGTTTCTCTAAGTGCAAGTCATGGTGTGTGACAATCCATCAGTCATCCTGTCAGTTTCTCTTCCAATGGAAAAATGAACTTGGTTCTGAAAAACGTGATGGAAACTCTGCCATTCAGGGAAGCTTTTGCTTTTGAGAGAGAAGTTAGAAAAATAAAGAAGCCTTGCCAAAATGATAATTTTGTCCTAATTCTAATGTCAAAAACCTCTAATCTAAGTAAAATCAATTTATTGGAGTAATAGATACAAATAGTGCTTTACAGTTTAGCAATGGAACAGAATAGCTAATCTCAAATTCTTGATTTGCATGGAAAGGGAATTACACATCTTTTTTGTTCCACTTACCTTGTTTGTCTTTAAGGGCTATGGTTTTTCTCTTTTAGTACTACACATTTGTACACCACATGTTCAACAGTATTCCTTCTCTTCTCCTTCCTCAACCCCCTAACTTTCCTGTATTGTAGTCTTCTTCAAAAGCTCACAAATTGGGTGAAATTACTTCGTTTGAATCTTGCCTCTGGCCTGATCATTAAATGGCCAAAGCAGGGCTCTGACTACCCTACTGTAATACAAAACCCACTTGTTAAAACAATAGATGCAGAAGTCTAGGAAGCACTTCTGATATGTAAATCACATTATTCAGTGGAGCCCAGACCTGTAATTAAGCACCAAAACAGAATTACCATTTCAGATGTGACTCCTCTTTACTACTTCCTCTGGGTCTGGGCATTATGCATAAGCACTGATGTGTGGTATAAACAAGTCTTGGGGTCAAGCTTGGGGCACATAACTCTCCTAGGCCAGTGTTCAAGGAATACAAGTGATGGTAAATTCCACTTCTTTCAGTAGTGGAGGTCACATGATTTTGTGTTCACCCCAACTTTACTTGTGATTATGGTGTTCTCTCATTCACTATATTGAGATAAAGACAGGAGGGTCCCAACTGGTCCTGACTATCCAAGAAATGTGTTGGAGCTGGGATTCTCTGGAAGAACTCTAATCACCATAAGTTGAGTAACTAACTTATTTTCCAAGATCTTGTAAGATCCTACAATGTTAAACATCCTTGCTGTGAACTATGTCCTCTCTCTTCCTTTTCAAATCCAATACAGAGTCTAAATTAGAAAATGCATTGATCAAAATCACAAAGGGTTTCAGGTGCAGCCAGGAATGTAAGCAGCAGAGCTATGCTCCACTTTAGCTGCTTGGTCTAACCAGTGCCACCAGGCTTTTCTGGGCCCTATCCTTGTAGCAGATGGAAAGGATGTGAAGAGAAAGGCTCCCTTGGACAATGACTACCAGCCAGGAGAGGCTGGTACTTTGTGTATCCAGCTAGAGAAACTCTCTAATGAGACTGGTTTCCTCCCTGAGGAGCCTTCTCTTTCCCCAGGCAAGGAGAAGAATGAATATTTGAATTTTGCTAACTTCTGAAAGAGCGCAAAAGCCTAGTTTCTCAAGAACTTGACTGTATTTCCCAAACTGAGTCCAAATGCCATTTCCAGACCTGTTTGTTCATTCAATGGCTTTCTCTCACCTGGCATCTGGGCCAATGCAGATTCCATACCTGACCTGTGTGATTGCACCTGAGAGAAGGAGATCTGACTGAGATCACTGTAGGCAGTACAGGCTGGAAGCCTCATTCCTGATGTCAGAAAGCCAGATTTTGTTCATCTTTCCTGTGCATTGCTACTTCCCTTTTGGGATAAGATGGACCAAGCAAACCCAAAGAATCCCTGAAATGACCATCTGGAATGTGTCCAGCACACCAGTCTCTCCTTGTCCCTGTGAGTGCTGGTCAGGATGAAGAACAAATGAGAACCCCAGCCTTTCATCAGGGCCAGTATCCAGCTGGGCTCACTTCCCCAGGACACTCATGTCTGAGGCTGGACAGTGGCTTTTTGCAGGTTTCATAACAATGTGGAATCAGAAACTGGCATTCCATCCATATCTCAGCTTCAGTACATAAGTTCTCCAAGTGAAGTTCTTGTCACTCCTTCCCATGCATCCTTAATGGAAGCACTGCAGGTTTATGTTTCTGACACAATAGTTGAATCAGTCAAGAGAATAAAACAAGATTACATCAGCATTGCAGGATTTGCTAAGTAAACAAAAAAATATTAAGATGCCATCTATTTTGCTAGACAGATTTAAGGGAGCACATCAGTAACTAGAGAATAGACTTAGCACATTTAAAAAAAGAATTTTTTTTGTCTTGAAGCTGCTTATCCATAAAAATTCAACAACTTCCCCATACACACCTTTCAAAAAAACCCCTCACCTGAATTAGAAAAAAGGAATGTGCTGTTGATGGGCATAGTAACATTACAAGTTGTGATTAGTATTGTTGCTGTAAGAGAAGTTCACACTGGAATATCACATATTAAATATTATTCCAACTACATAAAAATTTCAAAACATCGCTATATGGTTAATCAGATCCCTGACATGCTGGGTACCATTGGTTGCCAGATAATAACAACTCCTCAGAGTTGTGGCCCATCTAATGTTTTAGGGGACATAGGTAGAATATGTCCAAGAATAAATTTGGATTAAGAGGCTTAGGCACAATGTATTTCTGGTACCTAATGCTCAAGGTTCAGGGGTGCACACCAAACCACAGCCTCTCAGTCTTAAAAAAACTTCCGAAGATATCTTTATATTTCTGCTGCAAACCCAAAGCTTCAAGCATTTCTTAAACCTCTCCCTGAACATCTACACTTCTCTCATCCCAATTTAGGCTGCTTATATTTCCCATCTGCCTTCCCTGATAGCAGGGCCAGTGTTCCTCCAGGAAACACCATGGAGTGATTTGTCATTCATCTGTGTGTTCTTAAATAGTTTGGAGAGGTCAGGCACAGCAGGGCTGGTCTGTAGGGTTGAAAACACCATGAGAACCCCCTGACAAAACAGTATGTTTATCTCTGGACATACAGTTTAGGCTGCCTCAGAAAACTTCCACAGGTTTTTTTGTGAACAAACAGAAAGTCTGGTCCCAAGGCAATTCAAGTGTGCTTTTGCAGAACAGTGCTGAATAATGAGGCAGGATGCAATTCCCCTCATTATTTTGCTGATGCTCACACTGGACTCCAGAGTGCTTTGCTATATCTCTCCCTGCACCCATCATATTTAACATACCTTTGAATCACCCCAGTGCTTATCAGTTTGCAATACAAATGCAATTGCATGAGTGCTACTGGAGTTATGTAGCTACAGGCAGCACAAATGAAACATGAGGGTACTTAGGTTGAATACTGAAGTTTATTTTAATGCTTTGTGTTCAGACCATGAACAGTATTGTATAACCTCATTGCCAACATTTTCAAGATGATTTAGTGATCAAGGAGTGCTTTAGGGCTTCAGCCCTGGTTGTAGGATCACCTAACTTCAGGCATGACTGTGACATAAAGGGTGGCTACTCTGCAGCTGCAGGTGGTGCTCCAGTGTAGCATTCTACACACTGTACACAGACACCATGGAGCAGCCAGCCAAGAGGAACAGTGCTGAATGTGGCTCAGTCCTACTTAATTACATTCCTTATTGCCCTGACCTGTGTGTTATTTCTTCCAGATGGAGCCAGTCAGGCTGCTTCAGCCACAGAAAACAACAATAGCAATCAGGAGAATTTGAAAGACAGAAGTTATCATGAGCAAATTGCACTGAATAAACAAAGAAAACATCAGCTTTACTTAGAGTGTATAACCTGATGTCTATGTTTGTCTTGTCTCTACCACAGCCTACTTTTCACATCTTCTAAG
The DNA here is from genome assembly GCF_903797595.1 of Erithacus rubecula. Lineage (NCBI taxonomy): Eukaryota > Metazoa > Chordata > Aves > Passeriformes > Muscicapidae > Erithacus > Erithacus rubecula. The sequence continues at coordinate 69,157,303 of NC_136658.1, forward strand.
TACTTCCACAGAGGCAATTTCCAAAAAACCCTTTTGGCAAGTGGAGCCATGTACAGTTTTCTATAAAAGCACAAAAAAAGGAAGGAAGAATGAAACCCAGTGGTCTCTTTTACCTTGTAATGACAGCAAATCAACCATAGAAGACAGTCCACATATCTCAGTCCTTCCTGGTAACCACCATTTAGATTAAAAGTCCCCTGTGTTCCTCCCCTTACAGAAATTGTTAGGGGGAAGGAAAATTTGCCCTCTGGTTCAGTGCTTTAGTGTTGCCAGGACACAGGTCCATGCAAACAAACTTCAAGCTCTTTAGGGCTAAGCAGTAATTATCCGGCTTTGCCAGCTGACTGGTTGACTTGCTGCCAGGGGACTGAAGCAAGCCTGGAGACTTCTAAGCATATTGCCTGACAAGAGGCAGAACAGGCAGCAGGGATAAGGGTACAGATTAGCACGGTTCAGTGGACAGTAAAAGAAGCAAAATGGGGCTAAATGGGGTTTGGTCAAAATAAAAAAGTCACTGGGTGCAAGCTTCATATAGAGAATCCTGAGGTGGAGCTATTCAAATTTCAAGAGAGGTTTCTCCCAGCTGCAGTTTGCCAAAATTATTCTCTCAGTGCAATTTTGTTCCCCTCAGGGGCTTCATGTATAGGGAATTGCTCTTCAGAATCTCTTTCTTTGGCTTTTATTCCCCCTTAGTGGAATTTCTTTCTAAGACCTATTGTTATAATCCTATCTAAACCAGTTCTCTTCTATCCTCTACCCAATCTTATAAAAGAAAACTTTAACTTCTTCTACCTGATGGTAGCCTGATATGGCTAATCAAAGCTGAAATTTGACTGAGAAAAATCAGTTACAGTGAAGCAAAAAACCAAACTAATACTTGTTTGCCTTTGTAAGTACTAAATTAGGGATGAAGCTTAACTTCAGTATCACAACCTAAATTTCAGAATCTTTAAATCATATTTGAAGCTTCAGTTTGTTCATTGCTCTGCTTGAGCAACAGGAAACTTGATAGGATTGAGTTCTATCAAACAAGATAATTAGGAATTAAAAATATGAACCAAAAAGTGCTGTTCAAATCTTAACCTTAATCTTCTCAGATCTTTACAAGTACCCATGAATCCCTTCTAATCAGTGAGGAACAATGCCCATTTTGAGGGGTGATTTAGTTTACTTTAGATGTCTCCTGTAGGACAAGGTGAATTAATTCCTGACAGTGGCTTTTATCCACTGATAATGTAGCTGGAATTTGGGATGGTGACTGGCACAGAAGTCCTTGTTTGATGGGGTAAATCCATCACTGGTACTGGGCTTCATGGGAACATGGCTGTTTACAAGGCAACAGCATGACAACCTGCCGAAATGCACTGAGATTTTGGGAAATCTTTTGATAATTAGAACTTGAGGTTGTCACTTTGGTGTTGTATGCAACACTGCAGTAAACTACAAATGGTATCTGATGCTTTTGGTTGATTTTCAACAGGGCAAGTAACTTCATGTCATACCTTTTTTACTCTGATATGCACAAAGAATTAAAAATAACTGTTCTCTTGCTCCATCAAGAAAAGCTGAACATAATCTTTGAACCCACAGATTTAATGTTAAATTGATAACATATCTAGGCATTTAAATTTCAGTTAAGATATTAAACAACATAATTTTAAAAAATCTTGATATCTGTTTAGAACATTGACATCAAAAATAAAAAAAGACATTGGATATTATTGGTTTCACTATTTACTGGGTTACTTAAAATGCAAATTGCTTTCTGAAAATTCCCAGACCTGAAGGCTTAATTATTGATATCTATTCTAGTCACTGACTAGCTCTCTCTTTTTTGGTCATGCTAATAATAATCCTAGTACCGTTTCTCTCTCTTCCTATTTTGTGGGTGCTCCTCACTGTCTAAATCTTTCCTGGAGTTTTAAACCAGCTTTTCTAAAAAAAATAAAGTCCATGTGGTCACTTCATTTGCTGATGTCTTCCCATCCCATCCCCTCAGCAAATGACTTCTACATTTCTTGTGCTGTTTCAACCAAATGAAAGAGAGGGAGAGAGGTTTTCAGAATAATTACATCCTTCCAGATCTGTGGCCACTGACAGCTAGGAAGAGGAAAGAGCTGAACAAAAGGCTCTGCTGATGGCAAACAAGCAGACCTCAGTCATGGCACTGCCTTGGCCTCAGTATGCAGTTATTTTTGTGGTCCTTGGAGGACTCTCAGGCAACATGGGGAGAATTTGGGGAACTGTAGGATGAGCACTTAAGTGCACATAAAAGGAGTGAAATCAAGAAGTCTATTTTATCTATTACTTGTGTCTTTCATGAATCATGTTCTTTGATTTCCCTGCCTTTTTTGCCCCCTGGTTTTTCTTTACTTTACCCTGTTTAAATTAACTGATAAGAGCTTTCTAAGCTTGTGCAAATATGCAAACAGACTGAAAACAGAGTCCATTTGACCTTGGTTCACTGCCTCAGAATAAGCTTTTCAGGGTGTTTTTAAGAAAACTATGTAAAATTCCAGGAAAAGTGATCAGTGATCTCAAAGTTTTAAGCTGAACTCCTTGAACTCAGAAGCAGGGCTGCTATTTCTGTGCCAGAGAATGACACACACTGTGGATACACTGCAATTAGCATTACATTTACTCACTACTTGTGGAAGCCTCAAATGGGATTGTGACCTCTGAGCTTGATGTTTTACAAGTGCATGTGTGCAAGAGGCAGAATGAGACACAAACCAGAAGCAAAGAACATTCAGTAAAGTTTTCTATGTATATTAGACATGGCCAAGAACTTTTCAGCAAGGTGACAATCAACACAAAATGCCAGCTATCTGAAATGAAAACTCCTTTTTGTACAAATGCTTGTGTTTCAATTTTGCTTTTAGCATGTGATAAGAAGAACTCCTGGACTTGGTCTGCCCTGTGCAGAAACCTGTTGCTGTCTGAAGAAAGAAACCTGTCTGGAATTTCAGATACTGGGTGATGAAGCTCAGTCCTGAAACTCTTACCATGACCCCCTGCCCAGATGTCCTGCTCATGGATGGATTCATGTGAGCCTGGTCATGGCAGCTTCTCCTTGGCAAAGCATGGGGTGAGCTACCCACAGCCCTAAAATGGGCAGAGCAGCACCTCCACTCTGGGGCTCGGGCTCTAACTCTAACTGGGATCTCACTGTAAGAAAGAATTATCACTTTGTGAGGAGGAGGTCATGATGCATCTGGCATGCTCATGATTTGGTACTGACTGGGTAAAACCCTAAACCTTGTAAAGTTTTTAAGACTCTAGCACAGAAGAGACATTATCCCACCTTGGCTGTGAAAATTAGATATTTTGAAATTCCTACTACATTACATCTTGAAGAAATTGAAAGAGAAAAATAATATTAATAATAATTTTTTTTTTTTTTTTTTTTTTTTTTTTTTTTTTTTTTTTTTTTACTCCTTATCACATATAGGCCCTGAAATTTATCTCTTAAAAATTCATAATCTGTTATGGGGGTGGATTGGGTAATTTGCTCAGTAGCATAGACTCAAAGAAACATAGAATTATTTAGGGTGGAAAAGTCTTCTGAGAACATTGAGTTCAGCCATAAACACTGCATTGCCAATTCCATCACTAAATCATGTCCCCATGTGCCACACCTACACATCTTTTAAATACCTCCAGGGATGGTCACTAGGATTGGTGGGATCAACACCATCTACTGGTGTTACTGGATTTTGAAGCCTAAATACCTTTTTCCTGTTGTTTTTTCTAGGAGTACTTACAGTATTTTTAAACTTAAAAACTTGCCTTTCCCCAAAAAATGGAAGTAAGCTTTTTTTTTTTCCAACAGTTTCATAGATTGTAATTACTTCACCCATCACACAATTTTATGTTTAGAACCACAAATTTTAAGGTAGACCATTGTGTTTGGACTGATGGACACCCAGACTTGCAGTGAACCAAGAGAGATGATGTGATAAATGAGTTTCTGACCTCAAAATTTACATCTGGGTTGGAAAATAAAGTCTGAGGCAAAATTTGGAGAAGGAGTTAGTGTGGATTAGCCTGCTTAAAATAGAGGGAAGATTATGGAGAAAACTTCCTAGTTCAACTCCTCTTTGTGCTGGCAATTTTATTTCAAGGAGTGGCAGAATTATGTCCCACTCCTGCAATGTACAGCTGACATTGGCTGATTACTGCAAATTAAGACAATCTGCAGACTAATTTTAGATGTGTTGGAAGAGAACCAAAGAATCAGGAAGTTGTTGCTTTCAATTTTGTTGTGAGCCTGTTCTCTCTTGGGGAGAATCACATGATATGCATGCATTTGTTCATAGCAAAGTACATCAGCCACATGGTATTTCATCATCTCTGGTCTCACAGGCCACATGCCAGTGAAAAATAATTACAGACATTGGGTTTGATGGCATTTTTGCCCAATATGCTAGGCCCAGCACCTAGTGTTTCTGAAAAAACAGGCAGGGAGGGATGGAAAAGCATAACTCATGGGATGTAAACAAATGTGGCACACAGGAGAGAAGAGGGAGCTCATCATGTCCTTGCAGTCAGAAGCAATTCTACTGACAGCATCCAATTCCTCTTCCTTGGGCTCTACACCACACTCTACCTTTGCTCTCAGCAGCTTGTATAAGCACAATCAAGCTCTTATTTTCATGTAGGTATAAGCTTTTGATATACTGACTTTTTAAGCTAAAGCTTTTGTGTTGGGTCCTTCTGGGCAAATTGGAGGCTATTGTGTCAATGTCTGTGCCTGAGCTGGTTGTGAGTCACTAGAGAGGGACAGTGATGTTGGGGCTTAATTCCTTCTCAAATATCTGACTAGGTCAGATGCACTGCCTCAGACATGCCTGCTCACTTCCTTTTACTGCAAAGAAAGCATGGGATATAAAGAAAACTACACAGATTGTAACTTGTGTATGATTTGGCACTAATAGGAATTCTACTTCAGAAACAGTGTCACTTTAAAACCAAATTTTAATTTTCCATATTACTATAATAGTGTCTTCCAGCTTGCTTGGAATTTACAGTAAGACACTGTTTAGATTGGAATTGCCACTCAGAATTAAAAGGCACATTGAACATTTCCTGTGACCCTAGCCAATGCTGTATGAATTGAATCAGATCATGGATGTAATAGGATATTCAGTCTGAAATAACTGAAAACAAGAGAGCAGTGCCAACACTTAGAGCTACTGCAGAGGGAGAAATTACTGAATTGAAGCAAAATGGTTTTGAAGTTTGACTCCTGGCCACAAATCAGCCAGTAATTAGATCGTGGAGAAAAATTCTGACAGATAGATGTAAATACCATAGATAGATGTAGATTCAGAAAATAAATAGAGGAAGAGGTCAGCTTCAATTTTACTGAAGTCTATAACTGGTTCTAGATTTTATTCTAGATTGTCTCTAATTTGATAATTCCTGTTGTGTTCCTGCAAAAGAACAAGAAAGAGTAGGACAGGTATGTTGCATGACACTGTGCAGCTGTGTTTGCTTTGTGAACCACAGCACTGTTTGCTGTGCCAGTCTGTCATGTGTCAATAGCTATAACTTGTCACTGCTTGCTCATATCTGGTGGCAGATATTGGAAATGGAAGCAATGGAAGCAAAATCCTCTTTCCTAAAATATCTTTTATTTCAGTGAAACTTCACCAAAATAGCTTGCTATGCCATGGCTGTTTTCCTAACATAACATTAGTAACCAAAGGTTTAAGTCAAATATTCCTACTCAAGTGTGTAAATCATTGCAGCAGCTAATTCCCTTAGTAGGGAGAACCATAGGAAGAAAGATACTGTATGCAATTCAACTCAAAGACAGTGATACTTCCACAATTATACTCTATAAATAAGGTTTCCATATACAATGGCGTATGTTCCAGATATGCAGTGATGTGGCTTTTCCACCCAGAGCTACAGGAAAAGGGGGAGATGAGAAGTGGCACCTCACCAGCACTTCTGGCCAAAGGCATTTTGCTGGTGGTGCTGCTGCAGGTTGAAATGTTCTGTGGCTCCTGGAAAGCTCCCTTTGAAGCTGCTCAACACAGCTTTTTAGAAATGAACTCTACATCCTCTCTGGAAACATCTGTACTTGAATTAGGTGACTTGTTTGTAACCTCTTTTTCAGCCTCACAAAGGGAATATCTCTGTTGCCTTTGACAGGTACAGAAGAGGGGGCTGTCAAAGCCACATTTCTTCCTCTCAGAAAAGCTAAGGAAAACCAGAATCCAGCAGTCATCAATGAGATGTTATTTCCTCTTAAAAATCCTCTTAATTCAGGCATGTTTTTATTACCTAATGCTACTCCTAAATATATTGTGCATTATAATACACCTCAGCATATTGTGTTTGAAACAAGAGATTGCATGATCTAAAACCCGGCTCACACTTTCACAGAGCAATTCTGAAGTTTAAACAAATCCTGTATCCAACTGAAAACTGAAGATTTAAAGGTAAAAAAAGAAGAAAGGCCAAGTATTATGACTGGTCTTTGGCCAATAAGTTGAGACTGACATATTTAGAGCTGGCAACAGAGACAGCCTGAATGCATGAGAGCGACCTGAACGTCTGGCACACCAAGTTATGCTAAAAGAGCATGAATGCTTTGGACCCAATCTCTAAAATGTTAGGAAATGCCAGGAAAAAAAACCAAACTGCACAGGCAACCATAATTTTTCCCCTTTGTACAGACATGTTATAATATGAACTTTAGCTGTTACATTTCCTCCAAAGAATTTCTGCCTTGATCTGCACAAAGAGGAAGAGTGCTGATAGTTCAAGATCTGCTCCTCAGTTTGTTTTATCCTGCTTTAGCCTTCAGCCTTTGGCCTGCTTTACTGGCAATGGAATTAGAGGGCAGTTGTCCAAAGCTCCCTCTGGAGTCAGTGGAGAGACTTCAGTGCTTCCTCAGAGTTTTTCAGTTCAGCATAGGTTTTGAGTTACTTTCTGGAAGTATTTCTTTGTCACCTTTCTCCAGCAGGGAGCCTAGGGTGAATAAGTGCTTGCATCATGCACTTTAAATCAACATTTATTTAGGTGAAAAAAAGCTGTTCCATACGCCTTGTTTACAGAAAATGTTCTGTTCCTTTTCTCCAAACAATGGCTAATTTCCCTATGTGCTTTGCCACTATACATATTGGTTCAATATCCCAGTGCTTTCCAAATTATAACATTTTTTCAAGGTCCTCTAAAATGAGGGGATGACACAACTCCCATTTGTCTGTTGAGAGCTGATATCCTGAATAACAATAAAAAGCCCTGTTAATTTTGGCTTCCGTGTACCCTGCATTAAATTAAGAGAGAGTTCTCATTGCCTTTGGCTGTAGCTCTGTGTTGATACATGAAGTCCAGATCACCTCACAATATTCAAGGCAAGCCCAGAAAATACACTCTGTGAGTGGTCCTGAGTAGACCATCTGCTCAGCATCGTTCAGGATGCTGTCTCCTGGAAATGGTAGAGTTTCCTTCTCCACAACGTATTTCTGTTGAACTGCTGAACTGCATGGTTTTCTTCTCCTTCCCTTACCTCATTCATCAGCTGTCTTACAATTTCTGTTAGTTCAGGTCTTCCTGCTCCAGTTCTGCCTTCCTCTTGGCCCTCTTCACTTCTCCAGCTAACTCAGTCTGGGCTTTTATTCCTCTGAGCCACATCAGGAAATTTCCTCAGCTACCTCAGTACAGTGGAAGGGTCTCCTGGGAAAAGCTCTTTACAGGAATCTTCTTGTAAAAGTTGTCTTGGCATTAAGTAACTGTCTTGGCTCTGGTTTGAAGCTACATGTGAAATAGAGAATATCCAGCAGTGCATAGGTCAGCTCCAGCACTGAGTTGAGACTCTGGTTCAGATAAATTATCTTCCACTTGCAGTAGTTTTTCTTGTCACATTTTGGCTTTGCTTGTAGGTTTCTCATCCAAAGAAAAGCCTGACCTCATTAAAATATTGGCCCTATGGACTTTGTGTCATGTCATGACTGCTATTACTTTATGCTTACCACAGGGGAAAAAGACATGCCAGCCTTCAAAGTTCAGAGGTAGAATCAAGCACGACTGACAACTTTCCTACATTTCAGGTTTTCCATATCGACATCTCGAACCAAGTCTGAACATTTTGAAAATTCAGAGACCATAAAGTCTGGAGTCCACTTGTGGGTTTTAATTTAATCCCAGTTTTCTTGGAATTAAACACACAGAATTCCATCTGATTAGATTGAGTTTGGGCATAGTGCCAACAGAACACTTATTTTAGCTGGGAATGACTTGGATAGCTCATTCCAAGAGTGTAACACTGAAGTTAAGAACTTAGTTAAACAGAAATCAGGAGGTAGAGCTAATGTTTATAATTGTTACAATATATTAAAATAAAATCACAAGGAATAACTTTATATTAGCTTATTATGTTTTTCATGCTCACAAGATGCTTTTCAGACCAAACAAAGAGAAAGAGCAGATGTAGGGGCAATGAGCTTGGGGATAATTTCCAAGAGCATTCCTCAGTCATTGCCCAAATCATCTAATTTTCTGGATATTTTGTGGCTGCTCCCACAGGTCAAGCATCAGTTAATTTGTGTCTATGTCACTATGGCTGTATTAGGATCTTGAAAGCTCTCAGCAACCTTACCCATGTCTCATGAGAGCTGCTGCTCCAAAGGCAGATGTTTGATTCTTCCCTCACAACTCCTCCAGCAGGGCCTCTGGAGCTCCCTGTGCCCTGCAGCACTGACCAACTGACAATGCCAGCAGTGGGCAGCTCAAAACCACAGCCCTGCCAAGCCAGTTTTTTGGCAGCCACAGAGGCAGATGCATCACACTCCCAAACTTTCATTCAGCTGCTCTGAGGCTGCTGGTGATGCTGTCCCTGGTGTTTCAAGTAGCCAACTCTGTGAACCTACGTGACCCAGTAATATGACTCCCTTTAAAGGCTCCTGCCCTGGGTTTTGCTGAGTGAATGAATGCATGAGGCACATAAATAAATGGTAATAGGCATTTAAAGCTCTCCTTGTTTAGTATCATCTTGTCTAAATGGTCTGTACTGGAACCACAAATTACAATTCTTTTATGTGTTCTTTCTCCCTTTTTAAAGCTGATTTATGGACTGAACACACTGTCTGAGCAGCATGGATGTGTAGGCAGGTTTTGAACTCAGAAATTATGGCCTGTCTAGTCTCATGGAAACACGCTAGAGACTTTCTACCACAGTTATGAAATTTGTTGACTCAAACACACAAAAGAAACAATCAAAGTCATTTGAACCCAGGTGGATGTCAGATGGAATTTAAACCTGAAAGAGGGCATCTGCTAAAGTTCTTGACTTATCCCTTGTAAGTGAAAGGACAGAACAGTTTCTTAATGGATAGTGGAGCTAATAAGAGCAGTCAGTTCTTGTCTTTAGTACAACAACACGTGAAGAAGAAGACAGGATTTCAAAATCAGAGATGTGTGTATAAAAACACAGCCCAAGTAGATGCTTTCAAGAGATGGCAGTTGCAAATGGAAGTTCCCAGTTAGTGGGGTATCCTGGATAGCTGATGCTCTGGTTCCTGGTGATCAGGCTGGTTTGAGCTATGTTATGGCTCATCTGGTCTGGTCTTTCTCCTGTATTGCTCTATTAGCAGGGAGGACAAGCTACACCTGCTAGACCTCTTTGTTGCAGGATTGTAGTGAACATCTTCATGAGAGGAGGGGAGAAACTCCTCATATCCATTATATATCTGAGCGGTGACTGTTGTGTCATATTCAATAATGTCCAAAATGTTTGTGAATACCATAAAGGCAGCACAAAGAATTAATTTTCAACATACTCTCCCATCTGGAAATGGTTCCTTATCTATCCTAAACTGTCTGCTGAGGCAAAAAAAGATAAAAGTTGTAATTCCTGCCCTAAGATTCTCCAGCAGTAAGCCACAGTCACACAGACCACTGCAATTCACAGTGCTTCTGTCAGCCTTGCTGTGGCCTGCCCAGGGACAGGAAAGGTAGGGACAGGAGCTGTCTAAGTCTTCCCTGAAAATTCCTCCTTCATGGGCAGAAACATCCAGGGTCTAAGTAATATGAAAAACGTGTAAAAACAGGATTAAGACACTTTTAAGTATTTTTAGAATCACTGAGAGTTGTAAAAATGAAGAACTCTTTACACTGAAATGTGTCCTTGTAATTCATAAAAATACTGTGGTTCTGAAATGCCTTCTACATTCTGTAAATCAGGCTGAGCTGCTTTTTATGCTCCACTTCACTTTTTTTTTTGGTGTGTGTTTTATTCCTCTTCTAGATGGCGCCAGTGTCTCATGACTGAGATGGCTCCTTGCTCTCCTTGTATCTTATTTTTACATTTTATTTTAATGACTGCTTATGTAAAGGACTGAAATAGGTATTTGCCAAGAACCAGGTATGCATCCTGTTCTGCTAACTTTTGCCAGTGGCTATTATTTTTCACACAGTCTTGACTTTATGATATGGAATATTTTCTGGTGTTCATGTTTTTAGTATTTCTTTTACACCTCTTTCATGCCTTATTGTTGTTAAATGGAACTTGCCAGTTAACCTGAAATATGAAAGAAGATTAATGATATTAGTCCAATTCTTCCATGCTCCTGGACCTTCATGAGAGCAGCCCTACAGGAAGAGACATTTTCTAAGAGCAGAACAGAGGCTGTTTGTGCTGAGGCATTGCAGTTCACATGTAAGGAGGAAATCAGGGGGTTTGTGGTGTCCTTTCACATGTAGCTGGTACAGTTCATTTTGTATTCTCTATGTCACTGTAGTTTTAAATGCTTTATCACCTAATGTAATTGGTTCTTCCTGCAGGATGCATGTCTCTAGTTACAAAGAAATATGATTTTCCACACTCACTTGTTTCAAGAAAAGCTGATGCCTTTTACTTTCAGATGAATCATACAAAGACCCTAGAAAAGGAGCTGTTAGGTATAAAGAGCTATTCCTTAAAGGAATGCTTTTTGTTGCAAGGGTGATGTTGCTTTCTGAAGTCTGGACTAGCTTTTTTTTTTGTTACCATTTTTTGTTACTACTGTTCCTATCAGATATCTTATTATATTGCTCAGGGAGTCAAAATCCATACCTGTCACAAGATTTTCTACATCATGTGTCATCCAAAACGTCAAATGCCCTCAGTGGAACTGGGATTTTCTGGCTTTTCTAGCAGGAATGTTGAAAGAAGAAGGAGGATTTTTTGTGGCATACCTGAAGGTTAATAACAGTTTTTATCATTTTGATTTCCTTCAGGATTTTATTCCCCATTGGAAATCTTGAACTGAAAGCATCTGTCTGTGACTCACTGCTTTGATGCTGAGATTTGTTTCAGCAGCCAGCAGCAGCCTGGGTGGCACAGGGAAGAGGTAGCCCTGCTGCAGCAGATGTCTGTGCCTGGACCTGGTGCATTTCTGCCCAGTGTCTAGGATGGGTGTTGCACCTTCAATACCTCAATACCCCTGCCTTGGTTGTGCTGGGGTCCTGCTATTTGCAGCCCTGCAGCCTGCATTCTACTGCCAGCTCTACAGCCACTCACCACAGCTGTTGTGATGGCAGATTTCAGAGCTTCTGAAGTGGTGTCTTTTCCCTGTTGGGCTCATCCTCTTATTTTTCATGCTCTTTTCATGATTATAATGTATTTTTACAGGAGACAACTACCACTGGCATGAGTGTGCTGCCTTATTTTCCCTTTTCCCTTATCTCTCATTTTGTAGTTTGAATTAGAGAACACCAAAATACAGTTTTTAGTAAAGTAGATAGAAATAATTTAAATACTCAATAAATATTGTTTGATAATTTTCATGCAATGCTTGCACATAAGGGGCAACCAAAGGAGGAGTCTCACCTGGGTCCCCATCACTGCTCTTCCTGGTTCTGACTGTTCACTCAGACAGTTCTTCCTTTCTCCCTCCTCTCTTGGTGTTTTTTTGTTTCTTCCAAAAATGAACTTTCAGCATTAGAGTGGATGTCAGCTATCAGCTGCAGAACCTACAAACAGAACTGCATGTGCACCTCTCTGAACATTCCTTGTGCATCACAAGCACAAAGATGGCAGTCCTCTGCCATCCTGCAGTGACACTGTGCTGTTCCTAAAAATAGCCCACGTGCTTCAACTATATGAAAGAACAAGACTCCCTGGTCTCTTTTTTGACATGCAAGGAACAGAGAGAGAGAGAATACAATTGTATATAAAAGCAAGTTTTGAGTTCAGACTGAAAAAGGCTTAATTGAGGAATTTTAATCCTAAAGCCACTTCAGCAAAAAAAAAAAAAAAAAAAAAAAAAAAGCACTGTTTTTAATCCAGATGATTGCAAAGTGTCATATGAACCACTCTACACGTAAGAACTTGCTTTCTTCCTTTAACAGGAACTGGCAGGGACTTTTGCTAACTCTGTAGATATAAATGGAGATCAAAGAATGCTCACACCCACGGATCACACATAATTCAGCAGATTACTGGAAAAGTTAAAAACCCCTTAATCAAATAGCAAATGGCAAAATTATATGACAAATAGGCATCCCTTAAGAGACTGCAAGAACCAGCATGCCTGAAATTCTGCTCTCCCTATTCACACCAATTCTCCCTATTCAGACAAATTCACTTAGTAAGCAGATTGACACCTCTTTGAGAAATAATTCCAAGTCAGTTTTTAGGTATTTTTAGTATTTCTATAACACAATTGCTCTTTTTTCCAAACACACAAGCGAGAAGTCTGACCTTTTCAAAGATGAACTGAAGCTTCACTGTGAACAGCTCTGGCTAATAGAGGCTTTGCCATCCCATGTCTTGAATCACATCAAATCTGTTAGAAGAAGCTAATAAAGTCAGTTACAAGAAGGGGCAAGAGGCTTGTGGCTCACAAATTATCCAATTTTATGTGAGATATTTAAGCTTGTGGGCACTGTGGCTGCGTGTTCTGGCATTTGCCTATATTTACACTGGTACCACCTTGTCAGCAGTAGCCCAGACCAAATCCTGCATCCTTCCAGTACTGCTGTCCAAATGCTCACACCAGGATAGCTGAGCTCCTCTCTTCTGCTGTCAAGGACAGATTTTCCCAGTAGGACACAGCTGGCACATCTGGCCTTGCTCAGACCTTGCACCACCCCTCAATGGCATCTCCTGCCTCAGTGCTGCCCCTCTGCCAAGGGACTCAAATTTACCTCATAGCAGGTATGTGCCTGAAGAGATTTTATGCTTGAGTAGCTGCTGTTTGCAGCCACAGCCTGTCCTGGCTTGAACATGTGTCATCACCCTCCCAACACCTTGACAGAGACAGCACAGATAGACAGGCCTTTAGGGCACAGAGCAATGCAGCACATGGCCAGATCTGAATAACAGATGGAGATAGAAAACACAAACAGCAGAACTGAAACCTGATTTTGCCTTGGTGATTTCCCCTGGAATGTGGGTTGTGGGTACATGTGTCTGACTTCTCCCACAGGCTCCACTTGGGCACACAGGCCAGTGAGCATCTTTGTTTGGGGAGCCTCACTGTGCCAGTGACTCAGGATACAGTAAGATACATGAAAAACAATGTTTTCATGTGCTGAGGCACAACAGGAGCTAATAGGCATGAAGTAAATCCTTCCCAGCACTTCCAAAATAAGTTAGGGCTTAGAATTTTGTACAGCATGGACTGCTTGGACTAAATTTACTTCCAAACATTACCATTATAAAGTTCTTCAGAAAGTGCATGGAGATAACAATCTATTCCTAAAATCAAGAAAGAAGAAAGTGACAAGTGACCAGTGACAAGATGAGGAAGGTTTGAATCTTTCAAGACAACATATTTTCTGAGATATAAACAAGACATGTAATAGCTTCTAGGATATAACACACTTATTAATCTGGTCAGGAGAATGAGAGTTCCAAGACTGGTTGAGTAACCTAAAATAATTTTAGTATTTTTGTTAAATTTTTACAGAATTAACTGCAGGTATAAATTACTTGCTTTTTCATTCCTGGTTCCTGTAGAGGGTGTTGAAGTACTTCTTAATGCAGTGTCTGCCTATGCTTGTTTTGGTGGTTCATAAAACTGCAGATACATTAAAATGTGTCTTCTGAAATCACAACTCTGCTTTCAGTTCTTTGCTCAGGCTTGTTTTTCAGATTTTTTTTTCCTCTGTCTACATGGAGATATTATTGAGCTGGAGACCTGATATGCAAGGAGCACTGTATTGAGGAGGTGACTATCCACATTTTGGCCCTTTAAAATGTGACTTCCACTGTCCAATTTCTTTGGAGCTCTCCAGCTCTGCTGGAGTACTCAGTTCAGGGGCTGCAGCACCCCTGGGATCCTTGAAGACTCTCTGTCCCTTCTGACAGTCAGAGATTTGTCACCTCTCAGATCATTCTGGCATCTCATCTCTCACCCACAATAAACCCAACAAAGCCCATCACTGTTCATAAGCACCTGGCAAGGAAAGAGATCAAGCACAAAATGAACTCAGTGCACTTTATGACGTTGTCCTCAAGCCTTGGCTTGGGAGCTGACTGCTGGGCACAGTACAACCATTACTTGCAGCAGAACAGTACCAGAAGGGCTATTTTAAATGCCATATAATTTACCCATAGTTAGAAACCAGAAACACATACAATTGAAAATAAAATACTGCATTTGAGAATCAGTCTTGCTATACCTTAAGTAACACTTCTGTATTTTGCAGTCTTCATCTTCCTGGACATTTTGGGTAGGCAGTGCAGTTACCAATATACCAGAGTGTGGGAAGGAAGAGCTCTAAGTGAAATCACTTACAGATATTTCCTTAAATAGATATAATTTAGCTGTTCCTTGGTGTTTTCTATACTTATTTTGTATACTTTTATGAAGGTGGTTTCTTAGTAGAAGTTCCTCCCACAGGTAGGCTGGAAAGGTGAGATCTACAAAGTGCCTTGAACATTACTTTCTTCTGGCATACAATCATAATGAAACAGCCCAAACTTATTTCAAAATTAATAACCTTGCCTTTTATTCATTGTCATGATTTTCTCACTGATGAAGCCATGATTTTAATGTGTATCAGAAATGAATACATATTGATTCACTTCAAAGAACCTTTCTTACTTCAGAGGTAAGTAATTTTGCTATTGAAAAGACCCTTTCCTATTAGTCCGTTCATGCACTAGACATCTGCAGTTTAAGCTTGCTGACTGCTTAGATCAAAGTCCTTAAGCCGTTTTCTGAAAGGTTTTTGTTGCTTTAGCTAATAAGTTGCCAGGAACAATCAGTCTTTAAACAAAAATATATTCAAGTGAATTTCAGTAGACAAAGACTTGGTTTAGCATAAGTAGTCCAGCTCCTCAGTCAGATGCACTCTAAAATAACTCAGACTCCTTCAGCTTATTTTGGGAGTTTTACAATAGTTTATATAAGAAAGCCATCTGCATCTAGTAAACTTAGTGCACATACCCTGCTTAGTGAAATATCACTGCATCACCTGTCAGAGGCACAGTCACAAAGACGAGACACCAAAACATCAGTTCAAGATTTGCTCTGGAGTCAAAGAAGGTTACATTAATAGAATACCTGGTCTTTTGGACAGAAAAAACACGGATGGGTGGGTTGTAAGACTAGTCATCGTTTTCCTTTGAGCACATTTTGCTCGTACTTCTGCAAGGCTTTGCACACTCCATCTCCATGGATTACCTTGGCTCAGGCAAATAATTCTTTAATCAGACTTCAAGCAGCATCCTATGCCAATAGACAAGTGTTTGTGCATCACCAGAAACAAAGTAAAAACAGGCACCCTTTAAATTAACTGGAATACTGTCTATCAGTATTCTAATATTTTCTCTGCTGCAGTGGAATAAAACATTTTAATACCCCAGTGTGCTCTGCAGGTTTGTTGCACTGAGGAAAGGGGAATAGGGGCTCACTGGCTCATTCATTCATCATCATGGACTTGAGGTACAATTTAGTAATGTCTCCCAAAAAAGCAACACCTCTGGCAAAGTCTTTCTTCTCCTGGGCATCTCCACGTAGGTTTTTCTCTTTTTTGCCTCTAATGGGAAATGTTTCAAGTCCTGTAACTGCTGAATCAGTATGCATGCCTGCCAAGTGGCAGTGGTTTTGTAAAATCTCCTTGTAATCTACTCCATGGACAAGATATTTATATTAAAAATAGGAATGCTCAGTTCAAATTAGTGTTGGTGCCTTTGCATGGCACCAAATTGTTAGTTTATTTCTCAATGTCTTTTCCCTGCTTTGAGAGCCACTCTAAATTGTTTTTGCAGCCAAGGTTCCTCTCCCTCAATTCAGATCTGTCTGTTTTCTTATAAACTCATTTTTTATTTACTCAGAAATCTGCTGTTTCCCAAGCAGATCGTGCCTCAACTCTTGTCCTGAATCTCTGAATTATCAAAGAAGATGAGTCTGCTCAGATAGGTTTTAGTCATTCCTATTTTTCAGCTCACTTCCCAGACCTACCGCAATTCCCATGGCTCTGGCTATACTAATAAGTGTGCTGAGCCATCCTCTAACACTGAACTGAGTGGCCCAGACACACACTGCAAAACTGTGACAGCTTCAGTCTTTATGACCCTCTGTTTTCCAAATGACCCACTGTAATGACCCTGGTAACTTCCAAAACATACATGGAAGTTGGAAGATCCGAGGCTGCTATTCCCAGTACTAGACTGTTTTAACCATTTAGCACTGTAGACTATCTGGGAACATTTTTGACATCTGAGAACATCTCTGGGCATGTATCATTTCATTCTTAGCTGTTTCATAGACTCATGGTCTTCCTAGGAATAATCCATTTATGAGATTTCCCAGTGGGGGGTTTTCCAGGAATAACATCTAAAGTTAGCATTTTTCCTACAAATGCTGCTAGTGTTTGCTGTTCATCTCAAGTCTTAGATACACAGTCATTGGTAATTGCTGCCAGAACCTCCTCATCTCTATATGAGGGCATCCAAGGAACAGCTTCCAGTGGACACAGTACAACTGGTCACCCTGTTGACAATCTTCCCCTGCCTCACAAGCTGAGGATATTTCTTTTCTCACTATATTTCCCTGGTGTATCCAGTCCTTTCTATCTGTTGCAGAGTTTCTTTGATATCCTTTTTACAGCTGAATGAAATCTGTTAACAAAACTATTCTTTCCTTGGTTTCTTGATTTAAGAAGTCACCCTCAACAAATTGCATACCTCCATTCTTGTCCTCCTGCAGGGCTGAATTTTAGCCATGCAGCAATTGGACACTCAAACCCAAGACAACCTTCAAAGGATCTTTAGGAGCTTGTGCTCCTAATGAATAAATCTGGGTGCCAGAGGCCACAATCTCTCACAAAACTCTTTTGAATGACAGTATTCAAAGTTCCATTAAACCCAGCTTTGCCAGCCCATCCTGGGAGAGAAGCAAGAATTTGCAATATCAATATTCTTTCATAGCTGTGTTAGCAACAATCTATCTCATTCTATTGCTATCCACATTTTATTAATACTTTTCCAAGTATAAGCAGACATCATTGCTATGAACAAACCATAATTCCCATGAGACAATTCCTTGTCTCTGTCAGTTCAGGTCGTAGCGTTGATCTGTGTGCTGTGCTCTTCAGCCTGTCTTTATCTATTGATTAGTGATGCCACAGGGAGAGATGGAGACATCTCTGCCCACTTTCTGAGCCCTTCCAGTCACGGTCTGACAAGTACTAAAAATGTCTGAGTTAGTCATCTTGTGCTATTAAAATGGAAAAAAAATCCACCCTTTCCCCTTGATTGCTTTTAGCTCTTCCTGTGCTTCAAGAAGGCCCCTAACAGCTTTTCAGTTAAATCTTCAGTCTTAAAACCTTGCCCTTTTTTGCCATGGAGTTTTAATGTCACTTAGGAAGTCATTTCATTTCCAGAATGACCCAAGTGTGGCCTACTAGCTGGCCTACTGGCTTCTATAAAAAAAGATTCTCCTGCATCAGATGTATACTTTTCAGGCTAAAATTAATCCCCTGATCTTTAATTTGAGGAATGAAGTCCTTTATTAAGTCCTTAAATAACTCTTTCAGGAGTAACTTAATACTGAAGTATTTCTACCTTTCAGTGGAAACCACAAGAAGATGAATTTTTTCCCAGGGGTGCCCTGATATTGCTATATTTCCCTTACTAATCAAAATGAAGTAGCTGCCATCACTCCCTTCTTTCCCCCAAGTCTTATATATCAGAATTAAGCTGCTTGCATAAGGTTAACCTGGAAGGTTCTCTCTGGAAGCAGAGATACCCATGGAAGGGAGGAAAAGCTGTAGCAGTGGCCAGTTTGATCATCACCTGAATAAATTACTGAGCTCATAGCAGTGGCTTGCCAAGTGAACCTCAAAGTGCATCTGAACCAGCTTCTAGGGAATACTGGAGAGGTGTTGGAGCTTGTGACCTGTGTTCAGCAGGAATCTGAGTATCAAGATCTCTCTGGCTCAGTGGCTGCACAGGAACTGCCTGAGTATTGGTCAGTGGGCAGTAAGTAAATATATTGAGAATTGTTTTATTACTTTCTCATTTTTGCAATCTCCCTTTTCATTACAATTGCTATTAGTAGTAGTACCATATTTAACTTTATTTCAGTTATTGTACTGTTCTTAGCCAACAACATCATGGTTAAATCACAGCATCATATTACATTATTTTGAGGTACATTATTGTTATTAAATAATATTACTTAATAATATCACAGAACAGTTGTAGGCACCTACTGGATACTCTCTAGTCCAGTCACTGCCTCAGCTGGAGTAGGTTAGCTGGGACTTCGTGAAGGAACAATGTTAGCATTTAGCAACTTACTGTGGAAGAGCCATTTGGTAGTTGTGACTGATGTACGTGAATTTACAGCATTTTCAGGATCAAAAGAAGCAAGAACTCTCAAAGAAACAACAACTGCCTTACAGCTTTTAAATTTTGCAGAGGGGAGCTATATAAAGGAGAGGGTGCTTATTAAGTGTTTGCAAGGGCATTGAATCTCTGCACACAATTTCAGTGCCAGGTAAGAGTTCCACAGTGAGGGAAAAAAGCAAATGCTTTCAAAAAAGATTTGAGAAAACACAGAAGAAAGGCAGCATCCATAGTCACCATTGAAAGGAATGCTGTTACACACAAGAAGACTTCCTTTGAGCAGCTGAAGTTGTGCCCAAATAGGGTGAATGGGAAGATCTGTTTGCTGTAATTAAGAGCAAAAGTGCAGCAAGGCAGGCCAAAGAACTTCCTCCTAAATATTCTTTCCAAATTCAAATAATCCAGGGAATTATTTATTAAATCAATTAATAAATCCTAAAACCAGGAAAGCCTAACAGAGATTTGTTTCAGTAGCTCAATTGGAGTGTGAAACATGCAGGGAAGAAAAAGCCACAGGCAGGAAAAAATAAGTTTTCATACTTTTTGGATGCATCCACTGAAGAAGAGTCTGGATAGCCCTTCTTGCAGAGAATTATCAGTGGACATCTCAATTTTAACTAAAAGTGTCTTTGGAACAAGCAGACAGTATTAACATTAATGAGTCCCCATTACTTGATGGTTTTTATCCAACGTGCACCCAAGACAGAAAGTGCTGCATTTCTCACTGTAATGTATAATATTGCACTTAGAGCTGTCTGACTATCAAAGGAATGGAAGAGAGTTAATGTGAAAAATTAAGCCACTAATTTGGAAACCTGGCATGTGTACTGGGCAAATTATTAGTAATGCTCTTAAAGAACTAGAGAGAATTAGTGGGTACATGCATAAACCAGAGAGTGTGAGGAAGAACTTTTTTCCTAGTGAGGAAGAAATTTTATAGTGGTAAATTGTGTCACAAAAAAATACTGGGTTCCTCTGAATGAAAAGTTATGAGAATTAAGGAGGTCTGGATTCAGCATATCTGATCATATCTAAATAATTGTTGAAGAATCAAAATGTAAACCTTTCAAACAATTGAGCAGCTGGTGCATAGAAGGGAAGGTTCTTGTGTTCATAATCAGGAGGAAGGGTAGAAGAAAATAATAAATTTTTAGGGCAAAAAGGGGTTGCTACTGGTGTGTTCCAGAAATCTTTTCTGTGTCTTAGCTGTTCCACATAATGCAGAATACTTTGTTAGTCTGCAAAATAGCAAAGATGAGGATTGACTTTGAAGAACTGCAAAAGCACCATGTGAGTATGAATAATGGAGCAATTAAATGACACACAAAATTTAGCAGAGATGGATACAAAATGATGCTCATCAGAAGCCTTGTGTTTGGCAGTTTTACCTTTATCCCTAAGATGGGGTGCCCTGAGCTCACAGCTGCCTCTCAAATACAAAAGCTCATTGTGTGAAGACCTAGGAGTTCATGAGAAGACAAAATCCCCAAGTTACTGCACCACTGGGCAAATACAGAGTTTTAAACATTCTATGCAACATCAAGGGCCCCTGCTCAGTCATTATTAACTCCAACAAGGTTTATAGCTAAAAATGACCAAGGTGAGCAACCTGGCTTCCATACATGGAATAAATGTGTAGGCTGGGACCCTTCAGCCTGCCAGAAATGACCTGGAGTTGTGCCAAAGGACTACAGCCTGGAAGGGGTGGTTACAATTTGACTGCATCATACTAAGTTTGGAAATCAAAGAAAATCTTTCACCTATGTAAATGCCAGAAAGATGCATGGTTTCCTTCAAATGCACCATGGTTTTCTGTACTGGCTCAAGGGGCCAAAAATAATTCAGATTAAACAAACAAAATTGTCCATGCTAAAAATATAATTGCAAGGTGGGAGAATACTAAGGGGAAGTAGTACATAAGTTTGCCTTGTTCCTGTACTTCTTTGTCACGCACACAGAAGACTGGATGCTGCCCTAGCTACATCCTCATTCTGAACCAGACAATGTTTCCTTCATATGTAGGAGGGAACAATTTTTTCCTCTCCTTTTTCAGTGGAAGAAGCAAAGAGCCTCAAAGAAAGGTGACAGTAGGTTCAATAAAGATGAAAGAATGTGATTTTCATTCAGGTAGTTCTAATGTACGTGTGTCTAATGTAGGTGATCTAATTCTGCAGCATTTTTTACCATGGTCTGTACTCATTCAAAGGAATTCTTCTGTGCAAGATGTTGTGTTGCCAAAGGCTGACATCCATTGAAGGAAAACCCATCAAGGGTTATTAAATCTCCAGATTTTTCTCCTGCAGCAAATCTTTAAGCAAGAATTGTAGACAGCTGAAAGACTGTTCTAGGAAAACATCACTACATACTTTTTTTTTTTTTTTATTGAACTGCTCCGCAGGCATCCTTGATTTGTCCCTGTTACAATCAGGGTGCCAGGCAAAGTGAACATCTTGACTGATTTTGTGTGGCCTTTCTTGACATTTGGCTTGCTCTTGCAGTGATGTGAAGAATGTGTGTGTGCACATCCATAGGTTTGATCTTCCAAAATCTGTCTTCAGGATAAAGCTTGGGGTTTTTTAACAGTCAGCTGGCAGTATTATGTTGGGTATATAATCTCTTTTATTTCCATCACTGACACCAGAAAGAGCTTTTTCCCAGGAAAACACAAATGCTGAGATACAAGGCTAATTTTTATTGTATTGCTTACCATTCTGAATAGTTTAAAGAAGGCTAGTGTTGTGCACTACCAAAGCAGTCCCTGCTTTCTAGCTACAATCTCTCCTGTTGCTAGTGAACACAAGCATGGCCTGATGGTCACCCAGGAAGAAGTGAGTTCATACATATAGACCAGCTCTTCTTCACTAGTTTGATTTCTTTCTCCTTTCCATTGAATAGGGAAGGAAAATATTTATGTTTCTATGGCTATGGCCTGCAGATATTGTATAATGTTTCTCAAGAAAGAACTAAACATAATTTGGATGTTTTCTTTATTGATGAGAATTCTAGCTGTGGCTAAGATTTCTTGTGCTGAAGCAAAGGAAGTTATCATTTTAAAATATTTTAAATTGTGTTAGGTTTATTACAGTTTGCCATTTTGAATAGAAAAGAGCCTCTATCGCCCATTTGCAAACTCTTGACATAGCAAAATTGTGCTTTCATCTTTTGGATAATTCTAGCACTTTAGTGTTACAATTCCTGTTCTAATATGTGTCAGCAATACAAGTGATGGATCTATGCACTAGAGAGATGAAAAATGAACAGAAAACATTCCTAAAGTGGGAGCATGCAGTTTCCTCAGCCAATTTGCTTACACTAGCAGATGTTTTCAGTATTGCCTGTCAAAGGGAAGCAGAATTTTCCAGTGTTGTATTTGGTGGATAGTGTACATAATGCTGCTCTGCAGAGATGCAAGCAGAGGACATTAGACCTAGGAATTTCACTTGATAAAAGACAAATGTTGTTGATATGTAGAAGCTACTCTATTACCTACAGAGGCTATAGTGACCATCCTTAATTATTGAAAAAGAAAGTAAAATGTGATACTGTAGGCAAATTAGAAGATTTGGCTTATTTGCAAAAATTGTCTTTGATTAGTGGTGAAATGAAAGATTTAAATTATGATGTAATGATGCTAATACAATATAAGTGCTGATACAAATTTACTAGAAGTAATTTAGCTAGCTCATAGGAATTATACTTACTATCCTACTGAATGCACTTAGGCGATGCTTAGGAAATTAAACTGTAGAATGAAGCAAATGAAGTGCAAAAGACATATTAAAGGTCTTGTTTTTTGGAGCCTTCCTCAGTGATGTTTTTTACAGTCTGCATCATGTAGTTCTATCAAGTCATTATCAGATACAAAAGGTAAGTTTCTACCTTGATTTTAAAGTGTATTAATTTCATCTTGTTTCTTCTTTATATAAGCATTTGGCTTTCTGTCATAACTTTAGTGTCACAAAATAACCTAGCAAAGTTTGAGCATCTCAACCAGATATGATGGGCCTCATTCCCACACTTGTCCTGTGGATGGGTACTTGTGATTGCGGCAAGAAAGAAAAATTGCATTGTTCAGCACTAAGAAATGCAAAACATCAGTTTGTCAGTCAGAGACACAATTTACACTGGTAAGAGCTTTCCTTAGCCCAGCACAGTGCCACACACTCACAGCATGAGTGGCTCAGAGGTCCCAGCAGATTTGGGAGAGGACCTCTGAGTTTACTGGATATCTCCCCTTTCTGCTTGGCAAATGATGTTCTGATCCCAGGGAAACCAATTGAGCTTGTGAGAGATTCCTGCAGCAGCACTGGTTGTCTGATGCATATGAGGGTCTCACTGGGACAAAGCACAAAATCTGTGTGACAAAAGCCATGAGATTTCATCTGAACTGGAAATCTACTGACAGCCTGCTGTGTGTTTTTCCTCTTGTCTCTCAGCCAGGCAAGATGTTGTTAAAACCAGTCTAGCATGCTGAAAGCAAGAGCGGGGATAAATGTGCTAGGCAAACACAGCCTTCACCTGGGAATCCAGGATCAGCCTGGCTGCCAGCAGAGTACAACATGACAACATGGAAAAGGAATGGTTACAGAAGATGGCACCAGCAGACCTTTCCTATGGGACCATTTAATTTGCCTGGGGATATGGCTTTTATGGTGTTGCAACACAGATTCAAGACCTGAGTGAGCTGAGTGGGCAGAGGTTTTGGCCAATGTTCACACTCCAGAGTGGCTTCTGCTCTGCAGCCATGAGAGTGTGTTTAGCTGAGCTTACAAGATGCCTGAGTAGAGAGAAGACTGTTTATAGACTCTGCTAACACTTAGTCCCCTTGTGCCTCCTCCTTGTCCTAGAATTAGCTATACCAAAGCTTCATGTAGCTGCTCCTGAGAAGAGCCAAGAAGAGCTGTTTGTGCCACGGACAGTGAGTCCTGCTGCAGCTAACTAGGGCTACAAAGAGTACATTTTCATTGTGTCATTCTCTTTAATGAGAAATAGAATATGAGCTAATGCAGGAGATCCTGGGCAAGAGAAAGCTTTATTACATATGAAAACTTCTCAACTTTCCACCCAGTCTATTATGTGAAAAATGAGTCATATTTTTGAATGTGGCTGATAAGAAAAGTTGTGGCTGAGGGACTGTGAGTACAAAGGGAAGCAGATGGACGGGTGTTGGAACATGCTGAACAAACAGCTTACTTCATTTTGTTTATTCTCTTCTAAATGATCAGTCCCTGGATGTTGAGAAAGTTGCATAAAACTAAAACCATTGTGCTAATTCTTCTCTGGTGGCATGCTCTGTATTTCCAGAGAATTACAGCTCTGGTCTTGTAGCAACAGCAACAAAGTGGAAGAAACATCTCTGCCAAACAAAACTGAATAAAACTGTGTATTTCTCTTTAGTTCTTCCTCCAGCAAAAGACCAGTCAGCCTCTGCCCAGCTTCTCCACATTGCACTGAGGGCTCTGAAAGCAATGAGGTTGTTTAGTCATCACTGAAAAACCCTATGCAAGACAGACTGACTGTTACCCAGCTTTGTAGCCAGCCCATGCCAGGCAGCTCAGAGCTGCCCAGATCGGTCCCCAGCACTACTTGAGCAGGTGAACAGTCACCTGATAACAACCAAAAGACAAAGAGTGGTGCTGATATCGGAAATTATCAAACTTTCCCAACCAATTTTAAATTTATTGTTCAATTATTCGTAAGCAGTGCCCATTTGTAGCCAGCACAAATTAAGTTTCCTTTTCACAGACTCTTATTGTTACTTTGATCATTAAATTACCAAAACCTGAAGTTTGCTAAACTTACCCTGGTAAGCTTCAATAAACAAAGCTTGAAAGTCTGAATATCTGGGATCTTGAATTTATGGCCCTTCAAGGACATGTTGGAGTAACCAACAGAAGATACAGAGGAGATTACAACCTGGAGAGTTGGAGATTCCCTGTCTGAAAAAAAAAAAAGATGACAAGAGGGATTAAAAAATGTGGACTCATTACTATGAGGAGTGAGAGACCATGTCACAAAAACATGTAGCCTGTGACAAAGATGATCTTAAATTAATTCTCATTTTTACCTGGGGGAACACTAGTTGGAAACTAATTACAAAAGAAATATGTAATCCTAGCAATTTTCAAGGCTAGAAATTTCATTTATAAATGGACTTTTTTTTTCAATGTATTTATTGCCCATCACAGACACATGGATATTGTCCTGAAATTCTGAGCCAAAAAGAAAAGGGACTAAAGGTCATGCTATGATCTTTTTGAAAATCACATCTACAGGTAACTTTAAATGGCATTATAAAATACAGTTTAAAAAACATCAAACACCACACAAGAAACCATTTCCAAAAGTCAGTAGAATAGAAAATGCATCTACTGAGATCTAATCCCAACTGAGTTTCATCTGAAGAAACATCATTAAAATCCGTACTGAGGACAAAAATTTTAACTTGCTTGGTGTTGGCAGCAGCCAATGCCTGGAAGTAGAAGTTCCCACAAGCCCCAGAGAGAGAGACCTCTGGCAAGTGGAACCCATCAGCCTCAGAGAGAAAGATTGGGAGACCTATGTCCTACATTGTGCAGAGAGGGACACTGTGGTCTCTCTTAAAGTTTCTGCTGACTGTCATTAATGAGTATATTGATATGAAAGTGGTAGAGGGTTATGTGGAAGGACTTGCAGGTTGTATCTTACAGTGGTGTTTGGCCATTGGAAGCAGAGCACCTACATCTGGTCATTCTGATTTTAGAAGGCTGGGGTTGGATTTTATCCAGCTCTTGGGTCAGGGATATTGTAAAAGTATCACCAAAGACAGAAATAGAAGCTTGTTTTGCTTTGAGTTTCTATATCTGTGAGGAAGTAGAGTTCAGCAGAATTCTCAGGATTCACAGAACATTTAATATGTGGTAAACAAAGACCAAAACACAGCACTGTGTGCATGCATGCATACACATGCCAATATATATAAATAACAAGTCTTTGGGAGGCCAAATCTTAAGAGAGAGGTAACCAGATTCATTGGCAAATCCTTCAAATTCTGCACTTTGCCAGTTTGCAATCCTGCAATATCTAACACACAAACCAGAAATAATAACACAAGCAGAAAGCAGCTTCAGCACCATGGTGATTGGTAGGTAGAGAAATGTCTGCAGAAAGGTTTTGAGAAGTACATTACATGGAGAAGACAGAATATACCTGACATGCTGACAAGCTTGCACATGTTAGATCTGAAACACTTTTAGCTATCTGAAGAAAAAAGAAAAAAAAGAGTGGTTTTTTTTTTTTTTTACAGTCACAGTTTCTGAGTGTGTCTTCCTTCGGTTTTAAGCCAGAAAGACACTATTCTTTCCAGTGCCTTCCATGGCTTTTAGATGAAGGCCTTAGAAGGTGTTTGGTGTTTTATCCTGTTCCAGTTCAGTCTTTTCAGAATCAAGAATTGGACCAATTATTCTCTGGGAAGAGCATTAATGCTCCCAGCTGCCATCAGCTCCACAGCTTTTGGAGACAATCAATTTTTCCCAAGGCCTACAGCCACCTTTGAAGGAGCTGGCAAAAACATTACCAGTTTACTGATTCATAGTTAAAAAATAAGAGTTTATTTTACTTAAAGACAGCATTAGATGTCTTTTTCCATTCCAACTATATATTAATTCTCCTCCATTCTCATCTGTATTTTAATGAGGAACTGCAAACAAAGAAGAAAGGACCACAGGCAATTAAAAAAGATGTCATTACTAATTTGCAAAAAAAACCAGCTTGAAAACCATCTGTGCTTCTCCTTTCTTTATAATTCCTTTTAAAATTGCCCCTGCCTCTTCCCCTTCTTCATGCTGCTGTCATTTTTTTCTTCCCATCCATCCAGCCTTATGGCTGACAACACATGAGCTACTAACACTGGATGCTGTTTTATTCTGGATTGCACAGAAAATGAATGTAGGCTTGTAATTTTGGTCTCTGGAAATAGATATGTGTTAGTAGGCTAAGCTGCCGTGTTGAAATCATGCAGTGCTAAAATCTTCAATGGAGGTAATCCCTTCTAGTTTTTTGACAGATCCATTTTTACCAAAAATCTTTTGGCATGAAAAAGAGTGAAATTCTGCCACTAGAAGTTTGTGCCTCCAGACAGCAAAACATTGACTGAGCAACTGGAAAAATCTGCAGGCTCCTTCACCTGGGTTGCCTGGGAGACCTGGTATCTCTCCCAGCTCTCCTGGTGCTGGGAATCGCTGTGTCTCCCGTGCACAGTCCTTGTGTCTGTGGGAAGCTGAAATGCTGGAGCTGCTGTGAAAGGGTGTCCATGCTCTGTGAGCTGAGGAGCTTCCAGGACTCTGTTGGGCTTTGTGCATCCAGCAGGACCCACCTAGGCTCAGGTGTTCTCAGCACCTCTGCTGAGTGTGAATCAGGTGCCAGCTGCCCAGTGGGACTGCACCAGAAAAGGGAGTAGGGATGGACCATTCTGAGATGCACCTCACCTGACTTTAGGGTGGCTGGAGGGGGAGGCCTGGCCTATGGAGCACATGATGGCATGATGTGTATTTGGGAGGTCCAAGCTGTCCTATACAGCGAGTGTGGCACATAGGCTCCTCAACTGGAACCCCCAGCAGATAGTGCTCAGCCCATAAGGACACCTGAACTAGCCTACAGGAAACTTTGGAAAAGGGAAGGAAAACCTAAATTTTTGCTTCTACTTACATGAAGTACTTATTTCAGGCCCAAAATCTGGATTCTTCACACATTTGGGGCCCTCCCCTGTGGGCAGTACCCCTGTGCAGGGCTGGAGGACGTGTGGTTTTGTGAGCAAGGGAAAGGAATACGATGAGTAACCCCCTCCTGCATTTCTGTACTGAAACTGGGCTGTTGTGGAGCCAGAAATGCAAAAGGAGGCAGAGACAGAGGCAGGATGGAGACTGCAGCCCAGAGGGGTTGTTTGCACTCTGCTCTGTCCCCAAACATCTATGCATTTTACCAACACAAAATTCAGAAATAGTCTAGGCTATTAACTGTTAAATATGTGATATGCAGGCAGCATCTTGTGATGAAAGTCTTTGATTCTTCATGATATTCTGAGATGTCTTCTCCAGAATTACTGAAGTTTTTATTAGTAAGAAATGTAATAAACTCCCCTCGGAAGCTGAGTCATACAGTGAATGTTTCTAAAAAATTCCAAGCAGTCACTCCGGATCTAGCTCATCAGGTGCAGGGTGAGTTGGCAGCCAACCTCATTTATTCAAAGCCAGGCTAAAAGCAAAACATAGAATTACTTTATAAAAGGGAGGAAGCAGTACTCTCCAGAAAGCAGGGCGTTTAAGAAGGTGAATGTGGGAAATTACCCAGGCAATGAAGATATTCATATCACATGGTGAAAAAGATGTTCTCAAAATATCTCAGGAAAATAAAATGTGATCAATGTCTTAACTTTTCTGCATGTTTCAGTCTCTGATTTTGTATCTGAGAACAGCCTGCCTATCAGTCCCAAAGTGATTATTGCCACATGCCTTGTGATGGGGATGTCATCAGACTGCTACTGCAATGCCTAAATTAGCCTCTGCCAGTTGCAGATAAGATGCAGTCTGAGTAACTGGGGCAATGCCCAAGTGAAGACAGGACAGAGATGCCTTTTGGCAGTGGTCTCACTGGCTGAAGTGACCTCAGTCCCTGATGCATGTCATGTCTCTTTCCCAAAGGACTCTGCCCACAAAGATGCTAACAAGATCATTCCCTCCCTGCTTTAGTCCATGTGACCTGGGTGAGGAGACACATTCTCTTTCAGGTGTCTACAGTGCCAGCCTCAAAGAATGGGTGGGGTTAGGGAGCACCCAGGAGCCACTCTGCAGGCAGACCTTGGCAGACAAGGAAACAACTGGGACAGAAACCAAAGCAGCCAGCACAAGCACAGCTGGAAGAGAACACTTATCCATGGGCTTAGGTACCACAATGGCTTCAAGAGGGTCCTAATTCATTGTTGTGCAGCACCTTGAAAATTGGTTGGGTCTCTGTTGGGAAGTTTTTTAAGCTGACTTTGTTCTGTCAACTCAAATGCAGGCAAAACCCCAGCTTTTTGTGCCCACCTTGGAGGGCAAGAGAGCTAGACTAGTCTTAGCTAAGCTGGTTTTCTATGTCCTTTTTCAGCTCCATGCTAAAAAAGAGGACACACAGAGCTGTTTGCAGGTCTAAGGATTTGTGAGCTCTGGTGACACAAGTCTTTGTAGCCACTGCACATTGCCACCATGATCCCACATGGGCAGCACACCCAAAGGACTCTTTTGGCTGTTCTCAAGTTGACATGTACAAATGGTAAATAGAAGAGAGATAGAGGAGAAGATCTTTATCCAAAGCACTCGGGGTGTAGATAACTACACATGTGGGTGGAAGAAGGTTGGGGTTTTTTGGAGACTCTCCATCTGCTGTGTGAAGCAGCCATGTGTGGACTCCTGACCTGCTGCCAATATGAAATACAGCACAGCAGCCAGAAAGCACTTGGATATGTCTGGTCCATCTGCACATGCTGACAGCACATACAAGAACAGATATAATCAAGCTTTTGCACCTACAGTGTGTATAGAAACCTATTTCACAACAGCAGTGGGCTCATAGCACCCAGATGTGCAGTCTGCATTGCTCCACTAAGAAGTGGTGAAACTTCAGAGGGGGTTTTCACTGCAGCCATTTGCTCATGGCCTAACAGAGCTCTATCTGCTCCTATAAAAATTCAAGAAAAATTAGTCCCTCAGCTTCTTAACTCAGCCTTGAGATTAACTCAGCTGAATGAGATTATGCACCAAATCTCAGCAGCCTATTTACAATTTTGCAATTTACATCTTTTCTGGGAAGGAAACAAAACAAAGTATCCTCTCCCTAATTCCAAAACATCTTTCACGATTCATGTGAAGATTATTTGGGCATCTCCACTACTACTTTGGGCAACTCTGACTAATGGAAGGTCATATAGAAGTATGGGCCCAAACACAGAAATTCAGAATGCTTCTCAAGACAATGTAGTTGTAAAGCCTCTTTCAGTGAGTGAAAATAATGAAAGACTGCCCTGTGATTGCTAGCACCACTCCTTGAGCTGAGAACATTTCTCTTTTAGGAATATGTAAGATCTTTTAATCAGGATTTACTTCCCTTTACCCTGGTCATGGTTTTTCTTTGGCTTCTGCATTAATAGCACTTAGTTTCTGCATCAAGTTTTTTTGGGTTTCCTTTCCATTAGAAATCCTGAAGTCTGTAAGCAACAGCAAGCAAAAGAAGGAAATACTGAACACACCAGAAGGCTCATGAGATGAGGTAAGACAAGATTTGTCTACCCTCTCTGCTGTAGATAAAATGGTTGCAATGATTAAAATACAACCCACTTTTCTTTCTCATTATTTACAGTTAGGGTATTATTTGCCAGAAACAGTGATAGTTGACCAAACTTCTCTATAACAAAGCTGATGTTGAGAAATTTTTTTGGCAGAAAAAGAGGGTAGGTTTATGTAACTAGGATTGTTTGCCAGATGGAAGATAACAATGAAATTGTGGAGCTGATTAAATGAGCCTTGTTTTTTAACCAGATGAAAACCATGTATTTGGCTTATGGCAAACTTTAAAAATAAAAGGTGCTAAATGTCAGAATATTGTTTTTTTTCTTTATTGTGCATTTAGAAAGGTTAATAATATGCCATGTTTTGATGAATTGAGTGTTAATTCCAAATATTGCATTTTTTTCATTTATTCTTGGTAATGCTGCGCTTGAAACACAAACTGAATATTAGCAAGAAAGCCAGTAGGAACTTTAAAAAAACATGAGAACTTCTGTTTTTCTTGGAAGTGCAGTAGCAAATGCGACTGATCTCTTCTATAGCAGCAATATTGTAATTGCCTTCCTATTTAGGTAACAAACAACAGAGTCAGGTGTCTGGGGTCTTCTTCAGACAAAAGGTTACTGTGAGGGATGCAAAGATCATCTTTTTTTCCTGGCATACAAGAGGTTCTATATAGTTTTCACTTTACATAGCAAAGTAGTATATTTTGATATAACAGCCTGATTTCTCTATTTAACTTTGCATATAGAGAACATCTCATTAAAATTAAGGTGCTGTTTTGCCATTCCTCACATTACAGTGTATGCACTATTTCAGAGCAGCAGATCACTGACCAGCAGTTTGGAAATGGTGAGTTCATTTGCCCCTTTAGAGAGAGTGGAGCTCATGTTTAGCCCTTTAGCAGCAGCACCCCTCCACCACACATCTTCAGAAAGGACTGTGCCCTTCTGTCCAGGCATGGCACAGAAATCCATCCCATTCTCTGCTGAGATGCCTTGATTGAGTGCCCTCTCTAAGAACAGGGCTAGCCCAGGGCTGCTGACTGCTTTATTTGCCTCTCTCTGCACATTCTCGAGCTCCATAACTCTGTCCTCAGTGTAAAGATAAGAACTGTCCACTATGGGAATGCATCAGGATTTTATACATGGTGATACCCTACTTGATGTGCCCCTCATTCTACTGATAATTTTGGTTGCTTCTGCTGTGGTAGCCAACTCAGAACTGACTTCAGCAAATGATCAGTGATGCCTTTCCTGAACGCAACAGCCAGTTTGAAGTTCGTGTAGTTAGGCAAGACAGATTATTTTTTCCCCAGCATGTATCACCTTACATTAAAATATACTAATTATATACTAATTACACCCTTCCAGCATGGCATTTACCAACATGGAGAACTGTCATCTCCAGGTTGCTTAAAACCTCATCCAACTTGGCCTTGAACACTTCCAGGGATTCCATTCCCCCTTGTCCTATCACTACATGTCCTTGTGAAAAGTCCATCTCAAGCTCTCTTGTAGGGCCCCTTTAGGTATTGGAAGGTGCTCTGAGGTCTCTCTGGGGTTTTCTCTTCTCCAGGCTGAACATTCCCAGCTCCCTCAGCCTGTCTTCACAGAAGATGTGGTCCAGGCCTCCTGTCATCTTCATGGTCCTGCTCTGGGTCACCTCCAGCAGGTCCATGAGGTTCTTATGCCAGGGTTTCAGACCTGAATGCAGTGCTCAGGCAGGGTCTCATGAAAGTGGAGGGGAAAATCTCCTCCCTCAGCCATATATGTACACCCATATGTGTACATATAAATATATATATGTGTGTGTATAACATGACCACTGGGTCCCCTTCATCCATTGTCATGACAGCCCTTCAGTGGGTAAGCCATACAGGATCTGCCTCTTCAGAAGACATAATGACATTTTCCTGGAAGACTGGCATTTCAATGAGCTCAGTGCCTTCATTCTTCATTACAGATGCCCCCAAAATGTCCCAGAGGAGGAGATTGGTCCTAGTGGTCAGTAGGTGCCAGGACTGATGACCAGCTCTTGGCCTTGAGCTGCCTTATCAAGGCTTTCTGGTAAAGGAGAGCTGCACTGATGGCACAGCAGTGCCCTGGCACAGTGCCTGATTGCAGTGGTGGGTTACATGCCTTGGCCAGCAGTGCCATGCTTGAGATGCTTTGGGATACTGATATGAGTGCCATCTGGTCACAATTACTTGTTGGACTCTCACTTATCTTGTTGGTTTAATACTTCCTGCCCACATCTGTAGACTGGAGCAGACTCCTCTGTCCCTTTTACTGCACCAGCCATGAAAATATCCCAGCATCTTTGGTTGGGAAGAGTGAATTCCCTGAGTTTTCCTGCTATGACCTTGTTCCCAAGAAATCTTTTGCCACCAAACTCCCCTGAAAGTTCCCAAGCAGCTTTTTCATCATTCTGTAGGTTTACTAAACTTACTGCCAACCCAGACAGCCTTTACCAGAAGCTATTCACTATTTCTTTTTTCTTTAATGCTCTGGTTTCCTCTCCACGTTTGATCTGCCATCACACAGACTTTCCTGCTGTCCCCATTTTGACAAGCCTTCTGCTTTCCAAATGCAGATCCTTTCCTTAGTCTTGGTAACTATTTTACTGATTACTTAAAATGTCTATTTCTTTGGGAATGTAGGCTTGTTGAATTTTCTGTTTGTTTTCCAAAACAGCCCACAAATTTATGTAGGCTTCTTCCTTCTGGGACTGCTTCCCTGCCCCACAATGCTGCTGAGCTCAGCTCTGCTGTGATTGATAGTACAGAGCTCCCTCCACCAAAACCTGCTTGGATGAGGGCCTGTGCAGCACTAAAGATCAAATGGCCTCTTGTAGAGGTAGAATGCCAAGGCAGAATGGCATCTTGTGCTGCAGATTTTTTTTGCAGGCTAATTATTCTAGGAGTCAGGAAGGTGTTGCACATGGACATAACATCTCGTCCTGCTGCAGCACTGCATCTTTCTGAAGACACCCAAACCCTCCCACCATTGCTACCTGCTTTCGTCTTCCTACACTCACTTAATGCTTTCTGGCACCTTTCCTGATCACAATAAGGAATCTGGTACTGCATTCCTACTACTATATTTTTATTTTTAGAGTCTGCCTACAAGAACCCCGTTGTGCTTCTCGTTAGCCACAATATTTTTACAGAGTTGCGAGTTACGCAGTCCCTCCTGCACAGCGCCACTCCTCCAGCCCAGCATCCTACAGCATCATTACCATAAACTGGTCGCATGGCAACACAGGCTCCTATTGATTATCCTTTCTCCTGCAGGTCTCTGAGGTTTCCTTTGCACCAGGGTTTTGGTCTCATGCCAAGCCTGGTGGGTGCCCTGTCTCTTTTTCAGGTTTGAGATCAGTGCAGAATTACCCGTAAGGTTTGGTTTTGATCAGACATTCGAGATAACATGTGCCAGTCTATTGGATTTGTGGGCAGTTGGATCCTGAGCTTAAAATATGACAGGTTTGGGGCATTTCTATTAGTTTAGTGTCTCCTTCAATTAAACAAATCCTCTCTTACTTTGGCTCTATCAGCCCCCTACCTGTCTTGCACACCCATCCATTTGTTAAGGGTGTAAAATTCACCCTAGGCAGGGAATGTCTTTCTCCTATAATCTTACCTAAAATTGCACTCAAACCAGGCTAAGATAAAAGGAAAAAATATAGTCATAATAAATATGTATCATTTATAACATAGATGTAATTTCTAATGAAAGGTAAATACTTATCTACAAACCCCATGCTAATCAAGATGTAAATATTTTTTAAAGATTTCACAGAGATGAAGAAAAAATGAAATTCCCACTCAAACTCTACATCTAATCTACTCATGCAGCAATTATTTCAGGAAAGGCTCTCTTTTTCTTTCTCAGCTGATCTTTTCTTTCTTATGCCAGGGAAATTTTCAGAGCCTCAGGACATGTGTCAGCTGCTTCCATTTGATAGCTTCCATCAGTGAAACTTGCATATAGAAAAAATTTCCTGTTAGAGAATTTCTATCAGAGGAGTCTTGCAGTACCACTAAAGAGAGAATCCCATTTCAGTTTGTCATTTTCTCTCTTTTTTTTTTTTTTTTTTTTGTCCCCAGAAGGCTGTTAGATTTTACTGCAAATCTCCCTTCTTTTGGGGGACACACAGAAAATTCCTACAGGTCCAGTCTCTCACCTTTAACCCATCCTGTTCATTCCTGACCCAGGAGATGGTCTGGACACTTTTGCTAAAAATGAAGTTTTTTTGCCTGTCCTTAGATAGGTCATTCTTTCTGTATATCTAGGAGCCATCTCCTAATCATAGCTGGTTAATAACAGGTCTTGGATTCAAAGAAGTCTAAAATTCTCCCCTTATCATCTGTGGTTGGTTAAGGCAGTCCCACGTGAAATATATCTTTCACTTCACCTTCCTTTCCACATAGATCAATGTGTCAAGACACATCTAACAGGACTGTCTGCATATGAAAATTGCCTGGGTCCTTGTTGGCCCTTTACTGAGTGCAGGCACCATGGTGCTCTCAGAGCTTTCAGTTGACTGGCCTCCAGCTTCTTTCTCTTTGACATCCCATAGCAGTTTGAAACTTGCAGTTGGATAACTTGGAGAGGAGTCTGAGAAATTATTTTCTTGCCAGGGTCAAGGATACTGAATTTTCTCAATTGCACATGCATTATTCTACTTTTAGTCTCGGTCTAGCTGGAAAGAGCATTGAGGATCATTTATGTAGTTAGAGGACAAAATAGCTTAAATGGCTGTTAGCTAGACATTAGCTAGACATTAGCTAGACACCCTCACATGAGGAGCCTGAGCAAAGTGCCTCAGTCCCTGTGCTTGAAGTGCTCTCCCTAGAGTGCAGGGACCAAGAGCTTCTCATCAACTGGATCTTCATCACCCCAATCCCATCCTTCATCCAGATAGCACTGGGCACAAGCCATCACTCAGAGAGCTGAGCAGGGCTTGGAGTTTGTCCACAGTCCAAGTTCTTCAACTTCATTTGACTCCTCTACCTCACAGCTTTCACACACAGTGAGAATGCTTCAACAAGTGGCAGATCCCTTCACTAGTATTTTCGTGTGTTTTGGGGTTTCTAAAGGCAAGGATGCTCGGATCACAGGAAAACAGTTAGAAGGGCTCTTCCCTTTGCTGTACCTCAGGCTGTAATGTTTCCCTGAAAAATGGGGGATCATATTCAATCTGGAGAAAAGCTGGTCTTTGATAGAGAAAGTGTGTACATCAATTAAAAGCCCTTTGATTGCAAAAGATTTGTCTTTAGGAAGAATATCATTTCCATCTCCTCCATGAAGAAAGAGAATCTCAAACAAGGAGGAGATTAACTTTAGGAGCATGTGTTTAGTCAGTCCAGGGCTTTGCTGAGACCCAATATCCATGAAGTTCTCTTTGGGAGCCCAGCCTGGGGTAGTCTTCCCACATTCTCCATCTCAGTGGGGCTGGATAAAAAGACCTGCTGGGACACATCTGGGTGCTATATTAAGAGGCTTGGACAGACTCTGAGACACCACCCTGGAGATACCATGGCCTGCTCTGAATACAGCTCAGGCTCCCACACCATGGCTTCAGTTTGCAGATTAGCTCCCACTTGCAGCACACTGAGAATACCCCACTAGGTAGCTGGGTGTTTCAGGCACCCAAATGTAAAGGCAAATTTACCCTCAATGAGGCTCCACCTCCACAAATAAGTTAGTTTCAAATTGTGAAGCCAGTGAGGTTCAGAAAAAGAGATAGGATGCAGTCGTGTACCATGGGAACATTATCACTCTCACTGGGGCAAATTAAAAGTTTCTTTTTCATGCATCTGGAAATGCCATGTGGTTGTGGTTTTCAGGCTAAAAACTTCCATGCCCAATTTTTAGAATATATTGGCAGATACAAAGAGGGAATTGCTCCCACTGCCAAACAAGAAACAATGCTGACACCTTCCTTTGAAAATACTGCTAGCTGCAGGACAGCTGAGATAAAAAATCAAGAGGTCAGAAAAGAAATAGGCACAAATGAGAAAAAACATATATTTTGAGTGTTTTAGTGGTGACTGGTTTTGATTTGATCGACTTATAACCTCACAGGAGGAAAAACACCTCTGTCTGTGGGCACAGCCCATTTTCTCAGAGGCCATTTTCATTAGGGCTGCAAATGTGGGCTGCCCTGGAAGATGCAGTGTGTGTGTGTATGACTGACTTGTGCAGAACAGCTGAGCATAACAGAGGTTAAGAGAGTGGTACATGAAACAAGGGCCCCACAAAGAGAGACACAGAAAGCCACTAGAAGGCAACAAGAAAGAAGAGACACTGCAAGGAGAAGGGTGTTAAAAAGGGAACTGTGCATAATTAGCACAGTGTTTGCACAGTGTTTAAGGTCAAAATGTCCTTAATTTTTACATGTATCAAAATATTGCTCCTGAAATACTGCCAAAAGCATACTAGAAAAATTTCCCTGGTTCCAAAGGGCAAATTCAATCCTTTTGGCTTTCCATTCTAATTTGAAATGCAGGCCTAGCAGTGGGTAGTGATTTCTTTTCTGATCAGGTTTTGATGTTTCCATGGTAGGTGACTAGGGACTCAAAACTTCCCCACCACAAAATGGCTGACAGCAAGTTGGCTTGTTTTGCACAGCAAAGATCAGAGTCATGTCATTAAAACACACACATAGCACTTCTAAAAGACAGCACTTCTACAGGCTGAGACAACAACCAGTTGCTGTAACACTGAAACTCATTAGAGCTTTCTTGGGGCTTTGTGTCTTGAGATGTGTATTTACTGGGACTTCACAAGTAATTACTTAAGAGTGAGCGCTTACTTCCCACTGTCATCCGCATGTCACAATTTCTGCCCTCAGTGAAATAGTCCCAAATATCCAAACTCCCTGCCCAGCCTGTAACCCAGCACTCACACCACTTCTTTTCACTTTGGCAGAGAAATGGAGACGCTGGCTCAGACTATGAATATTTCCAAGGTGATGCTAAATGGCACCTTCACTAACAGCTCTTCCAACTGTACAATTGATGGCTTCAAACAAGTAATTTATCCCATCATGTATCTCTTTATCTTCTTCCTGGGTGCTGTTGGAAACAGCCTCTCCATTTATGTTTTCTTCCAGACTTCACAAAGGACCTCAGTGAACATTTACATGCAGAACTTGGCTATTTCAGACCTCATGTTTGTGAGCACTTTGCCCTTTCGAGCCTCGTATTTCCTCTTGGGATCACATTGGATATTTGGTGATATCCTCTGCAGGATCATGACTTACACCTTGTACATGAACATGTACTGCAGCATTTATTTCCTCACCGTGCTCAGCGTGGTTCGTTTCGTAGCCATCGTCCACCCGTTCCAACGTGGAAAAGTGACCAACAGGAAACATGCCAGGATAACCTGTGGGGCCATATGGATCTTTGTGCTGGCAGCTGCCAGCCCTCTGTTAAACAAGGGAGTCGCTGGCTACAGCAACCCTGCCAAATGCTTGGACCTCCACCCCTCCAGCACACACAGGCTCCTCATGATGAACAGCTTTGTCCTCGTCGTGGGCTTCGTTCTGCCCTTCTGCACAATCATGTTCTGCTACGTCTTTGCCATCAGAGCGCTGCTCAAGGCCAGGGCTTCGCAGACAAAGAGGGCAGTCTGTCACAGGAAGGCACTGCTGACCATTGCCATCAGTCTCATCCTCTCCCTCATCTGCTTCCTGCCATATCACATCCTGAGAACTGCCCACCTGCTGCACAGCAGCTGCAGCCACGCCAGCCTGCACCAGGCACTGGTGGTCACCCTCTGCCTCGCTGACATGAACAGCTGCCTCGATCCCTTCCTCTATTATTTTACTGCTGAAAATTTCAAAGCAAAAATCAGAAGTTTGTGCTGCAGGTAGCTAGTGAAGAATTGCAAAACAATATATGTGTGTGTGTATGTGTATGGTCCTCATAATATTCAGTGACAGAGGCTGTGTGCCATGCTGCTGGCCAGCCTGCAGCTCTGCTGCTCACTGTCAAGCAGCTCTGGAGCAGAAGTCTCTGGGAGTGAGCTCCTTGTGGGTGACCAAAACTGAGTCAGGATGATCAGAGGTCAGGTTTCGCAGTGTAGATATACCTCTGTTGTTCACCCTCCCCAGGACAAGGCTTTGAAAGGAATTCACCCTGCTGCTGCTTTATTTCTTTCCACCATACTGAGTGACTTGAAAGGGAAACTGCTCACTTGACCACTTCAGTGCCTGTGCCTGAACCTCTCAGCATTCCATTTCCCTGCATGTGCAGGGGTTCAGACACTGTGATTCTGTACACATTCACAGTACCCTGCCAATTCCTCTTGCAAACACTGGCAAAGGGGTTGCACATTATAAATATAGTGCCTCACTGATTCTTTCTACTGAGGTTGACTTAAAAAGCAGGAAGAGAATCAAACAGGACCCAGCACCAGCTCAGGCTGCTCAGAAATCACTAACATTTCTTAATTTTCCACTCTGAGCTATCCACCAAGGTATTCTGCTTAACATTTCACAGGTTGTCAAGTGAGAGAATGATTTCAAGCAAGTGGCATCGCCATGGAGTGTTGTGAGTAAAATGACTGCTGGCAGCGAGGGCAGGATGCAGGTGCCCAGAGCACTGGGCTGCATCTTGTGTGGTGTCAATTCCTTCAAGGGCATTGCAACACTTTGTTTTTGTGCCCAGTGTTGCCAGTGCTTTTCACAAAGCTGAGGCTAAGCAGTTCCATCCCCATGCAGGGATCCAAAGACAAACTTGTAAAATTATTTTGATCCAAAAGGGTAGCTAGGGAGTGGTTTCCTCTGTACAGGTAAATCAGTCTGACACCAAACTGCTGCCAAAGACATTCCCAATCCTTCATCTTCAGTCTCCTCTGAGGAGGAAACTGATCCCTTTTTTCACAGGATTAACTTCCTGTTGGTTTGAGTTTCCTACATCCAACATGAAAAAATGCAACAGGGAAGCACTAACCCAGGTACAGGAGGAAAGATGGACAACAGAGAAGGTGGACTAGAGCTTTTATAGAAAGCAATGGGAATCTATTTCTGTGTGTAGTTTGGAAAATTTCATCAAATGGCCGGCTGTATTTGTAAATCTCTGAATATTTTCTAAAATATGTTTTCTAAAAATCAGACCTAAGTGAAAACAGGCTACAAACTCAGTTAGACTATATTTAGATTTTGGGTTTAATTACCTCATCTTTTACTAAAAACAGACTAGAAGTTTAGTCATATTTTCCAAGAAAGCAGCTGGACTTATATGAAAACTAACAAAAATACTGAAAACCTTCCCTCACTGTGAAATTCAACCAAAGGAAAGTTTCTGCCTGTGAAGATCTTTCTCAGTGCTCTGAACTTTTTATGGAGAAAGAACTCCATAAATTGAGTGTTATTGTTTCCAAACAAAACCAACCAGCAACAAGCTATTTTTAGCTCTGTCTGAAATATGCAGAAAACAAATCATTGCTGGTCAGGTGGAAAAGTACTTGGCAAATCACTGGGAAAGGCACATTTTCTCTCAGCTATCTAAGGGTTATGTTCAATCTATTTCAGTCACTTGATGCTGCCTTTGATATAAGGACAGAGTTTTACCAGAAGTCTTCACTAAAGCACATGTTCCAAATCCTTATTTCAATAATGCAGCAGCATACCTGAGAGCTGACCTAATGATGCCACGTGAACTCCTTGATCCCATGCTGTTGATGAAAAAGGGAATATTAGCAGTAGTTTGCAATGGGAATATGAGATGGTAACTGTGCACATATAGCAGGCACATAATTGGAAGGAAGGGGCAAATTATTTTTCTGTGGTTTTCACCTGTCAGGAGTAGCCTTGAGCAGCAACAAGTGACAAGCTTGAAGCCTCTCATGAGACGCCACCCACTTCAAATACTGCAAGAGAGAATGCAAAAAATTAGCCACAGTCTAATCTCACCAAATGCTTCTGTCTGTATCTGCCCAGTGCATCCGATTGTCAGATAATTTTGCATTTAGAGGATATATGTATTCCACTTATGAGGTCACTTTTTTTGTATTGACCATGCTACAGCTCTGTTGGCAATTGAATTACCTGTCAGACCTGTGTTTTAATAAACTGGATTTACTTGTGGCTGAAGATATGTTTTTTATTGATCGCACGGCTAACAAGGGATCTCCTCTGAGTGCAGGGGAGAAGGAACAAGAAACAGATACTGAGTTTCTGCAAGTGGGCCATCATTTCACAAGACTGAAATGTTCCTGAAGGTGTGAGAACATCCTGCTGCCTTATTCCCTTTAATGGCAAAATAGTGGGGAACACTAGACAAAATATGAGGTGCAGATAAAGTAATAGAATTTTTAAATTATGATTTACTTACAAAAGGTTCAAGATCACCCTTGTTAGGGATCTTCTCCTGAAGTTTCAACAACACTTGTATAACATGGCACATTCCCATTTACTGCCTTTTCTCCATTTACTGCTCTTGCACGTCTCTACTCAGGGAGCTGAAGATTAGGGTTTTCCACTGTGGAAATATCATAGTAAAAAATATAGTTTAAAAAACACCAACATATCTATTCTAAAAAATAAAGCTCCTGACAGTTAAATTGCTAGCAGTGCCTCTAGGTCCCTCGAGGGACCATATTCCCCTTAAAAAGCACATTGATATGTTTCCTCAAATTTCCAGGAGGCAAAATCTAAGAATAGCTATGTGCATAGAAAGTTAAAGCAACAGTAAACTTGTGAGTTTGAAGGAAACATAAGAAGAGGAAATGAAGTCCTTAGGTGACTGGAACCCTTAAGCAGCAGCAAATGATCTACCTTCATATGCACGTTTTCCTGTCATTCAGGGAACTCCTGGTACTTCCAGACAAGGTTAATTTTTCAGTTCAAAGCTATGCTAGAGTCATAGAGAGACAGCAAAAGGAAATGCCACTTTTCACATCAATATTTAAGCCCCAGTTTGAGTGTGGCTGTGATTGCCCGATGAGTGGTGTCACGTTGAGCAGGGGAGCATTACATGACTGTGATCCTCCCCCTCCACTTTGCCCTCAGGAGATCCCACCAAGAGAGCTCTGTCCAGCTCTGGGGCCTCCAACATGGGAAACACTTGGACCTGCTGGAGAGAGTCCAGAGAAGGGCCATGAGGATGGTCAGAGAGCTGGAGAACCTCTCCCATGAGGACAGGTGAGAGAGCTGAGGGTATTTCAGTCTGAAGAAAAAAAGGCTCCAGGGAGATCTTATAACACCTTCTAGTACCTTGAGGAGGCTACAGAAGATCTGGAAAGGGACTTTTGACAATATAGTGATAGTACAAGGAGAAAAGGCTTGCAGCTGAAAGAGGGCTGGTTTGGATTGGAAATTAAGAAGAAATTACTTTCTGTGACGGTGGTGAGGCACTGGAAGAGGTTGCCC
The DNA here is from genome assembly GCF_903797595.1 of Erithacus rubecula. Lineage (NCBI taxonomy): Eukaryota > Metazoa > Chordata > Aves > Passeriformes > Muscicapidae > Erithacus > Erithacus rubecula. The sequence continues at coordinate 69,198,784 of NC_136658.1, forward strand.
AAAGAAACTGTGTATGCTCCACTCTTGCAAGTGTTCAAGGCTGGATGGGGGTTTGAGCACACTGGTCTAATGAAATCTATCCCTGGCCACAGTAGGGAGATTGAACCTAGATGATCTCTAAGGTAACAAACCATTCTATAACTCTATGATTTTATTACTTTTATTTTAATCAGTGCATTATCCCACTAATTTTCATGGTATATCCTCTGCCTTCCTTAACATACAGCCTGGCACCATAGCTTATATTTTGCTTTGGCTCCTTAGTGTGTTAGGAGAAAGGGTGCAGATTTTGCTGATTAGCATCTCTTTCCAAGGTGCCTGTTCCTTTGTGTTACAACAGCATGCTGTGCTGGCAGCAGAGCAGGCATCAGACTTTTTCTCCATCCTAGAGGTGTTGACACTTCTCTTGGTCCTTTGGGATGGGCAAGATAGAAATGGCCTGCTGCTGATAGGAGTGGAAATAAAATCCATCCAAAACAACTAAGTGTTATCACAGTCTAGAGGAGTCAGATGCTGTTTCAACAGTAGTGCCATCCCTGGGCTAGTACTTTGAATTTCTGCATTTTATCTGAGGCAGTTTAAATGATGGCCTATTTAAAAGACAGTGTAAATGATGTCCAAGCACAGATTTCCTGAAAGAGTCCAGTATTGTTTGAGGTGCTTCAGCTTCCTGGCCAGCACTGAGCACGACCTGCCAGGTACTATGACTGTCCCAACATGATCTGCAGTCCTGTCCCTCTCACATATTGTGTTGTGTATACACAGGAGCCTTCCTGGATATCTGCAAAGAGAAGCAGTATATTTAATTGCATTCAGCTGATGTTATGTAGCTACATCTGTTCATCCACCAGCCAACAGCTTAACAAGGCCAAAGAACTTAAGTAACTTTCTTTGTCCCAATTTCCATTTCTGCCTTTCAGAAAAACTGGCCAGAATTCCACCACTGCCTCTCCTTTTGATTTTACAGCTGAAAGGATTAAGCTGCCTAACACAGGGGCCTGGTCACACAAGTCACATTCCTGCTCACAGGAGCAAAATGTGAGCCTTTACTTCTGAAGCTGAGAAATGAAGCTCTGAGCCTTGGTCCACCTCTTGTATTGTGTCACTCAAAGCTGAATGCTCAGAGTGGTGGCTGGCAGGTTTGCTTGTCTTGTTTGCTGTCTGCATTTCCAGATGCTGAGATGCTGAGCATGCTAACTATTGCATGATTGTCTTCTGGGCAGCCATGGCAGATGCAACTGGGGATGATTCACTCAGCATGGAGCTGTGTTTTGTTACAAAAATTTCGGCAAAGGAACCCCTGAAGAGGGGATCTTTGTTCTCTGCAGATTTTTCTTACTTTATCACCAGATTTCAGTTCTGGAGGCAAGGAGCCTGACTGTCTCTGGCAGGCCAGCTCCAGGACCCTTCTGATGTCCTGCCCAAAAAGCCATCCATAACAGAGAGATACCTTCTTGTGTTTAGTTTCTCCTTGCAAACAGTCTCTCACCAGAGTTTCAGGATGTTTAAGGATGTTTTGCTCTTTGATGAGATACTCCTTACACACTGTAAGTTAACTTCTTTTTTGGCAACTACAAGGACAAACAATCCAGAAGGAATGCGAAAAATTATCCAGTTCAAGGACCAGCCATCATACATTTTCCGATCTTTATTACTGCAGCTGGAGCAATCTCTTCTGGTGGTCCCTCACCATTAAAAAAGAAAATATAAATGCAGATAATGAATGAGAATATGGTTCAAAAACCAGTGTTTTCAGGTAGAATTATTTTTTTCTTTTCTTAATTTTTAATCTCACTCACCTAACCACTGAAGACATTGAATCTCATAGAATTTCCCTGGTAAAGCTGCTATCAGCAGCACAGGCACCTCCAGAAGTGGAGGTGGTGTGTGGAGTACCTGGCTCGGTGCTGTTGCCCTGGCCTTTCACAGGCACACAGTCTGTAGAGCTGGGAAGAAGGTTGCCCTTTGGCCAGCCAGGGCTGTGAACCTTCCTACTGCCTGGGAACAGTCCAGATACACCTGACTCCACACCAGCAAAAACCCAGCCCTTGCCACACCTGTGTGTCCTGCTTGCCATGGAAAGGAAATCCAGGTGCAGAGACCAGATGGGAAGGACATGCTCCAGCAGGTCACCAGCAAGCATGACACACCCAAGGGATGTGTCTGGCCATACCACCTCCACTGATGTGATAGTGCCAGGCACAATTCCAGATTGGCTGCTTCCCAGTTCCTTTCCCTTCAAATCCCTCATGGCATTCTAGTTACACCTGAGCTAGCTGGGCTATGGAGATGAAAGTAGGCCTGGGAGATGTAAGAGTGGATGGGCATATAGCCCAGTTGGGAATGGCATAGGGACATTTGCCCCATTCTCAGAGGAGTGGGACATTCAAGCCAATGCCCAAAGACAAAGGAGCTGATGCCCAGCTGCAGAACCATCTCTCATTGTGGCATTTACTGTCAGGGCCATCCCAGAGCAGTAGCAGCCCATGCTCTCACAGGGAGAATCTATCTTCATGCTTGCAAGGAGCAAGAGAAGCTCAAGGACTACTGACATGGTCTGTGGTGTCTCTTGCTATTTTCTGACCATCTGATCAGAGCTTGCATGGTCTGTCTTTCTGGAGGAATCCTGGAGACCTGATTCAAAATCAGCAAAGATCAGCAGCATAGGAGGACATGACATGGGCAGCCTGGCATGGGGAGGAGACCATGTTCTTTGGGTTGTGCTGTGGGAGAGAAAAATTATGGAAATGCTGAATGTGCTTCAGACACCAATTCCAGTGATGCACTTTACACTGGCAAGGGTCAAAACATTCTTATCATTGAAAAGTGTTATTGCTGTCGCCCCACATGATATCTTGGAATTATCCAAAACCATGAAAAAATCAGGCCCTCAAAGCCACCATCCACCAGAGAGATGTCCCTTGGCTTTAATCAAAGGCACTGCAAATGCCCGTGGAGCTGCTCCCAACCCATCACCAATGGAGCAGACACCATGGTCACCAGCACGCTGAGGCAAAGACAGAGCACATCTAAACAAGCCTTTCCCAACACCACTACCAAAATAAGGCCTTTTTCCCTGAATAAGCCATCAGTAAGAGCTTTCAAAAGCCACAGGATCTCTTACTGAAAATCCTTAGGCTGTTTTAAGACATCTAGAGCAAGACTGCACACAGGGCTGCCCACTCAGCCAAGCTAGCAAGATTGATTCAGAGAAACTCACTGATAAAAGGAAGCTGCCAAATCAAAATCCCCCCTCTTATGCCTCTCCTGGTCTAGCATACCTTGCTGTTTCCACCTCTACAGTCTGTACCCCACCTAAGGACAGGGCCCATGTGAGTGAGGTAGTTTTGGAGACAGTTTGACATGTTGACAGAGGATTTGTACCTGATCAGAAGAGAAGGGACAATGACAGCAATCATTCCTGAGCTGCTTGTCCATCAAGAATACCCTGACACCTGCCCATCTTCCCTGTCCCCCTCTCCACTCAAACAAATACATGACAACTTTCTTACCTCAAAAGTCCAATGGGCAGAGAACCAGAGGGAAAATATTGAGGTGAGCATGGATACACTGACAGATGCATTTTCCATAGGGAACTAGGATTGCTTAGTGAAAAGAAATAACAGTCAGGGCATGAATGCCAGAGACTTTCTCAGAAAGCTGCAAAAATCAAGAAACTTGGGGAACCTCTATGAGGAATCCTATTTATAGAATATTTATACTGTATATATTTCCAGGAATTGGGAGGAGCTGTTGACTCCCTTGAAGGCAAAGAAGCCTCATAGAAATATCCTGACAAAATAGAGGGCTGGGAAATCACCAGCTCTATGAATTTTAACAAAGACAAGTTCTGGATACTGCACCCAGGGAGGGGCAAAGCTGGATGTATGGACAGACTGGGGAATGAGGGTCTGGAAAGCAGCACCTTGGGAAAGCACCAAGGGTTTCTGATCAGTGGCAAGTTGAAAAGAGCCAGCAGTGCCCTGGCAGCCAGGAGGGCCAGCCCTGTCCTGGGGTGCACCAGGCTCAGCATCACCAACTGGGCAAGGGAGGGGATTGTCCTGCTCTGCTCTGAGCTGGGGCTGCCTCACCTCCAGTGCTGGGGCAGTTTGGATGCCACAATATAAACAAGACATTGAACAATTAGAGAGTGTTCAAAGAAGGGCTACAAATGTGGTGATGAACTTTGGGAGGAAGCTGTGTGAGGAGCAGCTGAGGTCCCTTGGTCTGTTCAGCCTGGAGGAGACTGTGGAGAGATCTCATTGCAGTTACAGCTTCATTGTGAAGGGCAGACACTGTTCTCTTTACTTCTGTGCTCAGTGACAGGAACTAAGGGGATGGCAAGAATCTGAGTCAGAGAGGTTTAGGCTGGATATCAGGTGGCTGGGCACTGGAACAGCTCCCTAGGGAAGTGTCCACAGCACTAAGCTTGACAGTCTTCAATGAACAATGCTCTCAGGCACATGGTGTAACTCTTGGGGTGTCCTGTGCAGGGCCAGGAGCTTAACTTTTGTGATCCTTGTGGGTCCCTTCCAACTCCAGGTATTCTGTGATTCTGTGTTCTGTGAATAGAAAGTCATGGCCAAATCTCCATTTCAGAAATTCATCTATTTTGAACTGCTGTACCAGGAAGGAGCCTCAGAACTCACAAAGAATCTTGTCTCTGTTGCTTGGATTGCATCTCATATCCAAGAACTCTCTTTGTGTTTCACACACATACATTTCAAGATATTTAATTTCTGGCTTGTAACATCACCATCACACAGTACTGTAATATACTTTCCTTCAGAGTGCCATCCTGATTCCTTATTTCTTCAAGCAATCAAGTAACAAAGGGAAAGACAGAGAAAATTTTGGGTTGTTGCTAAATTATGTTAGTGCCCTGGAGATGCCAGAGGATGGATCCAGGCTCTTCTCAATGGCCCTAAGCAATAGGACAAGAGGCAACAGTCAGAAACCAGTGCACAGGAATTTCTATGTGAACATGAGGAAGAACTTCTTTGCTGTGCAAGTGACCATGCACTGGAACAGACTGTCTAGACAAGTAATCTCATTCAAAATACTCAAAAACTACCTGGACACAGTCATGAGTAACATGTTCCAGGTGAGCCTGCTCTAGCAGGGGTGTTGGACAAGGTGATCTCCAGGGGTGCCTTCCAATCCCATCCATTCTGGGATTCTGTGATTTATTAGTCTTAGATTTTATACTTTGCATCCAATAATTAAAGACAGCAGCAGAAAAATAAAATAATTAAATAATAGTAAGTAGGAGAGTTATATGTATATATACATATATATATATATATATATACATACATACATGCATACATACATATATATATACATACACAAATGCAGGAACATACACACTCTCATATTTATTTATTTATTGAATTTTTTTTCTAAACATTTTTATGTGTTTGTATGTGTATGTACATGACCATGGATTTTAATTTGCAAAGTCAATGAATACATATTTAGCAATTAGTATAAAATCTCTCAAAACAAATGTTTTGTATAACCCCATTCCACTAATATCTCAGTAATGGATTTTAAAAAATAATATATTTATTCAGAACTAACACTGCTTCATCATGAAATTGTAATGTAGATCTGAAGTATAAGTTCTCTAAGTGATGTATCAAAATTCATACCTGCTCTGATAAGCATTCTTCAAGAGAGGAAACCCAAATACCTCGTCTTACATCTTCCTAAATTTTTCTTGACATCCTTATTATAAGAAAATTTCTGCTTCCAGTTTCATTGTGACTCTCCCTTAGGCCTGAGGTGACAGGTAAAACCTTTGACATGCTGTCTTTTTTAAGAAGTTGACAAGCTGTCTATTTTTCACACTTGGGAAAACCATGTGGAAAAGATTTCAAAAATCTCTACTGACAGCTGTGAAATTAAGAACAGGATTTTGGCCTGATGCTGGTGTAGTAAAATAATGTTTCTTACCCTGTGGTGTGCAGACTGGTGGGCTCCACAGATTTTTCTCAGACCACAGTGTGTAAGAAAATACATCAGATCTGTTGTTAGTCAGATCAAATGTGCTGTTGGAAGGTTCACACCTTGAGAGGAAAGCAGAAAGCTGTCACAAAGCATAATTCCCAAATGTGGGCATGTCCCTTCCCAAAATGCAAACCTCTGTGTTCTGTGCAAGCACTACCAGCATGTGTAAACAAGAGTGGAAGAGCAGCAAGGCTGACATTGTGTTTTGAGAAATTCTGCAAAGTTCCTTGGGAGATCACTGCACCTTGGCTGGGGTCCTGAGCATTTCCATTTGCATGAGGAAAGGAAAGAGATCTAGCAAAATTCAAACCCTTCAACATCCCACTAAAGAAAGTAAAAGGTTCCTATTAAAATATTTAGGATTAAACCCACTCTCTACCATCAAAGGCAATGTTCCCAATTACAACTAATTTATCATTGTGGCAGGCATCAGGAGAATTCCAATCTTTAAAGTAGAATGAAGTGATGAAAATGTAATACCCAAAAATAAAGCTGAAATAAAATGATATTGAAGACTCATGAGAAATTGAAATTGATTTGAAGGCCAATATAATCTTCCAATAGAAGACAGTATTACATCTTCTTCTCATACACAAATGGATAAGAAGCAATCAAATTTTATCATTTCAGAAAAGGTGTACTATAAGTGTAGGTGGTAAGAGAACAGAGTCAGATTGTTCTGCTGCTCTGGGGACTTTTGGTCAGGCACTGTGGGATTGACCAGCTGCCTCTAGCAACTGTGGAAAAATATAAAATAAGATACAAACTGCACTGATGCTAGATTTTCAAACTCCAAGCAGAGTATTTTGTAAGTGTCCAAACCCATCGAAACATAGAAAAGGATGTTGATAATTATCTTAATTTATTTTGGATGAGATAGGTAAAGAAGTAAGTTTGAGTAAGAAGAGAAGTGAGTATGAAGAGCATAACTCTTAAGAAATTCAAATTCATAAGCATGAAGTTGTGTCTTGATGTGGCCAGATGCTCTCCCGAACTGAGCTAAGCAAGATTTATTAAAATTAGTCAGCTAATTTAGACCTCAATATTTCTGTACCATACTGTGGTGTACAATAAACCTATATGAAATAGGTGTCAAGACAAAGTTTGAGCTGTGACTGTGTGGAAATCCACAAGACAATGCCCTAAAGAGCAAGGATTTCCTTTTCACAAACCATATTAGGATAGAAGTCATAACAGTGCAAGGTTCAGAGAAATGTAAAGAGGTCACATAGTGAGGATGTGGACTTAAAGCATCCCAAGTACTTCTGTCCATGGTCAGCTGTAAAACTCCAGTGAAGGAGATTCACTTTGGATAATCTTGGCTGGAGATGCATGTCCCAAGCTGGAGGGCTGTGGAGGAAGCCCCAGTATGTTTTAAGAAAACATTCCAGCACATTAAACATGGTGCCATTTCTTAACACAGAATTCCATATTGGACCTAATTTTCCCCACATCCTTGGTGTAGGAAACCAGCTCCAGCTCCTTAGTGTTTCCCCAACATATCCCATTGCAAGAACTGCTTCAGGCTGGCTCTTCCCCTCCAGATGGATTTTGCTCTGTCCTTGCAAAGGTTGACTCCTTTTTCCTTGCTCTCTGCCCAGGCTGGTTGCCTGCAGCATGGCAGCACTCACTCTGCCAGCCAAGCATCCCTGTCTGGTGGACAGATCCTGGCTCAGTGCTACAGTCATCCAAGGTGTCCCCACCTGCTCCGTGAGTCACCCTGTTCCATTCCCTTTAATGGCAGCTCAGGGTGATTAGTTCCATCCTTTTCTTCTGTCTTACAAATAACCACACTTGGGCAGACACATCCCATCTTAAATCTTCCAGTTCTCACTCATGAATACTGCAGGGGCACAGCACTGGAAGAAGTTTTCTGGGAAATGGTGCATTTTGCTGGCAGCACCATCACCACATGTCCATCTACACAAACTAATCAGAGCTGCCTGAAAAGGGTTACACTGCTTAAGATTGCTTTGACACTGCTTTTCCAGGTGACAGTGCTTTGATGGTGAGAAGTAACTTTCTAATTCCCACTCTCCTGTTTGACTCTCTCCCGTGCTTTGCAAAGCTGTTTTTCTCCATCTAGAGGTTGTCTGCCAGGCATACTGTTGAGGGGATACATTTTTTGTTTCATTTTTGCTAGGTTAAACGTGTCACATACTCTTGGCACAGTGTCTCCATTTGCTTTGATCATCTTGATCATCCTCCATTTGAGGCTGAGTGCATCTTCCTGGTCATGCATGTTTAGAACTGTACACGGTGTTTCAGCTCAAGTGAAAGAAAAATCAGCAATGGCCCTTTTTCTTCCTTGTCAATAAATTACTTGACTGGTGAATCTTCAAACCACAGTGGATTTCCTCATGTTACATCATATTTTGGGACTCATATTTGCCCTGTGGCTACCTAGCATACTTCTATACCTTTTTATTCTCCATCAGAGAAAAAATCTTTTGTCTGCGTTTTGTCATTGGTCTTTATGGCAGTTCCTACACTGCTGGATAAAGATGAGGACAAGAAGCCTGGACCAGCTCACACCCACACTGTAGAAGTGTATTGGATAGAACCAGCTAACATCCTCCAAAATGGAGCTGGGAGTGAAACAACAGTGTGCAGAAAAGCAGATAATCAGCCTCTGGGCTTAGCCTGGTTCTCTTTTATCTAGTGATGTGGACACACTCAATGAGTCTGTGGTTTCATGATTTGCACTACTAAGGTGCTCCTGATTCCCATTTCCCACAGGCCTTTTAAGAGGATGGAAAACTGCTTTCCTTTAAATTCTCTATCGTATGCCAAAGCTTGGTGTTAGGATTGTCAAAAATAAGGTAAAAAAGGGTGAGCTTTGTGTCTGATTCTGGAGGATCCACAGTCCAAGGTCCTTCAAGTTTTAATGTCCTTCCCCCAGCCCTACTTGCAGTGACCTTTCTGAAGAGAAGAATAAACATCTGTTAGTTTTTATTGGACTCATTTTCCTGCATCTCTTTTGCACCTTCTTAAGTAGCAGTACTGACTGCTGGTCATTGGGTACTCCCCCACTTGAGGGAGATACTGAAATGTTTTTCTTCCTGGTGACATCAGAACATGTGAATGTCATCACACCAGCTTAAGGAGCCTGAAATGGTTCCAATCAGGGATAGGTCTATAAAATATTTTGCAGGGAACAGGTTGCTGGCAAGATCACAGTGATCTACATGGTCAAGTGGGACTTGCCCATCAGCTGTACCAGCATGCACACACACAAAAAAAAAACCAATGTGAAGAGAGGGAAGCAGAGAACAACAGAAGCAGGAAGCGAGTGGTGAGGAGAAAGGGATAGGAGAAAGGGAAATAGGAAAGAAAACAAAAATAGAAACTTCTTAGAGGTATAACCCATCATAGCATGAGTCAGCTTATGGCATCAGACCTGGACCTTTCTCACAGGTCCAGGAACAGTTCTCTTTGCCTTTCCTTATTTCTGTCAGGTGAGAAATGGGTGCCAGTGTCTGAATGAATGGCTTGCCCCAGAAGAGGAAGTGTGAGGAGTCAGCCAGGCAGACCCAGGTTCCTTGCTGCTACTGCTGGGAGAGGGCCAGGACCTGGCCTCAGTGAGGAGGATCAGAGAAAGATGATGTTGCTAAAATGAATACCCTGGGGAGTAAGATCTTTGTACCAGACTGAATTCTGAAAGAAGCTCCTTGGTTATGTGAGTATGGCTATAATTGTGTTTTAGTGCTAACTTCTGGCATTATGCAAACTTATGGCTTCTGCAGCCCCCAAAAAAATGGAGTGGGGCACAGACCCAAGGAAAGGCAAAGGGAAGCAAAGGGAAGGAAAGCATACATTGGTGTGGACATGAGGACTAGGAGAAAAAGGAGAAACAGTGGGAAATATGGAAATGTAGGAGCAAAAGAAAAGGCACAGAAGAGAGAGAAGAAAGGAGACAGAAAGAAAATCTTATTACTGAAGTCCAAAGAAGGAAAGCCATTCAGTGACAGAGAGGAAGACACATGCTGCAATTAGAGTACCATGGAAAAGCTTAATATACATCAGTCATGCTATGACTGTGACATAAACCCTAAAAAACTCAGCACTTACAGGCTGCATTTTTGGGAGGCAGAAAGGGCAAGAGGGTCTGAGACATCAGTCTAAAAGGGTTTGCTCACATGGAGCAAAGAGAAGAGTTTTAGCATGAGGGCCATGTGAGCCATGTTGCACCACTCTGAGTGAAATAGGAGAACCTGGACCATTCTCTTTAGTGGTGTAGAGGTACAGACAGAGACATCAGGGGAAGGTTTGGGTTGGGGTACTGGTTGCAGTAAAAATGTCTAAAATAAGGAGAGTTGAAGGTGCCCTGGTGCACTGGCAGCCCTCTTTGTACTGTGGCCTTTGCTCTTCTGCTCCAAGCAAACTCTGTTACTTCTCCATCACATGGGTTTGAGACACTCACTTAAATGTGTAGCCTTTTTATCCTCCCACAAACAAAATGCAACAAGTACTATGAAAACCTGTATCATTCAAAACAGCAGCTGCAACTCTAATATTTCCATTCTTAAACAGAAACTGAGGAGGTTTTTATCAGTGTTTGAAGAATTTCAACTGAAAGTAGGGCCCTGGGAGTACCAATAATTTTGCCTTGTTGCACCAGTGTGTAAATTCTCTGTAGTGCCACAGAGGTCAATGATGCTCCAGATTCCTACAAGTGAAACTGACTACAAAATGTAAGCAGCCTTGCAGTGAATAAAAATAAATAAAAATGAAGCAAATTCTGCCCCAACGCATAGACTTTCAGATCAATGCAGCCTGACATTCCTAAACGTGATTTTTCAGTGAAAGAATGCAAGTTTTTAAAATGCAGCCATCACATAGCAACAGGCAGAGCAAGCACATAGAAGTAAATCCCTACATACAGATGACACCACCAAGCTCTTTAAGAGATAAACTTTCACCTCTCTGAGCCAAACAAAAGAAGACTATTTTCTTGCTAAAAATACACTGCAGCAGCAAATTGCATACACTCAAGCTACACATTAAAATGCAGAGAGAGCTCTCTGGATTTGAGGACAAACATAGCCCTGTGTCAGCACTGGCTGATTTAAGGCTGTTAAAGTAATGGTCTTAAACAATTAAAAATATCCACTAGTCCTGTCAAGATGCTCTGCTGTGCTTTTCCATCTCCCACTATGCTAGAGCAATTCCACAGTGATGAGCTGATGGTGATGCACTGTGACATATGAGAAAGTAGGGCTGAGCTCTGAGATATCCAGTCTCCAGTACTCCAGATAAAGGACAAGAGGAGAGGTGGTTGCCAGCAATCAGAGTCCTTGAACAGCACAAAACATGGAAATGTCAATGCATCCAGAAAGATAAAAAGAACTGAAATTCACAGCAAAGACTCAAAGCTCATAACACATTTCAAAAACATAGATGGTTCAGGATGACTATTGAGGATGAGCATTGTGTTCTCCCGGGCTAGAGAATCAACATGTGTTGGCTTGGATTTATAAGCTTCTTGTTTTATAAAATTATTCCATATAAGTTCTCACTGAAGAGGAACTGTACCCAAGCAGCTCCTTGTAAAAATGGTCCTGTGCAGGAGCAGGAGATTGAGATGGTGTGATGTTATCCAGTAAAAACATTCAGAGCTGACCTTGGCAGTCTAATCCATGGCTGTCATGAAATTTGGACCCAAAACAGCTGGGTGAAGGTGCTGTGGGTATCCTGAACACCCCAGGTTTCCTCCTTGCCTGCTTGCATTTCCAAGGATATTAAATACCTGAAGACTGTGAGACCAGAGACCTTGCTGGCAGTCTTCCCAGCAACCACTGTCTGAGACATGGGAGATTTTTATGGTCAGGCTTAATTTCTGAGGATCTCTGTCCAGTTGTGTATATCTTTAGCCTTGCTTTACATAGAAATGGAGCAAAATTGGTCCTTCAGTGAAGTGGCTGCCAGAGGCACGAATAATGTGACCTCCTACTTAGATGACAACCCCCTAGCCTGACATGGTTTTCTTTACTTCATATACCTACATAAATACATAGATAAAGAAATTGATTCTTTGTGCCCTATCCCTAGACTTCCAGGGTTTGCAGCAGAGGCAAGGTCCACAGCACTCTGTCAACCAAGAGCAGCAAAATCCCTAGAGCTCCCCACTGATAGCAGAAACAGGAGCTTGACAACTTAGAAATCCCCAGCATGCTGGGATGTTTTCGGGGCTGAGCTCCCTCAGCTGCCTTTTCAGGGCTATTCAGTTTTATATCAAGCTCCTGGAACAACAGCAGCAGAACTGGACTGAATGTGGGGGTCAGGTACAAGAAAAAGGAGCTGCACAGGCAGGCAAGACCCGTTTGTAAAGGTTGCTGCAATTAATAATAACCAGTTTTAAGGTTTATGGCTTTATTACCTGTGACTTTGCCTGTAGGGAAATCTAGGGTTAGCTGCATCAGCTGTCACTGAGTGCAGCTAATGTGAGAGCTGCTGACATTGTTCTGGAGGGAGAAAACATATTTTTCACTATATTAGTGATGGATTTTTAAATAGCCCATTAGCTGGGAAAGCACCCAGGTGAATAAAGACTTTTCATTAGAAAATGAAGTGATCAGGGAGGAGAAACGCATTGTTACAGTCACTTCTAGGGTCATTTTGTTCTGGTGCTTTCAGCCATGCACAAAGAAACTCTGCAAGGAAAATAGAGATTAAATGTGTAAGGCAATGAATTATTGGTTATCACAGACAAATCCCATTACCCACAGACTACAGCCTGGAGGGAAGAGGAGCAGAAGGAGATGTTAGGAAAAGAGTTGAAGGAAATATCCTGAATTGGTCATGGGCCATTCCTGCTATCTACTCACACTTAAAGATTGTGAAGATACTCATGGGTGCTCCTCAGCTGCAACCTCTTGTAAAAGATGAGCCCATCTAATGGATATTGCAGAGGGATCTGAGCACCTGCTACAGCTGGTAACTACATCTCAGAAACTTCCAGAGCTGCCAAAAGCAGAGGACTCAGGAGATGAATTGATGGTGTTTCCCAGCAGCCCCTTTTGGGACAGTTTTTTTCCTGCCCTGCCAGTACCACCATCAATTCTGCTTCTCCCCAGGAGCTCAGCCCTGTAAGTGCTTGCTATCATCTGTATTTTTACTCTGCTTCACTATAAAAACAAAGTTAAATGACCATTCCATCAGCCTGTCATTTTCCTGCACCAACTTCTGAATGTGCAAGCCAGTTATGACCCCATTTGACAATGGAGGGGTGAAGGTTTTAAGAAACAGTTCTTTATATTAAAGGCATATATGTTTTATATACTGGGGAGATGAGAGACACCCACATCCACTGGCCCACAGAACAAAAGGCTGCCATCACTTGTCTTCCCAGTTAGACATTCTCTTAGAGTAAGGTACACAAAAGGGTGTAGGATTTGTGCACCAGGAACAGGGCACAGGAATCTGTAGGTGCCATGGTAAAAAGCTAGAGATTCAGTCTTTCTTCCTATTATAAAACATCTTGCTTTCCCACAGTACTAGGAAAAATGATTTTTTTTTTGGTAAAGAATTAATGGGTGGAAAATCAGGATGTATTTCTGTTCATTTGGGGTGCCACTGGAAGGGTTTCTCCATAGGGATAGTGTAATAAGGTCACAAATCCTTCCCTTGCTCACACACATCCACAGTCATACATGCACATGCAGTGAACTAAGGTCTCATGAGTGGCAGTTCAAAATGTTTTTCTCATCTGTGGTGTCTGGTTGGAGCCAGACACATCTCCATGTCTCACCCCTTCAGCATGCCTCTGTTTGTTCCAGCTTACAGACAACTGCCCACCCTCCAAGGACCAAACTCAAGAACTCAAGAGAAGAATTTGTCTGTGATCTAAACAAAGGGACTAATCAATAAAGCCAGCTAAGTTATCCACCTATTATTAACAGGATACTTGATAATTTACTTGATCATTAGCTTGAAAACTTGCTATATGCTGAGGAACTCACTGTTCCAGATCATACCACACCCTATAGATGAAATGGCACTAGAGTTGAAAAGCTGCTGCTGCAAACCTTGCTTTTATAAGGGGATTTCCTGGGTGTTGAATAAACTCTTATAAATGTCCACACACAAGTGCACATCACCTCCTTACACCAGGAAACTGCTTTGCCAGTCATGAGATGTAAAGAGCAGAGCACAGAGAGCCACACCAAGGGCATGGCTGAGCACTGGAGCAGCAGACAGCCATTTCCCTGGGCACCTACCACCCACATGGACTGACACAGGGGAAGTCTGAGAAGACTGGAAAAAGTTGTTGGGCAAAAGTTTTCTCACATGAATTTACTTCCTATTGCATAGCTATCTCAAAACTACCATCCTAGGACAGGCATGAGACAAACCTGGTCTATCAGAGACTTTTCACCAGCACAAAGGAAGTCTCTTAGGTATGAGTCCATTCCTAAACAAGCCTGATGGTCTTGGTCACTTGCTGGTCTTGGCAGCTGTTGTTTGGGGCTGCCACATCTCAGGGTGCAGGGAAATCCCTTTCTCAACAGATCCACACACACTCATTGCTCTCCTACTGTCACGCATAGCTGGGGTAGGATGCAGATCAGTCTCTGTGTCAGTGAGTTGAATTTTCAACAGTGGTGCTTCAAGGCTCAATTCAGCCACTAATATTTACTGTCCCTGAGTGATCCTTCAGCATGATCACAAGGCCAAGAGACATGATAATGAACCTTGGGGCACCCAAGGGCTTCCCAGGGTATGACAGATGCTAACAGAGACTCCCCTCTCACTATTGCTCAGTTCAGGGGCTCATGAGGCTCCTCTGGCTGTACCAACATGGAACTGGGTTTCAGTTGTCTAAATATCTCTACAAATATGTAGTCAATTTGTGGTGTCAACCTGATGCTGATTTAAATGGTGCAGGATATCTTTTCTGTCCAGTGTAAGATGGCATGGACCCACTGTAATCACTGTGTCCTCTCTGCCAGCTCTGAGAAGGTGTCATGGGACCACAGGGCCTCTCAGAGGCCATCAGGTGATAAGATGCACCTGGCTGGAGCTGGCATCACAGACACCCAGCTGGAAGAATCCAAGCTAGACCTGGATCCCACCCCAAATATCTAAATCACAATGAAATTTGTGACTGCAACTTCTTCCCCTGGGTTTTCAGTACAGTTTGATCAATATCAGCAAAGCCTCAAATCAACTCACAAAACGCTCACTCAAGCACTTTTATTTGTCTCCCAAATTGAAATCCACCAAATCAGATTAGTAAATTGAGCTATTACCTCCTAAGAAAAAAGGGTTTGGCATTTGCCCATCCAGGATCCTTCCCTGGTAGTTTGATGAGATAAGCATGTAATAGCAATAAAGTAACACTTTATATTTCAGTGCTGCAACTGATCACTGGTATTACATCTGTACAGGTAATTGCTTTAACATTGATGACTACAACCCACACTGCTCTCTCTGCACAAAGCACCTACTGCTTCTACCCATGCTGTGTTCCAGGTAATCAAATAAACTAATAGAAAATAGCTTTTGCCACACTAGTCCTGTGTTCCTTCCCTGCTAACTCTTCTGTATCTGTTATTAATAAGCATGATAATGGGTGCACACCAATATCAGGTTTTATGCTCTTAAACCTGTATGCTTTCTGCTAAAATTTTGGTTCTAGTACTTCATGCTACTTACCTTGCTCCAAAGTTGCTGCCCAACAACTGGGGTTAGTTCAGTATTCCAGCACAGTCAAAACCCAGTGGGAGATCTTTATGTGCAACTGGTTTTGGCAAAATCTCTTTCCTCCAGTGAGCTTCTGAACTGCTAAGTTATGACTCTGACAATCTAACATAGCAAATCCATTCCTGTCTCATTTGGGATGTTCATAAGGACTTAGGAGATGCCAGAAATATGCACAGGGACAAGCTACAGTGCTAATGCCTTTAATATGGAATATGACAAAAATGTACATGGGAGAAACTTCTACCATCTGGCCTGCTTAAGGGCAGACAGTCTTGGTTCTAGCTGCCTCTGTGGCCATGCCTAAAAGTCCTTCAAGGTCAGAAAGGATAGGCTAGAAGTATTTATTTAGAAATATTTAGGAATTTTAAGCATTGAGAGGATTAATGTCCTTTCCATCAGATAAGCAAAAAATAACTAAAAATACATAAAGATGTTGAAGTGTGGTTTGTTTTCAGAAGAGACAGGTGGGTGAAAGACCATATTGTGCCACCTGAGTGTGGACCTGTGTTATCCACCAGGAGGGGGAGGTGGGAGTTTGACAGCATCTGTATGGCCATTGCAACTGGGAGGGACAAGATGACAGCCCAGAGATGGCTCTTGTTTGTCAAAGGCTGAGCTGCTTTAAAAAAAAAAAAAAAACAATCCATAGAGCCTGAAGGAAGGAGAAATAGCCCTCTGTCTTTTCTTACTGCACAGCACAAAGGATGTGGTTTCCCTTTTTCATGTGGGACTTGCCACAGTTGTCTTTCCTGTCACCTCCCAGCTGGAGAGTGCTGAACAGCCTTGTGTGGCTATTTGAAGGTCACATGGAAATTTTTGTTAGCACAGGATGGATCTCCATGGCTGATTAGTAATGTTTAGCAGCTGCTACCTTCATTATTTTCTGCCTGAAAATGGAACTAAATCCTGCTGCAGTTTGAGGTGCAGTCTAACCAGCTCTTTTTCATTCCAGTCCTTTCTCACTGGTGTCCTCTCTTTCTGACAACTTCCCTTCATATTAAGGAGACAACTTAAGTGAAGATATTGCCAGATCATCCAAATGTCTAGAAAAGAAAAAATACTTCTCCTCATATACACTTAAAATATTTTCTCCCCTCCTGATTTTTTCTCCCATTTCTCTGATTTTTCCCTTAGTATATTCTCTAAAGGCAACTGTAACCTCTCCCAGAGTTTCAGATGCTGTTTCTCTGGCTGAGCTTCAAACCTAATTCAACTTCTCTTTTTCAGCTTTGCCTTTAATTCCTTCTACATTCATGCATGGCTATTCACCATCTAAATGTAAGTTCCTTACAATGAAACCCAGATCTCTTCCCTCTGGCCTTTTCTGCATTATCTGTCACAGTGGACAACTCTGTTTTCTTGTCTCTGCCCTGTAAGCTGACCTCTCTTTTCTTTTTCAGCCACACAAGATCTTGTCTCATTAAACCTTGTCATTCCTTTTTTTTTTTTTTTAATAATCAAGATCAGTCTTTTTTTCATTGCTGTCTCCAGTATTAACACCTGATTGATCTTCTGTCCTTACAACATTAAATTCCTGTAATACACAGATAGCTAGAATGCTGATGGAATGTTTCAGTATGGGAATAAATCCTGCTTGTCTACATTTTTTGTTAAATCTGAAGATTTTTTGCTTTATCATAGCCTGACTTTTCTTCACTAACAGAGCAGACTTTAGCTGCAGTTCTGTTCTGTGTGCTGCTAATTGTACGGCCAGTACCACTTTTCAACATTATTGAACAAAATTCCATGTGCTATTTTGAATTTTCTTTACTACTCCATTGTGGGGTCATCTGACTTGTTTTCTGCTCTACAGTAATTACTTCATGCCACTCACTGTAAAGGTACAAATTAATTCAGTTTATAATCTCTGGCTCTTCCTGTCAAAACACTTTCTCCAATGGGCTGCTTCCAGCTTGTGCTCTTCCCTGAGCCACTGACTGAATATGCCTACACTGGATGTCATGGAGAGAAGGATCTTTTCTCTTTATTGACAAAATGATTCAGTACTAGCTGTACTTTGATGGGAAAGGTGATGATTCCTCTACGACACCTTTATTTGCACTCTTTTATTTGCACAATCTGTCTCTGTTTTGTGCATTGCCAGTTCAAACCTTTACTTAGCTGGAACTGCTCGGTGCATTTGCAGTGTATCCATCAGGAAACTGGAAATTGTGACAATTATTACAAACACCTCTGCTTTTCAGTCACATCAGTTCCAGGCCAGGCCTTCAGAATCCCATCATCACCCTTCAACCCTTAGGAAACCAAGGACCCATGAATCTTGTACATTTATATGTGTATGATGTTGTATTCTAGAGAAAACTGGTAGAGATTCTTCTCTTTAGGAGGTCTAAATCTTCCTCACTGCCAAGAAAATTTCTTTTTTTAAGTCAAGGATGAATTTTACTTCTTTGTACCACTTGGCCACTTGGGAAATTGAAGTAACAGCCAGGATGGAAGGTCCATCCAGTTACACATAGGTGTGCATATCCTTATATATATGTATGCGTGTATATATATATGTACATACACACATATATACACACATCAGCCTCTGCCAGAGGAATCTCCACCACATCTGAGCAGCACAGGACCCAGGACAGAAGCTAAATTGTCTGGGTACTCCCAGCAGAGGTCAGTGGTATCTTAGCTGCCAAAATTGCTCCCTGTGTCCAGTCCAGCATGCACACACAACCCTGCACCAAAAAAAGTCACCATGCAGAGGGATGCCTCAGGCAAAAGTTTACACCCGATATTGGGAAATTTCATATGGATATTTCAATTTAGGACCAGAAGCACTTCCCATACACAGTAGCCCTTAGGTTTTTCCTGAGAAGTGTATTGGACTTTTCATTTTAGAAAATAACACCTGTGCCTCACAGCAGCTTCTCTTTCACACTTTTTTGCCCTTCAAATCATGTTGTAAATATTGCTTTGTCCATCATGATCAATTTAATATAAGGTTAAGGATCTTCAGAATACTTTTTTTTTTCCTATTGAAAATACATTATCTATTAAGAAACTGTTTCATTTTATGTTTTCTTTTCTCTTTTTCTGAAAATGAGATGTAAAATACACTCCCTCTGTCATTGTTTTCCCCATCTTTATGTCTCCTCCAAGACTCATGCTGCCAATATAAAGTGTGTCCCAGACAGAAGATGCTAGAGACCTCATTTAATAAATTCCATTGCAGAAGAAAATTTTGTATTGTATTTTCCAGTATGTCCTTTCCTTCTTTCTGCAAAGCATTGCAAGTTTTATTTCACTTCAGCTTTCTGTACAGCCCAACCACCAGGTCTGTAACAGGAAGTACAAGTGAATGGTAACAAACTCTTAATTAGGGCTCAGTTTGCCTCTGTTAATGTATTTCAGATTTAGCAACCTTGAAACACTTGATATATATGGCTGACACTCTTATAATTCCCAGTTACTCATCATTTAAACAGCAATAAAAGAGATGCAAAGCATTTAATGGATATTAATGACCTCTAGGGACCTGCTTGACCTAAGGCCAAGGCCCAATAACTTCAATTGATCATAAATTCCCAAACAAGTGCTTTGGCCAGGGGTCATCATTGCTATTGGGATTTGAAAGGCAGGGAATGAAATATGCCTGTTTTCTCCCCACTGTCAGGTTCTGTGATGTGCATGCCCTAAATTGACTTGGAAATGCTGGGAGCTAACAGGGAATTTACTTTCCTTGTGTTAGTTCACCTCATTCCATTTTTATATCTGAACTGCACTGTTTCCCTAATTTAGAGACTAAGTTCCAGTACCCTGTGAGATTATTTAGTTCACAGGCTCCAACACACCTTTCTAGTGGTAACATAAAGCACATGGTAATGAAATGTGCTATAGTCTTAATGTTAAAACCAAAGATGTCAAAATCTGATCACCTATGGATTTTTCTGCTTTCCTTCTGACATAGATTTGTCAATAGCTTTTATAGATGATCTATCCTCTGTAAAATAGGGAGGATACCCAAGCCAGGACAGCCCAGGGCACGGCACAATCCTCAGGGACCAGCAGAAGCAATGCTCACAGCTGAAGCAAATCTAAATTATTGATGGTATCAAAGCCACAAGGGAATCTAGACATGTCCTTGGGATGGGGATATCAATAAATCAATGGCTTTGGTGTGTAAGAAAAAAATCATGGAAAACCTCCTGAGGTCTTGGAAAAGAGAGCAGCACAAGCTCAGGATTGTATTCTGACATGTCCCATACTGACTTTGATATCCCTATGATGTCAGGTCTGCCTAAAAAAGATGTAAGATCATCTCCATGGAAGCACACTTGAAAATGCTTCTGTGTTTGACCTGGCCAAGACCCTTCCCTGCAGAGGCTTCAGTGGAGCTGAAAAGGAGGATATTCCCATCAGGATCCTCCTTGATCTGCTGTTTATTGCACCTTGCCTGTTGGATTCCAAGGGAGAAGAAGGTACCACCAAAGGGAAAAGAGTATTGCATGATGGAGCTGGAAGATGCTGTTTTCCAGGGAGAGGTCTAAGCAAAATCCATCAAGTCCAATGAGGAGTAAAGCAACAAAGACCTGGTGAAGGACAGTGAGTGTAAAGACATTAATTTTCAGTCATGTTTTTGTGGGAGGTGGGGCTAGGAAGTTATGAGGCATGCAAGAAGACTGGGGAAAAGGAGAAGGATGCTGCAAAAATTGAAAATTTCATATGAAGATAATTGGGGTGTCCTATATTGTATCACAAACTTGCAACCTGTCAAAGGGAAGAAAAGATGTAATTTTCATATCTTCACAAGATCTACTGCCTGTGGTGCCAAAACCATGTGAAGGAGCAAAAATACTTCAGTGTTTCTCCTCAGATATATTCCTTTCTCAGACTTAATTTTGTGTAACCTTTTCCACACCTATTTCTGACTCCTGAAGGATCGCTGAAGTTGCACCTGGAAAATTTAAGCACCTGAGCATTACTGTGCAGAACTCCTCCCTCCACCACTGGATAGTACCATGTTTATCACACCGACACAATGGAATCACAGAATCACTGGTGTTGCAAGAGACCTTTAAGGTCCAGCACTGCCACTGCAACCACCAAACCACATCACCCAGAGCCAGATCCAGACTCTTAAACACCTCCAGGGATGGTGACTCCACCACCTCCCTGGGCAACCTTTCCAAAGCCTGACCAAGTCACAGAGAAAGATTTTTTTTCCAATATCTGATCTGAAACTCCCCTGCCTCAGCTCAAGGCCATTTCCTCTGCTCTTCTCACTGCAGGGATGGTAGAAGAGATCAGCCTCACTGCACTCTCCTTTCAGAGAGATGTACAGAGCAGTGAGGTCCCCCTGAGCCTCCCCTTCTTGAGGTTAAACAAATTTCATTCTTAAAACACTTGCATTTCTTACCTACATGCCACCTGTCAGAAAGCAGAACTCTCTTCCTATTACTTAATACACCTTCCTGAAAAAACACACCAGAGGAAAGATTTCAGCAAAATTTCTCTCCAAGTTATCTTTCCTGATCATTTTCTAATATTTCAAAAAGTAAAAAGCAGCACTAAAGCAGAGTTTTAAAAACTGCTCAGCCAACAACTAGTTGTATTCTTCAACTAGTTTTTCTTTCATAAATATACTGGCAGTGCACCATAAATCAGAGAGGGATAGGTTGTCAAAAAATATGAATATAAGATTTTCCATTACCTACAGTTTATTACAGCTGCAACTGTACCCATTTTGGGTTGTTTTTCTGCAAATACTTTTATGGGTTTTTCTGCTTGTGTGGATGGATGAGTAGTTGGATGGATGGATAAACAGATATCTGGAGAGGGAATTTTATTCAAGCAAGTGAAAATTCAGCATGTGAACAAGTTTATTCATGCCAGAATTGCTTTCTTCTCTGTCATGGAGGGAGACATATGACTAAATATAAGAATACATATGGTTACTTGCAGAAATGTAAGATAAAAATGAAAGGAGTGTCTTTCGCACAATATAATTTGTGCTGTCTCAGGAGGCAGGACAGTTATTTAAAATCTGGGACCAACATATCAGTTGTTGAGCAACAAAAACCCCCGATGAAAACATTGCTAAATACTTTGATTTTTCCTGGTCTTATATTTCAGCTGTCTGCATCTGAAGCAGTGGAGTAAAACCAAGCACAACTAATATATCTGAGCATCCACATCCACTCAGTTATTTGAAATTCTCATGGACACAGAAAAACTAATGACTGAAAACATATTTTGATTGAAATAAAAAATGTCTGAGGGGGAACCTCTATACTTTTCTGCCAGCTTCCACTTATAACCTGAATACAGCAACAAGCACCCCAATGCAAGGATTTTGTGAACAGAACCCCCTGACAGTGCACTGGGACAAATTCAGAATGCAAATGCAATAGCAGCTGTGATATGTTTTAAAGAAGTCCTACCAGCCATTTATCAGCAGGATGCTGTGATGCTGTAGAACTGGCAAGTGCAGAACATCCCCAGCAAATAAACCAAGTAGGAAGGAGCAGAGGGGCAGGCACCTCCTGGGCTGTGTTCAAGGCTTTTCACCTGCACAGGCAGGCAGCTCAGTGCAGGTCACCTCTGTACCTGTGTACTGGGCTGCCCTCACACTGGGGAGCTCCTCTGTGCACCAGGATAAGAGCCTGCCTTGGCTGGTACCTCTGCCCTAAGGGAGGGGATCCTTTGGTGCACAAAGGGATACTGAGATTCAATTTCCTTAACTGGATTTTCCTCAGACTCAGTCAGATGCTGTCAGAGTGCATGGACTTGTAGGCAAAAATCCACACAAGTTTGTGTTAAATCTGTTTCTTTTGGTCACAGGATTTGCACACTTTGCATACAAGGGCAAGCTGAGATCTGTAGTAGTGCTCAATTTTATTTTTATTTTTTTGTCTAGCATCCCATGAAGCTCAGCCAGGACATGCATTCAGGTATGGGATACTGTAAAAAGCCAACTACAACCAAGTACCACGATGTAAATATTGCTAACAACACTGTGGGCTTTGAAAGAGTTTCTGTTGAATTTTGGAGCAGATGTCCAACTCTGCAGTCGCAGGTAGTGGGGGTGAGGAGGTTCAATGATCATTCCAGGTACATCACAGGATGCCAGTCAATAAAAGAATTCCAATAAGAGTAAAAATTAACCCTGGGATGTAGTATTCTACATGCTGATTTTTAAATTGTTTCTAGATACTCTTGTGTGCCCACTGGTGTGCTGCATTTGCTTTAGAGGCACAGATCTCGTCTCACAGGCTCACATACTTCACATTGTGCTACAAAAAAAGATCTCATCATGGTTTACCGTGGTGTAAAGCACATGCAGAGGCTATGTCTTTGCCTCATGAAGTCTTCAAGAAGGCTGGGAACAAAACCCACCCTCACATCAGGGACACTGGCCTTTGTCTGCTGGGATAGCCCCCATGTAAAACCTTTGTCACTTTACAGGGACCTGCTAAGCCTAGGGAGCAGGCTGTCATATTTGGTGTAATTTCCTTCAGCACTGCTGGAAGAGCCAGAGGGAGACTCATAGAGCAAGCTAATGCCCAGAGGGTTGTGGTTTGCAAGGTATTTTGATGGTATTGTACTGGGATATTTTTCCACGGTGCAGCAAGAACAGGGAGCAGATACTCTGCTTCAGGAAGACATTTTGGATCCACAAGCTTCTTCCATGTATCTTAGTGCTTTCCAAATACAGGAATACAATACTCAGCAATTTCTCTACAGGGAAAGGTCTTTTTAAAACATGGTGCTTAATAGATGAGCATTTAAGATACCCCAATGAACCAGACCTGCCCCCTGCTGCTGCCCCATGACCTGTGCCACTGCTGCTATTCCAAACAGACATCTCAAAAGTGCTGAAGCATTAAAAACAGAATCAGGTGTCTGCACCTGAGCTAAGAGGGGTGCTCAGCTGGAGGGCTGAGGCACCAAGCACTGGCACCCTGAGAGGCAGTGCTCCCCAGCTTGCTGCTCCAAAGGGGCCAGGGGCTGTGCTGGGACACCAGCAGAGACAACATCTTCTCTTATACCAGGGCAGCAAAGCTGTCTCCCCAGGCAAGCTGATTTCATCTGCATGCTTTGGGCTGAAAAACTCAGTTTGTATAGAGTGCTGTGAAGCCTGGAGCCAGTTCTGAAAGACAGCCCCAGATGTACCATGTGAAGGCACATGAGCTCACAGCAATCACCAGCTTTTGCCTTCCATCTGCTCTGATTAAACATGTTTGTGACAAACTGGCTGTGCATTCCTCCAGGAGAATACTCTATTAAAGCAAAGATCTTAAATTGAAATCAAAACAAAACTGACAAGGCAAACCTGATGGAGAACAGGGAATTCTAACCTGTGTCTTTTTGAGGATGAAGTTCTTTTCAATTTCCCTCTTCTTCCCTTTATTATTTATATACAAGGAGGAAGTTATCTTGGGAATCAAATTGTCCAGTTCCTTTTCAAATGGACATAGGGTCCAGTGCTCTTTTCATCTCTCAAGCTGTGTACTGTGAGGGGAAATTGGGCAGATCCTGGCTGCCACCTTGATGGGTCCAGCTGAGCCCTGACCCCCACCTGGCCCAGCAGCCCCTCTGCCCATGAAAGCAGAGACCTCTCTGCCTCCTGCACAGCTCACCCCAATGGCACCTGGGATATCCTGTGGCCAGCTTTCCAAGGAGGATGCCAGAATGGGCTATGGAGTGGATGCTCAGTCATCCACTTAACCATCTTTGCTGCTAACACCAGTTTTGGCAAGAGCTCAGGCTCGAGGGAGGTCTGAAGAGAAGCAGTGTCACACAGGATGAGCCCTGTGTGCCTTAGTTAGGGACATTGAATCTCTGCTTTTTATTAGATACCAGGTAGGAAATGAACAGGATCAATTATTACCAGGCTTCCTCTGGGAGTGCTGTTCAGCAGCTGGGATACAGAAGCTCTGATGTGCATGGAGGCTTCCACCAGCCCCTGCCTGCCCCAGGTGCTGTTAAATGTCACCAGGCTTCGTGATGAGATCCAAACCTCCTCCTTCTGCATCCAGCCCATCACCCCATCCACTGTTAATTGAAAACTGACAGAAAATTACTAGTCAAAGTTTCTGCAGCACAGGAGAGGCTGCTCTTGTGAATTTGCTTCATGGTTTCCAGCAGCCTCTTGTCATGAATGTCAAACCCCTGTGTTTCCCTTGAAAAGACCTAACAAAGCCTTCACATGGGCTGTTAGTTATTCCACTGCTTTTTACATCCCTTTCTCCTGACCTTTCAAACAGATTAAGAAACTCTCTGATATTTGTACCTGGGGGAAATCTCAGCAGCTCACCTGATATGCAAAATCTGAATGTTTATAATTCAAACTGTGTTGATTAGGTACAGTAAATAAGTATTGATTCCAACTAGATGGTTTATGTAACTAAGCAGCACAGCAGGAATGAAGCATTACAACTATTACAGCTGCATGTGCAAATTACAGAGCTCTCATTTATTGGAATAGTTGGAATGAACTGCTCCTGCTGTGCTGATTAGTTAAATAAGCCATCAAATCAGGGAACATAACCATGTGCCATAACACCGTGCTCAGTGTGGAATTATGTATTGGACTGTAGCATTTGTGATTCATACCAACCAGTCATCTGTCTAACCAACTCAAGGCAAAGAGCAATTTGTCTTATCCTAAACATCTCATGTGATATTTATCCCCCACAAATATTGAAATGCAGAGTTAGCCCGTGCTGACTAGCTAGGGCTTTGAAGTGTTTGTGAGCATGAACTGCACAGATATTAATGTTAGCAGAGAGCAGACAGGAAAGATTTTGCTAACAGGAGCCACATCTGAATTCCAGGCAGGGCTGCCCAGGACCCTCATCTCTGCCAAATCCAAGTGCTGTCTAATGGTGCCCTGGCAAAGCAACTCACATCTCTCAGGTGTGGCTGAACCCCCAGCTGGCCCTTCAGGAGAGAATTGTATTAGCAACCCCGTGGTGAGTTTTGTGGAGAGTTTACTTCCAGCGTTTTTATTGGTTTTTGTTGTCACACCCACACGGCATGTTAAGAAAAAAAGGCAGCAATGCATCTTGAATTCAGGGGGTGTGAAGATTTATGATTGTTCCTATTTTTATGGTCTTAGATGGTTATTAGCTGCAGTAGGCTTTCTATCCAGCTGGAAAGCTGTATAATGGGCTCTCCCATACTGTCTTTGCATTCCTTCCTATGCATCAGCTTCCTCCTTCATCCAGAGACCATCAGAACTCCTGCTTAGATGGACTTAAGGCTGTCCTCATTTCCTTACCTCTTGGATTTGAAACTCTCACACCTTGAAACTGTCTCCTGCATTTTGCAAAATTTTCAAATAGAATAAGGTGGAGAAAAGATACAGGAAACTGTAGAACTCTGTGGTTGGGTGACATTGGACTGAGGACTGTGGATTGAAGGAATATAAATGAAAGTAAGTTGATATTTTAGGCAATGCTATTGCAGGGAGCAAAGAAACCAACCCTATGGGCTGTGTGGCAGCCCTAAGGGATGCTCTGGGAAATGCTCTGACACAGCACACAGCCCTTTACTGTGAGGAGCTCCTCCTTTGACCATACCCTCTCAGTTTATTCTTCACTCTGGACTGTGTACTTCTCCCATCAGCAAGGATGGAGGGCAAGGCTGGGGTACTGCCAGCAGTGCTGGTCCTGCCACAGACTCAGTGCTACAGAAAGCCACTCCAGCAGAGCCAAGTAACTCATTTCATCAAGTGCATATGTGCTTTCCCAGACATTTAGCTGGGTGGCACTCTACATCAAGCTTGGCAGCAGACTTTAGTAAGCTTTTGGGGGGATGCCTGACAGCCCTTGCACAACCTGTGTGAGTGAGACATGGTGTCTCAGAGGCAGGGAGCAACACACACTAAGCCACAACAGCAAAAACATGAGGCACACATTAACAGGCTGGATCTGACTTTGCAAAATCTGCCCAGATCTTTGGTTTAAGCCTTACAGAGATGTGATGAAAGCTGAATATCAAGTAGAGTGGAGTTATATAATGTTTTGCAGTGACTGGTAAGATTGATGACCTGGAAAATGGGATTTGGCACTGCTGGCAGCAATTGATGAGTGTGCTGCTGTTGTGTGCAGGTAATGGTGGGTCTCTCAGCCAGGCTGCCTCTGCCTCAGATCCTGGCTCAGGTTTGTTCCTTCGCTACACTGACATAATCCTGACTTCAGACTGACCTCCATACTCAGGAGGTTTTCCCATTTTCTATAAGCATCCTCTCAGATGCCTCTCAGTGGCCTAGTGAAGGGGATGGGTACTCACATCCAGTTTGTGGAAAGTTGGTGGAGGGATGAGCTTCAGTGGTCCTACCCTAGCCTGAGTATTTCTCTGGCTCTGTAAGTCAGTAATACTGCACCTGCTGTGCAAAATGAGAGTTCATATTGTGCTGGGCAAATAAACTCTATCCTAATTAGAAGTGCAGATCATGGGGGAATAGGCAAAGCTTTACTCCTGAGATCCTCTGCAAGGTTCTGGATTTTGCCTCCCAAAGCAATCCAAGCACCAATTGCCAAAACAAAGCAACTCAGGCTTAACCATGGGTCTGCAACCTAAGGCTAACAGAGAATGTTAACTTCTGATTTATATTGCCACAGGCAGGAAGAAGATCACACTTTTGGTAGATCAGCCAGGCTTCATGCACTACAAGATGACCTCCAGACATCCCTTCTACCCTCAACTATTCTGTCATTCCATGTTTGGAGATGGAGGTTCTGAAGAAGAAGTCATATGGGGAGCAGGTCAGGGACTTTGGGTTGTTTAGCCTGGAAAAAGGGAGACTGAGGGGAGACTTTGTGAGTCTCCAGAACTGTGTAAAAGGAAGTGTTAGCAAGGAGAGGATCAGACTCTTCCCCCAAGCAATAAGCAATAGGGCAAGAGGAAATGGCTTCAAGTTGCACCAAAGAAGGTTTAGATTGGGTATTAGGAAAATTTTCTTCCTGGAAAGGGTCATCAAGTATTGGAACAGACTGCCTGAGGGGGAGGTTGAGTCACCAGCTCTGGAGACACAAAGATGTATAGATGTGGCACTCAGGGACATGGTTTGGTGGTGAACTTGGCAGTGCTGGGCTGACAGATGATCTTGGGGGTCTTTTCTAAGCTTAACAATTGATGTATGATTCTATGACTGTATTTGTTCAGTGCTTCCTCACAGAAAGCTGTCATGATATTGTTCAATACTCAGTTGCAAAAGCCCAGTGAAAATATCAACTTCTGGATTAAAAAACAGAGGAACAAATGAAATTATAGAAGAGACAGAGGTGGGCTGAAGGGTTTATAAGGGACTCAGCACTGGAAAATATTTTGATTACAGTGAATTTCCATTAATCAACCTCAGTTCAGATCTGACTTCCAAGCAGTACTAAAATGTACATCAAAAATCCTATAACTATAGTTTTGCAGCACCCTTCAGAGTGAGGTTCAACATGAGGGTAAGAAATTTGTTACAGAAGTTGTTACAGAAGCAAAAATGTTGAAAGCAAACTGCCCATCATAATTAACCCATATTATTTCCATGAATATAAAACATTACAATAAAAATAAAGGGTGACTTCTACCTTTTTGGCCATGAAAGTATATTAGAATCAGGAAAATAAATATATAAAGGCAGAGAACCTAACTGGACACTATGGGCTCTTTGGGCTGCTCTGCCAAGGCACCACAGAGCCCATCTGAGCTGAACCAAAGAAAATATTTCTCAAAATGCAAAAAGGTCAAGCCTTGTTTGCCTCCAGAAAGGAAAAGCAGTGGCTTTAGGAGTGAACTCTTCACTGCAGCTGAAGACTAAGGGACCAACTTGCTGAGGAGAGTTATGTGAGGGCAGGAGCTTCGAGCTGAACTGAGAAAGGGAGGAAATTCCTGACGTAATCGCTTTGTAGACTTGAATTAAACTGGTTTTGTGCCTGTATTTCCCTGTTCTCTATAGGTGGAAGTGATCCTCCAAGCTGAGCTGGGGGCCTGTGCTTCAAGGGTTGGGGTGCTCCCCATCACTGCCAAGATGTGGTGGCTGAAACACCTGGGGACTGGGAGTCTCAGTGGCTGTCCCAGCTATCCATGAGACCCCCAGCAGGAGAACTCCAGTGCACATCTGGAGCTCTCCAGTGCACATCTGGAGCTCTCCAGTGAGCCCCTCTCCCTGTTCTGACTCTCAGGACAACAGAGGTGGGAAACACCTTGGTGTGGTCGTGGCCTTGCACCCTCTTTCTTCTGGCACAGAGCACTCAGTAAAACACCACGGGCCATGAGGGAAGACAACAGGCTTGATTCAGGCAGCTGAAAGCAAACCTTGCTTTTGCCTCTAGGCCTGAGCAGCTTACCCTTTGGGGAGCACAGAGGAAAGACATGACTCAGCTGACCTCATCTCACATATTGCCAAGTCCATGCTATTCAACAAGGATGTCCCCAAAGGAAAGCCATTACAGAAACACAAGCAAATCCTAGGTGGGGTGGTGTTAGAGGTGTGGAGATTTTGAGAAGCAAAGGTGTTAAGGGGATCATATCTGAATGCCTCATATGGAAGCCCAGGGCTTCTGGGCAGAAACAAACACCAAGGAGGCTGCCTGCATGGGACCACTTCCTGCAGGCACCCTTGTTCCTTCCCCAAGCACTTTTTCACTACCTTTACACTTTTCCCTGACGTTTTCACTTCTGCTTCTCTCCATGGGCCCTCCCTACTGTATTGGATTTCAGCATCTACACACTGACTTCTTGTGGTCAAGTTTCCATCTCCTGTAAAACTGTAAAAGGGTGATTCAAGATACTGTATTAAAAAAAAAAATAATTAAAAAGAGCAGAGTTTATAGCAATCAGGAGAATAAATTCAGAAGTGCGTGAATTCTTCAAGGGGAAGGTAATGATCATTTTAGCTTTACTAGTGTTGCATACCCTTGCTGGCTCTATTTATAAAGTGGTAGGGGGTTGCCTCATCTCTTGTAGTATGACAATTTATGCTACCTGAGCACTTCCCACAGAGCAGACATGGTTTTGCAATTTTGTTTTCCTCCTCATTTTTCCTCCCAGGCCCACTGGGAAATCCCTGCAGCAAGCACAGAGCTGTGCACACACACACACACATGGTGGGGCCAGTGCCAGCCCTGAGCAGGGGATGGGGACAGAGCATCTCTGAATCAGCTGCCTGCTGCATCACACAAAGAGTCTGCATGCAATGTGCTGCTTTTGTGTGGCCCATGGGTGGGGCAGCTCTGGCATCCTCTCAGCACCATACCTGGAAGACAAGAGGTGACCAGGGTGATGTGGTCAAGGAAGAGGATCAGGGAAGTGCACTGAGGGATAAAGCTGTCATCTCTGGAGATCTATGGTGCAGCCACAGCTGTGGCACCCTCTGAACTTTGGCCTGGCTCAGGGAAGCTGCTGGGTAGCAAAGCAGTGCAAGCAGGTCTTCTGCCCCTCTTCCAGCCTGGTCCCTCACAAGGCATTTCTCCACAATGTTTTTGGACACCATCACCTTCAAGCACTCTGGCAGGGCAAAGAATGCCTGTGTGGTTTAGCCTGACTGATGCCCCAACACATCTCAGGACCCTTGTGGTGCTGTGTGATACTAGATTTTCTGTGCAAGTCCTGACTTGAGTGAATTTTTGCTTTTGAAGCTATTCAAAACAATGACTTCCAAGGCACTTGTGCAGCTGCAAAAGGGCAATAATATGGGCTAAATAGGTGATGTGAAGTCCAGAACAGCAGGTCAACATCTCCTGCTCCTTTACGAGGTTCCTGGTATCTTGGACCAAAAGCAGCAGGCTTGCTTTCTTCCCCATCTTTTTTCTCTTTAGCATGTACTCTCCAACAGCCTAGATTCCCTGCCTCTGGCTATCCCAACAGCCCTCCCAACAGCCACAGCTGGCATCTCTTTACAGCACCTGCCACCTCAGATCTATATCTGCTGACTTTTATTGATTCTTCCACCACCTTTTCTTGGTTCCCAGAAATAACAATTGTGGCTTGTCTGTGAGCAAATGAGCAGTGTGAGGACTTATTAAGAAAAACATTGGAAACAAAGGTTAAAAAAAAAAAATAGAAAGGAAAAAAGCCAAGAATGTGAGTCCTGGCATTTGGAAGGAGCCAGATCTGTGCAGAGAAACATGGAAACTCACAGTGGGAGCTGGCAGAGGCGGCTGAGTTGCATGCGTCACTGGGTTGAGTAGGGTCCCAGGGCAAGCAGGTGAGGCAATTCCAGTGAGGAATGTCAGCACCAAGCACAGGCAGCAGGTACTTGGACTGAAAACCCTGGTGTGTCAGGCAGTGAGGAGCCTGAATGTGCTAAGGATAGGCATGGAGGAGAAGGAAGGAGATACCATGCTCACTGGGGCTCAGCAGGTCCCCATCATCTGTGCTGGCCCCTGGCCCTTCCCTCCCCAGCTCAGAGCATGCTGAGGTCAAAGACAAGGGTCTGATGCAGAGATAGAACCTCTGGGCACCAGTCAAGTGAAAGAAAAGCTGCATGGGCCCAGGACTGTGTAGAAGGGTGGGAGGCAGCATGTGTGGAGACACCAGGAAGGGAGAAGGAAAATGCTGTAGAGAAGCCTGTGGTAGAGCCACAGGAGGTCAAACCAGGGAAAGATAGGGTCTGAAACAGCAGAACAAGCCAGACTCAACTGGATTGCTGCATCCATGGGCTGACGTCAATTGTGTGAGGTTCAACAAGGAAAAGTAATAGGTCCTGTTCTTGGGCCACAGCAGCCCCTGCAGTGCTGCAGGCTGGGGCAGAGTGGCTGAAAAGCTGCTCAGCAGAAAAATGCCTGGGGGTGCTGGTTAACAGCAGCTGAACATGAGCCAGGTGGCCCAGGTGGGCAAGAAGGCCAATGGCACCCTGGCCTTCAACAGTGTGGCCAGCAGGACAGGGCAGTGATTGTCCCCCTGTATGGGGGGCACTGGTGTGGCCACACCTCAAATCCTGTGTTCAGTTTTGTCTGCTCATTGCAAACAAGGCATTGAGGTGCTGGGGTCCAGTGTCATCTCTATAATTGCATTTAGCTACAAGCTTTGTGCACCAAGACCCAAACCTTTGCTGCTATGATTTCTTTTATCCATAATTAAACATAATTATAGGTGGATGTCTTGTTAATTGCTCATGTCACTTAAGTGCTTTTTCTCATGGATTTCTTGACATCTCCTGAAAGTGAGTTACCCCCTCCTCAATCCTGTTGGCACAGGAGAAAAGAGGAGATTCTGCCTCAGTTCCTGTCACAACAAAGGCAGACAGATTTTGCTGACCTCTGGTATTCTCTGTGTATTCTCCAGACAAGTCATTTTTAGGGCTGTGCTGTCTTTGAGTGGGAAAGTATTATGAAAACTTTTATTCTCCCCTTTGGTAGGAGCTTATTGCAGTACACAGCACCATGACTTTCAAATAACAAGGTAATTGCATCATCACCTAATCAGTTGCCTTAGTAACAGATTTCCTAAATTTCCCTGTTGCATTTGCATGTTCATAAGTATGAAAATTAGGTGTGGGAGAAGGCAAGGAAACAAAAGGAAATCCAAGGCTTTGTAAGATGTGGTCCTCGATGGGAAAGCACCCATAAGGCAGTTTGCTGATGGCCTATTCTTTGTTTACTCACCTTTTTGTGGCTGTGGCCCCCCAGTGACATGGCAGCAGCTGGTGTTGGCTAATCTGTGGAGGGAGGGGACAAATCTCAACAATTACTGGCACCTTCCTCGCAAGGTTTGGAGAGAATTAGATTATGGCCAAACTTTTTTATTTGTGAATTCCAAGGGAGAGCTAAGGTGGAGCTGGGAACCCAGCAGATAATGAATCATGGAATAATTTAGGTTAGAAAAGACCTTTAATATCATAGAGTCCAACCATTAATTTACAATCTTAAGAAAGCTTGGAATAAAAGGCTTGGGTGTTCGAGTGCTGCCTAATCACCAATGCTTGATTCAGCAAAGGTTGGGTAAATGACATTTCCCTGGAATTTGCAGGAAGTGTTCCAGATCAGCTCCTGTTCAACACAGATTTAGATGACCCCTCTGATGTTCACATTTGAAGGAGGCTCTAGATATGCTGCTACTTGCAGTTTTAAGGGCATTTCTCCAGGCAGATCCACTGCAGCTCAGTACCCAGCAGCCTTTCAAATCTGTCATTTAGCCTCAACAAGCATTGTCAGCTTTTCTTGAGCTAGCCTCAGAGGAGGAACCATGCAGCCTGGACCTGGAAAGGCTGCTCTCCTCCTTCCTGGCAAGCTTGACAGTAGAAATATGAGTGGGGACTGACCTGGAAACAGTGATGGGGAACAAGGGGAAGGTGCTGAATAAACTCAGAGCCAACATCCAGGCCAATTGTAATGGTCTGAGAGCAGCAATCCTTGGGGAGGGATGGGAGCTTGTCCATGTGGGCATGAGCCCTGCTTATCCTGATGGAGTCTGCCTTGCCTGGAGATGGGATAACAGGATTCTCCCCACCCTGCACACTCACATTTCCAGGCCCCTGAGTCTGTGAACCCTGAACTTCACTTCCTGATTGACCTCAGGGGACACAGTGTGTGGAGGCTCTGTGGGAAATGGTTCCTTCTAGTACTGCTCACAATTTATGTATCTGTCTCCAAGGAGGGAGCTAAGGGTGAGGTGCCCAGACTCCCCACCTTGCCCAGCACTGCCAGTACACAACTTTGAGACCTCTCCCATCAAGAACAATCAACTGACAACAGCCTCAGAGTTATTTTTATCATGCAAACCCACCCCAGGTGATAAGGCTGCAAACAAGCTCCAGTCACACATTCTAAAGTACAGCTGCACCTACCCTGTAACAACACATGTGTGGGAAGAGAGCAAAGGCTACAGAGTTAGGTTGGGAAACACAGCAGGCACATGGCCACTGTGATGTGACTGTGAGAGATGGAGTCTTGTTTTCAATTCCCATGTTTAGTCCTGAACTGAGTAATATGCATTTGAGAACTAGAGCATGCCTTGCTAAAAGGTGCATGCTGAATACAATGAATTAAGAAAGCACAGTATACAGAGAGCTCTGTAATTACATCATCAGAGAATATCATGTACACTGTGCAATGCTATGATTCACGATGTTACAAGTAAATAACAGGAGATTAAAAATGTTCTGGGGTTCTCATCTGTAATATAGCCCAGTTTAAGGTTATACTTATCAAAATTATCAGTGGAAAAACACTATTTCTATTTCAGAGCTGAGTCACAGAGTCACACTAAGTCAGAAATGAAGGTCTTGCTCGGTGAGCTGGGCTTTGTTACCACAAGCAAGGCCATGAGGTATCCCCAGGGACTACCACATATTGAAAATACTAGGGAAAACATTACCAGATCTTTTGGGAATGGCTGTGAGAAGTGGGTTTATCCCTACTTTACAGACCAGTTACTTGAAAAGCAGTTCCTCAAGGATAAAGGACAAGGTATGCCCTGTGCCAGGGAGTAGCAGGGCATATCCCTGCCCCTGCTCAGTCTGGCAGGGCACACTGCCTTTGGTGGGTACCAGCTCCCTTCACCTAGACAAGCAGCCCCCTCCCCCATGCCAGCACTTCTCTTTCCACAGCTAACCAGACAGGAGAGAGGCTTCTCTCTGTGTTAAGAAAGGCTTCAGCAAATACTCAATGTCAACTGGCAGGAATCACCATCGCTGGGAGCTGCTTTGGTGTCTTGGATATGTACATGAGAAAGTCACCCTGCAGAAGGGTGGGAAACAGGGTCCTGAACCTGCACACGAATTTCATCTCCCTGTGTTGTAAGAAATCATTTCAGTAATCCAGGCACAAACTTGCCACAGAAAAAAGACAGTGCAAATACAAGAAACCGTGATGAGATGGGACAGTATTTCCCTTCATATGAAGCTGAAGAAGAAGGATGTTATATGTGGAACAATTGATATCTGAAATAAGGCCAGAAATGGATTTGACTGTAAACAAAGGAAATACTAGAACAGGATGTTTAAAGAACTTAATGTTTGTATGAATTTTTTACAGCTGATTTGAGAGGTATTAACCCCCAGCTTGATTGCTAGGCAAAATACTGAGCAGGGGAGGCAGAGAGCTGAATGCAAGGGGGTTGATGACCTGTGAGAAATCTCAGAAGGTGCAGTACTGACAGTGAGGCGAGTATCAGAGTTCTTTACAGCAACACCAATGGGAGAGCTAGAGGTCCCTGCCTGCATTGCAGCTCCATCCCAGTGGTTACTGCAGGGTGGCAGAGAGCCCTGGGGCAGGGGAGGCATGGTGAAAGGGGCCCCTGTCTCCACAGCTGCCAATGTTCAGAATTCAATAAATTAAAGGCTTTGCACAGATTCAAGGTATTTAATGGCACTGTTCCTCTAGGAAGATGATCTCCCTTAGTGGTAAAGTTGGCTGTGGATCACTGGGCTCCTGCATCCTTGGTCTACCAGAGTGGATTGAGAAATTCAGAGGCATTTCAGCCAGGCCCCATCACTGCTATTGCAAACACAAGAAATGGATATTAAACCAGTGAGGGGACAGCCATAGGTGATGTGTTCATCCAAACAGGCCATAGCATTTGTGGATGTGCTAAGCCCATGAAGCAAATTGCTAGCACAACTGGGCATGTTTCAACTAACAGCTGAATCTCTGCCCTTCCCGCCAGCAAGCCAGCAGCTGGATGCAAGGTCTGGCACAGGAAAATACACATTGAGCTGAGGTTTTTTGGCAGCTCCTAGATCTGTAGGGGAAAGCATGCCATTGCGGCTGGCTCCAGGAACAAATGGGATCTGGGGATGCTGCTCCAGCCAGCTCAACATGCTCCTAAAGGTACACAGCTGTGGCCAGCAAATAGTGAGGTGTGCTCCAAGGTAAACCTTCCTGCCTTTCCCCTTCCTCCCAAAATGACTGACGTGGAATCATGCAGGTATCAGAGATCAACAAGAGACCTCAGAGACTGTCCAAGAGAAGGACAAAGATGTCTTCCCAAAGGCAGCACCTGGATAGGATTGGATAGCCAAGGCAAAGGTGCCCAGGTACAAAAGTCCTTATGGGCCTTCAACTCCATACAAAAGCTGGATTTGACCCCTCTTGACCTGAAGCCAGTAAAAAGAAGAAAACAGCAATAGATTTCCTCACTGCAGTGAAAGCTGCAGCAGAGCTTTGCTGATGGAAATCAGACAAGTTAAGGGCGCTACAGAGAGTCAACACTTCTGGCTTTTATTTCACCTCCAAGTTTTGATTCCAGGCACAGTTCAGTGTTGCTACAGCTCTCTCTGTGGGTAAGAAAGGACTCGGGGCCAGCCTGTGATGTCAAGTGAACATTGAAGGACATTGCCATTGGGCTGCTGCTGGCCTAAGGCTCTGTCCCAGTTCTGTAATATCTCACCACAACCCAGTGGTGACTCCTCAGGACGAACATGCTCACCAGAAACCTACCAAATAATGCACTAGAAACCTAAAAGTGTTTATCCTTCACTCTATTAAATAATAAGGGGGCAAACTGGTTTTGTAGACAAGGCAATTAATAATTGTTACATTAAACTATAAAACAAAACAAGACCTGGATTACTAAAGTAATTTTCCAAAGATGGTTATATTTTCACATACAATAAAGGAGGTTACTTTAGAACAAATGCCAGTTTGGAAGAAGAACCAGAAAGGGATGGTTCCCCCTTGCTTGTCCTTTGAGGAATGGCAGCGGTAAATGAGCTGTTTGGAGGTGTGCCAAGCCTTTAGCACCACCCAGATGTGGCTGCTTTTGGGAAGAGACACCCCAAACAGCACTGCTGTGATGTAGGCAATAAATGCTACTTAGTGCTACGAATGGTGCAGAGGTGCTGGTGTGCAGAAAAGATACTTCCAAGGTATTTTTGCAGCCATTCCCAATGAAATAAAAGTGACCCTTGGAAAGGGAAGAGAAGGCTCAGTATCCCTTATATCCCTTATATGAGCCGTGTCCTCCGCAGCCTTTCATGTAAGGGAGGAGCTTTGGTGACCCACAGATGCCTGATGTGATCTATGTCTCCTCCAGCAGTGCCAGGAAGGAAACTGCTGAAGGTGTCCCCAGAAATAGGGAATCCTCAGCTGCACTGCAGGGCAATGCCTTCCACACCTGCCCCTCTTTGCACAGGGATCACCCAAGGAGGAGGGAGCAGCAGAATCCCAGCCACCTCTGCCTGCCCATGTCTCAGCACAGCAGGCAGGCTGGCCCCTCCAAGCAGCTCCTTTCTGCCTGCCAGCAGAGCCCACGTTTGGGAAAGGAGCTTTAGCAAGGTCAGGCTGCGGTGAAACTGCTTTTCTGCAGCACACTGCACAGATGTGAACTGACACAGGGGCTGAAAAGCATCCTTCCACTTTGCCCTGATTTTCAGTGGTTTTTCCTCTTTTTTATCACCTAAAATAAAACTCCTATGGCAGGATGGGGAAGTATCAGTCCTATGCCTCATAAACCAGGCCTCTGATGCCATTTGGAGCCATTCTGTCCCATGATTAAAGCTGGGCTAGATATTTTATTCATAACAACCACGTTAGGCTTTTTTTTCTGATGTTTATGTTATTTCCTCCTCAAACCCCCCCCCCCCCCCCCCCCCTTTTGGGGGCATTGACATGTATAATGATTTCCTCTCTGCAGGAGCAGAGTTCATAGTATAGGAATGAACACGCAGTTTAGCCAAGCATGAATTCATGACTTTAATTCATATTTTAAAACAAGGCAAGTCCAGATCATGGACAAGCAGATCATGTGGTTGCAGTTGAAACTTAGGCATCAAAACACTAAGCGTGACATTTACAGAGCAGGATCCTAATGGAAGTGGCAAAAAAGGAGCAGGGCACAAGCTCCAGATCCTGCCTTTGCCATTAGTGACCTTGTCAGGACATAACTCTGCACTGCTTTCCTTGTTAAACACGTGGACTTAATTTTGCTAAGTTTAAAAAGGCATGGAAAGGAGATGAGGTCACTTTGGCTAAGGAGGTGAGGATCTGAAGAGGCTGTTGAGTCACTGGAAGCAAAAAAGCATGAAAATGAAATTACAAGATATTTTGTTGTCTGCCAGTCAGCCAGGGATCCTGAGAGCACCTGAGTGGGTGCTCCTTCATACCTGCAAAAACCCCAAGCAAAACTTGAGAAGGAAGGAAATGCCTTGCAGAAAAAGAAATGTAGCTTTGAAAGAATGAAGAGTAAGACAGCCTGGTAAAGGGAGGAAATGCAAACAATCTTGAGAGCTTTCAGAGGCATCAGAATGTTGCACAGAACAGTCTCGTTCCTGCAAAGACACGCAGTTAACGTTAGAGGCAGAGCAGCCCCATTGGACAAATCTGAGCACACATTTCAATTTCTGCCACATTACCACATCTGCTTGAGGGCTTAAATGCCACCATGGCAATGTGAAAGGTGGACAAGTCAGCATCTCTGGAAATCCAGAACTGGGACTGATCACTTGGTGTTCCTGCATGGATGGCAAAGCTTCCCAAAGAGACCTCACGTTCCTCTCCCACTAGAGTAGGTGTGGGCTGTAAACAAGGCATGAACAGATTCAGGAGTCGCATCAAATACATGTCTGAAGCAGCTCACACAAAGCAGCAAACAGCATGCAAACACTCAAAATCAGCTGCATCCCAAGAGCTGAATCCTTTACCAGTTAGTTACCCAGGGTTACGGGTGCAGGAATTGCTCTGTGAGCTGCAGGCACTATATGCAAGTCTTGTTTATCTGGGGAATGTGTCCTTCATCCCTTTGCCTTTGCATGTCAATAAGCCAGCTGCCCTGTGGCCTTTAGGGCATCATCCCACAGGCAAGAGACAGCATCATGTGTTTCAGGCTTCAAGAGGTCTGTGCCCCAGTGGCCTGATAAATAAGCACATGCCCAGCACCCACCCAGATGCTATTACAGACAGGGCACCCACAGATGGATTCACTCA
This sequence comes from Erithacus rubecula, assembly GCF_903797595.1. Lineage (NCBI taxonomy): Eukaryota > Metazoa > Chordata > Aves > Passeriformes > Muscicapidae > Erithacus > Erithacus rubecula. The sequence continues at coordinate 69,237,324 of NC_136658.1, forward strand.
GCCCTTATCTCCAGTGAGAGCTGCATACCCTACTGAGGAGCAGCCAATTTTCATGGCACCTATAGAACAAGTCACCCTGAGCTGTCCATCCCACCATCAGACTGGAATGAAACAGGGGTTTGGGGAGAATGGGCAGGTGGCAGCAGTAGAGTCAGATGGGCAGCCTCATCAGCCTTGCTTCTGTAGCAAACCAAGCTAAAAGTAATAACAGCTAGAGATAAATATTTGAGATGCTGAGAATAAGGCACAAATGTCAATGATGCATGTGAATCATAGGGCCCAAAAGGATGCCTGGGCTATCTCAGGCAACTGCATTGTGTTACTCCTTTCACACACCATCCTCAAGGATGGTTTGCTCTTTCGTTCCACCTACTCAATGGAAAGCTTGAGTTACCCTTTATTCATCTGGTCACTGAACACACCCTTCTAACCTCCAACTGAATTCATCTTACTTTCTTGGATAACCTCATTGAAACAAGAACTTAAACTACATTCAATGAATTTTAAACTAAAAAAAAAATTATGAAGTCAGGAAAAATAATGTCAGATTTAGAATAGCTGAGACAAGGGCTCAGAAAAGACAGCGTGCAAGAGGGCTCTTGGTCTGCATATATCTGAATGATATTTCTCTGTGTTCGTGTTACACCTCTCAGACAATGTGTTCAGGAAACCAAAGCTGGACTACCACCCACATTTCTGAAGCCCAGTCTCACAAACATGGGTTAGAGGTTTTCACCCTTTCATTTTCCCTGGTAGTGGTGCTATTTCTAGAGATCATAAACCCTTTTCTTTACAGTGAAAATCTGTTCTGAATGGTGCTGGGGTTAGAAAAAGGAAAAAGACCATTTTACTGTTCAAAAACCCTTGATTGTTGCAATATGTCTTAAATGAAAAGTGAGGCTGAGGGTGAAATAGTGAAAAGACAACCAGAAAATATTTTTTATATGCTAGGAAATACTGTTTTGTGCAATGACTTTTCTTACCAGCTTCCACTCGATTTCTTGAGTGGCAGCTTTTCATACATCAGCCACCACCTCACCTGAAATCCACAGCAACAGCAGGGCTGATGTGTTAGTGCTGTGTAGAAGCCTTGACATTGTTGCTCAGAGGAGACAGCCCCAGGATGGGACTGCAGGCTGTCAGAAAATAGCTACTACTGCACGTGAGGTGCATGCTGTGCAGTGAATGCACAAGCTTCACCAATCTGTATTTATTTGGGTGTAGATGAAGGAAGGCACCTTTGGTTCACCTACACAGCTGGATCTTGTTCTTCCTCTTACACTTCACAGCAGTTTGTTTTGTAGCAGCCTGTTGAGGAAAGGGTCAGGTTGAAGGAGCTTCTCTAGCAAGTGATGCAAAAAACCAAATATAGTCCGTGCTGTGAAAAGCTCACCGGGCACACGTCAGGCACTGCAGATGGATGAAACACTGTGAAAAGGAAAATGGCAAGGAGACAGCATAGAAGCAGGAGTAGAGGGACTAATTTTTTTTCTAATTGCAGTATATGGATAAGGAGAAATAGAAAAGTCCAGAGTAGTCTTCACATCCTAAGTCTAGGGGTCTTGGGGTGGATTATTTAAAAAGAAAAGGAATGAACCAAGGATTCCTGACTTAGTATTTAGGTATGAAAAGTAGGTGCTGTGTTAGTCAAGGACCTTTTCTGGGTGGAGCAGTCACCTGAGGATCCTGAAAAGGATGTGTCCTGAAGGAGAAGGCCTGAAGAGTCCTCTTGAGCCCATGGCCACACCAGCAACAGTCTGAATCTGCAACAGTGAATACAGTGGATATCTGGCAGTGGATACAAATCCAGATTTGCCCATAGCCTGAGGTCTTCATACAAATTGTCTTCTCATTAATAAAATGCCTAGGATTAAGGCAGCAGTCCCTCCCCAAACCACAATGCCTGCTTCTGATCAGGAAGTGCACTCCATGTGCTTCTCAGAAACCATCAGTTCCCATCAGAAAGAAAAGGCCCAGTCCTTTGTGTCAATGTCCCAGCAGGATAAGCACAGGGAGCAGTGGCACTGCTGGCAGCAGGCAGTGGGGTGGAGGGAGCAGTTGGGCACAGATCCCGGGGAGAAAACCGTGACCTTTCACAGACTGACTTTTGTTGGCGTGACAGGATGGAGGAGAAGGGAAAAGGCTGCAGTGACGTGCCAGATAATTATCACCTGGGTGTGAAAGGCTCTCAGAGAGGCCAACTATATGCTTTGCCAGCAAGGGCGCATCACTGTCTGGGTTTGCCCATGTTGTGTAGCCCATTAACATCCTTGTCCCCTGCAGCTGTAAATGCCAGGCTGACCAGGCCACATGCAGGGAACAGGCTGCCCAAACCAGGGCATGCTGTGTCTGCTGGCAGCACACAACATCCCAAGAAGGACTGAATGCACTCCCTAGACTCCTTGCTTGCTGACAGAGCATGACATGACCATTTTATCAGCCACCCACAGCTCTCCTGGGAGACAGGCAGTGCTTTTGTGGTGGAATAGGTCCAAATACATTTAGGGGGTTACCTTAGGAGGAGAGGAACTGCAGTCTACAATTGCACTTATGCCTAATGAGAAGGGAGTGGATGGACAAATCCTGCTCAGGAAAGGTACAAGCAGAGTCCTCTATGGGCACCAGCAGTATCCACCACCACCATCCACACCTGCAGCACCACACCCAGTGGTGTCCCCCAGTTCTGACATGTGAGCAGATGGGCTGGCACAGAGCTGCCCATCCCTCACTTTGTCACAGACCCTTATACTTGAGGAACTCACAAACCCTGCATCTGGGATCTTCCCCTGTCTAAGGCATTGTCCAACTGAAGGATGAGAGTGTGACTGACCTACGCTGTACAGGCAAGAGGAGAAGACAGTCTCCTTATTAATGAGATTCTCTTCTTCTGTGAACCGAAAAATGAAAATACCCCCTGAAGGTCTTTCTTTGATCAAAAGGTTAGGATTCCAAGAAATAATTTGCCACTGTGAATTCCTACTTTGTTTTTTGTTTTGTTTTGTTTTGTTTTGTTTTAATAAAAAATTCAGCCAATTCACATAAACATAAACTGGATTTACAAAGGTTCAAGAGAAAGTTTTTTCTTTATTATCCCTGCATATTTTTGTGTCTCATCGTGAGGACATCTGCTTCAGCCAAAGCTATCACAAGATGTGCAGCCAGAGATACAGCAGCTCATTGTTCTACACCTCTAGTTAACCTCGAGTGAGAGCCCTATCTCTGAAATATAATAACAAGTTACTGGGCAACATGATCTCCTGTTTCTCGAGTGATCAAACAAATTATTCATCTTTCTAGACTGAACCTAAAATGACATTGACCTTTTCATTTAAAGCAAATGAAGGATCTTAGACTATCTAACATGAATTATGATTTTTTTTGGTTGGTATTTTTCCTCCTTAATTAAATGAAAGTGGTTTTATATTTTAAACATTTCTACTCACTGTTGAATGAATGCAAATTTTTTCTGTGATTATTCATGCATTGCAACAGCAGGCTGAAAACAGCAGTGTTAATTCCCCTGTGATTCCTCCAGAATGTATAGGGTGCATACAGAGAGTTACAGTAGCTCCTGGAGACCTGCCACAGAGGGCTTTATTGTGCCAAGTCATGCACAGAATAATAGGAAATGGCAGAGTGTACTCCAGCATTTCCACTCTAAAGCAGAAACTTAATATGATGAAGAGGCTGGGAGCAGCAAGGAGATGCCCTCCTTTCCCCATTGCACACACTGCACAACATGTGCACAGAGACATTTGACAAAGCAAAGCCTGGACCACTGCACAGCTCCATTCCTGGCTGTGTCCATCCCTGCTTAGCCATGGGGTAAGGCAGGCCAGAGGCAGAAAGAGAAGGGAGGTTATGGATAAAGAGGTGAACTGTGCCGTGGCTGGGGTGGCTGGGGCATGTGAGCTGGTCAGACCATGGGGTCAGTCCTGAGCAGGGTGTCCCCAGTGCCACTGCCATCCAGTGGGTTTGCAGAAGTGCTGAGGCTGCAAGGACAGCACAGGTCTGGCACCACTGCTCCTGGTCTCTGCTGCTGCTCACCACTGCCAGACCTGCATGCTGAGACACCAACACTGGGCACATGAGCAGGATGGGGTATTGGACATTCTCAGATGCAGATAACCTTTTCCCCAGGGTCATGCAAAGAGATATGAGCTCCCTTTAGAAGCAGTGGGAGAAAAGGGCCAGTACTGGTGTGTGGCTGGGCTGTCCCACAACACCTGCAAGGCTGTTCCTCTCCAGTGCCCCCTAAGGAGCTTTGACTGCCTGTGATCTTTCCTTTGGAATGTTCCACCACCAGCAGGACTCCCCACAATGGAGTGGTTTGTGAAGAACTGCAGCCCATGGGAAGTTCTTATGATGGAAAAGCTCATGGAGGACTGTCTCCTGTGGGACTTCTCACTGAGCAGGGGAAGAGTGTGAAGCCTCTTCCCATGAGAAGGCACAGCAAAGACAACATGTAATGACTGATCACAATCCTTATTCCCCCTCCAGCTCTGGGGTGAAGGAAGTAGAGAAAAATGGCAGTGAAGCTGAACCCAGGAAGAAGGAAGGGGTGAGGGGAAGTCATTTTAAGATTTGGTTTTGTTTCTCATTACCCTACTGTGATCTGATAGGCAATACATTAAATTGATTTCCCCAGGCTGAATTTGTTTTGCCCATGATGGTAGTTGTTGAATGATGTCTCCCTGTCCTTATCTTGACCATGACCCTTTCATCAAATTTTCTCTCCCCTACCCAGCTAAGGAGGGAAGTGATGGAGCAGCTTTGGTGGACACCTGCCATCTGGCCAGTATAAACCCACTGAAAAGAATTGGGGATCTTCTGAGCAGGAGATTGTATCTGCAATATCATTCTTAATAATGACAGTGAGATGTAATTTTTTTCAGTCTGTCATGAATATTTGTATGGTTTCCAACCTTCACAATTTATACAGCAGCTAGTTCCATTATTTTATAGGTACTCTGTGAAAAAAGTACTTTCTTTTGTACTTTTGTACAAAACTTGATGGCTGGAGTCCCTCTAGTTCTTACTGAGAAACAGTAAATGACCTTTACTTCTTTCATTCTTCTCTATGGCATCCCAAGTTCAATGGGCCCCAATGGGACGTACAGACCTCTGCAGAACCTCAGCTGCCTGTAACACAAAGTGGACACTCCTGATCCACTTTGCTTCTTTTGGTCAGGAAAGCACTTTATACTCATATCCTTCTCTTGAAATTTTCTAGCTCTGAGATGGGGGAAAACCACTGCACCCTGTGTTCACAGCTGGACTACCCATTACTCAGTAACATAACAGTTTCTGACCTATTAATTATTCATTTCCTAGTAATAACCTTACCAAACCTTTAAGCCTTTTTGCAATAGCACTATCTTACCTCTTAGCTTACAGTTTCAAACTGCATTGTCTAATGTTACATCTCAGTCCACAGGAAATGTGACCTGACTTTCCAGTGCTTCCCACAATTCCCATTGAAGTTGTTCTACTCAAATTTCCCCTGAAGTGCAATCAGGTAAAGATATATGCATTCCTCTATGGAATTAACCTACATATTTCTAGTGAGCAAACAACCATCTGTCTCTAGCTGAAATATGCACACTGCAGAACATGCCTGACTAAGCCCTGGTGTTGCCTATGCCTCCCCTGTGACAGTCCTGAGCACTGGAGAAGACCACACGGAGGATGAAGCACTATTTTACCCCACAGAAACCTGTTGGCTTCAACAAATGTTAGCCAGACTTTAAAAGGAGCCCAATCCATTAGAAATTATTAATTACATTTAGAAAATATTTGTATGTATGTATGTACGTATGTATGTATGTGTCTGTCTGTCTGTCTATCTATCTATCAGGAAAAGGAATGGCACCTAAGCAAATGCATCATGAGTTGGAATTAGGCTTAGTTGCAGTGTTAGCCCTGGTGATTGCCAGCTGACAACTTAACACACTACAGAGCCAGACTGAGCTTGCTGTGTCCGCATCCATGCCCATATTTCCCTGTGTGTTCTGCTAGAAGAGAAAAATCCTTGTTTTTCTGAGCTTCAGCATCTCAAAACCTCTGGTTCTTCCTCATTCAACTGCAGGAAAATGCTGTTGCATATTGCTGAGTAGAGGAGGGGGCCATGGGGAGGCACTGGGAAAATGCACACCAAGCACTGCACCAGTTTTGACCTCTCCACAAATTTCCTGAGCCACCCACGGTGCAGAGACCTTAGCCCCAGCAGAAAGCTGCCATTAGGATCAAGGGTTAGGGTTTGGATTCAGAGAGCCACCACGCCTACAAGATTCACAGAACAGGGATGAAAAAGGCATGTCAAGGAGAACATGTCACTGCACCAACATTGCTCCATCCACAACTTCCTGATCTTGACAACTCACAGTACCAGGAACTTGAGTCTTTATCCCAAGCCCCCATTAGGGTTAAGGTAGGAGTTCAGGTATCTACTAAAGAGATATCTCCAGGGACACCAGGGCTAGAGAAGGCATGCTAAGGGAAGCACAACACTACACCATCAGTCTGTCCACATGTTTATTATCTGGGCAACCCACAGTACATCCAGCCTCAGTCTCAGCCACAAGTGAAGGCTGTCTGGTCTCTGGTGAAATATTTCAGTCTCTCAGCATTGGAAATCTTGGACCTTCCAGTTCTGATGTCAATGTCATAGCCTTGAGACAGACTATCAGGGACTTCAGAGGAAGAAGCACAAAATTGAATCAGACCATTGTGGAAATACTCTAATAGAAATGGTTTTTTTTTTCCTCCTGTTCATTCAGAGTACAAATATGCCTTGTACCCAGGATCCTCAGCCTTTCCAGAACTCAGAGAGGTTTTGCTTATTTTGTAATGTTTGCTTATCAGACTGGGTATTTCTATTGTCCAGAAAAACATACAGTTTTCTTTTGATTCATACTAAACTCCTGGCCAGAGTGTTATATTAAAGTTCCTAGAATAATTCAGCACAAATTTGGAAATTTACTTTGGGATTTTTGTAGCAGGGAACTACCTCACACAAACATCCACAAAAAAACTTTGCAAATTGATGTCTGGTTCTTACACAGCACTTCTCCATAGACCTCAAAACTATTGCAAAGCCAGTCTCCATCATTTCCCTTTTACTTTAAAGCTGAAATGACTAATTTTTATCTAATAAATCAGGAAATTAATAATGTCAAACTTGTGGTCTCACTCCAGGGATCTACCAAATAGTCCACACAGTCTTACAGAAAGTAGATGAAATTATGGACAGTGTGGGCATATGTAAATCTCCTGACACGTGTGCATCTCCTGGGCATCCTCGTGCCACACAGCCACAGGATGTGCCTGCACTGGCTCATGCCCTGTCACTGCTGAGTGCCCTTGAGCAGTGTGGATCCGTGGGACAAAGACCAAGCAAACACTGGGCTGTGCTATCAAAGTCATGGCCCACAGGTCAAGGGAAGAGGCCATTGCCCTTTACTCAGCACTTGTGTGACCACATCTGGACCAAGTGCTGTGTCTGAGTTTGGACTCTCCCATACTGAAAGGCTTGGGGATAGGAAAGCAATCCCACTGGAAAGCCACTAAGCTGGCCAGGTGACTAGTCCATGGCAGGTGAGGGGAGACTGAGAGAGTTGGACTTGTTCATCTTGGAAAAGACTCAAATTTTTCCTATCCTTCCATGATTGTGGGTCCTGAAGACCCTAGAAATGGTACCAGTTTAACAGTGGGCAATAAATCCCTGTACAGGCTCTGTTTACCAGTTACCAAACATTTGAGAAGACTTTGGGGTGAAAATCACAGCAAGTGAGTAAAGATAGTTATCAAGAGCTTTGAAGTCAACTCTAACATGAATTTTGTAATTTTTCCAGTTTCTCCCTGTTAAAGATAATAAGTTCCATGCTGAACTGAGGAACATTCAAAATATTTGCTAATCTAGGCAAGGTGTCTGATGCCATATTTAGCACAAAATTTAAAAGGAAGCTTGAGCCCAATCTGCCTTTTATATAATCCATTGTACTAAATCCCAAAAGGTGGAATAAGGCTACTAGAATCAGCTGATACTAAGTGAAAATGTGAGTAATGCTTGAATGTTTCAGAAAATTTTTTCTCCATAGTTAGCAATGTATGAGTCACTCAGGCTCCCTAGCTACTGCACTGCATGAATGACTCAAAACTCCATCGAGAACGGAGGCACAAGCAGTTCTCTCTTTGTGCCAGATTTTCTCCTTTCAAATCACCCTTGCTGTATCTCACCCACTTCAAAAAAAAAAAAAAAAAAAAAAGATAAAATAAAGGAGAATCTCTTTCCCTATTACTTCCTTCCACCATCCCTATGCAAGCCCAGATAAAGCATTGTGCACAAGGATGGTCAGTGCTCGTTGTGATTGAAAAAGCACAGGCTGTGATGTGTTAAAGTGAACTCAGTTAACCTTTCTTAAGAAGTGAAAATGTACATAAACTAGTTGCTTTGCTGAGCTCCTCTGAAGTTCTTGGAAGAGCAAGGACATTGCACATTTAATCATGCTGGACCCAAATGTCCTCTATGGAATTTTCCTGTATAACAGAGCTCAGGCTGGGGTCTTGGAAATTGTAGTCAGTCATTGTTTCAGAGAAAGCTTTAAAGTCAGTTCATTGTGGTCTTTGAAACACCTCAGTCTCCAGAGACCTGTACAGTTTTACAAACTGGAAATCCCCCTTATTTTAAATGGGATAAATTGCTGCTGAGACGACCCATTTTAATCTGTACTAGATATCTCCATTGGAACAACACACACACTGATGGCTGGCCACATACCTGAACCTGAGTTCCCTATGCAGAGCTCTGACAAGCTTTTCAGGGTCACAGGCAAACCTGTTCTTGGTGTCATATTCCTACTTTCTCATCACTTGATGCATCACATGAGTCATTTTCCAGGGACTGAAAGGTGGAGAGGGAAAAATCATGCTGGACTGTATATTAGTTGTCACTTGAAAAAAAAATATGCTACATAATCTGGCTATTGCTTAACCCCATTACCTCACCCCTAGGCTGATCACCAGCTTCTTGTTCTCTCATCACCTTTATATTGCAATGACCATAGGGTATTTTGAACAGTGATCATTTGCTCTTCTCAAAACCTGTCCTCCATAAAATCAGTCTGACCTTTGGGTCTCATAGTGGGAAGAAGTGTACACAGCCATTTGTCAGAGCAGATCTCAGTAAGACAAGCCACTGGTTTCAGTTCTGCAGTCTGTTTCCTATTTATAAGAAAGTACTAAGTTCAGAAGGAATGACTGTGAATTGTTTTCCTAATCCATGTTTCCCATTATACATTTATAATTAATCTTTTTCAGAAGTTGAGTTTAATTCTCTTTGATTCTTCAGCCTTCTGGATACAACATCTTTATACAGACAAAAGCAACAACTGTCCAAGAGTCACGAGCTCCTAATGCTGTTAACACAAAGTCTTTTTGCTAGGATTTCTTTTTCAGACTTAACCATTCAGTGGTGGCTGCCTTAACTATCTGAATCCAACAAAATGATCCAGGAGTTGGGTATTCTGCTAAGTAGGCAAAAGCCTTCACTGCCAGACAAACTTAGTGTGGATTAGACCCTACAGCTCCTCCAGAGTTTCTTCTGTTGCCACCATGAAACACAGAATTCTTCTGGGTCAGTCATTTTTTCTTTTACCTTGGGGCTTCTGAAACAGTTTTTGATCACAAGTCTCAAATTATGGTCACAGACCACTGGCTTTGTCCTCTCTTTTGGCTAACACAGACTCCATCTGTTGGTATTTAGACACCTAATTCAGGAGCCTAAGTTATGCTTTAGTCATCTGAGAAAGCAGATATCCAGAGGAACATAGAGATATGAGGAACAGGAGATGGAGTTGGGTTTGTTCTGCCTGAGGAAGAGAGAGGTTGGAGTAATCTCATTGTTGACCACAACTACATTATGGTTTGATACAGAGAAGGCAAACTCTTCTCAGAAGTGTAGAGGTATTGAATGAAAGGCAGCAAACACAAACTGCAAAACCAGGAATTCCAATCAGATTTTAGGAAACATACTTTCACTATGAGGACACCAAAATATTGATACAGGTATTGGCATCTCCATTTTTAGAGATATTCAAAACTTATCCAGATATTGCCCCTAACAACTTGCTATAACTGGATGTGCTTCGAGTGAGGGATTAGACAAAAGGACCTCCAGAAGCTCTTTCCAGCCCAGATTTTCCTATAGCTCAATAATTCTGTGAGTTTGCAAGACATTGCTGATAGAGAACAGGAGTCAAAGCCACCCAGTTAAATTGCCTTTCATATGTAGCTTAAGAAATTTTACACTGGAAATTTCCACACCACTAATAGTGAGCTTTTCTTTCCTTTGACTAGTTCACTGAAGTTTATTTTGTTTCAGGTAGGGACCTATTTTTTTTTAAATAAAAGTACTCTATCCATAATGCTACCTGAAATAATTTGGACATAGACTAAAATCACTCATTTCTCTCTTTCTTTTTAGGTCTACTTAGAGGATCTCATTTTTCTCCTTGTTCATCATTTTACCAGTTGAATTATTCCTGTATATAATCTCTTCTATTCATTAACTTCTGCTTGTGTGCTGGCTGCAAAGATATTTGGCATTGAAAACTGACAGAATATCAGTATATGTGGTGGCTTTATACCATGATTAATTAGTGTTTGGAAAGCACTTTGCAATCAGTCAAGGAAAACCTGCAAGGCTGTGAGGGTTAACAGTGAGATCTTTTCCCTTACTTTCTGCTTGATTTGTTTTATAAAGAGTGATGCAAGCAAATACAGGACCCAAATTGGAATGCCACTTCCTACTGTGTTGGATTAAAGGAATAGAAGATCAGTGCAATGATTTTCCTCACTTTCTGCAAGATATGACAGCTCTGTTTTTTTCTATGCATTTGCAGTTAGCATAGTTCTCATCAGCCTGTGTTGTGTCAGTTAAGTACTTATCTGAAACCCTTGCCCAGCAATCTTACCTAATGATGCTTTTCTCACTACTGCTGCTTTCAAAGCCAAACCTCACACAATCTTGTTTGGCATGTTATCTCCTATCAGCTCTTATTCAGTTGAGAAAAATGTCTTCAAAAACAACGGGCAACCTAAGAAAATGTGATAACAAACAGCAGTGTATTAGGGTTTAGGAAAGTGTGATTACAAGCACCATGGAGACCACTGTCAGGTCAGATCTGTCTTCTTAATTAACTGAAATAAAGAGAAAATATAATGTTAACAAGATCAACAAATGAAATTACCAAATTTTAGGTGTTAATATTGCTAAGTATAATTTTGGTAGGTATTATTTCAGAAGATACAATCCTATAAAATAATTTTCTTTCAATTTTTTAGTATTTGTTTCTCACTTCTTTTTTTCTTTCTCTCCATCTCACAGAGATTGGAAAATGTTCTGTGAGAATCTCCTGAGGACTGGACTGGAATTGGCCTTCTTGTACTTTAGCTCAGAGATCAAACTCTTTTACAGAGAAGAAAAAGAGTGCTTTCGGTTTTCTCTTTTTCCTAATGTACCAACTTAAAGGTGTCATCCCTGGGGAAAAATTCTAGGCTGCAGCATGAAGCTTTCCTGTTTCCTTTTGATGTTTTTGGAATCATCTCCTGGAAAAAATTTATTTAGGGACAGGATTATTCGTATGTGTTTTTCCCCATTTTAAAGCTTCTTAGGGTCTTTCTTTGGAAAGATGGAAAATAAACACCTCAGAGAGAGAGCACAGATGCACATTTCTGTGCAAAGCAGTGGCAGTTTTATTGCAGAATCTGTATTGGTGATTTGAAGATACCTAAAGTCATTGCTGGCAAACATCATGACTAAGCCAATCACTGACTAACAGGTAAGTAATGTGGAAGACAAGTCATGGGGAGGACAAAGCTTGCCACAGAGACCAATCGGGATTGATCAGCACACCTGCACCATTAAAACATAATTTGTAATACACTGTAGTGAAATTAAAGGATAAGTGTGTGTCATTCAGGAAGAAGACAGATGTGCTTTTCTCCATGTTAAGAAGTTCTTCAGTCACTATACATTTGCTAGCAATATTCACACTTGTAATGAAAAAAATTAAACATGTCACTGGTAATGCTGTCAAAAACTGCAGTTCTGCCAACATTTATTATGAGGCAGCATGCAAACATTGAAAACTACAGAGAAGGAAAGGACTCCTGCCCCTTTGAGGTCTGTGCAGCCTTGGCCACTTCCTCAAGCAATGTTTTGGTGGGACTTCGTAGTCAAGAGTAACAATTTTATTTCAATCTCATCCACACTTCCTACTTCTTTATACTAGATGGAAATGACTAGAAATTCATAATGTCTTAAAAATTTTGGCAATGCCCACATAGATGCTAGTAACTGCTCCTTCCACACACACAGTTCTGTTCCAAACACTCTCCAGCAAAAATTGACTTTCCCTGTGTTTTTTATAGTGCCCGTCACAAGAGCTTACACAAAGAGAAAACAAACAGCTGCAACAATAAGTCATACAATTCTCCAAAACCAGAGGTCTTTTCTTCTAACTGGTTTTATACAACAAAGCTATGAAGCAGGATATTCTCAGTATTAGAGAGCTAAATACCTTCTTCCATCATGCCACACTCCTGGTTCTCAGTATAAGAGGGACACATGACAAATACAAATATGGTGTGGAGAACCTTATTGAAGTCACTAAGGCTGTAAGGGGCACATGAGCCCTCAGTGTTTCAATATAGTTCAGAGGACTTGCAAACACTACAGAATCAGCAATGCCAACCCAAAGCCAAAAGATTAAAGAAGTGTTCTCATAGCTCAAGGTTAAAAGAGGCTGCCTCCTTCACATGGATTCTGTGGTTGGCAAAGGCAATACCAAGCTTTTTCCAAGCACTAAATTTCATATAAACAATGCAAAACACATTTTCACACCATCTTTTACTATACAAATGAGTTTGAAGTAGATATCCTGCCCCGGGAAAAATACCTAGGTACATTCACTTGCTGTCTCCCTGGGGTCCATGTTAAGGAAAATTCCCAGACAAGCACAGCCCTCAGACTATTAGCTGTTACTGCTCCTTCATCTGGGTGGCAAAGAAGTCAGAGGATGATGAAAAGAGCCTCCAGAGTGTTAGGACAGTAGGCAAGGGAAGCAGGAGCACAGATTATTTTTCTCTCTCTCCTTCCAGTATGGAAGAAACAAACACTGAAAGAAACAAACAGGCCCAGTCTACTAATACATGGCTCAGTAGCTGATGTCCCCACCAAAATTATGGGCTGACCCACACAGCAGCAAATTCACGGGTGTCAGATGGGATCCACCTTTCTGATGGGAAAGAGCATCTTTGCTCACAAGCTTGAGGTACTCCTTGGCACAGCTTGAAACTAGACTTGAAGGGGTAGTGGAATAATATCAGGCTTGGCTGATAAACTGTGGGGATATCCCCAGCAAGTTTATAGGGACAGAGTGCTAGTGAGGGCCCTAAGGCTTTTCCTAGACTGGAGCACACTTGAAATCTCATGGAGGTGAGCCAGAGCCTCCTTTGGTAATAGGGGCCAGCAGGGAAACACCAGTGAAATACCTCAAGAAAATTAAGGGTTATTTCTCTAAGAAGGTGACATGTTCAACAGCCCAGCTGAAGTGCCCCTTCACCAGTGCACACTGCACAAACAAACAAACAAACAGAAAGACTGAAAGCCACTATGCTGCTGGAAAGTTAGCTCATAGTAGCTATTACTGAAACTGGTGTGACAAATCTGGTGACTGGATTGTGGCTGCAGTCATCACACTCTGGTGGACTTGGCAGTCATGGGGAATATGGGTCAGGCAAAGAATAAAGCCAGACCTCTCCTGAAATTTAGCAAAAACTTCCAGCTGTTCAAGGAGTAGGTCAATAGGGCCACCTGGAAAGCTGCCCTCAGGTACTAGAGTAGGACAGAGATGACTTATCTTTGAGACTCACAGAGCACAAGAATCATTGATCCTCAGGTGCAAGAAATCAGGAAAGGAAGGCAAGGGATTGGCATGGCTGTGTCTAGACCTACTGGTAAAATTTAAGGGCAAGAAGAAAATACACATCCAGTGGAAGAAGGGGCAGGTACTCTGGGAAGGGTGTAAGAACACTGCCCAGCTCTGTAGGGATGACATCAGGAGTATAACACAATAGATATTTTGTTATAGAGCAGAACAGTGAGTGTATGGGGACTTCAGGAGCAGTGAATTACATAATACAAATTTGCCAATTAATGTGACTGCAGTGACCATCACAGCAGTGACCCAGTTCACTCTCCTGTCCCCAGGGTCAAGGAGGAGGCACAGCACACACAGTCATCAGGAGACACAAGTACCTTATCCCAGGAGAAAAGCTGTTTGAAATTATCTCTAATCCAGGCCCTTCACAGATGATCTTCTTCCTCTTCTGTGGCAGCAGGAGGCTCAGCTTGGGACTCATGGTGAAGTCAGAAGGACAATGTGCCCAGCTCCACACCCCAAGCCATTGGATTGGTACACAAGGACTTGTTCTTGGGCACAAGCAAAGCATTTGGATGAGCCACTCCCAGTAAATCTTACAACCTCAAGCTGTCAGCATCCTAGAAAATGACAGCAGAGATGTCCCAGAGCTCTTACCCAAACAGCATGTATCTTTTCATGAGTAGATGACTTTAGGACAGCAAATGAAATCTACCACTCCAGGTATTTTTAATAGGTGAGCCTTAAATTTTAAAATTTTAATATTTGACCTGTCTCCTCGCAGACTCAAACAGCCTTTCTACTTTAACTAGATTCATTATGAGTTTGTCAGCAGCACATTTTGTCTTGATTTGAGTCCTACATCTTCTCAGTTACTGTTGCTCTGGAACAGTGTCACTGGCATAGCTCTCCTCAAGGGATACAAAGGCACCAACTCTAGTCATGGCTCTATGGAAAAGGAAAATGACTGTCAGCTGCTTTCTTGGAGGCATTTTTGTTTTATGCTGGGTGGGAAAAATTTCTGAGAGAAGCATTCATTTCTTTAGTAATGAAGTCAGCCAGCAAGTTAAGTGCTTCTGCCAGTAACTGTCTCCTTATTTCAGAAAAGAAGATTTTTAACTTTGAGAATTAAATTCTGTGAACAAAGCACTTTCTTTGGAAGCCTTGTCTAGACACAGTCTTCATAAAGTACAGGGTTTTTTGTCGTGCTTTTTTTGCAAATACATACTACCAAATTTTTCTCGGTTCCATAATTGCCATCTGCCATTAAAATCGACAGGAATTATGCTTGTATACCTAAGAAAACATGTGTCTGGTAGTTCCTAGAAATGAGAGATTAATTAATTAAAAAATGGATTTCACATTAAAAACAGGGGAGTCAGCTGACTATGTGCTGTAGAAAGGAAAATAGCTGACTTAGAAAGCCCTAGAAATCTGGGTTATCACAGGAATTCTGCCAAGGCATTTATCTATAGTGGTAGATACTGCTATTTTGACTTGCACACTCCTAAAGAAATATAGACTGCTTTATTCCCTTGTCCCAGATAGATTAGTCAAGTACTTAGGCACTTTATCTTCCAACTAATTGTAACAGCTAAGTGTGTATTTAAAAACTGAATTTCTGTGCAAAAATCCTCAAAATATTAATCACTCTTTGTACACCCCTCTTCTCTACAGGCTGCCAAGCACTGAGTCATAATTCCATTTTATTCTATTCTTTCCATTGCTGCACAACAATTATACAGTCTGTGAGAAAATGATATTTATTGTTTAATTATCAGGGAGACCAGCCTTTCACAGAGAAGGAGACAGCAGCCTGTGCAGAGAAGGGATGACTTGAGGGAGGGTTGCAGAATATGATCAGTTTAAAAGTCATTGAAACTCAGTAAATGGAAGATTTGGAAGCTGTGGTGGAAGGTCATCTCTTCTGGCAGACTATTTTGAAAGAAAATTTGTAAAGGAAGAATACAATTACTGTTCTCACATTCGTTGTGCCAACCTGAAAACTTATTATTTTCCAAAACTTTGCCAACTTAGAAGAAACAAAAACTGCATGTGACTGTTGTTAAGGGTTTGGATTATAAAACAAAATCCAAAAAAAGTCTTTCCTAACCACATATTGTTTAATGTGCCCATTGTGAATGGAGCAACACCAGTGGCTAAACGCAGGAATAAGTCCAGTCAAATGACTTCTCAACCTCACCCATGCCAGTTTTTAGAAGTTTTTAGTGAGTTTTTAGAAGCTGTGCTTCACCAAATGCCTAATCCTGAGCCTATCCCTAGTTAGCACTGCAGGACAATCCCTCCCTGCTGACCACTCAAAGTGAAACAGGAAAAAGTACATAGGAGACCATTTACATAGGAAAGTACATAGTACATAGGAAAATTTGGCCACACAATGCTCGTTTTAAAAAATGTTAAATCTGTTTTCAAAAACTCCAAGGTTGGACAAATGAAGGGATACAAAAAATTTGTTTTCTAAAACTCCAAGGTTGGACACAATGATCTACTCCACAAGAAGTCAAGATTGCCTTGACAAAATCAGTGTTTCAGGCTGTGTTTTGCAGATATAAATATTAATTCATCATGAAACTGCTCTTGACTAGACAAATCAGACGCTCTTAGATAACAGCCCAAATCAACAGATCAGCAGCTCCTTCAGCCACTGGGAAAGTGCAGATGCACCAAATTAGAGGTCACACTGCCATGGCTCGTTTCTGAGCATTGAGTTAGGACCAGGGTCAAGTCAAACCAAAAAAGAGGCCTCAGGTGACAGACTAAAGCTCTGGCAGCCAGGAGCTTGCAGTTACAGCTTTAAGCCAAACTTCTGACTCATGCTGGATGTGTGAACATGAGCAATGCAGTTGGCTCCTTGCTGCCTAAATCAGCTAGGCTGGATGATTGAGTCATGCCTGGACCTCCCAGAATCCAGATGCAAGGTCTGAAGTGACCTTTCTGGAATAAATAAGACCAAGTCTGCCCATTGCCTTCAAACTCAGCATATAAGTGTTAGTCTGTGCTAGAGAGCCACAGTGAAGAGGATGAGGGAGAGAATGACATAAGTTCTCCCTTCTTTAGCACAGTGGGGAGTTTCTTGTGGAAATGAATGGGGCCTTTTCTCCCTTACACTGTGGGAATGCTACTTTCCAAGGAGTTTGCACTCAGCTTGCCTAAATATACACTGCTCCATAACACAGCACATGAGTGCATCCAGGACACTGGAAGAAGAAAAAACCCATATAATCATGCAAGAATGGAGTGGCCTCTGGAAGTCACCCAGGGTGATCTCTGCACTCTTTACACCCCAAGGACTGTTTCCAAAGTTAAATCAGATGGCTCACAGCCTCGTTGAGTAAAGATTTTTAATGCCCCTAAAGACAAAGAATTTGTGGAGCTTTTGAGAAACCTGTTTTAGTATTTGACCATCCTCACTGAAGAAATTTTCCTTATGTCTAGTCAGAATTTCCTTTGCTGCAGTTTGTTTTTTGTCTTTCTTTGTGTATACAGAGAGCTGTCTGGCCACATCTTCCATGTAGTTCCCTTCCAGGTTAAAAAAACAGTCTGCAGCTTTTGTCTTCTCCAGCCTAATCTCAGCCCTCTGGGTATTTTAGCAGTCCTCAGCTGGAATTGCTCCACCTTTTCAGCATCTTTCTTGCACCAGTGTCCCTAAACTGGACACTGAAATCAATATGCAATCTCACTGGTGACAAATAGAGGGGACCAGTCTCTTCCCTTGGTCCCTTGGCTGTGCTCTTCTCTTTCTGTGTATTCTGGTATGCATCAGTCTCTGCAAGGGCACACAGGTGACACATTCATCTCAGAGTCCACTTCTGGTGAGCTGCTATTAGCACCAGGAGTGAATCCATGCTAATTATTATAGGTATTGCTTTGGCTGGAGCAGTCCACAGAGCAAGCTGTGCATGGAAGTTATGGGGGCTCAAAGATGCTCCTCTCTGCCATTACTAGTCAGGCTACTGGGAACTAGAATGTAGGGCTCTGTCTGGCAAACAAGCAGAGACATATCCGAGCCGTGATCACAAGAGAGGGGAAAAAAAAGGTCAGCTGGATCAAAGATTTCCTCTTTTACTGGCCTTCCTCACTAGATGGAATTGAGAATGGCCTTTACTGAATGGACCTGTGTCTAAAGCTGCTTGTCAAAAATGAGAAACCTCCAAATATATGCTCCACTGGAAGCTGAAATCCCCGTTTTACCCATGCTCAAATGAAGCGTGTTAGAAGCAGAAGAAATCTCTGGTTTCTGTGTAACCTAATACAAATTTCTGTCTATGAGTGCTGCTGTTACAGCTGTAGAGCTGGTGCAGAGGCAGGCAGGCTTTTGACACCTCATCTGGGGCCATCCTAAGTGGATACAGATCTCAGGATAAACGCTCTGCCAGGGGCTATGCAGGGAACAAGGGGGCATTCAAAGTCGAGAGGGTACAACTCACTTCTCAGCTTTCAGCATCCTGGTGACCTTTAAGACAGAAAGGGGGACTTGTAATTGGCTCTTCTGAACCAACATGAGAATTTCTGCTGAAAAATCCAGTGAACACATGCTGCCAGCACCTGGTCAGAGATGACTTGAGGAGAGAATACAGTGCTGCCCATGGAGCATGAGAGAATGTGAAGATTCTGCCTTTCCCAACTGGGCACTGTGAAAGTGTCTCCCTTCACCTCCTCCACCTCTTCTCCCTGGAGTGTCTCATGTAAGTCAATGTTATGCTCCTGCCACATCCTGTAAGTGTCACAGCAGTGACACCCAAGTTACATTCCTAGTGCCTGGGGCAAATTCACATGAGTCCTGTTCCTAACATGAAGTCAATTAAAATCAAGTAATGAAAGAAACACATCTGGTTGTAGACATTCCTGATAATAAAGAAACCCCATTATGCTACTCATGCAATATATTTACTAAACAGCAATTTTTGAGATCACATCATGAAGTAGCTGAAGCTACAAATCTGAGATTCTTGTTTTAAGGTGGATTCTGAGCCTTTAGAGTGTGTAGATAAATAGACTCTATTTTCTTTTCAGATTATTAAAAAGCTAGATCTTAAACACAGCACTGAGCTGTACAGTTAGTTCTGCACTTTGAACACCTACTCTGCAGGAACTCTACCAGAAACCATTACAAAGAAGTCACCTGTGGTTCTGATTTGGGGGAATGACAAAATTAGGAGAGTATGGAAGCTTTAAAGCTGGAATCCATCATTTCAGTAACATAGAGCAGCACATCAACATCTTAGTGACCTGAAGCAGCTAGCTCAGCCTAATTCCTGTGAATTTAACTTAATTTGCTCACTTTGAGCATTTCTGTTTTATAATTCTATGAATCATTGCACCATCCAGAATGAATACAGACAGAATGCTTCCCTGGCTCAGAGATAACAGAGCCCCTTGCTTAGTCAGGAGAATGATTTAAGAAAATCAATGGCTTTGCTTTGGTTACAAAATAAATTTAGAAAATAACAGAGCAAGAGCTAAGCAGTTGGAATGCCAGCAGGGGGATGTTTCATTTGACTTCCCTTATATACCAAAAGTTTGCCTGATGCCAATTAAACAAACACATTTCTCAGCAACATCAAATCTTAAGCAAAGTTCTATAGTTATCATTCCACCACTAAAATATTATGAGCAATCATATTAGGGACTTGCCTTGCCCAGTAAGGGAGTCCTTGCACCCTTGCATTGCTCACCCTGACACAGGGCTGAAGCCAGGACTAGCCTAGATCTTCAGGCCCCATTATCTTGATAGAATGATAACCTTAACTTACAAAATGCTTGCAGTCATCTACAGAGCTGAATGTGGATGTTGATAATTTTTTAGGCTGAAGCACAATTCAGTCCTGCTCATGGATGTTGACCTTGAGCAGCACATGCAGTAATTCTGCATTTCCCAGCTCAGGCATTCCCATTCTTTGTTTTCCTGTCCTACTTCTCCTCCTGCATTTGATTTCAACTGCCAAGATACCACAATAAAGTGTCTGCAGCACACCTTTCTACCCTCTGTAGTAGGACCCTGCAAACCTTTATTTTTGTCTACACTGCTAACAGCAGTGAAGCCTGGTGGCTGTCTCTGACTCCTGCCCATTCTTTGGGATTAAAGGCTGCTAAGAAAATGCTCTCAGTGCATATTAACTACATACATTGTCCATGAGAGCTTTTCTCCATTTGCTATGAGTTTAAAGTGTGAAATACCCTGAAGAAGCACCCATGACAAAGTAGAGTAAATCGTGGAACATTCAATAAATATCTGTTAAAATCTGTTACTTTTAAGTAGATTAATTTCTAAACAAAGACAAACTTCAAACTTACACAGCAAAATAAACCTTCCTTATTTCCATTCTGTTATCCTATCTGGTATAGAGCTGGTGCAGAAATGAGAGAGGTCTGTGTTTCCCACAGCTCCACATTTCTGATGGAAAAGTGCAAACAGCCTGCATGAGCAGCTTCCTCAGGCCTCAGGAGGGCTGAAGGAGAGCACAGATTCATCCCCATAGAATCCCTGGCCCTGTGCTGCTCAGCAAAAATCCTTCCAAAGTGTCTTTTTTCCTCATCTTTTCACCAGGATGCAGCACACACAGCAGGCACTGGATCACCACCATCTCCTGGACTACCACAGTGGTCTGGCATTAATTGTCAGCACGAGTTCTTTTGGCTTGCCCTGGCTGGCCCCTGTAGCCCATGACTGGAGGTCTTACTCCAGAGGATGCATCCACCCCAGCTGTAATTCACATAGTTGAAGCCAACCATGGCATAACCTTCCACCATGAGGTCGCTAGAACTGAGTCACCTACGCTCTTTTAAAATAAGTCACTGAGCAGCCGTGACTTGGTGAAATGTTCAGTCACAACAGATGTGGGCAGAGCTGGGATTAGTCATGGAGGATGAAAAGGCTTCATCAGCCACTCACCCTTGGAAATGACATTTCCATACAGAATAAATTCAATTTTAAAAGCAACCAATTTCTTACATATGAAGGAAAGCCTCCTCCTAATTGAACTTTTGTTCATCATGAGCATCAGTGAAGCCTTCAGTGAAAACTAGCCTGCTTTGTGCCCAGGGCAGCAAGCACCTGCCTTTGAAAAGATTTCTGCTAGCCTGTAGTCATCATCTGCTTCCAGTGGGTCTGCAGGGGAGAGATGAAAAGGAAGGAAATACTTGGTTCCCTGACAGCAACCCAGAAAAAGCTGCCATCTGAGGAAAGTGACAGCTGAATTAGCAGAGATGGGTCCCAGGGAGTGATTATATCTCCATGATTTTACACACATATTTCCTCTAGAGGAAGCCCAGGAAAATCCCTCAGTCTTCCTGAGGACAGCAGATTTTTTGGAGGAATGATAGGACTGAAGAGAAACAGAAACAAAGAAGCCTGAACACACACTCCTAAAATTTCACATTCAGGTTGATGTATGACTGAAAGTGAACATCTGCATTACTGTGCTCAAAAATGGAGGAAATTAAATTTTAAAAAAACCAAGGATTTCCAACTAAAATATTGGCTGAAATATTTTTCAGCTGCCTGCTAAATATTGGAATAAGTTCTCCTTGCAATCCTTGGGCACAAATCCCACCCAACAGGGGTTGCAGAGCTGGGGCTGCCCAGTGTGACAAGCTTCCAATCTCCAGCAAGTGTAGCCACCCTGGCCATGTGTCCCTGCCATTTCAGGACCCCATTGCTCCCTGACAAATGCAGAGCTCACAGAATAGGGGCTGTTGTTTTCTCTGAGCACTTCTACATCACAGTGGCACCTGCAGCAGTGTGATCCCAGCTCATGGCCCTGGGGAAAGTAGACTGATGTTTTCCACACAGCCCGTGTTTGTAGCCCACACTGGCAATCATGTGGACCATGTGGGAATTTCATCTGATAAGCACATTCTGCTCCAGAGGTGTCAAAAACTCACCTCTAAATGGGATGCAACCGTCTCTCCTTCCATTAAAAAACAAAAGCAAGAAGGACAATGTGAACTTTGCAGGTGACCACGGCAAGCTGGATCACCTGTGAAGAGTTCAGTGGAGGGCAGGTGGACATCTGTAAAGCAAAATCTTGTCTGGGATCTCACTCTTTGTGACCCAAATATTCAGCTAAAATACTTCAAATGAAAAAAGTCAGTTGGCTTGCAGTCATCAGTCCACTGTGGATTGAAGAGAATCTCCAGTGGGAGAAAGAAGTTTATTAAACAGATGCTACAGGATACAGGAATATGGGGCAGAAAGGAAAACAATATGATGAAATTACTTCTGTCTCAGATACCCAGTACAGTTTTTATTAAAGTCAACAGGAATTGCACCCATGGCTCCAGGAGCAGGCACAGTCCTTCAACAGAGCGTTAAAGGAAAAATTGAAAGGTTTGAACTCTATGATGGATAAATCATAGCAACCATTGATGCATTTTGCAAACAGTAAGATTTGCAAATCTTATGTGTGCAAAACCCCAAGTCTGCCATCTCAGAAGAACTGAAATTTTGTACCAGTTCCTCTGTAGAGAGGTGCAGGAAAAAACCCACAGGCAGTGCTAGGCAGAGGAAGAAGTTTGGCACTTCCTCCCCTAACAGAGAAGCAGAAGCATCTGTGCAGATGCAAGCAAGCAATAAATAAAGATTGCTGAGATTTGTTGTTCATCAGACAGGGAAGATTTATATAACATGGAGTGACACTAGGTTGCCTTATGCACTCTCTTGGTTTTTTTTCCCCCAGTCAGACCAGGTGAGGTATTTAGGGAACTTTTGAATTTAATCACCCATGGACTATGCTGAGTAACTGGTCTGTGTAAGGTAGTGATTAAGTGTTGTGACAAACTCCACAGCATTTGGCAAGATTTAGTTGCACAGAGATCCTCTCACCACTGACATGCAGCCCTCTTGCATCACAGCTGTTTGAGAATGCAAGCAACATTCCTCCAAAACCACAGATGATAAATGAAACACCCTTCTGTAAATCCACCAGTAGACCTACCAGCATCTCCAGTAGAGCTACCAGAGGCTCCCCACACCACAGAGTGCTCACAGCCCACCCCCATGGCCCCAGCACCAGCTACCACTGGATCCCATCCCCTGGTGGCCGAGGATGACAACACCATGCATCTAGCCATGTGTATAGATGATGGCAGCCCATCTGGTATGCAGTGACTGATGAAGCCATCAAGGGAGCTTAGGTGCAGGGTTCTGGTCAGATACCTCTCTGAAGAGCCCCTTTCTGTAGGGAAACATTGGCCCAGTGAAGGGTCTGAGGAAGAGATATGGAGTCAGGTGCCTTTCTCTTCCCCCTGCAACAGAAACAGCAACAGCCCAAGTTTTTCACACTGTACAAAGTCTCTTCATTCTATGTTCTCTTCCAAGGACTTCCACCTAACTAGGCAGAGAAAAGCAAACAGAAGTTCTCAGTATGGTTTAATGACATCATTGCACAGCTAATTTGCTGTAAGTCAATGCAGGCCTGCATTTTGCCATCTAAGTTAATAACAGGTTTGTAATTCACACTTTTGAAAGGCAGCATCGACTCATAGCAGTCAGCTGAGTGTGTGCCAAAGGCAGGACTCTAGCCATGTGACAAATCAAAAACACCACAAACAAGGGAAACTTCTATTGCTATGGTATTTCTTGCCTCTGGCATAAAGAACTTCTTCCTTTGGAGGGTAGTGCAGTATTGGAACAAGGACCCAGCCACACTGTGCCATCTCCAGCCTGGAAGGTTTTCAAGGCTTGACTGCACAAAACTACTTCTCATGTGATCCAGCATCAGTGATATCCCTACTTTAAGTGGGAGGTCAGACTAGAACAACCAACATTTCTACAGTCCTGTGAGCTCTTCCTGCAATCTCAGTGTATTTCTAATGCAAATAATTTTCCACATTAAAAATGAAAGCGAATGAAGATTTGCATGGGACTAAAATATACTTGATCTTTAAATGATCTTGAAATTAAAATGATGGGCATTTGAGAGGGATGTGTTAATGGGCTCATGTAACTGTGGACAATAGTGTGGGCTGTTGAGGGGCAGACCCTGAGATGAGCATGACTGTTCCACATGCAGTGATGCCAGCTCTCCCACTAAAGAAGGGAATGTCAGAGAGGGACTGTTGACCTTTAAGATGCCAGCACAGTTGTGTTAAATTTCCCTTCACAGTGAGAAGACTGTCAAATGTCACCATTCAGTGTAGAACTGGTCAAAGCACAGGGCAAAGCTGTTGCTGCATTTTTCACGCTAGAGCTTTGAAACAAGTAATTTTTATTTTTTGTCTCTCATTCAGGCCAGCAGTTCTGGCATAAAACCTTCCTCTGCTAAGCAAATTGAGTTGCAGAGACTTTTATTCATCATCCCCAACTCCATGTGCTTTAACATTTTTATAAAGCAGAGAACATCTGTATGAAGACTGTCCTTAATGGAGATAACTGTCAACACCAAGTCACATGTTATTTCACATGAGAACAGGCACTGCCATCTTAATCCAGTTTCATACACCACAAATTGATTTCTCTGCAGGAGAGGAGCAGTTGTTTAGTGTTATGTACTCTTTCATATTAGAGCTGCCCCTTTTACCTTCCCATAGAAAAGTATCCTCAGTTAATCCAGGTGATGAATCAAGCCTCATATTAGTCTCACCACACTGCTCTGCACCAGTATGACTAATGCTTGCCCTTTAAACATCCTGTGACACTTCTAACAAACTTGTTTGGAGCTGACCCAATTCAGCTGTGGAAAGGCAAGACTGAATAGGACCCAGATCACAAAGCTCTGGATTTGTTCTGTTCCCTTCTCATTCAGTTCTAGGGTTACATAGGACTGGCAGCTCCCAAAAACTGGCAGAGTGGGGATTCCTGCAGTGATGTCAGCAGGATAGCAGCAGGGAGCCAGAGGCAGCCTACCCTGGACCCTACCAGGCAGGGCACAGGGAGCAGGGCTGCTGTGGTTGTGAGTCTTTCTGTGCTGCACAGACACACATGGCACCTCCCATCCAGGCTGAAATGTTATTGAACTCAGTGTGGTGCAGGGCTTTCAGGAATTACAACAAGACCTCTGTCTCCAAGGGACACAGAACAGGACCTGGATGTGGATAAATCCTACAGAGATTCTCCAGCCCCTACCTTTTTATTTCATTAGCAAGTAAGCTTAATATTTTTTTCAAAAACCTCTTGCATTATGTTTTTTCTAAAAAGCAAAAGCCTGTCTTTGCAGTGCCTTTGGAATGACCTCAGAATATGGCATGTGGATGCCTGATGCAGATAGAGACAGAGCTTGTAAAGCACCAAACTACAGTTTTTGAGTTTTAGTTTCAGCAGTTCTCAGTCAGACACCTGGGATATTGATTTAATTGTTTGCACTGTTAACAATTCACAGCCTAGAGAGGGGATAAGAATGGGAACATCAAATTACTCTGCTAGTCCTCAAAATGTGTGAGTGCATGTATGCATATGTGCATGTGCATATAAGCAAATATGTGAGTAGGGATAGTAAAAAAGGAAAACTAAATAAACCATGTAAGCCACCACCATACATATAGTGAGTTCAGAGGGTGATAGGTTTAATTTTCTGTAAGGAATTTTCTACAAAGGAGCTTAACACTATAAATGCTGGCTTTTATTCTTCTTTGCCATTCACAAAATCTGGCATGAAGTAGAGAGACTCAGCAGAGGTTGTGACAACTTCAGGGTGGGTGGTAAAATTAGGCAAAATCATTCATTCCATCTCTCAGAGCAGACACAGCAGCAAGTGTGGGTGGGTGCTGAGGGGCACCACAAGACAGCACAAACAGCCCCCAAAAAACACTTTGCAAGGAACAATGATATCATATTTTGTTGCCAATGCTGACATAATGTTCATGCCATTTGCAAAAACGTTATGCTTCAAGCAAACCCTTCCGAAGTCAAAAAAAATTGACACCAAGAAAAGAGACAAACTTTTATTTTAAATTTTCTTCTGTATTGAACTGGCTCAGTTCTGAAGTGAGCATTATGGAAATAGCCAAGGCCCATTGAAAATTTCAAAAAAGGATAAACGTCACCTCCAATTATTTTTGCCATGTACTGAAGGCATCTTGATCTTAAAATATCTTGAGAAAGACCCTGAGACTGAAAAAGTAATGCCTTTGCTCTCTCCATGTGTCAGGTGCTTCTCATTCCTCCCTTTGTGAACTTAAAATTCAAAGAAAAATCTGTAAGAAAAGAAGAATTATGACAAAGACTTCAATACCCTGAAAATCATCTCTCTGCTTCTCAAGGAATATCACTGTGAAAATGGCCACACTGATGTCAGCTCAGGAGAGGGTAACAATTGTGTTCTGTATTTTGGTGCTAGCAGATACCACAGTGAAGAAATGTAAGTTCATTGATTTCTGCAGCACTGATAGTGTGAGATATCATCTTATCTTTCATATGCATTAGTGAAGGTGGTTAAAAAACAGTGTATCTTCACAGCATCCTTTCTGTAAGGCAAGTTATTATTCACTTCCACAAGGCCAAGAGAGAATTACACTAACATGACCAGATTACAAAGAGCTTTAAATCTTTCCTGTGATGTAGCATCTTGTCCTTATGCATACGTGTCAGCCACACATCTACTGACCTGTCTGTGGTAAATGTGAACTTTTTCTTTGGTTAAAAATGCTCTTTTGGGTACACTGGATTATGCAAAAAAATTCCATGCAACCTCATACCTATCATGCCCTGCATCTAGCTGCAATATCTCTATCCAGAGCATTTTATAACCTTGAGCATCTTACAGTGTTCAGAATCTTATTAACTGGTCCACAGGAGCCATAGAAATTGTCAATTTCTGTAACTTTTTTAAAGATAGCTGATAAATCATAGAATAATGGTTTGGGTTGGAAGAAACCTTAAAGATCACCCAGTTCCAAATCCCATGTCAAGGGACATCTTACACTAGGTTGGGTAGGCATGTATTAATTGTAAGTATGTGTATTAATTTCTATTAAATGTATTGAAGGGAAGTATTAATGCACATATATATGATTGTAGGGAGAAACTGAAGATCCTTTATCTCACTGTGGGGTGGGTGTGTGTGTGCTTGGTGAAGGGGACACACAGTCAGAGAGGGCTATGTCTGGCCTTACATAACAATATCAGCCCTTTATTGTAACAGAACTACTGTTCTTCTTAAATCCTCTGGATACAGCCTCTTACCTGGCTATGCAAGGGTTAATGGCATTTTTTTAGGCCAGCAAGAGCCCTGGATCCTATTTTATAAGTGGTTAACTGAAGTATAGAGAAACTTCTCCCAGTCAGAAGTCACAGGAGAAATCATAGGGAAGTGGACCCAAACAGGACTAAGTGAACCCAGTGTCCAGATCACGAGGCACAGCCCTAAAGAGCTTACCCAGCTCGGAGCAAAACAAGAGAGGATGACAAATATTTATGTAATGGGAATTCGGAATGCAAATGGTATGCATTGGGTAATGCAGAGCAAAAGTTCCCTGTGATAACAGAGGGCTTGCTTAAGGCTACAGGGATACTAATGTCATGAGGTAGCACCTACAACAATTTTATTTCATATGTATTCCTTCACCCCCTGAGGTGTGCCCCAGGCACCTCTGACTGTCACTGTAGAGCTAGTAGGTAAAAGAAAAGCTCAGTCTCTCCCTGACACTCGATTCAAGGAAATTGTTTGGATTTGGTCGTTGGGTTTGCTTGTTTTCAAAGGGATGATGTGACTGTTATTGGAAAGATGAGTCAGTGAAATGAGCTTTGCCATTCTGGAGGCGAGAGTTATTGGCTGCTTTTTAAAAAAATGTAACCCCAAAGTGCCTCAGGGCAGCCTCTGAACAAAGTTTTGGCTCCAGACTCCTAACATTATCCCTGAAAAAGACAAATATCTCAAGTCATTTTTTGTCTGTGTTTAACAGAGTTTTCTCTTGCCTCAAGTAAGAGGGGTTTGTTTGATCAAAAGTGGGTGAACCATAAATATATGACACTAAACTGTATTATTTCATAGTAAAAAAGTAGATAAGCAGAAACATAGTTGAGCACAAGGTAATGCTAAATTTGGCTGGTGCTTTTTGCTGTTTTCAAACTCTGTAATATCAGACATGATACATGGCAAAACTTCCTTTCCCTACAAAAAGCTCTCTGGAATCTGATAGAAGAAAAGAGTTAAATATCAAATTAAAGAAATTACTTCTTAAATGGGCATAATTTTTAAACAACATGCTTTTAGACTATTAGAAGATTGTTTTTCTTGAATCAGAATTAGAATACTGAATGCAGTTATGCTTAAATGGAAATGCCTATATTTTGAAAACTTAATAACAGACTAGCCACAGATATTTTCTAACATTTGCTCTCTCTTTATAACCTTCATGGTTTTTTTTTTTTTTTTTGCATATAAGCCTCTGCCTCTGATGCAAAACCTCACGTGGAATACAGTGTGTGATTTCAGGCTCCTCATTCCAAGACAGTCTCTGGAATACTGGAATGAGTCCTGCAGGGCACCACTAAGGTGCCTGGGGTTGCAGTGCTAGTTGTATTTTGGAGGTGTGCAGAGGCCCCTTCTCATTTAAATTATTTTATTATTCTATCCTTTTCCCCTTTTTTCTCCTTCTCTATGTTCAGTACCATTCCAGCAAGGCTAATTCACCACATCCCATTTTGGTAAATAAGGATATACAACCCAGGCAGTGATTTGACTTCACCAGGTTTCTAGGTGTGGTTTGAGACAGTGTTTTTGTACCTTAAAAACTGAAACCTGACCCTCTGCCTCCCTGTTACCAGGCAGAGAGAAGCTGGTAAAAGTCCCTGTGGAAGTTTGCAAAGGTCAGTGAGGCTTACCTGCTGGGTTGACAATCCTGAGCCACCCTTTGCCCTCCCCACTGCAGAGCTTCAGGCAGCATCACTGTATTTTAGTCAGCCAGACTGGCCTCCTCAAAGCCCCTTGGTGTTGTCTGTTCAGTATATTAAAGACACTTGATATCAAAACAAGTCAGAATCAAGCTTTCTAGAGCACAGAAATTCTCTCCCTTGACTTTGTTCTCCTTTACTGATTCACTCTACTTATTGCTTCTGCCTTATGCAACTTTCTTTTTCACTCTTCCATTTTTCTTTCTAACATTTTACCAAATTTACTCACTGTTTGATCTCTGAGAACATTTCTTTAACCCTACTTCTCTTACAAAATCCCTTTTCTTCTGATTGTTTCTGGCTTAACCGCTTTTTTCACTGCTACAATTACCTCTCCTATACTTTCTTGTCTTCTTCCTATCTGAAAACTAAAAAACAGCTCTTAAGTCTTCTTTCCTAGCTTCCCCATCCTCTCATATTTTGTCACCTGTCTTCTGTCCTCTTCTGTGCTGTAAACTTTTTATTTCACCTGGCTCCTCACCACCTTATACTCCAAGTTGTTTCTTCTCCACTATTGTTTCCCAGTTAATTTTCCATGGTGCCCACTCTGTTGCTAAATAAATGGCCTTTTTCCCTGCTGTTGGTGTTGGCCATATGGCATTATTCTTTTGCCACCAAAATATCCCCAGATTATGAGTAAAGTTGCTAAAGCACTCCAGAAGTTCTTTCCCTTCAGGGAAATCCAGTGTGTCTCTACTCCAACTTTATTTCTCCTCTTCTCCCTACACTGGTCTTGTCAGATAGCCAAATGGTACCTGCATCTGTCTCCTTCATTTAGGATCTGCTCTTACATGTTCTGAGAGGCCACCTATGAAAAATAATTAATATTAAATAAACCCTTCCCAAAGACTCCTGAGCAAACCACACAGTAAACCCCTCCCAAAAACACACTAACAGTATCTTCAGGAGCATTTTGCCCTGACAGAAGACACAAACATCCATCTCTCTGTTTTCCTGTATGACAAGCCAAACATGACACTTCTGCACACATTGTTTTCAGGGAGGGACTCATGTCCCATCCTCTCTCTGCAAATCACATCTCGAAAGTTTTTTGAAAGCAGTCAAGTATACTTCCAGAAAATTAAAGTGAAGAAAAATAATTATTTAAAAACTATGGTTTGCTTCCCATCCAGGGTAAATTTTTTGATTCTCTGAAACTACAGACAGATTACAATAAACACAGAATATTGAGAGATTGCAATAATTATGTGTAAACCTCTCACACCCACGTACTCTCCCTTTTCTTTGGTTGAGTCATACAAATGAACCTCAGGGAAAAGAATCACTTTAAGGAAGCATACCCTCTCTGCAGCTAACCTCCCCTGGATATGGGGAAGGTGCTGCTTCAATCTCACCTTGCTAGCAGGACAGCCAAAACAGCACTTATAAGTACAAATGCAAAATTAAGGAAAGAAAGCCTTGGTCAGTAGCTGATCCCCTTTCCTCAATGGTTTTTTTCTTAAGATGGCAGACAGGCTTCAGTGGTGGCAGTAGGATTAGAAGATGAGTTGAGTAAAAGTTCAGGAGATTTGTAGACCATCTGCTGTGTACTGTTTCATGACAACTGTCTTATTCTTTCTGGCAAGCTCTGTGAGAAGTGTGAAGATTTGAGTTGCTGGATAACTCCATTAAAATTTCTTTTGCTCTCTTCAGGAATAAGACATCACTTCAAACCCGATGATCAGCTTTCTATTAGCTCTTACCCGACAGTTTTCCATAAAAATCTGGGGTTAATATATCTGCATAATGGGGGCATAGGCACAAAGAATTCTGGAGGATCACCAAATCTACCATGAAAACACCAGATCTGGAGCCAGGAAAAGGCACATCTCGGGACCTAAGTAAGGATTCTTAACACCATGCACAGCCTAGACATGCCCTCAGATGTACACCTTGGCAAGCTCTCTTCCTCTGAGTGGAGAAGTCTGATAAATCCATTTGTATGATCTCTGATCTCAAGGAAAATACCAGGATGTGTCCAGTAATAGCTAATAATCAGTTACTCAGACCACAATTTACTTCTGTTGTGAGAGATCCAGGGGAAACTCTCAGTAAAAGCAGGCTTAAATAATCATTAAAATCTCTTTTAAAACTCTTTTCTTTAACAACCAAAATTAGCTTTCTGAGATAGAAAAGACAGGTTTTCTCTTTCTTTTGCAGAAAAACACAGTTTTCAATTAAGAGAGTATCACTGTCATACAGATTTGGACATGAAAACGACAAATTGCTTTCCACATTCATTTCTTAGTAACATCTTCGTTCACCTCTGTGTTTCCCTGCAATAATGGAGATAATTGAATTCCTTCTGTGCAAGTGGGGTAAACTGAAATTGTGGATCTGAGCATTTTTTCCCTACACATCCCAAAGTGCTCACAGAGAGCACCTGTCAGGAAGGCTAGGACAGGATGAATGCATGTCTTGCTGCATTGCACAGCAATGGGTGAAATACCAAATCCAGTGTACTCAGTATTGCACAGTTTGGTGGCACCAAGATTTCATCTCCAGTTTCCTGCTCTAAACTTGATGAGTCCTCATCAACACCACCATCAGCAAGAATTAATTGGCCAACACATCTCACAGGAAAATTCGTAAGGACAAACCCATTACCATGTCACCAATTATGTCTCACCAATTGTCAGTCCCAGACTTAGGTGCCTAAATTAGAAAACCACCCTTCCTGCCTCCCTTGGTAGTCAGTGTCCCTCCCAAGGACAACTCAGAATGGGCAATATTACTCATGTATTCTCATCCACTACTTGTGTAGGAAGATGAAGCTCTTGTCCAGATGTCCTCTCTCAGCTTTTGTACCTTTCTTGCCCCTGCTCCCAGCCTGTTTTCTGAAGTCCTTGCAACACTAATAACCTGACAACCTGTCTGCTCTAATCACCAGCACTGAAAAACTATTTTAAAGAGGAAATACTATTTTACAGTTCAGATCCAAACTGTTGTCAGTACTGATGCTTCCATTCATGGCTGTAGCAGCCCTTTTGCAGCAAAGCACAAATTCTGAAAAATCTCCAAACCTTTCTCTGTGCAGTAAGAATCACTGGGGGGCCTTGACCATGTTCTATGCTCTCAACACTATGCAGCAGAACTTAGCTTGGGCTCATTCAATCCTTATAACCTATGTCCTATTTATACACAGAACTGATTGTTTTAATTGAGTATTCAAATAGAACAAGGGGAAGACAAATTAAAAAACACAGAGGTTATATTAAAATCATGTATGGTTTAGCTAGTAGACAACTGTATCTGACTAACCAATTGCTAAATCTTAAGAATACCATTTGCCTGTTAATTGCTATATTTTGGCCAAATAACGCTTTCAAGTACATTTATGACAGAGTCTGGACTATGAAGTCAATATGGAAGACTATGAGCAGAAGCCTTGCTTGGAAAAACACAGATGAAGCATCAAAATCTTGCCTTTTTTGTTTTTTCCTCTGGTGGGAGAAATTTTCCTTCATAAAAGGTATGAAGAAGGAAAAAAATACGACACATTTAGAAATTCTTGGGCACCAAATCCACTATGATTCTGAACTTACGACTCTGTCAGACAAAATAAATGAACAAACAAACAAAAACCCCCAAATCTTAACAAAAACAAACTAACTAGTACAAATATATAACCACGTTTGCTCTAAAGCAACCATAGAGTAGCTATTTTGTCTGCAAGACTGAAAATAGTTCTTCATTTAGGAGACAATTTTCTACAAAGGTTGAGCATTATTTTCCTGATCCTTCCCTTAAAGGACAGTGGGAGAAAAAGATTATTTACATGTGAAGTAAGACTAACAAAATGTTGTGGAATTCAGGTTGGAATTCAAAGCAAAACAAGCAAAAAAGATCAAAATGATTTTACAAACTTCAGGTAATAGAAATCAAAGGAACTCAATGAAAACTAAGATGAGGAAACACACTGAAACACTCTATGAGGATCTTCCAGCAAACATGATGAAGGAAACAGAATTTCAGATGCAAGTTAATTTGCCACAACTGAACATACCAGTCAGTACATGAGTGACCACTAGAGAATAGAATGTTTTCCTTTTAATTATAGGCTCATCACAACTTTGGATTTCATTAAATCTCTAGAAGAAGATAGCTTTGGCAAGTTTTCATTAAATAGCACTCTGCAAATCAGTATTCTTATTCTTCATACACTGTGTCTACTTGCAGTTTTGTAAGAGTGACTAAACCCAGGGTAGGAGTTTTTACATATGCAAATCTCAAAAGTCCAGGAGATCACACAATAGCACTGATATAAGAAAAGAAGAGGCAGCTGGGATGAAAAACACTCTACTTTCAACCAGTGTAATGCAGCATAATTTACAAATATTCTGAGTGCAGAATGAGCTCTACAATTGAGAATACACATGGTGCATATCTTGGGGAGAAGGAGGAATCCATGAATCCAGGAAATGCAGTCCATAAAGTGAATAATACCTATTCCCACCAAGTAGGATGTCTGGGCATTGCACCCCAGTCTCTCCTGAAAACTGCACCAAAGTTGTAGGAAGGCACTGCAGCTCTGAGAAGCTTTGAGCTACACCTGGAACAGGCAGGGGTTAACTTCAGGACTAGGGAACGTGAGCAAATCACAGGCAGAGAGTGCAACACATCCACATCTTTAGCATGTCTGCTTCCAGTGCAGACAAAATGCACCCAAGAAGTGCCCATTCCTCTCCATGACTATCAGGAAACATAGAGTGCCTGGCTGGAGCACAGAACATTCCCAGCACTGCCACAGGAACCCCTATCAAATGTCCATGGAGACGTGACCTTCACAGGCATCAACTGTTCCTACTCATTATTCAAAGAGACTGCACACTGCCTGTCAGATGAAAGAGCTAAGTTAGCTTTAATGAGGTTTTTGGGCAGAGAATCTACAAGAAACAGAACTTTTTCAGGAAGAGTGGGAGGATAAGTATACATTTAAAACAGTAACAAATGAGGAAATGAGTCTCATATGTCATGCTAACTGTGAACTCAGCCATTGAAGAATTCTAAAAAAAGTCACTTCTCTTCCTAACAATGAAAAGAGTCTCAAAAACACTTTGAAATGGCAAATACAGATATAACAAACATTAAGAAGTATGGAGTTGGCTTATGCACTCAATTGAATTGATCAGAACTTATCCAGACCTTTTGCACTATAGGAATTAATCCAAGAACGTCAAAAATGGAGCAGAGCTTTTATGTGTCTTCTTCCAGAATTTTAGCACAAAATAAAATTATTATTATACTTTATATTTTTTAAAGGGAAAAGAATAGAAAAAAACCGCAAAGCAGATGAAAATATAGAAATGCTATGTACAGATGTATTATGTTATCTCAGAATATTGTCTGAGGGTGACAGAATGCACTTATAAATAATATGTTTCAGAACCTTCCACGGAAAATTACTTCAATAAATTGTCTTGAAAGGGAAGGAAATATTACATCTGAACAATGATACAGTTGAGATGGAAATCATCAGCATACAAACAGGAATTAAGCTAAAAGCCAGATTAAATAATTTAGCCCATTAATTCTTTCACACACACACATATATATATGTATATAAGGAATACCTAATAAATGAAATTGACTAACCTGAAGTAGTCCTAAGTAGATATCAGAGGTAAAGAATGAAAACTACTGCTCCAGGGAGCTGAAAATTAGAAGCATCTCTACTCATAGGTTATTGCTGGAGCATTGAACACTCCCAACAGGGAATGAAAATTGCTGTTACAGTAATGACCTTGCTCAACACTTTTTGGAGAAGTTCTGGTTCACACTGAAGAGTCATTGCTTCAAAACATGCACAACCCCAGTGCATACAAACCAGGCAAGCACACTTCCCTGATATGATAGAACTTTATTCAGCATATTGAGTGATGAAATACTGCAAATGCACCTATGCATATGAATAAATGACATAGCCAGATCCTGAGAAAAAAAATCAGTAAGATAGTAACATGGAGGTGAGACAATATTAAGAATGTAAAGAAATCCACATGGTACTGCCAGGACAAACCAGCTGAAATGTTTCATCAAAGAGTGCAAGGACCAGGGGTAGGCTCCACAGCACACTGCCAGGAAAAGATCCCAGGGCTCTGCTGCACCCAGGCCAGAAGACAAGTCACTGAGAAGGTCTCTGCTTCCATGCTCAGGATCAGGAGGTGTGTGCAATGCCTTCTGCAACCACTATAAGGCCTCTTGGCACAGCCATGTAAACAAGAAACAGATCCTTTGGTTTCAAAATTGGTATTTTGCAAACACGAGAAAGATCCTCTGTGGGAAGGACCTTGTCTGTGATCCCTGTGCTGTAGTAAACAAAAGCTATTTAGAGCTGTTGACTGTATAAACCCATTGGAATATATCTGTATTTCTGAGAAAATTCTACTTCTTCAAGTAACATAATGGTTTGGCAAAGTTCATTTTAGTTTTCTGTGTGCAAAATAAGTTCTCTTTTGAGAGATCAATGTAAGTAAAAGAGTAAAAAATAATAAATACTCATGTGATTTAACTTCAGGGTGATAGCTGCAACCCTGTAATTAATCTACCTAATAAAATAAGAGATATACAGTTTTATCACTCAGAGATACTGATTTATTGGTATAGCAGAACTTTTTCCTACACACCTCAACTTTCATAATTCAAGCTTTGGCATACAGCCCAAAATATGTGTGCCATTGCCAAAATAGTGATGGAGAGATCACAGAGAGATCATGGAGATCATTTGGTATTGAGGATCAAGGAAAAGAGAATGCTTATCTTGTGAACAAGATTCTTATTCACGAGTATTTCAGGGAAGGTACTAAACATAGCTTTCATACCTCTTAAAGCAGATCAGAAATCAGTGTCTCTCAAAGATCATGCTTACTTAATATTTTACCACTTAAAACCTGACTGAAACAATATTCAGTTGATTGAGGTTATTTTGTGGAAAATGACAGCAGATTTTCTCATACTCCAAGGATTAATTGCATTTTTCTGCTTTCTGCACTGATGACTGCTTGATGACCCATTACCTTGCCATTGTCCATTCTGAAAATGTCCCATCCACTTTTTATCTCCTCAAATCGGGACAGACAATAAGGTGACTCAATAATGCCTTTAACAAGTACTTTCCTCCCTCATGATAAGTACCAGAGAAAAAAATACAGAAGTATTACATTGCTCTCATATGTACAAATACATGGTACTCAGCTAGGGACCACTGCTTCAATCTAAATTTTGTTGAATGGAGTGAATGGAATTTACAGTATTTTAGGGAAAATAAACTGAAAACTGTCTCTACATACATAATCCTAATTAAGCAACCTAGTAGCTATGTGTTCAGATCAGTAGGGAAAATATTTCATGATATTTCTCATGCTTGTGTATGACAAGATAAAATATGAGTTTTAGGGCACTAGGGTCTGAGATGTTTGAGGAAGGTATTTAAATTTAGAAGAGAGCAGACTAGCAGTTGCCAGACAGGGGTTCATCTAGAGAAATATTGTCACTGATGGAATTTGGATTGAGATAGAAAGCTAAAAAGTTGTGTAATGGACATTTCTTATTAGCATATCTCCAGAGGAAATGTCTTCCTGACCCTAAATAGGAAGTGTCTGACTTTCACCCTGGAACATTGTTTTATAACTTTTTGCATGTAGTTTTCTATTTAAGGCAGCAGCAGAAGTTCTTATTCAACTCCTGCCTAAAACACATGCTTGAGTAATGAGTTCTGAAAGTCTGTGTGCTTTTGGAGAAATACATTTCATCAGTTGGAGGGGTATTGCCATTTTAACCTCTCCAGGAACTTCCTCGAGCTCATTCTTTTGCAGAACCTAAGGAAAATTTTGCTTATACCTACTGTATCATCCCTTGTTTGTTCCTGCACAGCATCTAATAGCCTGACCTTTCTGTCTCTGCCTCACACAGCAGCCTATTTTTGTTCCTTCCTCTAAACCTTTTCTGCTGTATTCTTATTTCAGAGAGGATCTGACTTCAACACAGTGACTCCAGATATACCACTTTCCAACAAGGTTTTCTAAAATGCTACTGGACCTAGTCTCACTTTCCACTAACATGAGATTCCTTTGTAGACTGTCTACAGGCAACAAACATTTCCTGGAGAAGTCAAAAGGTGGTCCAAAAGATATGTGAAAGACTGTAAGACCTGTCTCTGCCTAAGAGCCCACAAGTTTAGTCTTGCAGATATTCAGGGGTTACTCTCATAGTATGCACAAATCTATTCCAAGTAAGGCACTGATAGAGTCTGCAAAAATGTGGTATCTTAATACAGTCCACATTAGCCTTTAATACTTCCCAAACAGTCCCACATCTTTTTGGCATACCTTGCATCAAATGCCCCCACAGTATGAAATGTTAAAACACCTAACATTAGAATAAACATAAATTCTTCAGCTACTGGAAATCAAAATTCTTTATTGGGAATGTGGAAATTCTTCCTCCGCTGGAAGCAAATTACTTTAGTAAGACTCATAGCCCTGAGCACAGGACCTAAAATCTCAAACATACTATGAATTGCAGGAGGTTGTGAGGCTAGAGGAATCTTACTGCTTCTCATAAAAATCCTTGAAGATATAAGATGCCATCACGGAAAATATAAATATGCCTTAAACGACTGGAACAGGACTTTAGATAGGCAATATAATCTTATCTGTGTGCACAGAGAGATCTGTCTAGACTGATTTTCTTATCTTGCAGCCAAACTGTTCTCTCTGTAGCAATCAGTCAAATCTTTCAATGGGCTCTCTGTCCAGATACACAAAAGTATCCAGAAGAGGAGCTCTGTAAAAGTCCATGTTCTGTTAGGCAAAAACTATTGGAACTGTGGCACCAAGTAAAGATAATTGTCTTTCAAGCACCTTGTGTTATAGTGGTTAATGAACATGCCATTGTGCCAGCTACAGAAATAAATAAAAGACAATGATCTCAAGTTGAAGAGTCAAACCAGTGAAAGTGCCAGAGGAGCTGAATCCCTACAGATATAGGGATATATATATATACATAGATATAGATATAGATATAGATATAGATATAGATATAGATATAGATATAGATATAGATATAGATATAGATTAGATATAGATATACACAGAAGGCAACAACAACATAAGAAAATTTATGTATTGCATCTTCCATTACTAAGTGCCAGGGGAAAGGAAGATTGTAAGAGACTTTTACATCTGACAACAGACAATTTGGGCAGAATTGTTCTCTGCTCATTTTCACCTGAAGTGAGAGGGAAGTCAAAAACATGGAGAAGAAAAACAAAATTTGTGGGCTGTACCACACTGAAAATAAAATAGAAGACTAGTGTCTAAATCAAAGGTATGAAAAGTTATTTCATACATTTCAAATTGAAAGGATCTGTGACTGATCTAAGAGTGAAGAACCATTATCATGGATGAAAAAAGGAGAAAGAGTTAACCAAGGCTTCAATGGCAGGCCACACTGTGACTAGAATCTAAAATGTGGAAAAATCATATAATTTGCATGCCTTTTACCAGGAAAACCAAAATTATCATTTCCCCAGACATCTCAAATTTTGCATGAAACAAATTGCTCACTGCAGAATAAATGTTATTGTGTAAAGAGCATGCTTTAATGTCCTCAGCAACATGAAACCCCAAAATACTACATGAAGAAAGGTCTGAAGCAAACTCTTTTCTTTTGAAATGTGACATTCATGCTTCATTCACTTCAGTTACTGATATGAAGAATAGACTTACACCTAAATTTAAAAGTTGATGAAAGAAAAAGGAGAGGAAGAGAATTAATTAAGAGATGTTACGATAATGATGAAGCTCCTATATTTCTAAAATTCCTTTGTCTATATTTTAATAAATGATCAGAATACTGAAGTACTTACAACAGAAAGAAAATATTTGTGAATATGTACAAGATATCTGCTGTTTCTCACAGACTTGGTAACTCTTCCTCAGACAAAGGTTTCAAATCACAGCTTTGCTCACAGAGAACTTCACTCTATCCTGGGTTTCCTCATTCCAAGGGAGAATCTGATCTGCAAACATAGACAAGTTATTTTTGCACAATGGAGAGTGAGACAGTGGTGGGACTTCCCTAGCACAACACAGGGGTTAAGAGCTGCCTACTGAGGCAAGAGGGTTATGCTATGTAGATTATATCCCTGGACTCTTCTCACTTGCCAGGGCCTTTGGAGTGGTGCTCATCTACCCTGGAATAAATGAGGAGGGATTCCTGCAAGATCAGACAATGAAGAAGAAATAGAATTATCTCTTTTTTATACCATCAGCGAAATTTTAACCTGTGTGACCTTTGTTTCCAAAGACAGATCCAAGAATTCTAGGGCTGCTATCATTTGAAAAGTTAGCATACAAGAAATCTGCTTGAGTTACCATCACTGAATATATCCATTGCTTGCATTCAAAGAACACTGAAGCGAAAAAATATCTAGTAGAAGCTCAGACTGTTTATTTATATTCTTTTTTGTTTATTATTCTTAATACTTTATTAGGAACCATTTGTCAGTTGTCTATTTGTAAAAACATGCAAAAATAAACAGAAGCTGCAAACTTCTACAGTGGAGACTCAGTGGAGTCTTTTAGTTTGCACAGAAGTGTCTGCAGTAGTCTTCCAAATCAGACATAGACAAGGTTTAAATACCTACTGTCTCTGCCTGAAGTGCATGGAAAGATTACAGGCTGCTTGGGAGAAAATTTAAAGCAGAATAAAATAGCTTACAGTGATAAAACAAAATCAGCTGGAACCAAAGAGATGCTTCAAGGTAAACAGAAGGATTTCACTTTGTTAAGCAATTTTGCCTGGCAAGTACCATAGCAGGTACTTATGTTTTCTGCTCATGCCTCACATACATTAATGCTCATCACCAACTAGAGCAACAAACAGAGCTGGACAAAACCTTGGGTGGGGCCTTTCATTTCAAAGGGATAGTTTTTCCTTACAGATGAACACAACATAATGTAATTTCTCGATAGCCTACTTTTTGTTACAATTATTTGTGCATAAAAAAATAAAACAGCAGATGTAGATGAAAAGGCATAGTAGATCAGACTAAAGAGCAGCTCCTTGTAAAGCCTGACTGCAGCCTTGCCTCCAGCAATGGCCAACAGCAATGCAATGGGCAGCTGCACAGAAATACTTACCAATATTTTCCCATCCTTTAGAAATTTCTGTCTCAAAGACTCCTAAGCCAGGAGTGGTGTCTCTTTTTAACAGTCCTTCATGGCAAGGTTATTCCCCTTTTTCATCCTGCAGTGCTGATAACTTTTCTACACCCAATGCAGTTGCATTACCCATTCAGTTTGATGGGAAGTTCTGTGTACATTAACTTTTACCATTCTTCCCAAATGAACAGAGACCACATAAAACCAAGACATGTTTTTTTCCAGGGGCTAAACCAAATTCACTTACGATACATGATGATTAAAAAGGAGGGAACTACAATTCCAATAAAAATATGGACAGTTTCTACTGCTTGCAAGATAGAACTGCCTTAGCCATTTCCTGTCATAGGAACCAATTGCCAGTTGCTTGACACTGCTAACTTCTCTGAGACACCTCATCAACCATGACTTGAGCTTTTCACTGCACAGATCTTCAAAAGACAAGAGTGGTCTTTATACTCGTCCTGGTTTGGAGATTTTTCAATGGCTTAATTATTCTGAAGCTAGTGAAATATGCTTGATTTCCATTGTCACAGAGTTTTTAGGTGTGAACAGCATTTGTCTAAACACACAGATTATACTTCAACATAATCTGGATCCTTCATTTGGAAGAAAAAATACTTGAAATAAATGTGAGAGGAACCTCCAAGCCACCATGAAGCAGTTAAATTCTTCTGGAAAACCATAAAAAATGTTGGCAACATGCTAAATATTCAGACTTCTTGGGGGAAAAACCAAACAAACAAAAAAACCAAACCAGAAAATCTGAATGAAGAGACTAATTAGTATTCACTGAGCACATTGAACTCAGGCTGTTATCTTGCCAGACAAGGACTTGCACTGCGAGATCTTTATTGAACAAGCTTGAAATACACTCTTACGTGAAGAGCTTGATGAAAACTTTCTTCAACTTCTTTGTTTTCAAGCACAAACTGAGTCTGGTATTTCAAAGGGCTGGAAAAAAAAAAAAAAAAAAAAAAAAAAGAGTCACAGCACAACCCCCAAATCCAGCATTTCAGGATGAGATAATGGAAATTTTTGCTTCTTCAAACTCCTCGATATAGGGGCATAGCTGCTCAAATAGGAAAGGTAACTTCCTCTCTACTCAACTAGGTCAAAAAGTCCCAAGGACAAAAGTTCTTCCTAAACTCTGCCAGATACAGCTCTTCACCAAAAGAAATAAATTCAAATTTGACTCTCAGTGGTCCATCAGATGGAAGCTACTATTCATCCCAAGAGCAAATCTCCTGGAAAAATCTTAACTTATGCAAGAAATTCCTGAATATTCAAGAAGGAAAAAGGTCCTAAATAAATGCAGTTCAGTAACCCATGCACTTAAATTCTTCACCCGATTTTTCTAAGTCTTTGTTTCCATACAATGGAGCTTTTAATGTCTAACTTTCCCCCACAGTTTGAAAAGGAAGGCTAGAAAATGTCCAACCAACAGCAAGCAGAAGCACAGTCCCTAAGTATGCTTCTGGTAAACAATTTGATTACAACCAGGGCTGGCTAATTGTTC
This sequence comes from Erithacus rubecula, assembly GCF_903797595.1. NCBI lineage: Eukaryota > Metazoa > Chordata > Aves > Passeriformes > Muscicapidae > Erithacus > Erithacus rubecula. Next base: position 69,278,802 of record NC_136658.1, read on the forward strand.
AACTTCATTCATCACAAGCCAACTGTTAAGTAGGAGATCACTAAAGACAGTTCAGAAATACCTCAATTTATACAGCCAAAACAAAAATCAGTGTTTTCTAAAAGTGATGAGGACAATAAATATTGCTTTGTTGGTGTCTACAACCACTGTTTTAAATATCACTTCAAGCAAAAAATAGTATGAAAACATAGCTTTAATTCATGATGGGAAAATCACAGCTCAACTAAGTGGCTGATTTTAACAAATAAAGATTTGCAAGATGCAAAATTAACAGTTGCAAGAATGCCAAGGTGAACATAACTGTTCACTGTTTGGATTTTAGTTCTTTGACTTGAGTTTGAAAAGTGATATTATAATAAGTAGGTTTGCACCATATGTTTTTTTCCATTTTAATAAAATAAGATAAATTAATTTGAATTCTAAACCATGTACTTTATCTTTGCGTGCATGCATTTTGCTTTTCCTGTTGGCAAAAGCCAATTTTCCTGTTGGCAAATTCTGACATATCAGAAAAACAAATGCCACACAATTAGGTTGCTCTGTTATATGTGCTCCAGTGAATGCTTTTGAAGTCTAAATCATGGCAGTAAGATTAAAAATTTTTGACTCAATAATTCTTTTAAAAGAGTTTGGTTTGGTTAGTGCTCAGACATCTTAAGTGCACATTTCCATACCTGTTCTTGCTATTCAACACCAATTCTAACAGTAATCCCATTGAAATCCAGGCAATTTCTCCCAGAAAATGGAATTATTCAGTAGGAGGGAAATAGCAGATTCCAACTAACCTCTGAATTTAAGAAACTGCAATTTCTCTCTAATTCCTGATTCTCTGTTGGAGTTACTTCTGTTATGTGGAGTTGAATAGTTGAATTTTGCTGCCTCTGATAAAATTAGTACTTTTATCCATTTAATCCTCCCTTTCTTTTTGGTACCATAATTCTAAAGTTTCACCTGTTTCAATGCTGTCACAGAATCACTTAGTTCATCACCCAAAAGCAGGTAAGGAAGTCAATGAGTTGTCAATTTGTCCGTCCAGCATTTTGAGAAAAGCATGGTAAAATATATCATAGAATACTTACTCTATAGCAAGTGCCAAAAACAGTTATAAACATGATAAACATTTTATTATATGCCATTACTCAATGTGCTTTGAGTTCTATTAATTTACCAAATTGTATAAAAACACAGTTGATCATATCAATTAAATCTGAAATTCCCTTTTCCCCACAAACACATATTTTACTATTGAAGTGATTCATGCCTGGCATTAAATTGCTGTCAGCCAGCCTTTATTTTGATAAAACATTCTGATACTAAAGTTGGATTTTTTACAGTTCAAAACCTTTCATACAAATCAGAAACTAGCAAATAGTTTATACTGAATGGCAGTGCTTTGAAAGCAATCTGGACAAATAAAAGAATGTTATGCAGGTCAGGTGAAGACACAGAGGAGTCCAGCCTGATGACACAGAGGAGTCAGTAACTCAATTTCGTGATAATAAAATTTTCTGCAATTTTTTTGCCAACACATCAAAATTAAGCCTCATTCACCTTGCTATTATCTGCAGCAAGTTTACTTTAAGGGAGTTATAATCTTACATTAGTTACTTGTTTTGGAAAATAAGCACCAGCTGTATTTCTTTAATTGTTGTGTATTACACTGATGCTACTTGTCTGGAAGAAGGCAGCAGTGCTACTGAACTCATGGCTTTCATAGCCCACAGTCCACCAAAACTGCTCTCCTCATGTTTTCAGATGAAGTTTAGATGACAAACCTGTTTGTAGAGACACTGTAAAATCTGACTGCAGGTCTGGTCATCTACTCTTGGCTACCACAGCCCTCAGAGGCTCAGGAAGCTGTGACAGCAGCAGAGCTGCTGCTACTGAGAGAGGTCACCATTCTCCCTCCTGGAAGAGGTGCTACAGGTAACTACAAATTCAGCTGAAGTGTGAAAATGGGTCATTCACCATGGGGGCACATGCTGTGTGTGAGAAACTTGCTGAATCCTCCAACTTAAGCCACATTATTTTAACTTTAGAAATTGAGGGTTTCCTCATTTAACTATTGAACGCTTCATAGAATAGTTTGGTTTTGAAGGGGTCTCTAAAGTTCTAGTCCACTCCCCCTGCAATGAGCAGGGACATCTTCAACTAGATCAGGCTTATCAGAGCTCCACCCAATTCAGACATAAATGTTTCCAGGGATGGAGCACCTTGAAAAGATAGAGAGAACTGGAGGATTGGATCAAGAGATGTAGGTTTTAAAACTATTATGAGTTTCTCAGATCTGCTCCCAACACCAGATTGCTGTATGTTTTGCTGGAAAAATATTACTCAATGCAAATCTGAAATAATAACTGTTGTAACACCAATTCTTCACAGCTGTCTGGAGACAATAACTTGGTTTGACTGAAAAAGTGGAGCCAGAGAAGCAGGGCATTACAAGACAGTCTCAACTGTATGCTAAGCGGTTGCTCTGCATTACATTTTTGTATTTGTCTCCTCATGTCTCCTGTGCTGGATATAGCTACAATATCAATTTCACAAATGTTCATCATTAGCACTTGAATGTGTATCTGGTACACTACTGTGAAGAAATTCTTGAATGAGTCTTGAATGTCTTGAATGAGTTCTTCTGAGAAGTTCTGCAGTGGATGGAAGCAAGAGCATTTGGTCAATTGTCTGAAGTACCTGAGAACCATAAAGGCAACTTAGATTAGCCCTAAACACTCTCATCTATCCCCTGTCCCAGCTCTGTCTGCACCCATACACCCAAAATGCTGCACAGATTTATTGATTTTACCTACAAGGGAGGTGTGGGGGAAGCACCTCTGGGAAGCCAGGAGGAGAAAGGAATGATGCTCCCTCCCATGGCTATCAGCAGTGGGGCACGTGCAATCCATGCTCCACCATCAGTTCAAACTGTACAGTCTGACACAAAGCCAGGATCTATGGCTGCCCTACAGGGGTGCCCATGGCCACTGCTGCCACTGCTGTTCTTGGCCCCACTGCCACCAGAGAGTGGTGCCTGACAAAAGGAACTGTGGAAAGCCTTGGTTGTATTCCACCACAACTGATGGCCAGTTCTGGAAAGCAGCACTGAAACTGGAACAAGACAGGAAAATCAGTGATCTTCCAAAACCTGAGACTGGCAAAAATCTCCAGTTTATGGCCCTGAATGGTAGGACCCACTAATGGTGTGCAGTGGCATTTGTTCAGCCCTGACTCATAGACAGAAGAATGCCACTGAATGAATCACCAGCAGCATTTTCTGCAGTATCTAACGAGGTACCTCATCCAAATATTGATCAGCCCCAAGTCTCTCTAGTCTTTGAGATCTGAGATATCACAGTCTAGTACGCTATTCACCACTAAAATTCTGCATTTGGGAAAGGGGGTGTATAGTGAGAAGCCAGGAATGACCAAACATTTGTTGGTGCATCCTTTGTTGATGAGAGCTACCTTCTACCTTCTGTGAAGCTATCAAAATTATATAAACACGTGGAAATGCAGGAGAAATAGGAACTTAGTAAGTTAATAACAGAGAGCTTTAAGGCAAATTAACAAAACCACTTTATAAAACATCTCATTCGGTTTGGTCCGCTGCTGCAGAAGGTCATTAAGCCAAACACTCCAGTAAAATAATTTTGATCGATAACGGCTGAAAGGACAAACATTAAGCAAAGGATAGTCCCAAATTAGCATTCAGGACACCAGCTGAACATTGCAGGTGTTGAGGGAAGATAGTTCCTCCCTTCACAAGTGCGTAGAAAAGCATATTTCTTCCACTTCCCTCTCTGATGTTGGACAATACTTGGGCAGCAGGCAGGGGACACCTCAGGTGCCCACAGTCCTGCCCTGCTCAGCCTCTGCCCTTTGAGTTTCACTGTGATAATGGCTGTGCAGGAAAGAGGCAGCCCTTCCTGCCCTTCAGTGAAGAGTGAAGAGCCCAGCAAGAGCCCAGCCTGGGCAAGCACATCTCCGTGATTTGAATTGCATGTTACAGGAATTACTACTGCAAAAACCACACTTATCAATGGGGAAGAAGCCTTACAAGAATCAGTGCAAGTGCATCAGTGAAGTGGTTTTGGTGCCCAGTATCTCCACAAAACACACCTCTGTCATCCCAAGTGACTACCATAACTGATGTAACCCAAAGTCATGAACTACATGAATTCAAAGGACATTTTATGGACATTTTGCAAGGGTGGTCCATCAACTAACAGAATAACATCTGTGTATTATATCAAATTATGGAAGAAGGGAGGTGGCTAGTGAAGTTGTATTGAATAGTGTAAGGCCTGGTCATGCTGTAAATAGCACGGAATAAGGGCTAGAACACGTGCCCATTTTGGCTGGAGTAGAGTTAAATTTCTACACAGTGGCTGGTATGGTGCTATATTTTGCATTTGTGCTGAACAGGGAGCTGATAACATAGAGATGTTTTTGTTATTTCTAAGTAGGGCTTGCTTATGACTCCAGACACCAGCACAGGCTAAGGTCAAGGCCCCGATATGGCCGACCCTGACCCCGCTGACCCCACTGACCCCACTGACCCCACTGACCCCGCTGACCCCGCTGACCCCACTGACCCCAAGACCCCTTCCCGCCCCTCCCCACAGACCACGCCCCCGATGTGCACAAGCCACGCCCACACACGTTGGCCCCGCCCCTCCCCCGGCCGACTCCCCCGCCCTCCCGCACGGGAGGACTCCGCGCAGGCGCACTGCGCGCCAGAGCCAACTGCCCCCTCGCGGCCCCCCCCAGCTTTCCCCAAAGATGGCGGCCGCGCGCCGCCGGGCGAGGCGGCGGGCAGCGCTGAGGCAGCGGGGCGGGGGCGGCGGCGGGAGCGGGGGGCAGTGACAGGTGCGGGGAGGGCAGGAAGAGGCGGCGGAGCGGCGGCGGCCGGAGCGCAGGTACCTCGAGTGGGCGGGCAAAGGGGTGGGGGAAGCGCCGCCCCTGGCCGAGCTGCGCCATCGGGAACTCCCCCTGGCTCTCCCCGCCTCGGCGCCGCTGCCCGCTGGCGGCGGAGCGCGGACCGTTAGCCGGGAGAGCCGCGGGGCCATGGCGGTGAGTAGCGCTGATGGCGAACCGCCGCCTTCCCCTCCGCGGGGCGGCCTGAGGGGTGCGAGGGGACGGGGGCAGCGCCGCCGCCTGCCCCCGGTGCCTGAGGAGCGGCGCTCCCCGCCGGGGAGGACCGGGAGCCGCGCCTCCGACGGAGCCCCGCGGAAGAAACTTTGTGTCTGCCTCCCTCCGCCGCTCGGAGGTGCCTGTGGCGGCCGGGGCGCGGGGATCCGCCCGCTGTCAGCGCCGGGCTGCGGCGCGGCGGCCGCGGGAGGAGGCGGCGGTGGAGCCGGAGAGAAGCAGATGCGGAGCGCGACCCGAGCAGCTGAGCCGGCTGTGACAGGCGGGGAGGAGAAGGCGGTGCTGGTGTTGGACACCTCTTGCTCGTTGTTGCTGTTGTTGTTGCTTTTGTTGTTGTTGCTCTCCGCCTAAGCCATAAAGGTTCCCTCGTAACGCCCGGCAAAAGGGATCGAGCTTCTCTATGTAGGTAGAACAGTCTTCCCGAAAGCACGGCAATCATCTTGCCCACTCCTAGCAGAGGCATTATTCTTTCAGCCAGATTTACTCCCGATTCCCCCCGCCCTGAGTATCGCCCAGCCTAAACAGAAACTTTTCGTAGCTTCCAGGCAACTTAGAAAGTGAAACCAACCTAAAGCAAAAATGAAACTTTTTCAGCTGATTTTTATTGTGCGAAGTAAAGAAAATGAGTAGCAGAAACAAGAGGGAAATACATTGGGCAGGAGAAAATGTTATAAATGGCACCTCAAGAGGTGTTAGTCATTTGTTTAACCCTGTCAAAGGCAATTTATTAGCTACGTTGCATGTAAAGTGTTATTCTAGAACATTTCACGTTATGAAGTAATTTCTGTGAAGTGTTCTTTGTTTTTAGAATTTAAGTCTGCGTTTGCCCAAATACCTATCTGATTAGAAACGCCTTAAATTTTCAAGAAGACTTAAAATCTTTGCATTTTTTGCTGCTGAGTACTTGGCAGCTTTTGTCTTAGAAGCTGTAGGACCCAGTCCTGCTAAGCTCTCTGCTTAAAAGAAGCTATTTTGTTGTTATGGCAATGGGAAACTTTCTGCATTATGTGAATCTGCATCCGTAGACGTGTTTATTTTCTGTGTTGTGAAATAGTATGAGTCACAGCAAATCAGTGGTCCTTAAAATTCAGAGAGGATGATCAGTTGCATTTTTTTCTGCCTCTGTGTTGTTCTTTTTTTTCAGGAAATGGTCTCAAATAATTATGAAATTTAATCACATGATGAATGGGGAAGCAGCAAGCTGTCAGGTAGGGAGAAAGTTGTACACACATGTGAAAGTCAGAACTAGCTGAGTGTCTCCAACACTCAATGTTGGCAAATTGGATAGAGCTCTTGACAGCTGGTGTTTCTACTAAGCATGAGGGAGCTGGAAGGGTGCTGGTTGAGTTTGAAAACATTGCATCTAGTCCAGATTCACTCTGTGCACACAAGTCATCTTGACACACATGTATTGAGTCTGGGAGTTGTTTGTGGAAACTACACCAGAATTATTTTTCTGGTGACTTTGGGGGAGAAAATTGATGTGCTGTATCAGTTCCCCAGGGGCACTGGACACTGATTTTTAGCAGATGAAGTTCTGGTTTAGAGAGACAGAGATCCTTGTCCTCAGAAAGGCCAGGACTCAGTGATCTGTTGCTTAGATCACTTGGTCAGGGGGTGAGCAATCAGCTTTGAGCAGAGTCACAGGCTGACTACTGTAGATGATAAAATTAAACAGAATTAGATGACTGTCTCAGGTTTTTTTCAAGGCAAATGGAGCTCTTCTGAGGCTTTTTGCTGTATGACAAGCTGTAGATGTCTGAATTACATGAGGGTCAGGTCATTACACCCAGCACTAAAGTTACCTGATTTCAGTCCATTAATGTGCTGTTCTACCTTTTTCAAGTTGGAGTTTCTCTTAGTTTGTGAACTTAGAACTCAAAAGCTTTTGGCAGTGATGTAATGGAGCTGCAGAAACCTGAATTATGGTTTGGACTAATAACTCATTTGCTTGGGCTGTGAGTCCTGTGGATCTTAGGATGCTTTTTTTTTTTTTGGTTTTTTTTTGTTGTTAACCTTTGCCTTGTGGCCATTTAATTTTTCTTGAATTTGGACCTTCTTTGGCTATCTCAGTGTAACACTGATGATCATTTTGGCTCAAGATCTCAAAGTGATCCTTTAGAATTGTTATTGCAGCTTTAGCTGCTTAACTGAACATGTTTCTGCAGTGTTCTGTCATAGGACTTGAGAAAACTCTTAAAGCCTGACTTCAGGAGAGGTTCAGTTTTTCATCCTTGTCAGTACTTTCTCATAGATGGTTTTAACATCTAAATGCTTTCAGATCATGCCACAATTTCCCTTGCTGGCAGGTCACTTTTGCAATAGTGTATGCTGTTGTGTGTGTGTGGGTCTCTAGAAACACTTAATGCTGGGAAGGTATTATGGGCTGGTGTTCTGATTGTCTATTGATGCCTCTTTCAGTGGCAAATCTGTAACCCAGCCTTGTCCCCTTTTTTGGGTTGAACTGGCAAGCATGTAGTCTTTTTGATTTCCAGAACAGACAGATACCAGAGAAGACAGTATTTGTGAGGATGCAGGCCGACTTCCTAGACAGTGTTGTCTGCATCCATTGATGTTCCTTGTCAGTGCCTTCTGGAGCCCCCAGAATTCTTATTTTCCTCTAGCTGCATCTTTTTCTGACCTCCAGTGTCTATTTGTTGTGGGATTTCTAGTTCAATCACTGCTAAAAGATCTACAAATATCTACATGTTCCATCAGTGCATTTCTATTATCTAGAATATTAATAGGATTTTTCTCTGTTATAGGTGTCAATAACACTTCTACATTTTATCATTGATTTCTTTAAGACTGTTGGCTTGGGGAAATTCCCAGGCAATTTGTAGTAAAATTCAACTTCACTGCAGTTTAGACCGCATGAGTTGAATTGAGAGCTGATGTTTTTCCTGTAGGACCAGATCTCAGTAAAAATGGATTTGACTTGGACTGTCAAATCTTTCGTTTAACTAAAAGTTACTGTCTGTATCTCAGGAAAGCGATAATAGTTTGGAATGAGTACACTGCTGCTTTTTCTGTTCAGCAAACATGAACAATGTTTATTTTACTCATGGGGCCAATGTTTCCTGAGCTACAGAAATGACTGGTTTTTTGCTTGTTCTTTGCCATATGCAGTAAACTTTGAGCTTCCTTAATGCTTATGTTCACTTGATGTCAATAGAAAAACACTATCAGCCTTTTTCTTAATCTTGTCTATTCATGAAGTTTAATGGTTGTGTTTATGTCCAGTAGTGCTTTGGATTATCATCCTCAGGTCTGTATTTTGTAGGGCTGATGAGATAGCAGGATGTTTAGGAAATGTCTGTAACACTTAATGCTATTACATGTTTCTTGTAGATTGTCATCTTTAATTGTTCCAATTAATTTGCATTTGGTTTCAGATGGAACAAATATTTTCAAAGTTACTTTGTTTGCCCCTAGAAATCTGGTCCTGTTCCAGCTGCTGACACACTCTTGAGCCTGTAACCACTGAAAATCTGCAGTCTTTTTGCTAACCTGTCATAGATGACTTTAATGACATGTAAATTAAAGTAGCATTTGCTATGCTCTATTGTCAATAATTAAATAGAATTTTTAGCTGTTCCTTTCATGGTGTACTCTTAATGTACTCATTTGTTGTGTTGTACACCTTTTCTTGGTTGTATAAATAATCTGTTTTGGTTACAAAATGCTGCAGAGACTGTTGGTCTTGCTTTGATGGCACAGTTGTGTAGAGGATTGCATTATTACTCTTCTTGGATGTATTGGTTTAGAAAGCTTTTGTATTCAGAATTGCAGTCGCTCAGGAATGGAATATCCTTTTATTTTCTAAATACTTTATTAAAACCTTACCACCATGCTCATTAGTGATGTCTTCACAGCACATTTCAAACTGAGTTAGACTGGACATGCTTAGCCCTCTTTGTTAATGGTTCCAAATAGACTTTCACTGTTTATGTCTAGGCAAGCACATTTGCTGGCCTCAGTCCAACCAGACCTACCAATATATTTACCAGTTTGCTTAACAGAATTTGTATTTTTGTCTCCCTTTAAGTTTTTTTTTTACTTTTTCAGGATATGTGGACCTTCTGTTCATGCTGTTCTGCAGTCAAAACATCACTTAGGTTAACACTGGTATCCTCTCTGTCAGTTTAGTAGCAAACATCAAGCACCACCCTAACAGCAGTTCACAGAAGTTAAACAGGAGTCCTGAATATGGCTATGGTGTACTTTCCCCCAAATTTGCTGTCAGAGTTGTTCCAAAGCATTTAGAACAGATTAAAAGATATGCTGCAAAATTCTTTATTTAGAGACAGTAGAAAATATTGTGCCTTGTTGTATATTAAATTACTTGGGTCGTAATAAATTGTGAAAAATTAAATTATCTACAAGTTTGCAGTCCCAAATGTCTTCAACAAGGTCCAAAAGATTTATACTGTGACAGGTATGGATAGGTAGTAACTTTATTCTATAACTGGAAGTGAAAAGGAATATGCAGGGCATAAATATGAACTTTACCTTCTGCATAACAGTTCTTTTTAAGTTTGCTTTGGGTTTTTCTTTGTACCTTGGCTGAATTTAAATCTGTGAATCTCAGTTCTTCTTTGCTTCTGATTTTGAATAACTTGAAATGAAAATGAACTTAACAAACCTCGAGCTTTACTGTTACCAGCAGTAAAAGGTGAAAAAAACACTGTAGCTCACAAGTATAAATACTTCCTTGTAAATGGAGTTGAGTTTCCCAGTGTGTAGACCCAATGTGTGTGCAATACAGGATCCTACAAGCATGGGCTGCTGCCCATCTACTGTCTCATTTCCCCTCACTAACATAGCATAGTCCATACCAGGTTTTACTCCTTTGATTACAAAAGAAATCCTTCTTCTCTAATCCTTCCACTTTTTAAACTGCAAGGATTTGGTTTTTGTAGATTTGTTGTCCTTTTAACTGGAAGAACTATATCTACTAGATAACTTCACAGAAGGAAATGGAGACAACAGAATAGCAAGTGGAGTAATTTTACTTTGTGGCAGAGCACTTTTTAAGTAGGGATAGCAAATCAAGTAGTAATGATCTGCAAAAAGTGTGCAGGTAGCTGGAATCTAATCTGTAAGCAGAAATTGAATGGATAAGATGGTTCAGCACAAACTTTGGTGATTTGCAATGTCTTGGCAATTAGAGCTGTGACTATAAATGTGCAGTAATATTTCAAAATATACATTCATAGACTATTAGGGGACTTTCTACAGTAAGAATAAATGTCATAAAACACAAGAGTTACCATGCCTCTGCAAATCCTGTAGAGTCTATTAAAAATGTAAATGGAAAGGACAACGCTGCAAGACAAGTATTTACCCATTTAGTCTAGTGTGAAAGATTGAAGATGTTGAAATGAAGTACTAAGAAGTTAGGACTAAAAGAAGCTGTGGAAGTGAGCAGTGACTGTTTGCAATGATTAATCTTAGATGCAACTGAAATGTATTTTGTTTTAATTTGTTCAGGCTTGCAAATAACTTGACTGCCCACATTTAAGAATATTAGTTTATGTGCACATTCTACTCAGTGGCAGCATTTCAGTGGTGAGAAAAAGTTACTGTAAATCAAGTAATAGATCTTAAAAGTACCCCAGAACATTTTAGTGTGTACATTGTGGCAATACAGCTCAAAACAAATCAGTTTCTGGCTTTGTGACTGTATTGTTGTTAACAAATTGACAGCTATTCAGTGTTGCAACTTCGTGTGCAAAAGAGGAAGCTAAGGGCAGATTTGTCCTCTTGGCTTGATTGGGCAATCAAACTAGTTGGTCCCATGGTGTTTTGATTAACTGAAACTTCTCTAGGAGGATGGTGTGGGGCTTGGGAGAAGGGATTGCTAATATACCTGAGAAACCCATTCTCATTTTGCTGGTCTTCCTCTTCAATAGCTGCAGACACTCCTCCACTGGAGAACTCTTGAATGAGTAGCACATTCAGACTTCAAGAGTTGAATTCAGGTTGAAATGCTGATTGACTGTTCTGCTTTTGCTTTTTTTTTTTTTTTTTTTTTTTTTTTTCCCTCTATGGGGTACAGGTAACTGCTTCAGTAGCATTGTGAGTGAGTTTAGTATTAGGAAAGTGAAGCACCTAGCAGGGTGCCTCTTGACCTTTTTAACTATCATGGTCTTTAGCTTCATTAATGTGATGTATTGACACTGGCAGAAGCACTTCCTCTCTGTTCATTCCAACATTTGACATTCACTTGTGTATTTGCACACTTTTGTGTAAAGTCAATCAGGAAACTTCTGTGTTAAAACTGATTAATTCTTATCTGATTAATTTTAAACTGCATCTGTCCTACAGTTTAATTCACTTTGTTGACCAGTTACTTGCAGTGGTGCAAGTGGAATCTGCTAGAACACGTTCTAGCAGAACTGACTTAGAAGAGTTTAAATTCTTGATAATAGAACACCCTTCAAATGTCTTTGTTAGGCCTCAAAATACCTTTTTTAGTGAATTTTTACTCTTGGAAAGTAGTTTTCATATGTCTGTCATGATTTGTCATGTTCTGTTGTTGTCCTGTTCCTTATGGAAGCGGAGATCTGTGGAGATAAATTTTAGTCTCTCAGACATATATCCTCATTGATCATACATCACCTTACATTTGGATAGCACAGTTTTCATTTTTCAGAATGAGCAGGAAAAAGCTGTTTCATAAGAGTTCTTTAAAAGCTGCTCATTCTGCTTGAGTCATGCACTCTCTGTGGCTCCAACACCAGCAGCTGTCTCTGCAATAAATTTATCTCACTGACCAGTTGCAGGCATTAATAAAAATATATTCATGTTTTTAGTTTGCCTTAAAGGTATCATATGAAAAATTATTTTGGAAATTTCTTGTTGCTGCTCAGAGCCTCTGAGAAAAGGGAGTCAATGACAAATGAGGAAGTAGCTTGATTCTTGGCATTGAATTTGCTTGTTTTCTCAAAAACTAAGCATGTCATTGAACAGAAACGAAGGCAAAAGTAACAGTTAAGTGGGAGAAGCCAAGTTGGTTTTGAAGCCATGTGATTTTCAGAAAACAAACTGAAGGAAATCCATTCCTGGCAGAAGCTTACAAGAATCTAATTTTCCTGGTATAAAAGTGAAACTAGGAGGGTTTAAGGAAATGAGTTACAAGAGTGTAAAACATAGTTTAGATCAATCAAGTAGCATAAACAAAGTGGAATTGGATTGCAGATCTTTTACAAGTGGTACAAAAAATACACTATGTAGCTCATTCTCCTCATTTCTTTTTGGGGATGATTCCCATGAGTATCTAAATGGAAGATGTTCTCCAAGACAAAGGTAACAGTATTGCACCCTCTGTGTATCAGTGCATTGGATTAATGTACCTGCTAAAGACTTGGTGTAGATCTGCTGGCAGTTTGCTCTTTGATTGTAAAATGCAAACTATCAAATAAGTTCAAAATAAAATGAACAGATTCATTCTGGTTTGCGTTAGGTTTGCACTTACTAAAAGCTTAGTCTTCTTTGAAGGTGTAAGAGGGACAGGCAAATAGCTGGGAAGTACTAAATTTTTCATAGGCAACAGCTTCAAGTTACATATACTTCATCCAGATAAGGATTGTGGATGGTTTGTTAATAATGTAATAATAACAACATCATTTAAAACCAGAATGTGGTGTTTTGAGGTAGTTTCAGTTGCATTGGTCTTGCTGTGTACAGTCAAGCATTCAGCACTTGTGCTGGGCAAGCTGAGCTAGTAAGTGTCCATGAACATATTGTGCCTTTATGGATGACTGGTTTATAACTGTCTAGTTTTTCCTCTATGAAGTCTTCACCTTCAAAAGTTTAGTTTCCTACATCATCTGCTATTAAAAACTTAGCCTCTTTGGCTCAGATTCAAAAACTGCTGGCCCATAAATACAAATGCATTAAACTTGAACAGCTGGGGAATTTCCAATTATCTACTATGCATTCTTATATAGGTTATAGTACCCATGGCATGAATGCATGAACTGCATTTGAGACTGCTCCTAAATCATTGTGTATGGAGCAGTTCCAGTACTCATTGCTGGAGGAGGAAGGTAACCTGAAATAAATATTAATTTACTATAGTACACTGAACTCCTGCAGTGCTAAGGAGTTTGTTGCTGTTTGGGGCTTGGCCATTCTCACTCTGAGTAGGTTAGGTGGTGATTACTGGGCGTGAGTGAAATCTAGTAACTGGCTGTTGATGTGGAACTTGCATTTGCTCATCAGTCAGTGTTTCCTGCATAATTTCCTGCATTAATTTTACACCTTTTTGTGTTCACCTTTCAGTGGTAATATAGTATGAACAGAGCTGTGGATTGTGTTTCTCAGACTCTGAGAATTGAGTGAATGTCTCTGACAACACTTGAAGTGTTTCTATATTGATGATAGATGCTGTAGGTTTTTTTGGCTTTTGGGTTTTTTTGGCTTTTTTTTGGTAGGACCTTCCAGTGCTTATTAAAACTTTTGGTGTATCTTCACTCTTAAGTAACTGTCAGACTTTGTTGATTTACTGCATGAAACGATACTATTTTTATAACTTTCCTGTATTGTCTATCTGCATTTTTAGTATTATGACCAGCACTGAAGGGAATAGCCATTTCATTTTCACTGAAAAGGAGATTGCCAAATTAGTGAAAGAGAAGTGTTCCCCAGAACACCCTTCTTCTAACAAAAAAATAACCCTTTTCTGTTCCATTGGAAAGTATTTTATCAAGCGTCCCAGGAAAGCATCTCTAAAACAGGAAAAATATCAGAAACAAAGTATATTTTTAAAATAAATTACATGTTAATTGAAATAATTAGTTCAGAACTGAAAAAGAAAAGCTGGTGTACTGTAATTGCCATATCTGAAGCTCTTTGACTGGAAAATGTGGTAAATGTACAGGGAGGGAGAGAAATTAAAATCCTTCTGCTCAGTTCTGATTCTTAAAAACAAACACAAAGCTCTTCAGCATGCTTCATAACTTTAATAGCTCAGCTACAACCTTATGGATCTCTGGGTAATTACATTCTAATACATTTCTACGCCAGCTGCATCACTCTATCTGAGCTTTTTCCAGTAGTGCATTAAGTGATATTGCTAACATCTGTTGTATATTCTTTGTTCTTTCCTCTTCACCCTAGGGCTACATTGGAATATTCTAGAATTTTCCTCATTTTAGCATATTTGTACATCTTGGGCAGTTCTCTTTGTCCACTCTTGTCTCATAAGTTCTGAACTTGATGGCCAATTTGACAGATGGGAAGGAATTACTAATTTTCGCAAGTCTGAAGTTGTCAGGAGGACGTACGTTTTGAGGCTGTAGAAAATAATAAAGAATAAATTTATCTCACAGTACACACTAAAGAACGTGGTGAGTATTATAAATGACTCAATCACAGGGAAAGTTCAAACAGTAACTTGCATCTTGAAGAGTCAGATGTGAGGCTGTGATCTATATAAAATAGGGCTTTTTTGCTTCAGCTGTTCGGAAGATGTTTGTTTTTCAAGTGCATCTGTTGTCTCCATGTTGGAGAAGGCAGAATCAAAGCATTTATTGTATTAGGATTGAGTTATGGTTTTATAGTCTTTTAGGTTCTGTAAATTCATTCCTCGGTGTTTGGCAAAACCTAAGTGTTGTCTCCTGTTCAGAGAAGCTTTTAATTCTTACTGGAAGTTATCTGGACTGAAGGATGGGCCTTGCCTGTTGTTCCTGGGAGAGTGTAGCTGCATGAAGACCCAGGTGAAGAAGGAATGCACACCTGCTCTGCTGAACCCACTGGGAAAACACACCTTATGGCAACATGGAATTGGCAGCTGTAATATGATACTGCTTGAAGCGTGTATGAAACTGCAGTACTGACAAAGAAATTGTGGAAAAGCCCTGGGTTTGTTACTTCTTGTGTAAGAGCAACATGCAATTTGGAAACATTTAGTATTGATTTCATTAAGCCAGTTTCTTACACTGCACTGTTCTGAGTTAGGCGCTTTTGTCTTGTCCCTGTTCAAATTTCTGTCCTTGTGTTGCGTAGAATTCACAGCTCTTCTGAGCAGCTCTCTGGAATAATGAAAGTTTGTGCCTGTTGTTCACTAGATTTGGCAGAATTAGGATGTGAAAGAGTATTAAGTTGCTGTAAGCATTGTGATGGGTAGGTGGGTAGAGAAGCAATACACTGTAAATCATAAAAACTGAGGAAAGAAACAGCAATGCAAGTTTCTCCTTCAGTAGCCGCCCATGATACTACGGTGGAGTGTGGCCTATAGTTGTGAATAAATCAATTAATTATATTTTGTATCAAACTCAGTAACCAGAAGCAGTGAATCTCTAGAAAAGGAGTTGTCCATATATTTTTCTTGTACACAGCATTGTTACTAGCTATCACTACATTTATCATAGTAGTGCCTATATCCTAGCTGAACTGGAAAGCCTGTTTGTTAGGATGTTCATGCAAAAGTGTAACTTTTTAATTCATAACTATCCTCTAATGCAGCCTTCCTCTTTAAGGAGAAAGGCCAGATTATAAAGCAGTTCTGTTATGGACAGAGTTATGGGTATGTTTTCCCAAGTTTGAGCCTTAGGTGTTCAAGTTTGA
Source organism: Erithacus rubecula (assembly GCF_903797595.1). Classification (NCBI taxonomy): domain Eukaryota; kingdom Metazoa; phylum Chordata; class Aves; order Passeriformes; family Muscicapidae; genus Erithacus; species Erithacus rubecula. The sequence goes on from NC_136658.1 coordinate 69,294,522, forward strand.
GTTTTGATTAGCATTGTCATTGTTGCTTTGACATTTGAATTGAGAACCTGACAGCTTTTAAGAGTTTGAAGGTGAGCTATGGTCTTCTCTCTGGTTTCTGATCTACTGTAAACCGTTCAGCTTTAGCATTGTGTGTTGGGTTTTGTTTGACTAATATTCTGGAATTCATAGGAAAATTCTGCTTGACAGAGTCTTTGGAGATTGCCTTCTTCAGCCCTTTATTAGGACCTTGCATGGTCAGGTTTTAATTTTCTACAGCACTGGTCTCCAAAATTTTCATCATGCACCCTGCAAGTAAAGAATGTTTTAAGCATGCACCTCCAATATATATAATCTTTTTAATTATATGCTTATTCTACTCTATTGAGATTTGTATACTATAAAGTATATTTAAAAAAAAGAGAGAGAGATGAAAATGAGTATTTAAAGGATTTTTTTTTTTCAGTGACAAAAAGTATTTTCTAGTCACATACCAAGAGTTTGTCTTGAGCTGGAGTGTGTTTACCCCTCTTTGGAGATTACTGATCTACAGGATTAAGAATTTTGCAGCTTCTCGGGACAAGGTATGCCAATGCTACAGCACTCATTGTCAAGATACCTTTTTTTTTATCTTTATGGACAGACAGAATTTCCAGTAGTGCAGTACATGGCCATCACAGAATCGTACAATATGCTGGGTTGGAAGAGATCTGTCATGGTCATAGAGTCCAATCCCTGGCACTACCCAACACACCCCAGGGGTCACACCTTGTGTCTGAGAGCGTTGTCCAAACACTTGTGCTTATGCAACGCACCTGCAGGCAGAATTTGATTTAAGGTTCTCAGCCAGCATCCTTCAGGTAGTGGTATCCAGCCTGCAGGTGACCCCTGGCTACTCTAGTGCTCTTAGCTTCTCCTTGTCTTTCATGGGCCTAAGCCCAGGAGCAGTCTTTGTGGCATCTCTCTTATACTGAGAGGAGGTGGAGGTGGCTGAGAAAACTGAATATGGTATTCTGGATTCCACCTGAATAGCAGGGAATAATGACCTCCCTCAACCCATTGGCTGTACTTCTCTGCTAATGCAGCCTCATATGCCTTCATTGCTACAGGACACGTGCTGCTGACTCATGTTGTTTTACCTTGGTGATCCAGCTGATATAATGCTGATGTGTTTTTCAGAGACTATCCTTAAGATCAGCTGCTAGTCTCTTGGAAATGGAAATGCTGATCCTATGCATGTGCAGAGGAAATGCACTGAACACACTGCCCAATGATCTCAGCCTTAGAGCACTCCTTAACCCTTAGTGAGCAACTGACAGAGTTAAAAGCCGTGTTGTATGGTGCTTTACAGCTTGAGGGTAATGCCACAGACACAATCTGGACCAAATCTGACGGCATTTAAGGATTGAGTTAAATTTTCGTCACCATTCAGGAGGCAAACTTGCTTACTGAACTATGGAGTGGAACACAGTTCTTGAGCTTTAACATCATTTAGCCTTTTGCCTTGTTAGTGTAATTCATTTCTTGAAGGTTCCTCAGCCATAAGCCCTGGAGTCTAAACAAATCATATCAGTAAATTTACATACCCTCACTTTGTTTCAACTTTGATAGGCTTCAGAAAACTCTTTCAAGGTATCTTCAAATTCATATGATAATAGGCAATATTAATAGCAGTTTAGGTGGGGGTAGTGGGCAATAGGTAGTTTACAATGTAAGTCTTGTACAGAGCATTAACCTACACAATTTGGTGGCAATCTCAACAGACCCTGTATTTCCTTGCATTGTAGAAAAGATTCAGTGTAGACTGAGTTTATAGTCCTGAATTGGCTTTGAATGTCTGCTACTAATTCAGTAAATGCAGTAGTAGGATGAGAAATGAACCACGTGTTCGTGCAGGACTTGTTGCTGTGCATGAAACAGTGGAGATTTCTAAATGACCCTGCATTTAATGCTCCACCAATAGCAAATTACTTCTCAGCTGCTTCTGTGCTTAGCAACTGAGAATTATCTCTCTATTCATCTAATGTGTCCTCTTCCTTGTCTCGTCCCTGTTAATATGTCCACAAGAACAGTGAAGTGAGTAGGCCTTAAATAAGTCCTTTGGTTCATCCCACATATTATTTTACCCCTTCTGAAGGCTGCTGCATCAAAGTTTTCAGTGGTGCAGGGAATCAGACAATAGGCAAGTAAATTGTTTGTAGTGGTTCTGCAGGCTGAATCTTACCTGTTGTCCAGATGCAAGCTGTTTTTCTTGTGCCCTTTTCAATACCTCATTAAGTCCTGAGTATATCCAGAAATTAGATTGAGTTGGAGGACAGTTACATCATCTGGAGCAGCTTGATGAGGTTTAAGGCTGAAATTGCAAGGTAAGGCTGAATTGCAGAGTATGCACATACTTTGCTTTCAGTATTTTTAATATGCAACAATATGTTCAAGAAGTTGTTGCTCACACTTGGAACAGTTAGCAGCAATTTTAAGTCAGAAAATTGGAGACAAAGCTTGTGAAGTTATTCCAGTAGAGATGGTAGGTATTTGCAGCCAGAGGCAGGAAAAAACATCCTCCCCTCTATGTTGCTAGGGGAGGTAGACCTGTTGATATAACTGATAAAGCCTTTTGGCAAGCTTGTGTTTGACTGTCCATTTTTATTATTCTGTCCTTGTCAGAATCAACTCTTCATAGGATTGAGTTCATTCTTTTTAGTTTTAGAAAGAGCAGCTATACCTTTATGCATTTATACTTTTTACTAGGTCTAACTTTTTAAGTCTAACTATTCATGTCATTTTAGTTGACTGAAATGACTCAGTCTCTTATCACTGTCATGGCTTGTCATTTCCAGACTTCCTTTTGACTTCCTTTTTTTTTAATTTTTTCTGAGAAAGTTAAAAACATGTTCTGTAATGAGAAGCTGAGAACTGATACCTTCCCTTCCGATTGGAAACTCACATGACTCAACAGCTTTCTATTGTTAATATTTAAGGACTGTCCATTCAGTTTTAATCCATCTGTTCTGTTTTTCTGTGGAAGAGAAATGCTCTCTAATGGCAGGTAAGATTTTAAAGTTGTTTTTCCAATCCACTTATGAGTACCTTTTTCAGCAATAACCATCACCAGAAGGTTTGTATGAAGTTACTTGGACATGTTTTTTTCAATCAATCTTAATTGTATTTTAGTTCTTTACAAATAACATCCCGTGTTGGCTTTAGATTATTGTTTGGTAGCAGGACTAGATTGTCCCTTTTACAACACAGTATTTAATGCAAAACTTACAGTTTTCTTCCAGACCTCTGAGACTTTCCTAGGCCCATGTTATTTGCAAGTCTTTTTCAAAGGTCTAGTTAAATGTCTTCAAGAGGTCTTGAATGCAACCTGCTGGGATCTGCTGATCTAAAGGTTCTGTCTGCACACATTTGAGGTCCTTGCATTGAATGTGCTATAATTTAGTTCCAAGATATGTTTATTGAGCACTTCTGCTTGCCTTGATGACAACCTTTTGTCCATTTTAGTGGACTTCTCTTCCTGCTACACATTCTCTCTTTTCAAATTGGTATCTTTCTTTGTCCTCACAGCAAAAAAAAAAAGGCACCTGCAATGTGGGAACATACCACATCTTACTATGTGACCATATTATGTGCACTGACTTGAACAGGTTGCTGCCTCCCGACAGCTGATGGGGAAGAGGCCTTTGATGAACGTGTAGTATAGACCCTCATTGGTGTGAAGTTTAAACTTTTAGTCTTCGAGACTAGTTCAGTGACATTGCAGGGAAATCTAATATTGTATTGTCAAGAAAACTAGTTTTTTTCCTAGATTGATTACACAATCTGACAGGTAGCACTTTTATTATTGTTGTAGAGGGTGTCAGGAATAACATTCTACATAGTGTCTCCTGTCAAGGTTTATCGATGAGCAGTGTGCTTTGTCTCCAGAATAAATCAAAGGCTTCAATCCAGACATGGAATTTAGCTGTGTCCTAGTTAAGACACGAAAGACTGGGTGCCAAAGGTGGACTACGGATCTAAGCACTTGGGTGCCTGTGGGAACCTAATTTTCATATAAATCAAATCATTAAACACCTGTGCAAGAGAATGGAAAGCTGCCTGATGGAAGAGAACCTGGGAGTGCTGGTCAACAGCAGCTGAACATGAGCAGCATGTGTCCATGTGCCCAAGAAGGCCAGTGGTATCCTGGCCTGGATCAGCCATAGTGTGGCCAGCAGGACCAGGACAGGGATTATCTCCCTGTACTCAGCACTGGTGGGGCCACACCTCAGCCCCTATGCTCAGCTCTGGGCCCCTCACTACAGGGACTCTGAGGGGCTGGAGCCAGTCCAGAGAGGGGCAGTGGAGCTGGGAAGGGTCTGGAGCACAGGCCTGGTGAGGGGCAGCTGAGGGAGCTGGGGGTGTTCAGCCTGGAGAAAAGGAGGCTCAGGGGGACCTTATTGCTCTCTACAGCTGCCTGAAAGGGGGGGGGGGCCAGGTTGGGATCAGGCTCTCCTCCCAGGTGACAAGTGATGGGACAAGAGGAAATGTCCTCAAGCTTTACCAGGAGAAGTTTAGGTTGGATCGTAGGAAAAAATTCTTCACCAAAAGAATTGGCACAAGCTGTCCAGGGAAATGGTGGAATCACCATCCTTAGAGATATTTAAGAGATATGTAGACATGGTGCTTAGGAATATAATTTAATGCTGGGTTAATCGTTGGACTTGATAATCTTAAAGGTCTTTTTCAACCTAAATGATTCTAGGAATGAATGAACCTGAGACCAGATGTTAGACATGTTCAGAGTTACTCCTGTCTTGGAGGGCCTGAATGGGTGGTCATGATATTTGTGTTTGAGTCAGTTTAGGTTATGTTTAATTCTCACTGGTGTTCAATTTGATAGACATTTTTGATTTATGCCTAATAAATGGCCATCACACTGAGTGCATCATAAGTTACTAATTCAGTCAAAAGTGTGTCATAAAGACAATTAGTGCTTTCTGATACAAAAGACTAGTCCTTAGCATAGTGGCTTGGAAATAATGAGCTCCATTCACCTTAAACATTGGGAAATTCAAGCCAGTTTAGGTCAGCAGTGTGTTGAAGTATTGCTGGAGTGTTTGGAGTTATTTTCTCTCTGTGACACTTTAGATAGTACCACAAAATATTTGGAGCTGTAAGACCAAGAAAAGGCAGGACATCAAGCCTGATTGTAGCTGTTGTGACAGGAGAGGTGCCTTGATTCTAACCTCTGCTTTCAGGCTGTGCATTCATTTCACATTAAACAGTCATTTGATAATATCCTGGGAAGCTTACCATCAAACTTGCTGGCTTGAGAGGTAATCCAAATAACTTTCATCAGCCCTCTGTCCACCTGCAGAAGTGGTGGAGACTGACTGTAGCCTGGAGGATTTGTTTGGTGATGAGGAAAGCTTTTAAAGTAAGGTGGGAATAAAAACCCCTGTCCTTATTGCTTGCAAGACAAATTAATCTGGCTAAGCAGGTCTAAATGAGTTGGCATAGGCATTGATGAATTCTTAAGTAATCATAGGTAGGTTTGAGTGTTTTAACCTAGAGATTTTTCTGTCTCCCAAATTTAAATCTTTCCAGATTATACCATGGAAGGAAATGAATCACCTAAATAATGTTAGAATGCATTTTTCTTGAAGTTCCTAATTTTACAGGAGGACAACCATCAGTATGGAAATAGTTAAGCTGTCCTGTATATGTGTAGCTGTACAGGAGGCTTGTAGTGCTTTACTGATGTGTGAGTCCTCTTGTACTGAGAGCACTGTACTAGAGATTTCAACCCACAGCAGAGCTACAACATCCTTCCTAGAGGGGCAAGTGAGTAAAAGCAGTCCATTGGGTGGGATGAAGTTTTAGATGATGCCTCTGAGTAGTAAGCTGTCCCAGTTAACCAAATACCTCTAGAGGTTGGTACTGAAGTTAGTGTCATTAAGCTGGCTTTATCACTCCTTCCATTTTATCGGGTATCTTTTCACTTGAAGTTAATGCTGTAACTAGTAAATACCTGTGTTTATGAGCAGACAGTATATCTGAACTAGAAGTTGGGAAGTCTTTGCAGGGAGTTTCAGTAGCCAGATGATATCAAGGCAAAACTTGCAAAAGCCTGTAACACTACTGGCTGTCAGACTGTATAACTGTATATTTACTGTTTTTCATCTGGTTACTGTAGGCAATGGCTAAGAGAGACAGTCCTGCTTTAGAAATACTGTACAAGCTGCTTCTCATCCTAATCTTTATGTCTATGTTTGATGTAAAGCACTATTTTCAGATGCAAAATGTGATTAACTTGTGGAAATTCTTAATGTGCCATTCACCCCTAGTGAATTCTTTCCATCTGTCTTTCTGTTTTGTTAAGAAATATCAGTTTCTCAATTCTCGTTGATCTAATTCTTTTTATTTCAAAAGCTAAGTGTACTAGGTCTAGATGGGATTCAGTTAAGACCATGTAATTTAGTGATATTTTTTTGAAACCAAATTAAATGCAATTTCAAAAGCAGCTTCTTAGACTTGCAGTAGTTAGTTCCAGCATGGAAAAATGTTACTCTTCAGCTTTCTTGGTCTTAATTCTTCCACCCAGTCTTCATATAGCACTAAGATGCAAAGTATCAGAAAACATGTTACTTGTGACTTATTAATATAATTGAAAGGAATGCTCGGCTGAATCCTGCTTTCTGTAACCTTGTTATGTGATATTCCTCAGAGTTAAAGTGTATCACTGCTTTCATAGGCCTCTTGCCTCTGGCTTTTTTTTTTTTTTTTTTTTTTGTGTTATCAGGTTTCTTGTATCTTTACAATGTGTGCCAGCAAGTCCTTTTTTGTAGTATGGTTATGGGGATTACAGTTGTGTGTGTGGGCATTATCTCTTCCCTTCCTCCCCCAACTTCCAGCTGCTGGTTAAAGGGCCACTGCTTATCAGAGTGACACAGCTTTATTTCTGGGTCTAATAAATTTTAAAATTATTAAATGTCAGATTGTACAAGATTTTTTATTATTATTCATTTATTTGTGCTTCAACAGGACATTTCCTAGTAACAAGTCATTACTAAAGTAGGTATTTTTTCATTATAATATTAGGAAAAGTGAGTTGATTATTAAAAAAGGAAAAAAAAATAGGTGTCCCTGTTAGTATATTTTGGTTTTTTACCAGTTTCACATAGACAGGAACACCGTATATGTAGGTTCTAAAGCAACTGGGTTTTTTGTTTTTTTCATTTTTCTTCAGTAGGCATTTTGTCAGCAGTGCCAGTCAGATGAAACTTGGGTTTGTTGCAAAGTTAAAAGATGCAGGTGTGTTAGCTGCAGGGTAGAGGTCTGTCTTCTTCTGAGCTTCAGCCGCTAGAGGGGGTGTGAACCACCCTCTCCATATAACTGAGGCTTGTGCTAGCTGACAGAAACATCTCTTCAGGCTTGTGTGATTGCTGGTTGTTGTGGAAACGTATTTTCTTAAGGTGTCTAATTTCATAATCTTCTTTTGTTGTTGTTGTTATTTCTCAAGTGAGGCAAGTTGTAAGGATAATTATTTAGAAATATTTATATAATTTAATCATCTGAGTAACTTTTCTTTGCAGGTGATCTTGTGAATTAGTGTACCATCAATGATGGCAGAACATCCACCATTACTGGATACCACTTCAATTATAAGTAGTGAAATCCCTCTTCTGACTTCCCCTATTGTTAGTGGGGATGGAGCACAACAGGTAAGGAAATTTCAGTATCTTTTTTTTTCTTTCCAACACATCACTGACATGTTGACATTATAAAAGATAATTATCTTTCATCTGGAATACATTTGTGCAGATTTAGGCATACATGTATGTTAGAGATTGAGGTGAAGGCAGAGCTGGTGCAGAGAAGAGATTTGTAAGGAGGATGAAGCAGAAAACCTGTGTTGTGGAAGAACTTCTTCATGGAAGAATTGGACCAAACAGCTGCCAACTTGTCAAGCTATGATTGCATCTTAGTTTGGAAGTTATGTGTTTATATTACTGCATTATCTTATTAAGGCAAATAAACCTTTCCCTATGGTAGAAGACAGTAGCTGGAGCACCACATGTGCTAATAACTATGATCTCCAGACTGTTACTTGCTTACAGCTGGGTAACTTGAATGGTGGGACTTGATTTTATATGCTAGTGTCTGCCTGGCCACTTCTTGAATTTGTATTCTCAATGGCAGTGCAACCATCTAGTGCATCAGCTGCTCCACTCAGATTTGTATCACTTGTTCATGATGTGCTTTGTCCCATCATTCAGATCTTTAAAAAACATTGTAGTCCTTGTCTGCCCCCTTTTCAGCCACTGCAGTAGGTGACCAGTGGATGGCTGCAAAATTCAAGACTGGCACTTGGTCCAGTTTTCAGTCTACCTTGGGGCCTATGCGCTGTCTGTGTTTCATCAGTTTCTGCATTATTCAAAAGAGTGTCAAAAGCCTTGCTGAAGTCATTATAAACATTAGTTATGCTCTCCCCTCATTCACCAAGCTAGTAGTTTCACTGTAGGAGGCCATCCAGGTTTGTATGGTATGATACTGACTACCCCAAGTGACCTTTTTTGTCTTTAATGCATTTAGAAATGACTTCTAGAAAACTTTGTTCACTCATCTTCCCAGAGCTAAAGGTGATCTTGACTAGCTTCTAGCTCCCTGGTTCCCCCTCCTTGCCCTTTTTTGAGGATTGCATTCACATTTGCTTTCTTCTTGTCCTTGGGAACTTCCCCTGTTCATAACCTTTCAAACATAGTTGAGATTGAGTTACTTGTTCTGCCCTCCATAAAAGTAAGACTGTCAGGCTGTACTGTCAAACTTACACTGTAATCATGCAGGATTTTGAGTCACATGTGAGTTTAAATGTTCTTTTGGATATACGTTTTCTTTAAATGTTGTATCTTTCTCCTGCCAAGTAAGATTAAAACTGGAAAACAAACAAAGTATTTCTTCAAAGAAATTAATCTGTGGGGGTTCATGTTAATCTTCTAGTGGAAAAAAAAAAACATATATGCTGTTGTTGTCCTTTTTTATTTAAAACAAAAGACTGCTTATTACAACTACTGTCTAAAGTGGGACCGGTAGTAATCATGTGTTTTAAGAAAAGAGAATTTTCATTGGGCATTAGTCATCAATAAGGAAAGTAATTTTCTTTTCTTTCCCCATTTTATGATAACTTGTCTCCTGTTCTGTATTTCACAATGTTGAATGAAAGTTGCAACTTTCATTCTCTGTCCTTCCTTCACATCTGATACAAGATTCATGAAGAGTTAGTAAGTGCATTTGTTCAGTGGCAGGAAACCTCAATGGAAGCCCTTTTTGCATCTGGTGATTCAACAGCCATCAGTACTTTGAAATATGGGAAGTCCAGAATTGCAGGGACTGTATTCTGTGTCAAGGTTAAGACTTAGGCTGCAGAAAGGTCAGGCAGTTGTTTATTTATTTATGGCAGTCTTAAAATGATTTAAGTTTGTTTTGTATGGTACTCATGAGAGGGGTAGATACTCCATTTCAAAGTATGATGTATTCAAGTACAAAACACTGTAGTGTTGAGCCTTTTTCATATTTTCAAAAATATTTTAAACTTGAATATTAGTTCATTGTATTCCTTTGTTTTCCCTTGAAATTTGGAACTATAAGAAAGGAGAAGATTTTTGTCTTTATGATGGAGTTACTAATTTTTCTGTAAGTCTCTTTACTTACAGTACTCCTGTACTGTACTCACTACACATTTTGTAGTGATTACTTCCTTGATGTATGAAAAGTACTTCTCAAGTTCCTTTCATAACAACATTGGTATTGAATTGCAAAAATTATAATTTAACTTGTAGAGCTGACAAAGCTTGTTTCCTGCAATCAAAATTCAGTGCTGTTTTGTCCATGTAAAAAAATGGATATTTTCTTCTATATTTATAGTGTATAAGTTGGTCTGTAGCTGGACTAATTAGTCTTAGTTCTGACTGAAAATGTACTGAAAACTAGTCAAAAATTTGTTAATTATGTATTTTGCTTCTGAAAACAAGTAGAAAATTCTTTACTTAACTATTTTGTTTCTATGTTGGTATTTTCTGTGTTAGACTAGCTAACTGTATACTAAACTTGAAAGTTTTTGTTCAGCTGTAAAACATCTGAGGATTTTGAAATCAATTTACCCCTTCTTACATTTTATCAGAATTAACTCTTGCAATTATGGTGACTTAGATTGTTTATACTGCATAATTGAGTTACTAGGTGGATAGACACAATTCCATACTTTCCTGGAACAGTTCATATCTTCAAGATAATCTGTTTCAAATACTTGAAGTTCTGCTAGCAGTGTAAATGTGAAATAGCAGTACAAATATTTGAACATGTTAAGATGAAAGGTCATATGCTTCAAATAGCGGAAGTGTCTGATCAGGTTAAAGCTGTAACTTTCCACCATGTTTTAAAACAAAACAATCCACAAAGGTTAGAGGAATTGTGAGTGTTCAGTCAGAAAACACAGGGAACTTAAGCTGTGTTTGTGTGTCACTCAGTGCTGTTGTGGGAGATTGCCTGGTTCTCTATCACATAGAACAAGGGACTACTGTTAGTTCCATAGGATAAAACCCATGGAAAGAAAAAGCAAAGACCAAGCCCACTGACTCCTCCTCCTCCTCTGTTAAGCACAGAAGTACTGCTTGCTTTTACACCTTCCTATCACTGTGTTCAGCATGAGGGGATAGTGTACTTCTTATGTCTTGGTGGTGAGTAGGGTTGCAGATGGAGAAAAGAGCAGATCTATAGGAGTTGATAGAAACCAAGTTAAACTGGGAAAACATGTTATGAGGACACAAGTGCGTGGGGGCTTTTCCCATAAGGGTAACTAGTGCAGTGATGCTTTAGTGATTAATGCTGAGGCTGGTCAGGAAGGATGTGCTTGATGATGTGAGTTCTGATTTGGTGGAAGGAGAGGAAAAGGAGAGGCAAGAGTTCAAGCTACTTTAACTCACTGATGTTAAATTGTTTTGGAAAGTTGCTACAGCACCCAGTGCTATTCCAAAACAAATCAGTAAATTGCTGACAAAAGTATGCAGCAGGACTGGAGTTCTGGACCCTCACAGTACCTTCCCACTAAGGCTAGCAGTTGCAAGGTGAGTCATTCCTATATCACCTATGTGTCCTTTATTACCAGAAAATATTGATAGCACTCTCAAAGTAGCCCAATACCTGTTAACCATTTCCTTTTCTCTGGGGAATGGGACGTAGTGTTTGACCTTTAGTTGACTTCATTTCTTGGCAAGATATAGGGATAAAGTAATACTTCTAGCTTGAGAGGTTGGTCACTTATCCTCCAAATTTTATTGAGAAGTTTAGATGTTGGGTGGGTTTTCTACAAATCCCACTCTGTGTGTATATATGTGTAGTGTGAGTATGTCGTGTGTGGCTTTAAGTAGATATCTAACATCAAATCTGCAAGTTAGTGTTTCTAAAACCAATTTCTTCTTTAAATATTTAAACTTCTGATATTAAAGCTGTTATTATTAACCTGTTATCATAGGAGGATATTTTCAGTCAGCAGAGTAATAGATGACTATAATACAAATTAAGTAATCCCTTTTTTGGTTTTCAGATTTGTTTACATATGTGGCATTACAGCAAAAATATAATGGTGAAGATAGTGTTGGAAAATATAAATCTAGACTAGACTGCTAAATGAGTTTCCTAGATTTTTGTTCTGGCACTTCTGCTTCTGAAAACCATATGGTACATTATCAAGTTCCAGCTTGCTTTGGTTTTGCCTTGCTGCTGAAAATCAAGCCTAGAACTGCAATATGTTTCATGATCTTTTCCTCAAGAAGAAAAAAAATTCATGTTGAAAGTTGTTTAACAACATATGGTGTTATAACTGTTCTCACTTTCCATCACTTTCCATATTGTACTGTTTTACTTTCTTTTGTCTGTGCTTTGGTTTCACAGAACACAGAGTATGTGCATGGCTGCTCCTGTCATTCTTGACTGAGTTGGTTTTGGTTTTTTTGGTTTTGTTTTGTTTGGAGTTTGTTTGGTTGATTGAGTTTTGTTTTGTTTTGTTGTTGTTTGCTTTTTTATTTTTTTACTTCCCTTTTGGCTCTATTGAATTAGCAGATATGTCTAACTTCTCATTTTGGAGGTTCATTGAAGTTTGTTTTAGTCGACAATTATTCTTCCCTTCTTCAGTAATTTCATAGCACTGAAGCACAGCAGAAATGTGGTCAGTGGAGCCATTGGAACTCTCAGGCATGCAGTGCTTCAGTTTCAGCTTATGGAAGCTCATTATCAAGCTGTATTTTCCCCCAGGATTGATTAGTACTTTTGTGTAGCAACCATCACTGCAAAATACATAATCAAACTTATATGAGACATTCTGTACACAGAAAAATATTTTCCATGGAAGTTTTTTTTCCATGGTTGTTGGCTATGATTAAAAAAAAACAACAAAAAAACAAAAATAAAAAACCCACAAAAAAGACCAAAACAAAAAACACAAACAAAAGCTAAAAAATATGAATTTTGATGATATAGGGGATGTAGAGTTAGTAGATCCTTCCTCTGTCTGAGTTAATCATGTTTTTTATTTAGGAAGGGTGACATTTTTTCTTACTTAAGTATAAAATTTCTTTTTTTGCCTTAGAGATCAGAATTTTTTCCAGTTTATTTAAACTGTATCCTTGATTGCAGATGCATTGGAAGCTTTCTTTAAATTTCCTAGAAGAAGCCATCATCCTCAGCAGAAAGTGAGGATTCAAAATTCTTTGATGTATAGTAATGTATGAATACTATGCTGTTTTTGTTGAGAAGAAAGCAGTGCCAGACTTATTGCACAATTTATACTACCATTCAGATGTGTTTATTTTAATATTTTTCTGTTTCAAAATAAATGTGGAAACAAAAGTGAAGGCTGTGGAGTTCATAGACCTTTCTGCTTCTATTTGGTATGAAAAATTGTGGAATGAAGCATCCTCATAAAACTTTACAGTAATCATCCTTTCTCTCTAAAAGGTCTGTTTTCATGTGCATGATATGAATCCTAGATTAATTTTGGTCTCTGATACAGTAGATTCCTCCCAAGATACTTGAGGCATTCAGCCCCTCTTGAATTAATCTTTTCTGAAACTGACATTTGGGAGAATTGGATGACACATGAAAATTGAATTGCAAGTCAGTTAGTCACTGTAGGTTGCTAATACAGTCAGTGGGGAAAAATAAGCATGTCCAGAAGATGATCTCTTTCATGGTGTACAAAGGTCACTAAAAATCTGTACTTTTTTTTCCCCTCTCTCTTTTTTTATGAGGTGAGAAGGTACAAATTGCCTGGAGCTGTAAGCATTGAGGTAGCTTGGTTTTTCTATGCAGTGTGTTGCAGATGGGTCTGGTTGCTGGGTCTATGTGCTTGTCTGTCAGCAAGGTTTGGAAGGGTATAGTTATGCCTGAGCAGTGTCCAGGACTCAGACATGTCCCCATCCCTCCCCTTCTCTGTGCCGTGGGACACTTAATGCTGAGTAAGCCATGACTGAATGCCAGACTCCAAGACATACAAAGTCTGCCCAAGTGCTTACCCATATTTGCTCAAAAGACAGCTCTTGTAATCTCTCTGTAAGTTTTGACAAAAATGTAACTACTTTGCAAAGTCATATTTTTGGCTACAGAAACTCCACTCTTAAAAGATGTGAAAATTACACACTTGGCAAATAAGTTACCTGAGGTACATCCTCTGCTAGCTGAAACCTGTTTATTTCCCTAGGAAGCATTTCTTCGTTTGGAAAGAAGATGGTGGTCTCAGTAAGAGGCTTTCTAGAGTTGTGGCCAAAGTCCCAAATCTGCCAGTATTTTAAAAGGCATGTGGACAATGCCCTTAAAAACACCTTGGTCATCCCTCAGTCAGGCAGGCAGTTGGACTAGAAGATCATCACAGGTCACTTCCAGCTGAAGTAGTTTGTTGTATTCTAATCCCTAGAGGCTGAGACTTTGCCATAACTGGGTAAAGTCCATGAGTACTCTGCATGTTACAGAATTGCACACTTTGTAGAGCAGCCAGAATGGCACTCTCTAAAAACAGATAGACTATAATTTATACATTATAGCAAAAAAATGGCAGTTGGCTTTATTTTTATTCCCTCTCTTTTTGAAGTACAGGATTAAATATGTGGGAAAGGATTGGGGTTGCAGAGATTTCTCCCAAGTCCTTGGTCTATTACCCACTAAGTCTTTCCAATCTGATCTAATTGAGATCTAATTTCTCTTCCAGCTCAAGTTTTGTATTGCCTCAGTGTTTTGACATACAGTGTTGCCCATATTTACACAAAACTGGGTATATAGGGTACTTTTTCAGGGTAAAAAAGACTTTAGACATTATATTGAAATTCTTAACATCTGATTTTTTTTAAATTAAATGCTCTTTTTAATCATTAGAAAACACTGTTCTTCCTTTGGTGCTTCCTTTCATACTCTATCTAGGGTAAAAAAGTTAAACACATCCATCAGTCTTAAATATTATGGGCTTTTAACTTGCAAACAGGAATCTGAGCTGTCAGAAGCAATGTTAGGAAATACAAAATTCTCTTCTAGTCCATAATATATTTTGACTGTTACAAATAGGCAGGTTGATCAGGGAAGATGCCTGCTGAGGGGACTAGCCCCTCTGAAGTATCAGCTGAAACCTTAGCCCTTGCTACCCGTTTGCAATGCACTGTGAGCTCTGTATGTCATCCATTTCACTTAGCCTTGTGAAACTGAATTCCTAGGGACTTCAAACAACAAATAATGAAATGAGAATGATCTGCTTGAAGTATTACAGTTTTTATTTTTAGAGGTTGATGTGCCTAAGCACTGGTCATGACCAGATGCCTCAGAAAGTTCCAGAGTTCAGTGACTGCCCCTAACACTGCTTCCTTCTGATTCCCTATAAACATGGATTAGCTTAAAACTTTGAAGCCCAAATGTTTGTCTGTTGCATTATGCAGATTCCTTGAAACACTGCTGTTATCCTTATGTTTATACTTTTGCTGATTTAAAGATATAATGGTATTATTTTAAGTAGCAAATTTTCTGTGCACTATCTGCTAACCACCTACTGTGTCAATGCTAATGAGACAGATTGGGTTTGCTGGAAATGAGACAAATATAAGGCAAGCTGTGAGAACTGAGAATGCAAAAGGGAAGAGACAAAGAAGTAAGTAGATCAAAATTAGAATTATTTCTTAATACTAAAGAGTCAGACAGGCACTTGTGGAATGTGCACTGATTGGCACTGTTATATGTGGACACTAATGAGCCTTGAACTTTTATCATTGACATTTAATGCAGAATGTAGCATTTCTCTTTTACTGGTTCTTCTCAAAAATCTTAGTATTTTTACAAAACAAGGTTAGAAATCATCTTTGCCTCCCCATTTCAGTGGTCAACCTTTTCAACTGTTCATCTTCCATGTGAAAAGAAAGGGGAGAAACACAAGTACAGTAAGAATTTTTAAAACTTTTCATAAATAAATTTGTTTTCTAGGAAAAAAAAAAATCACCAATTCTTGGATCTTTCCAGCCTGCCTTTCTACAAAAAGCAATGAAAGTTTATTGAGATCTATAGTTTTTGAATGCCAGTGCCAATGAACATCTTACCATCTTTCCAATCTCCCTGTTTCCAGTTGCTTCTAGGGATATTCTGTTGTCTTAGCACAATCAGTGGTATGATCAGTGACTGACAGTATTTTGTAGCAATGGTTAAAGTTTAAATATTTGCTGATTTTATTATCTGTCAGCTGCCTTTTAGAAAAATGATGCAGAGTTGCTTGATCTGTTCTCTGAGAATAGGGGCCTTAGAAGCATGCCACTGAAAAGATGGCTTCTTTCACTCACTTTTTCCAAACATGCAGCTGCTGTCTGTGTAAGCTGAAATAGTTTGGATTGTATTTGGTTTTTTCAAAATCCCAAGCATGTAAATTGCTATTGCAACATATTATGTAGCAATTAATTCCATATGGATTTCCTCCCTGGTCCTGAAACTGAAGATTTGTTAAAGCCCTTTACTACCCATATCTTTACTATGTTTCATGAAGAAAGTTTTAAACTCCATATCTAGAACAGTTAGATCCTTATAATCAATACTAGCAGATGCTAAGGTAGAGAATTGGGTAGTCATGGGAAACCTGTAAACTGGAATTTGCTCAAATAAATGCAGTGGAAAATAGAAGATTTAGAACTTTGATGTTTTAGTGTTGCATCGTGTTACTTGGACAAAGATCAAAGTCTATAGGATGCTTCTATTAATAATGGTGAGAAACTTGGTTTTGTCTGTTATTGATCCTAAAACCAGAAGATAATTTAAGGGAAAAAAGAAAATTCTAACATTTCCTTACAGATAACACAGAAATGTGTGCTGAGTCTGCTGTGAATTGGTGTGGTACAAAGCTTAATCTAAAGTTTGCAAAACTCTTTATTGGTTAGTAGCCAATGTACATGTGGAGAGAGGAAGCTTTTATTAAGTTTAGGAGAAGATGGGAGACAGAAAGATCTTTTGAATGATGACTTTAAGAAATAAGTACTTGGAAGTAATGCTTCATTACCATGAAATTCATAAGCCTTTGGCAATTTAAAATAATTTAAGGTACTGTTTTAATTAAGCTTTTTATTACCGATGTCAGGTGTTCCTGTTTAATAATCATATACTCTGTAGTACCTGTTACATAGATCTCCTGCGTTTTTCCATTTAAAATGTTTTTTAAGTGATGGTGGGATTGATTATGGAAAAGAGTAGCTCATAGCCTCATTAGTCTTGTTATGATATAAGCAGCAGATTTTGAGCATACAGTCAATGGAAAAACAACTTGTGCTGTGTTTGTAACTGACATCACCTTAGCTCGACCACAGATGTGATTCCATCTGGCAATTTCTGTGCTACTAATGAATAACAACACTCAAGTCTTGCAGTATTCTTTGATCCAGTAGCATGTAGGAACTTACAGATACTGTTGGACTAGCCCTACAAGTGGGGCCTCTGACATAGTGAGGTGACAAACCCACAGATCACAGTTAGTCAGTATGGGAGCCACAGCAGTGTTAATATCTTGAGTCTGTGTCTAGTTTTCCTCACTCACTGGGCCACACACTGTGGAGCCATGCCAGAAGTAATGATTTTCCTTGTAACAAAAGATGGGTGGAAAAAACATCTGTTTTGAAAACTGAAAGTAGTTATTTTTAATAATAAAATGACACTGGATATGAATAACTGATACTTTTTGCCTAGAAAGCTTTTACTTGATAAATAATTTCATGCTGATCAAATGTTAGAAATATGACTTGAAGTTAAAAGAAAGTTTCAATTTATTTTTTTTATACATAAAAGTGTCTGTCGTTGTACACTTCTTTATTGCCTTTGAAGATGTTAGATTAGATGTTAGTGATGTTAAATTTTTTATACCTTGGATGACATTTAATCCGTAATCTCATGTTATTGCCTTCCGAGTACCAAGACAATTTCAAAGCAGTTTTCTATATCTTGTCTGCCTGTGGGTTAGGACTTAAACCAGAGGTGCATAAGTGGTATTTGAAGTGATTTCTCACAAGAAGAGAGAGATGTTTGCTTTGCCCTGTGTAACTGTCTTTCTTCAGGTGAGGGTGTGCCAGTGATCCCCTGCTGTTGTTGGCATTAAAAACCACAGATGTGAGGTGGCCAGAAAACAGTATTAGATGTGTGTTCAGTTTAGCTCTGAAGTGGAGACTAATAGAGGGAAACCATCTCTTTCAGCTATTTGAAATGTCTTTAATATTTTTAAAAAGGTATTTCTGTCTATAGTATTATTTAGGGCAGACATATGTAAATTATAAAGCAAAGTTAAGAAACATACTTCTTTCTTTTTATGTCTCTTAGTGAATGCATGATATAAAGTAGCACAGTGTTTGAGAGAGTGCATTAGAATCCAGTTCATTATTTCTTTGCTGTTTCTTTTTATTGTTTTGCAAAGTATTTTTTTCCTCCTTTCTTTCTGGCTTACTTGAGAAATGAAGTCATAAACAGTATTGCAGATTATGAGGTCAGAAGTTGGTTCACTCTGAGTTGGTATATCCTATCTGGGAATCAGGAGGCTAAATTAAAAACACAGTTATAAAATGGTATATATTTGGAAGCTTTGTTCTCTTACACCCGAACCTTCTGTTGACTGACGTTAGATGATCCAGAAGCAGATGCTGCAGCAGCTATTTGTTGATTTAGTTGCTATGGTGACATGATACATTCATGTACAGCAGGAAGCTCACTGTACGTTGGCTAATTTGATAGGAAGGAAGGCTTGAGGTAGGTATTGCTGTGACTATATTGTTAATTGATCCTACCTTTCGCATCCTGCCTCCACATGCTTCGTGGATTCAGAGCTATAGAGGAAGGCAAAGGGGGGCTCTCCTGCGTGGCGTTCAGGTTAAGGTGCCCTGAGCAGGAGGGGGGGCAGTGTTCAACACATCACCGAAGATTACCTCGGTATTAAGTGAATGGAAGAGATTGGAGCAGCCGGAGTGGTGCCTGTTGAATCTTCCTTCATCCTTTGTCACTGTGGTAGCACCAGTTGAATGAGAGAAATAAAAGGATGCGAGCAACAGTAAGTCAAAGTGCTAAGGCTTTTGAAATGGCTTATGAGATAAAGCATGTCACTAATTAACATCTTGATTGGAACTATTAGTGGAGAAAAATGTAGTTGTTCTGAGTACATGCCCTAATGACAGAGCATAAATGTGGCTCTGCCTGGAAGTTGTGTTGTATTATATCCACCCTTTGCTAGAAATACACCCTTTTATAATCTTGTTGCGGACAGACTGTTAAAGATACAGTGTACATCTTACAGAGAGCTTGGCTGTATCACCCTCTTAACAGGTTCAGTGTTTTAAATTCTTTTGAGGTCAGAATGACCAAGAGTATTAGCTACGATGTTTTCCTAAATTTGAAAAATATTCAAAAATTAATCTACCTTTGTTCTTTTGGGTAAAAAAATCTTCTCATGAGTACTGCTGAGCTAATTTCAGTTGCAGTGTTTTTAGACAAACCACTGTTGTCTTTTTTTTCATACTGATTTCTATTAGCAGTGCATTTAAAAGTACGATTTTGTTGAAGTCTTTCATTTTTTGTGATTGCTGACAATCTTCTGCTACTGACTCAGCACCTATAACCAATATATGCTAAATATAGATGTTTTAAGATTAATAATAAACAAAACAAAAAAAAAAATAACCTGCACCTGAAACACTCTTCTCTTTCCTAGTAAAACATCTCAGAAAATAGTATTGTTTCTGCTAGTATAGAAATGCTTTGTGATTCTATTATCTTTGAATTGTGGTTTTCAAGGTCCATGCAAGCATTTTGGAACACTTTACCCTCTTGCTTTTTAGGAAGTTTTTTTGTAGGGAAGAAAACCCCAAACTCCCCACAACCCCAAAAAAACCACACACATTCCCCACAACCACTTCAAAATGAGGGAAAAGCAGAACTCTGCTTTTCAGTAAAATTGTTTTGCTCCAACTTGTAATCTTCCTTGTTGTACAGGAACTGTCTCTTACTATATAGTTACATGTAAGTGTGCTTTAACCACAGTTTGTAATGTAACATACTCTTATTTCTTCATGTTATATATTTCATATTAGCAATGACTAAAATTATTGTACTGTGTTCTAGCTTCCATCCCCCCTCCACTTCCTCCTTCACATCTTACTTCCCTGCATTTTTTGGTATTTTAATGTGTATGCCAGGTAAGGAATTGGCTTTGTTGCTAAAGGATTGCTTTGTTTGTTCGGATGTATTTAGTGGTAGATCTACTAGCATTCTAGTTATAAAAGTTCAGAGGCTTTTAGCTTGGTTGGAAAATTTGTCCCAGATTTCACTCATTCTGGAGAAATATGTAAATTCAGAAAGCATAACTAACTTCTTTTAGAGGAAGATGCAAAGTAACCCTTTCAGTTCCTTTCCCCTTCAGAGTGAGGTGGTGAGTGGCTGGGGAGAGAGAAGGATTCAAAATGCCCCTTTGCACTGAAATTCTGGTTCCTTTGGTTTTCTTTTCTTTGTGGCTGTAGACAGTGCTAACCTATGGAGAGAACTGTGCCTGTTCTCATGTGGGCTTATCCCACGACTTCACACATGACACAAATGTTTAGTGTATTTTGGTTTCTTTAGTCTCAGTCAGGATTAAAAAATTTAACCTTTTCTTTTTCCCTTCAGGAGGCTGATAGTCCTCGATACTGAAGGATGGGTTTGAGAGCCAAGATGTTCTGGAGACATAACAAACTTGGTGGTTTATTTTTCTTTATTGCAAGTATGAAAATATTTCTCCCATATCCCAGTAACTCTAAAATTCTAGTTTCAGTTTCTCAGCTAACAGTTAGCTGTTTTGGAATAAATCTATGAGCATTAGGAGAGTTGAATTTTTAAATGATGTTTTATATTCAGTAGCTAATAACTTCTACAGACGGAGAAGCTCTGAGGTATAAAAGCATTTATTTGTAAAACACAGTTAGGTGCTAGAAAAGATTTGAAAATTCAGCTGTAAATACCAAACTTGTAAATAAAGTTTTATTGTATCTGACTTGATTCTCTTGATGTTTGTGCTGGCTTAGAAAAATCAGAAACTGGTTCAGTCAGTCCTGTCCTGTTAGAAATACAGGTATTATTTGAACAGTGGCTCTAAAATATGTAATATTTAAGATCCTTATGATGTGGTAAGGCTAAGTAAAACTCTCTTCCATAAACCTTATTCAAATCTGATCTGAAAACATTCTGCAAATTAGGAAGATCATTGTAACTTTGTAGAGCAGTGTGAAGGAGAAGGTTAACAAATGTCTTAACTCTGGATTTGTTTTGTTTTGTGTCTGTGTGAAAGGGTACCTAGTATACTTCCAAACACCATCATTTGTTGTTTGGGTGTTTAGTTGTTTTGTTATTGGGTTTTTTGGGTTTTGATGGTTTTGTTTTTTTTTTTTTTTTACTTTGGACTAAATTTAAATTTTTAGAATCTAAACAATAAATTAAGAGTATTATTAATATTTTAAATATGTAATTTTTTTATCAAATAAAATCACATTTGCCTTACAGGTCCACTACGTGTATGTAATTGATAGAAACAGCAAAATAATTTTGAGGTATTAGTTTTTGACTGGCTGTATGGTGTGTGTTTATTTGGGGAAGAACCTTTGCTCTTTAGCCTTTTAAATTTTGAGACCTGCTTTTACACATGTATAATGGTGAGAAAAAGAGAAATGCATCAAACTTGCTGTGAGATCTTTTGAACTTAGCTTTTACAGCTCTTTCATTTATTTCATTATTTACTTATCAGTTGTTTTGGTTGTTCCCTCCACGGGGGCAGAAATAGTTTGGACTTTTAATTGTATTTACAGTTTCTGCTATGGAAAGATGTTGCCTTAAAACAGTGAAGTTGTTAATGCTTAGGGATTAGTCCTAATCTGTTTTTCTTTTCTTGCTCTGCAAGTCTTTCACCTCATCTAGGGTTCTTTTCAGGATCAATTCAATTTTGATATTAGTATTTTACAATGATGTCCATAGGTTTATGTTTCCATCTTTCTTACTAACCTGACAGAGAACAGTTAATAATTGTGCAAAGCTATTTATAGTTTGCCACTTTTTTCCCCACTGAAAGTACAAGGGGAGCTTTTTCCTTCATGTTGTAATGTGAATACACATTCATGATAGTGCCACAAGTCTAATGCTGCCTTTCTTTTCTGTCAGGTAGCTGAAATAATTTTGAAACCTGTCAGTCTCCTGGTACATCACTACTTCTGTTAGGAGGATGGACGTTCAAGTAGAGAAGCTTGTAGAAGTGCGTATCTTACAGAATAAAGGGTTGGTTTTGTTATTTCAGTGGAGTTACTGGGCTTTTTGGCCTTAATTAGTGTGCAAACAAACATACCAAAAAGGATTAGCTAACTGTATTTTAAATTCCATTCTGCCCTCACTTTACTGCAATGAAGAAAGAAGTTAACTTATTGAGCATAATCGTAGCTTGCGTATGAAAGTATTCTGTATACCTAATGGCAAAGATTAGTAAGATACAAATCATCTGTATTTTGCATTGTTGCTGTTTTCCTTTTGAAAGACACTGCCATGACTATATTGGCAGTGTGAAATACCTCTGAGGATCTTATTTTGGCTTCTGCAGCCTCTGCTTCTTGCTGATAAAAATTACTTCTAGACCTTTATGGAGATAAGTGTTAACATTTGGCCTTAAGTTTTTCCTTTCTTTGGAGCAGCCTGCTGAGCCAAGGTGGCTGCAGCTCTGCCTTGCACAGCTTTCCCTTCCACCTTTTGTTACTTACATTCTTACAGGCATCTCTTTATGACTCCAGCCATTTTTATCAAATTCATTTATTTTGTGTTAGAAACAAGCTGAAGACTTGAAAAAAACATTGAACTCCATTCCTGGTTCAGTCTGCAGAAACATCCTGTGTTTTTTCTTGCAGATAGTGAAGAGTTTTATTGAATACAAATAGGTAACATTGAGCATTCTCCTCTTTGAACATTTGTACTTCCATTGATTCTTTAGATGCAAGATCTAAATGCTTTCCATTCTGCTCACACTGATGTAGTAATAAATCCTATATGAGATATTAAGTTATAATAATTTAAAAAATAATTGTCTGTTAATGGTAGTATGTTCAAGTCAGTGTTACATATCTCTTTTGTATGTGATTATACTACTCAAGTTGCAATAAAATTATATTCAGTTTGTAATTCTTTAGAGAGAGAATTATTATAGAATAGTTTTGTATAAGCATTGTTGTGTTCTAAAATGTATTTGCCACATCTGACCAGCTCAAATTGTGATTAAGGTGAAGAATAGATTTTCAAAACCACTCAAGAGTGTGTCCCTTGTTTAGTCTTCAAAAAGGAAAAATATTGTAGTGCTTCTTCAGGATACTGTCAGTAATTGTTTACACATTAGTAATTTAAATGTGCTCCAAATATTCATGGAGACTGAGGCTAAATGTCATGAAACAAGTCAGTTTTAATAAACCTTTTCTTGCAAACTGCCTGGTAAGAGTGATTTCAGGAACAGTTTTCAGTTCTGTATGGACCTGTGTTATGCCCAGGACTACTATAGCATATTCATTATTACAGGTGACTGTTCCAGCACCTGGGAATGTTCCCAAGGGCTGCTTACTTTGCTAATGTAGATGTGTCTTTAGGTATCACTGATGGGATCAAGTCAATGTAGCAGTTCTTCCAGGAGAGATCAGAAGTATTAAAACCACTCGGTTTGCAGACTGGGTGCAAGGAGATGGGAATTGCCAAGATTTAAAAAATATTGAAGGAAGTGGATGAAATTTATTCAGAACTGTTTTTCAGCAAATCCCTTAGCAGAGAACCTAGGGAACATTTAATTAGTAGAAAATGGTTTTAAAATGTCTAAAAAGGAAATTTCAGGGACCTACTGCTGTAGGAGGTTGTGGAGGCAATTCAGATTGCAAGTGGACTCAAAGTGTTTAGGCAAACATATGGACAGTAAGAGAGATGGACTGCAGAAAGTGGTCTGGCTCACATGCTCTCCTTACACAGCATCTCAATTGATATATTAGAGTCAAAGTGCTTGGCTAGATGGGCTGCTGACCCAGACCATCAGGTCATTTCCTATGTCTTCAGCTTCTGCCCGAATTCAAACAGCAGTTTCAGGAAATACACTGAGCTTTCTAATGCATGGCATTATTCGTTTTGTTAGGAGGTCTTTGCCAATCCAGGCAATTAAATTAAACTACTACAAAGCTTAGTATGTTGCTCATTTGGTTGGGATTTATCTTCTAAAGTAGCCTATATAGATTGAATTAAGTACCACTGAGAAGTGTGAATATTCACTTTTAAAACTGACAGGTTTTTTGACAACTGATGTTTCAAGTATTTCAAAATCCAGCCATTCGGTGGCCACTTTTTTATTTAGGCAAGAACTGCTTTTAATGTGAGGATGTATCTACACTCCTGTATTGTCAACTTGAATGCTAATCTCTGGAAAGAGGTTTTGTATTGTTTTTCATCAGGAACTGTATTGAGGTCATGTGGACCATGACTGTTTAATGAACAGTTGTTCATTAAACAGCTGGTTAAAGGAAACAATTTATAGTCATGTTGGAAATTACATAGAACTAGTTGACCTAATATTCCTATTTCTTAATGGCAATGCCTTAACATGTTTTTAGAAAAAAATACATGGAGTCAAAATTCTGATAGCACATTTAGAGATTACACTTTTAAATTTAATTAGGTTCCATTGTAGTTTCTTGTGCTTTAAAAGTGCTTGTATAATTCTAGAACTTGTATCAAGGCTTCAGTATCCTAAGTTCACATTATTTTGTTAAGATTGTGAAGTTCTTAATTAGTGTTTTGTTGATTTAGTAAGAAACATAGTGCTTGAGAAGTGCCCGTGCTAAAGGTACCTCCCACTGAGACTGACACATCACAAAGGAAGTCTTTTCCTGAGTATCATAGTTATCTTAGACAAGCAGGCAAAGGACAGAATGCATGTCAGCTTTTGGGTAGGAGAACCTTAGGTGCTGTGAGTAAAGCAACAGAATTTGTCAGAAAAAGATTGAGGCACAAGAAGAGAGGCTGAACCATCAGATTTTTTCCAAAGCTTTTCTCTTATTTCAAGCTAATTTGAATGTTTTGCCCAGAAGAGGAAGGAGATCAAGATCTGGAATCTTCAGTGTGAAAGACTCAGGCCCTGGTTTTCAGTAGTACTGATGTCAAGGTGCATGAAGAAACATGTTGGCTGGTGGGGTTTACAAGCCTGCACCTCAAATGAGATGAAAGACTTAAAAATAAGCAACCCATGGATTTTTAATTTTTTTCACCTAGAACATGATGCTGTGTAAAAACCATGTTACATTTTCCTTTAGAGAAATTTTCTTTCATCCTTGACTACGTGCTGCAGACTTTCATTAGATAAAGGGGAGTTCCCATGAGTGACTGTCAGTCTTTTGTACTGTCTCTTTCTGACCAGAAAGGTACCAATCTATCTCCATGCATAGCTTTAATTTTTCTTATTTAAAATCGTATCTACTGAGGTGCAGAGTGTCAGAAATGCCCTTCTTAAAGCTATGATCACTCCATGGGCTTCAAGTGTGATAAGGTTGGTCCAGAAACCACTTTTGGTCATACACTGCCCCAACACAAAGATTGTTGAAGCCAGCAGTTCTATCTGAAGTTTTTTCAGCCCTGATTCAGAATCTCGTTTGGCACAGTCAGCAGCATACACAGCCTACCTTGTAATAGTTGTAAAGTAAAAATATGAATGCACTACATAAAAGCAAGGCTGAATGTGGGAGTCAATGAAATACAGTCAACCATCAAGTAGGCTAATTGTCCACTGACAATTGGACACTCTATTTCCTGTTTCTGGGAATTGAGATCTAATTAAACTGCATTAAGTTGATGAGTCTCCCCACCCTTTGGATTGGCAGTCAGATATCATCAGAGATGTGAAAATCTGATGGTATCCTGATGTCAGAATGGTGGTAGCCCCCATCAGCTGACCTGTTACTGCTGCTGAACAGTGCTTGTCTCACTGTTGCACCATGGCTGCTGTGCTGAGCCTTTAGCTTCTCAGAGCAGCTGTGAAGTGAGCAACAAAGGTGCTCACACAGGAGAAGCTGATTTAACACAAAGCCAGGAGGCACAGGGCCCACTTGCACTTGGGCCAGTGTGTGCATTCCCTTGCTCAAATCCACTCTGCCAGCTGGAGCCTCAGGTTTGGATGGCCTGCAGCAAGAGATCTAGGGGGAGGAAAGCCAGCAGGTTCCCAAGACAACTTATTACCCAGGTTACCAACCTCAGGCACTTACACACAATAAATATGCACAACTGGGAATACCAGTCAACCCAAATTCCCTGTTACTTTAAAAGCAGGAGTCAAGGGCCAGCCATCACCCTGAAGCTTTTCTGCTGCTCACAGTTCATATGATGGTGACCAAGAATACTGAGCTGAGAATGGTACAGATTGACACTTCAGCTGTAGCCAGAATGGCTCCTCCCGGGGGTTTGGGCACCCAAATCAGCCGAAAGAGCTGGGCAAATGTAGCTATCCAGCCCACACATAACAGATGGAGAGACATTCTCATGTACCATGAAGCTTTTAGGTACTTCTATTGCAGTCTAAACTTCAAGCTAAAATCTCCAATTGTAACAGAGGGAAGAGTATATATCAATGAATATGTCTTCAAAAAGTTATACCTACTTGGGGAGTCCAAAAAAGAAATTGTAAGAACTCATCTATTCATGTTTCTCGCCTTCATCACATTCTGAAGGTGATGATAGCCAGTTGTTAAAGTGCTGCCTTCAAATACTTTAAAATAAACTCTGGCAATACAATATTTTTGTAGACCTGTAAGTCGTCTTTGAAATTCATTACTAAAATCATTTTGTTTAGATTACAATATGAATGCTGACTCTTAGTGAATTTTACATTGAGCCATTCTTCAGAAGATCTGGAACATTTATTGGCTTGACAAAATGTACATATTGATGCAGTTCATTGCTTTTTCTCAAACAGCCTAAAGCTTCTAGAAAAATTACATGAAACATGATAGTATTTTTCAAGTGCTTGCTCAAACCTGAGCTAATCACATAGCCCAAGCTTGAAAATGTGAATGTCTGTCATATCTCATCAATATGTTAGTGTTAGAACTTGCCATCTTTAGTTTGTGGAATTGCTCCACCAGAAAGGGACAGATTCATATGATTTCTGCCATTTTCTTATCCTTTCCTTTGTCTCTGGTGTTCCTAAAATGAATAACACTCAAGTTTCCAATTCTGGGGACTTTGGTTGGTTGGTTGCGTTTTTGTAAACACGAAAGATTTTATTTTCTTTTAGCAATTTAACAAAGTAAATCTTTGGCCATAATGCTCCAGAGTTGTGTTTATAAATATCTCTTTCCTTCTGTAAAGGGAGGAGGACCTAGGTTCTATTTAGATATGTGCAAGCAGAATGCAAGCAGAATGAAGAAAGTTCTGTCCAGAAAAGAAATTACAAAATGCACCTGCTCTTCTACGTTTTTAAAGTTTTTTCTTTATAGTTTTTGTTCATAGTTTTAGCTGAATTTTTCACGTTTACAAACTTCTTTTCCTCACAGAAGGGCAAGCTTCAAATAAAAATGCAGAAATCTAAAATGGTAACAGGCTTCAGCTTTGGTACAAACTTTTTTCTATTTATTTTGGCTGCTCTGTGCTTTGCTATCATTTCTGCATTACTTGGGTTTACAAAATTAGGATAACCAGCTTTCCACAAATAAAATTATACATCTGGGCATCTGGTGCACTTACTTTGTCATGACTTCTAATATTTTTTTTATCATTAATGAATGTGCAAATATGCTTGGGTCATGTAAAGAGGGACATGACACAGTATTTTCCTTGTGTTGAAAACTGTTTATCAAGTGGTTGATGTCAAACATGGAATTCTAGGCTTCCTTCTGAAAGTTTGCATAATGGTGTGATTAATGTTGAAGTTAATGCAATTTGCTGAAATAATTTAAGCTGTACAAATAGCTTTTTAATTATACCAAGCAGTTGAGAAAATAAAATTTGTACAGGTACTGTTTTACTTAGTTGTTATTCTCTCCTTCATTCTTTGAAAAATGTTTGTTTAAAAATATCTGTGCTTGTTCTTGCTCTTATCTCTCTCTCTGTGGGTTGAAGACAGCAAGAAGTGTGAAGTGAAAAACAATGTATTTACTAACCAGAAAAAAGATTGTTTTTTCCCCAGTAAAACTTTTTTTTTGCACATACCAGATTTATGTAACATATTCATGTGTAATGGTTGTAAACACTCTTTTATTTTTAAGGTTATTCTTGTGCAAGTTAATCCAGGGGAAGCATTTACAATAAGAAGAGAAGATGGACAGTTTCAGTGCATTACAGGTAAAGTTGCTAAATTTATTTTAATATTTTCTGAGTCTGAATCAGAATTAATAAAAGGCAATTTGTGATGAAAGTAAAAGAATGACAAAATTGATTTTATTTTAAATGCAAGAGCTGTTTAAAGACCTAAAAGATTATGTGCTAAGGATCATTGAGATTTAGATTTCTCTGCTGTAAACCAAATACTTTTCCTTACATTATATTAGATGAAATTAAATTTCTTGGGGAGGAGAAGGGAGGAACATTTTCAGATTGCAAAGCAAACACAGAAAGGCCGTTGTAGCAACTTTTGAGTAAGCTCATTTATTTCACAGACCTGAAATTAAGAGCTACAATTGTTAATATGGCTTTGGTTTAGTTTGTTTTATTCTTTGCTATCATGTGGATGTTGTTTCCCTGTCAGTTATGCCACCTAGTTTCTCATTATCTGTAGGGGCCCAATTTCTTTATTTCTGAGTTCTAGCAAGTGCAGCTTCAAAATACAAATGTTTCATCTAAACATAACATCCCTTTATGTGATGGTCATTTTGGATGTTGTTTTCTATTCCAAATGAATAGCTACCAGTTAAGCCTATCTAGGAGGTACTGTGAAAAATGAGCCATCAGCTATTGCTGCTACATAGAATACCATTTTACTGTGTTGTAAAAGAGTATCCACAGATTCAGCTATGGGCTCACGTTTTTGCTTGTCATCATCTGGGCCAGTGAATCCTAACTTTTAGGGTTTTTTTCTGGATGGTGGCCCAGCTCCAACAGATACTGGTCTGGAAATTTGAAACAAATATTTTCCATCTGCTTTCCCTCTTTCTCCAGTCTGAGAAGAGCTGAAAGGTCTGGTTTCCAGACATAGGCAGGTCCTTTGGCTACAAAACAACTGAATTGAAGGAGGCTGTAGATGGTAATTAAGTTTATATTGATAATTCTTAAAGTTTATATGTCTGTTAGCACCATATTTCAAAACTTTGTGCTGGTTGCATGGTATTCTGGCATCCTTTGAGGCACAAATGGGTCACTGTTGCAGCTCACCATTCTATACAGCTTATTTGAAGCATGATATGTAATAATTACTTGACAGTACATGAGGGAAATACAATGATTTTTGTCTTGCAATTTAAGTTAAAGAACAGATAAGATGTATTTTGCTTCTATTGCACAAAATACTGAGGGAAGTGGCATGTGTTGCATGATTGGTTCTAATTTTTGATTTAGCAAATGGTCTTACTGGTGGAGAATTAATTGACACTTTCCTGGCATGATTGTCTTCAAAGCAGGAAGTGTTTAATGAACTGCAAAAATATTAAGATCATATCCTTACAGATTTGGTTCTAACCTCTCATGGTACAGCTTTGATCCTTGCCTGTTGCCTCTTGCTTTTGGAGTAGGCAGCTTGCTATTGTGATTTGATTCAGCTGTGGATTTCTTTATCCTTTAAATATGAAAGTGAGCATGAGCAAGTTACTAGACAATTGTTTCTGGGACTCACTAAGTGTAAGCTCAGATACAGTCTTTACAATTTCCCTGAAAAATGGCACTGCAATCTGGAAAACTACATCCTGAATTAGTACTACAGCTTTTGCAAACTTCTTTGTCACATAGGTGTTTTTCTTGTTCTTCCCCCTTCCTGGAGTTGAAATTGTGGATTATAGTTGGTAGTAAAATAGGGGGCATAAAGATTTTTTCATATCTGTGAGTTCAGTAATCTTCATAGAGAACCTGAGTTGCATCCTGATCTTTTGAGTGTTGCTTTTCTGGTCTGTTCTTGCCAGTTCTGAGACATTTCTGTATTTTTGAGTGCTATGGGAATGGATCTTTCTACCTTTTGGGTTGTTTGGTCTGTCTTCCTTAAAGAGGAAATTCTTTCATAATTGATGTCGCTCCTTTTTCATGATATGCATTGCAGCTCATGAGGACTGTCTACTGTTTGGTTTTCTGTGTAGAGATTTGTATAAAATAAATTATTTTAGATGGTGTAAACTATAGAGAGTAACTTGGCATTGGTCTTTTTTGTTCAGCCACAACTTCTCAAACATAGCTTGCCATTGACTTGTCTACAGAATGGATTGCCAGTCTGCAAAATGGGTTACAGCTGCAAGAGTCTATTGCATTGGCTTGAAAGTAAGAAAGAAAGAAAGCTCTCACATCAGTTCCTTGTTTTTTTCTTCACTGTATACACTCAGTTGTTAGGTGAAATCATAGTTAAAGATGTGGAAATATACAATGTGAATGGTTTGGATGAAAGTACAAAGATGTTTGTTTTTAGAAAAGAAGAAGAAGGACAAGACAGCTGAAATTTATTGGAAATTTAGTGGAAATCAGTGGGAGGTTAATTTAGTCATTATAATGTTTCTTAATTTTTTTTTTCAATTTTAGATTTTCCTGTAAATATTTGCCCATTTTTATACTTTTCTGTGACTTAAAAGTCTCTGCAAAGAACACATATGCAGTTTTTTCAGTGATGTATGATATAAAAAATGGAAATTATGTATAGTACTGAAGTGAAAGAGTGGAAGTTGAGAATAGCAACTGCTTATGGATCCCAGGTAGCAGTGCAGATAGCCAGATACATTTGTTTGAATGACTCGATAAGTCACACTTCCTTGGATAATTCTAAACCTCTTTTGTGCTTTATTGCTGGTCAATTCACCTTGAGATTGTGCTGTCTGCTGAAGTCAATGTGGATTGTTAATAAATCTAACCGTAATGTTAACTGTGTTTTCTTGCATCAAATATTTGCCTGTTGGAAACATTTTTGAGATGCTCTGTCAATCTTTGTGCTGTTCGTGTCATCTATTCTATTTTTAAAGAGAACTGTCCTTACTTTGGCAACATTGTACATAGGGTAAAATTTCTCAACCTGAAAATGATGAGAATTTCAGGAGAAGGGAAAGGTGTGAATAAAGTGACTGTTTAGAGCTGTACTTGAGTCAGTGAAGTAATGAAAATTTAAAGCACTAATTAATGGAGAAGCACGCAATGCATTTTCTGTGGACTGTGCTTCTGAAGATAATGCTGCATTTACGTGCAGGTCGTTGTACTGACTTAGCACATGTCTGCTCTCCCTGGTGATCTGTGAAGCTTTGACTGGTTCAGAACTACTTTAAGTGAGAAGCAGCTTCTTAATGTGGTCCTCTTCCATGGCAGTGGAATATTGAGTGAAAAGACTCATAAGAATAATTTGTGGTTTGAAATCTCCTAAGGATGGCAAAAGAGCAGTGATGGTTAGGGGACTCTTTATCCTTGGTGAATTCCATTCCTTTATTTTGATGACCTTTTAATGAATTAAAATAACATGTATTTTATCCTTTATTTCTGTAGAAGAAGCATGGTTACTTTATGTTTCTGTAGTTAGCAGTCTTGGATCATAGTTTGATTTCTGTTGTCTGTATTTTGACCTAAAGACAGCTTTGATTGAGCACTTCTGTATGTCAATGGCCATATTTTTCAGATATTAGGAAATATTTTCCTTGCCTGCTTAGTGATTTGTCTGATAGTGCTCCCCCTTGACACAGCTTCAATTTAAACCATTTGTCAGTCTCTAACTTTACAAAAACACCATGCATTTCTTGCTAGATAAATAGGAACATATCTGTCTGTGTAACCATGTGTTAGACCAAAATGTTTATTTTCAAAAGAGGTCTTTTAAATCTATGAAAATTTTCTCATATACTAGAAGTACACAGACTTCTGTGGAAACCTTCCTTAAGCCAAAGTTTCCTTCTGTTAATATAAAATAATTAGCTACATTATAGTGATTCAGAAAACCAGGTCTGAAATGTATGAATGGGTTCTCTTTGTAGAAGTGAATTACTGCAGATCACTCATTCATGAATTCTTCCTGCTGCAGAATAAATGAATGAAGATGACTCATCTTGAGGACATTTTGTAACAGTCCCAAGTTACAGCTAAAGGCTATTAAATGTTACTTGACACAATAAGAGAGACCATGTTCTATATGTCTCTGCAAAGGGAAATTGCCATTTTCATAATAGAATAAGAAGACTTATGTAAATTAGAATGAGTCATAAATGCTTCATGCTTTGAAATTAAATGAAGTATCAGTATTAAGGTTAGGCTCTAGGATAAAAGTTAAGCAAGCTTAACCTATTTTTTTTTCTCTTTGAAATAAGAAATAAAATTATTCTGAAAAGTGTTTTCAAGGAAGTCAAGAGGAAAAGAAGATACAACAAATTCTGAGACTACAGTACTCAAACACAAGCTTTAGTTTGTTCTCAGATGAGCTTGAGCTTTGCAAAACCAAACCTGCACATTACCCAGAATATTTTGTGAATAAAACCATTCCAGAATCACAGAATGGTTTGGTTTGGGTTGGAAAAGACCTTCAAAGGTCATCTACTTCCAACCCCCCTGCCATGGGCAGGGACACCTTCCACTAGATCAAGTTGCTCAGAGCCCCATCCAGCCTGGCCTGGAACACTTCCAGGGATGGGGCATCCACAGCTTCTCTGGGCAACTTGTGACAGTGCCTCACCAGCCTCATGAAAATTTCTTTCTTATATCCTATCTAAATCTACTCTCAGTTTGAAATATTGCCTCTTGGCCTGTAACAATAGGCTCTGGCATAAAGTATTTTTTGATCTGTTTTATAAACCTCATTTATCTAAACAAAGGCTGCAGTAAGGTATCCCCAGCACTTTCTCTTCTTTAGACTGAACAACCCCAACTCTCTCAGCCTGTGTTCACAGGAGAAATGCTCCAACCTTCTGACCACCTTTTTGGCCCTCCTCTGGACCCTCTTCCAGTCTATGTCTGTCTTGTGCTGAGGAACCCAGGACTCCAGGTGGGAAGCAGAATCACCTCCCTTGCCCTGCAGGACATGGTGCTTTTAAAGCAGTCCGAGACACTGTCTGGGCTGCAAGTACATATTGCTAGCCTGTGTCTAGTTTTTCATCCACCAGTACCCCCAAGTTTTCTGCAGGGCAGATTTTAATTTATTTTCTACTCTTTTCTGCTTTCAGGCTTGGTGTGGTTTTGATTGTTTACAGATACTGTTAGAGCAGCCAAACTGAGCATCTTAAAATCTGAAAGTAATTGCTTGTATAAGTGTATTTGAAGCAAAAAACCCTAGATGTATCTTGTTCAAATATCATCTTGTGCTTTGGTGTTATGTTTTATTTTAAAACAATTTATTAATATGGGAAGTGATTAAAGACCTATAATAAATTCTGTACCAGTTGCCATAGATTCCTGAGAAGGGACTTTGTTAGTTGGTAATGGTCGTTGGGAGATGCTTCCCTCACAAGACCACCATAGCTTATTATCAAATCATAAACCACTGTGGTAAATGTAGGAAGCATGTGCTGTCATTCTGTGGTGATTTTAGAATGTACAGCAATACCTGGCCCTGCAGCAGTGGTTGATTTATAGACTTAAAGGGTGATGTCACCTCTAGAAATAGTGTATCTTGTTTGTTAAATTACTCGGTATTCACATTAGCACTGGGCAAAGTTTAGGAATAAAAGAATGCTTATTTAAATACACAGCTCTCTAGTAATGGAACAAACTACCAAAAGTAATGAAACACTATTAACAAGAGTTCTCTCCTACTGCATATATAGTCTTCTAGGTAGCTTAATAGCCTGAGTGATGGACCCCTTACAAGTAAACCCAGATGTGTACTACACAGGTCTAGTGCTTTGCTTTTCCTGCTTCCATTAAGAACAGCTTACTGAAGCCAGCCAGAGAAGCTGCTCTGAGTGCTCTTTTTCTTTCTATAGCCTAAGAAGAAACTAATTTTTCATCCTTGTTTCTGTTTACCTGTTTCTCATTTCTAAATACTGAAATTATGCATGACAACATGTGGAAGTTTATTTGCTTTTCATCTTCAATGATGCTTTGCAGCTTTTCTCCAGAGTAGCCTTCTGAAAACACAGATGTAAGGTTTTATGTATCAGTTAATTTAAAAAAAAAATCTAAAAAAAACCCTCAAAACCTTAAATGGTAGATGATTTCAGTTGCCATCTCCATTCTGTCTATGTAGAAGAGTAAAGATATTATGTTAGGCTGAAACTGGATATGGATACTTAGATTAACACCATTTTCTACATATTAATTTTAGGATCTCCAGTGGAAGTATTTAGAGGACCTTTATAAAAGGCATTGAGGGAAACTAAGACAAATCAACTGAAAGCATGGGATCAGAGCAAGCTACAGTGATTTGCAGCTATGTAACTCTTGGTTAAGGATGTCCATGCAGAAGGTCAGAGCTACTATAGGAGTAGCTTAACTCTAAAGCACCTCTGTTTGGGAATGAACTGTAATATACACAATTTTCTTAAAAATTCAAGTATTTTTATTTCTGGGTATCTGCACTCAAATTAAAAATAATATTAGTACTGGCCAGCTATGTGGGAGTATGACTGCAGAGGAGACATAATTCCATTTTATATTGAGAAAAAGATGATGAGGGAAAGTGGTCACAAAGCGTGGTTGTAGCAGCTTGATTTGGAGCTGTCTCATTCCAAAATAATTTTAAATAGGAGCTGCTCTTTTTATAGCTTAGATTGATAAACAGGGTGCGTGAATGCCCTTGCAAATATTGCTGAAGACTTAACCCTTCTAGCTTTTACTGGTAGGTTAGCCTAAAAATTGGATTGAGATATGGCAAATGCCCTTCTGGTAAGGTAAATAAATAATGATGGACTTAAGCGATTTAAGCCCTCACTGCAGTGCATATAGAATGCTCATGTGTTGGCTTTGACGCATAGCACAAGTCCAGTTCCTAAGTCAAGTACTATTGGCAGGTAAGACTTGCCTGTAAGCCTTGCTGCTGCAGCTCTTGTAGTACAGCTGCTGAATTAGAACCTGGTTCAGACACATCTCCTTGATTCTGTAGGCCCTCTTGCAGTAGGGCAGAGGCAGTCCTCAAGAGTCATGACTGTCTTTCAAATTTGTTGTGCTAATTCAATGAAAATTACAAAGTAGTGCAAAACAAGGTTGTTCTCCTGACAAGAATAAAATGCAGCAATCCAGAATTCTGTTCTTTAGATTGGCCTCTCTCTGCTCTGAGAGTGACCATGAGAATTAACCTCGTAACGGAGCTCCCTGAGCCTTCTCTGGGAACTGCCTGACCTTGTCCTCCATTAATTCTGATGACTGACCAGGTCTTTGTGGTTCCAGTCTCATCAAGTCATTAAAGAAGGAGGCAGGGATGACACAAGAAGCTGTTATTGGAAAAACTTACTTTATCATGCTGCTTTTCTGCCAGAGAAGCTCACATTACTTTGTTGTGCCTACTTTGTTAGTGTTATAAATGCTAGACTTCTAAACATTCTATTCCCAGCACAAATTGAATGTGGTAAAAGTTTGATTGAAAAGCAAACTTGACTTGTTTTAGACTTGTCCTCTTCTGCAGTAGCAAATGAAAGAAAAAAAAAAGGAATACATTAATGCATATCTCTCGTGATGTTGATTGTAATGTGTCTTAGGACAAACATAATTTTCCAACAATAATTTCTGTTTAAAAAGTATTAAATAAAGCCAATATCTTTATATGGACAAAACATGTCTGTAACATTTTTTGCCTTGGTTATTTCTCAATCTTCTGGAAGATGTTTTTAAATTTTTGTTATACCTTATTTCATGCATTCTGAGATATGGGTTCATAAAGTACTATATTCATTGTAAGGTGCTCAGCCAGGTTTTCTTTTTCCTGTTTGATTTTCCTGTATATTCAGATCAGGTAATCTTCCCTTGTACCTTCTTTAATCTTCTCCTTTATTCTTTTCACTACACTGCAGTCTCCACACTGCAAACTCAGCCTGACTGTAGGAAGGTTCTGGAGACATTTGTTTGAAATATCAGTGCTTCCGCTGCATACTGAAGTCATCTAATTTTAGGTGTCTAAATGTGTGTTTCTATATGTGGCCTTGGATCTAAGCTCCCATTGAAACTAGTGGAGATTTAGTCACTAGGTATAGTACACTCAGTGCTCTTCAGCTGACATCAGTTTGCACTCAATAGCTCTCCAAGCTCCACTGTCTGTACCAGCAAGGTCTCCACTTGCTATAATGGGCATTTAAAGTCCTAACTTGCACACAGACATGTAATTTTAGATACCTAAATGAGATGTCTCCATTTTAAAACTAAAGCCTGACTATTATAAGCTAAAATAAATAAGGCTACATCCTGAAAGTGCCTCATTTAGGTTTGTGTTGATGAATGTCTTTGTCCTGAAGCACCTGAACTCTTTGAGCTCATCCATTTCCGTGAGCATCTAACACCACATTTTACTAGGATGGTACTGGTTCTTGGAGGTCCATGTTGGAAATTAATTTACAACCCTAAGTTGCAGCTGGATAATGCCCCTAAAACTTGGTTTCCATTACTCTAGTCAGACATGTCTAGCCCCCAAGGCTGTGAAGTATTAACTCAAGCTGCCGAGATTCAGGTGCTATTATAGCCTCAGTCTGGAATCAGTTGGATGAGCATTGTATGAAGCATGTTAGGCTTGACATGTTTGTGTCTAGCAATATTCCTATGGCTGCAACTGCAATCAGTTAATCTGATTTCTTTTCTGACTGTGGGAAAGAAATAGCCTTATATTACTTGCTTTATGGGGGGCAAAGAAGGGGAAAAATTGGTAGGATCTCTTTTTGGTTTCTAGTAAGTAGAAGTAGTTTGTAGTTTTCTCTAAGTAGAAAGTTTCTTTAATGTAAGCAGTAAACAGTTGGAATTTTAAAAAGAAAAAATAGAGCTATGGGCATTTTACTTAGTATTTTCACTTAATGTACATTTAGCATAACTTAAACTGATAACATTTTCCTTATCTTAATTGGATGCAATTTGATTAGCTGAAATAATAAAGATTCATGAAGATTGCTAACATTACAGAGTGGAAGAAGTTCCTTGATTTTATTATCTGATTATTTAAAAACAAATGGTGCTTTTATTTTGTAGAAGTTCAAACAATGTTTCTAAATGGACTTTGTCCTGGTTTTCATGAAAATGAAAGGCTGGAACTTTGTGCATAAAGGATTTTACTGGATCCTCTTTCACAACTGTGTACAGTACGAATACAAGCTGGAGTGTCATCTATTGGAAAATGCTGCGTGGTGTTAGACAAGACCTCAGGAGAGTTCCTTATAGTTCCACCCTGTGCAATTCCAGCTGTTGCTGCATTCTTGAAGTACGTTTCTAGCTGTCAAACTATTCCTACCTCTATCACAGAACTACTGTTAGTAAGAAATAGCTTTGAATTGATTTTGGTTTACTCTTGTCCCCTTTGCAGTCATCTTGTGCCACGGCCACTGTCAGGCCCTTGGTAGTTGTGAAGGGTTGCAGACATACTGGGAAGGAAAACACTCTTCATGGTTGTAGAAAAGTTTTCATGGCCATTGTTTTTCCAGAATTCCTCAAAAGAAAGCCAGTTCCTCATACATACCCAGGCTGTCACAATCATGGCAGCAAGCTTACAACCTGGAATTGCTCTTCCTCCATGCCTTCTCTGATGCCAAAAGTTGTTTGGTACCCCAGAGGTTAGTCTCCCTTTCCTTCATTTTCACCTCTGCAGGGGTAATATGTTTTCTGTTCTTGTGAGAATGTAATATCTAAATGCTGCAACTTTGAATCCAGAATATTTAATTCTGTTCTTAGTTTTGCTGCCTTTTTTTTTTTTTTTTTTTTTTTGTAGTAATAGATGAATCAGCAGCACATGGCTTGTTAGATGTGGCTGTGCATATGTTATTAATAGTAAATTAATAGCTCTCTTTTTTTGACTGTCTGTGAAATGACTGAGGTTTTGTTAGCTTGCATGACTTACATGATCATGTCACTCTTCAACTTTATTTAAAATCGTGGTAATATAGCTTCCCCTTCTTCCTTTTGCAGACATGCAGCAATCTGTTTTACATCTAAAGCAGTTTATTATCCAAATGAGGGAAAGGAAGAAGAGACAGAAGATAACCAAGGTCATTACATATAGGCAGGCTAGCTGTGCACAAATACAAACAGCTCCTGTGTAATGTGAGTTAAAGACTGGTTACAAGTAAGTTCAGACACTTAAAACCATTAAGAAACAGTGTAATCATAAGGAGTTTCACAGTTGGAAGGGCTAAATTCACTGTAAATGAATACAGCTGTCAACACTGCTGTTCTTGTTTCTTTATGCCAGAAAGCAGCTTTCCAGTCATCCTAGAAAACTGAATTGTCTAGGGCAGGTGCTCTAGAGCATCATTCAAAGAGCTTCAGATTTTTTTAAGTGACTATATAGCATCCAGTAATTTGTAGATGGGTCTCAGGTTAATGGTACTGGAGCTTCTAGAGAAGCTGATGACACCTTCCTTCCCTTTTGATTCATCAGCCATCCAATGAGGATGTGGTTTATCTCCTTTGCTTGTTCTTGATTTGTTTTTCCAGTAGCCCATTCCTCAAAAGTTTCACTTACCCTTTCACTTTGATGGGCCATTTTCATAAATACTGTGAATAATGTGTTTCCCTTGGATGATCTCTACAGTTCAGAGGTTGAATGGATGTGCCTTTCAAAACAACTGAAAAAAGAGATGCAGTAAGAACTATAAATGCCAAACCAGTGGTAAATATTATTGTTCATTAATAATTCTTAAAAGGAGTTAATATACAGAGAGTGGTAAGCCTTTCTCTTCTCTGCTTTTCCAACAAGTTGTATTTAAGGTTGTCTCTTGAAAAATAGCATTTAAGTGAAGTGCTATTGTGTTGCATCCTCAGCTGCTTTAGACTTGAAGAGTTTGTACTCTGAAAGGCACCACTCTGTGGACAGAATTAACTCTTCTGGTTTATGCAGCTGAGAGATATCT
Organism: Erithacus rubecula; assembly: GCF_903797595.1. Lineage (NCBI taxonomy): Eukaryota > Metazoa > Chordata > Aves > Passeriformes > Muscicapidae > Erithacus > Erithacus rubecula. The sequence continues at coordinate 69,333,170 of NC_136658.1, forward strand.
TAGTAAAGCTCTTAAGCAGCAGGTAGCTTTGGAAAAATATATGAAACATGTTTAAGTTTGCATTTATTCTTTTTGTTATGCTTTCCATATACTTTGCATTTTGTTTCTTGTTTTGTGATCAGGCAAAGATTTTGGATCAGATTCTGTGAGATGTACCAGAAAAAAACACTTTTACTCTAACCTGGATTTAAAATTCGGTTTAATCTGAAATCTTATCTGACTTTTTACTCTTATTTTTTCAACTGATAGCACATACAAATAAAGCTACCTTGCAGGCAGATCCTTGGGGTGCCTAAAGCCCAAGGTGAGTTTGGGAATTGGAGAAGTTGAAATGTTTTTTCTAAAAGAGAATTTTTTTCTGAGTTGAGCTCAGAAGCAGAGGGACTATCTCCCATTAGAATTTGACATTGCTGGCAGTGCAGTTTTGAGGAGCATCTGGTGGCCATGCAATGCATTAATGAGTGGAAATATATAGTAAGTTACAGGGACAGTCTAAACTGGAGCCAGTTAAAGTTCTTCCAACATGAATGAGTTTTAAAAATCAACTGCTAAGAGAACTGAAAAATAGGAGTGAATATCAACAAGTATTGATCAAGTGAATATCAACAAGTATTGATTGAGGTGCAGAGGACTGGCTAGTGTGCGACTAACTTTCATTCATTTCCCTGATTTGTACTATAAATGGATACAAGAGGACTGTCAAGCATGAGTTTTTGAGATTGATTATTGATGGTTTGATCACTTTTTCACTTTGACCCATGTGTGTTAGAACAGTGCATTTCTACACAGGTTGTAAATCTGACATGATATCCGTGTAGCAGTTTCAATAAAATATTTGTGAAAGGTATGGTTTTATGCTCACCACACCCTTCTAATGATTATGAAAAGGAAAATTGCATTAACAGGATGAAAATGTACCTTGGAAATACCCTATCTTTTATTTCAATTGCAGCTATATACACATCAAAGTTTCCTTGCATCACTTTCCAGCAAAGGTATGACACATAGTAGATTATTAATATGCCCACACAGCTTTCTCTGTTCATCCCTCTGTCAGATCTTTCAAATGCTGTACAAGAGCACTGGTTTCTCCACGATAGCTTTCCAATTGTGCATTATGTTCATAGAATTTCTGTGTATTTTCATTTTTTTTTAGTTACTGTGCCTTGTCCTCAACTAAAAAACAGATTCATTATTTTTGATGGGAAAAAATCTAGTTTTATGTTGGTGACAGTAGTTAAACAGAAAGGTATTGGGTTTGGATTTCTTTTCAGAAGCACATAAATGTATGTTGCTGGATCATCATCTTGTTTGGTGTTACTGTGCTGCTGGGTGTGGGCAGGTAGTACAGTAAATGTTTCTTTGCAGCTTCAGAGAGCTGGAAAAAAGGTCTGAAGTGCCTGAGAATATTCCACAGAGAAAAAGAGGCTTAATGTTGGGTAAGGTTACATTTATTTAGGATATAGTTTGGGCAGATATGAGGGCCAGTGGGAAGCAGATAGGACTAGGAAATGCAGGTGTGAAGAATTGCAGGTATGCAGTGGAGTCTTGAGGCCAGGTACCTGCATGTTGCATGTTTCCTTGAAAGCATAGCACAGAATGTTTTGGATCACTATTTCCAAAGAACTTCAGCAGACTTAGTATAACCTTTTTTTAAAAAGATTCTAAATTGTCCTTGAAATAGAAAAGGATTGAATGCTAAAGCATGATGCACAGCTAGCCTAGGATGTAAATATATTCCTCCTTAATCACTTAGTAATCAATGCACTCGTGTGTCTTTTGGCTAGCGAGACATTCTAGAAATACTTGGTATTTCAGCAAAGCTGATCATCCAGACCACTCTAATGGCACAGGAAATCTGTATTCCAGAAGCAGTAAAAGATCAACAAGAACATGCAGTAGTTGTTCAAAGGAGTGTTGTTTGAATGGTATGGGTGAACTGGGTGAAATGCAGTTATATACAATGCCAGGTCATGCATAAGATTACTAAATTATAGATGGGGATCTCCTCATTTGAAACTTGATAAAGAGAAGGAAGAAGCAAGCAAGCTATCTGTTTGACTCACAAGATAAATATTATCTCCAGTATAATGTATCTGTAACTTAGTGGGATCATAAAATGTATCAGGACAGTTGTTAGAATAGCTTCAGATGTTTAGTTGCGTTTTACAGGGTTCTGCTGAGATTTCAACTGTAATTTTATAACTCATTTACGAAAGATGAAAAGAAACTGTCTCCGGGTGTCGTAAAAAAGAGCTGTTAGGATATTCAGAAAAAATATATTAAAAAAAGTAGAAGAACTTCTTTTGCTTGGCTAACAATGACTTTTGGTAGAAAACAACAGGGATTTAAAAGAAAAAATTAATGCCAGAGCTAGTCTGGAGTCCAGTTGGCTATCAAATGGCTGTGAAATACTTTTATGTAATTACAAGAAACCTGGCTACCTAGGAGAATGGTGGTCTAGAAGAGCAGTCCACTGGGGAGACACGTGGATAAAAGATCTGCTTTGTTGTTGGTCTTAATGCTTCAACATAGAATCCATTTATGATGGATCTTGATGTATGATAATGGGGGAGAGGAATGCAATTGCAGGTGAATAGACTTGATTCATGAGGTGTTTTTCAGGCCTTGAGCCCTCATGGTTCAACAACAGAAAATTTAGATCTCCTGCATCCAGACAATAGAGATGCAATAAAAAGATTTCTGCACAAAGGGTACATTTACTTTACAGCTATTAAGCAATTTTCTTGTCTTAGATTCTTCATGGAGGGATGTATTGATCCATACATAATGTATGCTAAGGAAATCCACCATATTCATGTGTCTTTTTTCCCTTCTTCTGGTTTGGAATGACAACCCTTATATGTCTGAGCCAGTTTCATCCCTGGCCTCTTGTTTGGCACAGGTAAGTAGATTCCTTACATAGTTCTTTCTGGCTCCAGGTTCATTTTGGATGCCAAAACAGTGGGTGTGTTACTTTCCAAAACGTATTTGGTTACAAAGCAAATTGAATTTGAAGAGAGCACTGCAGTGGTATAGGCTTATCTTTGTTTCTGGTCCCAGCTTACTGCTTTTCCAGATACTTTCTTTCTGATAATACATGTTTATTAACATTGCTAAAGCTTTTTATCAAGAGAAGCCTTTGTCATAGATGCTCTTAGTATTTGAGCTTACATACTTCCTGTATGTGGTAACTTGCTTGAAATTTGTAGAAAATAATGCCACATTTAAGTGATCTGTAAGGAGTTCATTGTGGAGAGTCAAGGAGTCTTAGTCACATAAAGCACCAAAAAGACCAAATTTTAAACTTCACAATCCAAAACAAGTTTAAAACATACATATTTTAAAGTCTTTATTAGTTATTACTTAGATTGCAGACCCTGACCACTTCCACATCACTTTCAGCAGTAAAATGTGAGATTTGCAGTGCAAATTGGTTGATAGTGTTAAGGGATTTGTGCAATGGTAGAAGCATTTCACTGCAGAAGAGGCTGCAGATGTCTGTAGCAAGCATGACACCTTTCTGTGTGGCTAAGTTTTACAATACCATTGCTTTTTTTATATGTATTCTGGTTTGGGGTTAATTAATTTGGGATCAAATTTCTTCAAAGCTTTTATGGGCATGAAAATTCATGTATGTGGACCTTAAGTCATTAACAGAGTCAGAAATCTTAATATAAATGTTGAAGTGTTTATCATGTCATTTGCAGTGATAACAGTCTTCAAGATCAGTAGTTTTTCAGTCATATTTTTATTTTCACTGTCTTCAGATCATCCCCTCTTGTAGCTGCATTGGTAGCTTGTTGTTAGTACAAAGACAGAGAAAAAATTATCTGTGGGAAGAATTGTGATTGCAAGGGGTCATGTTTAAGATGGTTGGATTCCTCCTTAGCTGTAACTTGGATTTAGCTGCAGAAGTCTCAGATGCAGCCCAGGTGACCTACTAAATAATGATCTAATCCTAGCAAGCATGCTGAATCCATTGCTTCTCCTCTTTTGACTGTGGAATTCCCTACATGCCTGTAATGCTACAAAACATGAGGCTGCAGGGGACAATCAGGAGACAGACATCAGAGACAGTATACAGACAGTATGTAAATGATGCCTTTCTCCTTCTGGAGAAAGGCTGCTTGTCTGCTTGGGCTGTACTAAGTTTATTCTGAAATGCAAACAGTATCATCAGCAGGAAATTGTTCAAAGCACTTGCCCACAACTGAAAAAAATCTGATCTCTGCAAGTACCACAGAATCTAAACCCATAGCTCCTCAATTCCAGAAGTATTCCTTATCTGTAAGGCTCTGGAAAAGTCTGAGTTGGCCTTTTGTTGACTTTTGGAGATGAGCATCTTCACCTGAAAAATAGATTCTAGAGGGAAAGTATATGGGAAAGCATTCTGCCTTTTTCTGTTGATGTTATTGGGATTCCTCTATGATTTAAGTGAAGTCCTGGGTTCTACTTCCTGTTTTAAAGGCTGGCTCTGAATTTTCCACTTAGAAGCTCTTGGATTAAAGGAGTGAAGCATGTTCCATTCCAGTTTCTAGTGGTCCATCTAATGCAAAAGAGACGCAGTTATTTCTTAGTTTGGTGTTCATAGCACTCTCCTAAATAGGAGCAAGCTGTGGTGAATGTGCAGAGGCAGAGACTTGTCCTCTGGAGGCAGCCAGTGTATCATGCTGCTGAAGCCAAGTGTTTGCTTTAGATGCTGCAGAGTGTAAGGTGTATGACATCAGATGTTTTCAAGTTGGTCTAAAGTCCCTCTTTTGCCAAATGATTCTGTATAATTTGCCTGGGTTTTGTTCCCTACAGTTTGTGGCATGACAGAATGATTTCTCATTACAAATGTCATCTTTTGAATTGTCAGCCTAAGGGATTGTTTTCTCCACTCACAATTTGAAACAAAACTGTGTAATAAAGTATAACTTCAAAATCTATTTCTTGGTTAAGAAGCCTACATCAGAACATTTGTTTGTGGAACTGCAGCGTTGCCAGGAACTTCGTTGGTGGACTCAAGTGACCACCTCCACATGAAGACATAAAAATAATTGTATGCAGTGAGTGTGAGGAGATGCAGCCTGTAGGGCCAAACTCTTTCCATTGCTTTGTATTGTTACAAATAATCTTTTTATCTGATCAGAACAGCAGACTCACCTAATACTAGAACCACATCGAAGAGACTAAAATTTCAGTGAGATAGGGCTGTTGGGTGGGAGGGCTTTTAAAAATCAGCAGTTGGCATTAACTTTTTACCTTATACTAAAAAAAATATTTAGCCCTGGTTTTGCACCCTAGAACTCTAGTGATAGAGCCAATATCTTTCTAGATTTATAAATTTTTCTCTCTTCTGCTAAATCATGTCGAATCCTGGATTATAGGATTTCTGGAAAGCTGAAATACCCCACATCCTACCAACTTAGTTTTGTATCTTCTAGTTAGGAATGATCACTCCCAAACTAGTCCCTTTAAAGAAAGATGTGTTTTGTATTTATTTTACATACTAGGAGGATTTCAGCTGTTTATAATAATAATAACTTTTGTTCTTCTGTGGTTTTATTTTAAATGGGCAACATGAATTTGCATTGTATTCATTTATATAATTAGATTGAAACCTAGACAACTCAAAGGTTTTCAAATGAAAGTATTTGCTATTAGTAGATTCCAGAGACTCCGAATACTATGTCTTTAGAGATGTCTGCCTTGGATAGAAATAAAAAATTGACTTGGGCACTGAATTTCTTCTTGGCAGCCTTTTCTGATATGACTTTTTGCTGTGTTTTCTGACACTGTACATGATGTATTAATCCCAGTTTGTTCAAACAGTTGGGGTTTTTTGTTGGTTTTTTTTTTCTTTAATATCCATATAAATATCTTATCCATAAATTAAAAATACCTTACCTTAGAATCTGGTAAAATTGTACCAGAATTTATATGGAAACTACTGATTTTCTTAATACATTAGATTTGTATGAGTAATATTCTATAAGTCATATTCAAGACATTTTATGTATGAGTGTATGTGTGTATATATATATATCACATAGATACATGTGTGTGTGTGCATAATAATTTGGGAAGGGGTAATGGTAAGAAATTTGCACAAAGGAAGGGAGGCTTCTTTGAATGCCAGCTGAGACAGCAGAATGTGCCAGATAATTCTGCATTCTAGTTTCAAGCCAATGTAGCCAGGTAATTAAAAAAAATAACTCATTAGTGTAATAAGTTGAATACCAAGATGATGAAAAGGCTTTTACAAGTAATTATACTATGTAATACTATTCTTAGCACAATCAGGCAGGAAGGGGGAGGAAGTTGAAGATATTACTTGTTCCTTCTAAGATGTCTTCTCTGTATCAACACAGTCTTTTGTAGAACACACTGTCTACACACCAAGAACTGCCAACTGTTGAGACTCACTTGTGCTTTTCACTCTTAACCACAAGCAGCTGTCAGTAGCAGTGCTTAGCTTTCTAACTTTCTGATCTGCAGTGCTGTATGGTGGGAGAAAACCAAACCATCTGATTAGAGAAACACCAATTCTAGTGGTAACAACTGTTAGATTATTAAGGTGCAGATTATTCTGAATGTTGTGAATCAAGCACATGTTTAAGCAGCATGCACAAATATTAGTTTGAAAATGTTGCAGATCTGTACTGCTCACCATCAGTGCTAGGAAATTAAGCTCTCCTTAAAGCAAAAGCTAAGCAAATATGCAGTGCAGTTAGAATGAGTGCAGAATATTTTTCCTGCTAAGAATAACACTTTTATCAAAGCTTCTCTGTGCAGTATATCACATTTGACTCCCTTTAAAATGCAGAGATTTATGGTTCACCCAATATTTAAACTGGATGTCTGTGAGGGAGTGAACAGTTTTTTGATGTAACTCTTCCACATAGTTACTAAATCATTGCCCTAAACTGGTAAACTAAACAGGGTAATTTAACAGCCTGGGCTGCACAGTACAAAGTGTTTGTTGTATTTCCACATTGACATCTTTGAATCATTGTTACTTCTTTTTAGTGAAGTAGAATTCCTCACTGTGCCACACAGTTGCTTCAGAAAGTAGTTATAAAAAGTCTTATTGTAGTATCTCAAACAACTACAATCATTCTTCTGCAAATTCCCAAATGTACCTTTGTCTTATGAAGTTTGTCCCATCCAAAAGCATGGACCAGCGGTCTTTTTTTTTTAATTACAAAATTGCACTATGGTCCTTGTTTAGAAACAGGTGAAGTAAAAGTACACTTAACATTTGAACATAGAAACCATTGTCACCTTTTCCCTTTGAAAGTATATCAGGCCATTATAAAAGAAAACTGATAGCTGCATTAGTGATAAAGTGCTATAGGAACCTGTCATCTCTGCACTCTGCCTGAGAAGGGATTTTCTTGTGAATATGTATGTGTGGTTTCATGGGAAAGATCAGGATCTCATTAGGATGTAATCTTTAGAAATACTCTAGTTAGGCTTCATAGCTTTCTGCTCTTTTATCCATTATTCCGAAGTCTCTGTAAAAGAAACTGATGCCTCCCCCCTCCCCTCACTTTTGAAAGGAAGTATGATAATGTTTTACCTTCAGTTTTTCCTTTTGTTTGCCAGCCTGCTGTCTACTGATAGGTTTCCTTTTTTTTTCCTAGTCAGTTAATACATTTCAATTGATGTTGTGGCTTTGTCAGCTGCTGTTCCCCAGCCTTGATTGCAAAAGTAGACAGATGGATGGGGGAAGGGAAGGGATTGTTTTGTCAGGATGAATTTGGAACATAAGGGATATGTTAAATTGACAGCACTGCCAGCTGAAGTCTTTTGATCACCTGTGTCCTTGCAGTGATCCCAGTTCCTTCTTTTGCTCCTTCTCCAGCTTAGGCCAACAGTAAGGTCTGTGCTTGCTTTCCTTTTTTCTTATATCTTCTTTTAATTATGTTGTGCCTAGTACATGTAAAGATGTTGAGGTTAACTTAAAGTATTCATTTGGAAGTATTTTCCAGGCATGGCTTACAAGACAAGTGTAGACCAATTGGTGATGGTTGTTGTTACTGGATTTTTTAATTAGTTGTAGCTGTTGGGAACCCAAAATAAAACTTTGAGGTCTCAGCCCTTATGTAAAAGACAGAGTGGTGCAACTGTTTGTGGCATCTGGTACTATTGATTTAGTGCAGCCCATCGGTGTTGGAGGGGTGTGCTGCTACGTCAGCTGGCGCTCTATTGTTTCAGCTGCTGTGGCCTTTGTGTTTGATCCTGTCAGTGCTTGCGTCAGTGATGCATATCATCGCCTGTGTGATGTCAAAGTGTGGGTGTTCGGTTATAGAGCCATAGTTAACCTAATGTGCTGCAGTAAATCCTGAATGCTATTTCCTCCTGGGGATAGCAGTGATTCATCACCGTTCACATTAGACTAATGCTAAGTATAGCACTGTTCATGAGCCGCAATATCCACACAGATTAGTATCAAAGTCATTGCGGCTTTTCAAACGCTGGGCCGGAAAGTGTGTGTTTGCAACCAGATCTGTTTGTGCACCCCCTTTCTTAGGTGTAAACTGATTAGCAGGTCAGCCCAAGGAAAATCCTCAGCAAGGACTGGGCCTAAGTAATTCTTTATACTTAATTATGCTAATTAACGTAAAAGCTTTCAGCTAAACGGCTGGGATCAGCTCAGGCAATGGCAGTCGGTAGATTACAGTGCGGGGAGCCCCGCGGGGTGTCGGAGGCCGTGGCGGTGCGGGGGCGCTGCCCCTTGAAGCGGCGGCGCGGGCAGGGCGGAGCGGGCCGGGGCGCGGGAGGCCGCGGGGCGGAGCGGAGCGGAGCGGGCCCGGCCGCGCACCTGAGGGAGGGAGCGAGGGACCCGCCCCGCCCCGCCCCTCCCGCCCGCTGCCGCGGCCGCCGGGAGCAGCCGCCCGCCCGCCTGCCGGCCCGGCCCGGCCCGGCCCGAAATGAGCGGTAAGCACTCCCGCCTGCCCGCACCGGCCGCCGTGAAACACGACACCTGCGGGCCGGCGGCCTCCGCGCTGGTGCGGCAGTGGCTGATGGGGGAGAGCTGCCATGGCCGGGGAAAAAGCAATAAAAATGTGTGGGGCAGGAGGCGGAGCGCTGCCAGGCCTTGTGGCGGCGGTGCGCTGTCGGAGGGGTGGCGGCGGGGCCGGGGCCGTGGGGGAGCAGCACGCCGGCTCTGGGAGGCCGTGGCAGCCGGGTGCTGGAGCGCAGGGCCGGGCCGAGTGCCCCGGAAGAGCATTCCCTGCCCGGCGCCGGGAATCCGGTGTGTGCTCCTTCGCCGGGCTCCTATCGGCCACTTGCCACGGAGCGGAGCTTCGTGGTTGAAATAAAAAGAAACGGTGTATCCGCTGGGCGAGCGGTGGCGGTATCCCCTGGTTTTCAGGTGTTACTATGTTTAGATCACCTTGTCACGATCCTAGCGATGATACAGCGCTGTAATTTTGGTGCATGTTTATGGTGGCTGTAATGAGCATTGCAAGATTTTTATAGTCTGCTCAAATAGACGCGTTGGGGAAGTTCACCAGCTATTGCTAGGGGAAGGAGGTATTCCTCCCGTTGGTGTGATTTTAGGACAATAATAAATTGAAAGTGTGGTGAAACATCTGTTTCTTGGGTTCAGTTTCATTAAATCAACCCTTGTGAGTTTGATGAAACATTTTTCAGTAATAAAGTAACACAGTTATGTGTTTGTTTCCACTCCCACAATGTTTCTTTTCCACTTACTGTGTAGGAGAACTTGTATACCTGAAAATATAGCAAAGATTTGAGACCTCCCCTTACCAGCAATCAAGTTATGAACATTCATTATACATTCATGCAGTGATTTGGATTAAATGAATTCTTTTTATGTGCATTATGGAAAATTAGATGTTTCCTTAACATGAGTTCCTGATGCTGTTGTTTGCTGATACTTTATGATAACTCTCACCTCATGGTAAAACATACTGGTTTTATCATGCAGCGGTCCAGCCAGTACTTAAAAGCATGAAAATTCTTGTTACAGTGTATTGCACCATAGGAGAGATGAGATCTTCACATTAGCACAGAAAAAAAAAATACATGTTTTTACAGCATATTAGAATTTTATCTTGAGATAAAATTTTGCAGGTGTCTTGCTGTAAACCACGATGTTCATTAAAAATACCTGTGAAGTCTGCCAACTTTTTGTTCTATGCTTATCATTTCCTTGGATGTACATCTAGAAATTTCATTTCCCAACCACTTGGAAATCTAATCAGACGTAAATTAGAGTTCTTGAATATTCAAGTGTGTTTTCATTAATTCTGGTACTTTAAAGTTCAAAAGATGGGATGGAAAATTTGAAACTACTGGGTTGACTCTATTCTAACACTGCAATACTTTTTCAGGTTTGTACATTCAGTTTATACTTTTATTTTTGTGACTGTTAGATTATGGTATACTGGAAATGGCTTTGTGGAACAACCTTTGTACTGGATTGGAGATAACTGCCCTTTGTTTGTTAGAGAGATTAAAGTGCTAAATAAATAAACCTTTAAAAGGTTGTTAAACAATACTCTGTAGATGCTTAAAGCAAAACAAAACAAAAAAGCCAAGCACAGATAATCACCAGTTCTCAAAGAAACCGCTTGCCTTATGTGAGTTTCATCATCCCCCAAGGACATTGTGTTCTGTAAGAGTTTCAAGTAAATGTGGTCTTAATTTTCCACTTACTTGAAACTTACATAGTTAAAATTGTGAGTTTAATGAAGGTGTCAGTTTTGTACTCATAGAAAAACTGCAGGTAAGCAATGGAAGATACAAGTTGTATAAGATCCACCTTTTTATATAAGAATTTAAACCATTATTTGTTTCAGTGGCAACTTACAATGAATGTGCTTCCATTATTTTTGACCTTTTTGAATTTATTGCAGTAAGGTAATGCACTGCTTGAAGTTTCTCTTACTGATTTTTGCTTCACTTCCATTTCTTTTTTGCATTTCATACTGGAGAAACTTTTGCTGAAACATTTTGGAGTTCCAGGTGAACAAAAACACTGGAAGAATGTTCAGTTCTCAATTTATCTATTACTGTAGTCTTTATATTCTTCACTGTTGCAGAGTTCAGTGAATAATTCATTAAAGATCTTGTTCTCTAAAAAGTTTCTTCACCCCCTCCCCCAGTTGTGGGTTAGCATTTGGTTGATAATAAAGCTGTTATTCTTTTTAGGAACATGTTTGCTAACTTCTGTGTCTGATTCTAAAGAAATTCCCATAATATATGCAATCAAGCTGGATTGCATGCTGCTTTTCTAAGGAGTGCTTTTCATTCCTTTTCCCTGCTCTTGGCTTTCAGACAGAGGTATCTTTATTTTTCTGTCAAGTCCATGCATATCAGAGTGAGGTATGCTAATCTTATTTACTGTACTTTGCATTTACTTAGTACTTTCCATCTGCAGATCCTAACAGAGTTTTAAAAAACATTAAGGTGGAGCTGCAAATGCCCTTTCAGAAGTGTTACTGAAACGGCACTCAGTTGAATTGCTACTTTTGGTAGCTTCAATATACTGAATTAGAAATTTGCAGAATGCAGCCTACAGTGTCTGAATCCCAGCCTTCTGTCTTGTCACAAAACTTGTTAAAATTATATTATGTTTCTGTGTTTTTTCATTATTAAACTTCAGTGTTTGTTGCCTTGTGTATTTAAAACACAGTAACGTAAGGATGTCCCTCTTGAGCCAGTACCAATGTGCTTGCTGCAGTAGAGGCCAGTATCAAATACTAAAGGGGACAGCATAGGGATAGGGCAGGCACACAGAAGGCACTTCCTTGTTCATTAAACAAAAGTAGTACTTATAACTTTTACAGCTCTTAATGGATTATTTCTCCCAAACTGAACCTAATCTTTAGTTTCTATGCAGTTCTTAAAGCAAGGAGTTACACAATTTAGCTGTGCATTTTATGAGAAATTCCCTTATCTATTTTAAAACTTACCAGGTGAATTAGTTTACTATCTCTGATTCTTGTGAATGAGAAATTACAAATTATCTATCTTTTCATTTTTAGGTGTTTTTTAATTAGGTCTTTTACTGTTTCTCTGCTTCCAGTTCTTTTAACCATCTGCTGGAAGAATCTCGGTCTCTTGAATCTTTCCTGATAAACAGGTGGAAAGCCACTGTAAACATCTTTTTGTCCTTTTCTAGTCCAGAGTGTTCTTTTTGAAAGGTGGAGTCAAACACGTTGCACAAGGATTTGAGGTACAGCATGAATTTATAGCACAGCATAATGATGTTTTCTGCTTGTTCCCTGTTCCATTAGTAATGATTTTTTAATGTTCTCTTTCTTTCTGCGAATGCCACTAAAACAACACTTGGCTGGTATTTCTTTAGAAATCCATGTAGTAGCTGCATTATATGTTTGTTTACATCTGATTTATGGTTTAAGGCTCTAAAGAAACACTTCTGGTTTTATCCAGACACATCACTTTGCACTTACCTACATTATTCCTTCTGGGTTTTTGTCATCTGATCAGTAAGTGCTGCTCTCCGAGAACATGGCAACAATTTATCACCTTGCTGTTCATTTTCTTTTCTGGAAACTTTGCTTAATACACTGGGAGCCTATGAGACTCTTTTTGGTCACTCGAAGAACTTTGAAAGCTGCTCATTTACTTTTCTTAGTTTCCCGTTCTCCAATCAAAGGCAGCATTACTTCTTTAAGATATATTCTCCAAAGCTTTTTGAAAATCCAAATATGTGACAGCATCCCTGTGCTCTTTGAAGGTATATGATTTTCTAGGCAATACTTTATCTACAAATGCCACCTTAACACTTTCCCGTTGTGTCATATTTATCTAAGTGTGTGTCTTTATGGTTAACATGATACAAGGATCACCTTGATGTCCTGACTTTTCCCGTTAGCTGGAGCAGACTCACTAGTTGGTAGTACTTTTTGTAGGCTTTTCCCTGGGACCATAAGTATGTGGCTTGTTTGCCACCTCTCACTTCTGTGGTACTGAGACTACTTTAGTTGATAAGACTATAGTAAAAAACAGCGGTTTTGTAAGTCATTTTCTTTGTAACTCTTAACTGAATACTATCTGGTTTCAGCAGTTTGTTTCAAATATTTTTGTTTCTATTTTATAGTCTCTAATAGTGTATTTTTATCTTGGGGCATTTCTTTTGATTTGTCATCTGTTGAGTTTTGATATGAGCTCTTCTGTGGGCTTGTTGACAGAGACAGGAGAAATACATGCTGGAGAATTTTTTTTAGTTTGTTTCTGGTTTGGTTCAACTGGTTTTTAGATTTCAAAGAGTGGCCTTTGCTATAATTTTATCTGTACAGTTCATTGCCTTTGTTTATTTATGTTATCTTGTATATTTTTCACAGAGACTTTGCAGTTCAGTATGTTCTTTCAGCTTCTCAAATTACTAAATGGTGCTGTACTGAATATTTCTGTAACCCACTTAGGTCCTGCTCAGGTTCCAATGATGTCCCCAAATGGTTCAGTGCCTACTATTTATGTGCCTCCTGGATATGCCCCACAGGTATGTCACTTGCTTCTTATTTTATTTATTTTCATGCAGATTTTGGAATTGGAACCATAATCGCTAATTGTTAGGTTTCAGTCACTGTGATCAAGCAAGGTGATAAGAGGAGATGTCTCTCAGTATTTCTGAGATGGGAGACTTCTCATGCTGCATCTGTGCCTGTTCAGTTATATATTAACTAATGACAGCAGCAAGCACAGTTCCTTGCTGAGTTCAGAATCCTAATGTACTAGATGCCTTCTGAATATAAAATGCAATCATGACACAAAGATCTGCTTGTGCAGGACCTGTACTGATTCCTGTGCTAGTGGATATTTTATCTTGGCAGCAAAATATATATAATATGTATCATATAACATATATAATATAATGGATATGTGTACATTGCTCATGTCTGGGAAGTTCACTGCAGATAAGGAGAGAAGCAGGTCGGTTGGAAAAGTGCAGCGAACAACATGGAGAAAATGTCAGCTGTCCATTGGGACTAAGTTATCATATAATAAGTGTTTCCACCACTTATCTTAAACTGGGGCTCTCATTTTTTCACTGCTGTGTGATTCCTAATTTAGATGCCTGGAAATTAAATGTGAGCTAGATAACCTGGACATCCTTTAAAGTAGATTAAAAGGATGGTTTCTTTTGGCTATTTCTGACATGTGAATTATAATGAGATGTGTGGCCTTTTAGATGGTGCCTCTTTCCTTTGCCTGTAGAACAAGTCTTGGGCTTAGTAGGTCAGATTTGGAAGTTAGAAGTTGAATGCCACTCCCCATGATGTAAGTCTTTCTCAAGACATTCTGTTGTCATGCCCAGTCTACCTCTAACCTAATGTGCATCCAATGGTGTACACTGAGAAGGGACTATAAGGCATAAAATGCAACAAAAAAGCCCACAGTGTCAGCAGATGTTGGACAAATTATATGAACAACATTTTAAAAGTTGTCCTCTAGAAAAAGAAAAGGCTGTTAGGGCAGGCGGACCACTTACTCTGGTTTTATATTTCATCTCTCTTGGAAGTTGGCTGATAAGTTGATTCTATGCATCCTTTGTAGTTGAGTTCCCAAGGAAATAGAAGAAAAATTACTTACAAATAATCAATAAAAGTCCATATCTTCAGGTTGTAGTAAAAAATCCTGATTCCTATTAGAATTCATTTTTAAAGAACTGACAGAGGTTTAGATCTAAATGAAAATCAGAATTTCATCTTATTTTTTATTTGTTTTCAGTTGATGAAGTATATATTTTTAAAGTTGTGTAACATGTGCCAGTCTAAAAAATAATTTTTCAATTAGTTAATCTTTCCTTTGAGAACAATTTGAATCAAAGATGCTGAAGGGCAGGGCTTTGCTGAGGCCCATTCATTTTCACTGGAGTTTGTTAGTCCAAGCAGGTGTTGTTTTAGCACAGCACTCTGACCTTTGAACTGAAGGTGCCTTACACCTATCCAGCTCAGAGTGCAGGTGGAATGAGCTCATCTGCTGTTTTCATCTGAGTAGAAGTACTGTAGTCCAGGACAAGCTGTAGTTTATAAGCTTCCTGAAGTGTTTATTACTGACAAAACATACCAGACTTTGAGGTTTATGATGGGAGTTCCCCTTACAAGCCAGAAGATTTGATAGTAGTCTTGCAAGACAGGAAAGTCTAACTTTATCGAGCTAAGAGTTTTCCCAGACTTACTGCAGTCCTAGCAAACTTCTGTGGTTTCTTCAGGTATGGTATATGTTGATGAGTTGAATAGGAAACCAGCTCCATGTCCTAAGCTGTCAGCCTGGAAGAACTTCAACATAACCATCTTTTGTTTCTCCATTTTAATTTAGTTCTATTATGCCTCTGCTTGCTTCAGTTCCTGTTTGGCAGTGATTCAGGGTACTCTGTTAGAAGTTGAGGATAAACAGTGAATAAAAAAATCTACTTTTCTTATATATTCTTATATATAATTCTTATATATTTTTCTTATATATTCTTCACGTAACTAAAAAGCAATTCATCAGCTGATTTCCTTTTCCCTTCCTCTTCTTTTGGAACTGTAGTTGTAAAACTGAAAGAAAGCACATCTTTATTCATCCTCTTTTAAGCCACCTACATTCACTCTCTGCAGTGAGTTTTCCGGTGATGTTTGGTTGGTTCACTCAACCAAGCAGGCCTGTGCCAGAACCACGTTTTGCTAGTACAGTTGGGATAATAGAGAGCTTGATTACTTTTTTAACTTAAAATTATGGACTTAGCTGATGCTCTGACTGCTTTTTGGAGCGTTTTTGTCTGTATAGTTGTCTGCTAGAGGCCTACCATTGAGCAGATGTTAGATCTGGAGACACAGTTACAGACTTGTAAAACATATAGGTCCCTGCTGTTATGAATTGGGTGACTATTTCTAAGTTACTTAGGCTATTAGCAGACCCGAGGAAACAAGTTATAAACTAAGCAACTTGTTTGTTTTTTAATGGGAGCCGCTTCCTACATAATCTGAGTCTACTCATAAAATCATAATAAATTGCAGTATTTTGGGGATTTTGTAACCAAAAGGGACTTAAATAATTAAAACTACATTTCAGTGTTTAGAGAATTTCATTGGACGGCAGAAGTCCTAGTTGTATTTACTGCTAATATATTCTGCCTTTAGGATACCAAACAGCTACAGTTACACAGATTTTAATAGTATTGTCTTTAATTACTCTTTCCCAATAAGGAGCAATTTCTGTGTACTGAAAACAACCCATTTCTTAAAGTTATATGGCATGCATGTTTTTTAAAGCCATGTTCACTTAAGTGATATTAATTTCCAACTGTCTATTAAGTAAAGTGGGGTCAATTCCACTGTGTACACACTTATGTGTCTTCTGAATGTTGTTGCATATGCATATCCTGCAGTACTAGAAGCATGCAGCTCTACCTACAGCACCGTTTTTCTCAGCACAATGGTGAAGTTTTGAAACAATTTCCTATACAAATCTCACCTTGCATTGATTCAGCTAGCAGGATAATTTGGGGCTGTACAAATTAGATTGCTGGCAGAGAAAACAAAATCAGAAGCTCTGTTTCAGATGTACCAGATGCACACCAGCCCCTAATGGGAACATGGTAAAACCAATGATCCTCCAAGCAGCTTTCTGTCATGGGCTTGATGGAAACATTCACTCTAGGGCACAGGGCTGAATCTAGCCAAGCATGATTCCATTAACCTTAAACAGTGGAGCTGAAAGCAGCTTGGCACTAAGTGTTTTGATCTATTGATCTGTTCCTGTTGCACCAGGATGTTTATTGGTGTGTGTGTACAGTCCTCCTCTCATTTCAAATGTCAGTGAAAACTTATGTCACAGGGTTGCTTTGTCCCCTGCTATTGAATGTAGTCATGATATTCCATTCTCTCCCTATTCTGGATAAACATTTCAACTAAAACTTTCCATTGCAGTTTCTGCACTTTACTAGGAAATGAGCAGGTTATTCATTGGCATCCCATACACTAAAGTTACTGACACCACAATACACACAATTCAAAATATGCCAAGATCATCTCTAGGTGTCAACCAATAGTCATGTATTTATGTCAGTTTGCAAATATTTAGAGAGGGTAATGATGTGAGGTGCTTCAGGGGCAGACCCTTGTTTCTGGTCCAGTTGTTGCCCCACCCTCATTTATTGAAGAACATTTTCTGCTTCAGTACTTCATAGTGTTTATGCCCTTGTGCCTGCTCTCCACAGAGCCCCACATGCTGCACAGCCCAGACGTGCTACAAGTGCTCAGCACTCCTCTGCTCACTGCACCTAGCAGATTCTCACCATGGGATTGCATATGCTACTGCCATTGCTGGGAACTTCTGGCAGCATTGCTAAGGGCAATACTCGGGTACCTCACACAAAGGCTGCTAATTTTTCACAAGCCCTTACACTACAGACTGGCAGAGGCTACCACAAAGGCCCCTGTTTTCTGAGTACCATGTGGCTTCCTTCAGGGTTCAAGACCCCTTTATAGATGGAGGGATAGGGGGGAGAGAAGGAAAAAAAATAATTTAGAACTACTGACTTGTGAAGGAGTTTTAAGAGTTCTGACTACCATCCTGGTAGTTTGTTTGCCTACAACTTGATGCAGATGATGGTTGCTGCAGGGCCAGCATGGCTAATGTCTCCTGGGTTAGTGTTGGTGGGATGAGTTGGGGACAGAGCAAAAATCTGACACTTCTTACCTTTTCTCTCACTGTCGATGCAGAGTGAGGTCAGTCAGATCACCAGCAGTGTGAATGAAGGTGGAAACAGGACCCCCTTAGGAGAAGCTTGGCTTATGCCATAAATATACCAGGCTGTTTGTTAGATACTCTTGAAGTCAAATTTTTTGTTTTCTTCCCCATCACATTGAGAAATTAATGGCTGCAGAAATTGCTGCAGTTAAGACACTCAACATAGGTAGCCCTTTAAATGTCCTTTTTTTTTCTTGCTGTTTTCCTTTTGTCAGATTTAACGAGTTTACTATTCCTGATTTTGTTTAAGGATCTATAGAAACATTTTTCTGACTGTCATTTCTCTTTTGGTGCATGGTGTCTCTCACTGTACAGGTTATTGAAGATAACGGTGTCCGAAGGGTTGTGGTGGTTCCTCAGGCTCCAGAGTTTCATCCTGGTGGTCACACAGTGATACACAGGCCTCCACATCCCCCACTGCCCGGCTTCCTTCCTCTTCCAGCTATGATCCCCCCTCCACCCCGTCACATATACTCACCTGTGACTGGAGCTGGTGACATGGCAACGCAGTACATTCCTCAGTATCACACTTCACAAGTCTATGGGGATGTGGGTAAGTAGCTCATCAAATATTGCAGGTTTTGTCAAAGGGAATAATGTTCTGCTCATTTTCAGCATCTGTTACGTTGTTGTGTGGGTCTTGTCAAGCAAGATTTATAGCTTGAATGGGAGTCATTCAGTTGCAAGAATTTTTTTCAGCCTTGATTTGGCTGAAGCTAATTATTCCAGAAGTTCTAATAATTTATTTGGTTGTCTGTTCAGTGATCCACTAAACATAGAGATTGCTTCTTACATGTGTAAGTTACAGATTTTCCCAGAAAACCAATGCAGAAAGTCTTTGTAGTGATTCAGCATTTAAATCCATGCCTGAGCACTGTTCTGAGATCTGATGTCTTGCAAACATCCCGTTTGAAGCATGAAATAGGAATTCTTATTATTAAGGAAAAAAGCAGTCCATTTTCATTAAACTATATGCATTTAATTGAATGTCCCTTTGAAGTCAGTTGGAGTAATGAGGTGCCACTAACCTAAACTTAATAAAGTGGTTGGAGCCATCTTTGGTAGTGCTGTTGACATCTGCCTTTACTAGGGTTTGGTGGCAAAGTGTATTTGTGTTCTAACTTGGGGGCTGGGTTGTTAGATTAATATTTACATTTCTTGTAGACTTGCTTTTCTTTAGATAAGGCAGGTGCTGGCCTTGAAAGATTTTCAGACAGCAGTTCTAGGTTGCTGTTTTTAGAGAAAGCTAGAAGCTATGGAAAGGGAGGTTAAACACAACTTCTCAACATTCTATGCTACTAAAATAATCTAAAAATGGCCTTCATATATTTGTTGAGCTTAAGTAATTAGAATGAACAAAGTGGTCAGATAAGAATATACCAGTGTCTTGATCTCCCTGGAATTTTTAGTGTTTCTGTATTCTTATGTTGTACTTTATTTCTTCTTGCACCACTTTGCTAGCAGTATGTTACTAGATGCTCTTTGGGTGCTTATTTTTAGTTTTATGAATTTTGTGATTTCTTGTAGATGGCAGTTGTTTGCTTTTAGTTTGCTAAATTAAGAAATTGGAGTATGATAATTAAACACATAAAAGATAAATTATGCTTCTTAATGGAATAACATTTTTTTAACTTTCTGCTGCCAGATTATCTGAATTCAGTGAGAATTTGCTAAACTGCTAATGTAAAAAAAACGAGAAAGTGGGATTCTTAATTCTGCATCTCTGACTTTGGCTGTAGCTTTCAAAAGTCAAAAACCACACTTATTTCAGACAAACAAAAAAAACCCCAACAAATCCAAATGAAAAGCAAAACCAAAACACCCCAAACAAACAAAAACACAAAAAACCCCCAGATGCTCATAGAGCACAGTTGTTCCCTGACAGGAGCACTGGAACTCTCTAAAGGTAGTGAAAATCACATTTCTAAATTGACACAGCTTATCTAGAAGTCCTCTGTCAAGCTTTCTGTGAATTAGACTGACTTTAAAAAAATCCAGAAACTGAGAAGTTCTGATTTTTTTTATCCTTGTAAGGAACTTCTTATTTGAGCTTATTTTCATAAGGAATAACAAATAATATCTTCTTTGGACTGATTGATCTAACTTACCTAAAAATGAGCAAATTCTATGGTGATTTTGAAGGATGTATTTTTTTTAAAGCTTTCAGCATTTATCGTAGGCAGGGTTACACTGAGGAAAGACTTGGTATATATAATCTTGAGTCAGTGAAGTGTTTCTAAGTATAAAGGGGAAATGAATACAAATGTGAGAACTAGACATAAGAGTTCACCAGTTTGCAGTTTAACGCTGTCAGTAGTCTGGTACTGACTTTTTTCCAAAGCTGATTCTGACTTACAGATGAGACTTTGGTGCTACTGCAGCAATGCCTGGGGTTGCTGTGTACAGGTATAGTGCTCTTACAAGGCCTGGCCATACTGTCTTCAGTGTTTTAGTGTCTTTCCATTTCCCCCAGATCACAGGTTCTATGTTTCTATGTTTTTATGGGTGTATTCCCTGTTGATTCCTGCTGAAGCATCATTAAAGTATTAGAGCTCTGGCTGCATTCCTGTAATAAAGTAGCACATTTTGTTCTTTATAGACTTTATCCCGTACTTCACTGCTCAAGGAAGATTATAGAAATGTTTCAAGAATAATTTTTAAGTGGAGAAAATATGAGGGAGGGAAAGATTACACTTTCCTCCCTAACAAGTTGTTAATGTCCATTTAGTATGTAGCAGTTTACCTGCTGGACACTTCAGTTTTCAAATAGGAGTAAAGATACAGTTTTAAAAACGTGCACATTTAACTCACATAGCATTTTTAGGTAGATTTTAAAATTAGATTCTGTTCTTAATGATTTGGTTTTCCTTCCTTCATTTAGATACTCTGCCTGCTCATGGAAGATCCAACTTTAGAGATGAAAGGTCTAGTAAAACATATGAAAGGTTACAAAAAAAGTTAAAAGATCGACACGGAACTCAAAAGGATAAATTAAACAGTCCTCCATCATCTCCTCAGAAATGTCCTTCTCCTACAAGTGAGCCTAATGGACTTACAAAAGGACAAGATGCAGCTGGTATAAGCACAGGTTCTACCAAATGCAAGTCTTTGGGTAAAGGAAAAAGCAATTCTCAGACAGACACAGAAGTAGAAGGTAGGTGTTATCAAAAATACTAAATATACACACGTTAATATATGATGCAAGTCCAGAGTCTGGCTGAACGTAACATTTGTAAATGGAACACCACATTTTCACAGTTTTGAAGTAGCCGTGCCCTGACTTACATAGGGGAGTTAAGAGTGATGAATCTAATGATGCTCATCTCATGGGAATGTGAGCCTAAGAGAGCAAAAAATTCTGGTATGGAAGTCTTCATGTAAATTTGAGAAAATATTATGAGTCACACTTCATGATGCTGTTTAAAGAAAAATCTCTGCTTTGTTCGGAGTGCTTGCGTTTTAAGGAATCACTGAATATTGATGGCCTGCTTGATACTGTAGGAAACATGGAAAGAATCAAGTGTCTGAATCAGAAAACATACATCCAGCTTGATAAAGAATATTTTGTAAAAGAAATACTGCTGTTACATAAAACTTATCTATCCCTGCCCACTTTCTGTTGAAAGGCCCTTGTAGAAACAATCTGGTCTTCATGTTAGTCCCTGTTTTATAAGACATTACCATAGGGAGTATGCTTATGATTTATTATCTTTATTTCACTGGAAAGCTTGTAATCTCATAGATGGACTGAATTCACTCAGTCATACAGTCACTGTCAAATCTGATGATGTGTCCCTATGCAAGGTCTGCTGTAGTCCTTCAGATTGGAACATAACCTCGTCATCAGCCAGGGGTACTGTTTTCAGAATAAGGAACTGTGATTGGTGATGCTAAGGGAAATAAACTATGATTTTTCTCAATTCTCTGAAGTTTGCTTTGAGATAATAATTTTGTGCTGATGTATGTTCCATTGCTGTAAACCAAAAGAATTGTGAAGAAAGTGCATCTAGTCAAAACTGGGATATCCTATGAGAGCTGTTTAAAAACATGTGCAAATGATATCCTGTGAAAGCTTTCTGCCAAAGGTCACATTTGAGATACAACCTAAAATCAGAAGTTGGGAACTATTGCTCCAAACTTAAATATTTGTCACCATAATTCCAGAATGGCAGTTTGCTTTCTGTTCAGCTTCAGTTCACTTTCTTGGTTCAGTTTTACTTTCTCCAGTTTACTTTGTTGGTGTTTATCTGTGAGTTAACTTTAACATGGCACAAGTGATGAAATGTATTGTTGTTTACACATGTTACAAAAATCATGGTGATGTTTCCTTAGAAGTATTTTATATGAAAAATGGGGAAGTCTGCTTTTCAAAATTATTTCAGGAGACATTGGGGAAAATTATGTGCTGAGACTTAGATTTGTCAAACCGAAGGTGGTGACTTAGAGTTATCATACAAGTCAGAAAAGCATTTGATTTGTTTCAACAGCATAAACCATCCTAGAAACAAAGTTGGAAATAGATTTGATCTGTTTTTAAAAAAAATAATTTTGGTTTTGTTTTTGGCTTTGTTTTTTAATGTTTAGTTTAAGGCAGGTTAAATGAATTAAAAATACCTGGCCACACCTTCAAAATTAGCCTTTTTACTTACACTATTGAGATAATAAAATTAAAATATTATGTGAGAAAAACAGATAAAATGCTTTCTGTAAACTATAAATCATTTATAAAGCCCAGCTATACCTTCAGCTGACACAAAGCACCTTAGATTGTTTCCCTTGCAATTGAGGAAGGCTAACAGTGTTACCAGTAGGCTTCCAGCTGATGTGCAATAACATATTTAAACTGCTGTAACTTGTCTGCATCTACATCTGAAGAGAAATCTGTGGGATATGTCCAAGATCTTAAGTTCTCCAGAGCAGCAGCAGGTTTAAAGTTATACATTAATAAATTATAACCAGGCTTTCTGTATTCCATAAAGCAGAGAAGGGCTTTAGAAATAGTTTTATATTAACAATTTCTTCAAAGCTTTTTTTGGTTTTATGTTGTCTTAGATGAATGCAAGTTAGGAAGATGTTCTACTTTATAAATGCTTTCTTCTGTGTGCAATTGGTGAATTTGAAGAGCTTTTTCACTGTTAAGTTGCTGCACAGTATTCATGGATACTTCTCTTCTGCTTTGATTTTGTTTTTTAAGAAAAGGATGAAGAAACAAAAGCACTGGAAGCACTTCTTTCTAATATAGCCAAGCCAGTGGTAAGTAACAAAAGCTTTCCATAAAATCAGAATATATCTATTGCAATTTCACACAGTCGCACCTCCTTTTTTTTCTCTTAAGTTTAAGGTCTTTAATTTTCCATACTAAAGTAAATTCATTTAATTTCCAGTCACTGGACTGTAAACAACCAAAGCAATTTTTAGTGTATTAACATCTATGAAGCTAAAATTGTCTTGATACTTATTCTGTAGAATTCTTCCTGGCTCTTCTGTGAATCTCAGTATTAACAGAATTATTTAAAAACACAGAGAGAGATTGTAACATTGCCAGTACTATAATGCTGCTTAGTGGCATGTGATGCTTAACATAATATTATACTGCAGAATCTGTTCTCAATTTCCTGCAACTTTGTTAAGTCTTAACTGTTCAGGAAGCAATTTTACACACCACATAACTCTAGGCATGAGAGATACCTGACAAGGTTTTGAAAACATCACCAAAAATGAGGTTTTGTAAAACCTTATTTGCAAAGTAGAGAAAAAATATGACCTATTTCTCTTTTAAGAATTTTTGGCAGCTTCAGGGAAGAGAGACATAAAATTCACCATGGAAGGTGACTGTCAGCAGTGGACTTCTGACCTACCTGCTTGAAAATTTACCAATACATTTTTAGTTTGTGAAACTAATGCATGTTTTTGTGTAGATACTCTTTAAAGCAGTGTTGCAAGATTCAGTAGTTTTTTGCATTTTAGAGCATGCCAGTGTTTTTTTTCTTTCATTGCCTGGACCTTTCCAGGTCCCAGTCTTTCTGTGAAGATTTGCACATCTTTTCCAAAAATCATCACCACAATCCTGAGTCCACCATCTTGCCTGAGTAAAAACAGTCTCTGTTCCCCATTGTAGCATAGTTCATACAACTGAAGCTCCAGGGAGTGCTTGCCATGGGTTTGTCCAGTCAGTCAGCAACTTCCTCCAGTCATCAGCAATGTATGTACCTTCTCCCCTTCACTTTCCAGGCAACCTCACCCCAGTTTAGTGCCCTAGTCTTGATTCTTCTTTCATATGTTTCGTTACAGCCTGATGAGGAGAGGCCAAGAGAGCTGGGGCTGTTTAGCCTGGAGAAGTGAAGGCTCAGAGGGGATCTTATCAATGTATATAGATATCTGCAAGGCAAGTGCACAGAGGATGGAGCCAGGCTCTTTTCAGTGTGCCCAGCATCAGAACCAGAGGCAATGGGCCTAAACTGAAATACAGGAGGTTCCCACTGAACATCAGGAAACACTTTTGTACTGTGAGGATGTCGACTCTGGCACAACTTGGCCAGAGAGTTTGTGGAGAATCCCTCTTTGGAGATACTGAAAAGCTGTCCGGACATAGTTCCAGGCAGCTGGCTTTACATAGCTCTGCTTAAACAAGGGAGATGGACCAGATGACTTCCAGGGATCCCTTCCAGTCATTCTGTGATTCTGTGGTCCTCCAAGCACTGAGCAGGGATTGTATAGAGGAAGTCCTGAACACTTGGTGTCCTGCTGTGTCCAGGCATCAGGATGGGTTGACATCAGCACTCCTGTGTCATTGATGGCTAAGCAGCATTTAGGTGGGAGCTGTCTGAAACTGGGTTGTTAACAATGGCTGCATTGCCAAGGGGAGCTCTGAACTCTGTCTGAAATGAGACTGAGAAGAATGGATCAAGGGGGGCCTTGTGCTGTGTTGTTAATGACATAGGGAAAAGCAATGCAGTGCCAGTACTATCGTGTTTTCCTTCCCTTTGTTCTGCCCTCAACACTCAACCATCCATGCCTTTTAGACAAGCACCCTAGTTCCTTTCCCCACTATGCTCTTGCTTGAACATCATTGCATGTAGCTGTGTGCAGCAAGTGATCTCTGCAGGCCTCAGAAGGCATCACAGGCACAGGCAGTGGTAGTCTGCTACAGATACAGAGTGTACACAAGGCAAAAAGCCAGGCTTCCAGCACCTGGAGAGGCTTATGCTTCATGAAGGCAAGGGACTGTCAGGGCTCTGAGGGGGTGGAAGTCTAGCTGATGTTGCAGCTTGAGGGAGATGTGATAGGAGTCTGTGTTGCCTACTTGGGCCTTGCAGGATCCCAAGCCACCCTCCCACAGTTTCATCAAGGAAATGTTTTACTCACTTTCAAATGAGCCAGGACATTTTTTTTTCACACCTTCTCTTTGTGGTTCTTGTCAGAAATATTCCTGCAGGTTTTTAATTAGTGTTTTCTTTGAAACACTATGAGGATTGTGGTTTCTGATGGATCATCAGTACTCTGTTCCCTGGATGAACCATGCTGGCATAGGCAGTACTGACTATGGTGGTGGCCATATGATCACATGGTCATACAGGGTGCTGTCCAGTACAGTGTCCATTGTACCATACTCTATTCCAAAAAGCCTGGAGTATTGCTGAAGGCTGTGACCTCCTGGGCTGTCCCATGTCTCAATGCCCAGGTCCAGGGCATGAATGTCTAAATCACGTGGTGGTCTCTGTCATGTTCTTTCATTCACAAATACATTTCAGTTCTATGCAGTATGGAATGCATCAATTTTGCCACCTCCAAACTCCTGCTGGATTCTGATTTCCTTGAACTTCTCCCCATATGGATCCTTCATCCTTTCATACATGGCAGTATTAAGTCAAGTTGATAACATGATACTGACACCAGATGACCCTTCTACTTAGGGGTCTTGAACTATTTATACCCAGATGTAAATTGAAGTGGTTCTCAGATTGCACCTCAGTGTTCGAGTAGAGTCTTCACCAGCTGTCATGTCTGTTAACTAAATATCAAGCAAGCAGAAAAGAAGACCTGAAAAGGCAAAAGCCAAATGAATGAGGCAGAAAGCTGAGTATTTAATAAGAGGCAGTAAGAGCTCAGAATTTGAAGGTTGGCTATATAGCATGCAAATCCCTTGGAGAACATCATACTTTCTGGTTCTGGCATGTGCTGCACCTCACTCACAGTTAAGTATCTTTGGTTACTGTGAATGCAATCCAGATTGCACATGCTAATGGCATGTGTAACGTCTTTAATGAGGAGATTCACTATGGCAAGCTGGATTGCTTATGAAGACATGCCCACCTCTTGCTTCCACAGTGCTAGAGCCTGACCTAAGTATTATACTCTGCTTTGCAGAAACATATGGTGCTTAGAGTTGCAACCAGAATCAATTGCAGCTGCTTGCATAAGCATACAAAGTAATAATACCATGTTTTTTTGAAAAAGCCACTCCCAAGTGTCTCAGAGCACATAATAATAGTGGATTCTCCTGATCTTAAATCTTGGCTCTTCAAAAATACTTATTTTTCCATATGTCACAAAGGGTTTTTTTGAAAATATCCTATGTATGAAGAAAATGTAATCTATCGGGTGGCAGTTTGATGTTAGCAAAGTGTTAGATGAGATGTTCTGGGCAAAGCACTAAAGAAAAATGAATCAGTAGGAGATAAGGAGAACAATGAGAATTATCAGATTTTATAGGTGAAGGGAAGCTGAAATGCTAACAGTCTTCAAATGCATGAGAAACAACTGCAAAAGGAAGGGAAGGCCTAACGTTCAGCTCCATGGTGGCAACACCATGTAGGCTTAGCTGGTAGTAAGAGGGACACTACCTGGACACTAGGGAAAAAAATTCATCAGTTAAAGTAACTAAACCTAAAGGAACAGATCTTCTTAAAATCGATCCACTAGTCCTTAAGTACGGTAGGTCCTTGGTGAACCTGCATTTCTCTCCCTCACTTTTTGTGACTCAGGAGGGTGGGGTAATGATTGTCCAAGTGGGAACTTTATCAGATGCTTCCCATAACTCCAGAGACTTCCAGAAATGCTAGACTTTTACTGCAGTGGTTATAGATAGTGTTGGTCTAGTTTGTGATCACATTAATATAGTAGTGGAATTTTTCTTACCAGATTTTAAAGAGAAACTTCAGTGTTTAGTCCTACCAACATTTGATTCCTTTTAGGATATGATATACAGTCCTGTTAGTGCATAATGGTTTAGTGACATTATTTCCAAGACATTGAGGCTCACATAGTGTAGTTTTTCTTCCTTTCTGTTTGCTATCAGTAAGTCATGTTCTCTCTGCTTCATTCTTGAAGCTGACCTATTCCATTTCTTAGTTCAGTCAGTAGATTATAGCAATTTGAGAGCACCAGTTGTAAAGATAGCTTTTTGATTCTGATACTCTGGTAATAGATTTTTCAAAAGCAATTATTCCCAAAATAGACATACACTACTGTCATACTGTAAAACCAGTCATTTCATATAATGAAATGTGCTTTGATTTCACTTATAAATGATTGGAAACAGTAGGTGGGTGCAACATAAAAACCACAATAGCAGATGTGCAATACTTATGAACAGCCACAAATTTCTAGGCATTCTTCTATAACAGATCCTAAAAATTTTTAATCACCTGCATGCACCTGTGCACTCACCTATAAAAACACGAGCATCCTCAGCCCCTTGGGTCTCAGCACACATGGGTCTCAGGCAGTGCTCACTCTTTTCAGAGTCTGGGTACATCTTGTCACACGTCTCCTTTGAAGACATGGCTGCTTCAGTAGCTTTGGGTGTGACTGCATTGTTCCTAGAATCTGTTGTTCCCTACAAACTGCTAATCCACAGGCCATTGAGAAAGCTCTCCACCAGGTCACATGCACTCACCTGAGCTGCAAATCCATGTCTGCTGCACCCCAAAATGCTGTTGCACCAGCTGGGGTGCAGCTACTCACAGCATCTGTCAGGTCTGAATGGAGGCAGCAGTGGTTGGCAGGGCAATTTCCCACACTGTCAGGCCAGGTTTTGATCATTGCTCTGTTCCACTCCAGCATGTCTTACCTGCCCCCCATTACAAATTTTCATGCTACCTCTACACTTCTAAAACTGATGACTTCTGTGTTTCAGGAGTCTCCTTGTGATTCTCTGTTTCCATTTAACCTGAGGGTCACTGCCTTTAGCATGGTTAGTCTGCTGGGGCCTCTTGTTGAATAGTTGGAGGTCACACACATTGGTTATACTCTTATTTCTACCACACCAATGTTCTTATCCTGGCCTTTTTGCAATGGGTGGGGTGCTCAGGCAAACACCACCACAGAAATTCTTCAGGATATTGTTTCTACGTGTATGTACATGGACCTTGTGAACATGCCTTCATCTCTCTATGTTTTATAAGAAACAAGAAGGTGTTAAAGTCATAGTACCAGCAGCTTCCAAGGAAAAGGTGCCAGAAGCCTGTTTCAATGAAGTGCCTGATGTCCCAGGATGTGCTTTGCCGTCCCTGTGCCTGCCAACGCTCTGGTCCATGTTTCAGCAGCCCACTGGGTGGCGTCCGGTACCCACTGGTGTCTCTGCCCTCAGCACCCTGCCCAGCATTGCATTTTTCTCATGGCATTCTGTGCATTTCCAACCTGATTTCATCTGTAAAAACTAGTTGTAGCTAGCATATCATAGAAATACTGTGATTTGCTAATGGTACATGATTCTCCTTTTGTTTCTTTGATCCTTTGTGGCAGAGTAACATTTTTGTACAATAGCATTTAAATGGCAGAGATCTCAGAACTTTGTGTTTCTACAGGTATCGGATATTCAGGCAAGAACAGCACTGCTGATGTGGTCCCCTCCATCCAGTGATGCTGGAGAAGACACAGACAAGAATGACATACCAGAGGTTTATACTTATGAAGTAATGATTTCAAGTACTGGAAAAGATGGAAAGTACAAAACTGTGTACATGTAGGTGTTGGCTGGTTTATTTAGTCACTGGTGCATCGAAATATGTGTTTTAAAACCTCATTTAAAATCTGCTTGTTGTCCAGAAAGTTAGATAATTAGCAGTTTTGTGTCATTTCTGTTTTGAAATTAGCTAACTTTTTCAGTAGAATTCATTTTATTTTATTTTATTACTGAAATCTCTGCCATCAACTGGAATGTAAAGATTTTGTTCTTACATGTTGGAAGCATATTTTAATACCATTTCTGTTGTATTTCAACCAGCTGCACTAGACACTGTGAGTTCTCAAGTAGTGAGACATACAAGTAGTGAGAAAAATAAATTGGATTTATTACTTTTTATGTCAGCACATGCTCCTCCTCCCAGTAAGGTTATTCTTCCCTTCAGTGAAATTAATCCTGGTAAAAGACAGTCTTAAGATATGGGAAAAAAAAAAAAAAGCAAATTCACACAGAAGACAACTGACAGCAGCAGCAAAGCAAACAAAACTCTTCAATTGTTTAATTCCTAACACAGTGGGTTTTTTTGTCATTTTTTTTGCAATTTGGAGAAATATGACAGTAAAATAATGAATTAAGAGTATAGAGTTTTCTATTAGTTATATCTAGCTAGTTTATCTTAGTCATACTCCATGGATTTCATGTAATTACAAGTTGAGTATCCCTATCCAAAAAACTAGAGGCAGAGAAATTACCTTTGCTGAGATAAGCTGATGTCAGCAAAAGCAGACTAATAGATGGTGTTTTGGTGCCTTTTCTGTCTTCTAGGCTCTAACAAGTAGGTATCTGCAGTCAGGTACAGTTTTAGATAATTTTTTTTCAAGGCTATAGGCTCCAGTACTTCAGTGGTTTTTTTGAGTAATAACATGGATGCATACACATGCAGCTTTCTTACTAAGTAAAGAAGAAAATAATTGTTACTCTTTAGAAAGTGGCAAACAAAAAAGTGCCTTCAAACCACCAGGACAAAAGAACAGGAATAACACAAGAAGCCTCTAAAATTCAGAGATAAATGCATTTACACATTGCTGTATTTAGCAAAAGACAAACTTTTAGCAAATACATTTCATAAAATGTGTGTTGAGTTAGATGACACAGGCTTTTTAATAAATGTATGGAATTCTGAAGCAGTCTTTAAAACAAACTTGTATCTCTTTCCAGTGGAGAAGAAAATAAAGTTACTGTAAATGATCTCAGGCCAGCAACTGATTACCATGCAAAGTGAGTATCTCACTTTCTCTTCATTAAATTCAGTGGAAATGTTTTAAAAGTTTCATTGTGTAGTTTCCTAAGTTTTCAGAGATGGTCTTTGCCACTTCTCACCCTCTTTTGAGTCACAATCAACATTTTTGACTAAGCTGACCACTCAGTCCATTTTGGACAGCATAAGACAAGATGGGTGCATATTCATCCTATATTCATGCCCTTTCCTTTATACCAGCACAGTTATCTTTTATTTTTTTTTCCTTGGAGCAAGGCACAGATGCTGCTTTTCAATTTTCCACAAGCAACAGAGGTAAATACTTTGCACTGGAAGATGCTCCCTGCTTGGCCACCTGAAGTCATATCATGCTACTTTTGCTTTGCTCCAGTAGAGCAGTGAACCTGGCCCCATCAGCATGACAAAATGTGCACCCAGCTCATTATAATTCTACCATTCTAGCACTGACTAGTTCAGTAGGTCAGAAGAAATAGCATAGGATTGGGAAGATGTGGTTAGGTGTTGTTCTTCCCTCTTTTTTTAAATATTGGAGGTTCATCTGCAGCTGAACTTGGTAAGGGATGCAAAGACTAAGGCCTTCCATAGTTATGTCAGCCAGAAACAAAGGTCAGAGAAAGCATATTCTCCCAGACAAGCACAACTGGTAAACTGGTAACTATGGATGAGGAAGAGGCTGAGGTACTCAACAACCCTTTTGCCTTAGTCTTCACTGGCAACCTCTCTTCTCACACCTCTCCAGTGGATAGACAGCAGTATGGGGACTGAGGGAGGACTAGATATATGGAAGAAATTTTTTTCACTGAGGGTGATGAAACACTGGAACAGCTTGCCCAGAGAGATGGTGGATGGCCCATCCCTGGAAACCGTTCAGGGAGAGGTTGGCCAGGGCTCTAAAGCAGCCTCATCTAGTTGAAAATGTCTCTCTTTATTGTAGGGGAGTTCGGACAAGTTGACCTTTTAAGTTCTCTTCCAACCCAAATTACTCTGTTATTCTTGGTTTTAAAAAAAATAGTGTGAATACAGGAGTTTACAAAAAATATCATTGTGAAGGCAGAAATGAAGGCTTCTTTAAAAGAAGTGCCTTTTCAGAAGGTAATGGCAAGTGTAGAGTACCTTCTTAGACATGACTCTGAATGTCCTGCCTCTCTTGAGTGTGTGGAGACCCCAAGATCCCTGTGTACTGACCAAGGGAGGCAATTTAGAGGCAGCTGGTAGGAAGCACAGGGAACAGAAGTGTGTCAGAGTATGGGTCCCAGTCAACAATGTTCTGCCTCCTTTCACATCGGGTTTAGGATAGGATTTGCCTTGTACAATAGCCTTTTTAACATTTTCTCAAGTGGGAGAGCTAGGTTTGCAGTCCTTGGTATGAAGGGGTCTATACCTCCCAGAGCTGTTTTCCAGAATATTGTCCTGGTTGTCAAACTGAAAGCAAAAGAGGATTAGTCTGTTCTTATCACAGCCCTCATTTAATTTGAGCCCCTGTACTGTCTGGAGTACAAGGTCAGGAGAAGGATGCCTCAGGATAAGTTGCCTCTAAGCTCTTCCATATGAAAATTTTTATCTGTGATTTTGTTACTATTTTTAGTAGCATTTATATATTTTATACAACAAGGTTGAAGTTGAAAATTCATGGAACGTAAGGGTCAGTGCCTAAAAAGTTTATTTTCTGCCTAAGTCCTCTTCTATCTGCTTAACTCTGGTAGTTGTAGACAATACATGGGAATCAGTGGCGTGGCCATCCAAGTTCTTCCTAAACAGAATTCTGCCAGTATGAACACTGCACAAAATCAACGACTAGAACGACTCAACCACCAAGATAACTGACATACTAATTGCAAATTAGTATTGTTCATTAATATTAATAAATTAATATTATTATTAATATTAACACATTATTAACAAAATAATAGTATATAATTAGAAATTAATTGTATGCAAGCGCACACAGCTTTGTGTTCAACTTTAGTCACTGTTTGAATGTATTCATCGTGTTTGTGAAATCTATAAAGCCAAATTTCCTGTGATTTGCTGTTCATGCATCAAAAATATATCAGGATTTTTGTATCTTCTGGCAACCCAGATCTTATATTGGTGATCAGAGCAAAGGGTTTTTTTTGAGAGTTCTGGTTTTGGGTGCTTTTTTCAAAGGAACAGATGAATCAGAAGAAAGTAATGTGCCATTGACCCATAGAAGTGGCAAGGCATAGCTGCACAGCTTGGGGGACAGGAGAGGCCAGATGATTATCATGTATTTCCTTTTGGAGACAAACCTTTTGAAAAACAAGCCATTTCTCTTTGAGTCAGAAGCAGAATCCAGTCTTTTGAAGTATGTGGAGAGCTAATTCATAGCCTTACTAAAGGAAAGGACAAGGTGAACACGCTCAGCAGGACGCTCATTTGAGAGCAGAGGATACTCTGAAAATACGTCAACAGCTTCATTGTGCTCTTCTGACGAAAGCACTTGCAGAAGAATTATTCATTATATAAGTTTATATCTCTACAACAGATAATGAGCCTGCAAAATGCTACCATTATTTTCTAACCAAAGTACACCTAATAACAGACATATTTCAAATATAATTGTGAGACTAAAGCTGACTGATGGCAATGATGTACATCTGAAGTAAAGGACTCTTTTCTTTCTTATTGCTTCTATTGACCGAGATGTTTCCCTCAGTTATTTATTTATAACAGTACTATTTTAATAATAAAGCAGCAAGACAACAACTTAATTCCAAATGCTCAGTTTTCTTTGGAAACTATACAGATTTTGAAGCAAAATATTATTGACTGACTTTCTTCCACTGTAGAGTACAAGTAGAATGCAACTGTGTGAAGGGGAATCCTTCAGAAGCAGAGAGTTTTACCACAGCAAGCTGTGAACCTGATGCTCCAAATCTGCCCAGGATAACTAATCGGACCAAAAATTCTCTTACTCTTCAGTGGAAGGTAAGGATTGTTTAACAGCCTTTAAATATTTTAAAATCTTCAGAATTTTTGTGGATTTATCAATTAAATACCAGTTCATTGAAATTAAAAATTTTTTCAAACCTGTTCATTTCAGTCACAGTTCCCTGACTGGAAATAGATTTACTGGGTTAAATGTGGGCTTGAGTAAAAATAGGATTCACAGAAAAGCAAGGGGTCTTTCAAGGTAAAATTACTGAGTTCAGTACCCAATGCATTTCAAGGACTAAATTAGGAAAAAATCCATAAACATGAAACAAGCGTTCATTGTATGGCGATTTAACTAGGACTGTCCTGGTAACTGAAATAATCATATAAGGGGTACATTATTTGTCTTTCACTGTTCTCATTATTTGGCCCATACATGCATTTTTTAAGTGGTCTTGTATCCAGTTAGAATTCTAATTTTCTTGTTTTCCTGTTACAGGCATCTTGTGATAATGGTTCCAAAATCCACAGTTACCTTTTAGAATGGGATGAAGTAAGCAAGTTATTCTATTGTATTTTTAATCCTGTTTTTTAAGTAGCTGTATCTGACTGTGCAGATCAAGTTGTGTGAAAATTGAGATTTCTGCTTAGAGGCATGTGAAAATATGTAATTCCTGAAGCAATTATTAAAATACAGTTACTGCTTAGGTTTTTTTTCTTTGGGGATATAAAATTAAAGGATCTTAATTGCATGATTCTGCCACTCTTCATAGTGTCTTTTGCACTTGTAGTCCAACACTGTGTGCAAGAGCTGACACAGAAGGGTCCTGTAACAGTCTTTTTTTTATAAATAAGTGGGTGGATCAACTATGGCCCTGCAACAATCTTGCAGTCTCTACATGGGCAGCTATCCTGAGATGGCAGAGCTGCAGGATCCATGGCTTTTATTCTTCCAGTCCCAATGAACTGGGAAATGAAAAGGAAGGAAAGAAGCTGCTAATTTAATACAATGTCATATGCTACTGCCTCACCATACGGAGATTCTTGAGTGATATTTAACTTCAAAAAAGGATTTTACTTCGTGTTTGCATGTACTTTAATTGATGGATGCATATGTAATAAGGTGAATAATATGATTAACTTATTACTTTTCAGGGAAAAGGAAATGGAGAGTTTTGCCAGTGTTATTATGGTCAACAGAAGCAGTACAGGATCACTAAATTATCACCAGCAATGGGGTACACCTTTAGGTTAGCAGCCAAAAATGACATGGGAATGAGGTAAATGCTATTACATACATAAATATGGAATTCATATGCATGCATGTGTGTGCTACTTTAGGAAAAACATATGGTTGTATTTAAAGAAAAAAGGTCTTCTATCCAAATGATCTGAAATGGAATATAGAATGTACAATATTTCAGTTGGAAGAGACCTACTGTGATCTTCTAGTCCAACTGCTTAGTTAACTCACACTATGTGATTGGATTATTTTTTTGCAGGTAGCTTGTGTGCCAGGATGTTGTCCCTTCATCTAAGGTGTCTGTTAGTCTCCTGTTACCCTGGGAAATAAACTGAGTATGACATAACCATATCAATGAATCCTTTGGAAGTTCTAGAGCTTATTGTAATGCTTAGGATATGTGGTTCATGCTTTTAATTACTACTTTTCAGATGTTGTAGAGCACCAAACTTTGTTTTGAATTTTTAAATGAATGACATGTGACTTGTGGAGAATATAAGTAAGAACTTGGAAAAAAAATGGTTTGTGAAGTTATACTTGCATCACTGGGGGCATTAGTTCCTGAGTGTGCTTCTTCATCATCAGGCAAAGCAGATACACCTGGCTAACAATGACACTACCAGAACTCATCTCCTCTACAGCAGGCTCCTGGTGTCCACACTACCTAGTAGTGCTTGGACTTTGAGGTCCTGTGGAGCATAAAAATAGAGTTTCCCTCACCATCAGCATAAAATTGTTTTTTGTGTTTGTCTTTATAATTCAAATATTATGAACATTGTGCTGCAGCTCACTAAAGTGGTGTTTTTATAGCATTAAATAGAGGATGTGTGCTTTGTGTCCTTTATCTGGCAGAAGTAGGTGCTTGAAGCAAGTGCTTGCTTGGCCAATGTTGAAGAACAGTGTGAAGTGTAGGGAGCCAGACCCAGGGTCATAATTCATGCTGGGCAGAAGGAATCTTTTGCAGACTCTTAAGTATGTGAAAAATACAGCTGGATTAGGAGATCTAAGGCATGTGTTGGAAGGCTTTGGAGAGTATTCAGGGAATGATTGCATAAAGTGCCTGTTCCTATGTCTTTCCCTAAGCATCTGCTTTGTGCTACTGTCAGAGGGCACTGCAGTGCACTAGAATGACTTTTGGTATGCTCCAATAGTCTTTATTACATTACTGCCTTCTGGATGATGTTCCTGAAATTAATTATTCTCTTGTGTTGTTCCTGGACTTTGTCTTGATGAGATTCAGTTGGAACTGTTAAAAATAAGGACAGGGAGGGAGCTGGCAGTTAAGCAGGGTCCAGTGCTTGGGCTGTCTTCCTATTCCCCTTTTACATCTGAGTGTAAATATACCCTCTAGGAATAGCTGCACATATTACAGATTCCTCCAGCATAAGCTTTGAAGACACTGAGCAGTTAAGTACCCTTCTTAAACTAATCACACTGAATAGATTTTTAAATCAATATTTCATAGCCTTGTGAAGATATGCTTTATTGTCTTCATGGTATTATTTAATAAAGAAGTCTATTGAAATAATATTTATTAGTGTAGAGTGCCTGTTTATCCCTTATGAAGAATATGGAGAACATTAGGCATCTGGAGACAGAATTTTGTCTAAATAATTTTACCAACAACAACACATATTTTATTCTGAGTTACTAATTTTTAAATTTAATTCTAACCTACATGAAACAGTGGTAAAAGAAAATCTAGAAAAATAAAATCTATTTTCAAAAATAGTACTGTACTTCTGAGGGAATTGTCTAATAGCCATTCAAATATGGCTATGGCTGGATCTCTTAGTTTATTTCAGTGTATTTTGGAGTGCTTCAAGCAAGTTCAGAGATTAAATCTTTTTAAGATGTGGGGTTTTTTTACCTTATATCTACTTGTACAGTTTGTTTTGAAAAGAGTTAGACATACCATTTGTATCTAATCTCTCTGCATGCTTTCTTCAGCCTATAAAATGCTTATTTTTTTTTCGTAAATATGTTGTAGGTATCACTATATCTTCATTCCAGAAATTTTCTTGCTTGTGACTTGACTTCTTCCAAGAAAAGAAATTGCTGTTCCCACAAATTTGGAAGTTTTCTATTGTTTTTTACTTTTTCCCCTCTTTGACAGTCCTCACAGATAGTATATCTGTTTTTTGTGCTGTCAACACTCTTGATAATATGTTGTCTGTAAGATTTTTTTCCCTTAAATGCCAAAAATACCTCAATGCAGACCAAAATTTATAACGTGCATTGTTATAATATAGGTTAACTAAGAGAGAAAGTGAAATTGACTTATTATTTTATTGCGATTTTTCAGGCAAATCAGGTTCAAAATACATGAGATATTTAATTGGTATATTTCTTTAAGCTATACAGAGGATTTTATTTTCAGGACTTCCTGATGCTCATTTAGGCAATCCTTAGCTTTTAAATTAAAATTACATCTTTGACATTAGTTTTATATGGTTAAAAATACTAGACTAGCTTTAGGCTTGTAAGTGATTCTTCAGATCTGATGTAAAGCAGCAAAGCCAGCTGAGAGCAGGTGGGGGTTTTTAGTCTAGCTGGATGCATGTCAGACTACCTGTGCAAGCACAGTACCTCTTCACTGATTTTTGCATCCCTGTTTCACAGTAGCTCTTCTTATATAATTTCTTTGTATTTTCACCACAAGGTGTATCTAATCTAAATCAGAAAAGGATAACGGTTATGTTAGAAGATTCTCTGGTATACACTCTACTTATTTTTCTGCAATAAGACTTTAATTTTATCAACTCTTAAAGTAGCTCACCATTGAATGAGGCTATTCTATTATTTTCTTAATCTCTAGAGAAACCAGTACTTCAAAGTAAAGTCAGAACACATAAGCAAAGTTTGTTTTGAGGTCTTGCCGTAAATGTTTTTATGCCTTCATGTTTTCACTTTGAAAAGGAGGGACACTGTGGTATTAGTCTATTACTGCATATAGAACTTTAGTGTTTTAGAATACTGGGATAATATGAAAAAGCAAAACATTCTGGTTAGCAAAACATTGTCATTATATCATACAAAGGAATCTTTCAATTATGAACATGTTAACCTTGTTCAGATGCTTTGTTACTGACAGACTCATGGGCAAGTTAAGTTGTTTGCAGGTAACAGCTTGCAATTTCCCATTATGCATATCTCCAAGAAACTGTCATAGCTGTGTTTAGTAAGAATTTTGGTTTTTAGCTATTAATTATTGTGTCTAGTTAGTTTACATACTGTCTGTTTTAAACAGTGATTTTAGTGAAGAAGTCCTGTATCATACCTCAGGCACTGCCCCAACCACACCAGCAAGTCCTTTGCTGATTAATGCTGGAGTTACTTGGTTATCCCTTCAATGGACAAAACCCTCAGGAACACCATCAGATGAAGGAATCTCATATATATTAGAGATGGAGGATGAGAACTCAGTAAGTTTAGAATACTTATTCTCAATATGTTTGATACATTGTTGTATTAGTGTAGCAATGATTATTGTGCTAGAATATTCTACAAGGAGCTGTATTTTCTGAAATTAAGCTAATGACTTGTCATTGCTGTGACCAGGCCACCTAGCTTTCTTCTTTGAATTGTGTTTAGTGTTATTAAGTCCCATTTCTGCAAAGACTTTCAAATTGCTTATAACTTTTTGATTCTGTGTACACAAATTAAGCAAAATTTCCAGTGGCACTTATATGCTTTTCTTAATGATCTTTTCTGCTCTCTTGATTGGAAAATGGTTAATGAATTCACAGCTCTTTAAAAAAAAATGGTGTTGATGCAATGAAGATGCACTTATTACTTTGTCCAAGAAGCATAATAATTACAGATTGAAACAACTAATTTATTTATATGAAGTATGTTAGATCCTCTGGTGTGCAAAGATAATGTTTCAAATAATGCTATTTAATTCTGCAGGGATATGGTTTCAAGCCAAAATATGATGGTGACGATCTTACCTACACGGTGAAGAATTTGAGGCGTAGTACAAAGTATAAATTTAGGGTAAGAATTTTTTTCATGTTTGGGCACCAGACTAGTTTGAGATTGACTCAGAAGTGGGGAGGGCCTTTTTTAAGGAAAGCTGAATTTGATGCCAGTGTCTTACAGTTTCAATCTCTTAAAACTGTTGGCTGAACACCTGCATTATTATTTCTGCAGAATCAATAAGGACTTTTGCAAGGGTATAGCACAGTTGCAAGTATTCTGAAATTCCAAGTGATAAGTACATGGTCTTAACAGATGGGGTTTTTTATTTGGCTGGTTTGTTTCATATACATGGATGATATTACTTAGTGTAGCTATGGGTTCTTTGATAGTAAACACAATGAAGGTGTTAGGGTAAGGAGCTGCCTTGATTAAAAAAATCATTAGCAAGTTATCCATATTACCATGGTGCTGAGCCTGTTTAAATAAGCTTGAGGGCTGAACTTTAAGTTCAGAAAGAAGTCTGGCCTAACTGTGAGCTTTTGGGTGTGGTTAAAAGGTAGAAAGAAGCATAGTGACCATGGGAAGATGATTAATCAGCCATCAAGGAGTACAAGAACTTTGCCAGGACAGGCAGAGTTCGAAGTCAGGAAGGCTTAGGATCAACTAGAACTGAAATTGGCCAAAGATGACAAGAATGACATAAAATGCTTCTTCAGATACATTGAAAAGTGGAAGCACAGGGAAGACATATAGAGGCCATTTCTAAACAGGGCAAAGAGGCAAGTTACTAATAATGCAAATAAAGCAGAGGTTCTCAATGCATTCTTTGCCTCTGCCTTACCAGCATAACTTGACCCCAGATCACAGGATAAGGTAGCTGTTGCAAGGCTGGAGTTTAGTCTCTTGGAAGGGATCTGTCCACTTCTGGATGCTAAAGAGAAGTGGCTGACATTGCCACAAGACTCCTGTCTATAACATTTGAAAAGTGATGCAGGTCAAGATATCCCTGATGTCTTGAAGAGGGCGAATGTAATGAGGAGCTCAAAAGAGGACCTACACCCATAAATCCTACTGCAGTCCCTGGAAAAGAAATGGAAAAGTCTTCCTAGGAAATACTACAGGGCAAACAAAGCAGGCAGTTGGGAATAGCCTACATCAAAAGCAAATAATGGCTGACTAGCCTGATCATGTCCTACCTCAAGGTGACACTTTGAGTTGGTCCAAGGAGATCAGTGGATATTCTTTACGTGAACTTTAGCCAGCATTCAACAGTTTCCCACAGCCTTCTCCCTGGCCAAATTGGCAAGACACAAACTGGTTAGGTGGTATGTGAGATGAGCAGAAACTGGCCCCACGCAGAGGGTGATGATGAATGGTTTCTAGTCAGGCTGGCAGCCTGTCTGAATTAGGAACTCCTAGGGATAGGAGGCCCCATGCTGCTCGTTTTCACAACTGATCTTGACAATGGGATTGAAGGCACCCTCACCAAGGTTGTGGGTGACACGACACAAAGTGGTTAGATGAACACATCAGAAGGCAAAACTTGTCTTACAGAAACACGCAGACAGGCTAGAAGAGTGAGGTAGCAAAAGCAGTAGGAAGTTTAACAAAGACAAGTGCAAAGTTCTGCACCTGGGCTCAAATAACCAAGGAGCCCACTATAGGCTAGGAGCAGCCTTGCTGAAAGGGACCTTCAGGCAAACTGGATCCTGGGCTGACTCAGCAGTGGCATTGCTAGCAGAGATAAGAGATCTTCCCTGTATTCAGCTTGTGTCAGATCACACCTGGAGAACTGTGTCCAGTTCTGATCCACACAATTCACAAAAGACAGGCAGAATGGGAGTTGTTCCAAAGGAGAAAAAAATGTAAAAATATATATATATATATATCACAAAATATATAATAAAATTATAAAAGGGCTGGAGAACCTGCCCTATAATGCAAGTCTAAAGGAATTACCTATTTTCTCACTGGAGAAGGCTCAGAGGGACATCATCACAGTTTGCCAGTACTTAAAGCCTGACTACAGAGAGGAGGTGGATTCTCCCTTCACAAGGAGCCACCTGGAGATTACAAGGGGCAAGAGTTGCAAGCTGCCCTGGAAGGGGTTTCATCTTGGTATAGGAAAAAAATTTCCACAGTGACATCAAGTAATCATTGGAACAACCTCCCCAGAAATGTGGTGGAGTCCCCATCACTGGATGATTTCAAAATATAACTGGAGAGGATGTTAGATAATCTAGGCTCACATTGCCCTGAAGGGTTGGACCAAATGATCTTTCAAGTCCCTTCCAGCCTGGGCTATTC
This sequence comes from Erithacus rubecula, assembly GCF_903797595.1. Lineage (NCBI taxonomy): Eukaryota > Metazoa > Chordata > Aves > Passeriformes > Muscicapidae > Erithacus > Erithacus rubecula. The sequence goes on from NC_136658.1 coordinate 69,373,445, forward strand.
TATATTCTAAGTCACTCTTGAATAGTTGCTTGTGTTTTGGAACAAAACTAAAGACATGTCCCACAGTATAAATCACAGAATCATTTAGGTTGGAAAAGACCTATAAGATCAAGTCCAACTCTTAACTGTGTCCCTAAGCAACATAATCTGCACGTCTGCAAAATACCTCCAGGGGTGGTGAATCAACCACTTTCCTGGGCAGCCTTGCCAATGCTTGACTGATTTTTTCTGTAGAGGAATTTTTCCTAATGTTCAAACTAAACTTCCCCTGATGCACTTGAGGGATGGTCAGAGTAACCTCATCTGTCTGCAGGTGAAAAATGTTGATAGCTCTTGTCATGCATACACCTAAAATAGTATTTCTTTAAGAAGAATTGGGGACTGTTGGAGAACAGTTTCTCTTTACAATATGAATGACAATAGCTTAAGGGTTGATTAATTTGTTTTTGAGTTAGCACTGAAGCATGTAAGTATTTATTTTCAGATGCTGTTTTGCAGTTCTGCTTATCATTTTGTTGGGGTTTTTGCTTAATTTAATATTTAAATAATTTAAAATGCACAGTATGTTTCTAGCACTATTGCAGCTACACATGAACTAAAGAATAGCTAATTGTCTTGAAACTAGCTTTTGCAGTGCATGATCATAGTCTTTCTTTGAAGGTAATACTGAACATTAATCATACTCATTACTAGTAAATGTATAGTTACTTAAACATCCTAAGTTTCCCATTAAAATAAACTCCTATGTTTATATCCTACATTTAGTAGCAAAACAATAAGCAGAAGTCTCTGTTCGCTCATTCACGGAGCATAAAGGAGAAACAAATGTTATGTTAATCAGGTCTTTAATTTTTATTATACAGGGGAAAGACTTAATTAGTAGTAATATTCCTTAAGGCTTTTGAAAGAAGCTTTATAACCATTCAAAACCTTATTATAATACGTAAATGCTAACTGCCTGTTTAACTTCATTTGTAAGGGCACAAACACAACCAGATGATTATTAATCTTGCAAACTCTATCAGGAGACTAAATGTCTGAGAGACATTGCATTTCCTTTTCTCAGTCTGTACTAACATCACTGCTATCATTTTATTCTGCTTATTTTTAAAACAGATCTAAAAGCTGGAAAAAACCTCTTTTTTCCCATTTTTCTTTCTTTTTTTCCTAGGTGGTTTAGCTTTTTATTAAACTAAACTAAAATGTGCAAGGTAAAGAATAGCAAGAATTTGTTTTCCTAGAATCACAGAGAAGTCTAGGTTGGAAGGGACTTTTAGTGATCATCTGGGTCAGATTTGTGTAGAAAGCCAGGCCTTAGTTTAGTCAGCTCAAACCTGTTCCAGCCCTGTTGAGCTGAGATTTTAGTACTTCCAGAAAGGACAATTCAGCCACTTCTTTGGGCTGTCTTTTCTAATGGTAATCAATTTCTTTTCTTATTTCCAGCTAGAATTTCCCCTAACACACTTTGTGTCTGCTGGCTCTTGTCCTGTCATTCCAGATCCTTTGGAAGGCAATGTCTTCATCTCTTCTGTAACTATCTCTTAGGTATTGGAAGGCTGTGATTAGATCCTTCCCAGTGAAACTTCTTTTTACTCAGGCAGAATAAAATAAAGCTTTTCTTCCAATGTCAAGTTCTCTACACATCTGATCATCAGGCTGGCCCTCTTCTGAACTCTGTACAGTTTCCCAGTGTCTCTTGAACTGGGGGGACCAAAACTGGATACAGTATTCCAAGCATGGTTTTAAAAGTGCTGAGTAAAGTGACATAATTAAATCCTTTGTTCTTCTGGGTAAATTCTTGCTGATGCAACCCATCAAACAATTTGGTTTTGCTACTGCCAAGATGCTTTGCTGATTCATTTGGCTTGCTCCTGCTCTAATCCCAATATCCTTCTCATCAGAGCTGAAAAAAGAAAAACTGGCTAGTCACACCCCAGACTGCACTGATGCTGGGATTATTCCATCCTAGGTGCAAGACTGTATCTTTGTCCAAAGCTCATACAGTTCCTGTTAATGCAATATTTCAGCCTGTCAAAGTCTGTATGATGGCTCTTCCCTCCAATGTGTCTATCTTCTTCTAGTTTGGTGCTATATGCAAATCTGGGAGCATCATTCACTCCTGTTATACAGATCACTTCTAAAGATAATGAATAGAATCTGACATTGGATTGGCTGCTGAGGAAATCCATTCTTGAGCAGCTGCTAATTTGCCTTCAAACCATTAGCCACCACCCTTTGAGACTGGCATTCTATCAGATTTTCTATACCCATCTTGTGGTCCATCTGTTCTATTTTCACCAGCTTGTCTACATAGATGTTGTGTAATCAAACTAAGATTAGGGTAGAGGATGTCCCCAGCTCTCCTCCACTTGTTGAGCAAGTTGTTTCATCATGGAAGCACTCAGGTTGATTAAACACGATTTACCCTTGACAAATAGAATTCCTTGTCCTTCACATGACTTCCATGTCAGCCTTTGCCATAATGGTCCTTGGGACTGAAGAGTTTTTAAATCCATTAAATCCAATTTACCCATATGAACACTTCTTTTATCTCTGAGCATACTTCTGTAAAAGAAGATGCTATACTAGGATATACTAGAGGGATTTTTTTAAGGATTTGGTTTTTTCTGGCAATTTGCATGCATTTATATTTTCAGTATAGTGGTTGGCTAACTGTGGGACTAATGAAAATGCAAAATGAATGTATATAATAACTTTAGTTATTGTGCTAATTTATTATGTGTCTGTCTCTAGATCCAGTATAAATTAATTTGTCCTTACCATGAACAGCGAATAGCATATCACTATCCAGTGCATTTATAGTATTTTTATATATATATTTGCAGGTCATTGCTTATAACTCAGAAGGGAAAAGCAGTCCAAGTGAGACAGTGGAGTACATTACTTGTCCAGACAAACCTGGAGTACCTTCAAAACCCACAGTGAAAGGAAAAATTCATGCACAGAGTTTCAAAATAATCTGGGGTAAGAATGTTTTCCAGCTTTATTTAGAGTATTTCTTCTGTGTTTTTAATATATGTACTATATATAAATTTTTTTATACAGACTATCAGGTTTTACTTTAATAATACTTCAGTCAAGCCATTATGATTCATTTACATAGAAAAATGCTGACTCAAAATACTTAGTGTGTCAGTACAACTAATTATATGGGAAGAATAATATCCTAATTGTAATAGGAATTGTTATTGCAGAGGACTACAACACTTTAAAAAGTGTGGTTAATTGATGCAATAAGAAGTTCTGTTTCTCTTCCACAAAAAGTAGGTGCATGACATTCTGGGTTCTTATCTAAACAGAAGATTGAAGTTCAACCTGTATCTTCAAACTCTTTGGTTTTGATAGATAAATTTTTATTTGCTAAGAATGTTGAGAAGCTTTTCCTTAAGCTTAGGAATTTTTAACCTTATGCTGTAAAATAGGAGAAGGTTAAACAGTAGTATGTGATGCAGTACTTTAGCAGAAAATCAAATTCTAAAAAAGTGCATTTATTCTCACTTCTTGCCTATTTTCATTTAATAGTGTGTTTAATTCTTGAGTATCAATAAGAAGAAATTTACTTGTAGAGTATAAATAGTACTCAGCAAGTCCAGTCTTGAATCTTCCCTGATTTGTATATCAAAAGCTACCTAAAATATAAAATTATATATAAAACTTATAATAATCTTTATTTGGAACAGCCATGTTCTTTCTATGTGGTAATTAATGTGACAATTTTATTTTTCATTTGGAGTAATTTCCATCCAACCAAAGAAGTGCTATCTGCCATCTAAGTCTCACTTTATATAGCTGGCATTTTATGATACATAACCCTTGCTTAAGAGGCAACATAATTTCACCCAGCACATCCATAATGTGATGTATAGGCAGGAGTACAATTCTATGTTGAAATATACTGCTGTCTTTATATTTGATCAAAATTTTGTTTCACACTATTTTAATTTTGCTGTTTTCTAAATCATCTTTGAGAAACTATTAGGATTGTATGTCAAAGAAAGGTCTGTGATTTGTATTTTGTACATGAATACTATACCAGGGAGGATAGTGAACTCAATTTCTAGTGCTATATTAGAAGTTAAGAGATAAGTTTTCAGTGTGGAGCTCTTGACTTCTATTCCATCCCAAAATATTTGGGGTTTTGAAATTCTGTCCTTAAATAATTCCATAATATTTTTATATACAAATCCATATAATAATTTTTCCTGTCTGCAGTCCAAATTACAGGACCATTAGAGTTTGAGCCCCTGAATCCATACTCAGGCAGCCTTGCACATCACTTGAGACTGAAATGTTTGCTGTGGCATCCCAGGGGCAATTCCCTTGTCCCTTTTCCTGTGTAGAGCGTGCAGGAGGGCTGAGAGCTGTTTTTAACATAGCAGGACTTGGAATGATTTGCTGTTGCCCTGGACTAGGATGCTCTCAGTCTAAATAAGCACCCATCTCCAGCTGTCTGTTGATTTAACAATTGGGAAATCATCCCCAAAAGCTATAAAGCCATTTACCTTACCTAGCTTAGTTGGAGTATCGCTTTTTTTTTATAGATCCACCAAAAGACAATGGGGGAGCAGCAATAAATACATATGTTGTGGAAATGTCTGAAGGCTTAAGTGGTAAGTATCATACAGCATTTAACTGTGGGGTTTTTTTCCTGTCTCTGTGTGCATGTGGGAAGAATAAAATGTGTATTATGACAGGGAAAGTTACTGCCAGGGACTGATATCAAAGAAAATAGAGGCACATTGATGCTTGACACAAGAAGTTCTTTTTCTCTGATTTAGAAAAAAAAGATGCCACAAAATCTGTGACACAAGAGATGCTTCTTGTTTATCTTACTAATTAGGTCTATTCAGTTTTGGAAATGAAATTACACATTTCAGACATTTTAGGGCAAGAAGACAGGGACATATAGCTTTGTTGTCTGCATGGCAGATGAAAGAAAAGCTCATACTCCATTTATAACTATTAAAGGACGGTAAAGCAGCTGGGATAACTTTCTGCTATTTGATTTTCTCTTCTTTCAAACAGAAAGAAAACTGAATTTCTAAATTGGACATAAACCTATCTTGCTAAATTATTTAAAAATCTAAACCTCCTAAGTATACTTACTGAGTTTAGAAACAGAGTCACATAGAGAATGAAAGTTTAAACTTCTCCAATGCTGTGTCAGATTAAGACAGAGCACTTCCCCCATATATGATGGGAGCCCTCTCAGGGCTTTCAGCTGTGGTTCTTTTGATACTTAGTCTGTTGCTTTCCTCCTCAGTCACGTGTCCACATTAAGTCACTTCTGGAATGATGCAGCCAAACCTTTCATGCAAATTTAGTGAGCTGTGCATTACATTTCCTTCCCAGCCCTCTAAATTCTGTGGTGTATTGAGTTGTTGGAGATTTAATTAAAGTCCCAGGTTCCCTGCTTAATCTCTTAAAAAGAGAGAGAGAATGCTAAAGAGTTTCTGATTTAACAATGCAAATAGTTCAGTCATCATTTCACATGCTTTTTGGCCATTCAGGAATACAGGAACAAACTTCATCAATTGTAAACTGTAGTACCACCTGCAAAATGATAATGTAATTTGAAGTTTGTTTTCTGTGAAAAATTTTACTTTTGTATCTTTCCTGTTTATATGGTTATGATGTTGAATGTGTAAGTTCTCTTCAAGTTAAGGTAAATACCAAGCAAGGAAGCTATTTCAAGCAGATCTACATCTAGGAAACTATGAAATTATAGGAACTTCCTGGAAATTCAAAGCAGTGACAATTTCTGTATGTTTTTTGATCAACATCAGGCACACACTTATTTTAGTGAAGTTAGGATAGCTGCTGTGGGTGTTTACACTTTGGTTCATTGCACACCTGTTCCTAACCTTTCAGGAAACAAATGGGATACAATATACAGCGGAGCCACTAGGGAACATGTGTGTGACCGACTAAATCCGGGCTCTTCCTATCGCTTGCGTGTCTATTGCGTTGGGGAAGGAGGACAAAGCACGGTAATACCAGCTAATGCTTTTATTAAATAAAATTTCTCTCTGTAAGAAAATCTGGTCCAGCAGATATTTAAGTAAATATTGTGCAGAAGTGCCTAACAAAATAGCCATAATTAGAACCTCGGAGAAGTACCAGTATTGCTACTCAGTGGTTCGAGTTTCTGTTCATTTGTGAAAGAAATATATCTGAATATTTTTTCTGATATTATATTTTGTTTGACATGATTGTCTTATTTACATAAACAGACACTTTTCCAATGTGATACATTTATACCATGTCATTTATTAAGGCCTAACCCAATACAGCAGTTTAAGAAGGGCACTTGAAAAGGCTCCCCATGGAACTGGTTACAGCACCAAGGATGACAGAGTTCAGGAAGCATTTGGACAATGGTTTCTCACATAGTGTGATTCTCGGGGCTGTCTTGGGGCCAGGAGCTGGACTTGTAGATCCCTTTCAACTCAGAAGATTCTGTGATTCTATGAGTTTAATGTATTTCCTGTAGTACCTTGTCTGTAGCCAAGTCACCCCAACAGTCAGGGGAAGAAGTCTTCACTCAAGCTTTACAGGGTTATGCTTCCTGTGCTCTCTCAAGCACAATTAAAATGTCTACATGGTCCTACTTTTCAGTATTCCCAAACAATTTACTGTGCCATACTATGCTCCTTTACATGCACATATTACATACACACACATGTGTACTGTCAGTTCTGTGGTGTAGTTCACCTGCCAGTGCCAAAATGTCTTGCTGTATTTGCTCTCCCTTCTCAGCAGCAAGTGTAACAAAGGCAGCCCTGGCTCTCTGCAAACTTCCAGCAGGGCTGTACTGTCAAGCTGCTCTCATGTTAAAGCCTTCTATTCTTGATGTTTGCCATTTCTACCTACCTCTGCTTTACAATATGAAATGTACATGCTCTTCCTCCACATAGAAGTCTCCTGTAAAGATAACCTTGACTACAGCCACCTTGCCTTAAAAAATAAATCTGGACTCCTTCAATGCTGGCTTGGCTGCAGTGCTTTCCCAGTCACCAGACCACACATCTTTGGAGACTTTTACTCTGCCAACCTACTTGCCTACAGCCCAACCCCATGATTTTAGAATCAACATTGAGAACTAAAGAGAAAATAGCTTCCAGAAAGTCCTGATACTTTCTGAAGGTGTCAGAAATCAACAGAAGAACTGTGAAGAAAGATGTAATTAATTAACTCTTCTGCAGCTTCTCATGAACATATGTGAAACATCTGCCTTTTAAGTAGCAGCAGTTGTTCAGTGCAACAATATATTCAAAGGAGCTGAAAAGCTGCAGATCATCCAGTCTGCTCTTTCTTGAACATATGTAGAAACCAGTTGTGAAATGAGACTCTGAGATTCACTTCTTCTGTAAACCTAAAGGCCTCCTAACTTCCTATTTGTTCTGCATCACACAGAAGCTAATAACCCCTCATTGTCTCTGCTCACTTCTGTCTGCATCCAGAACAGTCAATGCCATCTGCTGCATGTGTTGTTTTGTTCTTGGGTAATTTTTGCCCAAACTTCAAATCAGAGGTGGAAACTTGTTGCACATTAAGTATTGCTAAACAATTAAAAAGTTGAAATCTCTTTTTTTAGTCTCTTATTGACACTTCTGCCCACTTTTGCTTTCTGAGAGCTTCTTCCAACCCTTACTTAGAACTCATTAAACTGCAGTATTATTCAAAAGAGAATGAGTTTGCTTTGAAAAAGTCATATTTCAAGCATCTGTACTAGGTTTGTACTGATAATTAACCACTGCTTTTAATTCTACTCCTTTGCATGTAACAAAATACAAAAGAAAATTTTGCATATTGTGTGATTATTTTAACATGGTTTGTATTGTGAGAGATCACTTCAGCATCTTCACATATTTGAAGATGTAATTAAAAAAGGGGAAGATCTTGTTTCTGACTCAGGTATTTGCCTTTGTCTGTGGTGTAACTGATTGTTCATGTTTTGGCCTGGAAAACTTCATTAATCTATCTTTCTTTTTTAGGTATCTGATTCCTTACTGGTGCAGACACCAGCAGTGGTTCCTGGTCCATGCCAGCCTCCAAGGCTACAGGGTAGACCAAGAGCAAGAGAAATTCAGCTGCGTTGGGGTAATTTTATTACAAGTGTTAGAGATTGTAAGGGATCCAAATGTGTTATGTGTTAAAATTAAATAAGCTTTTCTTTCTTTCTTATTTTTAGGGCCACCTCAGGTAGATGGTGGTTCACCCATTACCTGTTATGGTCTGGAAATGTTTCAGGCAGAAAGCGATGAGCACCGAGAGGTTTACCAGGGTTCTGATGTGGAATGCACAGTGGGCAGCCTTCTTCCAGGGAGGATCTACAGCTTCAGACTGAGAGCAGCCAACAAGGCTGGGGTAAGGAGGCAGTCTGAAATGAAATTAATTCCAGAGACTGCAATCACTATTAAGGATTTTTTGTTTCAAAATAAGCATTTAACAGTAATTTTTAAATTAGGATTTTCTACATTTCCTAATGTAGAATCATTTGAGTCACATAGTTTATTGTTGCATGAGAATAGACAGATCGTTTATAATGAAGGGGATTTTTAGATTAAGGGAAGAGAAAATAGCTTATTATGTCTTTTATCTGAACAGTGATATTAGGAAATCATTAGTAAATGCCAAGTACTTTATCAAAGCACTGTTACAACTTTACTATTCTCATGTGAAGTAAGGTAGCAAATTATTTACTCTGTGCAGCTTTGTAAATTGATTGACCTTTACTTTTACAGCTGTTGGTGTTCAGAACATAATAATTAGTGTTTCCTGACTATCTGTTTTTATATTTAGTTTAATTTCTGAGTGCATGTTCTATCAGATACAAGACCATTTTCCTTCTTTGGAGTATTAAATGTATTTAAATCAATTGTTGCTGTAGAACAAGCTTTATTTAGTTCTGTACCCAAAGTCCTGATTTGTTCAATGATGTACACTTCATTAAAAACTGTCAGGGTGAGTTGACACTGTAGAGAGGTCTGCAGCTTAAGGTTTTAAAGCACATCCTAACTTTTATCTTCCTTCCACCCTACAAAGAATGGTTCATAGCTCGGTAGTTTTTGAATCCTTTATTTCTTTTACATAGGTATAAATAGGCTGTACCAATTGGTTTATGTTCCAATGCAGCCATCATGTAACCTCAGAATAAGGCTTTAGATAGTACTTCCCTGGTTTTCCCAAGACTTTAAAGTGTCAAATTTATTCACATTGCATTTGCTGGAGTGAAGAAAAATTTATAGCTGTTCTGGAGAATAGTCAGATACTGAAATAAATCCTGAATCCACAATCCACAGAAATTTATTTTATAAATAAGTATTACAAAGTTTCAGGTTTCATGTCTCTACTATGGTAAACTGTTTTTTAAAAAGTAGTAGTTTCATTTTTACAAAGTAGTTGTATCCCTTTTTAATAGTTTGGACCTTACTCAGAAAAATGTGAAATAACTACAGCACCTGGACCCCCAGATCAGTGCAAGCCCCCTCAAGTGGCATGCAGATCTGCTGCCTGTGCTCAGGTGTCGTGGGAGGTAAGAATGCCATGGTAACACCTGTCTTAACATTATTGTCTTCTGCATTCTTGAGTTCAGCTTGAAAAGTCTAATACTGTATTTTAATCACTTTATTTGTAAGCAAACATAGCTGATTATCCAATAGGTAAAACCTTAGTCATTCATCATGCCATTATAAGGCAGCAGTAATTTGGCAGGCTGCAGGTACTGGATCTTATTCTGTTCTTTTGTTTAAAAGTTTTGCCACAGCTGCTGCTCTGTATTTCTGAGTGATGCAGTCTCGTCTTAAAACTTTTCTTTAACATAGTTATAGTTCCTCAGAGGCAATGTGTTCACATAATACAATAAATTATGGTGCATTTCTTGGTTTTATAATCTGATTTAATTTTATATAATTACATCAGTAATAAAGTAGCAAAAGCCTCACAGACTTCCTATAAACTCATAGTATTTAGGTATCTGATTTTTAAAAATGCAATAGATAAAAATTAAGCTTGTAAAAAAAAAAGATTCTATCTGGGAATACTCTTCAGGCACAGCTTTTTAGTGGCTTAGAGATGGAGTGAAGTATCTGAGTTACAGAACTGTACAGAAAAAAAATTAAACTGTTTTACCTGGAAAGTAGTGTTCATGCTTCCTACTGGAGTAATGTCAAAGGAGCATTCCTTAAATATCTACAAAATATCTAAAAAAATACCATGAAACATTGTGGTAGAATTAATTTGAGTGATGTTAGATGTCTGTTTTACAGAGTCACACAGTAATTAAGGCACAAGCAGGCCTCTAGATGTCATTTAGTTCAATCTTCTATTCAAATTGTGTAAGTTTCTCAGGGCCTTTCCCAGTGAAATTTTTTTTTATCTCCAAGAATGAGGATGTTTCAGCCTAGTAAAACTGGATAAACACCAGGTTTTTGTTTATGTCTAGTCAAAATACCCTTTAATGCAAGACATGACTCTTGTCTTGGCACTGTCCATCTTCAAGAAAAATTTTTGTTATGTTGGTACCCTCCCAGTAAGTAATTTGAAGCAGCAGTAGGACCTTCCCTTAGCTGGATCACCTTGTATCAAGTAAACTTTACTTTTTTGTTGTGTGTTGCACTCCCTGCTTCATGACCCTTTGCTGGACCTACTTCATTTCCTCAATGTTCATCTCCTTTTGGGGATCCCAAGACAGGACATGGTACTGGAAATGCAGTCTTAAAAGTGCTGAGTAGAGGGGAATTATTATTCTTTTTGCCCTTCTTGCTGCTCATTTGCTAATACAACCAATAAATAGTTCACCTTTATCAGACACACACTGCTGATTCTTATTCAACTTTCTCACCAGGACATACAGTGGTTTTTTTTTGGTAAAGGTTGCTCCTCAGCCTGTACTTTCTTGTATCAGTCCAGGACTTTGTATTTGCAATTTTCTTAGTTGAAGTTCTGAAGTTTGTATCAGATTCTGCCTGTTATTTGTATTGTATTTGTACCAAAAATCAGCAAAGAAATGGGAGGGTAAGACTCCTCTGGAACAAAAACAAAACACAGATGTAATGAGTTTGGTTGGTTTTTTTTCCTCTTATATCAGTATATTTAATGGTTAATTATTGATATCCATTTTAAAGGTACCAGTAAGTAATGGAGCTGATGTCACGGAGTATCGACTGGAGTGGGGCGGCGTGGAAGGATGCATGCAGATCTCCTATTGTGGGCCTGGGCTCAGCTGTGAAGTGAAAGGGCTTTTACCTGCCACTATATACTATTGCAGGGTTCAGGTAAATATGTAAAACTGTTGTAACTGAAATCTGGAAATAGGAATTGACTGCCATAAAAGCATGGTCTACTTTGGATTTGCAGGCAGTGAATGTTGCAGGTGCAGGCCCTTTCAGTGAAGTAGTGGCATGTATGACTCCAGCCTCTGTACCTGCAGTTGTGACCTGTCTTCGTGGACTAAGTGAAGATGAAGTTGAAAGTCCACACTATTCTCCTTCCACATGCCTTGCTATAAGCTGGGAAGAACCTTGTGACCATGGATCTGAAATCCTTGGCTACAGCATAGACTTTGGAGATAAGCAGCCAATAACTGTTGGGAAGGATCTGACCTATTTTATAGATGGCTTACAGCCAGATACTACCTACAGGTATGTAATGCACAGCTGCTTGACAGCCTACTGTTTCTTCCACAAGAGCAGATGCTTTGTTTTCTTCATTATTACTGCCAGGGACACATTACTGCATAACCACGAAGCAAAAAGAAGTTTTGTAGTGATGATCATCCTACATAGATGTGCTATTTTTATTTTCTTCCAAAAATAATTTATGTTAGTTTATTACAGTATCGTTGTATCTATCTGGTAATATGTCAGTTCAACTGAATTCACATCACATATTCATATTCATAACGGTTTTGGACTGATTGCTTCTCTGTTTGAAAAGGTAAAATCCATCCAAGGAAGGACTATGTCCAGTCTAATCTAATGACAGCTCATTGCAACTTGCAGTGCCTTATTTGCAGGAAAAGTGGAAGTCAGGAGAACAGTATCAGTTCAAAAAATCAGCTAATTATGCATCTCTTTTGAAGAATTTTAGTTGCTGAAATCATCCCTTATGTTCGGTCCAAGGGTTACTGAAAAATATAAATGCAAAAATCAGTAGTTTTGCCTGAAGGCACTACATTCCTGTCACAAAAACTTGTCCTCAGTGTTAAAGGAGAATGGCAGTCCCACTGAAGTCAGACTGACTGACTTCAGTTAGCCCACTTTGATTTCAGTATAATTAGGATTTCTGGCTGTGCAATTTTCTGAATCCTTAATTACTGTTTTATGGCTTTATGTCAGAATGCAGTGTTTCTGTGTACCTTATAATTATTTAACAATAATGGTGGCAGTCTGAAGAGCTGTTGCTCTCTGTGTCAGTAGACTGAAAAAAAGAGTCATTCCCATTGCAGAGATAGGTCTACACATCTCCCCACATAAATTTTTTCTATGGAATACACTGTCAACTCCCTGTGCAAATACAACATTGCATGTATTAAACTCAGTTCCAGGCTGTAATAAATTAGCATAATGTTAAAAATTACTGTAGTGAAGAAGAAATATTTATTATTTAGCCTGCATACATATTTGTGTTTCCACAATTTGCAGTTGTGTGGTTGACTGTTTCAGAATTTAATTACTGTGATTACTTTTTTCCAGTTACCTAGATACTATTTTGGACAAGCAAATGTTAAGTCTGCAAAATTAAATTAGACACACTTTGCTCCCTGTGGCAACCTGTGAAATACGTAAAGAGCCTCTGTTTTCTGCTTTTTCCTTTTCAGAAATAAATTTCTTGTTTAAGTCTTTTAATTCTTACTTACAAATCCAATGCCTGCCAGCATTGTCTTCCTTGGAGTATCAAAGAAGAAAAAAAAAACAACCCTGCCTTATCCCTGAGTATCAACTTCTACAACTTCTTCAGCTTTGTGTCCTTTGTTTACTTCTGGTTTTCCCTCTCACTTTGTAAGCACACCCAAGAGAACTTGTGTTTGCAAGTGCCCAGAGATGTAAGACTGATGGAAACAGCAAGAGAGGTGGCTGGGCACCATCACTTTATTTTCACATTAATAGGATCTGTTCAAAAAAGTTCATAAAAATGTCCATTAGTAATCCTTGAACTCACCTGATAAAACAGTCACAGATATGGTTTCCCCTCTTTGGGCTGGGCTTTTTTATCTTCCTTCATCTCTCCAATGTGGCTGTCAAAAATTTTGGTTCAAGGCCAACACAGTGAGAAAGATGGACCACTCTTGAAGTAACTCACAGAGCTTTTGCATCTTTTCACTAATGTGAATTTATTTTTAATATTTTTATTTCTAATCAAGCCAGATCCTAAAAGGAAAGTTATGCACCTGCATATTCTTGACAGTCCAGTGAAGCATTCTATTCATAAAAGTCTTCGTTGTATATAGTACCATTATTCTCTATTTAATGAGAATTGTGGGTACAACCAGTTATTTTTGGAATCTAATTTTAAGTTGATTTCTTCTCTCTTTTTCCAAATGCTAGGGTACGAATTCAAGCCCTTAATAGTCTTGGAGCAGGTCCTTTCAGCCACACCATAAAACTGAAAACAAAGCCTCTCCCTCCGGATCCACCTCGCCTGGAATGTGCTGCATACAGTTCTCAGACTCTCAAGCTGAAGTGGGGAGAGGGAACTGCAAAAGCATTAACTGACTCCATCCAGTTCCACCTTCAAATGGAGGATAAGAATGGAAGGTTGGTTTTGGCCTTGCTTTCATCTGCCCAGTGTCACTGTGGTCTGATGCTTGGGAGATGCAGCAAAGGGCAAAATTCACCATATGCTTTGGTGAATTTGCAGCAGATACAGGAGGTCATCTGATCTGACAAGGCAAGAAGGGTTCTAGTGTTCTGTGATGAGAAGTACAAGATAAAAGACTTCATTGTTTTTTATTTACACTTCAACATGAAGAGTTTAATGCATGTTTCGTACCAGCACGCTTTTCTCTCACACTTTTGGTTAAATATTTTGTCAAAAGAACAAGTCCAATCAGTGTTGTGAATTTTATGTACTTAATATCAGAAGGGATGAATGCTTTACTCTCTGTTGCCTCATACGCAATTTTTAGTGGAAATTAATACAAATTAATTATTTTGAGGGATCCCTCGTCTCATGTTAAATAGAATGTCAGCTGAAGTGGTACAGCAAGAACCCTTGCCTAAATGGTGAGATAAGCAGTACTGCTACAAAGTGTTCCATGTCTGATGAGCAGCTTTAGCTACTGACAAAAAAAGAGATCTACTATGTGAAATTTCTGTGCTATAAGGAGGAAAGTAAATTAGACTCTTTAACTGGAAAGAAATTCATTGTCATTACCAAAGACTTAAGTCATATGCAGGTACCATCTGTTTCAATTTTAAAAGATAAGAAAAAGACAAAGCAGATGACAACCCCTGCAGGAAGAAATTTGTGCTGTGTCCTGAGGACACCAAAACTGAAAATCAAACAAGAGTTGCCATGATTAGTTTGTGCAAGAATTGCCACATGAAGGAGAGGGACCAGTGTACAAAACTCTCAGAAACAGATTTGGTGTGCACTACAAGTATGACTCTGCCTTCCTGTGCAGGTCTGCATAAGCCCATCTCCAACAATGATATACAAGAGCAATTGGATCCATGGCACTTTTTTTAGGTGTAGTAAGGGAGAGTTGTAAAGGGGTAAAAAGCTAAAATTTAGTTAACTAATTTTGAATAGTTAAACATATTGAAGGAGTAGATGTCCAAGGGAAAAAAAATGCAGCTCATTGAGAGACACAACTGCTGTCTTTTCCCATTGTTTCAAATACAAAATAGTTTCTTAAAATGCTTAGAACATTTTTGGTAAGAGCGAATCTGTAGTGCTGGTTGTGCAAGAGATTTTTAATTCAAAGACATGAGAAATAAAAACCTGGCCCTGGAAAATGTGCTTATTGTTTCATAGCAGCCAGAACACTGTTTAAATCTGAAATAAGTGTTTCTGGGCTTTTCATTAGATTCTGGGAAATTATGGGAACAGATTTCAAGACAATACTTTAGCTGCTTTGGAAGTCCTTTTCTGTGTTCAAAATAAGCTACTTGTTCCATTTTCAGGTTTGTATCCTTATACAGAGGACCATGTCATACATACAAAGTTCAAAGACTCAGTGAGTCAACATCATACAAATTTTGTATTCAGGCATGTAATGAAGCTGGCGAAGGTCCCCTTTCTCAAGAATATATTTTCACTACTCCCAAATCTGTTCCAGCTGCCTTGAAAGGTAAGGGTGCTTCTTTTTTCATTTGGGGAGTGGGAGGATAGCAGGTTGGTTTTGGTATTATGTTGTATTTGGGATATTGAGAATACTAAGCCCGTTTCAAGTGCAAGTAGGGATAGTGGGGGAATGTTCCTTTCATGTAATTGCCTAAAATATTTGCTCCAAAAATGAAAGACTTGGGGTTTATGCATTCTTTGACATAAGAAGTTTGTACTTAGAATCCTCTGCTTACCAGGAGAGTGGCAAGTTAAGGTGAAAATGCCTTTTAGCATGTTTAGAATAATTTTAAGCATTGCTTGGGTTTTTTTTTTTTTATATGATACACACTTACAGTCACTAAATTTTATTTGCTTTTTCTTGGATGATAGCTAAACTAGGAAGAGAGGCCTATATGAATTGTTGTTGCTCCAGAAAACACTGGAAAAAGAATAAATTTGAATATTTTGTGTCTCTGATACAAAATAGGAGGCAGAATACAGAATTTTAAAAGTCATTAGAATATGGTAGTATGAGATGGGGGAAGCAGAGCTAGCTGTCACTTTTATGCTTCCTTCCTTCAGCACCAAGGATAGAGAGAATAAACGATCACACCTGTGAAATCACATGGGAGGTTCTGCAGCCCATGAAGGGTGATCCAGTTATCTACTGTCTTCAGGTCATGGTGGGAAAAGACTCAGAATTCAAACAGGTATGATGTGTTTAAATTATTGTAGTTTTCTTCCTTTTTTTTTTTTTTTTTTTTTTTTTTTTGATAACTAGATCAGTAAAATTAATTATTAGATTTAGTAAAGCTTATTGTGTTCCAGTATGGTTTTAGTCACCATGTCAACTTTTTGTTACTATGTAAAATAAGGTAGTATCTCCTAAACCCATCCCCTTCATCTCAGAAGGAGATTCTGCACTAAATTATAGCCTCTCTGGGTTACACTGATGTTCACTAAATACAGCTTGACACATCAAGTGGTGAGGAAGACATCCACTAATGGAACAACTGACAAAAAGAAACCTTTTACCTAATGATACAGAATTGAGACTGAGGAGAAAGGGGGCAAAGGGTTCTCTTTGCACTAAGAGCAAAGAAGCAGTTCGAAATGCCAAGGTACAAATTATCCTGCATTCAGTGCTGATTTTGCTTCCTAGTTGGTTTGTTTTTGGGTTTTTTTTGCTTCAGAGTTTATAAACTGCCTGATATTTGACATGAAATTAGGCTTGAAAACTGTTTAATACTATTAAGCTAATGAACTTTCCTTTCAGGACAGGAACAGTTAATTCTAATATATTATAATTTTATTATAATTCAGTATTACCTATGTTTTGCCTGTGCTGTGGCAGATTATAGGCCTTAATATGTTCCTAACTTTTAGTGTAGCACTGTGTTATGGCCATTTGTTAAATTTTTCAGTAAAAGATGAACCATAAGCTGAGACGTCTTGCCATGTGAATATTCTTTTTTGTAACTTCAGCATTGTAAATGCAATATTTTTTTTTTAGATACATAAGGCGTGGTCTGTGTTGCTTTCAGACACAGAGTAAAATCATGCTTTGATTATCAGTGTGTATTGCCAAATTACCTGGGCAAGAAAATAGTTTGCTCTTTGAGTATGATAATAACAAAGTAGACTGAGGTGCATGATTGCTTTTGCCTCTGCAGAGCAGTCTAGCGTAGTAAATTAGAATAAAATGAAAAGTCTAATTTGCAAAAATTAAAATTGAAACAATCAAGGAGTAAACAGTATGAGAACAGCTTTTAAGACACTTAGACATGATGGTGGCAATTTTGACACAGACAAAACATAAACTGCCTAGAAGTCTGCTCTAAGCTGTTTCCTGCTATTTCACTGCCAAAACTTCACTCTCTTCTCCTCCTCCCTGATCCATCACCCAAATTGCTCATATCATTTCTCCCTCCATACTAGAGACAAAATAAGTTAATAATGTGCTGTTTGAGCTGTAAACATCAGGCAAAGATCTTAAAGGGTTTAGGAAGCAGCCCTATAAATACCCCAGGAAACACGCTGGAGGAGAAGGCAACTTCTGGCAAGGCACTGGGGACAAGCAGCTGAGGATGGTAACTCCTGCCAGCTGGCACAGCCGGAGCTGGAGTAGGATGTGTGTCAGTGGCCTGTTTGCTCACTCCCAAATGCATGATCCAAATTGGCAGAATTTTGAGGAAGGTGCACTTCTGATGGCCTGCCTTGCCTCAAGAGGGAAAAGTCCCTAGGTTGTGGATTCCAGTAAAGCTCAACTTGTCAGAGAACTCAGAGTAGCCTCAGGAAAACCAGAACTCTTCGAACAGCAGAATCAGAAGGGATTTCCTGTTTGTTTGCATTTCTAGTGTGCATTTTTGAGATACTGTCTAAAAGTATGGCAACTGTAGGGAAAGCTCCTCATGATGTGATATTTCTGTGTCATGCTACCAGACATGACGCAGAAATCCAGATATTTGGAGGTGGGAGGGTGAAAGGGTTTAACAATAGAAATCAAATTGCTCTGTGCTACTCTCCTAATACCTCAGTACCTATTGAAGTACCAATAACTGTGCCCTTGTGAGGTTTTGTTGGCTTTCACAGAACCTTTACATAGCTGCAAATTTAGTTAATTTGAGAAACCGGAATTTAGATTTCACTGAATTAGGCACTCCATGATGAAGCATTGTGAACTCATGTTAACCTGCCACCTGAGAGACCTCTGGAGAGCACCCTCATAAGTCATCTCTGTCTGGGAAATATGATGAAATTAAGAATCACAGAGAGGTCTCTCTGGCTTTCCTGATGCAGTGTTTATTGGGATAAATCATAATATTTTAAGTACGGATAACTACAACAAAGTACATTGAATTGGATTAGACTTAATGAATTGGCTTGATATAGAGTTAACTGCCTAAAGTCCTGTGATACAATATTGTATATTGCATGTCATTGTGGGTGGTCACTACAACACCTGAACGCTGGGGTTTGTGACAGAATTTATTTGGTGTGTACTCATATTCTACACAAGCAAGCATAGTTCTTATGTTTCACCAAAAGAACTGGAGGCTTTATCTGGTGTTTAAATTGTGTGTTTGAGCTTTTTGTCTTTCTTTGCGTGGGTGAAAGCGCTGGTGAGTCATCCTTTTTAGTTGCCTTTACCATAAACAAAGCCATACTAAGATACATGTGTGTATATAGTACTTTTTTACGTGATGTCTCTCTTTTTCCCCCTCACTGCCAGATCTACAAGGGCCCGGACTGGTCGTTCCGGTACACAGGCCTGCAGCTGAACTGTGAATACCGATTCCGCGCGTGTGCCATTCGCCAGTGCCAAGAGGCCACGGGTCACCAGGACCTGGTGGGCCCCTACAGCGCCCCAGTGCTATTCATCTCTCAGAGGACTGAACCACCGGCAAGCACCAACAAGGACACTGTGCAAACCACAAGGACACAATGGTCACAGAGTGACCAAGTGTGTGCTGCTGTCATCCTTGCACTTTTTGCTATCTTTTCCATTCTGATTGCTGTTATCATTCAGTACTTCGTCATAAAGTGAAGAAAAGAGATCTATTTTATAATGCTGCCCATTACATTTTACTTTCTCATAATCTAAAAGTAATTCTGTTCTCTTGCTTTTACAAAACCAGGCATTTAGCACCGGCATTGGGACTGATGCAAACTTTCTCAGCCACTTTAAAATGCTTACTCGTAGGTATAGGCTGACACATGTTATTAAAATGCAAGCCACAGAAATATAATCTTTTCTTTATATGCCTTCATGCAGTACAAACTCGATATGGGGCAGGCACGTAGTGTTTAATGAAAAGGGTTTGACCAGTAAATGCAAGTGTAAAGATGATTTCCTGGCCCACACTTCTAAGGGTTGCTAACATAACAGGGAAGAATGTGTAGATCGCATTTAAAACTTACACTAACAAACTTGTGCTGTACACAATATTAATCTGATGCTGTGAAAGCAATTTAGCGCTGTATTTCTACCTCCTCATTTGTCTTAATTATTTGGGAAGCAGGATTTATGCTGAAAAACAGAAGGGGCTTTTCTCAGGCAGCAAATAATAAACTGGATGGAAGAGTATGTATGAAGGAAGCTTCTTATCTGATAAATGTGGAGTTCTTCACTGCAAGTAGATGTTATCGAAAGACTACAAGGAAATGGCACAAGTGGTTTATCTTACCCCCAGGATTTGATGTTTACTTACAAAAATGCCTCTTTTACTTCTTCTGAATATAGAAGGGAGAGTGTGAGAGACCTTCTTAGATTTGTTATTTAAATTGAAAAACACATCTCCAAAGTTGACCTTTGATTGGATGCAGTTTATACAGATGTCTGTGCCCTCTGATTTTGGCTAGTCAATAGAATTTTGAGATAAAATTCATTATTGAATTTTTGCTGTTTCCCCAACATTCACTTGCCATATCCACCAGAAATAAGCACTGCCTTTTTTTTTTGTTTGTTTTGTTTCTATCTTTCTCTCTCTTTTTTTCCTTCCTTTCTTTCTTTCCTTCTTTATTTCTTTGGGGCACCAAATCAGAAGACGAAGTGTAGTAATTTGCACCAGAAAACTTAAAGCTGCTTTTTTCTTGAGATCCTAATGTTTAATGTAATGTCTCTTTGGATACTGTACCAAATTGTTGATTGCATGTAGTTAATGTTGCATTAGAGCACTTTGCAATTGCATAACTCATCAATGTTTTGTGAGCTTGCATTTGTGAGTTCTTGAATGACCAGACTGAATTTTAACAAGTATCCCATTGAACATCTTGCTAGATGTCAATGATTGCCAGTGACACAAAGCTTGTAGTGAAACTATCTTTAAAAAAAATCCTTGTCTCATCACACTTATGTTATTTGTTATACACTTTGTAATTAGCTACTTTTAATTTATTTGAGTTACAAGATAGTGGATCATTACTGACTTCTAGTTGTGTTCAGTTTAGCATTTTTAATAGTATTAAACACTTCTGTCAGTCTTAATAATAATAAAAAAAGGAACCTCTGTCTTGTGCTTTGAAGATCTCTGAAGAATTTCTCTTATATTAGAACGGGCATGTATTGTAATTGTTTATACGTCCAATGATCTGTGCTGTAGAATAATGTTGCTGAGTTTCGTTTTTTTTAAAGAAAAAAAAAAGAAGAAATGGCGAAGAACTTGGCCTCCACGTGGCGAGAACGACCTGTCTTTAAAATGTACTGTATGTTTACATTTTATTTCGAATTTGTCATTTGTACGTATAGGCTGATACCTTCCCGCAGGATACCGTGATAACTGATGTTTTCTAGAACCTTCTTAAAAGTGCCATGTTTGGCAGTGCAAATGAGGTTGCGTGTCACAGCCCAGAGATTTCTTACGGTTGAATGTCTAAAACGGTAAGATTTGTTACTGCAGGTAACCTGCAGTGACTTAACGTTTTTCATAGTAAAATTCAAATGAGCTCCTATTTTTGATAGTCATTTAATAGTGTATTTGCCATTTGAGCCTCAGTGCATATTACTGCATTGAAGACAGTTTTTAATGTAATCTTAATTTTACCTCATATACTGTACATTCCAAAAATGAATAAAAAGAGAAACTCTAAAGTTTTTAAAACGCTATAGATACACTACCAAACATATCACTTTACGGTTGTACAACGTCGGGCTCCATGAAGACGAACCTGTATAGTCTGATAGAAAATACATAAAACGATGTAGCAAAGTACCTTTAAGAGTCTGTGGACAATAAAAGTACCTTCTTTTTCGCTGCTGGTGGTCAGTCCTGTGCGCGCAGCGCCGCCGCCCCCTGCGCTCGCTGCTTGCCTGTCTGCCGGTGCCGCGGGGCGGGGCGGGCGGGGGCGCGGTACCTGCGGGGCGCGGGCGGGGCGGGGCCGGCCCGGGCAAGGAGCGGCGCTGCCCCGGGCACGGCGCGGCCCCGGCCCGGCCCGGCCCGGCGGGATGCGGCGCGGCGGGAACGGCAGCGAGGGCGAGCCCGAGTGGCCGTGGCCGTGGCCGCCCTGCGACGAGCGGCTGTGCCTGGCGCTGCCCATGTGGGTGCTCGTTCCCATCACCGCCGTCTGCCTCGGGCTCTTCGTGCTCGGCGTGGCGGGCAATGTCCTCACGGTGCTGGTCATCCGCAGCTACCGCGACATGAAGACCACCACCAACCTCTACCTGGGCAGCATGGCCGTCTCGGACCTGCTCATCCTCATGGGGCTGCCCTTCGACCTCTACCGCCTCTGGCGCTCCCGGCCCTGGATCTTCGGGCAGCTGCTGTGCCGCCTGTCGCACTACCTCAGCGAGGGCTGCACCTACTGCACCATCCTCCACATCACCGCCCTCACCGTGGAGCGCTACCTCGCCATCTGCTTCCCCCTCAAGGCCAAGGTGGTGGTCACCAAGCGCCGGGTGAAAGCCACCATCGGCGTCCTTTGGGCATTTGCCTTGCTCTCCGCCAGCCCCTTCTTCTTCCTGGTCGGCGTGGAGCAGCCCGAGAACCAGACTGACTTCAGCCGCGAGTGCAAGCCCACCCCGCAGGCGCTGCAGTCCGGCCTGCTGGCCACCATGTTCTGGGTCACCACCTGCTACTTCGTGCTGCCCGTCACCTGCCTCAGCGTCCTCTACGGCTTCATCGGCCGCGAGCTGTGGCGGAGCAACTCCCGCCTGCGGGGCCCCAGCTCGCTCCTCCGGGAGAAGGGGCACCGCCAGACGATCCGCATCCTGGGTGAGTCCCGCTACCGTCCCCTCGGGCTATGGCTGGGGCAAGCACCGGGGCTGGGGGGCCACGGCAGGGCTGGAGCACCCGCAGCTCCCGCGCAGGATAGGGAATATCGCAGGGGGACATCCCGGCCGCGCTGCCGAGCCCATCAGTACTCCCGGCAGCTTCCACGGCAGGGATTTCACTCCCTCCCAACTGAGGCTTCACCCGCCTGCCATTGCACGTCCAGCAACACGACTGCCTTCCGTAGAAATACCCGTTTTCTCAATTTTACCAGGCAGAACCGAGTACAAGGTAGCCTGCAACTTCAGGCTTCTTTCCAACAAAAAAAAAAACTGTGGTAAAATCACCAGTCTGTTCCAGCGGGCAGCAACACCTCCGCATAGAAAATTGCTGCTTCTGAAAAGTAAGTTCTTAGTGGTCATTTGTAGCTCTCCAAGGAGTAAATCCACTGGTTGCCCAAGGAGGCTGAAAAACAGCAACTTAGCCCCTACAAGCAGTTCGGAGACAAATCCCGTAATACCAAATTACTTCCTACAGATGCAGGATGCTGATAATTTTTAGTTCATTTTCTTAGTCATACATTCAGTAACTCAGCATCAGGCTCTGAAAAGTTAGAGATCTGAATCTGCTCTGGGGCTTTAATGTTTGAAAGTAGTGACCAATCTGAAGGGAAAGAAAAAAGAAATCCAACTATTGACTAAGGAATATAAAACAAAATGCCCAATTTATTATTTTTGCCTACCTTTAGTGTAGTTTTTACAAGTAACATGAGGAGATTTCTTTTACTGAGAGTGTAATCAGCTGCATGGAAATAGTGTAGCACAGAGGGAATAAACTAATAAGCCTGAGAGCATTTTGCCGACTTATTTGAAGACGGTGCTTACACTGAAGCAGGCATGAAGTTTTCTGATAGAAACACCCATATGCATGATTTTAGAACCCACTGAATGAGACTAGTGCCCCCTTATCTCAAAGATCCAGCAGCAGTGTGTGTGGTGTTTTTCAGATGCAAACTTTCTTTGGCTGCATCCCTCTTGTTTAAGCTCTGAGAAACACGGAGGATGCTCTACACATGATTGTTTGTTTTACTTATGTGCATTTATAAATAAAAATAATTAAAAGTATGAATACAGTAATAGACTTATGTAATTGCTCCTCATCTGCTCTTGCTGTGTTGCCATTGCAAGAGGATTTGTATTTGTTCTCCTTGTGTTAAAATTCAACATAGGACTAGGCAAACAGCTGAAGTGACTCAGGCTAGAGATCCATCTAGGCTAGTAGCTGTCTTAAGCAGTAACAGTGTGGGGATGCATGAAAAAGCTTTAGTGAAAGAAAATCATAGCCCGACTACACTGTAAAATCTTTATGCTAGGTACCATCCTGTCACAATAGAGCGAATTCTGTGGGAGCTTGGGTAGCTGAGGTGCAGCCTGGGTCTTTTTCGGTGATGCATGCGAAGTTAAACAACTCTGCTGCAAATAGAGCTGCTGTGGAGCTTCCACAAAAACTCCTCATTCTGACTTCTGTTTTCTTATCTCGTATGTGGTGTTACAAACATAGACAGGGGGGATTTCTGTAGTGCCTGATATAATTGTACAGATGCTACTCCACTGTTGTTCACATTTTTGTCAGCAAACCTCGTGTCACAGTTTAGCTTAAAATTTTACCAGTTACTTTTTACTTCAGACTAACAGCGAGGCTTGATGCTATTCCCATTTTCATGATTTTCCAACAATTTAATGCTATTATTTCTATGTATCATTTGTATCAGTTAGAAGAACCTGCAAAATCAGCCATGTAAAATTTAGTTTACTGGACGGTTGAAAAGTTAACTCACTCCTTAACTGCTGCATGTGTTATTTTGTCTTATAGCTGTGGTGGTTCTGGCCTTTGTAATTTGCTGGTTGCCTTTCCACATTGGCAGGATCATATTTATAAACACCCGGGACATAAGGACGATGCTGTTCTCCCAGTACTTTAATATATTCGCCCTGCAGCTTTTCTACCTGAGCGCATCCATCAACCCTGTGCTCTACAACCTCGTCTCGAAGAAGTACAGGGCAGCAGCCTGCAAGCTGCTGCTGCCACGCCGAGCTGCAGAAAGGGCTTTCACGGTGACAAAAGATGCTGGGGGCTACACAGAGACCAGCGCCAGCACAAGGAACGAGTACACCACCAGCTTCTGAGACTGCACCCCGCACTCCTCCAGGCATCCTTCCCTAAGGAAGGGAACTTCCTTCTCATGGCAGAGTCCCAAAAGGATGGACATTTGTTAGGGAATGTGGTATTTCAGACCAGTCTGTGTTTTGGGATACCTGCATTTTTGGTAACAGAGCAAGCAGGCACCGTGAAGTAAGGAGAATGATGTGCAACTTGTGAAACATGAGAAGTCAATAGGAAAAGCTGGAGTAAATTGCCAGTAAAACCACGGGTTTACTTTATTACATATTGTTCATTGCACGTGTTCTGTGCCATTTCTAGTATTTTCTGAAAATAGTAACACCAAGATCTGCAAAGGAGCACTTCTTGGGAGCTGTAATGGGTAAAACTCCAGACAGCCTTCGCCATTTTAAAGCACTTTCCTTATAAACAAGATTTTACAAAACACAGTCTCACAAGGAGATGGATGCAAAAAAAATCACCCACCAACCTGAATGGCCCTTGAAAAAGAGGTGTGTGCTTTTAGTACCTGATCTTATAATCATGAAGGGGACTTTTCTGGGCAGTTTCACTAAATTCCCTTAGGAAAGCTTCTGCTGCACACAACAGTCTCTGGGCTTAGTCCTTTTGGCCTGACCCACAGGATCAAATAAGGTCTTTTATTTATATGTTAGCAACCAATCCTCTGTTGTAGAACTTGAGATAACCCAGATCACTTCCTTAGGATAGATGAGCAGTGTTTGGTAAATGGTAGTGGTGTGTCTTCACTGCATCACATTGTGCATTGTGTGTGCAAATAATAAACCAAGTTAATTCAGCTTATCACAAACAAGACCCATCACTGAATGTGCTGGACTATGTCTAGGACTTCATGCTGCATAACACTGCACTGCAAGTCAAAACCAAATTCATTAATCCTGCTCTGAAAGATTTTAATTGGAAACTTCAACTGTACAATTTAGGAAGGAGGCTGGTTGTGAGGAAAAGCTAGAAGCAGCTGTGCAGTGTTTTCTCTGGAGGATCATTGGCTCTGTGCATTTTACATATTACTTTATTGGCTCTAGTGGTGTAAATCTGGACCAAAATGGATGATGTGTGTCTGTGGTTACAGGAGCATCACTGATGGTATGTCCATGCTTGCCATTGGTTCTCTGTTAACTTCTCCTCCTTTCAGGCAGTTGTAGAGAGTGATACTGTCCCCTCTGAGCCCCCTTTTATATAGGCTGAACACCTCCATGTCCCTCAGCCACTCCTGAGTTGTGCTGCAGACCCTTCACCAGCTCCACTGCCCTTCTTTGGACACACTCCAGCACCTCAATGTCCTTCTTGAAGTGAATGGCCCAGAACCAAAGACTGGGATTTGAGATGCAGCTTCACCAGTGCTGAGCACAGGGGCACAATCCCTGCCCTGGCCACATTGCTGTTGATACAGGCCAGGATGCCACTGGCCTTCTTGGCCACCTGGGCACACTGCCTCATGTCCAGCTGTGTCAACCAGCACCCCCAGGTCATTTTCTGCAGGGCCATTTTGCAGCCTGTAGTGCTGCCTGGGGCTGTTGTGGCCCAAGTGCAGGACCCAGCATCTGGCCTTATCGAGCCTCATACAACTGTCCTCAGCCCATAATCCAGCCTGCCCAGATCAATTCAACAGCTAGCTCAGAGATCTCAGAGCAGCAGAGTTGAACCCAAGTCCTCTCCAAGTTTTGAAAATATGACCAGTTCTCCATTAAAGAATCTGTAACTCTGAGTCACTGAATAAAATCTAAAAAATTCTAAAGACAGAAAAAAAATCTTTTATCTCACTGCATACACAAAGTTTTCTTTTTCTGTCAGCTTCATATTGGTGGAAAGCAGTTGTCTGCAAGGCCTGGGTTAGGTTGCATTTGCAGGAGGGTGTCATTAGGATGTTTAGTTATCATAAAAGAACAGCTGTTACTTTTGGGGAGCTCGGATAAGTTGTTATGAACAGTAATCTTTGTAAATTTATTAAGACCAAGGAGGGAAAAAAAGCTTTATCACTTTGATATGTGACTTTGCAGCTGCTTCTGCATGCCTGCAGTCTCCTGATAATGGCTTTTCCTTTATCAATTTCTGCTAAGTTGCACTGAAAGTGAAACACTTGCTCATCAGAAATTTCCCCAAAAGCAATTGCATAGGTACCAAAAGCACAAGGTGAGTGGAGGAAGGAGGGAAATGCCCTGGTGGGATGCTGCTCTGAACCCCCTTACCAAGGTGCACTCCCTGCCACAGGCAGCCTTGTCCCTGCTCTGCTCTGTGTCTGCAGGGTGTCCAAGGTGGGTCCCTCTCCCCTGGGACTCCAGTTCACTGCTCCCAGGCTGCTCATGGAGTGACTGTTCCTGCAGGGAGCTCCAGGCTTAGGCTGCTCCTGCCCAGCCTCAGACACTGCAGCTGCAGGCTTCTGCTCCCCCTGGCAGACTCCATGGAAATGGCCTGTTTTTCTGGGAAAGTAATTTGTATCCCTGTTTAAAGGTATCCCCCTTGCATGCTTAGTAGAGTAACACAGGCAACAAAATCCCACCTGTGAGATTGCAGTGCCTTCTTGTTAATGCTCTCTCCCCACCAGAACAAAGGCTTAGGAAATAGATTAATTTTGGGGTGTTTACTCAGGATTAACCAGGCCTGGCACTGCTGCCTCTGGCATTCAGTACTGGATTGTGTAAGCAGGGATGTTGTAAATAAAATAGCACTTCCCAGGAACTCTGAGTCCAGATGCAGGCAGGCTATCTGTAAGTATTTCAGAAGCAGTTTCCATACCACAAAGACTAAAAAATACAAGAAAAAAATGGACTAGAAAGAAAGAGAAAGGGACAGGGGTGTAAAAGAAAAGCACAGAGACCAAGTGATAAAAAGGGAAGCATGGTGAGATTGTCTCTTTTTTAAAGCACAGATATAGTTATGTTGAAAATCACAGGGAAGAAAAGGAAGGAAGAGAAGGGAAGGAAGGGAAGAGAAGGGAAGAGAAGGGAAGGAAGGGAAGAGAAGGGAAGGAAGGGAAGGAAGGGAAGGAAGGGAAGGAAGGGAAGGAAGGGAGGAAGGGAGGAAGGGAAGAAGGAAGGGAGGAAGGGAGGAAGGGAGGAAGGGAGGAAGGGAGGAAGGGAGGAAGGGAGGAAGGGAGGAAGGAAGGAAGGGAGGAAGGGAGGAAGGGAGGAAGGGAGGAAGGGAGGAAGGGAGGAAGGGAGGAAAGGAAGGAAGGAAGGAGGAAGGAAGGAGAGGAAGGAAAGGAAGGAAGGAAAGGAAGGAAGGAAGGAAGGAAGGAAGAAGGAAGGAAGGAAGGACGGAAGGAAGGAAGGAAGGAAGAAGGAAGGAAGGAAGGAAGGAAGGAAGGAAAAGGAAGAGAGGAAGGAATGGAAAAGGAAGGAAGGAAGGAAGGAAGGAAGGAAGGAAGGAAGGAAGGAAGGAAGGAAGGAAGGAAGGAAGGAAGGAAGGAAGGAAGGAAGGAAGGAAGGAAGGAAGGAAGGAAGGAAGGAAGGAAGGAAGGGCTATTTTAGAGAGGCTTGGTGCACTTGGGTGAACAAAGAGCTCTCATGTTCAAAGCTGCTCTTGTACTTGCTGGAGTGATGCTGTCTCCAAGGGCCATGTGCAGCTGGCCTGGCAAACAGAGAGGTGCAGGGACATGTTTCCTCTCCACAGTCATTCCCTTAAAATTCCATTTGTCTCTGTGCTGCATCACTCCCACAGGAAATACAAAGCCTAAGGCCATGTCAGCAATCAAACAAAGGGATTATACAAAGTAAGTGGAAAAACAAAGACGTATCAAATGGCCCAAATTGTTCTGAATTAGCTAAACCAACAAACATGGTCTTGGCCTTGGTTCAGTTGAGTCTGATGGGAAAAAGCCCCAGCATCCCTGGGGTGCCACTCCCTATTTGATTTAGGAGCAGGCTTAACATTGTCAAAATAGGCCAAATCTATGATAAAATTAGTATCCAGAAGTATATTTCACAGCTTTAGGGAACTATTTATAAATTGGTTTACTGTTGCTATATACTCCTGGTCACCTGTGATGCTGCACTTGAGCTTTGGTGGGAACTTTCTGGAGCTCAGAAGAAAATTGAGGGAAAACAAGTGGGGAAAAGATTTCCATTTGAGTAGCTGGGGGGCAGACACAAAATTTGACCATTGTGTACTTGGTACCAGTAGATGTTGAAAGATTTTCCCATCAGGTAAAACACAGAATTTTCCACAGGCTCAAGTCCAGTTGTTGCATCGTTGTTTACTACTGAGGCAGACTTGGTGTTTCTCATGACAAGGCAGACGAGGGCTTGCAACATCTGGGTGAATATTAAGGGACCAAAGATCTCTGGTGCTTGCCCAGATGTCACTGATGGAGCCTCAAACTGAGCCTCAAAACCCTGGAAAGCAAAAGCAATGCTGTCTTCAGTGACCCCACTGTAGGACCCCTCTGGTGACCCAAAATATTAAGGCTGATGTCATCCAGTGCTTCCACGGGCCACACAAATCTCCAAGCATGCCACCAAGTCCTGAGGTTTCCAGAGCATTTAAGAAAACCAGCATTTAAGAAAATGGTAGTCCAGGTTTGGAAGTACCTAACAGAGAGGATGTTGGAATGTCCTCCTGCAGCAGCAGTAAGCAGCAACACTGCTTTGTTTTTGCTGGGGTTGCATGTGTCCAAGAGCTGATGTCCTGTCACCCTAGGTCCTATACATCATCTCAGTCTTCTTTCCAGAGGCTGGGAGCTTCCAGGCCCCCTGGCAGAAGAACTCCAAGGGTATATACCCAGAATGGGGGTGGCATGTGCCCTGGGAGAGGACAGTGGGGCTGACAGCTCTCTCCTGCCTTTCACTTGCCTCATCTTCCCCTCAGATCACCCCATTTGCATGCCACCCCTTTTCCTTCTATCTCCACTTTTGGACTTGGTCTTCTTTTTCCCACTGTGGAGCACAGATAATGCTGTCTGCTTTCCCTCCTTTTCCCTTTCCTTCTCCTAGCCAGAAATCACCAGATGGATTCATTTATTTCTCTTTCAGAAGTTGTTTGTGACAAATATCTCTGCCACAGGGCTCATCCAGGCTGCCAGGGATTGGTGGGGAGCCAGATGCTTCGACCACAGCCTGTCCCCATCAGCTATGAGCCTGTATGAGCTCATGTTAAAGTTGTTTAAAGTTTTAACAGTGTCTCTGCGTGAGCTGGTTTTAAAAAAAGATTAACCCTTAAGAAGGGCTGGGTCCATTTTTTTTCAAGATATGAAGGCCAAGTAAAGCTCTTGGACAGATTCCATTGCTCCCCATAGCCCCTCATGGGCACTGTCCTAGGGCCCACAGACAAAAAGGCAGGGCAGGAGAAGAAATTCAGAGTGTTTTCCCTCAACCCCAGCATGACCTCTGCATGGAGCCAGGGATGTATCCACAAGGTCTCCTTCAGTGTGGGCTGAAGTCAGACCTAAACCTCAGACTCCATCAAATACCACTGTCCTTAGCAAAGAGCCCAAATTCAGCACAGAGAAACAGCCTGAGATGCATCATCTGAAAATCACTAAAACCAGTATGAAGTGACAGAAATGCATGCCAGATGGGAGGATGTGTTTACCTGGAATGGAAGAACCACCACCATGTATTGGTGCAACACGAGGCACTCAAATCCCTGTGGAGGCTGATGCAGTTGCTGTATCAGAGGTGACAGCTACCCTGGCCAGAGTAAGAGAGAAAAGACAGCAAAAGGATGAAAGTAATAATTTTTCCCTTCCAAAACTTATTTAACATCATCTCGTGTGACAAGGAGCAGCATTTCACCAGAGCAAAAGCAAGTCAGCTCTGTGTCAGTGCTCTCAGAGACTCAGCTATGATGATGATCACAGAGCTCATGACAGTTCCATAAGACTTTTGTATCAGGAGTATCCAAGCACAGCAGGACTCTGCAAGTGGGTTCAATTACTATTTGGGCCATTCACTTAAGGATTAGACTGGAGAATCCTTGTGGGTGCCTTCCAACTTAGAATACTTTATGTCATTCTGTGTGATGTTTCTGCACTCTGAAGCTCTGCAGAGGTTGCAAAACAATGTCATCAAAGCTTGAAAGCAATAAAAATGACCTGGTGTCTGCTATAAATCAAGGGTACCAGCATTGCCCAGGTTGCAGCTAAACTGATTATAAAGGGAAGCACATGCCCAACGAATGTGTGGCTCCAGTGCAGCAATTTTCCCCATCTTAACAAGGAAATCAGTTCCCTAATTTGAATATAGGTCTGCTTTTTGTCTGTAGTGCCAAATACACCCCAAAGACAAGTTGTGTTTTGAACCTGTGGAAGCACAAGCTGTCCACAGCCACAGAAGAAGAAGAATGTGGAGAGAGGCTGTTTCCCCCTCTCCTGCAGCAGCTGAGCACAGCATAGGGAACATTCTCTTATTCCAGGGTTTCAATTCTGCCAAGTCAGGCAGCATTCCCAGCCTGGACTTTATTTGAGGCTTGTAGGCATTGCCTCTTTACAGACTTCAAGAGACTTGAAGAGTCTGCTGGACTGACCTGGATAAGCCGTATCTTGCCAGGGAATCATCTCATCCACTTGTCCACAGCATTCTGCTCTTCCAGAGCAAGCTGTAAGCTAAGGCAGCTGAGAAGAAGCTGCTCCCACAGAGTGGCAGGACAATTTTCCTGCCTCTGGGAAATTACCATGAAGATGCAGAAGGGACAGACACAGAACACAGAAATGTCTTCTACTTTCCATGCTGCCTGTTGTGAAGGGAGATCTCTACTTCAGAGCCTGGGGACAGGAAAGAAGCAGGGAAGTATAGACATGGCTGAAAATAGCCCTGGCAGAGACAAGCCAGAGACAAGCAAAGGAAAACATGGAAAAGCAGTAGGAATTGGTCCCATGGAATAGAACTCCCCTATCACACAGATGGGATCCACCCAGATCCATTTCTTCCCCATATATTCTTCCCGCCTTACGTATTTTCCCTTCACTAAGTGATTTATTTTCCCTTCACTAACTGATTTAGTCTTCAGAGTCCATTTTACAGCTGTTGGTGAGAAACAATAGCTTCTCACTTTCCTTTGGTTTCCTTTTTCTCAGACACCTCTTGTTTTGTGGAGTGTGTGTGAGGATCAATATGCCTCTGTGGAAATGTCAAATGTATTGCATTTTAGTCTGGGCTCTAGGAATACTGCCTTTATTTCTAAATACAGAAACAAAATTGATTTCTTGCCTCTTTGTCACTAAAATATGGGACAAGGCTGTCAAAGAAAACACATGCCAGTAAGAAAAAATTGACAGGTAATTTCTGTTACATAAAAGAAGAAATATCCAAATTAGATCATTTGATAGCAGACATCACTGCATTACAACTGATAGTCATCAAAAAAGACAGCCTTAGAAGAAACTGCCTCTGTGGGCTTGCAGACTGGAAGAGCAGACAGGTGCTGGTTTTGTGCTGGGCAGTCTTTGGGATATTTACACAACAGAGCCTTTAAAACCGAGCTTTATTGCAGAAGTGACAGGCAGCAAAATCCCACACCTGTGCTCAGGGAAGCTGGACCTAATGAGTTTGGGTCACAGACCTACAGGGCAGGTGTGGAGTGACCAGGACCCCACACTCATGCTGATGCCAGTGGAGCAAACTCAAAGTGGTCACTGAGCTACAAAGGACCCTGATAGTGCTTGGTGCCATTTGGGAGGAGCCCTAGTGCAGCCAAAGGATGTTCACTGACCACCCCACTAAACACCTCTGCTGTGCCCCAGTGGCTGCTGTTTACCAGAAGGTGTAAGCAGGAGAGGGTTTTAGTCCAAATATCTGTAGGTAACTGCAGAAGCAATCCCAGGCTGGCTGCACAGACCTGGCCCTGCTTGGAGGAAGGAACAAAGAGGCATCACTGGCTGCTTTCAGTGACCAGTGAGGAAAAAGCTGCTCACAAAACAATTATCAGTGGTGCCATGCACCACCAACATGGCAGGACACTGAACTCCCCCTCACAAAGCAGGAATAGGGCCTACATCTTCTACAGCAGGAGACGGGCAGAGAATTTGCAAAAACATTTTTTCTGCCTCCAAGACATAGAGTGGACAGATGCTGCCTTCACTGTTGTCAAACTGACTTTTACATGATTCCTAATCTTGCTGTTTTTCAAAGCAGTTAAAAAGGCAGCGAGAGCTAAAGACAGAGGCTCTTGGAGGGGCTCCTGCTCAGGGCAGGTTTCCCTGCTCAGCATCACAGTCCTCACAAATCACACTCCTGCCACCACACACTCCAACTGTTTCCATTTTCACTGCATGTACTTCAGCACGCTGCTTTATAAAGCAAGCACATCTGTTCCAAGGTCATTTATACAAGGGGTGTTAAGAGATAAAAAGAGCACCTCGTTGTACTTGCTTGGTACTAACAAATATCAGATATTTCCTACATGAACTGATGGGCCTAGCTGTTACAGATGCTTAACAGATAAAACTTTCTAAGAGGAGAGGGTTTGTTTTTAAATCCAGAAGGCAAGACAAAGGTCAAAGTAGAACTTCTAGAGATTAATAAAGATCCAAACCCCCAGGAACAAGCACTGTACTTCTTCTTACTAGTCTTTAAACACATTAAAAGCTTCACAGTTTATCATTATACTCCAACTACAATTTTGAGGTAGGTGTGAAGCCATCTGCCTTAAGAGAGATTATGATAGTGCAGGAAACCTGGATCCAGGATCTCAAAGACACAGAAAAATACTGCAAAGCAGGTAACTGCAATGCAAGAATAAGTTTTCTCAGCAAATCAACTCAAAAGAGATGGTGATGGGGAATGAGATTTTCAGTCCACTGATACCATGAAGATGAAGGTATAAAAATGTACTAACAGCAGTACAAGAAGCACCATAAAAGCCCAGCAAAACACCACAGTAAATTGTGAGCATTGTTGCTATACCTAATGGCTATTAAATTATTGCAAAGAATAAAAATCCTGAAAGTCAAGATGACCACACAGCTTCATAGCTGTGTGTCAGAAGGTACCTGCACAAATGGAAACATACCAGAAGTAGGAACACAGAAAGGCAGAGAGAGCTTTTGCTTTCTCCCATCTGCCAGATCAAAACACAACATAACAGCAATGAGAGCTTTCTGGGACACCTCAAATGCAACATATAAACAAACAGGTCTGCTAAGTAAAGAAAAAAAGGGGTGAGGGGAAAGGGGTGTTAAGCAATCAATCACTTGAATGAATTTGGTTTATAAGATACAGATGCAGGAACAAACTGCAGCTGTTGAGAGAAGCAGTAGGTTTTTTCAGCAGGTCTCTTTCTAGGAGGAAAGGCCCATCCAGAAATTCTTGCCAATCTGTAAATTATGAAAATTGAAGCTCAGAGGGCAACACGCTGCTTAACTGTAAAGACTGAATTGCCCTGAATTGTACATAAAAGAACAGCAAGACTAGGAACCACTTTTCCTCATTACTACTATCCTCTTCTCCACTGTAATCTTGCCAAAAGAAGCCCACTTAGTCCCTGGGCAGGAATGATTTCTGCAGTAGGGCTGGTGCCATTTTCCTTTCAACAAATTTTAGAGAATGACATGATTTCTCTTGGTTCTGGAGTGAATGATTACCCTCTTCATGTTCCACAGAGATGCTGTTGTCTGCTGCCCTCTAGCTTTTACCTACAGCTTTTGGTGGAAGGCAAACAGAGGCAGCAAATCCTTTAGTCCCATCCAATCAGTGGGAGCTTTCAAATTCAAGATCATAATTAGATTAAAAGCCTTTGTAGGATGGGACATTATCTATCTATCTATCTATCTATCTATCTATCTATCTATCTATCTATCTATCTATCTATCTATCTATCTATCTATCTGTCTGTCTGTCTGTCTGTCTGTCTGTCTGTCTGTCTATCTATCTATCTATCTATCTATCTATCTATCTATCTATCTATCTATCATGCTGCCTCCCCTCTAATGAAGACAACTCCAGCACAAAGAGGTGACTCCAAGTTACACAGCAGAGAGACTTCTTGCAACTCTTGGTTTGGTTTTGGGATGCTGGGAGAAAAACATACTGAAAGGTGTTATCTTTTTGCTTGGTGCAGTGTATTTTAACACAGAATTCAGTAATGGTCCAGTCACATTTGAGAGATTGGTAAGAGAAAATGCACAAATCATTTTTGTAGTCTTTCATAAAGAGGATGTCTAGAAGGGACTTTTCCCAAACAGAAGAAAAATTCATCTGAGATAATCATGCAATGCATGCATAGCAAATAAATTAATTTAAGGCCATACAGGAAACAAAAGGATCCTTCAAAAGAAACCATTTATAACCTAATTCATGCTCTTATCTAGTTTTCAGGTTTCAATTGACTTGATTTGAGACTCAAAAAAATCTGTACTGCTTTAGATCACATCCTCAGGAGTTCTTTTACTAATTTTTAGTTCTTCTAGTCCTTAGTCTTTTTAGTCTAGATGGTCTAGGACTTCTGAAAGTTTTCAAGATGTGATTTTTTTTGTCACTGACTGAATAAATATTTGGTGTTTTATACATGACAGCAGTTTATGGATGTATCTCCAAAAATCTATCCACAGAGAAGTTTTTCCATACCCTGATATTTAGAAAAAATGACAGGGATATTAAAGACTCCACCCAGAGGCTCTGGTCAAAAAGCCCAGAGGTCACAAGCAGTATAGTTTATACACACCATGATAATCAACAGAGCTTATTAATGAAGGTGAAAGATGAATAATCTGTCAGAGCACAAGCCCAAATTCCCTCGTCACACCAGAAAGCAGAGCACAGCAGCAGAGCTCTGCTCTTTGCTCCACCTGCACCATTAGCAGCTGAGCCGCCTGGTGCAGAAAACCCTTCTGGGATCCCATTCGAGCAAGAGTTGGACTTGATGATCCTGGTGGATCCCTTCCAACCCAGAGTATTCTGAGAGTCTTCTTCTGTGATTTTATTAGAGAGTGACCAAAAGAGAGCTACGAGTGTGAAGGGCCGTAAGGGGAAGCTGTATGAGAAGCAGCTGAGGTCCCTCGGTCTGTTCAGCCTGAGGAGACTGAGGGGAGCCCTCACTGCAGCTACAGCTTCATTGCGAGGGGAGAGGAGGGACAGCACAGATCTCTGCCCTGTGGTGACAGTGACAGCACCCAGGGAATGGTTGGTCAGGGGAGGCTTGGGTTGGACATCAGGAAGAGTTCCTTCCCGAGAGAGTGACAGAGCTCAAGAAGCATCCGGACAGTGCTCTCGGGCTCATGGTGTGACTCTTGGGGGTGGTCCCGTGCAGGGCCAGGAGCTGATCCCTGTGGGTCGCTTCCACGGCAGCTCACCCCGTGACCCGTATCCCCGCTCACTTCCCGCTGCGGGGCGCGGCTCGCGCCCGGAGCCACCGCCCGCCCCGCCCCGCCCAGCCCCGCCCCGCGGGCCGTTCGCGCTCCCCATTGGCCGAGGCTCCCGCCCGTCACGGCCGCGGCCGCGCGCCCGGCCCCGCCCCGGGGCGGCCATGGGGGCGGTGCCGCCCGGGGGGCGGCGCGGGGCCGGCGGCGGGGGGCTCCGGGCACCGGCACCCATGCACGGCGCGGAGGAGGCAGCGGCGGCGCCGCGCGTGACAGCGGCGAGCACGCAGACCGACAGCATGGCCGGTGAGCCGGGCTGCGGGGTGGGAGCGGGGGCGGCCGGGGCCTGCCCCGCCGTGCGGGAGCCGCGGCGCTGGCGGCGGGCCGGGCCGGGCCGGGCCGGGCCGGGCCGGGCGGGTGTGAGGGGGTGTGCCCGGACCGGCCCCTCGCGGGTCTCGCCTCGCCCTCCGGGGACTTGCAGGGGCCGCCCGCTCTGTCCTCTCCTCAGGGACTCCTTCCGTCTGTTCCGGGGCTGTTCAGACAGCCCGCGCCTTCCCCCTCCGCCGGTGATGCTTCAGAGAGTGCTCCTGCCCCTCACAGACAGTGCAATAAACTCTACATGTACATACATGCATCTGCGTATGTGTGTATATACATATGTGTGCGTATATGTAAGTGTGTGTATATATAAAGTATTTATATACTTATATGTACCTATACTTTCATACATAACCATATATAAAAACATATTTAGCATATCTCTAGTATATATAGATACTTTATATGTATGCACGCTTTACAGTATATAGTGTGTATGTGTGCATATATGCTGTATACACAGTATGCATATATATGTAAAGTATATGCATTCTTCTGTGTATAGTATTTTTAAGCATATATCTATACATCAAATAAAGTAAATAAATATATATATCTCCTCTGTCCTCCCCCGCCCCTGCTTGGCAGCGCCCTTCCCCATGAGGTCCTTTGATAACATAACCTTGTATTTTGCTCCACCCTCCCACCCTCTTATTGCGATTTTTTTCTCCAGCCCTATACCAGGTACCTTTAATGTGCATACAATGCAATGTGCAGAAAAACGCTCCCTTTCTGGGGGGTGTTCTTACTAACCCCACAGCAGGTCCGTGGTATGGGTTTGGTAGAGGGAAACTTTCTCACAGGGCTGGGGGTGCCCAGGAGAAAGAGATGCTGGCAGATTCCACAGATCCCACTGCTGCTGTCCCAAGGGAGGGGTGTGTACACACAGATGTGATGTGTATATGGTTCTCAGACTGAGCACCATGGCAGGGCAGCCAGGCCTCCTGGGTGGGTATATGAGTTTTGTTTCATCCTGGTTTTATGGAAATCCTACTTCCAAGCAAGCAAAACGGGGTTTAGTTTCCTTTTCCCAGGCAGCAAAGTGATGTCACTGGTAGCTTACTCCTTGATGTCAAGCACTTGTTAGGAGCCTTTCAGGCTCTGGACTAGGAGCTCCTGTGTTATAGCCAGGACATAATCCTGGATGTGCGCCATGTCCGGGTAGGCTGTTCCCTGCTCCTGTTTGCTTCCAGGTGCAGCAGTGATTTTGGCACCAGCACCAGCCTTCACAGCACACTGTCCCTGCATGCCTTTGCAAGCATGCCTCGCCTCACTGAAGCAGGATCCATAGCCCAGAGGAATCAAGTCATACCTTTGTGTGAAGTGGGCCTGATGCACCTGGAAGGGCACTGTGGCTTTGCTCTCCATAGCAGAGAGCCTGATTCCTTTACCCCCCAGTCTTCTGTAGCTGCTTCCAATTCTGTAAGATGTCTTCTGCCTTCTTTCCGGTCAGCCTTCTCTTCGCTCTGTTGAACTTAAGGGAGTGTTTAACTACCTGAGTGAAGATACAAACATCTTGATAACTATATGATAACTGTAACTAAAGGTCTTTCCTTCTTCATAATATTTTCCTGCTTCTCATTATAAATTCATGCTAGGATGTTATTCATTTTGTTTCCCATGTGTTTGACAGGTCACATTCAGGTTAGGTGCAAGAAAGGAAAGAGCAATTAAAACTTTTTTGTGGTGTATGCAGTTTTAAGTCTGCTTAAAAGACCAAATTGTTGTCCATTTTAGAAAACAAAGGGGTGTGTGTGTGTGTGTGCATTGGCATAAATTGCACTGTTTGTTTTAACTTACAACTTGGGAACTGTATATGTGTGCTGTGACACGAGTAAACTGTAATGAGAATGAACTCAAGTGCCCATTTAACAAAACAGATCCTGCTTCTTTAGATGTGGCTTGTAGACTTACTTTTACAGTTTGCTTTTAGGACAAATAACAGCAAATCTTAGTGTATGCTGCTTGTCATGTACATTTTTGGCACATGTATCTGACTGTGCTAACCAGGTGCCCCTTGCTGTGCCTGTGCCAAGTGGGGTAACAGAGCTGGGCAGCTTAATTAAGAGCAGTGAACAATGTGGCATTGGATAATGCTGCTGAGAGGCCTATATTTGTTTTCCCAAACCACACTAACATATGAAAAAAGGTGCTAAAATAACATCTGAAAACAGTGTTTCGGTCATGGATTGCATATGTTTATCTGTTGTCCTAATTGTTTGGGTTCACAGACATGCTATTAAACTAACCCTGTCCCCCAGCCAGGTAATCTTAATATCTGATTATATCTCTTCCAAGCTGCTGGAACTACTTAAAGAATGTTTTTCTCTATGCTGTTCCATTCTTGCCACTGCCATTTCCTCCTTTGCAAAAACCATAACATTGTGGGAAAAGATAGAAACAGAA
Organism: Erithacus rubecula; assembly: GCF_903797595.1. Taxonomy (NCBI): domain Eukaryota; kingdom Metazoa; phylum Chordata; class Aves; order Passeriformes; family Muscicapidae; genus Erithacus; species Erithacus rubecula. The sequence continues at coordinate 69,411,659 of NC_136658.1, forward strand.
ATAATATTGTTGTGAGACCTGCAGAGGAATGTGTGTTCATTACAGCTCTCCGTAAGCACCCCTTAAACGAGGACTGGAGATATTTCAAACACTTAATTAACTTCTTGCCAAGTGTGAGGCAAGATAGCTTTACATCTGAACAGTGCAAGCTTTACTGAGCAGCACAGTACTTCCTCTTTTTTCCTGTGGGTCACTCGGTAATGCCGAGTGCTGCCCTCACAGGACAGATTTTGAATAGAAGCACAGCACAAGGTGGTGCTCTGAGAAGGGATTTTTGGATGTTTTGTCAAAGGTGATAGCCCGAGCAAAAGGTTTAAATTCTTATAAAAAACCTAGCCAAAATCTAAGCAGACTGTAAGAATCCAGATGTAGCATCTCCAGAGCTGATGTAACTGGAAGATTTCACAATGGCTTATAATTGGTGTGTGTGCCTGGGTATTTTTGCCCTCTCCTGTGGTGAGCCTGAAGCTGAGTTAGAAGCTGTCTCAGATTTCTGTAAGCATCTGTGAACCATTTGAACACATTAAGTTGTGCAGGATCTGATAATCTGATCTGTGATTTTTGCTCTACACCTCTGAGTCAAACTAACTCACCGAATTTTGGTGAAAGTTTCACCGGCTCCTCTTGTTGCACAGATCTGATCTCTGCATCTAGAACATGAGCATCCTGAGTTGGCAGTGACTGCCCTGAAAAGGATAGTGTGGATGTAGCTGCTGAAAGAGCAGAGGGATTGATAAACCAGCTTTTGTAGCAGCTATGGTGTAGAAGACTTGAAAAATAATGTTCAGCAATATGGAGTTTCTTTATAAAGATTCTCTAATAAATATTTCTCTTTTTTTCTTCTGAACAGGTCAAGTGCCAAGACTTTCCAAGGTCAATCTTTTTACTTTATTAAGTCTCTGGATGGAGCTCTTTCCCTCATCTGAGCAGCAGAAAAAATCCCAGGTAAAATGTCTGTGCTTATTGTTGATTGGTCTTTCTGAAGAGCTCATTCAGTGAATTTAACCCACCTGCTCTTTGGATGATACATAGTCCAGATGAAAAAAAACTAAATCAACCAAATGTAATAAACTTTTTTCAAATATTTCTTAGAAGTAGAAAAAATCCAGTGGTGGGATAAAAATAGCAAAATGGCTAACACTATGCTATTTCTGAAAAACTTTGAAAGGCAAGATATATACCCCAATAAGTGAAGCAAGCACTAAAATATAACAGGTGTTTTAAAGAGCACAACAAAGGAGATGTGGTGTGTACCCTGTGTGTAAAGTCAGTACTGTTGTTGGTGTAGAGAAGCTCTTGGAGTTACAATGATCATGACTGTAGATCAGTTTTTTTATACAGTGGAGGTGTACACAAGTACTTGAAATGTTTGATGATCAAGAACTTGTAGGAAACTACTTTAGTGACAAGGAAAAGAAACTGCCCTTGTGAGTGGGTCTTCTTAATAGTAGCCAGTTACTCCTCAAAGTCAAGAGGCATTTTCAAACTCACCTGGAACAGGTTTCCTTTTGTGATCAGAGTTGTTACTGGGCTCTAGGAAAATAACCTGAGTGACAATTAGGCCTCATTTTCAGGGCTGGGTATGTGCCAAGGTAGATCCAAAAGAGCAATAGATGAGCAGCACCTACAGCCTTCAAAAGTTGTTTGAAATTTAGCAATTCAGTTAGAAATGGCACTTGGCTTGTATGTAGGGCTTTAGTAAAGTCTCATTTCTGTAACCACAAAGCAGTTGAATAATTTACAGATCTAAGGCAACAGGGTTCAGTAGCAGCTGGAGAACTGAGATCTGTTTCACCAGCTTCATCAAACTAGCTTGTATCCAGTTTTCTCACAATACATGGGAATCCACATGTAATAGCTCTCATCTGTGGTATGCAGACCTCTTCCATGGAGGATTCTTTAGAACCAGGATTTCTTACATAAATGAAGAGGCAGAAATAAAGCTAGGGAAGCTATTGGCTCCCAGGATGGTCAAGTTTAAGAAAGAAATTAAATTTATGAGCATTTCCAGATGCTGGCTGATTCAAAGATTACAGCTATAATTAACAGAATTTTCTATGCTGCTTCTGGATTTTATTGTAGGCAAAGCAGTGACCAGAAAAAATCAAGAATTTGTGGCAAGTTCCTCTTTGTAGCTTGACAGAGACATGGCACCCTGATACTAACAGGCACATGTGAAAACAAAACAACAACAAAAAGCTTAGGAAAGTGCAGATTGTTTACTGATTAATTTGTACTGAAAAAGCTCTCTGCTCTGCTGTTGGTTAGCTACTGTTATGCAAAAAAGAGCTGTAACATCTTTATAGACTCAGTGTTGAAAAAAGTAAAATAATAATAATGCCTTTTTTTGTAGGTGAAGAAGAGTGGCCTAGTTGTGGTGAAAAATATGAAGATTATTGGTCTTCATTGCTCCAGTACAGACTTGCATGCTGGCCAGATTGCACTTATTAAACATGGATCAAGACTTAAAAACTGTGATCTTTATTTTTCCAGAAAACCATGTTCAACTTGTTTAAAAATGATTGTAAATGGTAAGCAATGACTGTAGTAGAGTAGGAATAAATGCTAGGCTTGTGATTGAAAACAGAAATCCTGTTTCTCTTTGGGCTGTCCCAGTTGTGAATGCTAATCCATGATTTGTGTAGCATGCACTGATGTTTTCCATAAGGGTGAATGTACATTTCCTGGAGCTGATGGTCAAGAAAGTGGGGTTTGCTGCCAAGAGAAACATTATTTCTCTGTAATGTGCAACCATTATTACTGGTGGTGCCTGTCTCTCGACTGGGATGCACTGCTGAGGTTCTGACAGTCCTTTTGCACTCTGCCAGAGCAGCCCTAAGCCTGATGACTAGCCTAGATGGATGTATTTTTCCTTGTTTTCCCATTGCTTGTCACTGACACCAGGCAAGAGTGGGTTTTTATATAGAAATGACAGGGAGTACTTAAGGGTTTCCTTTTCCCACGAGAAATGAAGATAAACAAGATCATTCACTTCCAGAAATGTGATTTGCTGGTGCAGCCCTTCTGTAAATATTGATTTTTTAATCTCAGCAGCAATGTCTATCAGTGCTAACTTCTTTTTGTGTGTTGCCAGTTTATCTGTTGGATTTAAGATGAAAAATTAGGCAGTCACAAAGATCTGAGAACTTGGGTAGCTCAAATTTTTATCTGTAGTCTGATTATCAAGTTGGATAACCCTTGATATTTGTATCCACTGTCATTTTTGTTGTCTAGACCCCCATTAGGCAGGACTTGGGGCCTTAAAGTAAAACCAGGGTTAGGCAATAATATGTTGAATATGAGCTTTATGTTCCACTTCACTTGCACTGTTCCTTCTGCTGCATTATCTTCTCTTCCAGCTGGGGTGAACAGGATTTCTTACTGGCCTGCAGATCCTGAAATCAGCTTGCAGAATGAGGTATCCAATCCAACGAGCACTGAGGATGCAAGGCTGGATGCCAAAGCAGTGGAAAGACTGAAGTCAAACAGTCGTGCTCGTGTGTGTGTGTTGCTTCAGCCTTTGGTGTGCTACATGGTGCAGTTCATTGAAGAAACTTCCACCAAGTTTGATTTTATTCAGAAAATAGCAAAATCACAGCCTGACTGTAACACTGACTTTTATACTGCATGTAGGCAAGAGAGGATAAAAGAGTATGAAAGTTTATTTCTGATTTCAAATGAGGAAACGCACAAGCAAATATTGATGACAATAGGACTGGAGAACCTCTGTGAAAACCCGTACTTCAGCAACCTTAGGCAAAATATGAAAGACCTTGTCTTGGTCTTGGCATCAGTGGCTGCAAGTGTCCCAGTCTTTGGTAGCTTTGGATTTTACAGGAGTGGATGCCAACGAGCAAGCGAAGCAGATGATCAGTGTTTGCCCCAGGACGTGGCAAGGCACTGTATGACACAAGCCAGACTGCTCGCCTATCGGACAGGTGAGTCATTACCAGAGCACAGGAACAGTGGGGTCTCATCAGTAGAGCAGGTTCCTGGTTTCAGTCTTACTCTTCCAAATACTTCCTTGAGCAAGCTGCTCAATTCCACTCCTACACGTGTGAAATGAGTGCAGCAGTAATTGTAAACACTCCACAGGGGCACACAGTGGAAAGCTTTCCATGAGGAAATAAGTACAAGTATTTCATATACAGTGCTGGAAAAACCAGCCCTGCCAATGTGTCCAATGCCCAACTGAAAATAGAACAGGATGACATTTAAATTCTTCAAGCTGCTCTGAGGCTCTTTTTACTGAGGTCTCACAAAATGCTTCTGTTACCAAATGTCAATATTTCAAGCAGATTATGTACACTTCAGAAAAAAACAGTGAAATAATATCCTTCAGTAGGACATTAAGTACAGTTGTATTAAGTCTCCTGGTCGTAATGTTATTAGTGAAAGTGCTTATATGTCTGATGGGAATTCTTTTTGCACAGATGCTGGAGTTTTATTTCCAGGCTTCTGAGGTAGAAAGATAATTAGTGACTCTCTCTTGATAGAGATGACTTCTGTTAGATGCTTTATTCTCTCTGGGTACCAATGCAGGAAAGTGGTAAGTTCTTCCAGAGAACAGAATATGAAAACTCCACAGAGACATTTTTGTACTCTAGATGTGATAGTTGCTTTTTTTTAAACCACTGTAAACAAATAAATAGTACATATACTCAGCTTAAACCAAAACTAATCCCTCAACACACCCATTCAAACCCAACCTATTAAGTCAGGTACCCTCAGCAAATTTTGTCTCCAAAAAATTGCAGAGGTCACATTTTTTTAGATATAATTCAGAAGTTTCATGGAACAAGTTATGAATTCTTTGTACAGCTTCCATTATACAGAACAAGATGGAATGACCAAGCTTGAGTACTCACTCTTGGGTTGGCAAAGTTCAGGTTTGTCTGTAGTATTCAGCCTGGGGTCAGGTCTGGGGTTTGAGCCAACTTTTATTGCACTGTAATGAAATTAAAATAAATAGCAACTCACACTCATATTTAGGTGCTTTACACTACTATATATATTTATACTATATGTATAGGTGGATATAAAGGGAACAAGAACACAAGATGTTTTCTATGCAGGTTTAATCAGTCACATCAGTGACTAATAAATACACAGAATACAGATGAACACAGCTTTGACAAAATACATCTTTGCCAGGAAGAACCCTCTTTCACTGATTGCATGTGGTAGTGATACTAAAGATGATAGAAATGATTCATGGAAATAGTGTGATCTGCAATATTAATCAATGGAATTCAGAAATGTTTTTCTCCTTGATATGCTCTGTTTTAACTGGTCAAGATTCTCATCAGTAGCTACTGGTGAAGATTTTCAAGTGCCATAAAAACCATCCAAGTGACATAATGAAAGTTCTGTACCAGTTTGCCTGTGGTACATAGGAATAGACCCCCAAAATTCCATTGTTAATATTTTGTCTCTGAATTTGTTATGAAATAGAACTAATTTTAATAGGACTTCAGACCACAGACCACATATTCTTAAAGAGTGGCAGAAATTAGGTCATTAAATTAAGTAGTAAACAACAAGATTTCTATTAGTTTGCTGTCTCACATTAGTGAATCTGTCTACACATATTCGTGGCATGCATTTTCTTATCTATGTGTTGGTTGCTTAATTTCATTGGTGAACAAGTGTCCACAGCAAAATCTTAGAATGACTGCCTTGCAGTAATAGCATACCCAGATTTTACAGTAGACTTATGTGATTTCCAAGCTTTTAATCTTTCTGCATTTCTTTCCTCCCATTCACAAAGCAACAATAAGTGTAATTCCTTACTATTACTAGAATATTATATGTTAATGTATAGGTAACTCAGAAGTGCTTTATTTGTTATTTACTCCTAAAATGTTATGTATTTTAGAGGATCATAAAACGGGAGTTGGAGCTATTATTTGGGCAGAGGAAAAATCTGTAAGTATTGAAAAAGTTACTTTTTCTTGCACTCACAATTCATACACTGCCTTTGAACTTTTTATTTTCCTTAAAGTTGATACACTTCTATTTTTCATACACACACAGAGCTTTAGTAACTAAGTTAATGACTAGTTCATTGTTATGCCTTAAGATGAAGAGGAGGTATAAATGATTTTAGTAACTATAATGGTGTCTCTGCCTGCATTTTCAGCGTGGCTGTTCCCCCAGTCTTTGTCAGTTATTCCAGTATCCTGGCTACAAGGTTTTGCCACAGCTGCTACAGGCAGCATGTGCCCTGCATGGCCCTTCTTGGCAGATCTTTTTAAGAGACATCTCAGTGCCATTATTGCCTGACAGTCTCCTGAAGATATGTTGCAGTTGAGAGGCTGTATGGGCTTTAGCACATTCCTTTTTGTATCAAAGTGGTATTTTTGTATTAATATTGTTGCAGTGCTTTTTCCCATCTGAACTGAAAGATTTTGTTCTTTCTGCTTATGCATGTTACCAATCCCAGGAAGCCTCATTCTTCACACAGCTGCAACATACTTTTAATTTGTTTGTAGCACTTCAGTCATGAGCTGCTTATTGCTGTTTTGTTTCTTTTATTTCATTCACCAGTTGCCTCTTATCAGCCCACTGTTCACTGGGTCTGTTAAAAGACAGGCAAAACACCATCTCTGGCACATCAGGGATGAACTCCAGCTCTATTTAATCGTGTACATTGTTAAGACTACATCCTTCAAACTTGTTGTCCCTGCTGTCAGTATTACTTGCCAAAAGGAAAGCCTCAAAAGCCTGGTGCAGGTAACAGGGGTGTTACACTTTACCTATGCAGCTCCCACAGGGCTCAGCAGAAACGCTTCATACAGACACGGAGCAGTTGGCAAGAGCTGAGCTGTCTGATCATGCAAAAGTATACATTGCACAGCACTTTGACTTAGAACTCAGTTAAAATACCTCCAAATTTGATGCTTTGTTTACTGTTGCAGAGAGGCTGTGATGGAACAGGAGCAATGTATTTTGTAGGCTGTGGTTACAATGCCTTTCCTGTTGGATCTGAATATGCTGATTTTCCACACATGGATGATAAGCAAAAAGATCGGGAAATCAGGAAGTTCAGATACATTATCCATGCGGAGCAGAACGCCCTGACATTCAGGTAATGGGTTTATTCTTACCACAGAGAAGAATGAGATGGTTTGGAAACAATTCCATGATAAATGCATGTTGTAGTTTAAGCCCATGGGGAAGGTACACACCAGGCAGCCTCTCGCTCATCCGCCTGCCCCAGTGGAATGGGGAGAAGAATCAAAAGTTAAACTTGTAGGTTGAGACAAGAACAGTTTAATAATTGAAACAAATTTAAATTATTAGTAATAGTAGATCATGATAAAGATAATACCCAAGGTAAAAGCAATTAATGCACAATGCAATTGCTCACCAGCCGCTGATCAATGCCATACCCCATCCCCGAACCCTGATCAATGTCCCTTCTAGGTAACTTCCCCAGTTAATATACTGGGAGTGACACTCTACCATGGAATATCCTTTGGACCAGTTTGGGTCATCCTTCTGCTTCTTGTGCAGCTCCTCACTGCCAGAATATGAATCAAAGCACTTGACTTAGAGTAAGCATTACTTAGCAACAACTAAAACATCAGTCTGTTTTCAACATTATTCTCATACTAAATCCTAAAGACAGCAGTGCCCCAGCTGCTGAGAAGAAATTAACTATATTCCAGCCCAAACTAGGACAACGTGTGATGTCACTGTGATGAACTGTGGCAATCACAGTCTTTTTTATGCCTGTGATATAGAAGTTGGATATGTATGGACACAGTCAGCTCCTGGGGTTTCTTCAGATTTCTAATATGAACTTGCATTTTAAAGGATATTGGCTCCTTCAGTTATCCTTCAGATACAAGCCACTGGCTCTGCTTCTTGTTAGACCATGCTATAACCCAAAATGAGGAAGTGTGGCAGTTGATGAAGCTTCCAACAATAATAGGTGTGGAGACATGGGATGGGTGTTGTTCACAGATAGTGAAACCAAGCCGCATTCCATTGTGTACTTGTGCACTTGATAAAGAATAAGTTGTTTCTGAGAGTAAATAACACTTCTTTGCTCGCTTGTTGAGGTATCAAATTTATCACAATGCAAAACTATCAAGATACAAACTCTGAAATTCTGTTTTCTGACTGCTGTAGGTGCCGAGAAATAAAGCCAGATGAGAGAAGCATGATATTTGTAACAAAATGTCCATGTGATGAATGTGTCCCTTTAATTAAAGGAGCTGGTATCAAGCAGATCTATGCAGGAGATGTTGATGCTGGAAAAAAGAAAGCAGACATATCCTATATGAAGTTTGGTGAACTTGAGGGTGTAAGCAAGTTTACAGTAAGTAAATGTACTGCATTCTGAAAACTGGGGGCAGCATTGATGGGAGAGTAGAATGAGCAGTCTCCTGCAGCCAGCATAGAGTAGCATTGTGCTGTTTAGTCAGGTGAGTGGAACTGAGAACAAACTGTCACAGTTCTGGAGAGCAGTGCTGTGCCATGTGCCAGAGGATGGGGCCAAGCCCCTCTTTTCTCTCTCTACATGGAGGATTTTCCTCTAATTCAGTGTTGTTGGAGGTGGTCTCTTCACATGGTGAAGTTCTCTCCAAGCCTTCCCTGTCATGGCAGCTGCTTTGGGAGGTCACAGTGTGATTTTGTTGGCCCTTCTGGCAGCTCCCGAAAGTGCAGCATTGGGTTTCAAATGTGGCCAGTGCACCTGCAGTCAGGGCACTCTGTGACAAACTGCAGCACTGTCAGTGTGAGCAGCCTCATTCCCCCTTACCAAGGGAGTTATTGGCTGCATGCCTATAGTAGTTATTTGTCCTCAAAGCAAGTGTCTTCAAGAGGGAGTCCTTCATTCCCCACCTCACCCCTAATTGTGCCTCTTCAGTGAAGGCCTGTAGGCTACTTTTGCTGTCTCACTTTGCTCCTTATTCTGTCTTCTAGAAAAGTAAACGTTTTCTTCTTCTCTTACCAGTGGCAACTAAGTCCATTGCACACTAATGCACTTGAATTCCATGACCCTACAGCCAGGGAAAGTAAGTATTTTTTCATTAATTCATTTTATGACTGAAATCAGTGAGATCACATTTTAAACCAACCTGATTCCCTCTGGGATTGTTTAGTCTTAATTAGTCTTGATTTCAGTGAGTTAAATTTTGCTGTGAAAAGTTTTCTGAGGTTTTTTAATAGATGATCTAATGGTAATAGGGAATAACTAACTGTGATTGGTGAACTAACTTGTAACAAAATCTTTGGCATTGACACACATTACAAAATGTAGAAATGCTGTTATGAAGGTCAGCAACATGCTGTTTGGCATATAGATCACTTCAGAACTTCATAATGTCTTAAATTTTGTTCTAGAAAGACCTTTTAGATTGTGTTCTATAAAAAGTACCATTATTTTTCAAGAGAAATTGGACTGGACTCCTTCGAGTCATTTATATATGTTCTGCAGAACATTTAGATACTTTTGTATTTGTGTACATAATGAACATGTATATTAAAAAGATCACAAAATCTTTGTTGACATGCACCCCTGTAGCAAGGGAGCTGTCATCTTTTCAATACAGAGTTTAGATGTCTTACTTCAAAGCCTGTTTGTGCTACAAAAGAGACCCACCATAGGCATCCACTGTCAGCTACCAATCCTTAAATGTTACTCATCCAGAGGGGAAAACAACATGGAAAATGTTGTTTGTGCTTCAAACATGAAGATGCAGTGTAAAGATGTCAATACAGTACTATGCTAAGAGCATAAAAAAGACTAAAGGTAGTTTTTGTGGCACACAAATAGCCACATACTCTGAGCAAATTCCTAACATGTACTGGAGAGATTAATGGAGAAGTCTTTTTGTTAGTTACTTCCTTATGGGCTGGGGGAAGGGAGGAGGGAAGGGCTCAGAGCAGTGTTCATGGCATTAGTGATCACTGCAAAATGTTAGAGCTTGTTTGTCCCTCTCTCTTAATGATTTTTAGATCCAACTGGAGAAAGATTAATCCTGGGGTACTTCCTTTGACAACTTTTAACAGGGCTCATTTCTCTAACAGTTTTCTTTAATGTGATGTCCCTGCATTTTCAATACTGAGCTAGTTTAAGTTCTTCTCTTTCCTTAGTGTATTCCTCTTAGCTATGATTATTGCATGTTCCTCTGTAAGGGAAAGAAGAAAATGTGCACCCCAGTCCCAATCCCCAGTGTTATTCCAGTGTGCCTGTCCATGTTGAGTATTAGGCTTTACTTGCTTTTGTATTAATGCTCTGTGCATGTTTTTCTCTTTAGATGGGGTCCAGAAAACAAAATCTCTGGATGACCAGCAGCACCAAAGCAAGAAACTGTGTCTTGGTCATTACTGAATAATTAAGCACTTCCTGCAGTCTTGCTTCATACTTTTTATAATACAGCCTGTTTGCACTTTCAAATAAGAAAGAGTTTTATTTATTGTTTTGAAAGTGAATTTTAGATTAAGTTTATTTATGATGTCTTTAATGTTTTACAGTGTTGCCTGAAGGTCTTTTTAATTTAGAAGCTCCTGGCGAAAAAATGCTGCTTGTATTTTCTGTGAAAGTAACTGGGTGGCTGATTATTTTTAACACATTAAAAAAATATACTCAAAGTTCATTGGTGGTAGATCAGAGTAATAATTAAATGGTGTCTTATTTGCTTGGGGTATGAATTGAGGGAATGGATTTATAAGTTCTGCGCCAGCACATGGCAGAAATAAGCCGTAGTTCTTCAAATACAATCATCAAGAAATTCTTCTAGGAAATGGTAGGTAAATAATCACCAGCAACTATCTCTGTTCTTGAAAGTGGCTTTTGCTTCTCAGTGTGCTTCTCAGTGTAATGGACATGAAACCATTGGGATAGCAGTCATTGTTACCTAAATGATATGGAGACAAATCTTGTTTCTCATACGCACTTCTTACCATAGCAGCAGAGCTGTTTCATTTTGTTCTACTTGCCTTGCTGCTCTGTGGTACTTGCCTTGCTGCTCTGTGTGCTTCCTTACTTGCAGTCCATCTGAATTAATGAAGACAAAGATTGGCTTTGCTTTTTCTCAGCTTCTGGAGGCAGGCATAAAAGCATTAGGCTGTATGCATTTCACTGGCACCTACATATCTGTGAAGGCTGCTAGTGTTGAGGTTTTGTTAATCTTCACTGACAGGCTTGTAGGACTACAGAAGCTAATAAATCACCAGGGTCCTGTTGTTTCTTAAATAGGATGATCTGTACCAGTGGAATAGCCCAAATCTTTTCAGGTGCCCATCTCTTGGATGACTGCACTACAAGGGTGATGTTGAAACAGCCACTGAAACGTCAGTCTAGTGTTGTTGTTGCTAGTTTTGAGGGGGTGAGGAATGCATAACCAGAACAAAGAGCTGTACCCAGAATCTTTTTATTCCCATCTGTTTCCTGCTTTGAATCTGACCTCTAACTGTTTGTTTTAGCAGATGTTCCAAGACTTTCAGTTCACTCTTCTGCTGAGCTCTCCAGTACAAATACCTTAAATCTTTTTTTTTTTTTCTTGCTGGTAGGATATGTAAACAGCCCTTTCCCAGTTCTTTCATGCACATTGTCCTTACTGCCCTTCTTAAAGTCCTGGAAGTGGAACCGTGTCTTAAGATGCAGCTGTAGGGTTTTTTTGTTTATTTGTTTCTTTCTTTCTTTTAGGTTTTGGGGAAGCTTAGAACTCGATAGCAGGGCTGTGACTGGACAGTATACTCCGTCCAAACTAGAATAAAAGGTCTGCCCTAGTCCACCCACTGAAACCTTCTTGTTTCCATAATTCATTGACAATGTTCATCTTCTTGAAGTAGAAGCAAGGGAAAAAACAGGGCCAGATTTAAGGCCCCTTCAAGTTTTATAGTGATCAGTTTGCTGGTATCAAAATCAGTAAAATCTGTATCTTCATAGGAACAGCTGAAGTTGCTAAGCCCCTTAAACATCATAGGTGGCCTAGGTACACAGAGAAGTAAATTAAGTCAAATATCACATACATTAAATAACTACATTGCAGTGAATGCTGCTGGTAATCTCTGCTTTGGGAAGGGTAAAAGTTCTACCTTTACCTTTAATTCCATTTTTTAAATTTTTTTTTTTTTTTTTTTTTTTTTTTTTTTTTTTTTTTTTTTTTTTTTTACAAAACTCTGTGAAACTTGGAATCCCTTGTAAGGCTGAAGGCTTGGAACCCTGGCTTTATTTCTGTCTTATAATATTCTACGAATTCTTCCAGACGCTCAAAAATTTCTGTAGGCTCTGATTGTCACTATAATCCTACTTAAATTTTTACTGGAATTACAAAGTAGAGAATTTATCTTGGCCAACAGGAGCAATTCAAACGGGGCTCCTCTCTCAGCCTGTGGACTCTAGGTGCTGCTCTGGTTGTCTGCTTACCAGGAAGAGTCACAGAATACTGGAGATCTTCTGCAGTGCTTATTTTGTAAATCAACTCTAGGATGTTTGTTTCTTACATAAAAACTGCAAAGTATTTACTCAAGAGGTGTAAAACTTATATATTTTATACATTGTTTGAAATTTCTGTATGCATTTTGAGATTCATTCATTTCAGAACAATTATTTTAATTGCAGATATTAACTGTCAGTAATAATATGGCCTCCTGACTGAGAATTACAGAAATTCTCTGTTAATTGTCTGCCTTACAGTAAAACATGCTTCCTGCTAATAAATTAATCTGACAGTAAGTACTGAAGTGTATTTTTAAGTGCTTTGGGTTATTAGGAACATTACAAAGGGGTTTGGGTTGCTCACACTTCTTGCAGTGATGCCTGGTATGGTTTGCTGGGCTGTAACGCCTCCCTCTGCTCTGCCTGAAGAATTTGTCTCAACGTGGGACTGTGCCTCCTCCAGTCCTGGGAAAGGGCTGGGATCCCCTTCCCTGGCCCGTAAGGATTAATTTCTTCTTCTCAGGGAGAGTGGGAACTGCATCAGGGAGCACTGCAAGCTGCCACCTTCACAGCCTGTTCCTTTGTTGGAGAGGATAAAGTGGATGAAGCTTTGAGGATCCCACAGTAAAACTAATCCCTGCCTTGCCTCCTGCCTCGCTGCCCTGGATGCCTGCATGGGCATATCCAGGTGCCCCAGTTCCCAGTTCCTCAGAGCAGAGCAGGATCGCTGTGGTGGTGGGGACTGGGAATGGTGCCAGTCCACAGTGCAGCTGTAGGGCAGCAGGGCTGTAGCATCAAGTGAGTGTTGTTGGGGCTCTGGCCCACTGGGGGTTTCACATCCACCTGGGTCCAGCCCAGGCATTTGGACTGAGGGCCTGATAGCCAGTGGAATGCATTATGGCTATTGCTACAGGTGGTTTTCCTGTTAGTCTGAAAGGAATCCACTCAATGCCCTCCAAGACTGGCTTATGTCACAGAGGCACATACCGTAAGTGGGGACAGATAGGAGATGTGTTTCAGAAGTGCTCTTGAGCTGAAACATCATTGTAAACCACAGTGAGCAGTCAGTGGGACACAGGCTGGCAAAGGGACAGGCTTCCCAAACCATATTTAATGTGGGGACTACTCTGAAAAGCTTTGTAGTCCTCTAAATAATTTTTTTCTTGTTTCAGCCATTGTGCCTGCAAACCAGACTCCAAATATCTGTCTTTAATTTGTTGGATCCAGTAAGTGACATTGCTTGGAAAATAGGAAAGCAAAGAAGGCTGATGGTATGTGCTGATTTCCAATAGATTTGGGTTACTGTTATATTAGGGTTGTGGGGCAAGGTTTGGGTAGTGAGTGGCTTTTGGGGTTGGTTCTGTGAGATGCTTCCAGAAGTTTTGCCCAATGCCAGCATTGATGCAATGCCAGCCAACTCCAGGATGGAGAAGCTTCTGGTCAAGGCCAAGCCCAGCAGCTGCCACTATTGTGCCACTGGGGTAATAGATTTAAGGAGTGGGGAAAAGCTGTTCCACTGCAGCCAGAGAGCAGAGTGAGACCATGTGAAAGGAGCAGCTCGGCAGACACCAGGGTCAGTGGAGAAGGAGGGGCAGGGGGAGCAGAGATTCCCCTGGGGCAGACCAGGGGGAGGCAGCTGTGCCCCTGCAGCCCGTGGGGAACTCCACGCTGGAGCAGGTGAGTGCCAGAGGAGGCTGTGACCCCGCGGGAAGCCCGAGCCGGAGCAGGGTCCTGGCAGCATCTGTGGAAAACAGTGGAGGAGCCAGAGGGAGGAGCCCCCTGGAGCGTTTGCTGGCAGGACTTGTGACCCACAGCGGAGCAGCTCATGAAGAACTGCAGCCCGAGGGAAGGATGCATGTTGGGGAAGCTCATGGAGGACTGTCTCCAGAGGGAGGGACCCCACGGTGGAACAGGGGAAGAGTGTGAGGAGTGCCCTCCCCGAGGAGGAAGGAGCGGCCCAGACAAAAGTGCGGTGACTGACCACAGCTCCCATTTCTGTTCCCCCTGTGCTGCTGAAGGGAAGAAGGCAGACAATTCGGGAAGAAGTTGAGTCCGGGAAGAAGAAAGGAGCAAGGGGAAGTTGTTCAAAGATGTGGTTTTATGTCATTATGCTCTACCATTACTCTACCCAGTAAGATTTGACCGGCAATATATTAATTTCCCCAGCGCGCGCCGCCGGCAGAGAGGCCGGGAGAGGGCGGTGTTGGCAGGGAAATGCCTGGCGAGGCAGCCCGGGGAGCGGGACCCAGGGAGAGCCGGGCTCCGCCGGGATGCCGGGACTCCAGAACTCTGGTCTGCCACGTAAAATTTATGTTGTATTATTTATATGTATTATATTAGCGCAACAAATGTCTTAGGGCTCACTGTGTAAAGTGAGGCCACACTCTGCAGTGACAGGAGCGTGGAGCAACGGGTACACAGGAACCATGGGGAGTTCCATCTGAATATAAGGGAAAAATTTGTTGCAAGGGTGACAGAGCACTGGAACAGAGTGCCCGGATGGGCTTCCCTGGAGACACTCAAAACCCACCTTGGTGCAATCCTCTGGAACCTGTTTCTGCTTTAGCAGAGGGTTTGGACAGGGTCTCCAGAGGTCCCTTCCAACCCCAACCCATGATTCTGTGATTGTGACCGGTACCCAGAGAGTCCTGCTGCTGTGGACAGAACATGACAAAGGTGTGCTGATGCTCATTGTAAATGTCAGAACATTCAAGGCAGCTCAAAGCTCATAAATGGGAAGAGGAAAAATTGTGGCTGGCACATCTGCTGTGTAGGTAAAGGGCATTCTTGCTTGGCATGCAGCAGCATAGGCTTCACCATGCTTGGGCTGGGAACAGACATGCAGAGGAAAATGCTGAGCATGGCTTTTTCCCTGAGGTATTTTACAGTGTGACGTTTACCCTCTGCACCCCAAGTATCAGCTGTTTGTACAGGAAATTTTCCACTTTGATTTCCCAGGGAGCCAGGCTCTGCCTCAGGACTGGGTGTCTTCCTGTAGGACCACTGTTGGAGGGATGTGGTCTGTTCCAGCTGGAATGTGTTCCTCAGTGGCACAAGACAGGTGTACTAATGACTAAGCCCAACTTTTTCTCCTTCTTTGCCCTCATTGCTCAACTATCTGTACTTTGGCTCCAGTGAGGTCACCTCACTGATTTGCAGTAAATTTTCCACCAGGGCAGCTAAATTTCTAACTTGGAGGAAAAACAAGGGCTTGAAGAAATGTGGGGAAACCATAAAGCACTTGGACAATAACTGCAGCAAGAGCCAGACCTTAGGGACATGTCACACAAATGCCAGCACTGACACATTTCCTCCTCCCCAATGTTATTTCAGAACTACCTGAAAGATGTGTGTAAGATAGTGTGAATGCCAGTGCATTCACCTTCACTTAGTCTTTTACTCCTATTGTGGGGCAAGACAGATTTAGCTAGAGAAAACAAAAGCCAGCAGGAAGCAGACGAGTTTAACTGCATGGCTTGAAGTGGTATGTATTAGCTGGGGAGCTGGGTCTTTTGTTGGAATGAACATATGTCTCTCCCTCTGCAATGCCTGCTGTCCCCTGGGACATCGTGCTTTCTTGCCTTCTAGTCCCCAGTGTCACTTTCCTTTGAGCCTTTGACAGGAAGGCTGTCAGCCCACAAGAACCTGCTCTGTGCTATGAGCTAATTGTGGCTCTGCCCTTGACGTTCCTTGGGGCACAAGGCGAGTTCATCTGTGAATATAAATTTTCCCCCACACCCAGCTTTAAAATGGGGAGGAGATGCCTTTCTCCACTTCCCCCATGGGATTTTGAGAGCCCTGCTCCTTGCAGGCTCCTGCTTGTCCCAGGCACACAGAGCCTGTTGGGCATCTGACCATCTGTCTGAGCAAGGCTGGGTTTGTTTGCTCCCTGCTGGCTGCCGGGGCAGGGGTGTGCCGAAAAGCCAACCCTGACTGCGTGTTTGCACAAACAGATGCAGAGGGCTCTGCTTTGACAACGGTATTTTTAAATCCACTCCAAATGCTTGTCAAGCCAGCTGTTCTAGAAGGGAGTTGAAGGGCATTGCCAAAGCTGAGCGTCAGTAGAGGCAATGTACCCAGCAATTTGGAAATAAAGGACCTCTATTCATAAGAGTTGAGTAAGGCACTTGACAGCCCCAGAGACAAGGTGCTGTCTTCTCCATGCAGTCAGAAGAAATAATTCTATTCACTGGCAGACTGGTAGCTCTCCCCAGGAGACCTGCTTTGAAGATCTGAGTGGGATTTGTTTCTTTAACTGTGAAGAGCTGGGCTATGATGCCATGACTGGGGTGGTGTCTGTCATACAGACAAAAAACTGTTCCTACCTGTCACCTTGGTAGTCAGGCGCTGGTTGTGTCAAAGCTCAACATGCTGGAGGTGTCTGGTGGCACAGTGTGTCGGTTAAAATACACGAGTTGCATTTTTGACTGTGGGACAATGACATTTGGAAATTTCATGCCCAAATCTGTGCTTGGGGAAAAGGTTCTGAAGAAAAGCACACCCTATCCCACGGCCCTGTGGGTCAAGGTGCAAAATTAGTACACCGAGGGAGGGATGAGGTGGAGACCATGTGGGACACCTGGCCGTGCCTGATGTGCTGTGCCACAGCAGGGCTCTGCAGTCTCAGACAGCGAGGGCAGTGAGGGGCTTTGCTGTGCCAGTGCTCAGCAGCAAAGCCCTCCCAGCACTGCCAGAGCCTGTAGGGCCATGGAAACAGCCAGCACTGGTGACAGGGCAAGGCACACCGCTGTCTCTCAGGATGTGCTGGCACCCCATCCGTCCCTGTCCCAGTGTCTGTCATTACTGAGCCGGCTGGGGGGGCACTGGCTGACACCCCCGGCACAGGCTGTCCCCTGCTGCCACTCAGTGTGACCCAGCCTGAGGTGGGAACGGTTGATTTTACCCCTTTTCGGAAAGCCCCTCACAACCAGTGCCGCAGGAAGGGGGTGGGTTGTTTAATTGCTTTTCCACCTCTCCCATTCCTGGAAAGAGAGGCCAGCTCAAGGCAGGCACTGTGGAGCAGGACCATGAGTTAGGAGGGTTGGGCTCACTGCCTGCCTCTCCCTGGGGTTCCTGGGGGAGCAGGGTCAAGTCACAGCCCTGTGAGATGCTTGACTGAGAGCTGAAACACACGGCCAGAACTGCTAACCTTGTTTTGGGTTTCCCCTCAGCCTCTCCCATGTTGCCTGCCCAGCACCAACTGTGCACAGAGTTGGGCTGCTGGTACCTTGTGGCCTTGCACATCAGACCCTGAGGTATTGGAGCCTTTGCTGGAGGCTGGGCTGGGATGGCAGGGACTTTAGCTTAGTCTCTTTCCCAGGCCACAGGAGCTCTTGCTCACAGGACTGCATCTCACCATGGGGCTGAACCTCCCACTGGAGGCTCTGGGACACCTCATACTCAGTTCATGGAAACCTGCATCTTTATGCAAGAATGCTTAGTCAAGGAGTGGGAGAGTTATGTGCAATTCCCTTTTATGTCACAGAGACCAAAACCTGTATCCTTTCTGCCTCATGGCAGATTAACTGCCAGGCATAAGATGTTCTGCCTGTGCTTTCAGCTAAAATGTTGAAGTGCTTCTGCTTCAGATAGAGAAATGAAGCATTTGTTGGCCCAGAGAAAAAGCTTCTCTACTGACCAAACACCACTGCACCCCCTTGGGAAGAGTCCTGGGTTCTCTTAGCCCTGCTCTGATTTCATAAGCAAGAGCAAAGCACATGCTAGACAACAAATGGAATCTGGATCTCCTCTCCCTCTTGTGAGTGCTGTTATCATTAGATAACTGCAGAGGCTCAAGTCATTCTTTCCTTCTCGTCTGATCTTGTCTCTGGAAAATGCAGATTAAGAGGCTCAAGTGGTCTCAACGCCCACATTTGTGGAAGGCCAGAGTCCTTGGCCTCTCTTGAGTTCACACCCCCTGCTGTATACACCAGGATGCTCTGGGGAGGCTGTGGCTGCTTCTAATCAGATTTTCCTGATTTCAGCACAAGCTTCCCAAATCCCATGACAGAAGTTTATGGTTCAAAGATTCCTGGCACTCTGCTGTATCAAGTAAGGTTTGACATTGCACGATTGTATATTGTATGTTGGCAGAGCTTCATTCATGAGATCCAAACCCCCTGAATGCTGTGTGCAGAATGGAATGGAGAGAGACTTCCTCCAGCTCCTTTATCTTTCCAGTTTACAATCTTCTTTCCTGCCTTCACTCTGATGAACCACATCCTGCAATCAAACAACCCCCTCAGAGGGTAATTTCAGATAAATTGTAAGTTTCTGGTGGGAGCACTCTCTTAGGCAGAAGAACCACCTTGACTGAATTTACCAAAGGAAATTGAGAGTTCTGTCATTATTTCAAAGTCACATTAGAAAAGACCTCATTTTCATTTAATTAGAGATGTGTCCCCACCTGCTGTGAAATACTATTATAGTGCTAAACTTCATCTTCACCAATTTTTATGCTTTTTATTCTTTCAAATATCTAAGCAAGTTGAGCTTGGAGATGTTGAGATGTTGAAATGTGTGATCTATTGCAGGACCAGCTTCTGGTAAGCTACAAGGGCTCTGGCATGTGTCATTTTGCCTGTAAGACCACTTCTTCCCCCTGCTATTGCAGACACACACAGATCCCCTTTTTCATAAGCCCTCCTTACCACTTACTTTCTCATGTGGTCCAAAGACTCCTTGCCCTGGAAAAGGCTTCCTTTGCAGGGCCAGGGCCCATCACTGTTCCCTGTTGGCCTGACATCTCTGCCACTGAGTGAGTGTAACTCACTCCTGGTGTTACTGCCAGGTTTGGATCTGTTCAAGTGCTCCTCTGTGTCCAGACCATGCAGGCAAAGCTCTCACAGCGTGACCCCTCAGGGACTCTCTGGGCACCTCTGTGGGTCACACTCCCTTCAAGGACAGGCATTCCCCAGCAACACAGCATGAGACACTTTTTCCTAGCACGGGCTGGAAGCCCAATGTTCTCATGTGACTCCAGAGGCTGAGGCAATGGACACGTGTCTGTGTTAATCCAGCCCTGGAGACCAGCCCCACCCCAGGAGCTCAGAACATAGCCAAGCACCCTTCAGATTCAGGCTCCAGACCTCAGAGATCAGACTTAAATGACTGGCTCCGAGGACTGCCATTCCAGAGGCTCCCCTTATTGACCTGCCAGTGACCACTGCCAGCAAACACCACCCACAGGGAGGGGGTGAGGCTCATGGCAAGGCTAAGCTGGGCTGGGGCTGGGGTTGCAGACCCCTGCAGAGGTGATACTTCAGAGAGCATTGGCTCCAAAGGCAGTGCTCATCCCTCTCCATCTGCTGAAACCAGCTGGCAAAAGAGAGAAGGAATTTAGCACCGTATGGAGTCTGGCTATCCAGAAAGGCAAGAGAAAAAAAACCCCCAGAGACAGAAATAAAGGGTGATGAGTAATCATGCCTTTAATAGCTTGTAAATATTTTTTTTTTTTTAATTCTAGGCAACTAGGATGTACATTTGTTGTGTGTATCTGACATCTGAAAAAAAAAATGAAACCACAATCTGTTCTGTTTCTTCCCTTTTCTAAAGCACATAAATTAAAGTATCAGTCACCTCAATATACAACAGTTTAATGAAAGAAAAGGGCTTGTTCTGTTTTTACAATTCAGTGTCACCTATTACCTGAAGCATTAGCAAGAGTTTTAACTAGAGAACGTTCTTACAGCAAATAGGAATACTCAGGACCTAGGCTGTCCAGAAAAATTGAAGAAATTTCCACTCCCTGCTCTCAAACTTCACTTCCTAATAAAGCATCAGAATAAGATTTTCCTGTTAGAAAACAAAAGACCCCAAAAACTCTTCAAACACACCAGAGAAACACTGTCTGTACCACGGAGCTTAATAAACTCCAAACATTAATGGTGCAAAAACCTCCTCTTCTACAACTTTAACACAGAACCTGAATTCTCATTGGGATGAGCAAGAACAGAAAATGCCAGACTAGGGGTGGCCTTTGGTGTCTGTTGCTGCTCAGTGGCCTCCCAGGCTCAATACCCAGTAAATTCTCTCAGCTGTGACAGCACCTGCAGCCTCAGGGACCTCAGCCCATGCAGCAGACTGAGTCCTTTTCATGATTCCCTTGCTGAACTCAGCTCAACCCCACCTCACACAGCCAGGACTGGAATTCATATGGAAAGATGCTAAGGACCCTCCTCTCACTCTGGTGCTGAGGCTCAGCCCTTGTCACAATTCAGCCAAGTAGCTCTGGCTATCAGCCAATATTCTTGACTATGGATGGTTTCTGTTGGTGCAGGATCACTTGATCAGCAATACACCATGGCCTTTGACAGAGGGGTGTTGCCCTTGCTTTTTCCCACATGAACACCATGTATGTGGTGCTGCTCCTTGTGAGACTGCTGGGAGCTGATAGGAAAAGCCTGTGCTCTAGCACAAGATAGATCACACACAGGGAAATGGGAGTTAGGCAGAAACAGCTCAGACAGCTGATATATCCATCTGTTCCCTAGCACTGAATAGAAAACCTCTGATCTAGGGGGAAAAAAAAAAGATGAAAGAACACAAAATTAAGCAAAACCATGACCTTTACAGCTTTTTCGTCTTCTATAGCTTTCACTAAAGAACTTGACCTATAAGTGCAGCTAACTCCAGAGACCAATGTACTCTTTCACAGTCTTGTGTGTGCGCAGTGCTAGAACAAAGTCACAACTACATGTGTGAAGGGACAACATCACAGTCCTCTGAAGACCTGCTCTGTGCACTAACCACTGCTTGAGTTTGCTGATAAAGTTAAGCAAAGAGGTTCATTCATCTTGAGCACAAAAAAAAAAAATCTCAAACCAGCTTCGATTACAGAGAGATTCTAAACTGACATAAATAATTATAGTCTTGATTAAAAACAATATATTATTCTAGATTTTTGGTTTTTTAGTTCTCATGTAAAACCCCTATACTCTTGACATCTAGGAACAAAGACAAAATAAAAACCAGGCACTTGCTGTGCCTTCTCAAGCGCTATTGTGGTGTTTAAGGGACACAGAGGAACTTAACAACTGAGATTAATGCCTACAGTGGAAAACAAGAGGTGTTCTTCATGCCGTTGGCTTTTTCAAGTCTCGGATTTGCTTAATCAGGTAGTTCTTCTCATCAGTGAATTGTTCGTCGTCCGTCCTTTCTTTCTGGAAATTGCTCAGAAACTCAATTAGCTTGGGTTGGTTTTTCAACAGGATCTCCACAATAGGCTGTGTTTTGTTTGGACTGGCCACAAAAACCTAAATGCAAACAAAATCAGGCACAGAGAGACAGTGAGGGGGTGGGAACAGAGAGACAGATAGAGGAACGTCATTCACAACATCTCTCTAAGTTACTTTCTATGGAGTCAGCTGAAGGCTCACAGGCAGATACTCTAGTGCTGCACACCAGGCAGTCAGACTGGAGTTCAAACTTGTTGGTTCCACAGCAAACTGAAGCAAAACTATGCCCACATGTGGCATCACTTCCCTTTCATTTTGCTCTTTGGGGATAAAAACTTCTGACTGTAAACCCAGCTGTTGAGAGGGAGTTATCAGTTCTCAGCCTTTTCACACCCACAAGACAAATACACAGAAATTAATTATCAGGAGAATGGAAAAGCTTTGTGTCAGTATTGATATCATTTCCATATTAAACCAGGCCTAAAATTAGACTTGCCAGCTTTGTTTTGGTTTGGAAAAATATGTCAGAGGCCTCATTTCCCTCTGCCTAATCCATTCATGGGAGCATGGAAACTTACAGCAGCAGGAGCAGGAGAGCTGTGGTGTGCCCAGCACCTTTGCAGCCCTTGCTGACCAGAGGAAGGTAGCAATGCAGGAAGGTGACATGAGACACACTCACCTGGCACAGCCAGCCCAGCCCTGTGGGCTTACTGGCCTTCTTCAGAGCTCTGGT
The DNA here is from genome assembly GCF_903797595.1 of Erithacus rubecula. Lineage (NCBI taxonomy): Eukaryota > Metazoa > Chordata > Aves > Passeriformes > Muscicapidae > Erithacus > Erithacus rubecula. The sequence continues at coordinate 69,433,965 of NC_136658.1, forward strand.
TTTAACTCCTGTAATCACTAAAAATGCAGTTTCCCCCCTCATGCCACAACACTGTTTCTTTAACATTTTCTCTGGGTTAAGTGCAAATCTAAGGCCGATTGCAAAGGGCAGTAATGAAAGGCTCTTTCAGGGACCTGGGGATGCCCACAGAGATGGGACATTGGTCAGGAGGGGCAGAAGGGGCAGGTGGGGCAGTGGGGACACACGTGCAGCACAGCCCGGCCGCCCCGGGAGCAGCTCCCACATCTGGCTCACACCGAGGTTACCATGGCTGGTCAACAAACACCGCCCGAGTGCCTGTGCAGCGACAGAAATAACTCCAGTTACTCTCTACCCGATGAGAAGAAATTAAGGATGGACAGAACTGGAAAGTGTCCAGTTTCCCTCCGAGCCTGTCCAAAGCAGAATGAAAACAAACATCTGCTGACAGTACAGAATGGCATGTTGTCCTGCCGAGCGCAGGCGGCACCACCGCTGGCTCCCGAGCTGGGGCTCTGCTGCAGGTCCCCTTGTCTCCCCTGAGCCCACAGGAAAACCTGGGCCACATCCAGCTGCTCAGGGAGGAGCTGTGCTACCTGATGAAGATCAGGCATGCTCAGTCCTGGGGAGGGCTGTGCTACAGCCTCTTGTCCCTAAGATGGCACCTGGTAAAGGCTGGGGCAGAGTTCAGACTGAGCCCACCATTAGGCTTCATGCTCCAAAATCAGAGGATGTTATACAAGTGGTGGGGAAAGTGCCACATCAGAGGAACAGGTGGAAGGAGTGGGGTTTGACACACACCAACAGGACCCCATTGAGTACTTCTGCCCAAACAGGAAGATAGAAGTACTTTTTCATTTCACAAAGGTGAGGCAAAGCATCTGCTCTTAAACCATGGCATCCTGATGCTAGAATAGTCTTAATCTCTGTCTATGCTTTTGTCTCCTCTGGATCCCTCCTTCTCAGGCTATTCCTAGGACTCCCTGCTGCAAGGTACTTTGCCCTCTGCTGTGCAGAAAGAGCTGCAACCTCTCCCATGCTGAGTGAACACTCCCCAAGTGTATTACAAAGTTTTCCTTGATCTAGTGTCCAGTCCATGGTCCCAGTGGCAGAACACTATCTACAGTTCTTCACACAGGCCTCAACCTTGACATTCTCTAATTGCCCTGAGCTATCATCCTAAATGATTCCTTTTTATTCCCACTTGCCACTTAAAACTTCTCAAGTGCAGAAATAACAGCCTCCACTCCCAATGATCCCTTCTGAGCAGCCACTTTCGTGCACAATGCCCAAAGTACTCACAGGGGAGCCTCGTACCAGGACACATCTGCCTGTGGGTGGGGCAGGCAGTTCACAGCTCTCACTAACCCTGAGGGACTCTCAACAGCTGCAGCACCTGAGAGCAGCATCTCCTCCTTTGCAAATAACTTTGATACACTGCTCTTGATGCATTGGTTCCCCTTAGACCAGGAGAAAAAGGGTTTGGGGATGTAAATATGAACATACTTCACAGCTTTTCAATCTGTGCTTTATCTAGAGAACACAAATCTTGGCATCTCATGGGTACAGACATTTGGCTCTGGATGAGGCTGCAGCACTTCATGCTCTCAGCTGGAGCAGCCCCAGGATGCAGCTCCCTGTGTGCTCACCTACAGCACGTGATCATGCTGATAGAAGCCAGATACTTCCAGGATTTGGACTATGATAAGCCCCCAGTCATCTGGGTGAGCTGTCTTGGGGAAAAGCAGGATGCATGCCTACAGGCAGGGCTTTACAGACCTTAACAATAAATTTTTATTTTGGAGTTCAGTTCCCCCTTGGTGACGAGGTGAAGAAACCATCAAATACACTGGCAGGACCCACATGTTCAAAAATCATCTGATGACAATGCAAATGAAAGCCATTAGAGGAGGCCTGACCTTGAAGTGCTAAACATGTTCCCTCAATGAATATTAGGCCTCCATAATATTTATCTGAAGGGTGACTCTCAAAATGAAGAAATCTAAATAATTCTTGTTGTAAAAGCTCTCTGCTCTGCAAAGAGAACTGGAAGGTTGGTGGTAAACCTAGTAAATAGCATTTCATATTGGATCAACCACTGGTATTACCACAGCAAATAATAAAGAACTTAATTTCATAGAAGCCATCATATCCTGTTTATCTTCCTGCTCAATTATTTATAGATTAAAATCTTCCCCTTGCAAAACTGGCAAAGTGAACATTCAAACAAAGATCATCTCAACTGCCAGTCTTGCTCAGTGTCAACAGGGACTCGTAAAGAGAGAATGTTCAAGGACCAGAAAATTCCTGAAATGTTATTCAATACTTTGGCTAAGCAAACAAAATCAATTCTGCCAATATCAACTGACCAGTTTCACAGAGCCCAGGAGTAGGACCACCACAAGGCTTTATGTTAAAAGGATCCCTCTCATTCAGAACTCTGCATTGTCATAGAGGAGATCAGTCCCTAAAACCAGAAATCATTAATGCTATCTGGAACACTTCAACTGAAATGAAGTTGGATTGGACCATAGAGAACTTGGTTTCACCTGTGCTTTTATTATGAAAGGATGTATGTTCTAGAGCACTAAATTCAGATAGATGAGAGAGACAGAGACCCAAAATAAAGACTACCATATAAAAATTCCAACTCTAAATATAACTGTCTCAAAATAGAGACAGTTCCATTTCATGAGTATTTGCAAAAGTCCTGGAACGAAAATCCACTCTGAAGCTTCTAAAGTTGAAAAAAGTGCAATAGTTTCTACCTTCTCCATTAAAAATCCTAATGTATTTCTTCAAACAAACATCAAAATTACTTGATTAGAGAATTTGACCTTATTGCCTTACAATTAATATCCAGGCATTGCCACCTTCTGGGACAACAGCAGAGTAAGAGTGATTACAGGATGCCCTGGACTGAGTATTCTAGGACTAATTCTGGGGTCATGCACAATGTCACTATCAGGACACTGCACACACACAAGACACACAGTTCATGCTGCTTACAGCACAATGCTTCACATAATAATCCTTGCCCTTTAGATCATCCAGCTGAGAAACAGAGAGGACACATCCTCACAAACACGGCCTCAGGTTCGTACCCAGATCAAACTGCCAGTATGGTCAAATTATGTGAGACCATTTGCATAGCAAGCTGCAGGAGGTAGCTCGTAATGTGCATGAAAGAGAATGGAAAAATGAAACTGAGGTCACAAAACACAGTGTACCCATTCTATTTTTAGATTTAAACAGTAAAATATATCTTGCTAAATGTCTCCTTAAGAGCAAGAAAGTCACACAATTCCAGCTCACTGCTACAGGGTGTTTTCCTCAAAATCAGCATGTGAAATCCAAGACATCTGTTCTTATCCTTTGTTTTTGAGTATGCGAGAAGCCCCTGCACCATGTTCACATATGTCTGAAAGATACAGCCTTCCCTACAGACAGTCAAACTTGAAGTAGGCTCCACTGATGGAACACATCACAGGAGTTAGAGAACCCTTCCCAATAATTGATCCTTAAAGTGTGTGTGCCTGAGACAGACATCTACCCACTGAAATCACTGCAGAGAAGAACCAGTGACTCTCAAAGCCTACAACTCTCAGTGATCCCTTGGATTATTTGTGAAGGAGGAGGGAAGAGGTGAGGTGTGTTAGCTTTTCCTCTTGATTAAATACTGGGTAATCCTTATGCATACGTTGCCTGGGACATCCAGTTTTGCAAAGCAGCTGCAGACCTTTGGGATGGTGCTGCAAGTCAGAAGTTCCATTCTTTTCAGGCAAAAGAAGAGAAGGGGCTGGAGTTAGGAAGAAGATCAAGCATCTCCTAAATGGAGAATGGAAAGAGGTACTGCAAGTGGGCACTCTGTCTTCATTTTCCCACTCACAGTAAACTGGATGAATTAAATATTCTCAGAGCTTGGGGGTATTGGCATTTTCAGCCACAAAATGTTCCTCCAAAATAAGTTTGCACTAGAAGTGCTCATCACTTTCATCTCTATCTTACAGTTTCAAATCTGCAATAATTAGAAATTGCCTCAGGGAGTAAGATTCATAAGCCTTCTTTTGGGTCAGCTGGAGCATGGGAGTGTTGGAATCTGGATGCTTACAAAACAAACACTTTTTCATTTCAACTGTGTCTAACTAGTGAAACATCTAAATCAGGTAATTTAAACCCAAATCTTTTGGCAGCTCAGACAGAGCAGCAAGTATCCACTTCTCAGCAGACCTTTGATTCCAAATCACTGTGGTTAGTCTACTGTAATTTCAGCCAGGACTGTGTAGGTATTTTGCAAGCATAATTTAAAAATGCAGGCATGGTTTAAAATTTATGAGATTAAAATCTGAGGACAAGATTCCTCTCCCAGTTACATTAACATGGAATATTACAGCTGACAAGAAAACTGGGCTGAGGGACACAAACCCAGAAACAGGAGGGAGGGACACTGCAGAACAGGGCACAAACAGCCAGTCCCTTAAATAAGGATTTCAGTAGTTCTCAAGACGTTAGAACTCAATTTAAGAAGTGAAATCAGAGGGAAAAGAGCTTCTCAAACCCACTCTACAAAGTCAATTCAGAATGCAATTTTCTGTAACAAACTCTGTAATGACCCTTCCTGCTGTGGAGGACCTGGATGCTGCTCCATGCAGGGAACCTAGATCCTCAGGGAGGAGGATCCTAAAAGGGGAGCTGCTGCACCTCTACAGTTACTCGACAGTGTGCTGCTGGTGGTTGTGGATGAGCAATTTCCAGCTGATCAGGTTCTGCTCTGGGTCTGCAGCTTCCCCACAATGAGCACTGTGTGTGTGGGGCAGCATGAGGAATGCCATGGGAATGCCTTGGCCTTGGTGAAATGTTGTTGCTGACTGGTACCACTGGAAAAGACCAACAACATCCCATGGTGGTGTCTGAGGACATTTTGGCCCTTTGAACTGAAGAGACACAACACCACTGTTGCTCATGGCTTGTTTTCACAGCACTCCAAGTTCCAAGCATTATGTCCCCATGGCAGCAACTGCAAGTGGTCAAGCAAGGATGAGCCTGCAATACCTCCACTCTAACTGGAAATGGGATGGAACATACTGGAAGCGAGGAATAGGAAAGGCAGAATGGGAGGAAGAGAAATGTGTGACATGGTTGCACACTGGAATCCTTTTACATTATTCCAAGTCCTTCTAAATGACTCCTAAAATAAGTGAAATCAGCCATTCCCAAGGCCTGGTCCATGCCTATCATTAATTCAGGAACAGCAAGTAATGTCTTTTCTAAATAAAAATCTTGCATTTAATTCATGGAGTGGCTAAGAAACCCAAATCCTCTGATACCTTCTCTCCACTGGCATCTCAAAGGCTGCAAGTGTCTGGAGCCAGACTGCTCACTTATCTTGGAGCCACACACCTCCTGATAAGGAGGAGGAGTATGAGTTACAGTGGCTCTGTTGACTGGAGGAAGTCAGCAAGAGAACAGCTTACCAAGCTGTTTACTTCATGAAAATAATTTTATTTTAATTGTCCTTGAAGCTTTTTTTTTCTTTTAGAAAGTTAAAACTTTTTGGAAAAGCTGCACATTCTCTAAGACTCCACAGTATCTGAAAGCTCTTTTTCCTAATCAGAAATGGCATAAGCACAAAACACAAGTCACCCTGAATTTGTGGAGGGTGTTGTAACCTTTTTCCACAGTCATTTGGTTATCTGGTATCTTTTTTAGCCAGCTTAGGGAAGGGATATCCTTAGAGGTTCAAAATTCCTCTTCTGATAATCATTAACAACTCTATTTATAGTTTGAAATTAACATGTTCATTCCAAATTAGAGTTAGTTTTGTATAACAATCTGACTCACCCTCTGTTCCAGAGCAGAGATCTCTTTTGATAGGAAAATGGCAAACTTCTAACTTATTAACATTGATCATCATGATAAAAGGGACACTGGTTGGGTCTGGTAATTGTTTAACACTGCATTACTGTCACTGCAAAATGATGGAAGGATAAAATTCATTTCAAGCTCAGATTTACAAAACCTTTATAATACCTTTTAAATACCTTTAAAATACCTGGCATTTGCAATATGCCTAGCAGCAGCACCAACTTCCTTTAATCTTAAGGTAGAGTTTTAAGACCTTTTTTTAATCTTTACCCAGAATCACATGGTAAAATGATCCAGGAATGGGGAGAAGGTCCCCTGGATGTTACTTAGAAGTTGTGTATTTTGTTACCTGTAGCTCACGGCTACTTGCCTAACTACCCCCAGCTCAAACCAAAATGATGCTGCTTTAGGTCTCACCTGAAGGCAGGCAAACAGAACTCAGAAGCTGAGTGATAGAAACCTTTTCAATTATGACACTCTCACACACTGCAAGTGACTGTACACCCCAACTTTTGCCTTAATTTTCTGGATATCTTCTTGACTTGCTTGCAAGATACTTTAATGAGGAGATGAGAAAGTTGTAGAGGTTGCCACCTCTACAACTCCTACTGGCTCACCTTGAACACATGGAATGCTTCAAACTGAATGTTAGGGCTTTTGTCTCGTAGCAAGTTCATCATCAGCTTCAGGTTTTCTGGTTTGCTGATGTATTTTGTCATGATGGCAAAGTTGTGTCGGTCCAGAATCAGTTCACCCAGAAGCTGTAAGCACAATTAGGAAAAAACCTCTTTTTTTCAATTTACCATGTCATTTTTAAATGCAAGGAAAGCAGGAGCCTATTTCAACATTTGCTTAAGAGGTTTCAATGTCACTACCTTTGAAAAAAAAAAAAAAAGGAACAAGATTTCTTATAATGCAGTGGGTTACTTAATGCCCAGTAATGCTCATCTTCTAAGTACTACAGAGAGGGATCCTGCAGTGCAGCTGTCCCACAAAGGCACCCTCACTCGTTTTCCATGTTACATTCACACCCCCCTCTGCTCCCGTGCCCAGGCCATGTCACACTTGGGGCCTCAGACACAGATGCCACATTACTGCCAAGTTCATTGTAACCCACGTTCTGAAGCAAAGCACAGGGCTGAGCTCAAGGAGAAGTGATAGTGCTCATTCCATAGAAATGGCCCAGTGCTTCCCAGAGATCCAGGAAAGAAAATGCACAGTGAGCTCCTGTGCATTTCAGGAAGAGCATCACAAGCCCTTAGTTTGTTTTTTGCTGGAAAAATGGCTGCTCCATTGCCATACATGTACGTTGATATTCTGCATAACACAGAGTGCAAATTTAGGAGGAAAGTGCTGAGAGGAATTACCTTCAAAGATTGTCTCTTTGTTACATAATTCTCAGAATGAAGGAGTTTTTCATAATCCTCAAAGATCTAGAGTAACAAGAAAACACAAATGCATCAGATTAATGTCCATCCTTCCTTCTCTTGGCCCTTCTCACCCCAGAGGAGCAGCAGAGGTGGCAGCAGTGCCACCCTCTAACTCTTCACTGCAATGCCAAGCCCAGCTCTTGTGGCCTTTTCTCTTGGCCAGTTATGCAGTGAATTAATGCCCAGGAACACTCCTCTTCCAACTGCTGCAGAGGAGGAATACCACATATGGACTGGATGGAGCAGGGGCTAGTGTGAGCCAACTGGGACAGAAGTAAGCCAGTGCCTGGACAGCCTTGTGTAACAGAAGGGTGACTCTGCTGCCAGGACATGTGGGTCCAGCACTTAATGTCCACTCACTCATATCATGGCTGTCTGGCTGTGTGACTCAATGCAACACCCCAAATTGGTGATGGGCATCCCAAATGCTCCTTTTGTGAGGTGCCACCTCGCCTGCCTTCAGCACCCTCACTTGTTAAAGCTCTTTGCCCACCAAGGGTCACTAGGAGTAAAGTGTGTGCTGGATTTTGCAGGGATGGATCAAGGGGATCTTGTGGTCAGGAAGACTGAGAGAGAAGGCTGCAATATGTTCAAACTATCTACCAAGCAAACAGGAAAAATCAACACTGTTGTCTAATAGTAAAAAAACAAACAAACAAACAAAAAATCAACAAAAAAAAAATCTCAGGCAATTGATACTTAAAAATTTAAAACGTCAAATAAATGTAGAATGAGGACTGTTCCAGTGCAGTGCTTCAGCATGAAAAGATTAGCAGAGACACTTATTTTGCTCCAGCTAAGCTGCTTTAGTGACTCAGCAATAATAAACCTGTTCTTTATTTAACCTTCTTGGTAACCAGAATTTGTCTTTTCATTTTGGCAATGAAATAAAGAATACCTCAGGTAACACGAAAACATAACCCACAGTCTAATTCTGTGATCTGTATCAATCCAGTTTTAGTTGAATACAATGGAATTTTTCTGACCCACATTTGGTCCAAAAGGGAGCCAAAAAAATCAAAGTGAAAAGCAGCAGCTAACCAAGGGACTAATTCCTTAGGAAGATAACAGGAATACTCAGACCTCAGTCCCTCATTTAGGTACATGTAATTTCCAGTAATGCTAAAACTTGTTTCAGTAACTCTTCTCCTCAGTCCCAAAGTACAAGTAACACTGGCATGGCCCTGTGGGTGGTGGAGTATCACAAAACTGTTTAAAATCATGCACAGGTTTTCTCCCATGATCTGTCTACATGAGAAGTTTCAGTTCCATTCACACATGAGGAGACCTGATGCACATAGAGAGGAATAAAACTTGCTCTTAATCTGTGAATTCTCCTGAAACCTTGGCATGTGTCTTCAGGTGTGTGCAGAGGGGATATCTGCATTTCACATGCCAGGCATGGATTCTGCTCCAGTACAAAGCAGTGTTTGGTTTTGCAGTTCTGTGTGAAGAGTTTATGCAGAGCACGAAACCCCTCACACATTTTTTTCCAGCCAAGCATACATAGATTTATTTAAAAGTCTTTCAGCATTGATACTTACTACATCATAATTTTGTTCCAGAAATTCTGCCACCAACAATTTGTGTCGGGTTAACAGGTCCTGGGGAAGAATAGACAAAGGTTACCTGAGAGAGTGAGTGCCTGTGATTGTCCCTGGATTCTCAAATGTATTTCAGCACTTTTGACCAGAAGCATTTACAACATGATTTCTATAGGCAACACTGCATTCATTATGTGTTTAGTAGGACTTTAGGGAGAATTCAATTAATGTAATGCTAACAGAATCAATATAGAACTATTCTAATACTCTTTCATCCTGTTTTCCTCCCACCTTTTCTTGTTGTTGACATAGTTCACAGTACTCACATTAAACAGGGATGTGGAAAAGGAAGAAGTTAAATTAACCCTTTATGGAGGATGAGCTATATTCTCCAAGCCAGAAGCAATCTGCATGCTATCCCACAACTGGGAATTATGATAAGCCTGAACTGCTATTAATCTCCAAGAACACAACGAGGAAAATTTAAATTCAACCACTGTATTACGTTCAACTCTTTAATAATGAAGGCTAGGACCCAACCTAAGTTAAGCTATCCAGGCTCCCTCCACCTCCACTCCCTTCCCTGGAAGGAGTCTCAGGTAAGTGGGATGAGTCTCTTCTGTAGAACTTTCTCTGCCCAGGTTTGGCTTTCTGACACAAAGCAGTAGCAGACCTTTCAGACAGCTGGACAGACTGCCTCCCATTCCAGAAGGCCAAATAATTCAAATTTAAATTAAAAGAACTCTCCCACAGAATGGGGATGCTGGTGTTCAGTGACAGAGATGCAAATGCTCATCTTCAGAAGAAATTGAGTCTTTTTACTGTATGAATAGATATGAAATGAGTGGCCAGTGTGTGGCATTTAAGTATGATTTTTATCTTACTGGTTCTTTTAAAACATAACATTGATTGCAATAAATGCCTGATGAAGTCCATTCAAGTTGGTATTTTTCAGTGAATCAGTTTCTGCTCTTTTTCATAATCTTTTTCTTGGTTTCCCTACCCAGGCAGAGACTGAAGCTGATGAGGAGCTCAAGCAGATGGACAGACACATTTCCACAAATAAAAGAAATCCTTTACATAGTAATACTTTAATTTATTTTTACCATCAATTATAAGAGGAAAGCAGAGTGCTACAAAATCCAGGGCCTGTTTTAAATACATCCCTTTATTCAGCAGGACTGCAGTGGCAGCAGTTTTAAAGGCTGAGTGAAACACGTGATTCAGCTCTTATGCAGGGCACTTAGAGGCAAGCACAGGTCCTTCAACAGGGGGCACAAATGAAATATAAACCAAAATGAGTTTTTCACAGGAAATGATGAGGAAGTGTGGAGCAGCAGCATTCAGCCAGCACATTCCAACTGCTGCTTGCACCCTCCACAGCCACCTTACACCCTGAAATACAAGCCCTTTTCCTATGCATTTTTAACAGCTCTGTTCTCTCTCTGCACCTGGATAACTTTAATTAAGAAGTACATCTCCAGATCATAAAATATTCCAGTGCTTCCCTACTATAAATATCCTCAGACTTTAATGCACATATAATTAAGCCCTCCTCTGGTGCACAGACTATCCAAGGCTTTCAGATCTGAACCAGACACCCTAGTGGCAAGTGCAACATGGAGACAACAGAAATGAAAACGTGAGCTCAGTAATCCATCCAGCAAACAATCACAGCACTTATTTTGCCAGTATTAGAAATGAGCTGGCTCCATATTTCATTATTAAATCACTTCCACATCACTTCTTGCTCTTCCAGCTATCAAGAGTAAAAAACAGGAGATGAGATGAGCAGCTGGTTTATTTCCAGAATTGACTAGGTATCAGGTGCTAAGAGGTAATTTAAAAAAAAACCTAGAAATGTCATTTATATGTTTCCCCCAAGCATTTTAAAAGGCAATTTCTGCCCTTTGTCAGAGGATGAACTACCCTCATACTCCTCTCTTTCCAGTGCATGTGAGGATGTAGAATCCTATTTTTAAATTCTGCTTAAAATACACTCAGTTCACAGGGGACAGAAGTACATTCTACAGCTGTAGATCTGCAAACAACATAAATCCCTCTTCTTTTTGGGAGGGTTATAGCAGTCTACAGTCCCTGCCACAGCTTAATTGACCCTTGTCCCCATCCTGCCTCCTGGCTGAGGTGGCATTGTCCATCACCACCAACACACTCTGCTGTCCTGCTCAAAGCAGGACCTGGGGACAAGATGCAAATCTCTTTTGTCAAGCTGGGAACTGAGTCCAGGAGAAATTTCTCTAACCAGAGACAAATATTCTACTGAGCACAGGGTAAAATGCCAGAAACAGAAGATTTAAATATCTCAGTTATGTTGCATTTTTATACCTTGTCCATGTTTCTGTGCTACTATGAATTTCATAACCTTTACCTAATAGACACCACAACAGCAAAACTTACAATAAGGGAAAGATGCTGCAACTGATTAAGGGGTGATTTGAATTGCTAATCCTGTTCAAGTCATTACTGAAGAATGCAACGTTATCTCCATTATGCAAATCTTTATCCCGTTCAGTTGGTGAGTAAACACCAGCAAAAAGCCAGGTTTCAGTGTATGTAGAATCAGTGAGCTGAGCTCTAACATTCCTTACAATTACTCCTGAAGTCTGTCTAATCATGCTTCTAATTAGCTTTAAAAGGAAAGAATAAACAATGTGTTTCTATGACAGCAGGGAGCTCAGTGATAGAAGAAGAAAAGGAGTTAGATCTTTATTTAGAAAAATCTTTAACTAAAAGGATTTTCACTCAGCTTTCTGAAACTGTATTCAGAAATAAATTAATCTACCCTGTATGTGAAATTTACAGGCATCAATTTATTTTTTTTTCTTCTCAAAGACTGTACTAGCACTTGGTGGAAAGGATGATGCTCACACATAAACTCCAAGAAATTCAGCAGCTTCACCCAACCTCATTTTCAATGCAACACAAACTCTACACAGTACACTCTACACTCTACAGAGCCTATGCAGGGCTTCCACCCACTTAGCTTTTAGCACCACAATCCTTGCACTGAACCATAGGTCACAAAGACTATGAATACACTGTAAAGTAATAATCAGGTTTGGCATTAATGTAAACTTCACAGCTGAGCTCAGAAGGGACAGCAAAAATTACAATTATTTCAAATGTTAGTTTTAAATCATGCCTTCTATTTACTCATGTGGTCATGATGGGCAGTGGGTTTGTCTTGGGGGAAGGTAGGGAGAGAAAAAGTTAAGCATTTTACAAGAACTGTATGTAACACATGATTAATTTGAGTTTTAAATGGCAGCATAAAAGACCATGGGTTATCAAGGTGAAGAATGAAGATTTACATTTCTCTAAAGATTCTTTGCAGATTTGAACACTGTTGTCAGTCCTGCTGCAATCAGATCAAGTGTTAATTAATTATATCCTTTACTGAACAATAAAAAACCCAGCTGAAAGCAACACAATGCTCAATGGTGACTTCTGATGGAGTGTTGCTTTTGACACAAACTATGATGTATGTATGGAATCATTTACCTTGAATGTAGCAAAGGCATCAGAAGCAATATCAAATGTTGACATTTCCACATATTTAAAAAAGTCTCTGAACTGTTCTGAAAATAGTATGATTTTAGCCAGGGGTTCATGGCGGATACACTCTCTCAGCATGATTCCACAACGTAAGGCAATATTTGGGGATTCATATCTGGAGAATGAAGAGAAATGAAAAACATCAAAACACAGAAGAATGAAGATAAACAGGCACCTTTCTAGCAAAGGGAGTACATGTGCCAGAAGGACACCACACATGGAGGGCAGCCCCAGCCACAGTGCTGAACCCAGCTGCAGGACCTCATCCCAAAGCTCAGGAGCACACACATAAATAAGGCTGCCAAAAATTCTCATTGCAAACCTCTCTCTTCCCAACCAAAAAACATTTTGGTGCAAATTTGCACTATACCTCCTCTCTGTGGAAGGACCATGGGGAGTGTGCAACATATCAACAGAGTTCCTTCACCCTTTTGGATTTGTGAGAAAGCACAGCCTGTACAATATAATAACCTCCCTCTTCAGATTTAATTCTGAGCTCCAGTTTATCCAAGAAAACTGTAACACCTCATGACCATCCATCACCTCCCACTCTTCTTCTAGAGGCCATCACTCTGGAGTTTTAATGAGGAAGGTAGAAAGAGTCTCTCCAGGCAGTCTAACAGGATGAAGCTTCCTGTAGCTCTGAAATCTATTTTTTTTTTCCAGTTTAGAATGAGTTCTGCTCAATTTCTCTTCTGCAGAGGCTCTGGCTGTGTTCAGGACATAAGCACCCATTCCTCAAGTTACAATCTTGTTATGGCACTTGCCCTGCAATAGCCAGGAGCCAGCACACATCTTGCCTTTGGAGAGAAAGGGAGGGGGGAGAGTTTTCTACAAAGTCTACATTTCTACAAGGTCTTGATTTCTTTAAAGCTGAAATTAATCTGACACAAAACTGTTAGAAACACATTAAAAAACAAAAAGGATGAAATCCAGTAATCACGAAGGACTTAAAATGAACTTTTTCCAGGAGTCTGACAGAAATCATGTGAAAGTGGTGAAGTCCAAGGGGACAAAAAGCACTCGCTGTTTCAATAAACTGGTTATACTATATCAGAACTGTGTATTATCACCCAGAGCTTATCAGCATCATTTTTCCTTTGCACAATTAATTCCTATCATTAGGCCAAAAGAAATACAATTCTAAAAAAAAAAAAGGAAGAAAACCACAAAATGCCATCTGTGCTGTAAGGGAGTGGGCCCTCAAATTTACCACCAGCTTGCAATTTAAAAGAATGGTTGTGTTCTGAGAGCATACCAGAGCTGCATACTTCAACCTGCTGTCAACAATAGTTGGCTTAATGAAAATGCATTGCTATTCCAAACAGGCAAATGAAGCTTCCCACCCTCAAGGAAATGCAGGCACTCAAACCCCTATTTGTTTTGGTTTGGGGAAGCATTTGCAAACCTGAATTTCTAACTCTTCAGATAGCAGAAATTCTGATGTTTCCCATTGAGGATTTATCTCCATTAACAGGAATACTAATTTTTAAGGAGAATGAGGCAGAGCTGCTCCTAGGAGTGCAGCCAGGAAAATATTTAATAGTTGGCTAATGAATATTTTGGTTGGAATAAAAGCAAATTACATTGTTTCCAGCACAATAACTTTTAAAAACATTAAGTATCAACAGAATCATTCTTAGTCAAGTGCTCCATTATCTGTAAGTGGGCAATGGACCTTTGTCTCACATAAGCGAGGGAAGTTGGGTTTGGCACCTGGAATAAGCCTGTAATAAGTTTACAGGCTGCCCAGTCATAGCTAGCATGTCCTTTGCACCCACACTTACATGCAAAGCCACCAGGCAGGAATGATAAAAATGTTTCAAAATCACTTCAAATGAGCAATTAGTGCTCTATGCTGATGTTATTCCACAGCAGAAAAAAATATACTGAGTTCTCCTCTGTTTGGATGAACTTACAGCCTAAAGAAACCCCCACACAGTGAATACTGGAGAGAACTAGAAAATGAAACAATGGACTTGAAGTATTTCAAAACACTTTTTGTGGAGTTTGAAAGAGGCAAGAATGAGAGCAGAAAAATAATTTTTGTGTAAAGGGAATCATTCTTCCATGGTTAGTGCAGAAGATGGCACAAGGTGAAGAGCACAGGCAGGAGATTTGGAAAGCATCAAGCCTGGGAGACACAAGGTCTTAGATATATTCTGACCTGATTCTACACTACTTGTATAGCCTGAGTTTATCCTTGGATAAACTCAATGGGAATTCAGCAACCTCAGCCAATATACCTTTAAAGCTCTAACTGCACTGTGATATGAAGAGGTCATGACAACATAGGTTGAGGCATTGTCTAGGACAGAGATAGAATGTGGCATTATATATATATATATATATATATATATATATATATATATAAAGAAACTTCTAAATTTTTCATGCAAGTTCCATAAACTAAGTCTTCAACAGTCACTGTCCTAAAGGGAACATATTTTAAAGTACAAAAGACCTAAGTTATTTTTGGGCTAATGCAATAGGCTGACACCAGAGCAAAAAAAATGGCCCAAATACAACTGGTTCTCTATGTACACCAAATACTGTACTCATCTGAAATCCTATACACAAAGCAAGTCCTCATGCAGCAGCAAAGCCAAATAACCTACACAAATGGGAGAAAGGAAAAAAATGAGCTATGTTCTGTGTGTTTTCTGAAGCTGAGAAGCTGGAAGGAAGCAGCCAACAAGGAAAATGAAGCCTAATAGGTAGGAATTGTTATCTCAAGCTGGCAGTTCCACTGGAGTAAGAGACAGGAAACACTGGGCGGGAACTCTGATTGAAGATCCTTCCCACCCAACAGAGATCACATTAAGCCACAAAAAAAGCAAACTTTTGCCTCTGGGGACTGACGGGGGCAGAAGAAATTTTGCACTCAATAGAAGTCCAACAGTCACAGTACTCTTAGGACATTTCTTTTATAGTCATGGCAGAGGTGATTTTTTTTCTCTCCAAGTAACATCATGACACCATGTAACAAACTCAAAATGGCACAAGTCAGCCAAACCCACTTTTCTTTAGCAGAATTTGATGTCCTATATTTCCTATATCATTATAAAAATATATATCTATGTAATATAAACAATATAATTCATTCAGCATTAAATAAAGAAGAAAATGTCTCCTCAAGTCACATTTTCATGTGATGGTGTCTAACACAAGGTGCTTGTTGCCCAGTCCTGACTGCACACACACACCCCACACTGTGGGCACAAAGCAATCTGTGTGTGCAGGGCCCTGCCCTGGCTGCAGGCACAGATTTCAGGTCACATTTTTAGACAGCAGGACACAGCAGGACACAGGCAGGGAAGGCACCATCCATCTGACATCATTACACTGCAGCAGCTGCTCAGGCTGGGCAGGACTGATACTGGGCTTCTACTGATGGATTCAGCTGCACTTTTTAACAAGAGATTCCAGAAATGGCAATTCTGCAGTGCTGCAGAGGGCTAGTCAAGGCACCATGAACAAGGAGCCTAATGACACACTGCTGCATGCAGCAGGTTTCTCCAAAAAAAGCATCTAAGTGATGCCACTTAAATTCATCCACTGACTCAGGTCACTTACTGTAAAATGTCTGTCAGAAGCATATATGCATAAGAACTTTACTATCATCTAAATATTCCTGTTTGCTACAGATGCCAAAGAAAATCTGGGACATAATCCAAAAATATTTTTTATCTTTAAATAAAGTCCAGACATATGGTAGTGATGCATGCTCAACTGCAATATCAAAATGATTGAAAAACCAAAAAAGCAAAGACAGAGAAAAGGGATGAAAATTATACATAAGGAATTAAAAAATGATGGCGAGAATTATCATCACTGTCCTGAGGTTAAAAAAACAAACAAAAAAAAAAAATTCAATGCTCTAAGTTGTGGAGTTAATTACAGAACTAATTTAAAGTTGAAGTTCACTTGTGGCCACAAGCGTTGGAGAAGTCTCCCACAGGCACAACTATTCTTTTAATGCATTTTTGCTTCTCTCTGTTCTACCACACAGTGCTCCAGTTATTTACAGACACCACTGCTGGTCAGTCCTGCAATGCAAAATGGTCTAAATGAGCCTGAGCAGTCACCAACAAGGCTACACAAGAGTTTATGGTGAGAAATGAAGCACATATCACATGGGGAGCAGTCAAAAACAACCAGCACATTAATTATTTCAACATGAAGTTTGGTGAAAAAAGAACAGCCAAATGAAATAATCTGATCATTAAAAAGCATAGAGTTCAATAGAAAGAAAGTCAATATGAAAAAAATAAAGTAAGAAATCTGGAACAAAATCTGAAAATCCTTTTTTATTTTTTTTAACTAAAAGTGAGAAAGGAGATCGACTGCAATGCCAGCATGTTCCAGGCAATGCTCTTTAATGAAACTCAAATTAAAGCACCTACCCTTTTAGGAGCATGAATAGGATATGTGGATGGGCACTAATGTATTCCACAGTAGGGCTGCGTGTGCCAATTTGTCTTCTCAAGATGTTGTTGAATATCTGGGAAACATCCTTTTTGCCCTGTTAAAGAAGCAAAATATATCTTTGCTTAGAAAAACATGAGCAAACAGCTATTTACTGTAACATCAATTTAAAGTACAAATTAAACTGAACACAGAACAGGTCAGCCTTTTCTCTTTTTTTCTCCACATTCTCTCTGCCTCATATTTGCTGTTTCTCCAACACCACAAGAAGTCTTCCTCCTCTGAAGGCTCCTGACTTCCCCACTCCCACCTGCATCTTTTTTTTTCCTAAATGAAGATGTGCATTCCTCTCACACTGTCAGCCAAGTTCCTGGCTATTTCAAACAGCAACACTAAAGCACCATAAAATGAAGCCTCTACCCTGAGCCAAGCATGCTGTTGCCATGTGTGCTGTTACTCCCATAGCCTCCAAAAGTGAGTAATAGAGCTGGTACCAAACCACTGCCACACTGCCTACACTTAAAAAGCTGCAGCTTTTCATCAATCAAATGCAAACAACTACAAGTGTGACTACATTTCTGAAATTCAGGAATGTCCCCATTATTTACCATGAAAAATGAAATCACTTCTACTGATGAAATGGCTGCACCACATCTGCTTTAATCAAAACTAAAGTCCTTCTCTTTGTCCTAATGCTGTGCTGTGCTGTGCTACACAATCACATTTTGTCTTCAAATGCTTCCCTGTGCAAACAGCTTTCCAGAATGTCTTTCCAAATCATGTTCTATTCAGCCACAGGGTTCACCAATACATCTTGCATTAGAATCCTCTTCCTCCCCCTCTGCTTTCCCCCCAGCACAGACAAATTGATGTGTGAAGTTAAGGGAGGTGGGAGATGGCTGCACCAAGGACCAGTAACCAAGGCACTGAGTCAACAGCAGGTCACTATGCATAGGGCAAGCTAAAGCAAAAGGTCACTTGTAATCTGTACATGCTCATTGATCTGTCTTGGGAGGACAAACATTCCTTGGCAGAGAACTTATTGAATGTTTGAAGCCAAGGAGCAGATATTTCACACGGAGGAAAATTCCCTGGTTTCACCTCTACAAATAAATCAGTGCTAAGGAACACAAAATATTCTGCTTTCCTACTTGTTCCAGCCCAGCTGGCTTGGAGACTTGGAGACTCTGGGAATTAAACAGGAGAATCAAATCAGAGCAGGCCAGTCCATCTGCCTTTGTCTGCAACATTTTTTTTTGACCCTTGGACATAATTTCAAATGGGCTAATTCTGTATAAAGTCATCCCATTCTCCCCTATCTTTACAACATCCATATCCTATGCCTGGAATCCTGTGATCCCCACGGGCTTCAGCAGTTACTCCAAGATAAAAACAATTCAGACAGAGAAGAGCTGTTGAAAGGATGAGGTAAAGATGGCCAGAAATTAAGTGATCCTCTATGCCAAATTTTATATTAGTTACTTAATACTGTGTGCATTGCAGCATAATATCCACAAGCAGAGAGGAGATAGATATAGATACACAGATATATGTATCCAATTACAGCTAATTTTCTAGAGATCAGTGATAGTGAAAGGCAGAGTTGGTCTCCAGGAGGGAATGGAGGCAGATAGGAGGGAACCACAATAGATTTCTCTCACCACCTGACATACTTTAAAATTGTAGGGGTAGTTTTGAAACACTCCTTACTTGGATCTGCAATTGAATTTTGCCTTATAATGGAATACATATGGCCACTGAAGCACAAGATAAGGCAACATGAAGAGAAAGTGACTAGACAAGGACAAAAACAATGCCAAGGATGGATTATATAAATAAAAGACTGTATAATACCTGAACTATAATTTAGCCCCTTTTTCAAGGCAAAGTAGGGGAAAGATCATAAACTCATTAGTCCTGGGCTTGTAGTTATTTACTGCCTATTTAAGGGGCTTTACAGTTTGTGAATCTTTAGGCTTACACACAGTAACAGCTATATTTTTAGTTGACTTCTTCTGTTTGCACATTTGCCTCAGTTCTTCAAAGTTCAAAACTAAATTTCAAATTTCTAAAAATCCAGCATGATCTTGATTCTGGGCTCCTGCCCAAACCTGACTTGAATGCTTCATAACAATATCATCACTGAAATTATATCTTCTTTGTTGAGTGGCAGAAGCAATAAACCTGTATTTTATATGGATGTATGATGGATGTGTACAAGTCTCCCCTACACAGTCTTTGAAAAGACATCAAAAAACACTTCAAAGAGAAGTTCAGCTGTTAAAAATTGGGATCAAAGTGGGCAGCAGGGTTGGTGAGGAGGACACAGGGAGTCAGGACAAAGTAAAGTGACATTACTGCCTTCAGAAATCAGATTTTCAGTAGGCTATTATTTGCTTTTTGCCATTACATATGGATCAAAACATTAACTTGTGTGTTATAGACTGATGATATTGCTCATTCAATGAAGAAACTAAAATACCAACTGTGGCCACCAATACAACAAAATGGAAATAGAAAAGTTGATAAACTGGAAAAGTCAGTGGGAAGACATGAAGACAAAGCAGCACATGCTCTTACTCTCCTCCTGTTCAGTGACATTTGGTTTCTAGAGTTTTGTTCAAAGAACATGTATAAAAGCTTGGCTAAGTGACTGGAAAACTTTCACAAATAATAAAAAATATATTTTGCAATAGAAATTATGAGAATTGTTTGTAATAACAGCAATTCAGCAACAGATTAGATATTTCATCCAATACTTGCTTTTAAAGACAGTATGTTCAATATGTTCATATAGAATTTTTTTTTCTGGTAGAAGCAATACAGACTGTCATGTAACTAAAAAAGTGCAGAAGTCCCTTCTGTTAGTCCCTTCTGTGCTAACAGTTTCCTCTCCTCCCCTCTTCTCCATTTTTCTTAAAGGGTTTTTAAGGGCTTGGGTTGTTGGGGTTTGAGTAGTTTTTGTAATTAGACATTTAACAGTAACCAGAGGAGGCACAGAGAAGACAAAACATTTTAAAAAAACCTCCTGAATTTAAGGCTCAGGCAAGAGTGAGAGAATTCCACTAAAAACATTTTCAAAAAACATTTTCCTCTCTTTTATTAATTTACAAAATGTAAAGAAAACAACTTCTACACGACTCCCACAAAAGATGTCTCTGAGAGCATCAGATCTCTTTGAGAAACTGATTTTTCTCTTCAGCAGCTGCCTGTACATTGGATATTGCTCCTGTTCCAGACCTGGGTGGTGGAGGTTTGGCTTCTGGGAGCTGAGGATTTCCTGCTGATGGTGTGGGACATTAGTGAGGAATCACCCAGGAGCAACAGAAATCATGGAACTCATAACAGGAGTCCCTGGAGGCCACTACCCCAGCTGACTGCAAACCACAAGAATGACAATGACCTGACAGTGACAGAGTTTATTCCCATCCTACCAGTCAACAGTAAATTAACAGAGTTGATATTTATCCTGAATTACTGCAATCTTTGCTACTATAATTCTTCTCCTCCTTAATTATAAACAAGTTTACTTGTCACAGCAGTTGTTTACTACGTTTTGGCTTTAACAACTGGTGAGTTGTTCCACAAAGCTGGTGAGTAGTTCTACAGAATATGTAATTTTATATATAAATATATAAAATTAAATAATGTATATATGCACACATTCATATTAGTCTTCCTACTGTGAAAAATGTTCTATTCCTTTCTTCTTTTAGTCCAAACAATTAAGTGGGGAACACCCAAATTACCTTGTGACCTGCTGTCTGTTTTTAACATGTTTTTCAATTCCTTTCCTCTCAACTAAACCATTTGAATTCTTTCAGTCTTTTTCACATGAAATTCTCCATGCTTCCCATTATTTTTGTTCCATGTCCCTGAACCCTTTTTAGATCAGACACTGTCCAGAGACAGTAGGTAGCTCTAGCTGCACTATCCCAAAGATTATCCCTGCAGTTTACAAGGTTGGTCCTAGACAGTATTCCCAGCACCATGTCCTGTCTTGTTTGGATACATGTGACAATATTTCCTTATTGTTTTTGTTTAATTTTTTAAAAAAAATTGATTTACTGTCAGTGTATGAGCATGTCTTTCAGGACAACAACGAATTCAGAGCAGCAACTTTCTTCAGCCTGTGGAGAACAGTTTTGGGTGCAATGAAATTATCTAGACTTCAGAAAAATATGATTCCAGTTGCTGACAACACCAAGACCAAGGAGATGAAAAACTGGATGCTGACCTACCTCAAAATCTATCAGCTGCAAGTTGGCAATAAGTGTCACTAGAAGGCCACTGTTGTAGAGCTCTTGTGCCAGCTGGGCCACGATTTCTGTGGGTGGCTCTTTGTCTGTGGTCCCACACAGAATTTCCTTCATTGCTTGCAGAGATTTTGACACTTCCTCTGATGCCTTTTTGCCAGCAGATAATGGGTTTTGTTTTCAAAAAATAAAACAGGAAAAGAAAGGGTGTTCTTTTAAGAGACATGCATTTCAAAACAAAAGTTTCTAAATGTACTTACAATTACCATTATCTATTGCAAAATTATACCATAATTTTAGGTAATCATGGAGGCTGGAGCATCCATACTGTACCCTGCAGGCCTTACACAAAATAAATTCAATTTAAACATGACATACCATCAGACCATGAGCATAAAGCAGGACCAAGAGAGCAATTACCAACCAGTGCCAGTGAGATCCTTTAACAGGTTTGGAGGCAGACACAGCCCTGCAGGGGCAGCAGTAACTTCACTGCTGTTGCTCCCCCTGTCCTCCCCAGTGGGTTCCATGGCACACATGGGGCAAGAGCTGCCAGATGAAGGTACCAAAGCAGGTGGCTGCTCCCACCAGAGGGTGGCTGCTGGGCTGCCTCCCCATCCACTGTTCCTGAGGGGCTGTCCCAGCTCCCTGATGGAACCCAAAGAAATCCTCACAGCCCTGTGGCATTGCTTAACCCAGCAGGCAGCTGAATATCACACAGCCACTTGCTCACTCCCCCTCAGCAGGATGTGAGAAGGAACTGGGGGGAGGAAGAAAACTTTTAGGTTGAGATAAAAATAGCTTAATAGGATAGAAAAAGAAGGGGGAAAATAGTAGCAATACCAACAACAATAACAACAATAAGCAGCAAGCAATGCACAATGCAATTGGTCACCAACCAATCTCCAGCCAGTTCCTGAGCAGCAGCCCTGGATCAGCTTTCCCCCAGCATTATGTGCTGAGCTATTCCATGTGATATGGAATATCCCTATGGCCCCCTTGGGCCAGCTGTGTCTCTCCCCAGCTTCTTGTACCCACAGGCCACTCACTGGTGGGGTGAAGAGCAGAAAAGGCTTTCACTTTGCAGCACTACTCAGCCAACTAAAACACCAGAGTGTTATCAACTCTACTCTTGTCCTAAGTTCCAAACACAGCATTCTACCAGCTACTAGGGAAAACAGCAACTTTATCCTGGCCAAAGCTTGACAGCTTCACATTGCCAACATCTATTTCTCCTCATCAGGTGTGGCTTGAGCCAGTATCTCCCACAAGGGATTTGCTAACTGAGCACACAGGCACTTCAGTCTCAGGTTGAGAAATTTAAATTAAACAATTTGCTTTAGTAAAGCTCCACAGCTGCCACCAAGTGAAGTAAAATAGATCTTTCACATCTTTTGCTCCCACCTAGAATATACTAATCCTGTGCAGATTTTGGATACCTAATGTAGAAGATGAATCAGGAATTACCTTACAAAGTATCTTGACCAGCAGAATTGCAACAGGGAAAGGAAAGAGACAGATAACAGCTTAGCATCATGCAGTCAGCAGGTTTAAATCAGATGTGAGTGATAATACTCCACTTCCCAAGGAAAATGACCACTGGCTGCAGCATGGCAGCTCTGCCTTGTGCTCTCCTCACAGCTTTGCTCCACTTCAAACAAATAAAGACTGTGGAGGAGAGGAGTCATTTTTTCATGTGGGTCTGTGTGCTGTAAATCCTACCTGCTCCAGCCATGGGGCTACAGAGGCAATTGCTCCTTCTGGGTCGGGTTATATTTAATACACACTTGATCTGCAGCAAGGTCAATTAGATTCTTTGGCAGGGAGTGGGAAGGAAGTAAGGAACAGGTTTGAAAGCAAAGCTGAGAATGATAGCAAAGTGCCAGGCAAGATGCTGAAGACAGGACAGCATCTTTGAAAAACCTTAACTTGAAGTTTGCCTTTTGTTAGCATAGCACATGAAAAAAAGTCAAGATAAACACAGAAAAATCAAGAGTGATTTGTAAAAACTAACTGGAAATTAATGGATGTTCAAAGCCACGTCAATAATTTCTATATATCTCTCACATATATTGAAAGGAAAAACATCAAGCTTTCAAATACCATCCCATCAATCTGCTTTATGCAGATAACCCCACAGTGCTCTGAAGAGGCATCTCTCACCTGCTGCTGATCTCCCAACATTTTCAATCACAGATTCTATTCATATTAGTGAATAAAAATAATAGAAAAAAAACTAGAAGTCCACAAAAAATAGAAAAACAAACAGACAAACAAACAACAACAAAACTAAAAAAACAACAACAACCAAAAAAACTAGTCACAGGAAAAAGCCACTTTTACATTGCAGCTACCTGGAAGATTTAAGCATTGATTTTGCACAGCATAAGGAACTGTTGTCCTCCAATCTCTTTGTACCTACTCACAGTTTTCTGCTGGTTAAGATAGATCAGCACGAGCAGCATGTAAATGGGCATGACTGTGATAACTTCTAGCAGCAGAAGTCTTGATGTTCCTTACCATCAGCCAGCAAAAGAACCTGTGTGTATCTCAATTGTTAGTGGTGTGTCACTTGAGATATCCCACAGACTACAAAAGGGATTAACAACAGGGACTCTATCCTAGAAACTGAAGCTCTAAATCATCATAAGAGATAGGGAAATATTTTCATTTCAAAGGAAAAGCCTATACATTTTTGGCTTTCCATTCTTTCTGCTGTGCTGGGTGTGAATATCTCTGGCATTTTGTAGTTAAAAAAAAAAACATTAATCACTTTGCTTTCAAGTATGAGCAGTCCTTTCTGATAAGGGTCTGCAGGACTCATCTTTAGGTTTAATTCTCAAAAAGGAGGCCAAAAAGTGTTGTGTGAGAAAATGAAACACAGAACACCAGTGCTGGTGGGCAGAAATGGCCACCATAGCTGCATTTCTCTAATCACCTGCTATCCCATCCAGTCACCACCTCAGCTTTTCCACATGCAATTTACATTTCATATGCCACTTGCCCTCTATTCATGGCCTCTCCATGGTCTGTGTTATTCACAGTCAAATCTAAGGGCTGCTCCTCAGTGGATATCCCTCACAGTATATCAGGAGGAAAACCATAATCCCAAAAGCAGATTCTTAAATTAACAGTCTCCATTTTGACATTTCCAGTTAATCTCACAGCAATTTTAAAATAATACCTTAAGTACATATGCACTGTTTCTGGGATGGAAACTTTCTTAAGACTCAAAGAAAAAAGACATTCCAAGATCCAAAGACCCACCATCTGTCCAAAACAAACAACAAAGCACATTTATCCACTCAAATACATGGAAAGTATAAGATTACAGACACATATCTGCATGAGAAGTCAGACTGGGCCTCAAAAAACAATTAAAAGCCTCAGCAAGATATCCTCCCCCCAACGATGTCACAACAGAATTTCAGTGACAGAAAAAAAATAAAATTAAAAAAAATCCAAAAACCCGAAAGTCTATTATGACTAACATGCTACTTTTTATTTTCCATGGGTGGCAAGAGCAACAGTAGCAAAGTGCTGCAACCATCAATCCAGCATAAGTTACAATGCAAAAGAAACAGTTTCATGAAATATCAAAGCATTTCAGCCATTTGCCTCACTCTTGCAATTAGGCACATTATTTCCAGCAGTTTTTCCTTTTATCCTCTATCCTCCATCATGACTGAATTTATACTATTATATTTAGAGAGACTGTTGTGGATAGAGGGGGGAAAAAGAAAGGAGAAAACTAAACACATGATTCTGAACAGAACATCTTATACATACACATAGGAATGTCAAAAGTGGGATATGCTCAATTTTGGACAGTCAGAAGCTGCAGGTAGGGGCAAAAAAGCAAGGATGAAATGCAAGCTGATTCCCAGCACACACTCGAGTTTAGTGTTTGCACTGCTGTTCCTGTGCAATATCAGGATCTCAACCCCCTAAGCCTCCTTCTGGTCCTTCCAAGAAGTCTCTTTCCAACAAGAACTGATCCTGCATCCACAGAGTATAGTTTGTAATGACCACCAACCCACAATAAGGTTTTGGTCCATTTTGAAAGGCAGGATTTGTGTAAATGTTGAAATCTAACAATCCTTGGATTACTCTGCCAACCCTACTGGACCAGATATCTACAACAGCCTTGGAAAAGGAAAACAGGCAGTATAGATAAGCCTGCATAACTTCCCTGTGTTAAATTATAAACGTGTTCAACATCGCCTCCTCATAAAGCTGATTTTTTTGTCAGCATTTATGCGTCTTTCAAAACCTACCAACAGCTTCAACCAAAGCTGGGAATTTTATGAGTTGAAGGTTGTTGTCTCAGTTTATTTTCCTCACAGATCAAGGTTTTGTCATTGTTGACTTAACAGGAACATAACACAAAGAAAGGAGCTTACAGAGAAATTATTCCCTGAAATTCTAGATGTAAAAATCTTCCCTGAAAGACTGATTGATCTTCAGGTGTGGGATAGGCTGTGGAGAAAGGAGCCATGAAAATATGGCTAATAGGAGCATACAGCTTCTGTTTGTGTACCTAGCACACTTCCAGGTGGAAAACCTCTCTGTAAACTGTTTCTCTCTTGCACAGCAGGAGACAGTGACACACAAAGATGCCTGCCAATGCAATGTTAAATACTCCAATGTGTGATTCAGTGATCTGCCAGTACTCCATGCTATATATTGCAACTAAAACCATAAATCTCCTTGATTCAGTCTTATCTGGTTTAAAAATATTCTCACCGTGTGATTCAAACCAATTTTCCTCCTAAAAAACAGTGCCAGTGCAGCTTTCTCTACATGCAACTGTAAGGATTTCCAAGAAAAGCCATTAGCAGAATGTGAATCCAACAACCACGTAACTTCAGAATCACCCCAACTGACTTATCCTTGATGCAATTTCATGCTAAATGGATCTACAGAGCCAAATTGTGAATATTTTGGAGCAGGAGCCTGACATCTGTCATTTAGCAAAACATTATGGACTAGTACTCAAGGAAGCTGGCAAAGACAATTTGGCCAAGCAAGCACAACAGGGAAACGCCTTTTAAAAGGATGTGTGACAAAAGGAGAAGACAGGTTTGCCCCACCTGGACATAAATTCCTTTCTCACTGTTAATCCTGCACTTAAGACAGAACTAAAGGTTCTAAAGGTTCTCAAAAAATAAAAACAACCAGAAGAGACAGGTTTAAACTCTCAGCACCATAACCTGATAGTATCTGGAGTTTCTCCCACCTCTAGAGCAATAACAGGTCTTAGCAGAACAGGGAAGCTGAAACATGAAACGCTCCACAAAACCCCAGGACACACAGAGCTAGGGGGAAGGGGTGCCAAACCCTTCTTATCTCATTCCCTTGGTTTCAGTGTGCAGCAATGAAATGGAAAGCAATTTTGCAACTGGCTCTGGCAGCTGCAGAATCACATCCATGGGTATTTGTGTTCCCGGCAGTCACGCAACTGCTCTTCCATGCAAATGCACACAGAGCCCTCTGCGTGCACCTCATCTCACACACCAGTCCCCAGAGCTTTCCCCATGCAGCAGCCAGCAAGGTGAACAGCAGACAGGAATGGCTCCCTTGTTGCTATGTAAAAAAGCTGGATTTATTGATAGCAATATTTGTTCCAGATATCTTGAAGTCTTTTAATTGCAGCCTTAATAAAATGCTGCTCTCCTGACCCTTCTGAACAGCACCAAATTTGTTACAGCAAGTGGAGATGAAAGAGGGGACAGATTACAGTGACCTACCTGAACAAGCAGTCTTGTTAGAGAGATTTAAGTGAAAGGGGCAGAAGCACGACACTTCAGGTTATTTTACATCTCGCTTCACTGTGCTTCTGAGCACTGGCTAAAGGCACTGCAGCCTGTGGTTCTGCCTGACAGGAAAGCACTCAACACAGTGCTCAACACAGTGGTCTAAACCTGCTCTAAAGCACTGGGGTTCATTTTCCACAATAAACCCTTGTCTTGGATCAGCTATACCAGAAACTGCAAATCTTTCAGTCCATCTAGACCACATGCAAAGATTAGACCAAGTTTCAATCAACCTCAGATCCGTTTGCTGCACTAAATTAAAAGCCTGTGACACTTGGAAGGTTTTTGCTGCAGGGCAGGTTCAGAAAATGTTACCAAACCTGTAGGCACCACAGATGGCACTGAGTCAGGCTGCCGCACCCGAAGGTGTTTGGTGAGCAGCAAGAGGGTGATGTGTTCAAGGACGTCTTTAAGTGACAAACTGGATGCCACCCACACTGCTTTGTGCTGAAGGGGCTCAGCAGCTGAACACAAGGCTTTGAGAAATCAGGATGTCACACCTCTTTTTTTATGAGGTTGGTCAGGCACCTTTTCTATCAATGTTCCTTTACAATATCCATCAACAAAAGACAAAGCAACGCATCAGTAATAAATGAAGCAGTGACCAGATGTGACAAAATGTGACCAGAGTGTCACATTCTTCCTCAGGTTCAACAGATATGACCTCTTGGTCATGGCTTCTCTTCTCTTCATCCCTATTTAATGCATCCTCCAAATGCTGTAGGAGTTAATGCCAGGAAGAAGGAAGAGAATCTAAGCTTTGAAGGCTTCCTTTCCTATATATTTAAATACTTTGCTGCTTTTCTAGGTAGTTCCAGAGTGAGCATTTCTCATTAAGTTCAAGGACTGATTGGTTCTACATGGCTGAGATTAAATTGTAATGACATTTATATACAATGCTGTAATAAAACTTAATTCGTTGTTCTTCACCACATCAAAGCCCAAACAGGATGTCAGCAACTGTATATGCTCCAAGAACCCCTTATTTTATTTCAGGTATTGGAGAAGAGGAGGATTCTTGATAAAGAAGGTTTTAGTCCACTTTTTCAGCTCTGTCTTACCCTTCTCAGTCTCCTAATTATTGCATTAAACTTGCCAGTGCTGCCATCCCTTATTTAAAACAGATATTTTTTTAAAATTTTGTAAAAATTAGGTATGAGAAAGAGCACTTCAGAGGAAAAGGACCCAGATGTGCTGGCACTTTTCTATCTGTGGTCTATCAACCCTCAAAATGTAGCTGAGAAAATGGCAAAGCTTTAAGCACACATATACCCATGCAAGCAAACAAACAAGAAAACTCATACGTAAAAGTAAGAACCAAATATCAAAACTTAGCCTGTTTTTCAGGAGTGTTTAAAAAGCATGAAAAAGCACTATGGCAACATTGCACACATTAACAGTTTAAAAAAAATTAGACACAAGGAGAAATTGGGTCAAATTCAATCCTTATCTAAGAAGACAGATGCTAGTGCAGTCAATAGAGTTTAAGCTTGAATGGGTACTACTCCATGAGTAACAGAAAGCATCATGAAGAAAGAGTGCAAACTTCTGTATATTATGTGTGCACATGGAAATGCCTCAGAAAATAAGTATAATTTCCTTTACACTTACAATTGACTTCTCTGCATGCTGTCTATCAAGTTATATCCTCCACCCTCTTCCTGAGAAGTCTTAACTGGTCTGCTGCAAAGTCCCCTGTACCTGTGTACTGCATAGCTTGGCAGGAATGATCCTTTCTGCATTATTAAAAAACATCCCCTCCAAGACAGAGATGGTTCCTGCTAAAAGCTGCACAAAGATGCATTAAAATCATCAAGTCCCTGTCTGTCTGACCTTGTGCCCTCCTGGCTGCCCATGCCATCTTTACCTCATAGTCAGGATTTCTCAGCTGGGAAAGGAAAGGAGGTTCTCTGCCAGCCCTGCAGTTAATTTAGGCTTTGCTCCACTTCTCTGCCAATTCTGGCCATATTAGCAGCTTTTAGCTGTCTCAACCCACATACCACATTGGCTGCACTACAATAACAGCTTAATTGTCACAGGATAAATCTTCTTGTTTAAGCATCTAAAGCAAGCCCTAGTTGGAAACTACTTTGCACGCAAATTCAGGGATGCTCTGGAGCTGCACTCTGAAAGTGCTGGGAACCTCAGTTTTATGTGAGGCACAACAGTACTCTTCTAGTTCTGACAGCAGACTAGGAGCTAGAAATCTGAAAAATTGGACAGCCCTGGGTCACAAACTTCTCAGGTCACAGGGCCACAGGGTCCAAATCCAGCTCTGAGACATCCAGGGTCTCTGGCTCTTGCAGCAGGCAAACCTCTAGGCCCATTCATGAAAATTTGACAAATTTATTCTCCCTCCAGAAATCAGATTGGAGGTAAAGTTTATAACCTTGTTAGGTTTTCAACAGCACAGTTCTTTGTTTCTCTTTGCTTTTGTGTTCAGTTAAATTTCTCTGATCATTCTCAAGAAAAGATGTTACTTGTTATCATTACTGAGTACCTTTTGAAAACCTGTGGGCCACTGAAAGTATTTCCATTGTCTTTTCTTCTCCAATTCAAACTGCAAACAGCACTTAGAAATGGCATTACTAAGTTCACAAACCTGAATGGATAGAAGCAGGTGTGATTGGGCTGACTGGTTTTGCAAGAGCTGTTTTTCCTGCCAGTTTTTAAAGTTTATCATCATCTCAGTAGTTAAGATAGTCCTTATGATTTGCTTCCATAAACTCAGGAGAATAAATTTAGCTGTTTTCTTTAACAGGTGTTTATTTCAGGACAGCTCAGTGGAACACTTTAGATGAAAGGCAGAACTCCCAAGGAGTGTCAAATCTTGCCTTCTGCAAGGAAAGGGGCCCTATTGTGATTCCTTGACATCACAGCACAAAGTCCTGAGTTAACAGGCCATGTAAGCTTAAACCAATCCAAAAAAAGGCTTCCCTCACCTTCTGCCTTGCTGTTGAAGAGAGTGCCTTGTCTCCCTCTCTCCTCTTCCCTCATCATCCACATTCATCCCAGGAACAGCCTCTATCCCATAGCATGAAATACATAAAAACTAAGTGAAAACCAGCCTCTTCCTGTAAAATAAGCACCATGATGTTGTTTCCATTTGAAGACGCCAGGGAACTTTCTGTATCTTTCACTCTGTGGGGAAAACACACACCAGCTGTTCTGACTTGTATGAAAAATTTACATTGAGCACTTGTCCTGGGGTGACTTTTATAATGCTGAATTGTATCCTCATTCATCTGTTTAGGCCAGAAATAAGTTTTGCACCTTTAAAACTAGATCTGAGAGTGAAGTGGGGGAGAAAGAGAAGTGATAGAATGTCTGAGGTGGTTGTTTTTAAAATATATAGGTGAGAGTTTCAGTTTTTCCTCTCTCAGACAGCGTTGTCTGCGGCAGGAACAGCAGCAATGAGCTCTTCTTTGCTTTTTAGTTAGTTTTTAGCAAGCTGAGAAGATCTCCAGACCATAGTTTGGATTTTTTTTCCTTCTTTCTTAGAACTGTTCAAATGTGCTCTAGACTAAAAACCCAGAAAAATACTGAGAGCTCACACCTGTGCCCACTAAGGCCTGGAACGTGGCATTTTCCAGAAAGACTAATAAGAGACTGAGCAAGCTGAGCTACACCCCACAACAAATTCTTTCTGAATTTACATCTCTTCAGAACAGCAAGTCTTGTTGTTCATTTTTTATGCTTGCGAATACCTTACTTGTTAAATAAACAGGTTTTTTTCCACTTTTTTTTCCAAAGAAATCTTTTCCCAAACCAGTTAAGAGAAGAGCTACTTAAATCTGCTATCTAGAAGGAATCAATTCAGAAGTTTCCCTGCAAATTTTGCCCTAAACCAAGGTAGCACTCAATTTTCAAGAAGACTGAATTTCTCCTTGTCATTGACACCCAATATACAAATGAGCTCAAAGCCAAAAATTCTCTAAACCACAACCCAGAGGAGTAATTCTGCAAAGCAAATCAAAAAGAAACCCAAGTATGTAGCTTCTGCTTCGAATATCTTTTTTAATCCAGCTCCAAAGGATGAATTCAGCAGGTAAGAACAGATTCTGTTGATTTATTTAGTCACTTATTTTATGTTTCCGTACAAATTCTCTCCATTTTCAGGTTACTGAAGGTGTTTCAGAATGAAGCATCAAATACCAGAGACCTCCCAGAAATCCATGTGACTTACCTTATATAATTAACACTCTGAGCTAATTGCTTTGAACCAAAAAGTTTCAAGAGGATTTCACTAAGGGTGCCTTCATTTTGGGTTGGGTTTGTTTTCATACAACTTCCTGCACAAGGTGGAGGAAGCAGAACATGCACACATGCAAACATCAGTTCCATGGAAAATGTATTAGGGTCCCTCATCAGCTGTTTCTGCTTCCACTGACAGTCACTTTTAACTTAAAATTAGCCTGTTGTTAGCTAAAACTACATACTTCGGTGATAGTATAGAAGGCCAGAGTCTCAGATTTAAAAAAATAAAAATAAAAATGCAAGCACAAATTCTTAACTAGGAGCATTTTGTGTGTTGGGGTGCACTTTATCAGTGGCCACTGGAAAAGCAGCAAAAGTAACTCAAGTCTGTATCATGGAATTAGAAGAGAACAGTTATATTAGCAAAAGCCTAGCACTATAAACAGAAAATGAGTAGCACAGCTCTTTGAGGAAGCACTGGCACCCAGAACTTTAGAAAGGATGAATAGAGTGAGATCTCTTTTATACACATCTGGACACATACAGCTTTCCTGGTTTCTGCAAACAGTGTTCATCAGAAGTAAAGTTTACTCTGTGGGTACCTACACATTAATTGGCAACCTTATTTGTCATTCTTCTAAAACCATCAACAGCACAATAGTTTTCACACAGTCTTCTGAGCTGTTTTGCAAGATTCATTACTGTTCAGAGTAGTGGGAGATCACCCTTGGCTTTGGCCAAGGCTCCTGGATCTACCCTCAGATTTTATGCATTTTATTTATGCAAAAGCCCTCTGATTTCAGCAGAACCATTCAAACACACAGCTACATCCACAGGCAAGCACTCACAGAATCAGGGCAGTGACCAAACACAGTGTTATTCCTTTTATTCTGCTGCTCCCCCAGAATAAAAACCTCATTGCTCTTCTACAACATTACCTCATACCTTGTCTGTCTTTTTTTCTTGTTTTTCCAATATGGCCATGTTTTCTTTCAGAACTTTCACAATCTCAGCAGGATTTTTGTGCGATTTGCTAAACAAAGGCATGGTCTTTCTTCACCTGGATTTCTTTCTTCAGGATAGAAGAGGACTGCCTTAAATCAAACAACAAACAAAGAAAAGCTTTTAAGTTTTATACAAAAACACAATAAAAGCACACAAAGACATTATGAACAACAAAAGGTTCCACCTCAGGCACTACATTTTGCTTCAGCCACCCAGTGGAGCAGTAAAAGTTCTCATGTGTAGTTCTTGCAAGTTCATTGAGGATTCACAAGCCAACGTTAGAACAAAAAAGTAACTACTCAGCACCTGCACAGGAGCTGGATGCTTCCTGCAGGAAGCTCTGACCTACAGGTCAGATCTCCAGCAGTCCATGCCTGTGTCAAATGCATTTTGGACACTGCACATCTGGCAGGCTCCACTAGATTTCACACATGGATTTCTGCCAGACTTCATCAGCTCCATCACAGTGCAGAAAACCAGCTGTAGATGCCAGCACACCTAAAGTACCCTTTGATTAGAGCTTGTAAACTGGAGTCCCAGCTTCTCTGCCATCTCTCCTTCTTGAGTTGCTTTGCTTTGTTAGCCTGGAGGAGCTTGAGAGGAAGGAGTTTAAGCTATCCCCTAAGTCTGACAGACTTCAAGAATCTGCAGGTCAGATCTCACTGGTGTAGAACATTGCCTGAGTTAAACAAGGAACAGAGGATCAGGCCTAAATATAAAGACAAATGTATTCATTTAAATGACAGACTGAGCAATTTAATGAAAATGGATTGTTTGTTTAATTTAAAACATTCTTCTTCTGTATGGTTAGAAAGGCAAATGCCACATCACTGTATTTATATATGAAAGAAACCAAGTAGCTCAGTTTCTGATCTTACAAAGCCTCAGGCTGTGAATTCTTATGGGTTTTCCTGAGGGTCCAACACAAAGATCTATTGAAGTAAATGACTGACTACAGATGGAAATATGTTATGGTTAGAAGCTCAGCAATGTTCTGGACTGCTTTCCAGTTTGTTCAATAAAAAAGAGGTAAAAGGAAAACAACAACAACAACAAATTTTAAAAAAAGCAATAAATAATCTCAAGCTTTCATCTTCCACAACAAAAGAAAAACATCACAATCCCTCCACACATGCAATTTTAAAATTAGTCATGAAAACATAAAATATGCACACAAACCACTTCAATGCCATTATTCTCCAACATTTTCAATTTTAAAAAGCTGTATACAAGAGGCTTCCAATGAGAGAACTAAACAAGCACAAATCACACAGTGTACAGAAAACCCAGTGGTCCCAAAAACCAACTCCTCTTATGCTTTATTGTTACTATGGGCACACTACAGAGTCCGCCAGGAAATATGATCCCACTTGAGCCATACATCCATGTGTTACTAATCCCCAAATAATCTATGGAATTAATACCCAGATTAGGCATACATTCTATTGCAACTATAAATAGTAACCATATAAAGCAGCCAAATAAAAAATTCATATTTCAAAAACAAAATCTATATGGACTTTGTCCTAAGATCTTATTTAAAAACATTTCAAAACACTTTTGCAGATTATCTTTACAGGAGAAACTTCTATGACACACAGGAAATATTTTTAAACGTCATATTTAAACCAAAAGTTTTTTAGGGTGTCCAAAGTAGGTGAGTTTGCAGGTAGCTCCTCATTAGTTGCTAGATCAGTTTTACAGGGATATTTTCACATGCAGTGTCTGAAACCTCACCACTTTCCAGTTTCCATTTTCAAGCTCCTCACGGTTCTGTTCAAACTCATTTTTATTTCTCCGGTTTTGGCTATGTGACCTTCAGTCCCCAGCTGAGCTCCCAGCTGCAGAGTCCTGCTCCCATGCAGCTCAGAGGTGCAAGCTTTGGCAGGACCAGCCACCAGAGCAGAGTCCCACTCAGCCTGACAAGGTGCCAGGCTGAAGCCTGGGTGTGCTCACAGCTCACCCTGGTGAGTGGGGCACACTCAGCTACACACAAGCACTGGAAAGGACACTGATGCAGCACCATACAATAAAGTTGTTTAGATGCTGCTAGCAAGCACCAAGCACTCTGTAATCCCACATGTGGGGCAAATAGAAGGTTAATAATTCACAATACACTTTGAGAAGGACCTGATTCTGCATGTTTTTATTATCCTGAAGGCATGGCATGAGAATGTGATGATGCAAGAGAGAGATAGTCTGAAATCAGGAGCTTAGCAGGCAAGCTGCATTTCAGAAAAGAATTCTTTACATCCAGGGTGGGGTATGTATATTCAGATTGCTAAAATCATCCCTTCATCTTTTCTTCTCAGAACTCTTCACACAAAAAAAAAGTAAAGGGGGAGATAAAGTGATTTTTTAAATTAAGTACTCATGAGTTGGAGGTTCTGAGATTTTTTTTTTTAAATAAATTCACATTTCTAACTGAATGCTGATAATAAATTACCATTTCCCCTCAAAAAGTAACTTACATGGCTAGAGTAATGTGTCTATATTTAAATTAATCACTGATTTTGCCACAGAACCAGCACTTTTCCACTGCATTGTTCCAGTATCCCCAGCAAGTCACAACAACACTGTTCAGTGATAATTTTTTTTTTCCACTACATACCCTACCAGCATCTTAATCACAGCACCAAAAGCACCAATAATAGGGCCGGAAGGGACTCAAGAAACTATTTAATTCATTGCTCTGTTCAACAGAGCCAAGTCTCTGCATTACTTCATTAGATACAAAGTCTTATATACAAAGCAAAGCCTCTGCTATATGCAAGTGGAGGAGGGCAGAGAGAAAAAGGGGAAGAACCACAGATATGCAGGAAATAACATTTTTGGATTTATCCCTTCTCAGGATGCAGTTTTTAACCTGGAAAAAGATGATCCATCACTTCAGAAAACACACACTGGCAGCTGCAGAACGTTTTGGTTCTCCATGCAGGAATCTCCTAGGGGGACGTGTGCTGGTCACAATAGAAAGCAGAAGCACATGGGGTAAAGTCACCCTGCTGGGATTTGGGAGTTGTATTCCTTAGTCCTATGGCTGCCTATCCCATAAGTCAAGTGGTAAAACTAGGATTCCTCTCCTCCAGCTTTGCTCTGCATGACTGGAGTTTCCAGAATCAAAGAAAGCACAAGCTCTTGTTGAAGAAGCTTTTATCACAGCTGGGCATTTCTATCCTGTCCTCCTCTTTGTATCAGTTCTTCACTCTCTAAGCTTTTTCTTGGAAGATCTTCTGTTCGGTAGAAGCACTAATTTAGTTTAGAGGCTCTATTCTTTACATCACTTATTTTCAGTATGTTTTTTGGAACTTGGTTTTTTTCAGGCATCTAGTCTTCTGCAAGGTTGCTTGAAATTTCACAGTAAGTACAAAAATTACTGTGAGAAGTGAATTAGGATAAGAAATGGACAGTGTGACCACATAAGCTTCATTTTCTCAAGAAACCAGACTAAAAATAACTGAAAAACAAAGATGAGTGACAACTGAAAATAATGCAACAGGCTCACCAAAGGTAGCTCATAGTACAATCCCTTATAAATACATTTTAAACAGAACAAACTCAGTAGAATCCACGTGTCCAATGTGGAAATGGATGGATTTGAATACAGTGCCAAAACAATAGTTGAAGAAGAAAATCATCAAATCATCTCATGACTGAGAAGGGAAGAGCAATCTCTGGATGGAATCATACTTAGAGAAGCATAAGAATTAAGAGCCTATCCAAAAATTGTGGTGACTGAAAATAGAAACATATTATCAACACATAACTGGACTGGAATACCACTACCTGGGAAACTGGGTGGAGTCAAGAACCAAGGTAATAAAAACGGGATACAAGTTAAGAATAGAAGGTATTGGATAATGCTGAATGGTAGATACACAGTTCGTTCCAGATCCCTGGAAACATTCAAGATCAGATTGGACAGGACTCTGGGCAACCTGATCTGGTTGAAACATCCATGATAGGGGGAATTGGACTAGATGACCTTTAAAGTTTCCTTCCAATGCAAACCATTCTATGAATATCTGCTTCAAGCTGAGGACTTACCATGAGAAATGATGAAAACAAGCAGCTGGTGACATATACAAACACACAAGTATTTTACAGATGTGACAAAGACCGATGCAAATCTGTGATGAATCACAAAAATAATGGTCAGTAGAAATTCAAAGGTATTTGTGCCTTTTTACAGAGTGTTGATAGACATTCATACAGAACACTGTACACAGCCCTGAACACCCAGAGCCAAGTAAAATCAACAGAGGTTAGAGTGGGTGGAGAGAAGAGCACTGGATGGCCAGAAAAATAGGAAGACCAGAATGTCTTGGAGGCTAAAAGTGCCCACCTTGGTAAGTATAGAATAAAAATACAGGAAAGCTGGAAAAGTTATTTCAGCTTAAGTAACAATAACAATTTATGCAGAAGCAAATGGCTATAAACTGCTGATGAATAAACTTCAGCTTGAAATGTAAAGGTTTCCACCCATTGGAGCTTTGAGGTTTTGAAATTACCTACTCTACCAGGCATACTACAGAGCATCTGTTCATAAATTTTTGACACTGCTGTCTGGCAGCAAGGGACAGGACTGAATGAACCCCTTTCTTTCCCACTTTCTAGGAAAATTTTTTCCATCTAATGGTGATTCAATATATGTGTTCATAACATCAAAAATGGATTGTGGACACTCCTGAATTCATAATGGGGAACCAGACAACTTGTGAAACATTTAGTTTTGATGATGTTATTTCACTGGTACTCTTGAGAGGAGATTATGAGACCAAGAAAAGAATCAGCTGTATCTCACCAGACCAACTCTCCTGGTCTCAGAGGTTGCCTCTCCCAGTCATGAGGAAAATGCCTCACAGTGCTGTAGGAGGAAATGAAGCTTCCTAAGCCTGCTGCTCCCATTAGAGTGAATATATTTCAGACACCAGAGTTGGAGTGTCCAGCACATTCAGAAAGTCTAGTTTTACAAAAATGCTTTCATGGAATATCATTCCATCATTGGGAGGAAAAAATGGCACTGATTTTATATTAGATAAGCCAGAGAAACACCAAAAGGAAACATTAAAGAACCACTTTTGAAATGTCAGCTTGTTTTGGTTCAAGTCAGAAGAAAAGGAAAAAAACACCACATGGACTAATGCATGAATTGAATCCGGAGCTGGATGTGGTTTACAAGACATGAGTTTTAGGGTATTATAGCCTGTCAAAGTCAGCATCCCTTCATATTCAGGGCATACAATTTCTCAGAGGTCTCCAACTTTATACACATTTAAACAAGATGGAAAACATGATTTCAAAAAACCTAACTACTTTTATTCTGTCTTCTCTACAAAGGGGGAAGATGAAACACAGAGAGATTACAAGACTTACCCAAGGCCACATAAAAAATCAGTGTCTGTGTCAGGAATGCAACCTAGATCATTTGACAACAAAGCCTACACTTTATCAGGCTTCAAAATACATCTTCTGTCAGTTTATCTGCTCATAAACGAATGTACTAGAAAAATTTAGCACAGCTATAAAGTTCAGAAAGAGATCTGCTTCTGATTGTAGGCACTTTCCACAATTTCTTTGCTTTTAAGTCAGATACTTCCTCAAAATATACACTTGTGCAACTGAACTTGTAAGCACAATGAAAGAAAAATGCACACAGCAACACCACTCTGCTCAGCAGCCCATCCCACTAGGAAGTAACTCAGTGAAGCAGCTCAGTAACAAAGGCTTCTTCCTGCCCACAAGAGCAAGAATGGAAGAGAGCACGTGAGCCCATCCACGCACTCTTTGCAGATGCTCCTCTGGAAAAAACATTTGGTCTTCAAAAACAATGAGCAAAAAATTTTCCTCCCTATGGAGTGTTCGACATTTGTCTTGCCTCAATTCCCAACCTTCATCATGTTATTGATCAGAATCAAAATATTTTAATAACTCTTATTGTATGAGAGTTTCTGGAATGAAAAAAAGACCTTCATTTCACTTTCACTGCAGTGTGCCCA
Organism: Erithacus rubecula; assembly: GCF_903797595.1. Taxonomy (NCBI): domain Eukaryota; kingdom Metazoa; phylum Chordata; class Aves; order Passeriformes; family Muscicapidae; genus Erithacus; species Erithacus rubecula. The sequence goes on from NC_136658.1 coordinate 69,472,060, forward strand.
TGACCCATATATTTGGGCCCTGAGTTAGCACACTTTCTTCATCATTTTGTCCAATTCAGTCTCCACATAATGAAAGAGGTCCTCATTTCTCCCTCCTGCCATATTTTGGGAAGCTGTTGCAATGACAGAGCAATGTACTCAAGTCAGGAGATGGAAGCCCCTACGTGTGATGAGCATCCAGAGAAGCCCAGTTTGTCCTTTTGCCCTCCCCAGTGCAGCCCCTTCACACAACCCACACTTTGTGTGGTTCACAGATGGAATCAAGGCTATGGAACAAGCAACTTCTCTGCAAATTCTCAATGAGGTGCAGATTTTGGAACTGAAAATGAGACAAAAATTTAACAGAAGACGGGACAGTTCTGTGGTTAGGGTGAATGAATGCCATCTCTGCCTGGCAACTTAATTTTTTCAAAAGCTCAAGAATTTACTCATCATAAGCTTTGATGTTGGCTACTTATTGCATTACCTGAAATGAAGATGGATATTAGCTGAGACTTCACCTGAAGATACAAAACAACACAGTAATGCCAACCATCACCACAAATGTCACATTTTTAGCTGATGGCAAGCATCCCAAAGATAAGACATGGAAAAGAAATAGGCAGCTCTGCCCTTAATCTGATCACCTCTACAGAATGAGAATAATAACATCACACATTTGTTCAATACTGTTGTAAAAGTGAAGACACTCATGGTGAGGCTCCACTCAAGTGCTGTGGTGTAGTTCTATAGAAGCACTAAAAGAAATTATTAGTTCTTTTTGCCTGAGCACTTGAAGGCCACTTTAGTAAAAAACAACAAAAAAAACGCCACATGTATAGTCCTTCAGCAAACAGAGGAGATAAAATGAAACACCAAAAAGCAACCTGGTCACTGAGGCAATCTATTTTGATAAATCTTTGTTGTATGATGGTAACACTTTGCTTCACATGTATTCCCATCCCTACAGCCTCTGTGGGAGTCATTCAGCTGTTGCAGGGTCACATGGTGAGCCAGGTCAGAGAAGTGACCCAGGTTAACAAAAAATAGCCTGCTGGGGAAAAAAAGGTCACACAGGTTTCCAGTCCAGTTCTGCCCAGGTTCAGTCTAGAGCTGTACCAGCACAAGAGGGGAAGAAGGGGTTGCAAGGAGAGTACAGAGACAGAGCTGCTGGAACAGATGCTACAGCTCAGATATTCACCAACCAAACCCAGGATGAGGCAGTGATGATCATAAAGGGGGTATAAATGTGTGGTAATACAAACAAAATACTAATCATAGAATAGTTTGTGCTGGAAGGAATCATAAAGATCATCTGGTTCCAAGCCTCCTGCCATGGACAAGGACACCTTCCACTAGACCAGGCTGCACAAAGCCCCATCCAACCTGGCCTTGAACACTTCCAGGGATGCACAACTTCTCTGGGCATCCTGTGCCAGTCCCACCACCTTCACCATAAAATTTTTTTTTTTTTAATATCTAATCTAAATTTATCATGAGTAGGGTACAGAGAACAGAATTGAAGTTAAGGGCATTTTAGGTGTTTGACTATGCTACCTTGTGTCCTTCTATTGGAAGCCCTGTGTTTTCACATTCATTATTATTATTATTATTATTATTATTATTATTATTATTTATTATATGACAAAACAGCATTTGCACACTGAAATGCCAGGTATCATTCAGATTCTCACCCATGCAGAAGTGGCATCCTGTGGCACCATACTCACACCAGCATCATTTATCTGTATCACAGGATCACATAGACTCTCCCAATCACTAATGAACTGGCTAGAAATGATAGGTTATTACTTCATGTTCAATAAAACTAGAAATATATGAAAATAGTGGTTTTAAAGCCACCACATTTGCAGGACTGATGAGTAAAGAATATTTGAGATCCAAATTTGCATTTGCTATCACAGAGGTCTTTAAAACTGAAAAGATTAAGAATTTAATTCCATGCCTAATTGTAGTCCATAGCAAAACTCCCACAAACTCAGTCATGCAGAAAGAGCTCTCTCAACTAATGTTTCTGAAGTACACACAGTTCTAGAAGAGCCCTTAACAGCTTTCCATTTACTCAAGTAAAAGGGAAACCAAGTTAAATATCCATTTCTAGTAGAAATAATGGAAACTGGTAGCATAATTTAAATAACACAGGCAGGAGCCAAAAGGGAATAGGACTTCCTCTAAATCCATTAGTGAGGAACATGGAGACGATTTTTGCATTAGGTCCAGTACTACTAAACTTACTTCTCTACAGAGCATTCACTTGATCAAGCTCCTAGCAAGTCTGCTCTGTTACTTTCAATAGCTTCACAATGGATTAAAATAATTTTCTATAGCAGCAATATCACTTTACTCCTAATATTAGCAAAGAAAGAGCCTTTGCTTTTAAGAAAAACCCCAACTTCCCTTAAGCCCCATTGAAGTTCTGCCTGACAAAGACGCCCATGGCACGGAACCAGCATTTCAAGCGGACAAGACCTGTCGCTGCGGACGAGCTGGGTCCTTTACATGCGCTGCTCCTTGTGGCACTTCTCACGCACGCTCATCTTCCCTTCATCTCCTTCCCCTGGCTTATGCAAGTGGCCACGCTCTCATTCCTCTGCATCTCGAGAGCCAGTCCGCAGCTGCAGGCAGCCCGCGGAGAGGAGCGGGAGAAATGATATATTGCAGATATTTTATTTTTGGAAACCACACTGTAAATAAAGCCATTTCCAGAGATATTCCATGGACACGGAGTGCTTGGTCGCAGAGCCAGCGCCTTATGTAACAGGAGGAGTATTGTTTAGGGTTGCCTGCATTAAAGAGCCACTCCTGGTAACACAGTTTACAAAGCTATAAAAAGCTACCAGCGTAACTAGCGAGAACGAGCAGGCAAGCGGTTTATTACCCAGAGGCCGGTGCTAACTGGAAAAAAGGGAAAGTTTCATTAAATCCCTCAAGTTTCCGTCCCTCGGAGGACATCAGCTCGGCTGACACTTACTGCGAGCGCAGAGGTGGGGGCTCCTAGGCAGCCCGGCGCAGCCCCATGGCCAGGTGGGTGCTGAAGACAGCTCTGCCGCTCCCGCAGCCCGCGCCGCCGGCAGCCGCCTTCACTGAGCTTCCATGGGATCCCGCTCTATTCCCCGCCGCCGAGCACCCGCCAGTGGCGGAGAGCCGCGGTCCCGCGCTCCGGCCTCCCGCTTTCTCCCGCCGCCAGCCTCTGGAAAAGCGCGAGCAGAAAGGATCGCTCGGACATGCACAGGCGCTCACAAGCAGCTGTAAATTTCCACTCCCGGCTCCTCGCTGCTCCTGCTCCGACGAGCTCCGTGCCTGGGTGTGCTTTCCCCCCGCTGCCCTCCCCGCTTCCCACTCCCTCTCTCGTCTTGCTCACAGGCTCACACACACACCCCGAACTCCACGTCAGAGGAACGCGCGGAAAAGCAAAGGATGAAGCGATCGCTCCGCCGAGAGATTTCCCCAGGGTTAAGGGAGGACATGCGACAATTTCGCATCACTTCTGTAAGTTTCCATTCCTCTCCAAAGTCTGTCGGAGCAGGGGGAGGCATCGCTGACGGGTCCTCGCACCATCACGTGGCTGCTGGAATTAAATTATTCACCTTGCCGTCCTGCTAGGAATGCAAATAAGGGAGCCTAACAGCGGGTTGTTGTTACAAGATAGTAATAAAATCAACATGCTCACGCACCACATCTTTCAGAAAAGTCCTGTCCAGAAAAGATGAAGTTAAGCTGCTTCCTGCCTGACTGTATATTATTACACAAAGATCCGAATACTTTTCCACAATAATACTCGAGGGGATAAAATAAAAATCCCCGACCTGCAGTATACTCTGAGCAAAATTTAAATCCTGATGAAGGAAAACATTAGCCCAAAGTATTTTTTCAAAGGCTAATGTGATGGGGGGAAAAAATCATAAAGTATTCTGAAGCAAGCACTACCAGCTATTATCAAGCATACAAATACAGCAAAACGTAATTAAAGGAATGTTTAGTGCTTCACTTTTCTCTCTCAGCAACTATTGTTTGGCAAGTGCCACACATTCCCAAAGGGAATGGCAAGTGCTGTCCCCTCTGCCCCCAGCTGTTGAGAGCAGGAAAAGAAGGATGCCTTACTATGGACACTACAAGATGGGATTTAAAATGTATCCTCATCTGGATCTTGGCCGAGCCCCAGCAGGGATGTGTGCCCAGCATGTCTTCCTGCCAAGCTCCCCAGCTCGGGGGGAAAACTTTACCTCCCATAGCCTCCTCCTCAGGGCATAGCCTTGCCAAAGTCCTACATTATTAAAAACAATTTGGTATGCTACATTTGCCTGGGGAGCTGATCTCAGAGTTAGCAGCACTACAGTTGCATCAGATCTTGATTTAAGGCTCACCTGCAGTAGCTATTCACAGCCCTACATTAAAGCAGCCAAAAATGCATTGAGAAACCTCATTCCTGAGGAATACAGATGCAACAGACACCTTTTAAAGGGCTACCAGCCATTGGTTGCAGTGCCAGCTCTGAATGATGCACACAGGAGTATCCCAAATCCTTTGAAGAGCCACTCACCTGTCCCTCTGGGGCTCAGAGAGGCAGAAGCCATCCCTGCTCCCTTAACCTATCTGCATTTGCTCCTGCCTTTGCACAGGAGGTACCAAACCAGCCTCAGATCAGCAGATTTGCACTCTCAGCTTATCTGTAAAGTACGTCACCATTCTCTGCTCACACTTTACCTTAGAGATCATCAAGATACTGCAGCTCTGTGCTTTTGGGCTGCCCTGAACAGCACTGGGAACAGCATTAATTCGTGCTGCTCCCGCTGCACCCGCAAGCACCGCAACAAGTGACACCAAGTGGCAATTTCTGCTCCAAACCCCTTGTGGAATATTCATCCAACATTGAATTAAAGGCTTCACATTAGCCACCACTGACCAGGCTTCCCCCCAGGCCACCTCCACAGAGAGCTCAGGAAGGGACATTGTGGCTGCCAAGCTCTGACAGGATGAGCCAGCCTTGGAGGCAGCCTCCTTCTCCACGGATCTCAGGAGGCACATGAGCAACCTGCACAGATGTGTTGTGGCATGAAGGACTTGGGGGGAAAAACTGTCACTGGGGTCCTTTTTGTGGGTGTCCTGCTCTATTCCAGCTGGATGGGGACAGGGAAGGGGTGCTGGGCCTTGTGGTACCCTACACTCACTCTGGCTCCTTCCTTTTAGTTGGATACCTCAGCCTTTGATAAACACAGCCAAATGATAAACACTCTGCCCTTTTGCTACCTCTGAAGGCACTGGCTTTTCCTAAGGCAGCAACAATTGAGGTCCATCACTGCTTCCACTATGTGTTTTAAGAGGAAATTTTTTTCCTCTACCTGTCCCAAGAAAAATTGTATCTTTTCTATTGTAAATCCACCATCACTTCAACAGGTAAAACCTCAACTTTTTATTGTACCATGGAGTTCAACAGTGGTAGGTGTTACCCTGAAATCAAACTATCATCAAAAAAGATTGAACTATCACAAAAAAGCTGGTTCAGTCGCACATAAGGGGCCCCAGCAGGGATAATTTGTATCACTGCACTCCATAAAGTATTCACAGACCATTCTGAGTATCCCAGCTTTTTGGAAGTATAAGAAGTTAATCTACAAAGTAACTATCCTCTGTTTCAGACTAAATATGCCTGTTTTCCTGATTCAGAGCAATAATGGAATTTGAACTCAATTACAGTTCAACTTTGCCCATTCCTACCCAAGGAAATATTTTAGGGCTTTAACAGGAGCCTTCTACACAGCAGGAGAGCAAGAAACCCACCTGCCTCCATCCCTGCATTGCAGAAGAAACTGCAAAACAAGGTAGCTAAAGGGGCAGGGGAAAAAAAGATCCTCTGCTATTCCAGTACTCTGTTTCATCTTAAGTAGAGTTAATTTTCAGGTGACAGGAAAAGGCCCTGAACCATTCAATAGGAATTAAGCCATAATTACTTAAGCCATAATCTGTTTGTTGGGGTTTTTTGCTCTCATGAGGTTATTAAATATTTCAAATTAAATGTTTTCTTCAATTCTTAATTTGTAGCCATCTAAAATCTAGAATTATGTAATTATAAATAGACAAAAAAATCTTTACGGTCTCAAAATACATGGGAAAAATATCTCTGCACTGCTAAAGTACTCCAGATTCCACATATTTAAATTTCATTATATTTGTTTCCTTTAAAGAGAGCAGAGTCCTTGGGCTAAGGCATAGTTAAAGCACTTCTGAGAAATGTTTGTCCTTGCTTTCATAACTTAAAATCATTCCATCTAATAAAGACCAAAGGAAGAAAACACTGGTTGATTTTTCCTGCCCTTTCCATTTATTTTCTAATGTGGAAAAGAGAAATTAGGAAACTTAACAATGAGTGAAATTGCAATAAATTACAGCAGCAGATGATAAACACACAGAGTATATATATTAATTCTGCTTATTTAATCATCCACTTCCAGTCTGTCTACCTCCTCTGAGATTACTTCCAGCATTCCAAAACCCTGAGCAGCTTCTAATAATAATAACAACAAAAACATCCTTCCTTCCCCCCAAATTGTTCACTGCCCCAGGCCATCAAAATTCAGCTCTCCACAGCAACAGGTCTAGTTGTGTAATGCTGAATATCAAGAGGAGAAACTTTAGCATACTAAAAAGATTCCCCCACCCTCCAAAACCTGAAAACTGAAGAACATCCCCCACAGGATTTCATGTTATTCTTACAAATTCCAAGATATCAACATTTTGGCAGTTTATTGGGGTGGAGGGGAACTAAAACCAAGTAACTTATATAATCTACATCGTAAAGCTGTTACACTTTAACTCAAAGCATTAAGCTTTATGGCAGAGCAATATAAAAAGTGCCCAACACTTCTAAAACCTCATAAAATAAGATGCTTTACAGTAACTTCATATTTCTGTGTTATTCTGCACAGACATTGAACTTCTTCAGATCCCTGTAGAGGAGTGTGGCCACTTCAGATTAAAGCAAATAAATTATTCTTCATCAAGTAGATCCCAAATACAGACCTACAACACTCACACATTCTCTCCATGTAATCTCAGAGGGAGACAAACTTGGAACTGAGCCTGTGTATGAGTCCCCCACAAAACAGCTACCAGCAAATTAACATTTGGCTGCCTATCCAAATACAAAATAAGGCAAAAAAAAAAAAAAAAATACAGTCTATGGAGGGACAGGTGGTTTTCCCTATAGTCATGTAAAAAGCAGCAAAGCTTCTGGCCTCTTTCAGGACTAGAAAATTGAAATTTTTTCAGTGCAGTGTAAAAAAACAGACAGTAGCAAGGTGCAGGGGCTGACCTGTAGCTGCATTTTAGTTGAAGTGAGTGGAAGGATTTAAATGGATGCTTTATATAAGCTACTCCTAAAAATGCAGACATGTCTTCAATGGCTATTTCCCCCTCCTCTTCCTCCTAGCTCCCTCTAGCGCTTTTAAGTACATATGGCCTTTTCTTTCCTGACTTATTTAATGCAAATACAGTTGCTAAGATGGTGTTTGGTTTAGTTGGGATTTTGGATGTTTTTAAGATCTGCAGTAGCTCTTAAAACTGCTCATGAGTTTTTACTGAATGTGCGATTCATGTGTAAATCACTCCAGAAACCAAGCACTGATATTGACCTTTCTACCAGCAACTTTTGTATATATTAATACTTTATGTACAGGACAGTGTATTAAAAAGTTTACTCATTTTAAATCCATCCAGATCCATCATTAGAAAAAGTCAAGTAAAATTAATCCCTTTCCTTGAGCATTCCCACTTCCAAGTGAATTACGTCTAAACAGAAGGTTACAACAGCCCAACAGCTGAAAAATATAACATATTAAAATTTTATGTCTGCCCTGAAGTCACTTATAAAATGTTAATTGTGCCCCTTATCTACTGTGTCCCATCATAAAGCACAAATAATAACCATACCTGCACTCCCACTGTTTTGAGCAGAGGAACAGTAAACTCATGACAACATCATGCTTTTTACCTGCAGACTCATGCAAACAGAAACCAGGCCCCCAAAATCAGTGACTGCCTGAAGAGCCAAGCAGGTATTTTAAAAATAATTAAAACTTTCACCTCTTCAAACTGCTTCTATCCCAGTTCTGTACTGTCAATCACCTTAGTGGCCATGTTTGTTTCTTTAAAGTCCATTCATAGAATTAAAAATGGAAAGAGGAAAGATCATTTCAAGAGATGCAACAAAAAAAGCTTTGATGAAGACCTAAAACCACTCATCACGTGTGTGCCAATTTGCAGCTTCTATCACAACAAATTAAAAAAACCACTTTTCTTCATGGAGTTGAAAAATTATTTTAAGTGTATAAAAAATCTGTGATCCCCCATTTCTGAAACAGTCAAACAACATGAATATTGTTTAGTCTTCTTGAATGTATTGAATTTAGTTACTGGTCTCCACGTAGCTTCACCGAGCACTTTTCTTAATGTTGGGCAGCACAGGCTACTGCAGGTCAAGACATCCCCTTCCACCAGGGTCACTAATGCAAAAAACCCCATAGATGTTCCCTACAACTTCCTTGCTGGTCAAAGACAACAGAGCACCCCTAACCAGAACTTTATACTTCCAAATAGTTCTTGAAGCTGAAAGCTGTATTAGTCATATTCACCTCAGAAATGGTGATAAGCAGTGAAATTGTTGGGCAGATCACCTGCCCTTTGATGCCTGTAATTTCTTGGTACACAATGTGTGGCTGTCTCTGACAAGCTGGAATTTTGGATTTAAGACTTTTCCACTACTGATCACTAGTACAGAAGGCTAAAGCTTTTTTCATCAGATGCTTTCAAATGACTTGCAGACAAACACAATTAAGTTAAATTTAAAACATTAGTTAAATGTTTCTGTGAGGCACTCACTGTAACACCCAAGTTAGTATGAGAAAACTGAGGTGGCACCAAACAAACACCCAAAGGTGTGCACTCTAAAAAGTACTGTTAAAGAATATCAGGAGACAGGAATTGTCATTCTGGATCAGCCAAAACTCCATTACGTCCCATCTCTAAGAGGGGCTGACACCAAGAGCAAAGTAGAAAAACAAACATATAGCAGAGGAAGGACTACTCTACCCTTCTTCTGCTTCTGGCAATTAGCACCTTTCAGGTTCCCTGAAGCATCATCCAAAATCACCATGATGAATAGTTACACACCTTTCACTTCAAAGATCCCAAGGGAACGCTATTCTCCTTCTAGGGGGACTCTTCTGCAATACTCAGATACAACAGATTGCTCAAGACTGCTTCTGACTGTCAAGACTGAGTGGCCAAGACAGCTCAGAGACTGCAATTTCCTGTAGATGGGGGACCAAACAAGACAAACTCCAGCATAATTTTATTGCATTCCAGTTAGTTCCTTCTTCAGGGCAGCAAAGCCAGGATGAACCTGTATTTTTCAGGTGATCACCTCCAGACAAGGGAACAAGTACTAGCAGAAAGTGCCATATAGAGGCATGGTGTTATATCCATGAAGATGAGTTCAGACCTAAGAAGAGTCAGTTGCTATTTATGTCACACTATGCGATCTTGGAAAAGCCACTTCGTCTCCCTAGTGGAAAATTTATGCATTCAAAACCATAAGGTGCTTTGACACTGCAGTGATGGAACCCAAACAGACACAGCAGGCAGCACCCAGCTTACTTGTGTCCTTTTCCTGCAGGCTGGGATAACAGTCCTGCAGTTTGTGTGATGTAGGTCTCCAGAAACCATGCCCACAGACACAACAAATTTATGAGTCTCTTCTAACACAGGTTAAGAATCCTATTAAAGGAAAACAATCAAAACAAAACCAGAATAATACAGGCTAGAAGTCTAAACTGCTGCTTTCAGATGAAGAATTACAGTTTTTTCCCAGGTTCAAATAATAAAACCAAAACATTACTATAATTCTAGAAAAATGGCTGTTATACTTTAGCAAGTGCTGCCCTAAACTGACTTGCCTAAAGTCACATAAGAAAATCTCTGATGGCCAACAATTCTCCCCTGGAGAAAGAGAAGCCACATCTTCTCACATTTTGCTCTTTGGACATTTTTTCCTGCAACAACATTAATTTAACATAAAAGGATAGGCAACCTTGAGAACTCATCAAGCTCAAGTTGCTCAAGGAAAGATTATCTTCACAAGTACCCCAAAGTCATTCCTCCTGACAAACAATTAAGTATATTCATCACTTGTCAGATTGCAAACATATTTGCCTTCATGTGACAGATATATGGCCACTGGGTGAAACACAGGGTGCTTGCACTTTTCTGTCTCACGGTAAGTATTTTACCATTACTCCAACATTATCTTCCTCTTAGTTGGTGAACAGTCCCTGTTGTCACAAAGCCCCTCTCTCAGATTTTAGTAACATATTTTTCTGGTCCCACAAAGGAGCCTCCAGTGCCTTCCTAAAGACCTTTGTAGTTCATTCTGGACAAAAGTCGACTATATTGAGTAAATTAACCTGTAGGATATTCTTTGAAGTCCAATACTGTTACACTCCAGTGGGGAAAACCTGTCCATGCACATTCCCACACTACTAAAAAGCCATCTGCTGCTCTCCCCATCTGTGCTGCCCAACAACTGACATTACAAATTAATTACTATGTCAGACACATACAACTACAAAGTGTCCAATTAAGGGCTGAGTTCCTTTTGTTTTAATTAACAAACCAGGGTCATGCCTCGAAATCCTTAAATGGCAGCAAGTATGCTGCAGACTGGCATTTTTCAGCCAAGTCTGTCCTGAACAAGGACCAACAAGAGCAGTGTGATCATCTTTAGGACAATTTCTGTTTTGGAGGGAGCGCAGCTCTGGCACCTGGGTGTGCTTTGATTTAACTCAATTTCTGTGTAGCCTCAACAGTGGAGATCCCTGACAGGCTCTGGATACCTGGAAGGAAACCACTTGCCACAAGACATTAATGGCAAGCTCTGGATATATAGGTTGTAACAGGTCAAATATACTCAGGGAAATCTTCCTGGCAAACATCATTCCTCAAGACATCTCCTAATGAAATCTGAAAACTTCAATATTACACAGCACACAGATCTATAGTCACAAACTTCGTCACACCCTCTGAAAACAGTTTTTAGTTTTCTCATGCTAATGGTCACTCACATACCTGTTTCCTTCCCACAGAAGCAACTGATAATTTTCTTCTCTGTGTGTGTTTTTGTAGTGTGCATTCACAAAATAACTTAATCTGCCATCAAAATCTGCATCTCTGAAGGGTAAAAGACTGCTACTGTCCACTTATAAAAGTCATGTTTAGCACTGAAAGTAAGTAAGGTGTACACCTCTCAAATGAAAAAAGTATCAATCTGTATCACCCCAGACATGAGAAGTTATCTACTATCTTTGCAAAAAAATAATATTTTTAGCTAGATGCTATCTGAGCCTGATCATCTGCAGAACATATTTGCTATTATATATGCATGCAGCACCTCGAATTTATGAGGCCCAATAGCAGAATTCAGAGAGAAAAGTTCTCAAAACTGTTTCTTTCAGAACTGCAGTGCTCATGAGGACACAAAATTATATCTGGCACTGTTGCAAATTTTGGAGTTTCCACCCAAGTACCACTGAACAGAAATGGCTTGTTTTCTGAGAGCAGGCAGAACCCCGTGAGAAGGTCACCCAGCAAGAGTCGTATCAGTTCAACTTTCCATGACCACAGCAAGGCAGCCTCTCTGAGCTGTCATCATGGGATGAAATTACTTTCACTAGCATAAGAACTTCTATTGAAACATTTCAGCACACAAAGACCTGTATCCAGAGAGCTGCAGAGTAGCCAGGTAACCAAAGATGTGAACATAAGCTGTTCAATATCCTGCCATTTAACCCAACAACCACATTACCTATTTTTATGTTTTTCCATTTAAAAAACCTCTAAAAACAGATGACATGGGAGTTCAAATGTATCAAGAAGTAAGACTCTGTGACAGTTTACACAGACTGGCTTTTCTTTCAAAACTAAAGACAGGCTCTAAATTATTCCTACAGTTACAAAATAAGACCTTATATGGATTTAAAGTTTGAAATACATTATTTTGTTCTTCTCAAAACAATAAATGAATATTGTTACTACCAGCAAAGCAGTTTTAAAAATTCAAAGATTTACTCTGGTTCCCCAAAGCTTAACAGCTTCTTAAACAAGAGCACCTTTTAAAAAGATTTCGTATCTTGGCACTCATTTCAACTGCTGGAGAATCTGTGAAGTCCATTAATAACATAATGCAACAGTTAATTGGTTACCACTTTCAATGTGTGGGGGTTTTCTTGTTTTCTGAAAATTCCCATTCTGTTTTGTTCTCTGCTTCCTGCCTCTGTGATTCCATGTGTTTGCCAACATGTGTTCTTTGAATGCTCTCCATTTTATTCAGGCATGGGTATGTGATCAAATCACTTCAACAATCTCAGAATTTACTTCTTCATCACCACCTGCATTAAGTATACAGATACAGTTTTCCAGCACCTACAACCAGTATTGCCTTCAACTAAAAAGTATCTTGAATATAACCCATCAAACCTGATTGTATTACAGAAGTGAGATCATTAATACTGCAAAAGAAATCTCCCACTCTGCATTCAGCATTTCAACTCCTGTCAGTTCTTGGCTACCACTTATCTACAGAGAGTGTCTTCTCCACTGCCCATTGCCCATGAGCCTTGACACCTTGAAGTATTTTCAGATACTGTTCCTCATCTTTTAAGGCCTCTTCCCATGACTATTAACTTCACAAAGCTTTAAGTCCATCTTTCAGAAAAGTCAGCCAACATGCTCTTTGATTCAATCAAATACATGAGGCTAGGCCATCATTTGTCATCTTTCTACTCTGCGTGGCCTAGATAAAACTGTCAGAAAGGATTGCACATTTTCTTTCAACTGTGTGTTCATTTGGGGACTTTTCTTTTTTTTTTGCAAACAAACATCTAATGACTGAGCATCAAAAAATTATATATCAATTAAAATATTCTTATTGACAGTAATATTTTCAAGATTGAAAATATTAGACATCTTATAATATGTTTTCTATTAATCATGTTGAATATCTGGCTTCATGACAATCCTTAAGATTTGGAGTTTTACATTAGACATTAAAAAAAATTTCTCAGTCTCCATGAATTTTCAGAAGTGTTCTTTCAGTCTTTTTTTTACTGCTGGGGTATGATAGGTTTGTTCATAGTTATGTGATTATTTGTAATATCCATCTTCATACTCACTACAGAAATACAGAACAGTTCTGTATTTTCAGCATCATTGTTGACAACTTTAGCACAGCCATCAAAAAAATGTCACTACTCTTTTTGCTCCTGGTATTTTTAAACTTCTTATTAGTCTTAAATCCTAAAGAAAATCCAGTGAGTTTTCTGCAATCATCTTTATAAAACTTACTTGTACTTATTCCTATATATTGCCTGCTGCCCTGGAACTATTTCTAAATCAATCAAATGTTTCTAAATCAAATCACATCTCCCTTTGCTGAAAGCCTCTTTTTGTATTTGTATCTACCCCAGACAGCCACGTGTTCCACATCCTCAGCTGCTCCCCAACTTTGGGAGACACTCCTGTAGGCAGGGCTAGAAGTGTACCAGGGATCTAGCAGCACATCACATTGCACAGAGAAGATTTGCTGAGTCCCTCAAGTTTTTGCAGCAGTCATCTCCAATGTCCTGATGACCTGTGCTGAGATCTTAGGAAACCTGGTGAGGAGACACTGCAGCGTGGAGGGAGTTCAACAAGAGAGGAAAAACAAGGGATAACATCTCTGTGCAATTTTACCTAGCACTTAACTGCTGCCCAAGAAATCAGAATAGCATAAGGATATCTCAGCAAATCCTCTGCTAGCATCTCCCCTTCCCTGACAAAAGGGTGAAACACTGAAGAATTGCAGGGGAGTGTATCTCCTCACATTAATGCTGACTTCTTGAAGGGAAAAACTTTTCCAAACAACACATAACCTAAAGACCACTAAGCCAGCTTGACCTTAGAGTACAGTCATTCCTGTCCTCGTTCAAACTGCCTTTGACCTAAAGTACTTTATCTTTTACTGTTTTGCCCAAGGCTGTGTGTGATGCTTGCTTGTTGCAAGCAGCTACAGACTGAAACATGGACTGTAATGTAAAAGAAAAGACCTATTAATGGTCTGGAGATATGAAGCAGGACCAAAGGTCAACACAATTTCTAAGCAATAAGCTTTTATTTAGAAGGTTCAGTCTTATTTGGCTCACTTACTTAAACTCATCCTTAAAAATAAAAAAATACCCCTCCCCCACCCCGCACAGTCTTTTCCCAGGGATTATATAATATACACAATATTTACCCTAACAGAGTAATACAACCAGAATCCAGTCCTGCACCCACTCCATAAGGTTCTATTTGGTGCTTACTTCTAACAACAAATAAATTATATATTGCAGACAGCTTCTCTTGTAGCCAAAAAGCAACAGCTTCTCTTGTAGCCAAAAGCAACTGGTAGTCCAAAATAAGTTTTGCTTATTTGAAGAAGTGAAAGAGAACTGTCTGACTGCCAGTGAACTGCAGAAAGTGAGAGTACACAATTAAAAGGTACACTAGAAAAGGGAAAGCTGATACAGCCCTGCCTCCCTGCTGACATATGGAAACAGGCAAAACAAAGAGCTGAATGCTCAAGACACCACAGCTGCTGGAAATGAACCATTCACACATAATATTATTCTCTGTGTATTCAGCAGTCTCCAGTGCCTTGACTTAGAAAGCCACACATAACTCCTTCCCACACTTAGAGCAACAAACAGTATTTTTGCTGCAATAAATTTGTGTGTATAAATTTTTACAAGTGTCTTTGTACTGCCTTGACACAGAATTTTTAAGAAAGACCATCCAAAGACCTGATGGCTGTCGCACAACTGTCCCCCACATTTCAAAATCCAGTTATGCAGCTGTACTTTCTTCCATCTTAATTATTGTCTCTTGCAGCAGGAAAAACAAGGTACAAACATAACTGTGATATCAGAAGTGGTGTTTTTAACTCATGCTATGAAAAAATTTTAAAATGTTGTTTCACAATTTATCAAGTTGCTCTAAGGACACATTGCTGTCAAAATGAGAATTCTAGCCCTTACTGCCATTACCTCCCTTGAATCAGTTCTAGGAATGACATGACTGCAGAGGGAGGTGGATCAGCCTGCTGGGCACCATGAAAATTTAACAGCCAGAAAAAAACCAAGCCCCTCTTAACTCCCCTAAATGTACAGCTTTTGGAGAAGTGAGAAGAAATGTGGAGGACTTACTAAATGTAAATTGTGTTAAATTTTTTTGAACTGCCTATATGAGTATTAATTATTAATTATATTAATTTCATTATCAATATTAAAAGAACAAAAGGAAAAAAAAATCCATCCAATCATGAACATTTTCTTGGAGGAAGTGGGATGCAGTTTCAGAATATTTTTTCACTATGTGGCAGCAAAAACAGTTCCAAGAAAATCCTGTCCCTTTTTGCTAATTTCTACATCCAGGTTGTAACCACACATCTTAATCTGTTAATGCAAAGATTGTAACACCCTGCTGTGAATTTGTTAACAAAATAATCTAATTCTTAAAAATGATACTTCACTTTAAGTGAAGGCAAATTATGCTACCAAACAACTTCTCAAGTAACTGGTTCATTACAAACTTTACAGAAACCAATCCCACATTCTTCATGATGATAAACAGGAATGTGTGATGGACTTTTTAAAAAATGCATATTAAAATTATGTGTCCAGAAGCATTTAATTTTATTAATTTTTTTATTTATTTATTTTGTGGAGGGGGGGGGGTATTTGTTTGGTTTCTTTTGTTGTTGTTAGTTTGTTGGTAGGGTTTTTGTGGGTTTTTTGTTTTATTTTGTTTGTTTCTTTGTTTTGTGTTTATGTTGAATGCCAGCCTGAATGTAATCTAAATTGTGATTACTTTGTAACACTTCTTTAAGATGAATGTTGAATTCATACACTGGAGTCATTTTTCTTAAGAAAAAGGGCTTTTTTTTTTTTTTTTTTTTTTTTTCTTAAGAAAGGGTTACAAAGATCTGGGCCCACAGTTCACTTAGTGAAATAATGTCAAACATGTTTTAAACACGGTTTCTTTGGTTCCAGTCACTAAAAAATTTTCAGGGGAAAAAAGTTAATAACAAAATTAAAGGCAAGCACTCACCAGAGAAACCCATTTGTCTCCACTGTCTATAAAAAGGCAGGAGGGGATTTTGATCCAACACAACTGAGAACACAGAGAGGTCCAGGCTCTGCACTTTGATAAGACCAACGAAAATAACCTAGATATAGTAAGTATTCTGTCCATACCACCACTTTGCTCACACTATAGAAAAACTTGGCTCACTTTAAACTGAGATAAATGCAACCAACAATAAAATTAGAAAGCAATCCATTGATTTCCAGATGCTCATTTTGCACCTAGGCCACCTCCAAATTCCCTGAGAAAGCACAAATACCAAGTGGCTGCACAGCAAATTAGATAGGAGAAGTTATTCAGATAAATATAGCTGAACCAAATTAATTGTTGTGGGGTTTTTTTGTTTGTTTGTTTTCATTTTTGTTTGGGTTTTTTGCTTGTTTGGGGTTTTTCAGGTTATTTTTGTTTGCTTTTTTTTTGTTTGCTTTTTTTTGTTTGCTTTTTTGTGGGGGGTTGTTTTCTTTGTTGGGTGTTTTTTTTTTTTGTTTTGCTGTTGTTGTTGTTGTTTTGGAGTTTTTGTTTTGTTTTGTTTGTTTGTTTGTTTTTTGAACCCCAGGCAGTGATGACACAAAGGAACAGGGCAGCCCAAGACGCACAGGGACATCCGGACTGTCTCTTTCTTTGACAGTGCCAATTTTAAACATTCAGGGGACTGTGGTTTCCCTGACCCCTCAAAACACTTACAAACAAACCCAAATGAAATTAATATTAATAGGACAACTCTCCCATTCTTACTTCTCTTGTTCTTCACACTTTAATACTAGTTCCATATGTCTATAAAGTTAAGCCAAATCAAGTGCTGATGCAACACATTGAACTGGATCAAGGAAAAAAATCAACTAAAAATGAGAATATCCTTCACAAAATTAATTTCCCCACAGGAAGCTGTGACTAAGGACTCTTTAGTATAGAATATTGTTATGAAGAGCTCTATTGTTGAGCCTCCACACCACAACATGTATCTACCCTGTTTTCTAAGGTTTTAGTCAAATTCCCTTTAGTATATTTGTAACCTTACAGGTTTCAGTTTTATTTGAAAGTGGTTATTTCACCACAAAAAAATAATGACTTCAGGTTGCTGCCCTATGCCTCCTTTTGATGGCTTTTATCAGTTCAAGTCCAATTCTACACCAGGCACTGTCTCTCTGGCCTTTGCACAGCAGTTACCAAGAGCAGCACCAGCAGCTCAACCTTCTATCAGCTGGCACCACAAGGGCAGCTGCCTTCACACTTGGATTTAAAAGTTAAAAGGCAAATCAGAATGAAGTTGTGGGGATCGCCACAGATCATCTCTTCAGAGTGGGAACACCACAAATTCATTAATTCTTGTGGATTGCTTAACGTCTGCTACATGTTCATTTAACGAAAATAGTCTGAGTGCAGATTTTACCCTGAAGGCAAACCCACAAAGAGCCATCAAAAGGGTCAGAATACTTTACAACCACAAGTCTTACTTCAAAAAGTACCAGTGAAAATTTATTTCAGATAAATATATTGCTGTGTTCACATGGAAAAATGAAGATAAAAAGGGGTTTGGGCAACCATTTATTTAGGATTTCTTTCATCATATACATTTACTGCCTGGTTTCCAGAGATCTCAGGTCCTTTCAAGTGCAGTTGTAATCACAGGCTTTCAGATCTTGTTAATTCATTCACGTCACCCAAAATTAGAGGGCAGAGGTTTAGGTCTTGATCAGTGTGGTGGGGCTGTGGCACAGCCAAGGCAGCACATGCTGCTCAGCTTGGTCTGGCATTACCTACCATCCAAACCAGTCCTTGCTTCTGTGCTCACACAGCTGCCTGGAATCTCTGCTGGCAATGAACACTGAGAGTGTAAGACAGAAATATGGCTGAAACTGAAAACGTCTCTACCATGTAAACAGTCAGGAAAGATGAAATCCATTGCATTAGCAGTTTCCAAATGCAGACCTTGAAGAAAGCCAGTGGATGGTTAAGAGTTTTAGCATTTTGGGCCAGATTCCAAAACCCTCAAGCCAGTTAGTAATTAACAGACATCTAGGTCCTTCACATGAAAGAAGTCTATTGTTAAAACAGTGACACAAATTTTTCCTTTCCTTTTCCTAGCTAGTCTCTGCCTGTGTTTTAAGATTCCCTTAGGACTGTAACAGCCTATGATTTTATAACCTCCACTTCTCAAACAGACAATTTGTTAGACTTTTAGTTGCCAAGAATGCAAGCATGCTTAAACCAGAGGTAGAACAAAATTAATTTACAGGCTTCTCTGATATATATATTCTCCCCTTCTTTCATTTAATACCTGGGGAAAAATATCCAAGTAACCTTCTATCATATCTACAATAGCAAAAGAATTACAAACATAGTAACAAAATATACTGAGAGCCTGTAAATAGTCTGAGATGAATCCAATTAATGAGAAACAAACCTACGGGGAATATCAGCCTGTGTCTCCATAGATAATGATGTGTTACAGCAAAATTTCTAAGATGAACCAAAGGCTGCCTCACTAAAACCATTTTGTGGCAATCAATTTGTAAAGTAGGAATGATCTATGATCTGCATAAACTGCCTGTTCTCTGTTCTTTTGCCTTACTGAAGATAGACATGAGTAACAAGAGACTACATATAAACCACACAAACTAAACAACATAACAAAAGAGAATATTATGTTAAAGCTGCATTTTAAAAGAACCAAATGCAGACACTCATCTGTAAGGGAGCAAGTAAAATCAACAAGGAACAGAGGAGGTGACAGAGCAGGAGCTGGCAGAAGTATTCAATGGATATGACGACACTTTAAGAGTTTAATAAAACAAAGAACTAAGCCCATCAGAAAAGAACAAAAAGCTTTATCAGAATTTTTAAAAATTTTTTGAATGTCCATGGCTTTCCAAAGTCTATGGCTTTGACTGCTTTGCTGTTTGCTGTAGTTTGACTGGTGTGTCTCTACCCGGTCATATGAGGAAAAACCCAAATCCCCACTGCATTCAAGATGAAAAAATATCCCTGGAGAAGAGAACTGGATTAATTCCTTTGGGACCAGGTTCACCTCCTCCCCCCACTCCAAGAAGTTACTTGCACTGTGCCTGTCTATGCAATTGTTCATTTTAACTCTCTGCATGTTACCAGAACCATGAAAGGGAAGCCTAATTTAGCAGCTCAGTCAACTGCACCATTCACCAGGACAGTCAGCCCTTTTGCTGTCACCCCTACAAAGGTGCCAGCAAACATTTAGGCACGTGGGAGTGCTGCTCTCACCTCTGGGTACAGGTAGTCAGTCCAGGTCCAGACTGCAGAGCCCCAGGAAGCTCACACTGCTGCTGGAGGAGAGCTGCAGGCAGGTTGCTGGGATGTCAGATCAGCATCGCTTGGGAGCTTCTGCCACCTAACAAGTTTGGGAAGAACTGAGCTTACTGGTTCACTGGCAGAATTTGCTGCTATGCTGCTGAAAGCCTATCTTACAGTTCCAGGCTAAAAGCAAAATGAAGGAAACTCAGGCAGGTTTCAAAAGTGCCTCATTATTTTTGCCCTAAGTCATTAATTTTGTTTTAAGAAAGATGTATTTCCCATTTTTTTGCTTCAAAAATCAAGCAAAATATATTAGCACTTTCTAATATATTCACAAACACAAAATTTGTCCAAGGCAGGCAGTCATGTTCTTTCAGATTCTTCCAGCACAGAGCCTCATCTTCTGTGTATTTGGTTTATTCCATGTATGCATATGTAAAGCTACGAGTGTTTCCTAACATTCAGTATTCACGAGCTGTATTAATAATTCAGCAAAGCGAAATTAATCTGCAAGCATCATCTCATAATGCAGAATATTCCAAGAGCAAGAAAAGCTGGTGCTTAATTTTAAAGCAAACAATTACAAGGAAGAAGGCTCTTTTAAAAAGCATCATAAATTACTTTTTCTTTTTTTAATTGAGAGATTTGTCAACACATCATGAGTGCTGAGCCACCCTCTTCCCAGCAATGTTGCTGTGAGTTGTGTCATTCCTGTCTGGGGAGCTGGGCAGTTCTCATGGGCTGAACTTCAGCCACAGATGTAGGCACATTTGTGCAAACTTTTAAAAGGTTTTATAGAAGTACAAAGCAGATGTTGGACATCAAAATCTTCTGGAGGATCTTGGGTCAGATGAGAGCTCCAAGTCACGCCAACATTCCCATCCCTAGAATGATCATATTTCTACCCCCTGCCACAAGATTGGCAATATCTACAACACTGGAAATATTTTCGTAATTATTTAAGCATATCATGTTAATCTCTACAGCTTTAAAGTGGTGGCAAAGAAGATGTGACAAAAAAATAAAAAAGCACACTCTCTGCTTTTTAAGAGTGGGGTTATATTTTTGCCCCTCTGAAAATTATCTGTTCATAGCCACAATACCAACACTCGCAAAGGAAAAACAGCTGAAAATTTTAAAGGCAGATATAAAACTTTATTTTCACACTTCGAACAGAAAAGGGCAGCGATAATTTAGCACTCCATACAGCAGCAACGCAGCCAGCAAGAAAGAAGAGCCGAGGCCAGCAGTGAAGTTATGCAACTCGTTCACGCACCAAACGCACTTTAATTTAGGATACATTAATGAAGAGATCCGAACAGGACCACACCCCCCACTGCCCGCTCTCCTCCCGGCCCCAAGACGGCGCCGGCGCCCCCTCAGCGCTGAGGGACAG
Organism: Erithacus rubecula; assembly: GCF_903797595.1. Classification (NCBI taxonomy): domain Eukaryota; kingdom Metazoa; phylum Chordata; class Aves; order Passeriformes; family Muscicapidae; genus Erithacus; species Erithacus rubecula. The sequence goes on from NC_136658.1 coordinate 69,492,932, forward strand.
CCCGCCCCCGACCCGCCCCTCCAAGATGGCGGACGCACCTCCGGTCCCTCGGCCGTGCTCTCTGCCGCCGCACGGCCCCGCCCCCGCCCCGCCCTCCCTGCTCTTCCATTGGTCAGTACCACCGCCCCTCCCTCCGCCGCAGCCAATGGAGAGAGTGGGAGAGGCGGTGAGCGCGCGGGCCCGCCCACAGCCAGTCGTCGGCGCTCCTCGGCGGGATTGCGCCCCCTGGCGGTCGGCAGCGCGGGTGCAGCGTCGGAGGAGGAGGAGGAGGAGGAGGAAGAAGGCAAAGAAGAAGCCGGCGGGGGCCGGGTCGAGGCTCCGAGGGGTGCGGGAGTGACCTGGGGCCGGGCCCCTGACCGCAGGCACGCCCCATGCCAGCCTCTCAGCCCGACAGGCACCCCGGGCCCTGCCCGCCGGCCCTCGGCGCGGGCCCTGCGGCCCAGCCGGAGCGCAGCGAGACTCCGACCTGAGCCGGGCTCGGCGCCACCCCTGCCAGGGTGACAGCTCTCCGAGCAGCATCCCCAGGATGGAAGAGAAAAGAAGTAAGCCTTAAAAAATCATATGTGTATATCTATGCATGTTTTGGGCAGCCATTTGTCTTGTAAGAAAGCGTTTTTAGGAGTAAACTGTATTGACCTATTTTCCAGTTCGACAAAATGAAGTATCCAGAACGAATGGAAAGGTTTGGGGGGTGATTTCTTTTTTCAGTTACAGCATAGAAAAGATGACGTAGCTAACGTAAATAAAGCATGTTTTATGTTGTCTGTGTCACTCTGGGCTGCCCAGGTGGAGTCACCGTCCCTGCAAGTGTTTAAGGAAAGACTGGATGTGGCACTCGGTGCCATGGTCTAATTGGCATCCTGGAGTTCGGTCATTTGATTCCATGATTCATGGAGATAAAGATTTGGAATCTTCCATGTGGTTGAAGAATGCTGTCTTTCTTCTCCTTAGTGTTCTTGCAGTAAAGTGCATCTTGCATTTGTTAGGAAACAGGTTCAGTATTTTTTTTACCTGAAAAAAGCTTTTTTCCCATAAATAAATTAATTTAGTTATAGTACAGCTACATTGAGCACATCAATTTAGGGGAAAAAAGGAAAACTGAGTTAATGGGCAGGAGGGTTGTGTAGGCTTATCTGAATATGCTGGAAAGTTTGGGTCATCTTGTGACAGCTTCATGCTTAAACAACAGTAAGAAATTATGTTAGTAAAAAAATTTCCTCACATTGCTTGTTTGAGTGTTCCTGAGCTAGACCTTGACAAAGCGTGGGATGACTGTTTGAAAGGGGAATGACTATTTCAACACAACATATTCTCACACATATTCTCCTCCTGATACCCATTGTAGTAGTTATTTGTATAAGTTTTGAAAAGCTGAATAGCTACAACTATGTTTAATTTCTCACCTACTCTCTTACTTGTCCATTCTGCACCTCTTGCAGTGCTGGGTGACTTCTTCGAAGAGGAGAACCTTACGAGTTCCAGGGAGGAGAGCACTGAAGGTAGTATAATTTGGATTTATTGAGGGAAAGAGGAAAAGAGTGTATACTTGGCACTGTTTCTGATGTGAAAATTACAACTGGAAGGCAATAGCTTTGCCTTTTATGCTTTCAGATGTTTGTCAGCAGAATGACAAGAAACGCACCCAAGGTTGTTTATCTGGTAGCTGGAGTAAGTAGCCCTGATCTTGGCTGCTTATATCTTGCTCTATCATCATTCTCCTGCACAAAGCTGGGAAAAAAAAGAGATAGGTGGTCACAAGGATTCTATAAAGGGAAAAGAAAATCCCTCCAGCCAGATGCCAGTGCACACCCCAATCCGTTAGCTGGAGAAAAGGTTCTGAGTGCTGATAAAGTAGATGTCTGCTCATTCCCTGTCCTTCTGGCTGGGATTGGTGATAGCAGCATTAGCAATGGAGAGATTAGTGGGCACATCTGTCTTTTTTGAAATGAAAATTATACTATCAGCTTCAAATGCAAGCTTTGCTTCTCCACACAAAACAAAGCTTTTGCTGCTGGAGTTTTGGGCACTCCAGCATGAGAACTGGGGAGGCATTTCCAAGGGTAGTGTTTTATTTCCCTATAACCTACACATTATTATAGCTGAGGACCCAGAAACAAGAAACTGTTCTGTCACCCATCCTCTGAAGTAACCCATCCACCAGTGCTATCCAGATTTAGTCAATGTATTGAAATATTTGAAAGCATGTAATGAATAAGGACAGCAGTTTTAATCTGCAGAGAAACATATTGCTGGAATTTCTAACAGCATACTTTTACTTGAATGTATTTTTTTATTTTTAACACAAATATTAAATGTACTTTTTGATATTTTAAATTTGTGATACTATCATGCACAGCAAAAGGGTGGGAATGGCACAGGGCAGGTGATGTCTCTTCGACCAGTTAGTGCATGTTTCCAAAAATTGTTGTGGCTTTATTTGTAATTGGACTCTAACCTTATCACGATTAAAGTTAGTGCCAAATGAAGCTATTTCACAAGACAAAGTTATTTTATCATTGCCTGTTGATATTAAATATTTTGCCTTTAGCTGCTGGTGACATGAGCAGCAGAGGTTGTGGTGACAAAAGATGGTTACTTCTTTCACTGTTGTCATGGTACTTTGAGAGTAACCACACTGCCATGGCATCACTGGGCTTCTGGTGCCCTGGGCAACAGAAGTCATTCTCTATTAAGTCAAAAAATTAAGGAATATTTTTTTAAGAGCCTTTCAAGAATGCAGTATTTCTTAACTGCTGGGAGGGTGTCACCCCAGCACATTTGCCAGCAGAGGTTTGCTGTCTGAAAGTGGAATGTAAACCTGGTGTGGTGACAGTGGACTCCACCTCTAGAAATGGACTAGGAAAACAGATTTGTTTGTGCTTTTGTGCTTGATCATTGAAGAAGAACAACATTAACTGAGAAAGAGCTGTTTCTTTCTTCTGCTGTCATCTTTTGATACACTGAAGCATGTATTTCCTTTTCACAGCCCTTGACAAAGGTGCACAGCTAGTTTTAACAAGAGCATTCAATGGGCTTAGCACCTCAAAGGTACATACCTTTGGAAGAGGAGCAGTTCTAAACCAGTAGCTTAAAAAATGTTTCTTTAAAAAAAAATTATTTATAAATATTTCTAGTGGAGGAACGAGGCATGATATATGGGATGTGTTAATCATTTCAACTGATACCCCTTGTTGAACAAAATTCATCAAACTGCTTTTATCTGAAAATATTTTAAATGTTTTTTCCCCTACAAAACATACCAAAACTAATGATGGGACAGGACAGTCAGCCTATGCAGCTAAGAGAGGTTACAGCTATTTAAAAAATCCCAGTGTCTTTTGTCAAGTAAAATATTCAGTTCATTCTGTTGAAAATATTCTCCTGTATCACTTTTGTGAATTTCAGTGATTAATTTTTAGTGGGACTCATTTGCTGGTGTTTGAAGAAGGGATTCCACAGCTCCCTTTGTGACCTGCTTAAAAAGTTGCTTGAAGGAGCATTATGCACCATTGGAAGCCATTCCATCATTTGACTTCTGTTTTACTTTCTTGATTATGTTTATGAATAGACTTCTGGAATTTTAATGTGTCCTGATGTACTGATTGTTTTTTGAGGAGTGCCCCCAAAAGAAATGAATGGGAGCCTTTGAATAGTCCACTAGGAGTTAGGTGTGTTTTTAGGCTTCTCAGGAGCTGTAAATGGTAATTTGCATTTCAGGTGATGTGAAGACACTTTGGACACAATTGGGAAGTAAAAAAGTGGATGTCATATTTGAGCAGGTGCAAAATGTGCTGTCGTTGCTGAAGGAAAAGATCAAGAATGGAACTGCAACAAACCAAGGTTTGAAATCCTTGTAGTGGTTAAACTGGACTGCAGAGTAGATGTGGACTGTATTGTGTAGGTCTGTGTGATATCTGCCATAATCCAGATATCTCTGAATTTTAATAACTTAGCTGTTTGTGGTTTTAAGCACTTAAAAAAAAAAGTCTTTTCTCTTTTAAAAAGGAAAAGTGATTTCAGGTACAATTGGCTATTTTCTTGTTTTGCCTGTGTACTTTTTGAAACAATGCATGTCTCTTAAGCACATGGAACTGAAATATTAATTTTTGTAAAGTAATGAAATATCTGCAGTGCCTTGTGTTTAATTTATTATGAAGTTTTACCCTTTCAAGCTGATGTCAGTGAATTGAGTAGTTTTGGGGTGGAATAATAATCATCTCAGTGTTATTTTTTGTCAGAGACACCATTATAACTTGAAACAGTAGAAAAATGTGACACTAATGCATTTCTGATTGTTCTTGATTTTCAAGGAAATAAATTCCTCTATCTACATCAAAATACATTAAAGTTGTAATTCTGATAAGCTTGGAGCAGTACACAGATTTCCTGTTACTGGTTTATTTAATTGAGTAAGATTGCTTATTTTTCTATGGATCTTACTGGGGGTTTCTTGTGCAAGAAAATGTACAGTGACCTAAGGTGCTTTTAAACTAATGTAGCTACACACTCTGCATTATGTATATAACACTTCCTCTAAACTGGAAGTGCCATTTTTTGTGTTCTTGAGCTCCCACATCTTGACTGCTATAACAAAATATCAAAGCAAGATATGCAGATATCTTGAACTTGAAGTTGAACTTGAATCCCCAGATGATGCAATGAATCTGTGCTAAAGTTCAATTTGAATTTTTCTATGCTTTGTTCTGTGAAGGTTTCAAGCTAAAACATTAACGTGGATTTTCCTGAGAGTTGTCTGCCAGCTTGTAATATTTATTGCATGGGATAAGAGGTTGAGACAGAATAGGTCTCTTGCATTCTTCTGTCTGAAGGCCATTACTACCAATTTAGAAGTAGCATTAATTTGGTCTGCCAAGTTCCAGCCCTTCCTAGCCAGAAAATGATCAGTATGATGACCAAGGTAGAAGCTTACACTGAATTGTCTTTATATATATTACTGCAGGCCACCAGTTTATATGTGTTTGGAAATATTCCAGCACCTTTCCAAAAGCTGAGGAATATTCAGTTCCAATTTGCAGCTACAATTTTGTAATTCCTAGATGTGTCTGTTAAGGTCTGTGGTGCAACAGTGTTTCTAGTAGTATCAGTCTTGCAATGCTTTAGGTGAGCACAGTGAGGAGAAACAAGTGTCTGTGGAGGATTTAACACCTTGTGTTACCTATTGTCATTACTTAAATTAAACTTTGTATCTGTTTTGCTTTGGGTTTTTTTTGTGTAGAATACTGGCAGGCTTGGGCACTGGTGAATGAAGCTAATCTAGGTGATCTCTTAACCTTGGTAAATGGTATGTGCATTTCCATTGTGTTTGCTTGGTTTGTGGATTTGTCTTGTTTCACTCACCAAAAGCTCAATTCCCTTTTTTGAAGTCAATAAAATAGATCTGAGAAGGTCATTAGCACTACAATGAGGAGAACCTAATTATTGATTTCCTCGAGTGCTGAACTGTGAACTCTCACCTGGATTTGTGTTTTTTGTGATTTGTGTGTATATGTATAATACTTGTACTATTGGAGAGAGTTTGAGCTAGTAAGCTCTTATGAGCTCTTTCTGTCTGTGAGCAGTTATCCTGTGCATAGCTCCACTAGCTGTAATAGCTTGGCATTCTTTTATCTCTAACAATGAAGGGAAATCTGTAAATGTGTTTCATGTGTGTGTTCTTTCTGGTCACTTTGAAAATCACATGGAAGATTTTTCAGTAGGACACTTGCTAACAAGCTTTCTGTTAGCTGTAGTTCATAGCAATGCCTTGTTTGTAGTGTGTTTTGTTAATTATCTCTTTAGTAACTAAATTAAACTCAATCATAAATTGAAATCTGGATTGAGGAAGTTTTTGCTCACATTTCATTTTTTTCAGTAAGTGATGAGTTGAATGGAGATGGCGCACAGGAAACCAAACCCATACTGCAGCCTCTTCTTCCAGACGACAATGCTGCAGAGACTGCAGAAGCTTCTGACAGGTCAGTGCCTTCATTTCACTTCCTTTTTGACATATTCTTGCTGCAGTTGAGAAAGTTCTCAAATTTGTATTTCTGAAGTCAGTGTTTTAAACCCAGTTTGAATCCTGCGAGTTTTCAAAGTGAAATGCTTTTATCTTGTCCTACGTGGAAAGGTTTTGGATAGACTTGTCTAATTTCCCACATGAGAACATTAAAGAATAGGGCGTTACGGTGTGAATAAAGGTTCATGAGTGTTATCAGGGTTAGGACTTAAGCATCAGTTCTCAGGTTTTCCTTACTCTGCAGATTGTCAGGTGTGTAACTTAGTCTCTTGTATTTAGTATTTAGTCTCAGCTAGTGTTTTGAAAGATGGGAGTAAATATGTTGTTCCTTTTTTATTGTTAAAATAATGCTGCCTTTTAGCATGTAAGTTCTGGGAAGAAGCTTTTTTTATATGCAACTGAATATGTATGTCTTCATGTGTTGTTAGGACGATTGCACCATGTGAAACCTTTGACCTTCTAGCAATGGGGCTAAAAATACTGAACTGCTAAAAAACTGAACACAACACTGGTTGTCTAAGATGCTGCTCTTCTTTCTTTTTTTTTCCTCCTTTACTTCAAATAGTGAAAAAGAGGTCATGAAAGAAACCTGCTCAGGGAGTAAAGAGGCATCTAGCAAAATACAAGGTTTACCTTTAAACGTGCAGTATCAGAGCCACAAGTGCTCTAGTGCATGTCTTCCCAACAAAGCAGTGGGCTCCTATAAGGGTGAAAATCCTCTGAAGATCCCAATCCTGTTTGACTTTCAAAGACGCCATGCAAAAGCAGACTGCCTTTCGAAGTCACTGGATGTGAATTACAAAGCCCCTTGCGGTCGGAGTCTGAGAAGCTTTCGAGACGTGCGAAATTACTTGTTTGAAACAGAGTGCAATTTCTTATCTGTTGATCACTTTTCCTTCAACACATATGTGCTGTTGGGCAGGAACACCATGAATCCCGAGCCCCTCGTGTTTGAGTTCGATATTAGTAACGGAGCCGAGTCTGTGCCTGTCTCCTTCTGTAACAATCTCAACCATGCAAGATTGCCTTATTTCAAGTATCGGAAGTCATCGTGGCCACGTGGGTATTATCTCAACAATTTCTCCAGCCTCTTTGTTGATTCCTGTGACTGCACAGATGGCTGCATTGATAGGTAGGTAGAAAGATCTCATCTTGGGCCAGTGACAAGCGGTGCCTCAACAGCAGGGTGGGGTGTGAAGGCGCAGTACCAAACAGGACCAGCGATGTTAATAAATCTTGTGCCATGCTTGGTGTTGGATATCACCATTGTGTCTTTCTCTTCTCCAGAACTTGGGTGCTCCTACTGGTCCACCCTCTCTTGTGGGGAGGGAAGTGATCAACAGGCAGATTATTGTGCTCCTTTTCCTTTCTTCCCAAAGTGGCAGTGCTCCTTCTCCAGGTGGAGCTGACAAGCAGATATCTTGGCTTTGGAAAAAGAATAAGGAAGGGAGGGTTATGTCAGCAGAGGCAGGCTTGTTTGCACAGCAGGGAAGGAAGGATCCTGCATGACAATTTCTGCTGCAGTTCCTGCTGTAAAATGGCATCCTATAGATGGGGTGGGACAGCCTTGAGGGATCTAATTATTTGGACCTTAGTGGATTACTGAGGGCAGACAAAGAAACATCCCCATTCCCAACCTCTACATATCTTCCTTCCCCTTGTCTGAACAGAAACTACAAAATCAGTGGTTACAGAATACCTTTGTGGTCTGAGCAGATCCAATACTCTTCTTGCTCATTGTCATCTTTTTCTAAATCCCAGTAACTCTGAGCTACAGACACTGTGGGAACCTGCCACAGTTACCATATGCAAGTTTGGTGGTATTTTTCTCTACCTTCTGGAAGGGTGTTTGTCTGATCTCTCTCTCTGTAGGCGTTATTTGATGTTGCATTATTGATAGGTAGGGCAGTTGCACATGCTGCTGTGCAACATAGTTGCTTGTGACCCAATGAAAGCTTGAAATCACAGCCTGGTATAATGAAGCTTAATTTTAGTAATTTACTTTCATCTGAGTGGTGGGAAACAGCAAGCACACATTGTACTAATTCTTTGCACTGAAGCCCCACAAGAACTGAGATGCTTTTGATGTGCAGTTTTGGAGTTTAGGATTTGCACAATCACCATGACATTTTGAAGTTGTCATGGCATATAATGGTGAGGGCAAGCACTGTTGCTTGAATTTTCCACAGTGTAAAATTCTTCACTTCTTGGGGGCTAAGGAGGGAGGAAGATAACCAAGTAGTGGCAAGCAGGCTGGGATGCTGTGCCAGAAGGGGTGATTTTTATTCATTTGATCCATTTGACTGTGTCATGCTTATAATAAGTTTCTGTTGTGCTTCAGCTGTTTGCATGTGGCATTTAAGGAGCTTGGCAGAAGAATAAGGTTGGGGTAGAGAGAACATAGTTATTGTAAAGCATAAATAACCAGCCAAGAGACTAAGGAAAAAGGTGCCTGAAACAGCCTTGGGGATTAAAAGGAGCAGGAAGGGGGAATATAGGTGTATATATGGAAATGCATGTGTGTGTGTGTGTGTGTGTAGTCAAGTGCATGTCAAATTACCTAGATTTATGTTTGATTTATGCTGCTTCAAATCCATTCTGGGATGTTTTATTCTTCTTTTTAGGTCAAAATGTGCATGCCTACAGCTAACAGCAAGAGGCTGTAGTAAAATTTCTCTGTCTCCAAATAGTAAAAGATCCCATGGATACCGTTACAAAAGACTGGAGGGACCTGTTCCTAGTGGGTAAGAAAGACTACAGGAGTAAAATAAGAGCATATAAATAAAGCAGCACTTAATGGTTCAGTCCAAGTGCCAACAAGATTAAAATAACTGGAGATTTTGAATTACCGAAACCTTCCATTTTTGTCACAATTTTAGTGACAGATCAGGATGATAAAAAGTAATCAATGGGACTTGAGTAATAGGAGGAAAAAAACCAAACTTTTGTATTGCAGATCCTGCAGTTTTCACAGCTTAGGTCAAGGTCCAAGAGAAGTATGAAGAGTGACCAGAGTCCTAAAGATACATAAGCCATCTGCATTTTCCAGACTTGGTTATGGGTGACTCTTCCAAGAATCTCCAAAGCCATCCAATGCTTCAAGTGTTTGCTCTTATTCAGTTCCTGTGGATTAATAGGTGACCTGGAGAAGATGCCAGTTACTTCAGGTGTCTAGGAGAGGAGTTATGCAATAGCCAAGGGCTTGAATCCACAGGCTTGAGGAGCCCATTTCATCCTCTGTGTGATGTTAGTTTTTGGCTGACATGCAGAATTAAAGTTGCCAGAGAACCCAGAAACAGATGCAAAAAAAAGCACAATTATGAGTCCTTTTGGAAATGCTTCATTAAATCCTGAAATTTATGACAACTACAGTGAAGTCCAGGCATTGGTTGTCTTGCTTAAATCTGTTCCAGTACAGAGCTATGTGCTTTGTAGGATTTCTGTTTCTATGTGATTTACTCCAAAAATATGCATTTGTTTTTCTTGTATAGTTATGCCAAGATCTGGAAGACAGACTTAAAATTAATAAATCAGCAATCAAGAAAGCCACAAGCTTCAGAGCACAGACCCTGCACAACCAGAGTCTTTATATTTCAGTCCACTGCCATGTTGATGCTTAGAAAGGGAATTAATAATAGGACCATGGTTATGGCAATGCATCCATTTATATTGTTTTTTGTTTTTCTTCCTCTTGACAGGATTTATGAGTGTAGTGTGTTGTGCAGATGTGACAAGCTGATGTGTCAGAACAGAGTTGTACAGCATGGCATTCAAGTCAGGCTGCAGGTGTTCAACACAGAGAAGAAGGGCTGGGGCGTCCGCTGCCTGGATGACATTGACAAGGGGACGTTTGTTTGTACTTACTCAGGTAGCAGGAGGGGACCTGTGAAGACATGTAGCATAATTGTTCCTCTCCCATGGTGTGTGCCCTGGATTTTTTTTGAGAACAGGGAAATACAGGGTTGAAAGAGAAGTGTGTCAATGTAGTCTTAACTTGCAATATGATCAAATGGACAGAACTTAGAAGAGCTCTGCTATGAGATGGTGACAGACAAACAAAACAATATGAAGCACCCTATCTCAGACTGCTGATTTTTTTCCCTCACAAATCTGTGCAACCTATGCCAGGGCTATCAGTAAAAATCATAAAATCATGGAATGGTTTGTATTGGAAGGGACCTTAAAAAACATCTAGTTGCATCCCCACCATGGGCAGGGACAGTTTTCGCGAGACCAGGTGGTTCAATACCCCACCCAGTGTGACCTTGAACACTTCCAGAGATGGGGCTTTCACAGCTTCTCTGGGCAACTTGTGCCAATGCCTCCCACCTTCACAGTGAAGAAGTTCTTGCTAATATCTAATCTAGATGTGCTCTCTTTCGGTTTTGTCCTTTGTCTTATCACTGCATGCCCTTGTCTAATTCAGTTTGTACTTCAGCCTCTATTGACATCATGGAATTAGAGAGAGCGTTCATATTTTACTTTCCCGAGTAATGCTCTTGTATTTGTTAATGTAAGTTTGACCTGTGATAGTGAGTGTGATTCAGCAAACAAGCATAAAAAACCCAAAAAAACAATCAAGAAAACTTTTCTTTTTCTTTCAGGCAGATTAATGAGCAGAGCTGAAGTAATGGGAGATGCTGAGCAAGAGCTGAAGGAGAAAAATACAGTGGATGACAGAAGCCATGACTTTTCTTCCAAAAAAAGAAAACTTGGCATTGACCGTTCAGACTCAGTGATTGAACTATTTCAGGCTGACAAAAATGACATTCTTGAGAATCAGGAATCTTTATATCAGACCGTGGATAATGAAAATAAATCAACCCTGTAAGTTTAGCAAAGCAAGTTTAAGCATAAAGAAACTAATGTTCTGCTAATCTAGAAATTCTGTTGTATAACAGAGTATGTCCTCATATTTCTGAATTTCGTTTTAAATTCACAATTATTTCTTCTAGTGGGACAGAGTTTTCCCTCTATATTAATTTAACTTATGTGTACCACTTGGCATTTTCTAAAAATACAGTTCACCTCTTGTGTGCACTTGATCTGTTCAGGGCATTAATGGTAATGCTAATTTGAAAGAATTAATAAAATATACTTGAGATAAATTGTTTAAAGATACTCGATGACACTAAAAAGGTCTGATAATACATCAGCTATTCTGCCCTTTGTTCCCAGTCTTTAAACCTTTTGTTATTTGTAGCACAATCTTTCCTGCCAGAAACCTTAACCTTTCCTGTTAAGAGTCTGACAACACCTGACTTTTGCAGTGAGTATGTTTTCCTAGTTGAAAGCTGTACTGTCAAAACTGTTGAAAGTAGTAGCAGGAAAAGGCAAAACTCTGTAGGTGCTCTGTTTTGAAATAATATGATATAATAATAGTAAAGCAGCAGGCAATTTAGTTCTCAGCATGACAGCAGGAAAAGGATGTAAAAAAAGCTGCTGATTTCTCAAAAAAGTTTGTTCAGCTGCTTTCTTACAAATACTATCAAGAATCTAGTCTAGGTTCTCAATACTCACAGAATGTGGAGTGAGGCTAGACTGCAGGCTCTGCTGTAGTTCCCTCTAGAGAAGAGAATGGAACTAGACACTATTAGAGAAATGTGTGTTGTGAGAGTTACTTATGGGTCTGTTTATCTTTTATAATTTCCTTTTGACCTTTCTACAGGGTTCATCTAAAGAACTCAAGTAATGCGACTGTGAGAAGGCTTGGAACTAGAGCACTTGTTTTTCACAATCACCTGCTAAAAATGGTAATAAATGGGTTTAACAGATTAATTTTTCACTGTGCTGAATATTTGTGTTAATTTTGACATTTTCATCTTGTATGTTTAGATAGTTCTAATGAGTTTTCTTCACGAGATTTTGTCACACTGTGAGCTAGGCTGTCATGCTGGAAGCTGCACCCCATCTCCTCTCCATTTTCAGTTCTTCAGCATGTTCCCCCAGACCAGCACTATCTACTCTCATGGCCTTCCCTTCTCCACCCTTCACTTATACTTCTCAAGAGCCTGAAGTAATTATTCTCCCCCTGCACCCCTTGTGTACAGGGTTAGGGGGCCAGAGTGATAATATTTTTGTAGTGTCTTCCCAGAGAATGGCATAGCAGGGAGAGAAGGGAATCTTGGGGTTTCTATGCAGTTTTCTCATACAGTGGCAGAGTTGGGAGAACTGACCTGAATGTGTCTCCTGACCTTTCATGAGTGTGAAGCTTTGCCTGCAAACATGTGCAAAGGAAGAAAACTGGTGGAAACTTATGCTGCAGGTTTTACTGTACTCATTGCCCTTAAGAAATGCACATGGAATTTTCATGCAAATATTTTGCAGTGCTGTCCCTTCTAGAGGTCTTGTAACTATTGCCTTTTTGTGATGGGAGAGGAGAAGTTCTGCCACATCTGGTCATTTCATTGAAACTGTGTAAAAAAGCGTGTTTGGGATTTGGCTTAGCAACTTACAATTCTGGTGAAAATGTTAGAACTTAAGCACTTATTTACATGTCTTATTTACTGTAGATACTCTTTCCTGGTTATTATGAAGGATAATTTGAAATTAAGATAAATGTTGCATTGCAGTAAATGTATTAACTTTTCAAATTCAGCCACAGCTGTGCATTACAGTAGCTTTGAAACTTCAGCCTTGGAGTTCTAAAAGCCACTTGCTTTGTCCTCTTGGCCCAGAGTTGCATGCAGCAACAACACATCACAGCCTTTTCATTTGATACACAGGTGCACAGTGCCAGCTCAGATGAAGATGATAGTGCTCAGATTCATCAGTCAAGCAAAACAAAACTAATGAGTGGAACAAAGGAAGGAAAAGAAAGTAGGTTTGCAGAGCTCTGCATACTGCATGCTTTGTACAGCTGTGTCCCATCAGGTGATACACTTTAATGTAGACAGTGTAGTCAGGCCAGTTCTTAGAGTACAATAATGTTGTGAGTGGATGTTGAGACATGTTGAACTGTCCAGACAGCAGCTTCTCAAATACTGTGCAGTTGTGGGAAAGTCAGTCTTGCAGGTCTTGCTGTGTCACACCCAGTACCTGCTCCAGCCAACCAAAGTTGAACTGGGGTGGGGGGACCTCAAGCTGGAGAGGCAGTGTGGACTGATGCTATTTGCATGTCTCTTGATTCTATCTTAATTATAGTTTGTGATTCTCCTGGGAATTAAGGTGGAGAATGATTAAAAATGCTATGTGGGAGAAATCAGTCTAGAATGGGATTTGAGAAGAGTGAAACACTTGGTCACTCAGATGCACCTTGAACAAGTGCTTTAGGCATCACAGCAGGAAACAGTCATTTGTGGGAGGATTGTTCAGAGACATGGAGAAGTTGTGTTATAGGCTAGTAGATAGCAAGGAAGCTGCTTAGATTTTGGAGTTTGGGGGAAAAGTGGGAGGCTAAGAGTTCAGGTCCAAACAAGGGAAAGGCTTTGGCCTTAAACCAGTGCTGGGAAGTAACATACATGCTCATTGACAGAATCTACCCAGCAGCAGAAGGAAGAACATCTGATGGAAATTGGACAGACTGACTCTGCTGGTGTAGAGAGTGCAGGATGCAAAAGAAAGAGTCTGTCACTGCAGGATGTTGATTGTGAAACATCCAGTGTTCTGGATGACACATGCACTGTGATGCCATCCAAAAATGCATCCCCAAAGGCTGACTGCAAAGAAAATATCAGGGAGCCAAAACAAGATGCACTTTGTGAGGAGTCTGATGATGATGGGATCCTCCCCAAGAATGCTAATGAAGAAAATATTTATGTACTGGATGCCACAAAAGAAGGCAATGTGGGTCGTTTTCTAAATGTAAGTACTAAATTGTGTGGGTGCTCTTCGTTGTCTGTGCAAATACGTAATTTACTTATTTAGGCTTAAACTAGGAAGTTTTTACACATAAACAGTATGGGTGGTAGGCACATGACAAGAGAGGCACGTGTGGTGCTCCCTGCCATCACAGGATGACAGGGCAGTAGGATGGGTCACACCAGCAATTTGTGCCTCCATAAGATGATAGTGCTATGTACCAGCTGCAGCTTTTGGCACCACTGGGTTCCTGAAAGACATAATCCCCAGAAATTAATGGTATCTTTTTAGTGATGGCCTCTTTTAGAGATTCAGAGAGCAAATAACATATTTGTTGAGCCACATGGTTTCTCCCAGTTTTGTTTACTTTGTACACCAGCCATTGTAAATACTAGTTTCTGCTGGTTTAGGACATGTGTTGTGTTGTTTTACAAAACTTCCCTACTGTTCAGTCATAGGTTCAGAAAGTGGTTTGTCTTACTTTGTAGATGTTGGCTACCTAAGTCACTCAATTTTGACTTGCCAAGAAATAAATAGCAGTCAATTGGCAAGTACCTCCAGCTAAGACAAATGGTTCACAGACACATCTGCAGGTACTATGCAATTAATTTATTTCTCTTCATTGGCATGAGTATGTCTTACAGCAAAGCCCTTGCATATGTTAAAGATGTTCTTCCTTGCAGAGGTAATATGGTGTTAATATTAGTAATACATCTTGCAGAAACCTTCCTTCAGCTCCCATGAGCATACACATTTTCCTACAAGCACCGAGTGACCTTTCACATCCTGTACTTGGCCAGTCATGTAATCCATTGCTTACTCCCTAGCACTGCTGCCCTGGCAGTGGCAGTGGCATTGGGTGATAAACTTTCTATGTGGGCTGGAGAAGGGAAGGAAGAAACTACCTTTACTGGTGACAGATATCTGACACAAAGTAGGTTTTTCAGGCAACAATGTGTTGTTGGACTGTTTCTAATTCAGATCTTCTGTTTTACAGCACAGCTGCTGCCCAAATCTCTTTGCACAAAGTGTGTTTGTAGAAACTCACAACAGAAGTTTTCCGTGGGTGGCATTCTTCACAAACAGGTGAATTTCTGGAAGTTGATCACTCAAGACACTAGGAGGAAAAAAAATAGTTATTAGGGCATAATTACACAGAGGGGTGGTGCAGATGCTTAGATTATAAAAACACAAAAGTACCTTCTTATAGATGACTTCCTTCTGTGCATTAAAGACAGAAGAAATACAGCTAATTAGTTATCACTAATGAGTTTTACTTCCATTTTGCCCTAAAATGTAAAGTAGGGATAGTTAATTTTGATGTGTCCACTTCAGGGATAATCTTCAGTGGAGAAATAGGTTTAACTCAGCGTGGTCATTCATGAAGCCAAGATCACTCATCCCACTGTTGTGTCTCAAGGAATGGCCATCAGCTCTACATCCCATAGGGTAGGATTGTACCCCCCAGGATATTAAAGTTGAGACACTTTATGAGACACTTTGTGGGCCAAACAAGCTGGCTTCAGTCCTTTTCCTCACAGCTATCAGGATGAGCAGGGCTTTGTGTAGCCCAGTAGGTCCTAGGGATGTGACAATAGGATACTCAGAGGTGACAATATGTTCTGAAAGTAAAAGATGCAGATATTTCCTTAGTGTCTAACAGAAAGAGAGGTACAGAGAGCTGGTGCCAGCAAGATATAATATGGCAGCAGCTCAACCCAGGAGAGAAAAGATGAATTGTATGAATAATGTTAGCTGACATGCATGCCAGCAGTAGTGCTAGGTGAGAACAGAGAGGAGAGACTTTGTGCAGACAAACCAGTTCCAGGGAACACTGATCTTCTGTGGAGCCTTGTAACTCTGCTCCATACTGACAAAGATGCTGTGGATTGCACTGGGAGGTCTCTAAGAACTGTGAAGACAATATTTTGAAATATGTCCAAAAAAGATTTTGTTTTAGCTGGAGTCTTTCTTTTTAGGTACTTGGTAAAGAAGTGTAGTGGGGACTGAGGCCACTGGAAAGAGATAATAGTGACCAGCAAAGACACTTAGGAAAGAAGACTGTTGAAGAAGAGTTCCCCTCACTGGCTCTTCCATTTTCTAGGCATCACCCTTTTATAACTTTTCTAAATTTAGGACTTCATCTGGATCATTGAGCTTACTTGTGTGCCTTCCATGAACTTGCCCAGTCACCTTTATATTTGTTTTGCATGTCTGGCCTCTAGACCATCTCAAGTTAGCAACTCCCAGGCAAAAATTATGTGCTGTATGAAAAGTCCTCATTGTTTGTTGTCACTCAGCTGCCTGGGAATTCACTGGATGTCCCCTATATCATATCCAGTGAGAAACATCAGAGAATTACTCTCTTCATCACAATATTTATATTTTATTATGTTTTCCATCAGTTGTCCCTCAGCATCATAGTCTCAGGTATTTAGTTTAGCATTAATTTTGGACAATGAATTTCCTACCTTAGAAATTTCTTCTATTGTACTGCCACAGCAGCTGGCTCAAGAGGAACATTTGTTCAATTCTGAGTTTTGGGCTTTGTGCACATAGTGCAATTGCATTAAAAGGTAGCCTGTCAGACCAAAGATGAAAGGCTTCAACAACATATCTAGAGATCTGTTCAAACTTCAGTGATGCACTGTACATAGGAAAAATAACAAAACTGTGTTATTCATTTAGATGTATCACTTACATCCTTACATCACCTGTATGTTACACTTACATGGTTTTCCTTCTTTTTTGTTTTGGGGTTTTGTTTTTTGTGGGTTTTTTGTTTGGGTTTTTTTTTTTTTTCTTTGTTTTTGTTTTGGCATTTTTGTTTGTTTGTTGTTCTATTTTTGTATTTTTTTGGTTGGTTTGCTTTGGCTTTGGTTGTGGTGGGGTGTTTTTGTTTGTTTGATTTTTGTTTCCCAGAATTCTCATCTAAATTAGAGCACATTGTTTAGACTCCAAGCCTATTTGCAATCTCCATAGCAGTTTCCATAGGCAAAACAGCACAAAGTGTGCCAGAGACTCCTTGTATCCCTTGTTTCTCTCCCAAGAAGCTGCCTTTGTGGTGCTCCCTGCCCCCTACAATTTTTGGGTTTGCATGTGTGTTGTTGGTGACAAATTGTTAGCACAGTGCTGTTTCACTTAGTTCAATCAAATTGACTGAGTGTTTTATTTCTTAGACTTGTGAAAGCTGGAACCGAACTCACATGGGATTATGGTTATGAAGCTGGAAGCATGCCAGAGACAGAGATTTCCTGTCACTGTGGAGTTCAGAAGTGCAGGAAAAAAACCTTATAGGCAAAGCTTTCCTACTGTTAACATCTTGTACCTGGGGAATTATATGCTGGAAGGGATGACTACTCAGCAAACAGCCCTCAAGTCCATGGTGCTAATTGCATTCAACTAAAATGCCTTTCACTGATGATTTTTTAAATTCACATTTAAATGTCACTTCTACCTGTTTGTCCTAAGAATGGGCATCAAACCTTTCCTAGGTAGTTTCTGTTCTCCTGGTCTTCCTCTGCTTCTAGTCCACAAGCAAAGGTCATAGTGCACTGGAAGAATTTCTGCTCCATGCTTCTGCAGCAGAGACTCGACTGATGAGAGCAACAGTTCCTTGGTGCTTTCTGTGCCCCTCCACAGTGCTGAGTTAGCAAAACTCAGGTTTCTGAAACTCATTATGAATGCAAGACTGCCTGTGTGGGCACTAGGAATTCTTAAACTACACCTAAGTCTGTTGGATCCGGTGGGACAGATAGTCCTGAATGAAGACAGAATTAAACAGAACAGTTCTGCAGAGCTGTGTTTGTGCTACAAAATGACTGGACACGTCCTGCTGCAGCAGGAGGGAAATGACTGGGTTTTGTTGCATTGTACCCCTCTCCACTTTTGTGACACACAGAGAAATCCTTGAGAAATCCAGTATACCTCATCTCAGTGCCATATTGTGTATGAGACAGGTGGGCCACAGAATTCCTTACCACAGGGTTTGTTGGTAAGAGAGAAGAAAGCTACTTAAGACTTAACATATTTTGATAGCAACGTTTACCCTGTCATTGCAGGGGATATGATAAGGATTCAAAGTTACCAATACAAAATCTAGTGGCACCATAGTACAAGGCTGTGTGTGATACTGGTCGCTTGCCAAAGACCTGCAGTTGATCAGGGGTCTCTTAGCCTGGAGGAGTAACACTGAGAGCATCCCAGCTCACAGGGAGATCACTGCCATAAAGCCAGATGATTAGCATGAGAGCTAAAAAAAAGGCTCGCTCAGGCTGTCATTTACAGAATAAAGTGGTTAGCTTGAAGTCAAATTACCTTTGTTGGAGAAGGTAAACTTGAGAGTCTTGTACCTGCACCTTTCTTTGTTCCTTGATAAATGAGTCTTGGAAGAACCACCCACTATTCATGTATTAATTGCATGGTTGGTATCCCAGATTCCATGCCTCAGTGCTCACTGTGTCACCCTGCTCCTGTGGGGGTTTTCAGAGAAATGATTGGAACAAATGAAGGTCTTGGCCTGGTTATGTCCAAACCTATACTACAAAATGAAAAAGAAGCAGGAGCCAGTTCTCAGCCCTGAGGCCAAGAGGCAATGGATGTCTTATGCACACATGGCTTAGTGTTCTATTTTAATTGGGTTGTATCTATGCTGTATAACTGTGGGCGAACATTTTATCTCTGGCTCTAAGTGGGTTTTTTTTGGTTTTTTTAGTTTGTTTTGGCTGCTTCAAGCTTAAAAATTATGGGGTTGTATTGTAACACAGGATGCTCTTGAATTTTTCAAGTTTCAGCATGCACAAGGAGTTTCAGCAGGTTAAAAGTGGACTTTTAACAGTGATAACAGACCTGTGAACCATTCTGCTTACAGTGAAACCTCAGATCTTCTGTCCCACAGATCTGTTTGGGAGTTTGACACATCCATCGAGCAAACCTGTCCTCAACTTTGGTCCCAGTCATCACACTCTGGGTTTGTGTGGGCTTTCACCACCCATCTTCAGGGATAAATGCAGAAGAGTGGGGTTACTCCAGTGTTGGAGCAGTACCTCTTCAGGTCAGAGCCACCCACTCTTGCCCTGATCAGTCCCTCTGTCACTGCAGCCACTCTGTTAGCTGAAGACAGCACTCAACCCAGTTGCTTTTTGCTTTATTGAAGATCTGTCTCTACTTAGGGGAAATATGCCTTGGGGGAACATCTTTCAATGTTAACCAGAGACATGCCAAAGTGTATGAGAAACCCATGGGTAACCCAGGAGTGGTATTAGGCTTTTAAACAAATGACAATGCAGAAAACATCTGTGTCTATGTTTGACTTGAATGCAGAAATGAAAATGGGAGTGTTGTTAAAGCATCAGGAGATGGGGATACATTTTACTACTGTTGATTATATATTCCAGATCAGTGGTAGGAAGTGACAATACTGGGCTAGTGAAGAAAATCTCTTCATGCAGGAAAACAGACCTGATGCTTCAAACTAGGCAGCACTTACTTGCTCTGTGTGGTCTGCAATTATGTGAGAGCCTATGTGAGTGTAGATGTCACAGAAGGCATGTGTATGAGACAGCTTTTTGGCTAGATGGGTTTATCAGATCTGTCTCCAGGCTGGTGCTTCTTCATTTTCTTCCTCCAGACCAGAGACTATAACTAATCCATGAGCAAAATCACCTTACAAGGTGTGATTTCTGCCTGCTTCTGTAGTATTACTAGAACAAGTTCTGCTGAGGGTGTCCTGAAGGTATCCTCTGCAGGTAATGACCACAGGAGTGCTCACCTGAGCTCTCTGCTCTGCTGACTGTTCCTCTGTGTGTCACAGCTCACAGATGGGGTGTGCTTTAGCAGAGCAGTGTGTAGGAGCACTGAACACAAGCACTGATGGAAAAACAGGTGAAGATATTCCAAATGAAGTACTCAGAAACACCTGTGGAATGACACACTTGGGACTTCTCTTCAGCCTGTTGGGGACATAAAAAATGAAGAGTGCCTGGTGGGAATTAGTTGCATTGAGACGTGAATTACAGCTCTTACTGTGAGCAAGATGGTTGCTATGGAGGGTCAGTAGGGATGTGAGGATGTATATGGGCTCCATGGAAATAAATATTAGCACCCAAAATAAGCATATAAATGCAAAGGCAGCTGAAGATCACTTATGGCACAAGTATAAAAGAAACTGGATTGGAGCACATTAACTGATTTTTATTTTTATTTTTGCCAAAAAGTCACTGAGTGTTACTTTCTAGCTCTGTATTTCACAGAGCTATATGGCTTGATAGCGCACAGTTTGGAAAAATAGCTCACAAGAGTTTTGGACTTGATTTTCCTCCACAAAGAATTGTTTCTTGTGTTGAAGAACAGACTTCTGTGAGGAAGATTTTACTAGTTTGAGATTTATGCACCTGAGGGTGCTTGAATCATGTTGACTCATTTGAGTATCTAGATGTTATGAATGGATGTTCAATTTGTCAAATTAATCAATCAACATGATTAAATTTAGCAGCAACTTTTAAAATAGCAATTGTATATAAATGAATACAATAAAAAAATTAAATAAATAGAATTTAGTATATACAAAATTTAGCAGTGAGTAATTTGGTATAATTGAGGTTGGAATAAAGCATAAGCAAAACTGACTGGGGAATACACTGACCAGGGGTATGGGTAGGGTCCTTCCTCCCACACCACATTAATCAAGCTAAAAATCTCATTTATATATTGTTTGCTAATACATATTTATACAGAATCTTCTGGAAAGCTCCTCCTAGTTTCTGTTCCTAAAATCTACGTCACTGTGTTGTGTTGCACGTGCTCCACCATAGCTGGGGGTCTCATCCTTTTGGGGGTCTGTATTTCTGATGAAGGCTCTGGGTCTTTGCATTTGCTGTTTGACCTTGCAGGTAACGCTAGCACACTAAGTTTAGACTTATAGAATTAAGCTTATGTTCCCACATCCAAGTGTCCAATGCCTGGAATCATCCCAGTTTGGCCCAATTCAAGGTCAAAAGTTTTATTTCTGGTGCTGCTATCAGATCTACATCCTTACTATCCTTTACTCCCACCAAACATCTGAAGGATGATTCCAGCTGCTTTAACCATTTCCTTAATCCTTTTTCTTTATAACAATTGAGTACAATTTTTTCTATTGATATGAAGCAAAAATTTTGCTAATACAGTTACAGTTTTAGTAAGCATGAATCATGTTTATCACATAGATAATAGATCTGGGAATTGGAATTGTGTAGCAGCATTTGGCTAGTAGATATAATCTAATTCCAAGGCTGTACATGGGTTGATCTTACTCTGATATGCTGCGTCTGAGCAGGTGCAAAGGGACTTGGGAAACCAGCTGGAATGATGCCAGCAGTGCTGAAAAGCCAAAGCTGATCTAGGTGGTAAAGGGAGCTGATCTCAAAAGCTCCATGTTGTGGTTGGTGTGGCCTCCAGATGAGCCGGAATATGCCTGTTGATGTGGCTGGTGAACTCGCTGGGGGAGGTTCAACGAGACCAAGTGCCGGGTCCTGCACTTGGGTCACAGTAACCCCAGGCAGTGCTACAGGTTGGGGACAGAGTGTACGGAAAGATACCTGGCAGGAAAGAACCTGGGGGTGCTGGTCCACAGCAGCTGTACATGAGCCAGAGTGTGCCCAGGTGGCCAAGAGAGCCAATGGCATCCTGGCCTGTGTGAGAAACGAAGCCCACTCCTCCAAATTTAAGCGTTTAATAAGGGATAATAAGGGAACGATCAATAAAGCAAAAGTAACAGCGCTGGGATAGGGACAACAGCCAAGGACACACCCAGTTCTTCCTTCAGCAAGCAGTCCTTTATACTGCTGCAGTGGCATTGTTTCCCCCAATGACTTTGCACATTTCTCAGAGCCCGTTCACCACAGCATTGCTTAAATCCACAGCTACAGTCTCCGAGGGTGTGTCAGGGAGGCAGTTCGGGGGGTCTTCTGATGTCACTTTGGATTGGTATTGCTATAAATAACAATTCCTGGCTTTCGCTATTATGTATTGGCTTTTGCAAATTATTAGTAATCACAATGATTTTGATATAGTACAGTTTGTAATCACTTTTAGCTGCTTTTGATATGGTATGATTTGTTAGCTTTTTGTGGCCAATGGCCCGGCCCCTGTGTATCTCGTATCCTCAGAACATCATTTATGGATGATATTTTAGTTTGTGGACAGCGTGACAAACACATTATTATAGTTTTGGCTTTTGCAAATATTAAGTTGGGTACTATGTGTTGTGCATTATAACATTAACTTTTGTAGAAGTAGCTATTGTGAAATAGCCCTTCAATTATCAATAAGTGTCACCTGCTGAAACCACAGAACAGGGGGCCGTTGTGAGGAAGTGACATACGACCCTCAAAACTACATCCATAATTACTGCACATACTCTAAAGAAGTGGGTCAGGGGTCAAACCAAACTTAAGAATTCCCAGAACATGTAAACAATTTTGAGGAAATGTTTAAGTATAATCTTTATGAATATGTATTTGACCAATGCAATAGAAAAAGTACATAAGAAGGGGTACTATGGTTAGCTGGCATGCCTCTGGCTGTAGCCAAGCACCCAGCACTGTTATGGATTTTCCCTTTGATCCCTTATTAAACTTTTTAAAATTTTTAAAAGTGGGGTTCGTTTCTCACAGTATTCTCCTTTAAGGGTATTTTGTTCTCTGCCTGTGCTACCTTGATTTTACATTTTGGAAGAGCAGTCATATCTTGTGATACATCTTTTTCAAGCAGGCTTACATCTTGTGATAGCCTTGCTTCGTGCATAATTTTAGATACACTGTCCATAAAAGCAATTACAATTTGCACTTTTTATCTACAGAAGTGGTTAAATTTGTAATAATTCGCAAAAGCAAATACATAATAGCGAAAGCCAACTGTTACATAGCAGATTGTAACACCAATATCAGCAACAGTGTGGCCAGCGTGACTGTATTCCTGGTGAGGTCATACCTCAAATCCCGTGTTCACTTTTTGGGTCCCTAAAGTCAGGAAGGACGCTTAGGTGCTGGAGCACGCCCAGAGAAGGGAAGCAGAGCTGGGGAAAGGGCAGGAGCACAACTCCCGTGCGGAGCTGCTGAGGGAGCTGGGGATGTTTAGTCTGGAGAAAAGGAGGCTCGCAGGTGACCCTGAAACGAAGGCGAAGCCAGGGCGGGGTCGGTGGCTTCTCAACAACAGGAAGTTCCACCCGGGGAGGTTTAAGCGTTTCTATAATCCCGTGAAAAGCGAACACGGCGTAGGGAGCGATGCTAGGAGGCAGGATATTCCCTTTCCCATGGTGGAAGCTCTCGGAGATGGCTGCCCGGCGGCACGGGGCAGTGCCTGGAGCGGGTATCGAACCCGGGACGGCTCCATAATCCCGGCGCGCCCAAACGCGCCGCCCTTATCAGGTGACGGGCGCCGCAGCGACGCGCCTTCCCGCCAGCCGCGCGAGGGCCACAGCCAATCAGCGCCGCGCGAGTGCTCCGGGCGGAACATGGCTGGGAGCCGCTGCGCATGCTCGGGGCCCCGGCCGGGGACGCCCACTTCCGCGCGGGAGAGTTGAGGGCGGGGGAGGGGGCGGCGGGAGTGACGGCTCCCGCGGGCCGGGCCGCGCCGCGAGCGGGCGGTAAGTACCACCGCGGGCATGAGGGGGGAGGGGGGAGCGCGGGGACCTGCTCACCCCGCAGTGTCAGAGTGGACTCTGCCGGGGCTCGGGCCGTGAGGCGGCACCGGGGGGAAACCGTGAGGCGGCACCGGGAAGAAATTCTTCACTTCTTCCGAAGTGAGAGTGGTGAGGCGCCGGCACGGGCTCCCCAGAAAGGCTGCGGGTGTCTGATCTCTGGTGGTGTTCAAAGCCGGGTTGGATGGAGCTCTAGGCAGCCCGGTGTAGCCAAAGGTGCCCTGCCCATACCTGGGGCTTGGAATGTGATGCTCAGAAGTGAAAGGTGACCAGAAGGACAACTTTGTTTGTTCTTTCTTGTTCATTGTGAAATCTGGGTGTGTTCGTTCTGTAACGGTGTGGGGAGAATGGGGAAGTTAATGTCTGTCATGCTTAGCTATCGAGGCATTTCCTGCCGTGCTTCTTTCCTCACAAAGCACAAACGAGGGACACGGTGAGTGTGGGGTAACAAGTGTGTGATTTCTTCTTCCTGCTTCCATAGATCCAGTCCTGCACTGCACTGGGAGGAAGAGAAGAGCAGAGCAGGAGCTGGGGCAGTGGGTTTCAATAGCGTGATGGAAGTCAGGGCCTTGGGTTCCTTTCCTTACTTTCCTATGGATGTACTAGGAGGTTCTGTGCCTTAGCCTCCTGCTGTGTAAAAGATGGATATTTACATACAAGGATGCTTTCAGAAGTGTGTCTGGAGAGCAAATGCTTAGACAAACTGGTGATGTTTCAGCAGGATTGCTGGATTTGAAGGTGGCTCAAGCCCTGTACTCTTGCCAGCGCTGTTCTTCTCCCTTTTTACTTTCTGTTTCCTTTCCTGCTTCCTTCCCTTTAGTCGCTGTTGTGAAAATACGAAGAACTGAAACCAGCAGCCCTGCTTCTAGGAAGTGGCACAGGTACAGGAGGAGCAGCCAGGTGTGGCTGTTCTCTCAGCTGCTGCTCTGCCTTCTGGTTTGCAGCGTCATTTGTTCTGCCATGAGCGGAGGGCAGCAGAAGGGCCCCCAAATCTTACAGCTGAATTAGGCCCCCTGGGTTCCCTGTGCTGGTGACAGTGGAAGCAAAGGGTTGCAGAAGGACTTTGGGACAGCAAGGAATTGACTGTAAAAGAGCAGGTGAAAATCCAGCATTGATAAGTGGAAGATGATGGATGTGGCAGAGAAACAACCATAAGGCTGCTTCCCTCCCTACTTAATCTGATGCCACTTAAGAAAGAGATCTGGGGAACTGTAATACTCTGTAATACTGGTCCAGTTGACAGCGTGGTGTTGGGTCATTGTTTGGACTTGATGATCTCAGAGATCTTTCCCAACCTAATTGTTTCTGTGACCAGTATGTGACTGTCACTGGAAGGTGTCCCTTCTGATGGGGCCAGGAGGACAAGCCCATGGATCTGTCCCTGTGATTTGTGTTGAATTCTCACCCTCCAGTTAGGTACAAATCAGAATACTTCTGTACCTTCCCTTGTTTGTGGTTGCATTGCCTGGAATACCCTGCAGGTGAAATTGGTGTAAACCATTTCCTAGTAAGCAAGGGAAAGAACAAGGCCACACAGCTCCCACGCTGCCTCATGTTCCTCCCCAGACTTGTGGCAGCACAAACCACCTTCCACCCAATTTTTTCTGCTCTGATTACCGTGAGCCCCATTGCTTGTTGAGTTTTGTGGTTTTTTTCACTGCTTTGTGCTTCCAACAGTAAGTCTCCAGAAGTGTCAGCTCTGAGCTCAGAAGCAGGCTAAAATGTGATTGGAATAGTGAGAATTATTAAGGAAAGAAGGAAAATACAGAGTGATGTTGTGACTTTGTAGTGGAAATGGTAGCCCTTCCTTTTGGAGGTGGTTTGGTCCTCTTTGAGTGTAGCCAGAGAAGGGATATAGAAGTGACAGAGGGGGAAAAAAACTTCTGTATACAGAAAAGCTAAATAGTTTCAGATTCCTCGACTTTAAAAATATGCAGCTGGAGAAACTGTAACAGAGCTACTGAAACAGTAACAGTGCCACTGGAAGAGTGGAGGAAAGGCTTTCTTGACTTTTCTGGCAGATCCAAGGGTGTAAACTGGAATCCTTGAGTGTCAGGCTTAAGCCCTGCAAAAGCAAGGCATTGTTCAGATGAAATGTAATTAAACTGTGAAACTGGACACCTGCCCTTAGCCTCCCCCTTCTTCCATAGGAGTGGCCAGCCAGTTCCATTGCACCGTTTAACTCTGTCTCCTGTTCCTGGAAGAGCACAGGCACCTGTGGGGGTGTGTTGGGTTTGTGTGGCCAGGCTTGGGTGGTGGAGGGGTACAGGGGTGGCTTCAGTGAGAGGCTCCCAGAAGCTTCCCCCATGTCCAGCAGAGCCAATGGCAGCCAGCTCCAGGACTGATCCTCTGCTGGCCAAGCCTGAGCCCAGCAGGAATGATAGGAGTACCTCTGTGGTAACACATTTAAGGAAAAAAAAAAAATTTTTGGGGCAGATATAATTGTGGGCAGAGAGGAGTGGAGTGTGAGTATGTGAGAGGAGCAACTCTGCAGTCACCAATGTCAGTGGGGAAGGAGGGGCAGGAGGTGCTCCAGCTGCCAGAGCTGGGATTCCCCTGCAGCCCCTGGTGCAGCCCATGGTGAGGCAGCTGTGACCCTGCAGCCCATGGAGGATCCATGGGGATGCAAAGATCCACCTGCAGCCTGTGGAGGAGGGGGATGCCTGAGAGGAGGCTCTGAGCCTGTGGGAGGCCCACGCTGGGGCAGGGTCCTGGCAGGGACCTGCAGACCCATGGAGAGGGAGCCCACGCTGGAGCAGATTCCCTGGAGGATTGTGACCCTTGGGAGAATGAACCCACATTGGAGCAGGCTGTGCTTGAATCACTGCACCCCACAGGAAAGTGACCTGTGTTGGAGCAGTTGATGGAGAACTGCTGTTCATGGGATGGACTCCCAGAGAGGTTTGTGGAGGACTGTCTGCAGTGGGAGGGACCCCACATTGGAGCAGGGGAAGGACTCCTTGAGTGTGGCAGGAATAATGAGTGTTGGACTGACCATAACCCCCTTTCCCCATCACCCTGTGCCTCTTGGGGGAAGGAGGTAGAGTTTGGAAAGAAGGGAGGGGTGAGGGCAAGGTGATTTTAAAATTTATTTTATTTCTCATGATCCTACTCTGATTTTGTTAGCAATAGGTTCATTTAATATCCCAAAGCTGAGTCTGCTTTGCCTGTGATGGTATTTGATGAGGGATCTCTCCCTGTCCTTAACCCTTGAACCCTTTTTTATGTTTTCTCTCCCCATCCAGTTGTGGAGGAGAGTGATAGAGTGGCTTGGGGGAGTGCCTGGCATCCAGCCAGGGCCAACCCACCACAGGGGGACAGGATATGGAGCTAAACAGGGCAGTAGGTACAGGCTGGCTGCTTCTGCACAGAGGGATGGCCAAGAGCTGTACTTCCACTGCTTCAGGACTCCTAAAAAGCTGCTGGAGTAACCCCAAGGCTGACCTTGACCAAGTGTCTTCTGTTCTCCATCAGCACCAGGATTTCTTCAGAGCCTGTAAGAGCATCAGGGACTGTAGACTCCACCTTTAGCCCCTTTCTTAAAAAATTCCTAGAGCTGGATCCTCTATTGGGCCTGAGCAGGGCCTCTGTGTCTGCATTGATGCCAGGTATTGGTTTGCTGCAGAGAGCTTTTTCTGTATTCTAGGCCTTTCAAACTCTAGCTCGTTCTTCTTTTGAATTTCTTTTCTATTCTAGTTCTAATATGTCTTTGTGTTTCTGTTTCTTTCTATTGTATTTATTTATTGCTCAGGTTCTGGAATTGATCTAGTGGTGAGTGTATAGATGGGTGTTGGAAATTGGTTTCTACTCTGCCTTCCTTACACGACATAGGACAGAGGGGAAAAAAACTCCAGCTGTGTGCAAAGTGACTTGTGATTATAAGTAAATTGTCAGTAGTGTGAGCCAGAGGGGAGAAAACATAAAAAATCCTCTTCCACTCTGGTGTTGTTTTCACCTGGGGCTACCCAGTCTGTTGTTTGCAAGGGAAATGGAAACTAACAAAAACAGTTTGTCTTTTGAAACCCAGAAAAAGCTTGCAGGATTTGTTGGACTATGAGGTTTCCTGCCTATATTGTACCTGGGCCTTACTACCTCTCACTAGAATTATTTAACTTTAGAGCTTCCTATTTCTTGAAAGTAACCATAGATTTTTCTTCCCCCTTGTCATGCAGGAGTTGGTGCTGTCAGAGGTGACATTTCCAGCAGAGGATAGTTTGGAGGAGCTCCTACACCTTGTAGGAGCAGGAAGTTGCTGAAGATTTCTGTGGCGGACTTGCACAAAAACACAGACAAAGTAAAATTTCTGCTACAAATTGTTGTGGGGTGATGCTCTAACCTGCTGGTGGGGGATGTGTGTAAAGGCTTGTCCAGAAACACTTGGACTGTTTTTGTGAAGTAGCTGGCCTCAGAATTTTGCACCTGCTGGAGAAAGACTGCGTGGAGAAGACTGTGTGGTAGTTCCCAGGGTTCAGGGAAAATTCTGTCACTCCTGTTAGTGTTTCACCTTGTTGAGAGAGAGTA
Source organism: Erithacus rubecula (assembly GCF_903797595.1). Classification (NCBI taxonomy): domain Eukaryota; kingdom Metazoa; phylum Chordata; class Aves; order Passeriformes; family Muscicapidae; genus Erithacus; species Erithacus rubecula. The sequence continues at coordinate 69,520,948 of NC_136658.1, forward strand.
TTTGAATCTCCATTTATGATTTTTCCTTGTGCCCCAATATACTTTCAGACCTCTCCACACTACTTTGCTACATCCTTACAGTGAGAAATTAGTGTTTCTTCCTTGTTTTCTGTGAACTCCTGGAAGGCACTGGTGAAGCTTGGGGGCAGATATTTTTCTGTCCTTGTTGAGTTTCAGACCACATGTGGTAGCAGTAGTTTAAGAAGACACTATGAGTGGCTGCCCTCCTCCAAATAGAAGGAGTTTCACACCTTAGTGAATGACTGACTAGACGTCTCTTTAATCTGTTTTTGGAGCAGGTATTGCCAAGCAAGCTTGAAAACTTTTATTGACCCTTATGACTTGCTAGTGACTTTCCAAGAGGAGATAAACCACTCTTTCTGCTGCTCTAATTGCTGGAGTTCCTGGGATCTGGTTTCCATCCCACTGCTGTGCCAAGTGCAGCCTTTGTCTGTTCTACTGGTAGTTGTTACTGGAGGAGCAAAGCACCAAGGGTCAGGGGATGTAGGTGAAGGAGCAGTTAGAAGGCAAGTGTTGGCAGGCTCTGCTTTCCTCTGTCCTGCTTGGCCTATGGAAGCTGTCAATTGCTTTGTGTTTTGTCCCAGTTTTCCTGCTCTAGGTGCTTTCTGGATAATGGCGAAGATGGTGAGAAGAACATGTGCATTTTGTGCAGAAGGGGAGGCTTGCTCTGTGATGTATATTGCCACAGAGAGTGATATTGCAGCTCATCAGGATTGTCTGGTGAGTGCCTTTAGCTGGTCAGTACTGAGGAGAAGTGGAGGAGGGGTTGGAGGGAAGTTTCCACTGCTTATCTGTTTTTGATTTTGCAATGATGTCTGGATAGAAAGGCTGGTTATTCAAACCAGCAAGTTTATATTAGGGTGAAAAACAACAGGGCTTGGCCAGGATTTTGGAGCAGGAGAGAATGTGCCTGCACAGCTGGAGCTTTTGATCTGTAGTGTTTTCATGTGTGTCTATTGCTGATCAGTGGTCCCAGACATGTGAAAACACCACAAAGATCACATATGGTCTAGCAACAGGAATAGTTCTTCTTGAGACACTATTGAGACTCATCCTCTTGGATGAGGATTTTCAGACCACAGAAAGTTATGTACTTAAACCTTTGCAGGAAAATATCCATATCACTTGATGGTTAAAAAGCTTTCTAGTAATAAAAATATCAGAAGTTGATTATATAAAAATATCTGGGAAGCTCTAAGTGTGTTGCAATTCTTCTACTCTTCTTTCCTCCCCTTTATTCTGTAATGTTGGTAGAGCTGGTTCTTGGTGTGCAGAATCAATTACAGCTGCTGTATTCTCCCTTCAGCAGAGGGAGAGTATGGCTGAGGGCTGCTTAGTGCAGGAGATTGCTGCTAGAGCAGCTTTCTGGTTGTTGCTGTCCCAGCCTTCTTATTATCACAATTTTTTTACATCTACATCTTTATTTTTCTGATATATTTTTTGGTTGGTTATTTTTTTATCAGAATGTTTCACTGCAGTGTTGTTTTATGACACTTAAATGTTTTGTTTGAAGCAGGTTTTATTATGGCTTTAATGTTTCTCCAATGTTAAGATTTCTCTGTTTTTAGTTTCCTTTCTCCCCTAATCAGCTTTACTCATTTGTCTGCCTTAGGCTTGTGTGCACTTTTTTGGGTTTTTTTGCAGTCAGCTATCACCTTCTGAGCACACAGACCGTGCCTGCTAGTTGATGAAATGGCAACTCCCTTTTGTTTGGAATTTGCTACATACAATGCTTAGGAAATAATTGTCAAGAACTTCCCCTTCCTCACTCATTGTCATGGCTCAGTTCTATTGGAATTGAAGTGGCCTGAGTGTGCATGTGTGCATTTTTAATGGATTTTTCCCAGGATATATACAAAGTTTATATTTTTTTCCTGCAGTCAGCTGTTGTCAGCATTGGGCTGTATGTGAGGTTCTCTCACCTCCAGTGCTCTATGGCACCAACTCTGGAGCTCTTAGGCTCCTCCTTCGTTGGGTTATCTTAAATAAGCAAGCAGCTAATAGTTAAAAAGGTTATTTATTACAAAGCACATCTTATTACCAGCACATCAGTCTCAAAGGCAACAGCAAAAAGCAGTGGCAAATGCAGTGGCAATAAGCAAATGCCTAGAAGCCAGAATTGCTAAAAGCCTGTGGCTAAAAGCACCAGCTCTCCTCAACACATACTCTTACATAGGATTTTTTCAACAAGTTAAGACACAAACTCGGACCACCACTCCTTGACCTATTAGAATTCTAGATTCTTAGCACACCAGGTTACATATAGAACTATGCATACAATCTATCTTGTTCTATCTAAGAAATGTAAGCAATATTCTTACTAGAGCTCTATTAGGACTAAGTCCTATCTACAACTATGGTCCTGGAGCCTCTACTAAAGATATCAGTATGTTTCAACCTTTATTAGAACTCCCTCTGCTACTCTGGCATTTCACTTGCTAAAAGCATTAGAACTCACCCTAAAATTACTGATTTACTTCTACTTAAATGTCTACTTTATGTGTGAGAGGCTTAATATACTTCAATCCATGCAAAGGCTTTAATTCAATCCCTGCACTCTGATTTCTTTCTGAAGAGTTCAGAGAGACCCCTACTCACTGACTCCAACAGCTGTATGGAAATCTTATTACAGAGGAATTTTGCATCCAGCTGTAGGTCTGAACAACTGAGCACATAATAGTATGTCCAAGATATGGAGGTCTGTTGCCTGAAGATCTTCTCATCCTTACTCTGGGCACCCCGGAATTTCAGATTTTCTTTGTTCATGTTTATAATAAGTTAGCTTTCTCGCTTTATTATCTTTTCTTAGTTTGCCTTCAGATTATGTGAAATCTCTTATGTGGAAGGAGAAACTTGTTTTGACTGCAGAAATGTTTAAGCACAGCTCCTTGTTCAGTGTAGGTGAAACCTCTTTTTAACACAGAGGAAAATCAGCCTCTTTAGGTAGGGCAAGTGCAAGAAGAAAAGAGGTATTCCTTGTCTCTTTTCTGCACTAGTGACTGAGTCATTCTCATTTCTTAAAATTGTCTCTTTTGTCTTTAGTTATTTTCCTCAGGATTCGTGGAATCTGAAGATCATAACCCAGAAAATCTGGGAATAAGGTTTGATGTGAAATCGGTGGTAAAAGAGCTCAAGAGAGGAAAGCGGCTGGTAAGGAAATGTTTCTGAATCTGCAGTTAGTCCTGTCTCATAGTATTAAAGGTTGTCTGGCCTGTTCTGTGCTTTAAAAAAAGCATTAAAGTAGCAGGTCCTTCTGATCTGGTAAGATCAGTAAACATTTGGATTTGTGGAATTTAGTTCATTCTGTATTAAACTGCAGGTGGGATTTTTTCCTGGTTTTATCTCCTCAGTTGAAGTTTCCTGAGACTTTGAACTAAGAACTAAGCCAGTGCCTGAATCAAAAGAATGCAATCCACAATTGTAAATGGGAGCACCTTCTGAGTTTAGCAGAAATATGATTATTTAAGTGAAAGTTTTTTAAAATTGCCTTTGTCTTCAGCTGCCCGCCTCCCCTACATCCTGGTTGGAACTCTTCATTGTAAAGTTAGCCTAGAAAAAAAATACAAACATTTACACCAATTAATGTTGAAATGATTTGGGAAAGTTGTTCAGTGCCCTCACGTGGTTCTTTGGGTCACTTGACAAGTTTATCAGTATGAAATAGAGGTAAGATAGTAAAGAGGTGGCTGAAATAATGACATGAGTGGGAGTTTGCAGGAGTGAATTTGCCTGATGAATTACACAGGGGTGACTTGAAATGGAATACACAGAGAATGGCATTTGCCCTGTCTGGCAGGATCTGCTTTGCAGTAGCTGCCTGTGTCATTCACCTGGTGAACCCCCTCCTGTTGCAGATGTGCAACTTCTGCCAGAAGAAGGGGGCCACGGTGGGCTGCGAGGAGCGCGCGTGCCGCCGGAGCTACCACTACTTCTGCGCGCTGTGCGACGACGCGGCCGTGGAGACCGACCAGGCCAACGGCGTCTACCGGTACCAGCCAGCCTCCCCTCTCCCAGGGTCTTCACTGCTGGGGCTTACAGGGAAGGAAAGGAGTCCTCTCCTCTCCTCAAGTGGTGCTTGATGCTCTGCTTGCACACTGTGGGACACGTGGTTTTATTTCACAGGAAACTTCGCCGCAGTGGGAGGGAATCTGTTTACATCTCTGAAAGATAACAAGGCCAAAACTGAGAAAGTCAGTCCTTACTGCCTCTCTAGCTAGAAGAGAACAAAGATTTTATTTATGTGACTCAGATTCTAAATCTTTTGTTGGTTCAGAAGCTCCGGTAAATGTTGTCTGAGCATAGAGCAGGTTATATCACTTCTAGGCCTGCTCACATTCAGGTAATTTTCCCTCTCTATGCTAGCAAAGAACTTTGATTCCCACCAAAGGCTTTGTATTTCAAGTATGTTGCTAGCATTAACACAATTGAATGCATTCTAAGTAAATTTTCTGTCCTGATCATGCTAGTCCTGGTGTCCACTGCCCTTGGGCTGTCTGCATTGCCATTGACACATAAAACAAATTGTTTGGAGGATGCAGATGAAGGGGTTGACAAATTGGGGCTTCAGGGATCTTTTGACATGCTGAAGTTCTAGTAAAGTCTGAGGTGCATAAAAGCCCTGATGCTCATTTCTGTGCAAGGCCAGAGAGATCACAGGTCATGTTAGATTAATTTGGGGATCATTTAATCACTATTTGTTTCACAAAGGGGTGATCTTGTGCAGTGCTTGGTTGCAGTGGAAGATGGGTCCTTTTCTGTCAAGATACTTGCACTCCTGGCTGGTTCACAGCATTCTCTGTCTAAAATGAATGCATCTGTGCAAGACTGTAAGCCCAGCCGTGCAGAGATAGTGGGATGTCTAATTGATGCTTGTAAAATCTTTGTGAATCTGCAAAGCTCATGGAAGAGTATAGCTGGGAAGGTGAGAACTTTCTGTGATCACAGGATAAATGGCTTTCATCTTATAGCTTAAGAAGGGATAACTCAGTCTCAAGAAGACTGAATTCAAGATGTTGAAAAATAAGTGAGACTGACAGCAATCTAGATACAAACTGGTAAAGAAACTGCATATACAGTTTGATTTGGTGCCATTTTGGAGCTGGTGACCTTGGAGGTTTGCAAGAGACACCTTTAAAAATGCCTTGTTTTAAGTCACTGTGTGACACTGATAGCCTAGGAAACTAGGCTATAGCAAACTGTATTGAAGAGCTGGGAAAGGACTGGATTAGAGAAAGGTACTAGGACAGCTTTCAAGGATTTTAACCTAAAACTTTTGCATAGTAGCAGTGGCATAAATAAAGCACAAAAATTGTAGCTAGCTGAAATTTTTGGAGACTAGACTTGAAAAACAGTTGACCTGGATTGACAGCCCCTGCACATTTTCATGGTGAAATACAACATACAGAAAATAGAGAATTCCTTCAAGAGAGGCAGAGCTGGTGGTTTTAAATTCTGGGTTTCTGTCATTGTGATGATGAATAGTGATCATCAAAACAAATCAAGCAGAATAAAAAGAGAAAGCATATGGTGCTGTGGAAGTGGCCAGTTAAGTGTAGAGGTGGAGAAATAAGTGCAATTTGCACTGCTATCTTGCAAAAATGATAGTAGGGAAGTGCTTCCAAATAAAGTGGCCTGAGTAGTAAAATATATTGTCTGTACTTTATAAGATGTTCTTGTGCTAAGGATGGGTTGTTTTTAACTGTGAAAGACTAGAACTAAAGGGAGGGGAAGAATAAAAAACATTCTCTGAATGGCATGTTAGAAATTCAGGGATGTAAATAAGGTGTCTCCAGTATATAGCTGTTTAATTGCATTGTTGGGCATACCTAAATCTGATTTTTTGTGCTTTAATATGCATTTCATGCAAAAGAAGTTCCTCATCAAGGCAACAGTCTGCATTTCTAAGGGCAGTGCTTCTGTTTCTGTTACAAGAATGACAATAATTAGAAAATGTTTCCCTTTAAAAATAGCATCAATCTTTGCAAATAGATTTGTAAGGAAGAGATAAATTAAGCCATGCTCCTGACAAGGCATTCTTGCTTTAAAAGTGACTTGGGATCCTTCTGTAAGAAAGGCATGTTGTAAAAGTTGGTTCATGTTCTCTGGACATCATTGTATCCAAAAAGATAAGGAATATTATCAGATGAATTTGTTGCACTTTGCCTCTTCCAAGGAATTCACATTGCTCTCCTAGAACCACTGAAAATACTCCCATTGCACAGATTACTGAAGCATATAAAACCAAATGGACTGAGCAGCTTTAAGCTGCTGGATCTCACACAGGGTTGCCTTACTCAGGATTTGGGGGCCATGAGCACAGGGCAGTGGGAGGGAGGGGCACAGAGACCTCCAGGAGAGTGAGTGCCTGGGGCTGCACGTGGTGGTGCCAGCCTCCTGCAGGGCTGAGGAATGGATTGCTGAGCAGAGGTGTCTGAGGAGGCTCCTGGCCTGCGTGGGGCAGTGGCTGGGATGGAACAGTGTCAGGCCCTTGGGAGTGTTAATCTCATGTCAGTGTCTCTGGCACAGTGATTGCCACACACATGAAATGTGTCTGTGCAGTGGGCAGGCCCAGAGAGGGCCTGTTGGTGGGATTGGTTATTCAGAGCTTCAGGGCTCAAGAGTCCACTGAGGCTCTGGAAGTACAGATACAAGGTTGTGCATGCACGGGACTTTAAAGCAGGTGGTTTCTGAGAAGGGTAATGCTGAACAAAAATCCTGATTTTTTTAAAGTGTCTTTCAATTTATGTTCAGTGAAAAGAGTATCTGTTAAAATTGGACAACGTAACTCTGCATATTTATTAATACTTCTTTTCTTTTTCTTGAAATTGAACTTAAATTTTAGAGTGTTCTGCCCAAAACATGACCCGGGGAATAGGACCAATCACTATGGTGAGTTTCTTTAATGACTTCATTGATTTCATTTGTTTTGAAAGTTTGCATCCTACACTAATTCATATGAACAAAATAAATATTTCCATCTTCATATTGAGTGGCAGATTTCTAATCTTGCAGGAGTGGTTTGGTTGAGATCCACATGTATGCAGAAAAATCCAGAAGGTTTTTTGAGGTGGGAAAAGTTAAAATTTAATCCTCCCCAGATCTCCTTGAAAACTGACTTAAAGCACAATGGACCAAATTCTTCATGGAATCATTCTTCCTCTTCTTTGGGCAAGTAAAATCCATGTGGGAGAGGAGAGCTGCACATTAGTTTGCAATGGATTAGCAAGGAGAGGGCTGTTACAGGAGAGGTCATTTTGGGATCTTATCTGTAGTTATGCTGACATTCACGTTTGCATCTTCTGTATTCACTGCAGTAGTTTTTAAAATAGGGCCTTTCATTCTGAAGGATCCCAAATTGCTTTTTAAGTGTAACAAAAGGGTTGTACAACCCCTGCTTCCTGTGCTACAGACATGCAGCTTTATTTGGCAGTCCTGGCCCTTCCTGATTCAGGGGTATTTGGGAATCCCAAAGCTTGGACCTTGTTAACCTAAGGCATACAATTCTGCTCACAGTGAATTGGTCCTAGGCTGGCCTTCACTTTGGATTTGACCTCAATTGAACTGTGAGCACTTGTGCTGACATTGGTGTGCTCCCATGAAGTCTAGCAAATTTTGGCTGACCTTCTTGACAGTCTTGCTCTACCCTGATGGCACTTAAGGGATGGGTTAGGTGATTATTATTTAAACTTTTAGTCATGAGGGCTGGGGCTTCTTAGCCAGACATAGTCTGTTTAATACCTGATATTGCTGTGGTTCACTGATCAAATGCATCTTCTTAATTTACTTAGTAGCTTTGCTTTTGACTTATCCGCAGTTCTTCCCCTTTCAAAATTATTTTGATTTCTGTGGTCTAATGGTTGTCAGTGTCTGTTGGGACTGCCCATTGTCCCAGGTGGTCTCCTGTGCAAGTACAGGCCCAGGATTGCTTTGTTTCCAGTGCCAGATAATATTCAGGCATTAGGTCCAGCCCTCTACACCACCTTGTTTATAAGGAGGGCTTAAGTCTTACAAGCTTGAATCACAGAATGATTTGGGTTGGAAGGAACTTCCCAGGATTATCTAGTTCCAGCCTCCTTGCCTTGGGCAGATACACCTAGACCAGGTTCTCAAAGCCCCATCCCAACTGGCCTTGAACATTTCCAGAGACAGGGCATCCATAACTTCTCTTCACAAACTGTTCTAGACCATCACCACCCTGACAGTAAAGAATTTCTTTATATCTGACCTAAGCCTGCTCTTTTTCAGTCTGAAGCCATCTCCCTTTGTCCTGTCACTACATTCTTTAGTACAAAGTAATTATCTGGCTTTCCTGTAGCCCTCTTTAGATACTGGATGTTGTTTGTGTCTTCAAATTCTGCATATACAATGTTCTCTGAGAAGAGAGTGTTATCCTAGGGGTTTTTCCAGAGGCACTTAATTTAGAGACTATCTGTTTATGAGGGGTAAATGGATTCTGCTGGCAGTGTCTATCTTGCCTCCTGAATGAATTTCTCTCACCTCCTAAGAGTAGCTGTACCCTGAGAAATGGGGAGCAAATGGAAGACTTGACTAGAAGACACTTGGTTTCCCAAGCCCACTGTCTCTTCTTCATACTTCAGAGAAAATGGGGTCAAAGAAGATCCCCTTATTCTTGGTTCCCACAATATTCTTGTGCTGGAATGTCAGGGCTCTGCTGTGTGATTGGAAGGGGATAAGGTGCCTTATGGGCCAAGAACTGTCCTTGCAGCTCTGTGCAGCAAGGATGGGAGAGCAGCTTTGACTTGGAAACAGGCTCCAACCTCTGTTTAACTGGAAAAGCTGGATGTGGACAGAGTAAAGGCTGACAAGGAGAGCAGCCAGCACTGTGCAGGGTAGGAGGGGTTGGGCTGCTCTTCAAACTGTGTTCCTCTTGTATAAGGCATCCTTACAGCAGGTATCAGGGAGAGCTGAGAAAATCCCATCATGTATCAAAGATACCATGCTGGAACACTGTACCTACAGCAGTATCTCCCACACTGCCCCAAATTAGGCCTTACAGGTTTGTTTTGGATGAAGTGAGAGACCAATTTCCCTTCAGGCCATGGAAAACGCAGAGGTACAGCAGCAGTGCCCAAAGCCCAAACTTGTTTCCACAGCCTCCCTATACAATAGTACAACAGTGGCTCCTCATTCCTATTGACAGGATGATTTCTATCAGGAAAGACCTTACTAAGTGCTGCCCAGAGGTTCTGGAATAAAACAGGGAAGGGGAAGTATAACTTCACTGTACTTTAAACATTCAGGATTTGGTGGGTGGTTGCACTTTTCTCTGCCTTTCTCTGCTCCTACCATGTCTTCCATGCCAGAGCTATCCTCCTCTGCTTGTGTTACTGTATAGCTGTTTCCAAAAGCTGCCAGTTATGATGTTGGCAAGAGTCTGGTACATGCTGATGGAAACAATGAAAGCAGAGATAATTTTTCAGGGATCTCATACCACATCAGTACAAACACTTTGTATAAATAATAATAAGCTGACAAGTAAAATTATTTCTGGAGTTTTTCTGGGAATGTCCTTATGTTGATGAAAAACTTAATGCCATTTGTATGTCTTTGAGACACCTAAATAATTATTTATGTGGTCTTAGTTTGGAGGGTGTATTAACATATGTAAGAATTGTTTAGAAAAGAAACCAAAGTTTTTCACCACTTAGAGGTAATGCTGCTGCCAGGAAGAATAAGTTCACTCTGCAGCAGTTAAAAATCTACTGAATTGAAAAGGATAAGTGATACCCTAATGCTATAATGATTTGCACTTTTTCCTAATGCTTGTAATTTTCTTAAATGAAAACAGTGTGAATTCTGCTGAAATGTCAGGTGTTTGGGGAAGCTGAAACATAATTTTGCCCTGCCACCCAAAGTGCCTGACTTCTGTAGCTTTTTGGGAAAAGAAGGAATTTGAATGATGTGTGATGGTCAGTCTGAGGTTGTCACTTTTGTTACTTTGTTGTTTATGATTCCTAGATGCATCTAAGAAGAAAAGAAGACGTACAGGGACATCTCCCACTGTCACAGAAGAAATGGTAATTCTGAATTTCAGTAGTGCTAAAACAGGGGACCCACACCTGCTACAGCAAAGGACTTATTTATCAAAGTATTTGTTAAAGAAGGTGGTGTCCAGGTGTTTGGCTTTTCTTAAAGTGTTTTTGCTTTGAAGCCTTTTTTGCTTCCGTTTTCAAAATAGAATGTCTGGAGAGGAATATTGTTGACCATCTAGAAAAGCTGTCTGTATTCACAGAAATGTGGACTGCTTTGTATCTTTCTGCTAAGACAAAATTATGATAAGGAGAACAGCAGTGAATGTCAGGATGATGTAAAAATGCATTGTTGATTTTCTTACAGAGTACAGAAGAGACAGCAGAAGAAAACCATTTACGAATACGAAAAAGAAAAAACAACAGGCATAAAGGTGAGACTCACTTTGATACCAGAAGGGTTAATTCAGTTTTTACTGTGCCTGTGAAACTTTTAGCAGAGAAACAAGGCATGCAAACACTGCTCTTCCAGCAAGGACAGTGGGAAGATAAGAAGAAGATACGTGGCTCAAGAATGCAGTGATAGATGGAACAAAGGACTAAGTCTCTAGGAGCCTGGGGTGGGATTTATGATAATGGATAAATTGTAATATGTATGTAGGGAGTGTATATAAGCAACAGTCTTAACCACAGAATCAAGGTGTCCACGTAAGGTTAGGAGCATCCCCTGCAGGTCCTCGGGCCTGAAGAAAGGATGCTGTCGTTGACACAACTTCTGTGTTAGGGAGCCTTACTCTGAGATTTTGGACATTTGGTAACAACTTTATGGAGCAACTGGGAGGTGCTGTGGTCTGTTATGTTGAAGTGCAGGCCTTGGTGCTGGCTGGTAGCGAATGCTGTGCTGCAAATGTATCTTTATGATTCTCCTGAGACGAGTGGCTCTCGGTGCTCTGGCATGGCAGCAGAAATCTGATTTGCAGAATGTGTTAATAACTGTGCAGCAAACAGATGCCTGTGGTTTGGCTGAGTGACACTTGCTGTGTGATGGGAGCTGGTGATTCACTCTGGCTGGCTGCTGCACTCAGCCCAGGCTCCTGCAGACAGGCTGCCTCTGCCTGATGCCCCTCCTCCTCCTCCACAGCAGTACAGTTAAATCTTGAAGGCTTTAAGGAAGGATTTAACAGATGAGGTGCTCTGAGGAGGGGACAGCACACCTCACCTTTGGAAGCCTAGGTGTACACAGGGTGCTTAACACACAGCAGTGAGATGGATCACAGGACCTATCCTTTAGTGCTGCAGTTTTCATGTTACCCTGAAGCTCCTGCTGCAGTTGCTTGTTGGGATTCTGCTGGCACTTGGAAGTTTGGGATGTGCTAGTGATGATTATTCACATCACTGTAGATATGCTCAATTTATGGGCATGGTATTGCAAGTGACTGCCTAGTAGTTTTTTTCTGAATTTTACTACCACTGTAAAAAACAGGAAACCTATAAAGAATCCTAAAATATTCCTGGAGCATCTCCTGTGAGTGAGAAGGCATTCATTCCTTTCCTCACAACATTGTTTTTAATGGAGAGTGGCAGACTTCTGTGAGCCATCCAATGGCTCTTTGCTTTTGAACAAGATCATTGCATTGATCTTACTAAAACTTGTCACTGACCTGCTACTCTGGCATAAAGAAAAACTGCTTATTTCTCTATCAATCCAAATCTGACAAAGTAGGTTTATAAAATGGGCTGTAACAAAGAAGTTTAGTTGCCTGGATCACTTGGAGTAAAAGTAGCCTCAATTTATTTATTTATTATGAATATTATTTATTTATTATGAATAATTTATTACACTGTTTTCTGTACTTTAGCCTGCTCGATCCATGGTGTGGTCCTAAGGATTGGTGGAAACACAAGCAAGACAAATCACTAGGGGGTATCACGAGCTTTAGGAATGGCACCTTTAGAGTCGTGGAGCTGTTGGCTTCTGATGAGCGAAGCCAAATCTAGAGCTTAGGGAATTTTGCACCCAGCACAGTGCTTAACGTTTGCCTGGCTACTTCTTTGTTCCCACTGAAAAGGGCTGTGTGGGTGGCTGGAGGAGCCAGAGGTCTGCAAAAGTATTTGTTACTGGTGGAAGGGCTTTGGCCAAAGTTTCAGTTTCTGAAGAGAGGGAGCAAAGCCCACTTTACAGATCACTTCTGTATGAGAGTGCTCTTGTGTTTTAACAGTGCGAATAGAATTCGTTAGGAAGTGCAAACAAGCTGGGCTTCTGGATGATATATTTGAAGAAATGCTGGACACACTTCACCTTGCTCAGGAAAAACTGATGGATGACAACACTTCAGAAACAGGTATGTTTCAGGGGGCCATGGCAAGGACTCTGCTTTCAGAGCAGAGGTGCAGATCTGAATCCTGGGCCACCTTTCTGGGGATACCGTGGTGCTAAATAACTCAGTCCTTATTTCTGCAGCTGCACAGGAGGTTGAGAATGACCTTCCCTTTTGAATGACCACTTAGAGTGAAAGTTCCAAGGAATGAACTTCTTTCTCAAAATTATGTAAGAGCTGCCAAATCAGCATCTCTAGTGAGACCTTCTGACTTGAGTTTTTGAAGCCACCTTTTACATGTTGGCATAAGCATAGGAATATTCAGTCCAGCCTCTTCTCCCAGGAACTGGAGAACAGAGAGGTCGTGAAGAGAACAAGGTTTTATTTGGTTCATAAATCTGCGTTGCTCTTGCAGTTTCACAGAGGGACCAGCTGTCTGTTAATACCAGCACTCTCTTCTGAGTGAAAGTCCCTAAGTATGTACATTTTAAGGCTTTGGATTTATTACAACTGTACTGTCAGCTGTTAGTGTCTGTTTGGGGTTTTTACGAGTTTATCACCTTGTATGAAGTACTTTGTTTTTAAAGAATTCCAATCTAATGTTGCTTTGTCCACAACACAGTTAAAGAAAATTTTGAACCTTCCTCTCCAATTGTCCTCCCAGTTTTGCAAGGTTAGGAGTAATGCCTTTGCATAAAGAATGTTATTTTATGCAGAGTAACTGAAGTGCATGCATGGCAAGTGAAATGTCCAGCCTGGTAAGTCTGCCTTCATGAGCAGCTTGTGTGTCAATTGTTAGTGGAACTCTAAGTGTTTTGTATTTTGCTTCAGCAGAAGCCTCAGGTATGGAATGGAGGAGTAATTCTTGGATGTTTCTTAACAGCAAACAGGGATAGCTCAGTCCCACACGTGATCTGTCAGGAGGAGTTGGTACAGTCAGCTCTGCCATCACACAGTCCTGGCACACTGAACTGAAATGACTTAAGTATATTGCTCTTCTTTCAATGTGGTGCAGACCTAAAAAGGGAATAATTTTCTGTATAAAACTGAAAAGAAATACAACTTAACAACTTGATCCTTCTTTTTTAATATAGATTTTTTGAGAAGAAAGACATCTTAAAACCTCAAGCAGTCAGTACGATGCAAAATAAGTAATTACTGTTTTGTTGTACTTCTAATGTAAGGCTCTGTAAACCTTTACTCAGTAATATTACATCAAATTCTCTTTCCCCAGAGTATGAAGAGACAGTGATAGCACTCTTTGACTGTGGACTCTTTGAAAATATACTGACAAATGTTTATTCAGGTATGTGCAGAAAAGCTGTCAGTTGGTCTGGGATTTGACATTGAAATTATGCCAATGAGAATTTTGACAGAACAATCATTTAAAATGAAAATTCCAAGGAACTTTTTTTCTCAGTGTTATACAAACAGTTGAACAAAAGCCATGGCTAGCTGAATCTTTAGAAATACAGTATATCAGATTTGACTGGCTGACCTGAAGGAGGGAGCAACTCAGTTCCACAGCTTTAAAGGCCAAAGGGTCTCTGCCCCAGGGAAACTCCCCTCTCCTGCAGCTTATTTGGGTTCCTTCTCCACAGCCTCCCTTCAGCAACCTGCCAGCATTACAGCTCTGCTGCTGGCTGACAGGTGCTGGTCAGAGTAATGCTTTCCACTGAAACACAACAGCCAAAGGCCAGCAGAACTCACCTGGACTGAGGGGCAATTGTGCTTTGAAAAACAAGATGAGGATGCTCAGAGTGAAATGCAAAGGCAGGAACAGTTGTATGGGAGCACCAGTGTGGAAGGAAATTCTGGGGCTTGAACTCTCAGCTGTTTGAAGCAACAAGGCTGAAGCTGTTTTTCAGACAGGCAAGTCTCATGCTTCCCATTTCCCTCTCCAACAGGTTTTGCTTTAATTTATTCTAATTTAATTAGCTCATGTTGAGGTTCAGTATGTGAAGATGTTTGCTGTTTCCCCTTCAGTCTCTTGTTCTTGCATTTAAATTCCTTTTTCAGCAGTTGGAGTGTCCAGTGTTTCAGTTTTCTGACACAAGGTTCCACCACTGCCTCATCTGAGGACATTAAAATACCTCTGCTCGGAATTCCTCATGTGACACAACCTTGGATCACACTTGTTTCTTTCACTGCTGCATCAATTATTTCATCCTCTTCTCAGCTTACAGGAAAATCTCTTTATATTGGCACCTCCCTGCACACAACCATGTGATTCTCATGGGTACTAGTTGTTCCCTCTCCAAATCCCCACAATTCAAGCAGCTCAGTTCTTCCTGTACCATACAATCTTCTTTTCTGAGACCTTTTAATTTCAAGGTCAATAATGAGGTTAGTTGCAAAACTGATCCAAGAGGAGCTCTTAAAATGAAGCAGTGAGAAAGGAACAAAACCCATGTTAATTACAAGTGGAACTGTAGAGAGGAAAGCAAATCACCAGCTGCTCTTTTTCCCCCTTTCATTTTTTTTTTGGGTTATTGTTACTGTTGTCATAGTCTCATAAGCTCTAGCTGGCTAGTCTCAGTGGTGACGTACTAAGTCAAGGACTACCTAAAGTAGGACTGGTATAAATACTGTGTCTCAAGCTGATGGTTCTGGGTCATTGGCCATGCTTTAATTTCAATTCTTTTGTCACCTAAATCATCACGCAAAACCTGTTCTAAAGCCTTATGTGCTAGCATAGCAAGGCTACTCTGAACTGTAACTGTTGAAAAGGCTTTTTAAAATCCCTTTATATACAGGGATCCCAGGGATCCACACTCCTTTTGCAGCATGCAGCTTTACTGCAAACTTGACTGCATGTAAAACTCTCCACACAGGATATGCTGCTGCCTCAGCAGCAATTTCAGATTTCTAGGTTGGAGGTGCTTTTCCTCTCCTCCAAGGAGAAGTGACTTCTTTTAGTTTTGCTTTCAGTTCTCTTGTGTGTCCTGCTGGGGCAGGATGCCTCCATCAGCTTCCTTTTCCTCTGTGCTGGTCAGCAGTCTGGCCAGGAGCTTTTAATAGCATTTGTTTTCAGGGGGTTTGTAGCAGCAAATTCTGCAATTCAGATAAAGGTTGTGGAGAAAAAGGCCATGATACCTAATTTTAAAACTATTGTGCAGTTCCTTCACTGAGAGCCCCATAGCACTTGGGCAGTCATTCCAGGTCCATGTCTCTCAGGCCATTCCTGATTTTACAGAAATACATTTTCTTTCTCTTCAGGTGATTTCCTCTATGAGGTGGAAGGTTCCTGCCTTCCTGTGGAAGCACTTCTGTAGGCCAGTCATTCCCATCACTGACATCTCTTTCTGGGCTACTTCTATTTCTGCTCTATCCTTTTGGCAGGAGAGAAACTGAGCTGTGTGTGTCCCATCTGTAGCTCTCCCAAATGCTGAATGAGCAGGATCACAGAGTGATAACTAATTCATATCCAGATACTCTCTAAGGGTTTTTTTTTACCTAGTTCCACTTCTACATGTTTGGCTTCTTCAAGTATGTGTCACCTGATGGCAGAAGGGAAGGGACATCTCCTTCTCTCCAGTCAGAGCCAGGCTGGGGCAAGAGGTCCCTCCTCAGTGAACGCTACCAGAATTTCCCATAGGCAGCACACCCCAACAGTGCTCTGGCTGCCTGTTCTCAGCACCCACACCCAATTTTGGGTAATATTTAAAAAGTGTCCATGTCTATCACCTTCCACATCCACCCACAGGACAGCAGATGCTGTGCTTTCTGTGCTTTCTCACTACAGAGGAAGAAGCAGCAGGGAGGCAAAAAAGGCCAAAGTGCTTTACTTTCTTTTTTTTCTTTTTTTTTTTTTTTTTTTTTTTTTTTTTTTTTTTTTTTTTTTTTTTGTTGTTTGGGGTTTTTTGGTTGCTTTTTTTTTCCAAATCTCTAAGGTTCTCTTATTCTGCATGGCATAAGGTAAACATCTGGAGAGAATTTCTCCCCTCTACTCATTGCAACTTTGGAGACATCTTTCAACATCTTCTCCTCCCAAAAGAGGAAAAATATGTTCAGTTCCTACAAAATGTCTCCTTCTTCTTACTAGAATCTGAACTCTCGATATTCTCACACACTGAGAAAGTCGTTTGTTGTTCATACCAACCTCTGTGAATGCAGTTGTCCAAGCCATCTGTTGTTAGGTTTCATTTTGTTGTTGGCTAAAAGCCATTAGGCTTGTAAATTTGTTTTAGGAGTATCATTTAGAGAGTGTATCTTGAAAGATTTAAAATATGTTGTTGGAGGAGTTCTCACAAAAATGGGTTCTGAAAACATCACTGTGAAAGCTCGTATGCCAGTTAACATGGGGTTAGTAGCTAAAGTAGTAATTTTTACATATGCTGTTTTAATTTTAATCTCAAAACTAGCTGTTATAGATTTCAGCATACGGATGGCAGAGTATGTCAGCCCTGCTCTGTGCTTTCTGCAGACAGAGAGCTCAGCTCCTCGTGAAGACAGCAGGTGTGCAGGGTGGTAGGTTACAGACATTGCTGCAGAAAGGCAAAGGTTTTGTTATAGGTTAAACCAACCATTGGGGGCTCCGCAGAGTTGATGAATATGTAACTTACTTTATATTTGGAATATTTATGTATAATAAAAAAATCTTTTTATCTCTTAATAATAAAAGCTTTTTACCTCATTCATAATAGGAACAGAAGAAAAAATCCAAAAACTTCTGGAAAACAGAAAAATCTTGGATCACAAGATTGAGCTACTGCAGGACTTAAAAGAAGTCATCCTTCCTACTCCAGAGAGCATCGCCAGTACATCCAGTACAATGTCTGAATAACCTCTGTCTGTGATGGTGCAATACTTAGGGTTTTCTAATGATAAAAACCATAGAGCAGTCTGGTCAGTGCCCAATTCCCCAGCCCCAAGATGGGTGCTGAATGAGGCACTATACTCATTTTTATACCTCACTCTTACAATATTTAAAGTTCTTCAAGTTTTCAAATCTTCAAATTTTTCCCTGGTTCCACTATGAAGTTCTGTTTATATTCCACAATGGAATATAAATGAGTGTTATAACTAAATTTAGCTTTTGCAAAAAAACCCAAACAGAATGCTCCAGTGATGACTTTTTTTCTCAAAGCCAAGGGAGTGTTCAGCTGCCACAGAACACTACCTAAAGTCACTTTAAGTATGGGAATCCTCTCCTGGCTGGGCAGTAGCTAACTCACTGTCCGTGTCTGGACAGTGATGTTTGACAGATCATAGTGCTGCTTTGGCTTTCCCAAAAAAGATAAATGAGCAGAACTTGCACTCAAAGAAGCCTTCTGGATTATAAACAGGAGCTTAATTTAAAAAGCCAAATTATTCTTTATTGACTGGTCAAGGTATAGCTGTTCCTGCTGTAATATCAGTGATAAAGCAGTGTTTGCAGGCAGTCCAGAAAGGGTTGGGCATTGTACTTAGACCATGTACAATGTCAAATGGAGCAAAGCAGTGACTGCATCCTCCTTTCTCCATTAAGAAAGGGTTCAACTTTCACATGTTTTGTCTTGAAAATATTATTTGAATACAGCAAAGCATTGTTTAGCCACAACAGGCTAAGTTAATAAAATAAAACATTTTTTTAAAGAAGCTGTGTGTGGAGTTGTGCTCCCTGTCCCTGCTGCTGCACAGGGCATGGCCAAGAGGGAACACTGTCAAGCTGTGCTTTACCCAGCCCTTGGCTGAAGGACAAGCAGAGCACAGGCAAACAGCACTTGGTGTGACACATGTGACATCCTGTTACAACAGCTGTACTCTCTCCATAACCACTCGCAAATCCTCCCTTGAGCTTGTTCTGTTGGAAGGTGGGGATTGAGAAGCACAGAATAACAGCATTCAAAAGGAGCTCTTGAACTGTAAGGTGTGCCTGATTCAACAAAATAATAGCAATTTTAATTGCCTACACAGTTCAAGTCTGCTGCCCTTCTGGGCCTAGAAACAGCACCAGTTTACTGCCCAAGATCAGGACTTGAGTGTCAGCGTAACAAAAACAGCGTTAACAAGGAGCTCTGTTATTAAACACAGTAAGAATGATAAATATAACCATACATACCATTTGAAGGGTTACAGCCACTTCAGGATACCATAGTATAAAATATCAGACCCATAGAGTGAATCACTGAGGTCTAAAATTAGTGCCTACAAAAAAATTTGCTCATTTCTGAAATCAAGGTCACAGGTATTTTGTCAGGCACAGTTAAATCAGCAAGATTCATTGTATGGGGTGAGTTGGGTTTTGGCTTTATTTGTTTGGGTTTTCCTTCATTGTTTTGATGAGATTTTTAAAATGAAACAACTTAGATGCTGTATGTAGCACAAAAAGCTTGCAATGTTCTTCAAAATCCAAAGTTTGCTAGTGAAGAGGTACAAAAAAGTGGATTTTATTACATGTAGTTTAAATTTAGAGAATAATTAAAAGCAAAACCCCACACAGCTTTCCCTCCTGCCTCCAAGGGAAGCAACGTAATCTGAAGTCACTGAAGAGTGGAATTATTTCCATTAAGCATTATAAATATTGCTTGAACAGATTATACAAGGTACACATTACAACTTATATTAAAATATACCCAAATATAGAGATTTACTTCAAATTAGTTTTCCTAGTAACTCCTTTCTTCAAAGTCACTTGTGTAGACTTTGAGGATACATTATTTTTGCACACTTGAAGCATTGATACACTTGGTTAATTACACACAGCAAATGGCCAATTCATTCAAAATCATGCAAAAGCAGGAACAGATAACCATGCCATTTGCACCTCTATAATCCCAGGGAGTTAATGATTTAAGTGACATCATTCAGTGGCTCAGGTCAGACTATTTTCCAACCCCAAACAGTAAACTGAAATAGGAGCAGGTGGTGCTAGAACAGAGATTTCCTAGGCTGGAAAGGCAAGTCCAGAACACCAGCCAGAATTCTTTGCACACTGCAGCATTTCCTCTCTGCCTGAAAGCTTGAGTTGGTTCCACCATCTGGGTTTCTTAAATGCAAGTGAGCATTTTGCTTGACATTTTTACAACAGTTCACTCTTGAGCACTGAAAATATTTGTTTGCACTGTGGCATTTCAGGTCCTGTGGTGGAAGACAGCACATAACACTTGCCTGGACCCATACAGTTACATTGCAGCTGGAAACAGAACCCTACAAACACCTTGACTTACAGCCTCAATTTTTCAGTTCTTAAAGGCTCCACATTTACTGGCTTTTGCAATGAATTCCTTTAACAGAGGACCATCCATTTGCCAAAATGCTGTAGTTTGTGTCACTTCCGTCAAGTGATTGACACAAAACTTAAAGCAGAATTCCTCTAAGTCCTAAAAAGGGGCAGAAAAAAAAAAGAGAACAAGTTATTATCTTTGCTTTCAAACACAGAAAGTTTCATTGAGGCACAAATGCCTGTTTTTTATTTCTGCAGTGAATTAGACAAACAGACCCAGTGGTTCTCAGTGTTTTCCCCCCCAACAGTCACTATGTAAATGCAGTTATGAGGGGAAGTAACCAAAATTTGTTTCTCACTATATAGCAGCAGCCACAAAAAACAGCTGTTCTGAGCAATATATATTTTAAGTTCTCACACTTGAAGAGTTTCTGCATTCTCTGACAACTTTGAAACTCCAATATAAATAGGGGATCTTGGAATAATGATACATAACCAAGACCGTGGATAAAGAAAATTCAGCTCTTTCACAATATAAACAAATCTATTTGTAAGGTTGCTTGACTTCCTTCCTGCTTATTGAAGGGCTTAGCTACAGCCTTGAAGTTTTATGCCCCCAGGCTCAGTGTACGTGTATCCTGACTGGATAGTTTGTACAGCAGATTAGGCAAAAGGTCTTTCTGTGCATTAGAAACAGATTTGTGCTACAAAGTACTTCACAGGTCTCTCAAATGTGATTCAAAAGCAGCACTGGATCACAGTGCAGCACAGCAATTCTTGCAGACAGTGAGCTCTGGATATTTGAGTTTACTTGGAAGCACCTCCCATGCAATAATTAGAAAAGCCTCACAACCATCATTGCACCCGGGTGATGTCAGACAGAGAGGATGCCTTAAAGAACACAAGACACAGTCCTTGTCAGTCTAAGGTTCCCCACAGAACACTTCCCACTCAGATTATTTCCAACTCTCCTTTGAGGAGGAAATCTGCTCTGTGGTGCAGATCTAAGCTGCTCTAAGGAGGATGCTGCAGCCCTGGCAAAAGGGCAACTCCCCACGCTATTCTCATTTCTTTGTTAGATGTTTGTAGGACTCTACATGTAAGAACACACTCTTCCTTGGCTGCTCAGCAGACTGGGCACTGCAGGAAGGCATAAACTCGTAGAGCTCTCTAAGCCCCATGAGTATGAAAGACTGAATAATATTCATGTTTTCTCTTAAGGTCAGTACTGAAACTAGAGCAACTCTGTGTGTTCTTGACACAACAATAATATAAAAATATATCCTGGCCTAAAACCAGGCACTCTGAAGCTGCAGATCTTGACTTGTGTGGCATCTGTGCAACAAAAAAAGACAAGCTTATTAGAACTGAACACTGATGGTTTGTTTTTTTAATAGCAGAATTAACTAGCATTTTAAAGAAAATTACATCATACACATTACAATATTTTGCACTGCTTTATTAAAAAAATCATATTCCAATTCAATGCAACAGAATCATACAATAAACAGAATTACTGTAGTATTAGTAAGTAACTGTGGAAAATCTAAAGTTCTGTATAAAAAGAAAGGCTGAGTTTCACTTGCAGATGGATGAGCTCCCATCAAACTGTACTTAATATGGACTAACGTGAATGAAGGCACAAGGTACAGCTAAGGATTATTTTAAAAGCTACAATGAGAAACTAGCCCTGACCTAATGTCAGCCACCAGAAGAAACTGCAAGAGTTTCATGTCATGGGGGTATTTTAAATTAGTGAAGCAGCTTCTTTTAAACATTGTCTTCCAGGCACACACCCCTGTGAATTAATTACATCAGCCATGCAAGTCCAAGCCCCCTGCCAGCACTGCAGCATATAAACCCAACTTTTTGTTAACACCCAGCCCCTCAGCATCACCCATTCTCCCCTGGAAGCAGCATTGGTTCCAGCCTCACTTAGCTAAGGAGGTACAGGTGAGGCAAAGTAACCGGATTTCTTACAGCCCTTACAAGCAGAATCACACACCAAAGACCTATCCTGCAAACCATCTTTGGAGACTAAAATAAGGGAATCTTCCTATTTTTCATGAACTTCTGTTAAAGACATCACAATAGATCAGAAGGCACTACAGACAGTAACAGCCTGTAAACTGCCTTTGCATAAGATCTATCAAATAAGCAACACACTTCAAGGCTCTTAAATAAGTTAGGGCAACCTGCGTGCCAGCTGCTGGAAATTAAGTACAAAAAAAAGCAATAAGTTGATTTACTGAGTACCAAAAAACTGCTTTAGAAGCGTAAGTAGCAAGTTCAAAACCAACCAATTGCAAAGTTGCCAACACAATGCACAGATACAACTGAACACAAACAGCTAAAGCAAGCCCAGGAATATTTCCCAATTAGTTCCTAAAGCAGCATGTTAGGGGTCTAGTAGTGAAGACAGACATTTCATAGTGAGGAGGTTCACTCCCCTTTTAACACACTTGTTCTGTCTTCAATGTTTATATGAAGCAGTTTTTATCCTGACACTTCATTAGCACACTCTGAAAACTGCAAGTGTATTTGTACCTAAGAAAACAAAAAAGAAAACCCCACTCCACCAATCAAAACAAAAAATCCCAAATGCACTCAGTCCCCAACCTACCACCACATCATCACACAGCCTTATAAATAAGTAACTTAAGGCTTAAAAGCCTGCTGTTCATTATGTTACTTCTTTTTCTTCCTATTTAAACCCTCCCCTCTGTTTCAGAGTTAGTGTTTCCATCCTCAGAAATATCTGCATACTAGTTCACCTTCCCAGTACTGGTTTGTGGGGAAAAACAACAATTAAAAATGCAATACAAAAACTGTATTTGCCATGAGATGAAAATCCAACATTCTCAAATTCTGAAAATGGCAAATAGTATTAAAGTAAGAGAGCTTATACGAAAATGTAACCAGCTGCTTTTCTCCACGGTTTAAGTCAGGAAGCAGCCACCCATTTAAGAGACTAAACTTTAGAAGTTTACCTCTGCATCATATCTGACAGCAGCAGAGAGCAATGAAAATGCATTTTCCACAGTAATTCCTCTCTTGATAATGTGCTGACACAGTTTTTTCAGTCTGTTTTCACAGTATGAAGTAGCCAAATCCAAAAGCCCTGCAATTAAAACACCATCATATCAGTCAGTTGTAAAATGATTGTTGCTCTTTCAACTTTGCTCCTGCAAAGCTCTGTATCTCTATAATGGGCTTTTTCCACATAGGTTACTATTCATAAAATGCAGATTACAGGCAAAGAAAGGCTTTTTATTAGCTCATTCTGCACTCCTGTTAATCTCTGTAAATATGGAAGGTATCCTACTGACTTGCATACCTAGTGGCAGGCATCACAACAAAAAAAACCCTACAATTATCAAGATATGGGCTTGACTTAGAGCTTGCTGTAATTGCTCTGCTGTCCAAGTTTCCTTCCCATCAGATCTATTGAGATTCTTTGATGGTATGCCAAACAGTAACTTACTCAATTTAGTAAAATATGCAAGCATTTTCACCCAGAGAAATAGTTTCCCTCCCAACCTTGACCAAACTGCTCATAGTTTATTTCTAAATACACACCATTTTTGCTGTAGTTAAGATTGCTACAACAGCATTTTAAAGACAGCTTAATCAATCACCAGTAAAACACATTATAAGCTAGAGTAGAAGCCTGTATTTAGGCTTCATTTGTTCTGCATGCCCTGCCCCAGCTTTTCTGGCTGCTGCTTCCTGACACAACGGGCCCCCCAGCAGTACCTATTGCATCTTCAGGCGGGAGGTCCACACTGTCCGTGTACAAGTACTCGAGAAAGGCACGATACACAGGGTAGGAAAACTGGTCTATTTCTATCACCTCCTTCATATCCTCATTCCAGTATGACTGGAACATGGTTCTGAAATGTTCACACCTAGGAGATAAACATCATCTGGAACACTATGTTCACACAAATGCTACATTACAGTCCCCCTAAAACACATATTTGGGGCACTCTGCAAAACTCACAAATATTTTACCATGCCCCATCAGAGCCAGTGGTCCACATTTGGTTCCTAACACTGCAGACTTTGTTATGCATTTAAATAAAACTCTTATTTTGTCCATGCTACAGAAACATCTGTGTATACATTGCAATCAGACCAACTTAACAGAATTTATTATCCCAGGAAAAACAGGCTCAGTGAAAAATTAATGTGGACCACCCCTTCCACCCCTTTTACAATCACTTCATTTAAAGCTACTATGGATACATGGATGCTACCTATTACAGGTTTAGGAGTCCCTCCTTCCCTCTTATTTTCTTTTTGCCCCCTTGATGATATCCTAAGAGTTTGCTGTGTACAAATAAGAGGTGTGAACCACGAACACTACCTGATTTTCAGAACAGCTTTGTGGACATGGATGTACTTTCCATCCACACGGAACTTCAGGTCTGAGGTTTCTGGGCTGTCAAACTCTTTCTTCAGAGACTCTGCTACTGTTAAAAAGTCTTCATGCTCTACAGAAACAAATTCAAAACAAACAAACAAAATGAGATGTTAAAAGCATCTTAAATGGAACACACACATCACTAACTAAAGCTAGCAACTCAGTAAGAGTGTTTCAAGGAAAACAGATCCATGTCACGGATCCATTGGCTTAAGCAGCAAAATAAGAAGGATTAATGAATCCAAAGGCATTTCCTGTTGGGAAGGGCTGATCCACAACAGCTCTAGGCAGCAGTGGTCAGCAGTTCCCATTCCATATCACTGCACAGAAGTAGCACAGCACTAAGAGAAGTACCTGGAGAACTCCATCTCCATGTGGGCACCACCCATGACATTCCCAGCCTCCAGGCAGCAAAGTGCTCGTGCTGGCCCAGCTCAGCTCTGTCCCTGACCCACACAGTGCTGCTAGTGGGATGCTGCAACACCCTTGAACTCACTGGGGATGTGGCCTGCAGCACTTTAGGGCTGGGCCTAAAATGAAAACATGGTCACCTTTCTGTGCTGGCAGATCTGATACAGCCTGCAGGCTGATGAGGTCTTTGCCAGGCTCATTAACATGAATGAACACTGACACCAATTACTCAGTTTATGAGTCAGTTATAACAACACAAAATCCAACAGCAGAGCTGTTGAAGGTACAACCAAGGACACAGAACCTCAGCAACTTGGGAAGTGGATTAAAGTAAGAGATACCACAGTTCTCTCTCTTGAGGCCTATGGCACCAGTGTTATGGCACAGAGATCCCACTCTTTGTCTCTAGAAATCATACAGGAGTTGCAGCACAAGTCATCTAAGGCTTTTGGTAAAGCAAGGCCTCTGAAGTTTTGGAACACCTAATTTAACCCATTATTTTGATGCATCTTGAAAGTGTGTTTCAAAGCACATGGCATCTAAGAAGTGAAGCATGGAAAAGAAAAGCAATGG
Organism: Erithacus rubecula; assembly: GCF_903797595.1. Taxonomy (NCBI): domain Eukaryota; kingdom Metazoa; phylum Chordata; class Aves; order Passeriformes; family Muscicapidae; genus Erithacus; species Erithacus rubecula. Next base: position 69,545,833 of record NC_136658.1, read on the forward strand.
ATTTCTCCTAAATGGGATGCAATCTGCCTCCTGTGTCCCACAAGACTGCCTATGTTCACCCCTATACAATCTGCACACCACTCTTCACCACTAGAGACACTAAATTATTTTGTATTTAAAAAGAAATACTGCTGGAACAAACTACTTAGAACTGGCAAGTCATGCCTGTGCCACAGAAGACCCTGCACTGCTCTGACTTACACAAATCACCCACAGAAACTGCATCTCCTCTGGCCTAACTAAACCATGCTCCAATCCCTCTACATTTGCTCATGTGATCTTTTTTTGCTAGGTCATGAGCTTAGTTTAAGCTATGCAGATCAACTTTCACTCCAAATACTTTCAGTCCTCCAAAAAAGTTGCAGATTTGTACTTCCCTACAGCCAATCCTGACTGTCCGATTTATTTTTTGGCAGAGACATTGTAACTGTAAGTAGAACAATAACCTTTACACAGAGTTAGCCCTCCCTAAGAAAACAAAACACCAAAAACCCAAACAAACAAACAAAAAAGCAATAAGAAAAAAGAAGAATTTACTCCTAAGTGATCCAAACAGGTGGGAAAGGAAAACATGCATATGGAAAATGGAGATTTTAAAATGCCCACAGAATTATTTCTTTTATTTAAATATTCAGTATGGCTGCCAGAATAAGTAGGGAAGAATCCCCAAAGGCTAAGAGGAATTAAAGGGCAGGTAACAGAAGTCAGACACCAGGCTACACTCAGTCTGGGAATACCTCATAAAAACCAGGAACTTGAAACCAGGGAGAGAACTCATTTAAACAGCTCCCACTATTAGCAAAAGGCAACAGACTGGACAGCCATGAGACCTCCACAAGTGGTGGAGGGAAGAGAGTGCAAGACCAGCACATATTGCAGAGGATTAGATAATGGAGAAAGTGACAAATGGGATAAAAGCAGACTTAGATTTACTCAGGAGCAGACTGCTCAAAGTTAATCTGCTCTCTTTAGTAACTCCACTCAATTCTCCCTTACAGGCAAGATGCTGTTACCTGGACCTCTACAAGTGTGGCAACATACTAAATGAGAAGTTATCACAGAGCAGCTGGGTTAGAACAAGCCAAATGCAATAGCCAAGTCTGAGAGACTTTACTGGAGAGAAGTTACTCGGGATGTGATCCATCACTCCTCAAAAGCAATTCATACAGGGACTAACAAAATTAGGGTCTGCTGCCAATATGAAAATAGATTAGATGTCCTAAGAGATCTTGAGAACTAAGGCAGCAGATGTAAGATGAAGCATTTTTATTTTTCTGAACATGAAAACACCTTCATGTTTTCCAGGAAGTACAAGCTAAGCCCTTTATATCCTATTTGGGGTCAAATAAGAATTAGCGGCATGTGAATCAAAGAAAATAAAGAAGGTTTAAGCTTATATATTGGACACAGAGACTGTATCCCACAGAGTAATCCAAGGCAGTACAAGAAAGTTCCAACAGAAAAAGCAATTATTTAAGAGTCTTGTTTCACAGGAACTATTATTTACAAGCCTGCCAGTCTTTGAGAAAAATCAGACTAAGTAGACTTGATACAAATGAAATTAAAGCCTGGAATTCTGTTACTTTCAAAACAAGAAAACATAGGGAAGAGATTTCCACATAGAAGAGCAAATACTAACAAGAGGAAAGCTAGAGATGACACTTAAAATGCAAAGCTGTTAGATACCAAAACAAGCCTCAGGAATAATCATCCAAGCAAGAATAGTTTTAAAAGGGGGGGAAAAACCCCAGAGTTTTGTTAAATGACTCAGGATTTCTTTCTGGACCTCAGCTGGAGTTCAAACAACACAACCGTAAGAAATACACAACATCCATCCTGCAATGATAAAACAGGGTTTGCTTTGGATGTACAGTGGCAAACAATCTTAAGCCTACCCTGCACCCCAGCTGCTGAAATAGACTGTTTTCTTCAGAAGGAACAACCAAGGAGCTGCTGAGCTGCCAAGCCTCCCTCCCTGAAACAGGAGCCTGGCAGGGAAGCAGCACGCTGCACTAAGGGACGCGGGGACTGCGGGAGCCGGAGCTCACCTACGGAGAGCAGGCGCCACATGACAGCGGGGGTGGCGAAGCAGGCGAACACGTCGTCGGTGCAGGCAAAGTGGGTGAGGTGGGGGAAGGTGACGGACTGGCCCCGGCACTGGCCCCACATGTACACCTGGCCGCTCTGCGTCTTGGCCGCCGACGTGTGCGCCGAGTGGCAGGCGGCGATCTCCACCACCCTGCGGGCACACGGAACACGGATGTTGGAAAAAGGGTCAAGAAACATCAAGCTGGTTTTCCCCCCTTAAAACCAACACACATCAGAAACTTATTCTCAAGAAGAAATTTCTTCTATCTCCTTTTAATATGATTTTTGTAGGTTGACAGAGATCTGACCCGCTGCCTGTACTTCAGAATTCTTATTTTGCTGTTAAGCTTACTTTCCTCAACACTGAAATTCAACGTGAAACATGGTGCTTCATTTGAGGGGAATGAATCCTTTAAGAGCTATGCTTGTTTTTAAATAAAGTCTACATAGTCCTTTCACCCACCTCACAAGGTTCTTTAAAATACTAAAGCTTCTGATGCTCACTTATCTATTCTGTTCTCCCGTTGCTCAGGCAATCCCTAGATGCTTATCTGAAACATTGCAAGGACTGAGAAGAAACACAAGTTCAATTAAAACACCATAAAGACATTGCCAGAGTTTCTGTGTATGTGACAAGCAAAACAAGGAGCTTCCCGTGTTCAAAATAAAAGCTATGCTTTCCTGTTTTTTCTCTGTGGTAAAACCACATCAGAGGATTTCATGTTTTTGTGCCAGAAACATATCAACCAGGACAAACAAATACCTTTCCAAGCAATCTAAGAATACACACACAAAAATGTGCATTCCTTTAGAAAACAATATCCAAGAAGAGTTAGATTTTTAGGCAAAAAAAAAGTTTTAGCACAACGTTCATATTTTAAGTGCAAAAATTATTTCAAGATGAAACTCAAAGAATCTATATCACTTTCAGTATATATGTAGCAATTTCTGGTAGGTAGAAAACTGGTTGTTTTGACATTACTATCAACTTATAAACCTCTGTGCAACATCTCTACATAACACATAACAGAATATTTATTTTAGGGACAATTTACTTTTTATCAGAGCTATCAAGCTAAATTACTTCCTTCTCCAAACCTTCTTTTCTCAGCAGAACAAATTCTTCTTTTTACAGACTATACTACACTTCAGTAGTACAGCAGAACATGTACTATAGCACACACATAGTACATGTACACATACTTACAGTATATGTACAGGGTAACATGTTAAGCATGTGATTAACACCAAAATTCAGGAAGCTGACCTCCACAGCTGTTCCTCCAAGCTAACACAAAATAAAGTCTAAATATTCCTTACAAGCTGCATGTGCAATATTTTTCAAGACAGCACCAAATGAAACCTCCTAAGTAACTGCTGCCAGCATGAAATATAAATGACAAAAGAATTACATAAACTAAAAGATCAGGAGCAGCAGTAATGTGCTTCATGAGAAATGACAGCTCACCCACATTCAGCACTGTTTCCAAGGAAGCCAAGTCAAGCAAGATGACTAAGTGCAAGTGACTTATCTCTCCCTTAGATCCCAAGCAGAAGTTCTGTTTTCCCCCTCCTTTATTCATTGAACAAATGCCAGTTTAATTATAACCCCATGCTTCAGTTCACATACATTCTAAATACAATAGTTCCCCTTGGTTCACTCATTAAATAAATCACTAGCAAAACAAAGTTTATCTGCAAACGTAACATTTCTCTTCCACTGCTTTTAAAAAGACTATTTTATGTTCCTTTGCTAGCATCAGTTCCTTCACAGACAAACCAGCCTCACTTCAGTGGTTTTTATTGTGATAGCTCCTTTCTTCTTTCCACCCCCTATTTTTTAAGCTCTTAAACATAATCAATACTGTGAAGCTTTTAATCTAATGCTAAGTGGGAGGAGCGCCAAAAAATAGGAATGACTTCCCAGATGGAGGAGAAAAATCAAGCAGAAATGCTTCCTAGTGAAGAGGAGATTGCAAATTAAGAGATCTATAGACCAAGACTAGGTACATTAATTTGTACCTATAGGTACAGGTCCCAGAGAATGGGACTGAGGTCCACATTTGTAGGTCAGGAGCAAAAGAGCTATCCCCAAATATGAGCAAGATGAAGAGGTGATAAAAAAGGATTGACAAGGGTTAATTTCATTTGTTTATGAGTTCAGGAAACTAAAAAACTACTAACTACTAGCTGGTACAAGTAATAAAAATGGGTACTAACTGCCCTTAGCTCAAGCAACCTTGCAATTTGAGTTCTGTTTTCATGGTGGACCATTTTCAATCTCTCAAAAATAGTTTTTCCTCACATGTCACTTCTTGCAAAGGTGGTGTTTCCTTTCTCCCCACTTTTTTTTTTTTAATGTAGGCCTCAATACATGGCTTGGTTTATTGATTTCATAGCTCCAGTTTTAAGCAAATGAACCATATACAGAATAGTATAACACTTATTCATTCATTATCTTGCAGTATCAGGTAAACGCAAAGTGTGCTTGTGTTCAATAACCATTACAGTCAGCAAAATGCACTCAGTGCTTATTGTAAACAGCAAGTTACCATCCTTTCCCATATTTTTAACACTGGCAAAAGAAAAACAATCCACCAAGCCCTACACATGCATGCTTCCAGTGCTAGAGACTGCATAACACATGCTCAGAGTTTACAAATCCAGAAAGAGCTTCAGCAAGATTACCTTTCTTTTTCCATCATGATCTGCACAGGGCTGAGCTGGTTACTTTTATTGCCAGTCCCCAGCTGCCCGTAAGTGTTAGCTCCCCAGGCATAGAGCAAGCCCTCATCTGTTAGTGCTAGAGTGTGTGCATAGCCACAGGCAATCTGTAAGTAAATGTATAAAGCGTTACTCCTGAACCAAACACAGATGAGAAACAAAATATCGCACACATTACCTTCAGCTAGCTCATGGTAAGTATCTCAGGCATTCCTCACTCAGCACCACAACGTACTTGCAGCTAACACAAGGTATGTTGGCTGTAGGTACTGCATTCTACCCATTTTCTTTTCACATGAGCAACAGTGAAATTCTTCACCACATCTTGCAATACTCTGAAAGTATTTCAGAGCTGGATTATTCTGAATACTGTACAGTATGAGTACTCTGTCATGAGGAGAGTTGCAGTTCAACAGCCAACAATCGTTCAACCTAACTTATCACATTCAACACTTCAGAATCTTCCCAAAAACCCAGGAAATCCCAAATTTTAGTTTGATTTTCTAGCTAGGGAAAAAAACAAAACAAAACAAAAAACCAACCAAAATCCAAACAAACTAAAGTAAACCAAATCACTGATCAAACCCACCCCTATGCCTCTTGCCTTTCCCTGCCCTTGCTTCTAAAGAGCTAATTAGAGCACTAGAATTAGAATACTCAGAACAAATTTGAACATCTGATTTGCCTTCACTTCTTGTCTTTGACTAGCACATTTCATTCAACTTTGTAACAAAATGCAATTTGTATACACTGCATAATTTACTAGCAGTTACAGTAGCTAACTTCAAATCTTTCCAAGCATTTACCAAAGCAAATATTTCACAGCTTACTTGCATGTTGCATAAGCAAAATATAATTCACTGTAGCTAAAAAAAAATTCAGCATTGGAACAAGTGAAGCCTAGAAGCAGGTGTAATTTTCCAAGGAGAGGGTTCCAGCAGGAGCTAGCAGCAGGAGTGCTGTTTCAGTCCCACGCTGGGCATACCTGGAGCACACAGACACTGTGCAGTGCTGCCACTCTGCACGGGGTCAGCTGGTTCCCGTTGTTCCCCAGGCCCAGCTGCCCATTGCCATTGTAACCCCAGCCATAAACCTGAGGGCACCAGGAAAACAAATTAAGCCACTCTTTACTAGGAATACAGAGCATTTAAGGCTTAGTATCAAGCATAAGCCAAAAAAAAATTACTTATTATTAAAAAAATTGTGTGCTATTTGAAGAGCAATACAGAGAAGGTTGAAAAATATTAAATAAACTGCAATGACTTACTGTACTCAATTTCTCTGCTCTGCATTTACCTTTGAAAGAATCTAAGAAACATGTCTTTGAAGTACTAGAAATTTTGCAATAAACTTAGAATACACCAAAATCTCTCCCATAGCATCAGCACTTTGACTTTTATGCCATTCTTTGTTCTTATTACTTTTCCTTTTCTTTTTCCTAAGGAGGACACTAGATTAGTTATTCTGATGAACTGATCAGTTTAAATGGAAGTCTCCAGTTTATCTCTAATTCTTCCTGTAGTTTTGTTACAGTGGACACACTATGACATGTAAGTACAGTGAAAGCCCATCTCAGCCTCAGAGACTTTGGAGTCCTTCCATTCACAAGGAGATACTACCCTCTGTTTGGTGAAATGAAGTAAAATTGAGGTTACAGTTCATTCCTAAAAGCAAGACAAACACCATAAACTTAAGTCAAATGGAACAGTTGCACAATGGGAGGGTAATGTTCAAAAAATCCTTCGAGTTTGCTGCTGGTAATTAAACAGCGTGCTTAAAAAACAGGATCAGTCAATGTATCCCTGTAGAAAAATTAACTGTTTAACTGTGCATGCTTTAAAGAAATAATCTAGTTTAATGAATTAAAAGAATTTAATGTAATTTATGTTAAATAATCTATTGCAACATGAAGACAGACATGGTTAATACAACTGGACAAATTCTTGCAGCTGCAGACTAGGTGAGAATTGTGTTCCAATACAGTCTTTGCCATAAGAAGGAATATCAAAAGATTGCATCTTCAGGGTTTTCCTGCAGCTGGTCTCACAGAAGTTGTCAGGATAACTCTGTCAACACATCCCTAACCTAAGCACTCCCTGTCAGCATTTCTCCATATTCAGACATCAACTGAGTAGATTCAGGTAACAGAGAGTGAGGGAATGCAGCAGCAGCACTCACCTCGCCATTGTTTACAACAGCCATGGAGGAGGTCTGGCCACAAGCAATGCCAACCACAATTTTACCCTGCAAGCAGTTGGAAACTCTGCGAGGAGTTGGCTGGTTGGCTGTAGATCCAGATCCAACTTGACCACAGTTATTGTAGCCCCAAGCATACAGCTGTCCATAAAAACAAACAAACAAAACCACACAGTTTAAAGCTTAATAATAGTAATGATAGCAATCTTCCCATAGTCAACACCAGATTGGGTAAACCATCCTATTTAGCAAGCTGAAATGCTTAAAGTTCATTTTCAACAGATGAATATTATAAACATCATTAGGACTCATTTAGAAAATAGGAATATAGCACTTTTTCCAACTTGTTGCAATAGAATGAGAGCATCTGACTAAAACAGAAAACAAAAGGAGCATATTTCCATACTGAATATAAGTCAGACTGTAAGACACAAAAGCATAGTGATTGTCTTTAAAATTTCATGATGTTGGAATTCAAGCCAGAAAGTCGTTTTTTTTCCCAGACACAGTTTAACTACCCAGTTTAGAGCTATGTAGTTTTCTTCATAGAACTCCAAAAACCAGGTGTTTTTTTTTTTTTTTTTTTACAAGACACTCATATCTCTTCTACATCTTTCAGGAGCTGTGAAAGAACAAGATTTTATCAGCCCATGTTTCACAGTAGCTAAATTCTCTCAGACAGCAGTATTAACAAAAAAAAAAATCCACAATTTCTGTCAGTTTAAAGTTTCTGGTGGCAAATTAGTACTAATACAAGGAAAAATATGAGACCCTTTTATCTGAAAGTCAGGAGGAGAGGGAATTAGTTTGCTATAAAAAAAATTATAACACTTTTCAGTGCCTCCTGCTTTTATTATATGCAAAAATGCCCACAATTTGGTATGAAACTTTCTGATGGTTCATTCCCTGGTTCTTCACCCAGTAAAAAAGTTTGCCCTCTTGGAAACACTTTCCAGACATGCTTGGCAGTACAATCACACTGACAGGTAGCCTCATGAGAAGCCTACACATCCTTTGGTGCCAGAAGCTGACTGTTTATAGCAACATGAAACCAAGAGTCATTAAAAGTCAATAAAAACAAACACCTCTATCAGCATCAGAAAAATACCCAACCCACCAAAGACAAGAACAAAAGACCTCCCAGCAACACAACTCATTTACAATGAATAATATGAACAAAAGAAAGCATCAGTTCTTTGCTTTTTGTTACTTCTAACTGCAGAATCTTTGATTCCTACTGAATATTTGAAGATGCTTTATAAAACACTTTAAATTCAATAACAGCAAATATTTAGGTCGAGAATCTCAGAAGGTAGGTCAAAAGGCCAAAGGAAGTGCCAGTGAAGCATGAATGTCTGCATTCCCTTAATTTTATTATTAAAATACTTTTTTAATATTTGCACTGCATTAAAACTGAACTGAACCATACCAATCAATTATGCCAGGTATTTCCACAAATACTTCCACCTTCAGCATTTCTCTGAGGCTTCAGATGTATCAGGACACAAGGGGGCTGGCAGCCAAATCTTTCTATAAACCTGCTTAACACATTTTGCTGCTTTCAGTGCACTCAGTTCTGGTAAAAGCTCAGAGTACAAACAGACCAAGTTACTCCAAAGTACACGAGGGGTGGATTTAAAGTAAAGATTAAAGATGGATTAATGAGCCACACTGGCGAGCCAGCTGCAAATACCAATTCCATGGTTAACACAAAGAAATCTCCCTGCTTTCTCTGAGAATTCAAGCATGTCACATTTCTGGCATGAGACAGCACGGCCTTCACAGGTAGCTACCACACAGCAGCTGGCACCTCTAGTGTAAGTAATGCATGAATTCCCTCTCCTTCCTGCAAGCTCATCAAGTTCTATAGTTTAACCAAGTCAGACATGACAGCACAAAATCTTTCCTAAGTGTAGGCTCTTCTTTCAGATAAAACACAGACCACTTAACCAAATCTCTCTTTCCTACCCTTAAAACACTTGGTATTATTTCTGCACTATTATTCCATACTAGACCACAACACAGACATGCTCAGATTACCAGGATGAGAACTCTAGTTTCCCTTTCATTGTTAAAAGGTTTCAAAATTAGAGCTTTTCTTTTGCTAGTGCACAGCTGAAACCAGATTTTCTGCTGTGCATACATTGGTCAAATCTGCATAACTGGAAAGTAATTGTATGTGTTTCCCATGACACATAGCCTGAAGCCATGTAAACAAACAGCATAAAGCAGGCTTGGATACAAACCAAGTGCTCTTTCATTAGCTACACACCAAGGTATTCAGAGGTGCGCAGGGCAACATTCTTTTGCAGTACCAGTGTGAAAATGCAAGACATTTCTATAAGAAGCAGACTAAATTTTAACCCAGTAAATACAAACTCAACACAGCCCCTAACTAACAACTGCATGCAAATATTTTACATTTTGCACCTCACAAACCATTATTTCACCTTTAAATGGCACATCTTTCTAGCTTCATCCCTGTGAAAGACAAAAGTTTACTAAGTTGCATTTCCCTTGTTTTTGGGGTTGTTTTGGGTTTTTTTTGGTGGGGGGCAAGTAATTTGGTTTTGGGGTTTTTTTGTTTTCAAATCTGCTCTGAAGAAGAGGACACCATAGTTTGAGGCAGCAGGAGAAAAGGTTATATTTGTAACGACACTGTAAAAACAGAGAGAAGTTCAAACTGCAAGGTCACCTCCACTACTCACTTCAACAATGAGATTAAGAGATTTGAACAGGTTTCAACTTACATCCCCATCCAATGAGAGTGCCATGGAATGATGAGAGCCACAAGCTACTTCCACCACTTTCTTTATTAACAGATTTGTACAAACTTGAACAGGAGTAATGCCCTGATTGGTTGTGCCATTTCCAAGCTGGCTGTAACCGTTATGTCCCCAGGCATACACTTCACCATCTGCAAAAATAATCGTGATGAAAATAGCTGAAAATTCCATGGAGGTTAAGACAGAATTTTAAGAAGTTAGCAACTACCAACATGAAATTGAAAGGATGTTAACAAAAAGTGAAACTATTAAAAGAATCACCTGTATGCTAGAAAATTATATACTTTGTTTCATATTCATATATCATACCATATCCTCTAGATTGTGGAAATAAATGGAAGTGCACAGGTAAGACAAAGTACATCATAAGTGACAGAGTAAAATGCTGCAACCTTAACATAATGGAAACAGAAACTTTACCAATTATAAAATCCATTTACTTCCACTTAAGACCAACAAGAACCTCTTAGTGTACATTAGCCAGTTAACAAGTTAATACAATTACACCATAATCCATTTCTGTTAAATGCAAGTGGAAGTTAAAATCTCTAACCCGTGTTTCTATACTAAATGTTAATTTTCTACCTTCAGTACAAAGAACAACATGGGGTCCACTTCCATAACTGAGGCTGGAGATCTTCTTTCCACATAAGGCTTCTAATTTCTTTGGTACTATTGTGCTCTGATTATCTCCAGTTCCCAAACAATTACTGCAATTCAGTCCAAAAACAAATACCTGAAAAACAAAAGAATACTCACTTCAAATGTTTTATGCAGATGTGTAATACTCACGTCTTCATTAACTGGGGACAGAGTTTCACCTTGGACCTCCAAGGGCCAGAGATATTCTGCATGGAAATTAACAACCTCAAGAGTCAGCACACAGAAACTTTGGCTGTTAACTGATGTGTCTGAATTATTCAGATTTGTACAGTCCTGGAAGTTAGGCTTTTTATTCTCAGGAACTGCACCATAAAAAGTCTAAAACTGTGAAAAGTGGAAGACAACACCTTACTTTAAAAGCAGTTTGTAAATAGAAAATAAAGAATAAGCATGTAAAGAGCTATACTGTGGGAAGCTCATCCTACAGCCACTATTGATAGGGCATGGGGGAAAAAAGTCCTTCTCTACCCAGTCTTATGAGAAACCTTTCCATTAATACATCCCAGAACACCTGGCTTGTTTCCTTTCAGCAGCACTATGCTAATTTACAAGTTTCTAAAACATGAAAATCCAGAGATAATCTTTCATGGTATTTTTTACTTAGCAAGCCATAGCCTCATTTTCTATCTTCATACCTGTCAGCACTTAGCTTCAAGCTACAGCACTTTATTTTAAATTCTACCTGTCTTCAAAAGTGCACATGATCCATCCTGGCTTTTGCCATGTGAAAGGTTTCTAAATGGTCCGTTTATATTGTCCCACACAAAACTTAAAAAAAGAAATCAAACATCCACCACGTTTTGGAAAACAGGAATTTCACATAATGCTTCTGAGAAGCCCTTGATCTCCAAACACTCTGCAAACAGCTGATTGTGGAGCAGCTGCCCAGCTCCACGCCAGGCTCACCTCGTCGTTGTGCGTGATGTAAATGGCTTCATTGGCCGACGTTCCGAACACACACGCTTTGCGAATGGAAGCGATTTCTTGGGGGGACAGCAAGGTAAAGATTGGCCACTTGCCCACATCCACCATGATGCTGCTGTGTGTCATGATGCTTTTACAAGCATAAGGACATTGCTGGAACAAAAAACAAACCAAAAAGCTTATTAAAAAGAGCATTTTGTGCTTTCATTAATAGACAATGTCATTTCCTTTATGTGGAGAAAAAAGGCATAGCTCAGAAAGTGAATATTCTTTTCTGTATGAAATATGTCATTGTATTTCCATGTATTTAGGTGAACAAAAAGCTAGTCACTAGAAAAACAGATTCTTTTCTTAGCAGAGTATTTAAGTAAACTATATCCAATACAGCTGAACATTTGCTGATTAACACGCAAACTCAGTAAAAATTTGTGATCTAGCAAATTTCCACTGGTAGTAGAGTAGAATTATGAGGGAATTTTGAAAGGGGATTTCAGTTGCAATTCCAATTTACAAAATTTTCGCTTGTGAATTTTTTTTTCAGTCTTAAAAGTTACAAATGCCATGTAAACAAGCAGTTGATACATATGAGAAACATGAAAATAAAAATAGGGCTGGAGCTGTTGTGAACATGACCCAAATCTGCCATCTACAGTGTAATCAAAAGCTGTTATGGTCAAAAAATATTTGTGAGGGCAGAAAAGCACACAGTTGTGCACTTAGGCAGTGAAACATATCAGAGAAAGAGCAATTAAGTAAAATTGCCAGAATCTGTAACTTAGAAACAAGGTGGATCACATTAATAGCCGGAAACATGGCAGAGTACAGAGATGTTTGCCAATGAACACAACCCATCCTTCCCCAGTGTTCCCTCTTCCCAGTTTCCTCAGGACAATTGCAGCAGCTCAAGAGCAAAGCTGACAGCACAAACATCCAGAGCTTATTGAGGCATTCAACCCTGCACATAACATCACTCACACCCCAAAGGACTCTGCCACTTACAATCTATGATCCACGCCCAGGGCTACGAGCAAGTTTTGTGAAATGTGGAGAGCATTAGGTGAAGAATTCAACAGAATGTCAGTGACAGGACAAATCATCATACAACAGTAGAAATCAAAAAGGCAGGGAATCATTCCATGGGTAAGAACTGCACTCTCTGCCCAGATGCCATCCTCTCACCAACACTTGGCTCTTTCCTTTTCATATGTTTGCTTCAGTGCAACCCAATCCCCCTATTCCTTGCTGTGGTGCTCTCAAGTCAGGGTAGCTCTTGATGATGCTTGGGCACCAGATATGGATAAGAGTGAGAACACAACACAGCCTCTCTGCTTTTATCCTGGTGCTTGGTTCTCAAAACTATGCTGACAACCAAGACTTGGCTTCAGAAAGCCATTTAGCAACAACAGTCAGCTGTTACTCAGTGCAGATGTTTCTTGGAAGAAGGGAGTTTTTAAAAAAAGTTGGAATAATAACAATAAAAAAAAAGAAGTTTGAGAAACACTGAGGTCACTGTGGAATTATGTCCACAAAAAATACCCCTAACACAAACAAAATTCAGGCACGGTTGCTTTCTTATCAGATTTCATAACCTTGAGCCAACAAATCCAGCTCTGTTCTACAGGCACCTCTCTTACTAAAAGCCTGACTTAACTCTGAATTTCACATTTGAAGCAGGTCTTGAAAACACCTGAAATCTCCAGACAGGAAAGTAATAACAGATTTATTTGTACAACTGCCTTTTTTTTTTTTTTTTTTTTTTGGGGGGGGGTGGGGGGAGTCTACTTGATGCCAAGGCACAGCACATTCTACACAGCTAAACAGGTTTGGATGCATTTAAGCCTTCTTAATTTCTAGTCCAGTTACAAGCATAGGCTAGTTAGCTGCTAAGATTTGTTACCTCACCTTGGCAAATCTTTTAATGTATGACTCTATCAATCAATTAAAAAAAGGCAGAAATTACTTGTTCTTTCGAGCAGACCAAGGAAGCTCTGACTTCACCTATTTAACTTGTCTCATATAATATACAACAGCCAAAGCACAAACATGTTAACCTGGATATTAAGAAAACAATTTTCTTCACTGAAGTAATTTTCAAAGTAACTTGTGAAGTTAAGACATGAAGACATTATTTTGTTATTTTGCTAGAGAATATCCCAGCAAATTGACAACTTTTACAGCACTCAGAGAACTTATTCTGCTCTAAAAGTAGTAAGTGTAATGTGTTGCCTTTTCTCTCCCTTCCTGATCTGTGCACCAGGTCTCTAATCCATTTGACTTCTCTTCTGCTCTGTATGACTCAATCACTGCTCCTTGACAAAACCTTTCCAAGCACTTTCAAAACTTATGCAATTTAAACTGCACTTCCCACACCTCACAGCTCAACCTAACATCTTGTCAGACAAACTAATACTGATAGATAAAAGCTTTCAAGCACAGGAGACTTCCCAAATTGAAGATATGAGCAATTAACTCCAACCACAGGTGAAGATCCTTAAAATTGTTAACAATTGGTTTCAACATTTCAATGGCAGCAACAGCAGCTATTTTCCTTTATCCTTTTGTCTAAGAGAGAAATTAAACCCAAACCAGTAAGTTCTGCACCTTATACACTGAGTACTATTTCTTAACTGTAATTGTGCATAAAAAGCTGATTTAACTACTCATTCTTCATTTTCCAAAGAAAACAAATGCTCCACCTAGGTAGAAGCATCACCTTTATTCTCTCTAAAAGACAGATTCCTTAACAACCCCAGCCAATTTCCTAGTTTTCCAATAAAAGTTCCAGCAGTCATAGGAAGGCAAAATAGAAGTCTACAATGAGAAAAACACATATTTGAGCAATCCATTTTTAAATGTAGGACTGTAAACAGAAGTGTCAGTAAAGTAACTCAGTGTTATCAAAACTGAAACCAAGTTGATTCTAGCACCCTGCAAAATGTGCTGCACACCTTCCAAAAGAGCAGATGTTCTGTGATACCATGACCAACCCTTCACACCAACCACACTCACACTTCATCCCCCTTTGCCTGAATCTGGGGGGCACAGGCATGTGCAGAGTTTCTTCTGGGCAAATCCTTGCCATGAAAAGCTGATGATCCAGGAGACTCCAGACACAGCACTGCAAGCAGCAGCACAGAGAAACCCAGCGTCCTTCACTCACCCTTCCTGCAGCGTGTCAGTCCCAGAACTAAGGTTATTTACTTTTCCTGTCAGGACCCTGCTACATCACACACTGTGCAAGAGCAAGTGCACCAGATGGAGCCCCAAGCAGTCAAGGTATTTTAATCTGCATGTTAATAGCTCTCAAGCTATTGCTCAGATTCTGTGTGCAGCAAGGCAGCAGGTGCTGCTCAGTTGGCTCTGAGGAGTATATGTCATATATCAACACACAGCTCTCAAGTTAACTGCAATTAAAAACCTTATGAGTATAAAACCTCTGAGCTTAAACTGGCTGCTCTAGCTGTTTTCAGAAACACTGCATGCCTCCTCTCAACTGTTAACTTCTGCTGCATGATGCAGATAAACAATTATACAACACAATGCAGCTTTATTTCTGCTGCAAAATCAACCAGCAGAGGGAGTTTACATTAACAACACCTCTTCTCACTGCTCTGACATATCCAAAATTATCCAAAAACCTCAGTATCCACACAGAAACAGAGATCACTCCTTGAATTTCACTTAGGCTAAAAATAAGCAAGAAAAGGTGACTTGTAAAAGAAAGGAAACTGAACTAACCACATACTGTGATGAAAAAGAAATTGACCTGGCGTAGGCATCAACATCAGGGGAAAACAGCTACATCTGATTCCAATTTTAAAAAGCCACACACTTTTGGAGCAATAGGCCCCTCAAATATTCTGTGCTAATCTGCTGCCTACACATTCACCTCCTCAGTAATTTGCTTACTAAATAAAAAGCTTGCAAGCCAATTCACAGAGGCACATGAAACATGAATTCCTGCCTTAAAAAAAAAAAAGAAAAAAGGCAGCGTTTACAAAACGCTTTGTTAAAATTATTTTAGATACCGCTCTACAGAGTTTATAGTTGAGCTAAATAAATCCATGCTGGATAGAACAATAGCCTAACACAACATCCTACCGGGAAAACAGTACCAATTGTCTTTGCAACAAAAATACCACAGTTAACTCCTCAAAGATTATCCCCTTATTGCAAAGGCTGTTGGAACACAACAGCCTGTTTGTTTGTTTCACTCTTTCCTCAGGCTCTAATGCTGCAGTTTATTCCAGCTGAGCAGACCTACTCCTGCACAGAAAAACTGCAGGCTCAGGCCTTCATTTCTCCTAATTGTCTTTGGGAATTATGAACAGCAGTGAGAACACAAAAGCTGGGATATCTAGCTTTAGAACACCACAGAGTGACTGGCACACTTAATCCCTTTTTAATTTGAAGTACACTTTAACCAAGGAAGAATAAAATCCTTCACATCACACCCATCTATCTTCCTCTAGTCTGCATTTGCCTTGAGTTCATATTTCAGCGTTAAGAAGGAATATGGAAACAACATATTATTATTATATTAACAATACTATTGATATTAAGTAGACGTATTAACTAAGTGATGTTACTCAGGCATTCTCCCATACCAACAAAGAGACTGCACCCTCTGAAAACATGTGCCTTCACTTACTTTCCTCGAACCTTACAGAAAGCAACATTTCTGTGACAAAACTCATGTGTTCCAAACCTCTCTACACAATTTATTTTCAGATGACTTTAATGAGCCATACAGGGGAGGGAAGAACTGCTGATACAAGGGGTGACAACCAGACCTCCTGTTTGCTTTGAGCAACCAGCTCAAAAAACCTCCAATTACAAAAATTTAATTACAACCACACTTCGCCTTATTTTCTTTTTTTTTTTTTCCTCTGCTGAGCCATCAGTGAAACTTTACAAATCCATTCAGTGATTACAAGACATCTTCTAAAGCACCTGTCTGTCAATCTGACGCATAGAGAGATAAGAATACAAGGACAAACATTCATGTAAAGGCACTAGAGAATGAATGCATTTTCCAAACAGCTTCTAAAGTTTCTCCCAAAAAACTCTGTGCTCTAAACACATTTCCATTTATGACGCCTTGTACCCTTTTCTCTTAACCCCACCCCTTGTCGGAACGATTAAAGCCCATTTTACCTTTCGTCAGTAGAGGACAGCACAAATGGGTCACTCGAACTTTCTAAATCAGAACTCGGAAAGTTCCTTGTAAAACAGGTAAATTCCTTTAGCGTTGATTTACAAGAGCTTTCTAAATTGGAACTCTGCGAGCTCCTTTAAAAAGCAAAACAAAACAAATATCCCTTCAGCTTAGAAGAAGGGCGTTAAAAAGCCAAACAAACGTTGTAAACGTTCAGAGAAAGCCGGCGAGAAAAAACAAAAAGCGTTGAGTTTTTCCTGACCCCTTTTTTTTTGTTGTTGTTGTTGCTTTTTCCCCCAACCAGCCGGCTGCCTCGGCCAGGCTTCAGGAAGCCGGCGAAACACCACGAACCAGGAAAATAGAAAAGAAAACAATCAGTGAGAACACACAACGTTAAGGACGCGCAGTAGGAGCCTTCCAGAGCGCTGTGAGGGAAATCGGCTGGCGGCGAGACAGAGCGCGGGTGCGGGTCCGCACCCCAGCCCTGCTGTGGCGGCAAGGACCCGCTCCCTCCCTCCCTCTCTCCGCTCTCCCGCTCCGCACGGGCACCGCCACCCCCGCTGCCCGCGGCGCGCTAACGGGCCGGGAATGCGCGGGCCGGGCGCTGCTCACCCGGTGCCCGCGGCCGCTCCCCGCGGGCTCCCGGCGCGCTGCCGGCGGCCCGCTCCGCCCGGCGCGGGGCCCGCGCCTCCCGCCCGGGGCCGCCGCTCGCGCTGCCCCTCACGGCCGTCGGGGGGGCCGCGCGCGCCTCCGGCGCCCGCGCACGTGACCAGGGAGGGCGGGGAGCGGGGGGAGCAGAGCGGCGCCGCATCACGTGACTCGGCAGGGAGACGCGGGAGCGGGAGCCCCCCTCCCTCTTGAGCGTTCGCGCGCGCCCCGTCACGTGGGCGGCTCCCCGCTCCCTATTGGGCGCCGCGGGTGCGGCGGGCGCGTGACGCGTCCCCTTGCCCGCTATTCCCATCAGACCCGGCGGGGTGGCTGGGAAGGGGGATGGCGGGCTGGGAATGGCCCCGGTACTATCCAGAGTCCGGCCTCTGGCCGAGCACCGCCACGGCAACCAGGCCGTGGCACTGAGGGCCACGTCCAGCCTTTCCTTACACCGTGGACGGTGACTCCACCACCTCCCTGGGCAGCCCATTCCAATGCCCAGTCACTCTTCCTGTGAAGAAATTCCCTGGCACAGCTTGAGGCTTAGTCCTGCCACTAATTTACCTGGGAGACGAGGCTGACTGATTTACCAAAATATTCGTATTGGTCTAATACCGATACTCAACTGTGACGGACAAAAAGCTGTCTTACAGTTTAAAGTTAGAAAGTGTGTGTTTATTCAGCGCTGGGCAACAGCGTGAGGTAACCCTCTAACACGCACTGCAAAATCACAGCTGATCACAGTCTATTTATTGACAAAGGATTCAAGCAAATACATATTCATAATAGCAGCCCCTCCCATGCCCCGATTCCTATGGTAATTAGCTTGAGTAGCTATTAAGCATGTGTGATTGACTTCTTAAATTAAGTCTGGGGTCGTTTTCGCGGAGAGGGATTTTAAAAGGAGGAAGAAAGGCGAGTCCTCCTCACAGCCAGCCCGGCTGTGGCAGCCGCTCTGCTGGCTCTGCTGCCGCCCGAGTCCTGATGGATCCCAGAGACAGGGATAAAGCTCTTCGGACACAGTCACCCAAGTGCTTCTCTTCATTCAAAAGAGTTCAGGCAGCCTATAAACCCCTGCTAGACCCTAACATTGGCAGTCTTGTCCCTTTACCGTCCTGTTTCAACACCTGCAGACCAAGCAGGGAGGATCCAGGAAAGGGAAGACTGGGAACTGGCCTTCCCAAGAGAAGTCCTTTGTTAACACAACTGACCAGGAAATGGCTTCCTCCTTTCTCAAAATTTACTTTTTTTTCCCTGACAGTGGGTCAGAAGGCAGCTGGGGGGTACAGGGAGTGGGGAGCTGATGGGTCTGAAACATAAAGCAGTGAGCTCAAGCCCACTGAAGGTATAAATCTCTTTTTGAGGGTGGTCAATTTAAGAAAAAGCTAAATTCAAAGAAGAAATTGTAATCTTTAAAAAAGAAAAATCATTTTCAGTAACCCAGGGATCAAGTGTGGATGGATTGCTCTGAGAGGGAATCAGTGTTGCTGAAGAAATTCTGCTCTGGAATATGAGACAAGGAAAGCACAGTAGTAGGTCCAGGGTAAAAAGAGAATTTTCCTGCCAAGTTGCTGCATTGCCAGCATCAGGAAAGTACTGCTGAATACATTGTGGGAATCCTGGAGCGAGAGAAAGAAAAAGCATAAATAAGATACATGGAAAAGTGTCATCAGCACCTCTATGGGAGGCCCAAAAGAGGCAGAAAAGGAACATACACAACACTTGTTTTCAGCTTGTGTTTGTGGCTTCGCAAAGGAGTTGTCTCTCAAGAACAGCTGCCTTTCCTGACATTGCTGGGAAATGGTGCAAAGGTGGAGCTGCATAAGCAGAATTGTGATTTTAGTTCTGCCAGACAGCCCTGCTTAGTTACCATATGCAGAAACCCAGTTCTTTTAACAAGCATCAGAACACAAACTCCAAGTTAGGGGTTTTTTTGTTCACATGTGTTTACTTTTCTTCTTATTAGTTATCACTAGTTAGTTTCCACATTAATTTTATTATGCAATAAGTCCTTAAACAGTAGTTGCAGGCAGTTTATATTGTGTCTGAGCTTTACAAGCAGCTGAAGCAGCTACAAAAAGTGCTCTGTGTGGAGCAGAAATAATTTTATTATCCTGCAAATAGCTAGTTTGAGTTCTTTTTCTCTCAGTGGGGCTTTTTGTAAAAGCCAGCAATAACAAAAAGCAATCTTCTAACATTTCTTTTTCAATGTGGAAGAGGGTTATGAAACCTGATATCCATCTTGGAAAAGCTATGACCGACTGGAAATGTTATGAAAGCATTAAATAGGCCAACCTGGCA
Source organism: Erithacus rubecula (assembly GCF_903797595.1). Taxonomy (NCBI): domain Eukaryota; kingdom Metazoa; phylum Chordata; class Aves; order Passeriformes; family Muscicapidae; genus Erithacus; species Erithacus rubecula. Next base: position 69,565,321 of record NC_136658.1, read on the forward strand.
AGGCAGTGCAGTTCAGAGACAAGTTTTGTAGGACAAAAGGAATTGTTGCCCAAGACAGCACACAGATAATGTGTGGCTCTCTCTTACACCAACAGCCTCAGTTTACATCTCTTAACAGCAATAGGAGGTGGATGTGAAGGGCTTTCCTCAAGTGACCAAAGTGGGGACACTGGAAATTCAAAATGGAGAATAGCTTGGCATGAAATTATACCCCAAATGCAACCTGATTCTGTAATTTCATTCCTAATGATACATTGTCAAACAGGGAGATCACAGAAGTGTGCATAGTCATATGTAAACACACATTTACAGAAATTTATAATCTTGTTAATTGTGGATTTAAAAGCTTTTTCTGTATCTGCAGCTCTGTAAGTGACCACAAACTGTAAAGAGTCATGATAGCAGCTGTCAAGTGACCTGTTAAAGGTTATTAAAGGAAGAAAATTCTTCAAAGTGTCCTTTGTTTTTCTCCTCATTAAGCATTATTTTTTCCATCAGTAGGTTAACTGTTTTCACTCAAACTGTGGAGTCCCAGGAATGATGCCAGCTACACCTGATGTGAAAACAATCTGGAGCTAAGTGTGACCTGCATGGAGCTGATATCTCACTCCAGTTCTGTTCTGCAGTGCTCAACATCAGCTTCTGTGGCACATGAAACAAACCCCAGCTGCTGTTCAGCAAAACTTTATTCAAAGTGATCCAGCTGTGAAAGGGTGTCAAGGTCCTTTCCCTAAATCAAAGCAGGAACTCCGACAGCTGCTGTTTGGCAGGAGCTGACTCCACTGGAGGTAGACTCTCCACTGAGAAATGTGTGGGAAAACATTGACACACTGTGGCCAGACAGATAAAATGCAGTTTCTGAAATTCCACGGAGTTTTGTCACTTTCTTTCATTTCATTCAAGAAATGTAGTAAACAACAGTTTGCATCTTTTATTCTTGTTGAAAATTTCCAGTATATTTTCAGTAAATTTTGTTTATTGGTATAAAATGTCCTAAACAGGCAAGCTAAGACAAATATTTAAAGCAAATGATAAAACAAAACTTTGCATCCAAACCTCCTGAATCTGAGGAGCTCTGAGAGTGAGTCTCCACCTTTGCTCTGCAGCCTGTCAAGCTGCACAAGTACATTTTCAGGTCCATGCTTGCACTATAATTCTAATCCCATTTTCTTCCTCTGGAGCAGGAACAAGGGAGGAAACCTTAAAGGGAACTGGATTTGTGTATTGCAAATCAGGATTTCCTCCAGACTAATCTGGAGAGATGAACTTCATCAGCATACCTCCAAAGCATAATTTTTACTTCCCATAGAAGTAACAGGTAAGTTATTATCTGTTTTAAATTTAGTGCAGGTAGGGAGTAGGGTTAAGCATCATTAGATAGTCTCTTTAAGGCTTCCTCTTGTTAAAAACCAAAGGAATACTAAAAAAGGCCCCCAGAAAGCCAGTCCTTGCTTCATGGCTTTTATATTCAACAGACAGAGAAGCAAATACTAGGATACAGGAGCCTTTTTTTGGTACATGTAACATCAATGTTTTTGCTCTTTTATTCTTTTTTCTCTTCAACTAGAAACATTAATAATAGTGAAGAATTGAGCTTCAGGTCCCTCACGATAGTCAGAGCTGTATTTTAATTAGTTACTAAGGTGAATATGGCTGGTGTAAGGTATGGGGCATAGATGAGGGTGTGACCTAAGCTGGGATAGAGACCAGAAGAGTTGTGAATAATATCAGGAAAGGGAATGATGGTGTCAGGATAGGTAAGGATGCCAAAGAAGCTTAGTTTTAAGTTGTCCTGAGGAGACAAATCTAAGATGTGAGGGGTCAAGGAGGAAGAGATCTGCAAATTTAAGACATACAAAGAAGGACCTGGAATGAGAGTTTCAGTGACATCTACAGAAGAATATAGACCACTGCCAATTTATGTGGGAAAAACTAAAACAGTTTGGGTAGCACTTGAATAAGTATGTCTAGAGAGAGGACTTGCATCCTGATAAAATTCTAAACAGCATTGGAAATTATAAATTTAGTGACTAGAGTAATTATATTTATGAAAAATATTCTACAGTTATTTATCAAAGACATAATGATTCAAACAGAAATCAAAGCATGGCACATAATTTTCCTTTCCATGTCATCCTGCTGTTGAAGCACCTGCCAGCTAAGAGAAGAGAGCATGACAGAAAAAAAGTCTGTACCACATTTCTCACATTCACCTTGTTGTCAGGGTGCATTGCAGGGAGCTGTGGCAGGGTCTGATGGTCAGGACCTGTCCCACTGTCCCCAGCAGGGAGCAGGCAGGCTTGGGGCTCATGCAGGGGCACCACCAGCCCTGGCCATCAGGCATCTGTGCTGAGGATCCCACACCTGTGGGCATGTTTGTATCCTAGTGGGATGGGGCCCAGCAGGCCAGACAGCTGGGGACTGAGAAGAGACAAAGACCAAGCTTTCTCCCTTGGGAACTGTGATATGGCATCAGCCAGGGTGTAGCAGGTGAGGTTTTGTGCTTGCCAGCTGGAGAGAGTTAACTTTGGAAAGCACAAAGCTGATATCTGCTGCCAGTTATGCCACTGGAAAACATTTTTCTTCACCAAATGTTTGTCCCAGGAAATGAGGGGAAAACAAGGACCACAGGATGAGCTGGACACGAAGAAAATGTCCTATTTCCAACCTCACTCCAGGGAATGCCCTGGAGGTACCAACACCTCTCAGAGTGCTTGATGAAGAACAAGTGTTTAACATCTGCTGTGTCTTTTGATGTGTGAGTCTTGTCATTCTGAACTTTAGGGTGTTGGTACAACTTTAAGCCATCATATCTTGTCAAGGGACATCATTTTGGGCAGGCTTTTCTAGGGCATGTCATAGCCTGTGGCTGTCTTGTGTAACTTGCAGACTATGCTAAGCCATGTTTCGAGCCCCTGGGAATTTGTCTCGGGGAGGAAGCAGCTTGCCTTCAGCTGCCAGCTCTCACAGCTACCCAGTGACCCTGATGGAACAGGCAGCTTCCTGGGCATGTGCCAAGTGAACTGGCATGAGTCTATCAGCAGGAGTGAGTTTCCTGCAGGCATGCCAAAAATCAGGGGCAGAGCAAGAGGAATGGAGCAGGATGCAGAAAGGAAAAAGGCCAAACTTCTCTATGCCTGAACCATCACATTTGGTCACAAGGAGCTCTCACAGGCCAAGCACAAAGAAATCCCCTTCAAGGTGACTGCCAGCAGTAGACAGGTGGGCTCTGCAGGCCAAGACATCCTCCAGGGCCTCTTTCAGCTCCCAGTGGGCTTTCTCACCAGCTGCTGGTCTGAACATGCTCTCCGTGGGTGGTTCTCCCACCTGTGATATAGTGAGGACATCCTGCAGGAAACAACCAGGGCTGGGTGCAAGATGGCTTTGGGGGCCTTTCTCAGGGACACAAGCACACCTGGATGGGGAGGCACACTCTGTCTTTGCTGGACTGAGATGTACTTGTTGTTCCAAGCAGATGCTGTTTGGGTGAACGCTCACAGTAAGGACCAGAATAAACCTGTTGTTCCTGGCTTTGTGAAGGGTTGTCTCCCTGGAGCTGCCTTCCAAAGAAGTGGCACAGGTTGGAACAAATGTGAGTTAATATAGTGATCAGGACAAAACCCCTGTAATTGGAATTTTTGGGGCATGGGAAGGGGGAGGGGTATTCTCTCCTATATTATGGTATTGGTTATTGCTTTTTTGGGGATGAATATCTAGGAAGCAGAGAAATGCATGCCTAAAAACCAGCAAACAAATAAATTGACTGAAATTCTATGAAATTCTGGAATTAGCATTGCTCCTGAGCATTCAGGGACATGAAACACAAGACAAGAACATTTATTCTGCCCACAGAAGACACAGCTTGAATAGGGGCTGTCCTTTGTCTCTGAACACAATGTCTGAATTATTTAGTACCTGGCCTTTCTGTTCCAGCATTAGATGCACTCCAAGCTCATCTTGTCTGCTTTTGCTTTCCTTTCTTTCATTCTATCTTAAACAGACTTGTAATTGCTCCTATGTATTATTTATTGGAAATATGATGCTTTTGTAACATAGCTGTGGGTGGAACAGGCTCTGTAGGCACAGTTTGCACCCTGTGTTTGGAATAATTGTCAGGAAGAAAGAAAATAGGTTGTGGTTCAATACATAGAGTATAAGCATGTAAAAAAAGAAGAACATTGAGTTTCCTCTATTTGGCCTTGAATTACTATTTTTTGTGCCACAGAAAACCTGAAGGGAATAATCAGTAAAATTGTGCTTAGAAGCATCTTTTATTCTGGCTTTAGTTCTTCTTTTTCCTTTCCCTTTCCCTTTCCCTTTCTTTTTTTTTTTTTTTTTTTTTATTTTTTTTTGGCAGCAGCCTTCTTCTGTAGTATGTGAGGGAGTGATGCAATCATAGATTCCATCACATTATATTTCAAATGCTCAATTATTCACTGAATGGTAAATAAATCCCTGCTTCCTGTATCTGTATTTTAATTTACTTGAAATAAATTATGACACTATGAATGTCTGGTCAGATGAAACAGATGTGTGTCACCACTGCCTGTCAAATCTCAGAGAAGATGAGCAAGCAGAAAAGACAGAAGAAACATGAAAAGATCAAGACACAATTCATTTGACCTACTATTATGTCTAGAAAAACCCAACTCTACTGATCTTAAAGGACAATGAAGTAAAAGAAGGAATGTTATTCCAAAGATTTATTTTAAAAAGTGAAGAACATGGACAAAAGTATAACCCTCGGGTAGTAACACACACTTCAGGGTGTGCAAGCAGTGCCCTGAAGGGCCAGAATCCACTGCACATTACAGTTCTTTCTTTTTGTCCACATCTAGAGACCTTTCTGCCCATTTTGCACTTGCAAAAGTTTTAGAAAAGATCACACGTGAACATACACTACACAATTTTATTGTTGAATCTTGAAAAAAAAAAAGCTTATGAAAGTCTTTATCACTTGTTCCAATATTTAAAGGGTGGTTACAAAGAAGATAGAGAATCCCTTTTTACAAGGAAAAAATGAGCAGTAATGGTACAATTTAGTCCTGGGGAGATTCTGATTGTGTACAAGAGGATAACTTTTCACAATGAGAACAATCCACCATTGGAATAACCTCCCCAGGGAAGTGTGTGTTCCCCAGCACCCTGGTTCACTTAGGATTTGGCTGAAAAGAGTGCCAAGCTTCTTTTAGACCATGCTTTTGCCTTGAAAGGTTGCTTGGACCAGATGTTCCTTTGAGGTCCTTCCAACCTGATATTTCACTATTGCTAAAACCCATTTTACACATCCACAAGCTGCATAAATCTTGTGGAGGCTTTTGGTGCCAGCCATTCTGTGGATTAACATTGGGAGAGACTTTTATCACAGAGGTATCTTGCAAAACATGGTCTGTTTTGGACCCCTTGCAATCCCATGCAACCTAAGCAGGCTGGACTCAGTGTGTTCTCTTTTGTCTCTTTCATCTTCCTTTCTGTAAAAGATGGAAAACTGAAGTACCTTGCCCCCAGAGGAATAAATATGCCTCTCAGTGACCAGCTGACCAGACAGCCCCTTCCTCATGCTGTGCAGAACTTCATTCCCATCAATGCTTGTGACGTGGAGCTGTCATATGGGGATTATTGCTGAGGAAGCTGCATCTCCCACAGATGTGTTACAAATTCCCCTGTGCTCCCAGGGAAGCAGGGGTGAATCCCAATTCTTTCTCAAATAAAGTGGTTAGAGAGCAGCTCTGCCTTGCTGCTGTGAAGTGAGATCTGCACACCTCTGAGCAGCCTCTCAGGAGCAAAACCCAACCAGTAAAGAAGGGAAATAAATACTGGCTTTGCTGGCGCTCTGCTGGCTCTCATCAGCTGCTCTTGCACAAGCGAGTCTGGGAGTTGTTGCAGCAGCACATTTTTGCCTCTGGCATCTAAAGTGCGAGGGGTGCTGTTTAATTAAGTTTCTCTTCTTTTTGTACTCCCCCAGGCACAGAGGACTGACTTTGCTTCACTTTAAAATGTTAAAATGTCGTAAATACTTTGCTCTAAAGAATTGTATGGATTTTTGCCTCAGGAATGGCATTTTGATTCATTGTATTTCAGTGAAACAATAAAAAATATGCTTGTGTGCATTTTTTAAAATTGCTGTTGTTACCATTTATACAAAGGGTAGTAAAGGCTGATGATACAGTGATTTGTTTTGTAGTTTTTACCGTAAGACTGGCAGAAAAATCGTCTTGTTGCTCAAGAGATTTTAAATCCCCACCCTTGAGCTGTGATTCAGCAAATTCCCAGAGTAACCCTGGTCTGAAACCCGGGTTCCTCCTTGTCCTGTCCTGCCGGGGGTGGATTTCTCCTAGACAAGCCAATGAACAGAAGCTCATTTATTTATGTATGTGGTGAGGAGGAAACTTGCTCCACAATCTCCCCACCTCTTCCTGCAAAATGTTAGCTCTCTTTTGCACCAATCGCTTCGGGTCCCGAATGTAAAGAAGTGAGCGGCGGCGGAGCTGGGGTGTAGCTGAGTTTTGAACATCACTCCCTGGCTCTGCTGCATAACTACTCATAACTAATCATAACTAATCGCTCTCACCTCATTTGAGCTACAGAGAGAAGCAGAATCCGGCTGCCCGAGCCTTTCTTCAGCAAACCTAAGGGGCTCTTTCGGAGAGGCAGGACTGAGCACTCTGTTAATGACTGACCTCACTGAGGAAATACTCTTGCTCGCTGTTTGTTTTTTGGCTGCCTCCCCCCTTCCCCCCCATCCAGCTGCGGCAGTATCTCGATGGGGAAGCTGTTCTCCAAAGGCTGGCGGAAAAGAGATGCTCGGGTTATCATGCTGGGGCTCGACTTCGCTGGCAAATCCACCCTTCTGTACAGACTGAAGAGCAGCCAGGCTGTGGAGACCTGTCCCACGGTGGGATTCAACGTGGAGTCTCTGAAGACACCGTGCGGCATATCCTTCACCCTCTGGGATGTTGGTGGGCAGGACAGCCTGCGGGCCAGCTGGCCCAACTACCTGGAGGACATCAGCACCCTCATCTTCGTGCTGGACAGCACGGACACGGCCCGGCTGACCGAGGCCATGGCAGCTCTGGAGGAGGCCCTGGACCACCCCGGCATGGCTGGCATCCCCGTGCTGCTGCTGGCCAACAAGCAGGATGTGCCGGGAGCGCTGGCACCCGCCGAGCTGGGGGAGATGCTGCGGCGGGGGGGGCTGGCGAGGCACCGCTGGATGCTGCGGGGCTGCAGTGCCCACACTGGCCAGGGCCTGCAGGAAGTGCTGGCCATCCTGGGAATGCTGCTGCGGGGCTCGGAGCACGGCCCCCTATCCCAGGAGCAGCTGGCAGAGAGGAGGGAAGCCCCAGAGCAAACCTGAACCTCACAGGGACCCTTGCCACTCACGGCTGCCTGCAGGTTTGTCAGGGAGGATTCCAGCCTCCAGGCACCCCCTGTGAGGAGCAGAGCTGCACTGTCACACGCTGAGGAGCTCCCAGCTCCTCACCACCAACACCCGCCAGGAGGATCTCTGAGCAAAACTCCCAGCGTGGAGCAGTTTTGGCTGCGTCTCTTGGACTCTCATCTCTGGCTGCACTGTCCCATGTTCCACTCATGCACCACTCTTGAGTGCCCAGATGTTCAGCAAGGATGCTTTTTAACATTCATGAATTGTAACAGAGATGTGTGCAAGGAACAGAGGTTTTCTTCATTCTGCAGCTCCCAGCCCAGATCCATCTATCCAGATGGGAGGATCCCCACACGGGGAGAGCCTGGATGTGCCCCATGCTGCTGCTCTCAGCATGAACCACATGTTCATTGGCTGGGAATGCAGGAAGGCACTGAAAGGAATGGCTGAATGGGAGCAGTGTAAGCTCAGGAGTTCAAATGGCCAAGCAGCTATTTGGTTTTAGTGTGGCATCTACAGGTATAATAATCTTCAAGCCACGGAAGAGATATGGGATTTGATGGTGTAATGCAGTTTGAGGATGTGTGTGTATTAATTTATGGATTTCTTGTAATGGTTCTTTATTTCTCCATCATTTTTATCACAGAATTATTTAATGAAAATGGTCCCTCATTTTCCTTGGATTATGTTTTAAATATAAAGAAATCTGACCTGTCTTTAAGATGCTTGGAAATATGTCTCCATGGCCAGTCAACCTTAAAATATCCCCATTGTGGCCTGAACAGCCAAGACAAAACCCTGTCTGTCAGACTTTTGAAACTGCATTGGTTGGTAACCATGGGCACCTATGGGCACAGGCAGGTTGGTGATCAGTGGTCTCTCCACACTCAGCCATGTCCAGGGCAAATGAAAATGCCCCTGGCAGCTCACAACAGGACCAGATCCCAGGGCAGTGATGGTCTTTGTCCAATCTTGCTGAATTTACCATTGGAAAGACCTACAAAATGCATGCCTGGGGGCTCCCTGTATCCAAGATTCTGTTATCCAGAATTAAAATTAAAATATTTCATGGTAGTTCCTGCTTCATTATGAAATGAATGGGGGAAGGGGAGGTACAGGATACATCATTTTTATTTTTATTTTCCATTTCTGTTTGTGTTCAGAAATCAGCTACTTTCAAGGAACGGCACACTCAGCCTAGAAACACCAAGAAGAAATACACAGCAAAATCCTTTTCTGGTTCATACCAGAGCATTTTACAGTTGTTAAAGGATTAATTGTCCAGCTGTTACTGGTGCTGTTATTAGCCACACTTCATAGAAAGCAGCAGCTGGAATAGAGAGCCCAGTCATAAAGAAATAGAATCAGACATTATAGGAAAATCCCAATAAAAGGATCCTTCCCAACTGTTTTAGCTGCATTAATGTAGAACTACTATGTGCTATAAAACAGTGCTGCAGTATTGATGTGGCCTATGCAATCACAATTATGACTGTATTTAAACATCACTGAATCATATAATTAATTACATGACCTATGTGCATAGCGAGGAGGACAATATCACCTATTCAAATCTTTGCATGTGACATAAGCTGGTTGATCTACCTCCAGCTTGTTGCAGGTGGTCATTTTTTGCCTCTCCAACACACCTGTTGGCCATTTTGGACACAAATTCTAGAGGCACAACATAAAAGGCTCTGTGCTGCATTGCCATGCAAAAAAAAAATTGTCATTGCTGAGTTTGCTGGTGTTTTGGTCTTGTGTCTCACATGGCATAAAACAGAGAATTGTGCATTAAGGTAAATTCAAGAGAGACTGAAAAAAAAAAAAGCTGTTGTGGTGATGTCTTACTCCTAAGTGTCCCTTGATAGCTGCATTTAACTCTACAGGATTGTCTGCTGGTAGTTAAAAAAGGCACTGAAGCCTGCCCATTTTCCTCTGAGTGTTTTTTAAGCTCTTTAAAAAGATAAAAAATAGGCTCCTCTGGTAGAAAATAGAGGTAACCACCAGCCATTGGTAGACATCACCAATTAAAAATGAAAACAGCAAGGTGGGAGGTGGGGAAGAAAGGGCAATGAGAATCTTAAGTGTCTGAGCCTGATGAAGCAACATTCCAGTTACTGAAATTGTTCTCACTTCCCCTGAAGCAGTAATTTGGCAAAACACCCTATCTCATGGGGCATCATGTGATTTACCATCCTTGTTTTCTGGAATAAGGCTTTTCTGGACACTTGGTCACATTACTCATTAATGCCCTTGTCCAGAGACTGTCAAAACAATGCTGGGTCATAATATTTGAAATAGCAACACAGAGTTTACTTCTAATGATTTCTCTTTTCTCCTGTGTTGGACAGCTGCTAGAACAAGTCAGGCTAATGAGCCCTGCATTGCTCTAATCAAAGGCTTGCAGCACTTAAATGTTTCAGAGTCAAAACTCCTGCCTGGTTCAAAGGGAGCAGCAGGGCAGTCTGCAGGAAGCAGCCAGCTCTAGGGAGGGAAGTTTGTTACCTCTTTCCTGGCAATTCTGCAGGAGAGCAGAATCACATGGAGTGATATTAATCCCTAAAACATGTCTCCTTATGGATTTCAGCCAGGAGAGCACCCTCAAACTTAGTTTGGGCATGTGATAGATGTCACAGTCTCAGCACTGATTTCTAAAAATAACACAGCTTCTCTCAGAATAGCAAGTAAAAGAAAAATCCTTAGGACTTTGTTTCAGGTTCACAAAATTGAAGCATCTTTCAGTTTGTTTGTCCCAGAGCCCACTCTAGTTGCTCAAGATAATTTTTTTGAAACTTTTCTGGAGGCACTCTGGTGAATCTAAACCTTTACAATGGCATAACCAGAATCCATAATTGTGCATTAATCTTCCCAGCCATCTCTCTGAGATGAGCCATACAGGTAATTATCTATCCTTGCTTGGAGCTGCCACAGCAGCCTCCCAGCTCGGGCCTATTAGCAAGTCTTGCTGCTTTTTCAAGGACATCAAGACACTTCATTGCTCTTTCACACTGTTTAGGAAAGGACATCTCTTATTCCTCAGTTAGGTGATTTACTAACTTTTCTGTGGGACTGGTTTTTAAAGCAGCTTCCTGAGTATGAACCCAGCACAGATTTATTTTTCAATTCTTGTCAAGAAGTTTTGCATTCACCTTCAGAGTGCAGAAAAGCAGCAAACTGAGAAAAAAAATAAAAATCCCCAACCAACCAACATTAAAACCAGGAAGCAGGATTCATCTTTCCCTCTTCACCAGCACAGGAAGAGTGACTCACCTTTTCCCTGCTCTCTTCACAACTTCCATTTTTCAGCCAGTCCATGACACAAAACAGTTTCTATTTTCACCGTAGCTGATTTCTGCTGTTGGCATTGTTGCTTTATTTTCAGATGGAGCTACGTGCCATTTGTCCTGTAGTTTCTGGTGGAACTTCCCTGATGGGTTTCAGTATTACTGAAGGACCTGAGATCAGAGCCATGAGATCTCAGGGCTGCAGGGTGAGGGCATGGACAGTTGCCAAAAGTATTTAAAGAGGGAACAGGCAGGCACAGGGTGCATGAGAGGGATCTGTGACCGGATGTAACAGCAGGAGCAAAGTGTTAGGGCAGCAGCCACAGACCTGGAAAATGCTCGGGTTCAGGCAAAACCAGCACAGGAAGAAAGGTCAGTTAGAATTTTTTTAAAGGCTAAGAAGAGCTTTCTTTTCAAATACAATATGGAAAAAAAGATCCCTATCCCCTCTTTTTTGTTACAAGACGGGCTGTATAATGCAGTGAAATGCCTGAATTTCTGCTTAATACACCTAACAGCTGTAAAGTAATTTGTTCCTCTTAAAGAAACCCTGAAATACCATCTATAAAGATTCTCCACAGGTAACTCACCAACAAAAAACAAGAAGCAAAACCACGTGTGACGCCATCTTTAAAAAAATCAAAACTGGTGCCAAATGGTATTAAAAGTCAGTTGTGCAATAATGATTAAGACAAATAAAAACTACTGTTCAGTATATCACAAGCTTCAAAAGGTTAATTATCTGGCCTTCATATAAGCTTTCCCACACTTGTTTTTTTTTCATGATGCATTTGCTTGAGTCGAAGCCCTGAGTGTACCTTCTGGAGATTGTTAAAAATGCCAGGTGAAGTCTGGGATTTGGGTTAGGAACTCCGCCATGCATCCATGGCCAGGAGTGCATCATCCCCACATCTCATATTTCACAGTGTGATTTGCTTTAAATTCCTGCCAAATGGGGGAAAAAAATTAAAGGTAACCAACTGCTGTGACCCAGACCTGACAAGTGTGTTCTCCTCTGCCTGTGCCCCACCTGCCTCTCTGTGGTCAGACCAGAAGCACAAACCTCTGCTCCAGCCCAACCTGGACACTTCCCCCCTCCAAAGTTCTAATGCTTTAAAGCAGACCACCACCATCAATGTCTTGTCTGCTAATTGCTGTGAGAAAAAAATCTGCCTGGAGCTCCTAGAGTTGACAAACTTTTCTTTAGTTCTCCCTTACACCTCAGATTTTTATTAGGGATTTTGGCCTGTGCTGGCTAAACACATTTGGATGTGGCAATGAGGGGTTTTTCCAACAGGTCACAACCACTTGCACAAAAAAACTCTGCTTGGTGATCAGTGGCTGCAGCAATGCTTTGCCTTGGACACAGGAGAAATATTTCCCTTTTAACCAAACAGTGGTGGGGTTACAAAGCCACTGGTTTCTGCAGAGGGAGAACAAAGTCACATGGGCCCATGTGAGGTTTGATAATGTTGGGAAGGGACTCTGGAAAGACTAAACTGGGGGTTTCCTGGGGAATAACAATACCAGCTGAGAGTTGGGGCCCTCATTTCCTGGGGGATCAGGGGAGAGTCTGTTCTGTTCATAAAGACACAAAATTTACACCTCATGATTTTCTGGCTTTTGTCAGCACTTAACAGTAGTCCTTTTGTTTAATAATGGTGTAAATGAAGACCAATGCTAAAAGTCCACCCTTCAACACAGGCAGTATTTTCAGAGATATGAGGTTTGGGTCAGTAAAGAGCGGGAGCAGGGGTTGAGCACTGCACCAGCTGCAAGGTGTCTGCACAACCGGGTGGAGCTTGCACAAGGATGGAGAAGTAGCTTCCCCCTGTTCCTTGGGAAAGGACAATACAGAGACAAAACATGACAGATCATTCCTGGGGATGCCCCATTTCTGCATGATGTGGTGGACCCATCACAACAAAGCAAGGGAAGCTCAGCCAGGAAGAGCAGGTTTTGGGCTGCAAACATGGGAAAAGAATCCTGAGTCTTCCCAGCTTCCCTGGGAAGAATGGGCATGATGTCTGCTGAGCTGCTGAGAAAAAGCAGCTCTGCAAAGGCAGTGCCTGGGAATGACTGGGAGGGTGAGGGACATGTCCTGCTGGAGATGGCTGCAAGCAGCTCTAGGCCTTTGAGTGATACAGGCACCTTAGCCTGGCAGGAAGGTGCTGGTTTGACCCCTTGGTTCCCCCAGGCTTTCTCCCTTGGAAAGACTTCTATTGTCCTGTATTTTCTCCCAGGGAAGAAGCAGATTTTATCCAGGGAAATGCCACTCTATCTTAAACAAAAAAGTCCAGACTCAGTATTTTTGTTGTTCTTTTCTGCACCCTACCACATGTTATACCCGTGATAGAATAGCAATATAAATAATACAACTGTTAAAAAACCCCACCAAAACAAACACCCAAGCCCTAAACAACAGGGACAGTGCAGGAAATTTCAGCTGCAAAACAAAACCCAGGCAGCCTCAAGTCAGTTGTTCAGTTCCAGCCATGTCCTTTATAACCCTGAGCAACTCCAGTCTGAGTAAGGAGCCAGTTATGTGTGCACAGCTTTCTCTGGTGTAATGGAAGGGGACAGCCTGACTTGGGAATTCAGTCCCCAGGCATGGAGCCTGCAGCTGGCACTGACACCCATCCAGCAAGGAGCTTTTCCTTCTCTGCCACTGCTTTTAGCCCTTGCACAGTCTTAGGTTGGAAGGAACATGGGTGCAGTTCAGCAGCCTGATGATTTATCTGATTTATTATCAGATGATTATCTAATGATTTCCAGGGAGGGGAGAAGAGAGTCCCCAAGTTCTCAGTGTTAACACTTTAGTGCTTGCAGTGCTTCTCTTTGAGTAGGTGACTGGGACTGGGGTAAGAGCAAAGGCCCTGGGATAAAATAATACAAGAGTACTTGTATTCTTGCAACTGGAAGCATGAGAAGCAGCCCCCAGGTTACATCAGGAAAAATCATTGACCTTAGTAAACTTCCCATTTCTAAACATGCAGGACCCACATTTGCAAATTTTCTTCCCCATCTTTAGGGGCCAAGTAATTTTTCTATTAAATTTTAACTAATACACAACTGAGGTGAGTAAAACTACTGGAAAAATTCAAGAGTTTAGATTAAATTATCAAACAAAGAGAAAACTGTGACCTTTACAAGAAGTGATTTCTTCCCTTTCCATCAGTTTTTAATATTTCAAGACCAGACCTCTGGTTGAGTTCACAGAAATAAAACCTCCTTGGATACCAACAGCCACGCAAAGCTCAGTGCAAACAGTTGGCTCTGTGCTGGCAATAAGGTTGCATTTAAAACCCCAGCAGTTTGATAGCAGGGAGAAAGGAGCGTGCTGCTGCTGCAGGAGCAAGGTGCCACCTTGTTAATTACTCCCCTTGGACTGGGCCCTTTTCTCACCACAGGGTTAAATATTTCAGCACAAAGCCCCGAAATTTGAGAATTTGAGACTGAGATTACAGAGCTGGAAATATTATCGCTAAGTATCCAGCACATCCAGCTCCCTGGAAGTGTTCACAAATGAGTCCTTTGGACAGACATTTTTCCATGTGAGATGCCACATTTTAGCAGCAATTGAAACAAACATGCATTAAAAAAGTGGGGGGTTTAGCCTCTTTTTTTAAAAAAATGATGTTTGTTCTAAACTGGTAAAGGCAGTGACTGAGATCTGAATCAACTGAAAGAGCACTTTTCTTCTGACAAAGCAACACATTTTCTGACATTTTCTACATATTTGATTTAAACGAGAATTTGACAAGTCCAAATGCTCCCTCTATACCTATCACCTCCTGAGATTTATGTGCTGCCGTGCTTAACATGACAAAACCTAGGACCAGGCAAACCACTCCTAGAGAACCAATGTCAAATAAATACTCTTAATGCAAGCTGGGATCATTATGGCAAGAACAGAAGGAATTTATCCCTTATTTTCAATGTTACAACATGCTGGCAGTATGCAGATTTGAGGGAGCTCTACTGAGATATAAAAGTATGAAATGCAGGGGAAACCAGCTGCAAACTGCATCAGAGTGGAATGATGATGGGTCTAATCTCAGAGCTGCAGCTTCCCTTCAGCATTTCTCTGCACAAACCTATAACTGAACTTGCTGAAGCCCACTAGCGAAGTATTTCAATTTCATCCTCTCTCTTCATGTACAAACAATTTTGTATGGGTGATCATCTGGCTCTATGAATTAGGGTTAAAAACAAACTAAGCCACCAAAGATGATCAGCCTGCAAATAGCAGATGCAGACATGAGCTCCCTTACACCTCCTTTCAGTATATTTAAAAAAAAAAAAAACAACCACCAGTTTTCCACAGGACTCTGCTTAGTAAAGAGGTAGGTGTCCCTGGAGCCTACTTAATGAACTGAGCAAATGGACAACCAACCTCCTCCTGCAGTTCCCTCACTATGTCCAGGAGAGTCTCCCTGCAGGGTATCTAAATCCTTCACACAACTTGCCGTTTTTCCTCTGAGGCTGTGTGGTGACATTCACCTGTTCTGCTATAGATGAAGGCAGAGAGCAGCTTAAATGACCCAACCTTCATTTACAAGCAAGAGAATCATTAACATTCTTAGGTGTGACACAATGTTGCAGTCTCTACAACATTAAAACCTTATAACTAAGGTTGGAAAAACCCCAGCTTTTTAGGTTCCTTTACAAACTGGGATGCTGCTCAAGAAATCTGTATCATGAGTGCATTTGAACACAAAGCTGCTCGTGTTCCTGCAGCAGCTGGAGAGCTCTGAGGCCAAGCCAGCAGCACGGAGCAGACCTGCCCATTACCATTTCTGGGGCAGGATGATGCACACACAAACCAGAGAAGCAGAAAGCTGCTCCAGCTCCTAACCCTGCATCTTGACATGACCAGTTTTCCTAAGCAGTCTCCAGTAATGTCCCAGCCTGAAGCAGACCTGTGCAGCTCAGGCTGCTCCAGCTCATGCTGCTGTCAAGGTGACAGTGACAATCACAACAAACCCCCGCAGCAAAATCTCCCAAGGTTTTGCCTGTTGGAGCCCACAGTTTTCTACTGATTGGGTTTTTTCCTTTTCCTCCTGAAAAGGGCTTCCTAATGGCTTGGCATAATTTGTTGTCCTACATATGTTTGAATAGAAGCATAATTACGCCACAAAAAGGAGTACTTTTTATGCAACAAAATAGAAGGAACACAGCACACTGCATTTGGAGGAAAGGACTAATTTGAAAGACATTCAGAATCTAGAGGGCATTAAGAGAAGAACAGAATAACAAAGTGGGCCTCAACTATCACTGAGCCCACTGAGATTTAAAAAAAAAATCAATTAAACATTTGCCTGTCAGTGGCTCTTCTTACTCATTTCTCTGCTTAGCAGATCAAGCAAACAAAATGGAAGTGCCTGTACTTTTACAAGTATGGGGAACATTAAGGTATCATCTAAGTTTTGCTCTAAGGAATATGTCTTAAAGTAATAAATTATTTCAATGTAGTGTCTTTCAAGTCCTCCAGATAGGATCTAAAGGATGATTAACAGGTTGCAAAAACTCTACACAGTTCAGTTTGCAAATGAAAGCTGAAGGAATAAAGGGATTAAACAGCTTTGAAAAGGGGAATTAGGTTCTCCTGAAATCTTTGTCCTTTATATCCCCATGGATGAGCATTTGTAAAGATTTAAATATAGCACTGGAAGCTCACCTCCATCTCCCACCCACAGGGACAGAGGTTTCTCCAGGTGGCTCAGCCAGCTGACACAAAGAAAGGGTGGCAAAGCCACAGATGCAGTCAGAGGCACCTTTCAAACAGGTCAAGTGGTCTCCTTCCACTGGTGCTCTCATGCAATTAAAGCAGGACTGTACTAATTAGGAGGCTGCTGGACAATGCGAGTCTCTGACAGTTCCAAGCTGTTCCCAAACAGCACCTCCATGGGCTCACTTGTGCCAGGGGAGTGACACTGGCCATGAAAGGCTGTCCAGCCCAAGGCCACTTCTGGTGCACACTCCCTCCCAACCCACACTGGCCAGGAGTTGGGCTCCCCTTGTGCAGCATCCTGAGCTTGAATTAATGCTGAACAGCACTCAGCCTTGCACCAGGAGCCTGAAACGATGTTTTTGGAGGTAGAAGACAACAGTGGCAGTTCCTCGACAGTCTTGGACCACCTTCAAGCCTTTGAACTGAAGTCACAATTCCAATAATTACATGGAAGAGCTGCAGCCTACTTAACCACAGCCCCCTGTACACACCCAGAAAACATCTCCATACAAAGGATAAAACTCCGTATCCAAAGTTTCAGAGATGACTGCATTAGCTTACTTTATTCATACTTGTAACATACTTCAAACTTTGATGCGGAGTTCTGCTAACTAATATCTAGTCAAAGACAAAAACCCCTAAGTCAATCCATGAAGACTAAAGCAGTTCCATAACCTTCAAAATAAGTTCTTGAATGTTTTATAGTATTTGATAGCAGCTTTTTATTGGTTACAAAACCTAAGCCCATATACAAAATTAGGAACACATTTAGATGCCTCTTTGAAAGAACGTTTTAGTCTATTTTAACTGATAGTTTAAAAAAATAATAAAAACAATGCAATTTTAAACACTGTTCTGAAAACGTAAAAGTGCAGCAATATACTTTGTTTCCTTTATTAACTATGAAATGGTGCAATCCCAATCAAAAGCTGATAAGGTCACAGCAGAAAGAACTGAGCAAGCACTTTGTTCTGCATTACCCAGTTCTCTGATGTTCACTTTTATTGTAATGCATTGAGTGCAAGAAAAGGATCGAATCTTTACAGTAGAGGAAAACTGTTGTTTCAGTATCAATTTGTACGTAATCTCTAGAATAACAGTGAGTGTAGGCTGAACTGGTTATGCATCAGTCTATATGGCGTTCAGGAGACTAGACTGAATTAAAAGGAGAGAAATATTTGTTCACAATAATATCTGCTGGAACTCTAATTTCACAAAAACTTTGTGACCTTACCTAACTTTGACTTTTTATTGTTTAGTTTTTTAGCGAACACCACACAGTTTCAAGATTTTAGACTATAGTGTGTGAATAGGATGCAGTTACCATATGAAGCTTCAACTCAACTTCTGGGAAAAGAAAAAAGGCACAATGAACTTCAACTCAATTTTATGTGCACAAGAGTTGAAAAATCTGAGCCACCTTAAAGAGAAATTGATTCTAAAATTTATAAAACCTATAAATAATCAGAGGCCAAACCACTATATTAAAACAGATTATCTAGCAAGTAAAAATCTTGCAGTTTAAACATACGCTTGTATCCAGCTGAGATACAAGACAACTCACTCTTTAAAGTGGCTCCACCTTGGCAGATATATATTTAATGAATGCACACCTGCTATGTGTTGTTCATCAGTGGAAAAACAGCTGATCCACAAAGCTCTGATGGCATCTGTCCTTATCTTCATCACAGTAAATACAACCCACATCCAATAACTAAATTAGTTTAGATTTTTCTATCCCTTCACATCAATGCATTGGGAAATTACACCCAGTAAACAACAGCAACAAAACCAGTTTGTGTGATAGCTTACAGAATTTCAAAATTACCAATCTTCGCCCCAATATCCCTTTGAAAGTGACTGGGTCAGGCCATTTTCCAAAAGCAATGACTTCACATACCTCATGTAGAGTTATTTAATGTGCGCTGCACATCAGTTTACGCTGAGTAACGGCAGCTTCGATACAGCCTCACACATCAACCAGTTTGTATGTTTTTAATCACATGAATAAGATTTGAGACTAACTTGTGAATTATTCTTCCAATACTCCAAGAATGAAGCTTTTATGACGCTTCTAAGTAGTTGCTGGTTTGTTGCCAACCACATCATCATAAGCACTGGTTACTAGTAAAAAATAGTTTAAGACTAAATTACAGTAAACATGAAAGCTCCACAGTTTAAACCCAATATAAATCAACCATATCCAATTATCAATTTAAAACAGAAGATATTGACTACTGAAAGTTGAAAGCAAGATTCTTTTTAACTAATACATTTTTTGGACAGAATTTTTTTTTCTACAGTCTGGGACTCTTGCTTTCAGCTTAAACAGAAGTTCAAGTCCATAACAGGTTGTAGCTCAGGTAAAATACCATGCACAGCATTTGATTACTTCAAAACAGCAGGAACACACAGGCTGAAGTGAGTGGTCAAATAGGGCTCGCTGTTCTCAAAAATTAGGTATAATGGCAAAAGCTTTACCAGTCCAAATCTACAGTTCATTCTCCAACCCTGGTTTCTGAGGCAGTTAATGAACACACATCAATTACTGATAGCTGAAGTAGTTTTTTTGTTTCTTTAAACTTAAGTGTTTAATCAATTGCCAAGTGTTGTGTTTTTATAAGTTACTTTTATTTCAGTTTCACCAATGAAATTCATTTGGCTTGCATTTTTGAATCTATTCTTCCACATAAAGTTTATGAAAATATGTTTGTGGAGGACGATGATGGAGGCTCAGAGCAAACTGGGCCCCTGTAAAGTCTTCCAAAATATATGCATCATACCAAAGTGTCTTGATCCACAGCGCACCATTTTCCAAAGAAGCTACTTTTCCGTGGAAAGCCAATGTGCCACCACTATGGAATATCCTTAACAAAACTGCAGATTGCGGTTGTCAGCATGTGGCACCAGGAAAAAGGCAAAAAAAGGTAGTTGGGACTGTTAAAAAGAATTCTGAAACAGTTTAAGAGATCATGCATATGCATTTACAGTCCATGTGATAGTGATGTTTGGCAACTGCAAAGTGACCAATACATGGCTTGCTTTAGAAGCATCAAAACGAAGAGGCATGTGTGTCTTGGAGCCTTTTGTTTCTTCACTTGGTAGCCATCTGGTGGTGCTTCGTACTGGTGTGGGACAAGAGAAGCTGCACTTTTTTTGAACTTAAAAATTAAATTCTTTTGTTTGAAGGTTGGCCGTTGGGTCGAAGTTGTAAGTACCTCCTTGAGTGGCTTCAGGAATGAGACTGGGGTCTTCATCGATCTACAAAACACAACAGCAGAAACACATGAGAGACCAATTTCCTGCATGGCTGGCTACACAGAGAAGATATTCACAAAAGTTCATGGCTTTTTTTTTTTTTTTAATATTCTTGCAGTAAAATTAGATCCATTTTTCCATTCAATTCCCCAAATATGTTTAAAAGGAACAACACATCAACTCTGTTCTAATACCATCAGGGAAACCAAAAATTGTAATGATTATGGACAGTGCTCTGTTTGGTCAAAGCAGTTGCTATTTTAGCTGCGCAATTTAATTTTCAGTGCCAATTTTTAGTACTTTTGGAGTTGGCTAATCACTAGTTGTGGATTCCAAAATTAGTTTTGTACTTTTTCCCATTTTCTTTCAACATGAAAACATATTTTTATCAGCAGCTGATAGAAATACTTACATAAAGCTTATAAGAGTTCTCAGTATCTCCTACCAGAATTTGAAGGATTTAGAACTACTCATTTCAGAGCAGTTTTATATAAGCACAATCTGAATCTGGTTTTAAACCAGAAGTACTTCACTGCTCTATGGATACGGAGCAAAAGGATTCAGCAGCAAACTTCAGCCAGTTTCCTCAGAGCTGTTTTCTGAGCCTCATTTGAGATCCTGTGTCATGCTGAAGCAGGAAAGAGCCCTTGTGTGGGGGGTCTGAACAGCTTTCTGAGACCTGGCCTTGCAGAAGTGCACACATCAGAATTGACTCAACTAAAATCTTTCTCTTTACCTTGGGAGACACTGTTTAAACTGGGGGGAAGAGATTGAGGCCTTTCGTGACAGCAATCTGCATGTCATGCCCACATGAAGAGTCTGGTTTCAGAATGTTTCGCAAAATGGTTTTGTTATGATAAATTGGCACTTCTGCCTTCTGCAGGGGTACTATGAAGTAACCCCACCTAAGATCACCTGCCTTTAACACAAGAAACTGAAGTCAGGAAGGTCTTAGTGCTGGTCCTAAAGTACAGGCTGTGCACTTGACAGGGCTCAGCAAATGAACAGATGGGATTAGCAATGAAGGGACATCAAGCAGCCAGCAATATCTCATGGGAATAAAGTGACAGAAGGCAACCGAGAACACTCCTGGACAATCAATCTTAACACTACCATAACCAACCTCTTGTCTCCCTGAAGCAGTTATGGAATTTCTAAAATTTTGACTTTCAGAAGCATAGCAACAATATAACAATCTGAAGGTAAGTCCTGCTCTTGAGCAAAGGAGACATACTCAGCCCATCAGGCATAGATTAAACTGTGTCAATGTAAAAAGTAAATGCACAAAAGGGAGTACTAACCTCAACTGGGATATTTTTGCACTCACATCAACAAGACTGTGCTTTTCAGTTAGATCAAGTTGTTTTAGGGTCTCTATGGAGACTCTAAGACACTGCTCACAGAATCACTACAGACAGGCATAGGGAACTTTTCATATATCTTAACCTCTGGTGACTAACTTCCTAATTGCATGATGGGCCCATGAATTGAAAACATAGTTCTGCTAGGCTGCAGAACTACAGACACCCTGGACAGCCTAGAAAAGATGATTTGTCTTCAAATTAAAGTGCTCCTCAGGAACTCACAGGCAGCCAGTAGCAGGAGGAGCTAGAACCAGAGGGTCAAAATACCTGATCTGGGTGCAACAAAATACTGGATGGTCCAGATCAAACAGTTGCAAAAAGTAGGTAATAGTTTTGATGACTCTTTTCACTGCAGAATCCCGACTGAGCAAATACAGAGTTGAAATACAAACATTTATCTGAAAGTAAGGATCTGCTGCCCCTTTCAAAGACTGATATACGAAAAAATAAAAAGGAGAGTCAGAGAACTGTCTGGGTTCTAATCACAAGTAATTACATGTCAATCTGACAAAATTAAGTGAGCATCAATTAATTCATTAGGCAAAACTAGAGTAGTCCTCTTGATTTTGCTGAAAAAAAATGCCCTGATATTGAGAAACTCTTCAAGACTTTAAATTGAGGAAAACTCTACTGGAACAAGGACCAGGAAAATTGACTTTGGAGATAATGTATGTTTGTGATCACTGGAGCTGAGGAACAGTGACAATGCACTTAACTAAGCTAAGAGCACAGTGGATATATTTTTCCATCTTTAGCATACTTACATCATCACCAGAGAAATATTGATCTATAATTTCAAATGCTAGTTTATAAATGTCTTCATTCTCATGCTGTTGCAAGGCTTCAATTTTCTCTAGCCCTGAATAAAAGAAAATGGGAGAGATTAAACCAGAGTTACTGACTACTTTAAAAAATAAGAAAAACTATTGAACATTACTACTTAAACAGAAAAGATGCAGCTCAGTTTGAAAATATGATCTACACAGCAGCTATCTTGTCTCTAAGAGGAAAGAAGTAATTTACAAACTTTACACGCCAGGGAATATTTCATTTTATGAACAATGGATAATGGAGTATTTTCTTTTTTTAGATAAAACTCTTATTTTTTAAAACTTCTGTCAACTACATAATTTTTGGGTAGTCATTGTGCTTTCTATGCATCTCCCAAAAGAAGTGGCTACATTTGTGTGCTGCCTTTAAGTTTAAAACAGCAAGGTGACAAAGCAGCTAAAACACTAGTCCCCTTTTGAAACTGGATGTGGAATTACGCAAGGGAAAAGATTCCAGTGCATTATGTTCTTCAAGATCTCTTTATTATAATACATTAATTAGCATACATTACAACTTGGATTGTGATACTGAAAAGACTCCTCATACTGCTTTGGTCTGTAATGCAATTATGACCCTAAAACTGCTTCCAAGGCAATGAACCAGAGCAAGAATTCTGTGTTTTACTGCAGGACGAAGTATGCGCAATTATCAAATGAAAAGAATTAAAATTCTCATTGAAATCTAAAAAATACCTAAGCTATAGAAAATTCCTTCAACAATTGTCTCTACACAGCCATCTCCAAACTGAAATAAACAGGAAAAAAAAGTAATGTCTCTCATTAAAAAGTCTCCTTTGTTTACTCAAATAGCCCATGTTAAATTACACTGCAGTAAACATCAACAGCAGCAAGGGGAAGACAGAATACCATGCAGCCAATTAAATTTTTTAAAAGCCTAGCAAGCTCTTACCTCCACACTCCTCTATAATTTCAGCTATTGTGCTAGCCTCATCACCAGCCATTATCAGGATGTTTTTCAGGCCATCCAGCACAACCTGTACCACTTGAGAATCCTTTACTGAGAGTAGATTGCAGAATGGTGGGATTACATTTTGTTGTACAAGGTATTCAACCTAAATAATTAAAATAAAAAAAATGCTTTCAACATTGTGTTTCTACATAAATGACTGCATGCGCAACATTTTAGTGACAACTTGAAATCCCACTACACATACCTGATCTTTTCTCCCACTTATTGTCAAATTGCTAATTGCCCAAGCAGCTTCCTTTTGTGTCCCAAAGTCCCCCTGAAAAATAAAATTAATAGCTCATTAAAATCAGCATGGAAACATCTGTCAAACTTATTAAAAATCACAAACTCGTCATGTCAGATTTATAAAAAGAGGATGACAACTTGCATAGCTGATAGCTTGACTGACCTTAGCCAGCTGGTGTATGATCATGGGGATTAGCCCAGCATCTATTACAGCCTGAACTTGTTGCTGGTTTCCTGCTGTGATATTGGAAAGGAACCAAACTGCTTCCTACAATGGGATAAAGCAAAAAAGCAAAGCACTTTTAAAAACTAGTCAGCAGATGAAAAAAAGAACTCAACCAAACCTGACCACCTCAGAACCTAATCATACCATGAGCAATCACTAAACAGGCTTCCTTCTCAAAAGCACTTCTAGCACACAAACTTTTACTGTGAAAGACAACAGGGAATCAATGTAAAATTAATTGATTCACAGGGCCAGATTCTCTCTCACACAAGTAGTGTCTCCATATATCAGGAGTAATACTGATGCAAACCTTATATCCAGTTTGCACTGCTGGAGAGACAGGCTTTAAACTTTCAATCAGTTTTAGAAGGAACATAGGAAAACTGGTAAAATACCATAATAAAAGGCCTTGCCCTGTAATCCTGCTGCTGACAGCTCAGTAGTACCTTTCTGCTATGATAAAAGGAAGACTCCACCTCCCATTTTCTTTGTGTAACATGGTGTTCATAAATCTCATTGAAGTATCACACGACACTCCATCCTGTGACTTTGCTCAGCAGTTACTCCTTCGGAAGGTTCATCCTCATAGCTACCACCTATCTCGTGGCAGTTATAAATTCCCAGTTAGAAAGAGGGATACTTGTCATGACAATCCAGAATATCTTCAAAAGCATCCAATCTTAAGTAAAAGATGTGGTAAGCAGGCAATTATGAAGCACTGCTGGAAAAAAAACATGAGTCCCGCCTTTTTAGGAATGTGTATCTTGTTTTTATTTCTATTTGCACTCACAATACAGACTTAAACAAAATTCAAAGCATTTCTGGACTTTTTTTTTTGTTTTTTTGTTTTGGTACAAAAAGAATTCCTTGGCATTCAAAAGAGCTCTTCATCATTCTTTTGTGAGAGTTAAGAGGGCAGGCAAAAATAGATCATATCAGTTTGACTGTCAAAGATAACTTCTTCAGAAATCTTCATAGTTGACAGGGCCAGAAGAAACAGAGATTCCTCATAAATAGATTTCTCCTCAATGATACATTATATAGGGAATCACATAATCTAAACCAAAAAGCCTTCTCCTCAGCTTTCTCCTCCTTTCCATCACATCTTTGTAATGGAAAATGGCATGACTAAAAAAACCCAAATATCATGAAATACAGCTCTGAAAAAAGAGACACTGATTACTTTCATCAAACTCTTCCTATTCCACTCAATCCTTGCAGCAGTTATTTCTGCCAAAAGGAAGGAGATGAAATGCTGAGACAATTTTCAGGAAAGGACAGTGATACACCCACTTTCCCTGAAGGCGAAGATGAACAAGCAACCAAACTTCACTATGAAAAGGTGGCGTGGGAAAACTGGATTAGTCTTATGCAACTCACTGGACTCAACTAAAATTATGAAAAGCTGTAACTGAAGTTAGCTAGTTACTACCTTTGCAAATAGAAAGTATCTCACTCCAAAGCAAAACCCTTCAGGCCTCCCAGAAAGCATGAGGCATCACACCAAAGCACGGATACTCCGTATGGCTGGTTTCAGTCCTAATTAAGCACCAGCCTCAAAGGTTGCATCTTTATACAAAATTGCTCACATGCCCGAAATATGAGCTGTAGGAAATTTCTCTGTAACATTCCACAAGTTACTCTTTTATTTCTTAAAAGAAATTACTAAGTTAGGAAGAAGTAAATCATACCTTGTTTATCTTCTCTTTTGGATGCGTCAGGAGATGTGGGAAATAAGACAAAACATCACAATTGAGAACAACTTGTGTCTGCTCATCAGTACCAGTTACTATGTTGCCTACTGCTCTCAGTGCTGCTGTCTGAATATCCAAAGTGGAAAGGAAAAAAAATTGCAGGTTAAAGACATTGCTATTACTTACACTACAACAAAGATAATTTTAAGATGTCTCTCTATAAAAACACTTTGCAAAATACAATTTAGCATTTCATCCTCTGAACTACATCAGAAAAATGGATACTCTTTCATCAAAAGACACAGTATATCACAGAATAAATGCACTGCAGCTCAACTCAAAAAGGGCAAAGATTAGAAATTAAAAGAATATTAAAACTTTAGAAAATTAATTCATCATGTACCTGATCTGTGTTTAGAAAATTAATTCATCATGTACCTGATCTGTGTTTAGAAAATTAATTCATCATGTACCTGATCTGTGTTACAATTCTAACAACAGTTCCTAGGCTCTATGTGTGCTGAGGTTGCTCATTTCTCCATTCAGTTCCCCACTACACCATTCAAAACCTCACAACTACTGAGTGTCTCAGGTGATTACAGAAAAGGATTTTACATCTTTATGTATCGGTCAGTAAACGCTTTACAAGTGACAGAACACTGGAGGGACTTCTTTCATCAGGTGAACTAGTCTGACAAATTTCAAGACAGCCAAATCTCATCCAAAGTACAAACTAGGCAAACATGCCAAATGCACAGATACACAGAAGAGCTCTGTATTACAGCGGATAGTTCATAAAATACCCAGTACACATTAACTAAATTGTCTTTAAAATTAATCAAGTAAGCTCAGTTAACCATTCACAGCTAATTACAAATTTACTTTACTAAAAGGATGCAGCATTTGCAAATATTTCCATACTCTAAATTTCCAAAATATCCATTTCCATGAGTTATTCAGATAGAATATGCACAAATCCATGTATGCAGCACCAGAAAGAGTGCATATTACTTGAATTCTGGAAAATGCAAAATCTATTGTCATTATATATTTTAGAAGTACAAAAGGAAGGCTATCCTAGTAATCACATAATAGAAGTTACACATTAATTTGTCACTTTCCTTAAAACTGTGTTACTACTGTTTTGCTTGAGTTTTCTTTCTAATATTTTTCCCCAGTGTAGGAAACATTTTTTCTTCAGTTTTACCTGCAAAAAAAGTAGCTATAAATGTTCATCTCACTAACTGCACTAATAAATACCGTAAGGAACATTGTTTTTGCAAACATAGCATACAAAGGACTATTCAAAAAACTGAATCAGACTTACTTGAACTTTAACCTCCTGATGACTCAGAAGGGGAACTAGAAAAGGTACAACTCCTGAATCAATCACCATTTGTATCTGCTCATTTCCACCATCTGTTAAGTAGGACAAAGCCCAAACAGTGTCCACAAGAATCTACAAATTGGAGAGAACATGGTTTACACATTGAACAGAAAAATCCATATAATGAAGGCTTAATTTAGTGAACAACATTCCACTTATCTGGAGGTAGACAGGGGAAACCATGCAATTTAGTTACAGGAAAAGCTTAAACACGATTGTGATGAGACCTAATCAGTAATGTGTTAGATTATTATGTACAGCTATGAAAACCAGGGCCATTTGTTCCATCGGAGTAATTTCTGTATGTCCTCTCAAATTCCTTTTTAATTAAATACCATATTTTGGTGCATAAAGTGACAGCATACATAATTTCACAAAAGTAAACTGTTGGGCTTGATTTGCATCTCCAAGATAGACAACCAGCTTAGGCAAGTAGTTGTGCTAGTAACTTTCTGAAGAAAATACCAATACAGCCTACTCAGTATGGCTGTAATTTGTTAGCTGTGCTATCTTATGATTATGGAATACATAAATTCCCTTAAGTCTCTAGTCCATCTGACACATTAGCATTTCTGATCAATAGCACAGTTCTGAAGTGAAACAAGTCTGGATGTATACCTTTATATTAAAAATAAAAACACAGCAAAGGAAAGGAGTTCTTATACCAGCTAAAGGACTAGCAACTATTGTAATGTGGCAACTGTTGAAGTGTTCAAGCAAAGCAAAACCCAAAGAGAAATGTCTATCATGCAGGGCCATCGGAGAATCTTAAAAGAAAAAAAAAAAAGTCACTGATGACTTGATAACGATGATTAGAAAGCCCTCAAAAGTAGACAGGTACAAAAGTTAGTCATTGAAAGGTAGTACCTGAAGCAGAAACAAAGCCAGCAGAGAGGGATATCACATCACATAGAGATGATGTTAGGAGCTGCAGGAAAAGAAATCTGGACCCCACTAAGGACAGAATATGTTAAAGTACCTAGATCTAGCCTACTTTTAAAATAGATACCCATTTAAAATTTCCAGTTATGAGAACAGCTGAATACTGCAGCACTAGAACACAGGAAGGACTTCAAAGTCCTAATCCACAGGCTGCTGCTGCCCGGCTCAGGATGCCAGGCAGCACTGCCCAAAAGCTTTCCTGCCACAGCCTGCTGCTGCCCTCACCTCCTGTGCTGCAGGGACAGCAGAACGTGCTGCAGTGGAGCCACCATGGCAGCAGAAGCAGTGAGAGATGGTGCCTCACCAGTTTGCTGCCCCACAGCCCTGCTGGTGACGAGAGCAGCAGCCGCCAGAAGCACTCACAGGACTGTAGGCTGACCTACCTGCATCACTGACTCATCTCCAAAGATAGGTCTGCTGCTCCAGTATGGAGAGGCTGGGACCAGACTGGTACCTCCAAACTAGCACCTGACTCTCAGGATCAAAATGACGGACACCCTAATTGAGATCAGTCAAAACCTGGCATCACAGTCTCATACCTACATAAGTGAGCTCTCATACAATCATTGCTTGGTAAAAAAGCTTTAAAATTTGGCAGGGAAAAAGTGCCTACAGGTTAGAAGTAAGTTGGTTTTGCAATTAATTCCCTTCGGTTTTGTCCAAATTACTCATTGAAAAGCCACCATGTGCTGTCTCCCACTCACATTACACCGCGAAAACCCTGGCAAAATCCCAGCTTAAACTGTACAAATATTTTGTGGAGACAAGCCCACTTTACCATTAAAAAAGCAGCAGAAACATTGCTACTACAGGGTTGAACTAACAAATGACAGTCCCACTGATCTTGTGCTTTATGTTATCCCCAAATCCAACACAAGGATTTAATTCCTTCCTTCCTAAACTAAAGGATTACTATAAGGATTACAAAGTCCTGATAGAAGGAGAAAAGCAGCTAAATATCCTTCAGTTACACAGATCTTTGTTCTAAAGTCCCAGTATATAAGGCTTCATAATGTAAATCCCTAGGGTATTACTTGGAAAAATACAGGTAAACTCATTAATCAGGAATGTGGGAAGTACTGAAGGTTTAGTATTAAAAACATGAAGGTTGTCAAAGGTGCCACAAAACAATAGTTTATAATTTATTGCTGTTTGTTTAAATATATTTTCATTTGCGACTTCTTTAATTAAAAATTGCAAAGTCAGGCACCCAACAGATTACAGAAATTAGGTTTACCCTTATGATCACAAAATTTGACTGGACTGATATACAGAATTACATGTACTTTTTTTACACATATTACATATCATCTATGCAAAATTATAAATTGGGGCAGAATTAAAGTGCAGTTGATGGTAAAACTGGCTATTGAATTTTCTAGCTCTCAATTCAAGATAGGATTTTTCAAAAGCTATTTCAAATGTACAGGATAAAAAAGGCCATATTTTACAAAAGGTATTTCAGAAATGGTATTTGCACATTTTTCATGCTCTGAATGACTACAATCACATTAGTCTTCATGTTTAATTATGCATTTATGACAATTACACATAAATTAACACACAAAACCAAGTTTACCACTTCAACACAATCCTGCAGCATTATCTTTCTAGAGAAAACAAAGAATCTTAATATCTAAAACTTTAGAAATTACTTACGTTTATATCTGTATGGTAAATGAGAACACACAATGCTGGCAAAATCTGAAAAGAAGTCCACCAGTCATTACAGTAGAACAAAATTGGTGGTATAAGTTATGAATCCAAGTATTGCAATCACAAAGCTTAGCTTCAGTCTGCTTTAGTATATTGTAATCATACACTTTCTAGCAGCTGGTCATTCCCTCAAAGTATGTATAAAAATACCTGTATTATCTGTATTTCAAATTTGTAAAAATATGAGACAGTACCATATTCCAGACACAGAATGTAGACTGTATTTTGAGGGATAACAAGCAAATAACAGAGATAAGACAACCTGCTATTTTAAAAGCTTTTTTATCATACACAATAACAATTACTAGCTTAGCAACAGTATATAAATCTCTTGGATTAAAGTTTAAATTTTATAATCACATATGGAAAAATATAAAAACGGGCTGTGATAAAACTGCTTTGAACAGTGTTTTGTTTAGTAAAGCATTACTTGTAAATTTTCCCTGTTTCTCTGCTTCATTTTTAAAACTTCATTAAGTTTAGCTATTAACAGTGACATACTTCACATGGCTCCAAAATCTGTATGTACACTTTTGAATTTATCTTAAAGTCAAGAACTTTACCTGCAATTACAGTTCTAGTCAAATAGCTCAATTTCATTAACTGTGCCAACCCTATCAACCGAGCATTTGTTCTATTCACCAGTTTAAAAAGATTTTCAGGATTTCTGCTCAGGTTGGGATTTGCCATTGACTGCATGAGCACAATGAATTGAAACACAAACCACGCTACATGTCACAGTTTACTTACACTTCCTTTTGCTGAAAATAATTACATTTTAACTCTTTATGTACAGAATCAAATTCTAGCTTTTTTTCAGTGAAAACATGTAATGCCAAGTATTTTAATGCTTTCTAGTGTGTTAATTTTTTGTTGTATAGCACATCACTTCAGTCCTACTCAGTTTCATTTTATTACAGCTGTTGTAAGAACCACCAAATTGGTCAAATTGTTTCATCTAACAAATGGTAGAATGGCACAACACATGTCAGTGACCAAAAAAACCAGCAAAAATTCATAGTATGACAGTGTAAAACATTTGGCGTCCAGCCCAGAGTATAAAACATTATCTATCTCATATTTATTTACCTCCTGAACTGTCTCCATAGGCGGTGGGGGGTCCTTATTCCTGCAGAGATTTACAATGACCCATGTGACGTTCCGAAGGAAGGTGATGGGAATGGAGGGATTGATGAAGGACAGAAGAGGTTTGACAACTCCCAGTGATATGACATAATCTCTACACTGAGGACCATCACCTACAGAAATGAAAATTGTTGCAAAAGAAATTACATTAAAAATGGAAAATCTTGAAATGTATGCAATGACATGTTGGGATACTGAAATTCTATGTTTCCTCACCAACAGACTACTACTAAAAGGACATACTTTGTTAAATATACATACGTAAATTTATGTATGTATATTTTAGGAAACACAAAATTTATCCTGCTATTTTTCGCATAGCAAGTGATACTATTATTTAGGAAAAAAACCCAGGAGGTAGGTATGCAATTCTGGCCATATTAAATACTTAAAAAAAATTTTATCAAGACACAGAATTCAGAGGAAACATAGTCTCTTATGGTAATGCCAATGTTAAAAAGTCAAGTTCTAAAGTGGAATGCTCCCTGAATTCAAATCATTAAAACAATAAGTTACCTATAATATTTCCGAGAGCCCAGACAGCTTGCTCACAAACATTCTGGTGTGGTGAATGAAGTAGTCTCAAAAAGAGGGGTACTGCATCTGCAGAATGCAAAGATTGGATCTGTTTAATACTGAATCTTAGTATATGAGTAACATTTTAACTGATACACACAAATCAAATTCTCTACCATGCCTTATACATGTTTCTATTATGAAGGGTGCACAGAACCAGGGTTGAACATTTCTATATATATCCATAGAAGGGAAAAATAGACTTGATAACAGAATTATTGCTCATGCTCCCCGCATTTAAACATTTCCCCGTATTTCTCAAAGTGATAGGCAGACCCTCAAGTATGCAGGCATGAGGTTTCACGTCCCAGTAATTCACATTTTCCAGATATCCAGGATCACAAGACATACCAAGCAGAACGACATGCCTACTTGTGCAAACGTGCTTCATATCTTGACTTGAGGAAAACAGCTTCCTCCCAAGAGGTGGCTATAGTTAGTTTCCATATGCAGTGAAGATTTACATCCATCTGCCAGTCCCAAGACATGTTTCAATTTGTTCTTATATAATGACAGCAACATACCAAATTAAGGAAGTGGTACTGATTTTAGTATCATTCTCTGTGGAATTAAATATATTTGATAGAGCTAAGAAACCATCCCACTACTATTCCTATACACTGTTTTCCTTCAGACAACCCATACTGTTTGAAAGACAGTAATTCTTGCAGCAATTTAAAAAATCTATATATGATCATACTCATCCTATAGTCTGAATAAACTAGATCAATTTATATACTGTTAAAGAGTATTTCTTCTTGCAGAAATAGCTTCATGAATTTTTAGAAAGTGCAACACAGTTTGTGAGCAACTGTGAATCAATATTGTGTTGATAATGCAAAGTGATAAGATAAAAAAAATTTATGTATTTTCCTGAAAACTACAGAGCAATTAATAACGACAACCTAAAATTCATACCCCACCCAGGTGGGTGATTCAGCCCTTGCCTATAACTGACAAGCAGGGATAGCAACACACTTGCTTAAGAACACTCACTCTTATAATAATCATCCCACTTCCATTAGCTCAAGTGGAATATTTTAGCTTCCTTCTCAGCAATTACTGAGATTACAATTCAGCCATATATGCATTCAACATTTTTCAGAGAAGAGGGTCAACTATGTAGTTTCTTTTACACTGCAATCCTGGTATGCTTTCAAAACCAGGAATGAAGCTATTTCATAATAGCACTCAGGCAGGAGGACAACCTGAGAGAGCATGAGTTGAGGTTATCTGACCTACCACTCTACAAAAATTAATTACTCCTGCTACAAACTGGCTCCTGCCAAGAGGTATTCTGTGCATATAGTACTTTGTCCTCTTTTGCTGGGCTTTCCAAGTGCCATCTGTCTCTCCTGATTGCAGGAGGCTGCCTTCTTTTGTATTAAGGCTGCATCAGCCTCTTCTGTAGCTGCAAGGGTCTATTGCTTTGTTTCCTCAAACCTTTCCTTATTTAAATGGAGAAGAGGTGGGAGACTGTTTTCCCTTGGTCATCTTTCAGTCAAAGCAACAAGACTTTTAGACTAAACTTTACCCGTTTTCTTTTCATGAGTAAAATGTTTTTTTATTCTCTGAAGTCAATTTAGCTTATTTTCTTTTTTCAAGCATTAACTAAACAGATTTTGGGAATAACTTGGTCGAGCTTGAACTTCTAGTAATTGCTCAGGTAACAACAGTGCTTTTGGTTGTGTTGTACATACTGTTATTCTACTTTTAATTTTTATTTTGAGATTTTTTCCTGCACAGCTAATACTAAAAATATCCTTTCTGTTAGCTTCACTCAAACAGGACAACATTGTGAGACAGGAAAATAAAGAAAACAATGACTAACCAATGAACAAGTTGAGAAGGAAGAAAAACACTTGGGAGTAGATTTTCAAAGGTACTTAGACACCAGAAAAGCAATCTAAAAACAGAGGTGCCCAAATCACATCAGGAATTTTAAAAACAAATTCAAGATATTGATTTTTTTTTTAAGCCTTTGGATTTTTATCCAAAACTCATTTTGGTAAGATCATTTTATTAAAATCTTATTTTCATTGTTTATTATTACTATTACTATTATTATTATACTGCTTCAGTATCTTAACTACACAGAATCTAATAATTATTCAGTTACTTTATTAGACATGAAAACATACAAACCAGCATTTTCATTTGAAAGGCAGATTCATACACTTTAAAAAAAATCAAACAACCAACTCACCATTATTCCATATAAAAATGAGAATATGAGTAAGTCAAAACAGTTTATTATATATTTGCTTATCTATAATCTACTGTTTAATGACAACATATTGTATTTAGCATGATTGTTTTAAGATAAGTTTGCCAGTCCATAAAAGCTACAGATATAATCCTGAAAAATTCTTTGATTAACTTTAGAGTTTCTTTCCTTTCTCACTATCTGGTTAAGCAAGAAATTAATGCAGCACAACAAACTTGTGTGTACAGGAGATACTAATCATACAGACAAGGAAAGGATGGTAATTTTCTTAACAATGTATTTAAATGTGTAACCTTACATAACTGTAGGTATTTAACAACTTTAGTAAGATTTATAAACATACCTTTGAAGTAGAAAGAATTAATTCCTACCAAAAGTGTTAGCCACAGAGAAATTAATGGTATATAATTTCAGAAATCAAACCAAGAATGAGAAAGGACTTAGATTTTTGTCCTAGATACTGCATCATCTGTAATTCTCTATCTACTTTATGACAAAATCCTGTCTGGGATCCTTAACATTAATTGTTAATGACAAGCAGATTAATGTTTAAGAGCAAATGTAGAAATCTTTCAAAAATCTTCAATAAATCTTTAGGATAAACATATATTTATTATTTTAATGGTAATGATAAGAAATGGCATTTGTTATCCACATCCTTTTTTTCCCCACAATATCCACCCCCACTGCCTCCTTCCCAAAAACCCTGAAGTTGTAATACTTACTCGACTGTACAACAGCTTGAGTCTGTGCAGAAGTGCCTGATGCTATGTTAGTCAATGCCCATGCAGCTTCAAATTGTAATGAAGGACTGCAATGGAAGAATTTTATACCAGTAAGTTGAAACATATCTGAAGACTATTTTATGGTTAATTTCAGTATTACTAGCTGTATCCATCTAAAATATTCTACATTTAGGCATTACTACTGGGCTAAATTAAAAAAAAAACCTCCAATATCTAAGCCTGGACTTTTCAGGGGAAAAGCTGTAAGCAAAAAGAGACCTTGCATTCTGTGACCTTTTATAAACCATCCATCACTCTGAATTAATATTAGTAACAACAACAACAAAAAAACAACAAAAAAAACCCAAGCCACCAATCAAACTTGATTATTCCAACATTACATTTCAGACCAAGTGCAAGCTGGTATACTTGGATACATATTTTTCTGCACCATCACAGACAGGAGAATGATCTGGAATCAGTATGAAAAGACAGCACCACACCTGACTTATTAAATACAGATAAAATTAGTTACAAATGTCATGAAAGCTCTTCCCTTTTTCAAGGGAGAAATCTCTTCCAAGATGTCTGTCAACTGCTGTCTATGCCAACAGCAGTTGAGTAAAACAGTTTGCATGAAAAAGTATTTGCTTGGACAGCAGTTAAGAGTTCCACAAGCTACAAAAAGAGTTTACAGCCCATGGTCATTAGCACAACTGTAAGTGTCTGGATTTAGGATGAATAGAGAATATTTACTGTTAGGTTGACTGTTTCATTTCCATGGGTTTTGTGTCTTTATCAGTCATGGTTTTTTATATACAGTAATAAGTACCTGCTTCTTTTAAACTTTTCTGTGTATTAATTTCCAAAGCAATTTGAGGTTTTATTGTGGATAGGATTGCAAAAGAACTAAGTAAAAACAAATCATACCTGTCAGCAGCTACCTATAAACCTTTAAATTTTAGGATCAAGTGCATTAAAACTCTAGTTTTAGGTCAGTCTCTTTTTTCTTTCTCTCATGATAAGCCTTCAAGTATAACATGAACAACAGCTTTAATAATTTGTTATGCAAAGTCTTTTCAGAGTTTAACTCAGCTAAATATTATATAGCAATCATGATTAAAAGAACTGCTTAAAAAAACGTTGAGTTCAATTTTGGAAGACTTATGAAACATTTACAAGGGTAAATCATACAAAAACTAGCAGAAGATTTGAATTAAAAGAATTTTCAAAGCACTGAACCATCTACTTTCAGAGCAGACAAGCGTTCATAACCCATTTTAAAAAGCTTTCTTGATTTGAATGTTATTGTCAGCTGCCTTCTAAGCAACTGTTTTGTTAAACAAGCTAGGAAAAAAAAAAACAACCTACTAGCACTTCATAGTTTTGCAGCCATCAAAATATACCAAACCATATTTTTTAACTTCCTAGCTCTCATAGCTGCAGAAATAACATTGAAAATGGAAATACTATAAATACATTCATGCCTGCCTGAGATCAAAGGCCAAAATATTTACCTCAATTGTGTTAATCCCTATCTATCTGAATCAGGGGCACAAGATTTGTTGAATTTGGCATGTCTTGTTTCTTACATGTCATTAAATGCTTGCAGCTATATGCTCAGTGCTCTCTACGTTCTTTATTGAAGCCCTTAGTTTTCCAAAAAAGACTCAGAGCATGCTCACCATGTTCTACCATCACATAAGAGAGCAGCAGAGAGCCAGAAGGAAACACACCTTGCAGTGAGAAGAAACCAGAAATTTAACCTAGTAATCTTAGTGGAAAAGACAAATGCATTCTGGAAAAAAACCCTGTTCACAACCAGGCATGTTCTCTCCCTTCACACAAATACAGGAAGTCTGTGGCAGGTTTCTTAAGAAGAGCTGGTAAAAGGCTGAAGTGCTCAAAACCAATGGGAAATGCAGTAAGGTTTTCTCCATTAGTTGGATATGCTTAAACAAGCTTGAAAAAATTAAATGACATTTCAATGCCAAAATAAATATCCCTGGAGAACTTGTGATTTATCATCATGGAATGTGATATACTGTGTCAGATTATAGGGTGCTGGAATCCTCAGTTTCGTTTCAAATAATGATATTCTTTTTTAAATGCAAATTTCTAGTAACAGTAAAGATTTTTAAAAGAATACTTACTTATCATCCCTTTCTAGGCATTTTACCAGAATTGGCAAAATTCCAGATTTTATTAAGTCATCAATAGGTGGATTTCTGTCACTGGATAGGAGTTTTCTGTGAAATCAAAATAAAAGTAAGTAACTTTCATAACAAAAAATGTATATAAGTTATGTTTCTGTATCTTTATTTATTATTACCTTGCAGCTTGGACAGCACTCAGTTGGATCACTGGGTTGTCACTT
The DNA here is from genome assembly GCF_903797595.1 of Erithacus rubecula. Classification (NCBI taxonomy): domain Eukaryota; kingdom Metazoa; phylum Chordata; class Aves; order Passeriformes; family Muscicapidae; genus Erithacus; species Erithacus rubecula. The sequence goes on from NC_136658.1 coordinate 69,601,410, forward strand.
GTGGCATTCTGAAAAAATAATTTAAAAACCCAGTAAAAATTAAAAATGTACAACACATCCTTCTGGTTTAAAAAAAAAAAAAAGTTAAACGTAACATACCTGCAGTATAGCTTCTAGTGTTACATTTTGCTTGGGGGGAAAAACAAAAAGTTTTAGTAATTTTGCTGATAGATCATAGCCTTCTTAAACATCTAATACAAGCAAGCTTATTTTATCAGTGTATCAGTTATGCTTTCAAGTAACTGCAAGATAACAGAATACATTGTTTAAAGGCATCACCAAAGTTTTAAAAATAATTCCAGAATCAAGGAACTTACTGCTTTGAAGTCAGCATCAACATCAGAATCTTCTAAGCTTTCCTCTTGAGGAACATTTCTTTTTTTCAAAAGATGTTCATCTCTTTTGTTCTGTAAAGAAATGACAAAAAATAAAGCCACTTTTAATGCTTATTAGTACAAGGTGGTGATACACAATGGACCCTTTCAACACATAAGTATAGATAAGGTTGCCTTTTTTTAAAGGCATTTGTAACTGCAAATAGAATTTGCAGTATTTTAGCTGTAATAATCTGACAGCTTGCTAATCAGACAGATCTACAACAATCCATTACATTTGAATTAATTAAAACTTACAGTCTGGGGATTGGTTTTCTAACAGGCATTCACAATACTCACACCTCTGCATGACATTAACATTTAGCCACACATAACAAAAATTCTTTTTCAGTGTATGATTATTTTTCAGCTAGACCTGTTTTGAAGCTCCCTGGTCACATCTATTTGCATTTTCTGTGTAAAGTAGCATGCTCCAAGCACACTGGCACTTGCTGCATTTCCCACTCATGCTGTTAGCCTAATTTCTGACTCAAAACAAGGCACTCTCCAGTCTTAGCTCCTTTAAGGAATTACAAAAAAATAAAATTATCTTTTCAGTGATCAAATACGCATTTGATGTTTCATTTTAACTTTCCTAATTTAATGAATTTCAAGACATAAAGCAGTAATTTAAAAAGAAAGCAAACAAATCATCAGTTGTTTACATATTTTTACAAATTTAAAATGTATTAAAAGTATTGTACCAAAAATATTAAATGGTCTCTTCTAAATTTTAGACTTCATATTTTGTTTGATAGGGGCAATGGAAGATGATGATGCAGTATATATATCTGAACAAGTCTTTATGTTTGGTTTTGATTTTTTTTGTTAGCTAATTAAGATTCAAGTATTTAATGATGCAAGATGTTGAAAAACAGTAAGAGCTAGCTATCTAGAAGAAATCTAGTATACTAGCAAGGAAAGGCAGGCTTTTCAGTCTCCAATTATCTGACAACTACAGTACCCAATAAAGAGATTTTATTATACCACACTTGTTTGTAATACATAAAAAAGCCTCTAAATAGAATGATCTGTTGAAGGTGTTTTTTATTTTATGTTATAAAAACCAGCAATTCCAGGTCCAACATTTCTGGGACTTGCTTACCTTTCAGACATCTTAGAACTTAAAACAAGTTTGAAATCCTCCCAGTCAATATATAGTTGTTTTTGCTTTTTTTTTTCAGGTAAGACAAAGCTAGAACAACAAACAAGCACGAGAATAACCCTTTGATACAGAAGACAACATTCCACTGGCTTAGCATAGTTTAATTTTAGCCAAGTTTTAAGTACAGAAACTAGGTCCTCAAAGAGTGCACAAACCACCTAGAGTGTCTGTGGCAGCCTCTACAGAGCTGTGCAGCAATGGCTGCATACTGGATCAATCACATGCATACAAACAAGCACCACAGGTAGTTTGCTGGCAAGTGGATCTGGAGGGAAGGAAGATGGAAAGGAGCAGGCAGTTAAACACTGAGAAAGTAGTGTTATGAAGATAAACTGCATCAAGTAGGAATGCATCAACTGAGAGATTGACCAAAAAGACCTGTAATGTATTTACCTGATTTTCCCACACCAGACCCTGAGCTGAACATGAGCCTGGTTCTCTCCTGTTCCAGTAAGCCCTCTATACTTGCACACACAACTATCCAATCCTTTGGCACCATGAGTATACCTCAGAAATGCCTCCTTACTGTTAACCTTAACCAAAATATGTACAAGTAACAGACCATATTCTAAGGCCAAGACATTACACCCCCTTAAGAGAGAGAAAGAAACTTCACAGGACATAACTGACCACAGAATGACCAATGCTACAATTTCTGCAAGTGCAGGCAATGTCTTCAGGCCATCAGTCATATGGTGTGATGGCCTCCAGAAAAAATTACCTCAGCCAAGGAAAGAAAGGAGCAAGAATGTTCCTGTAGCTACTCACTGTTTGCAGGTGGCTAGGTTGAAAAACAACTGTCAGATCCAATACAGAGGAACTTCCACAGCAGCCTGAGGCAGAGAGGCTAGTACTTACTGAGAAGCACTAAAAGTTTCTACTCTAATTAGCATTTATAATAAAAGTCAAAGTGTTCATGAAACCTTTCAGTCCTAAACAGTGTCTCCAAGGCTATTTGAAATAGCTCTGCCCATCAGCAAAAGTGTCTGATCTCGGGACAGTTAAGCTGCTCCCTCCAGTAATTTTGATAGGCCAGTCACTCTCCTACATAAGGTAAAAGAAGATGATTTGCAGCCCACCATGGCTTTAAAATACTTGTATTTTGACCTGCTGTAGCAAACTCAAAAAGGTTTTGCCTAAATCAAAACACTGACTTCTTCTGCAGGCTCCTGTGGTGAAAAGAAAGACAAATGAATGTACCTGGATACGGCTGTCCTGTTCAAAGCCTGCCAAGGGAGCCCTTTCAAAGGTAGAGGCATCAGAGTGCAATGTCTGAGGAAGGCTAAAACCTTGTCACAAACAAAATTCAGTAGATCTCCTTCTGAAGGGGAGATCCTCAACACTGCCTGAGCCATGTGTGCTACGTACAGTAAGTATGGAAGTTCATAAACAGGTGCTGACTGCTGGTTATAAGCACTGCCAACATTCTGGTAGAGATCTCACTACAGCAGCCTACAAAGGTTTCTGTACAAACAAAAGGCATTGATAAACATGCCAAATGAATAGATAATAGTAATGATACTAGGAGGGCACTTTCTTGTCCAGTTTTTATGACAGATGCTCATAATTTGCTTCACTAACAGTGGGATGGTCAAGTTACATGAACAGTAAGTATTCAAATCCTGCAGATCCTGGTACTTCTTTTGTGTATCTTCTTGGAAGATGGCCACAGGATTTTAAAAAAAATATAAAAAAATGCAAGCAAGTTCCAAATGTCCAAAAACATGATTAACAGAAGAGTCCTTGTGGGTAAAGGGAACATCCAAAAAGCTCTGTGCTGCACTGCACTTAGTACTAGTGGACATGGCCAATGGGATGCTCTAACGGAACTGTGAAAGGTTTCAAATATGAATTTCTACATATTTTTCACCACTGGGCAGGCTTCAAGATTAAAAGGAAAAATAAATAAACAAGAAAATCTTCGCTGACAGGTAACAAGTACCAATACAAAATGTTTCTTCAGGTCAGGGGAAAGTTTAGGAGCTCAGCAGCCAGTAGAAGTTCTTGTGGCATGAAACTAAGAGAATTAAGAGTCTTCTGAGGACAAAAAGCAGAACTTCAAGAACATTTCAACATTAGAAACTGGGGTTCCTAATGCTAGTCAGTATTAGATATACTCACAGAAAACAATTAGCAGCTCTTGCCCCTGCAATTACATCCAAGGAAAGACTAACGGTTCAAGCCAGTAACGAAGGTAGATTCAGATTTTCTGGACATCCCTTTTAAGCTACCATGATTCCAAATCAGATGCCAAGATTCTTCTTCAGATGAAGCACATAGCTACAGATACACAGAAGACATAGGCAACTTTTCCTACATTTGATTTCTGCCAATTCACCTTTGTGACACAGAGCAATCATAATGTTCCTGTTTGGTTAGTGCTCATCTTTCTCAGAAGAAAAGATTCACTAAAAATAAGTAGACACACACAGTACAGCCTAAGCTCTACGAATGGATTGCAAAGATTGAAACCTCTTAAGGCAGGGAACAGCAAGATCTCACCAAAATGGATTCAAGCAAGCCTCCAAAGAATTTCTTCGTAGTCCTTTTCAACTAAACCTCTAAAAGAATCCATCAGGAATTCAATTTTCCTCTTAGGGAAATTTTTTTAAAGATGAATCTGTTGAGGCAGGGTAAATGCAAATTCTTTTCCAAGAATCTGTGCTATGAACACTTGATAGGGAAGCTTCCAGAAAAACATACTAATAGTGCTTCAGTGTCCCTGTCATTCTAGTCATCCTTCAAACTGGTACACTTATATATTGAAATATGTTCTTTTCAGCAAATGAAAAGATATACATACACACTGAAATGGAAAAGACACTTAACTGATATGTTTTACTATCCTGAAACTAAGTATTCTCTTTTTCTTTTGGATTTTCAGACTTATTGAGAATTAGAAAATTTTTTCCAATACAATGTTTCCAGCAACATGAAAGACAGATTCCTTTCTTCAAGGAGTCTTCTACTTTACTTAGGGGCTATCGTGGACATAAGCAATCACATTTAAGAAAGATCAGAGTAGAAACAAGGACAGTATGCCAGAGAAAGAGGTAAAAAAGATATATACCCATGACTCTTTAATCCACCACTTATTTAGCAAATAACTGCTTTGCCTTGCACCAAACTTAATTGGCAATTAGAGCTTTCATGAGCTTATGTCTATGAGCTCTCAGGGGCAGCTGAGTTTGCCAAGAAAGCCAAAAATAAACCTTGCAAGAGATCATGGAAGTTCTTAGGATTCCAGTTAGTGGCACAGTATCCTGTGCTTCTGCTGAGGTTAGGAGTGCTAAGGCTTCCTTTGAAGGGTGACATCTAACTCAATGACAATATCATTGACCTGGCTAAGGACTACCTTTCTTTAGGCACATGGTGGCCCAAGTCAAACTTTATCCTCAGAAAAAGCCAAGCATGCACAACTAAAGGATGTCTCAGAGCAATGGAGTCACAGGATTTATTTAGATATAGAACCTGAAACTGAATTCTAACCATTGCTCATCCACCATACACTCCTTTAGATTGAGACTAACAGATTAAGCCAATTAATTCCAGAGTCCCTGTTACTAACAGAGCAGCCTTCAGGTTTCTGGGATGCTGAAATCAAGTGATGAACACTCTAAATCAGACTTCACCAAGACACTGCAACGAAAAGTTTTATATTCTGAATCCTGATTCATTCTCTATCACCTGACACTGACAGGGTCAAAACTGACACTCTTCTGTCAGGACTGGGATATAGCTATTATTTAAGCTCTCACACCTGTTACTGTACAAACAATATAATCAGAGACCAAGAGCATCTTTCCAGAAATGTAATAGATCCATTCTCAAAATGCACAGAACACAAAGCCAATATGGAATCAGTAAAAGGGCACCTGACCATGAGGAGTGTCATCTGACTGGCTCATGATGCTGACCCATGCCTCAACCTGGAATCTGACAGACTACTGCTACCTTTGTGTCAGATAGCTTTGTTAATCTTTGCTAATTAAATGCCTAAACAAATAATAAGTGATTGACAAATAAAAACCAGAGAAAAAAATAGAGTTTCTTCCTGAGTAAGAGCTGTGGTGTGAAGATACTGAATAGAGATAATATATTCTTGAAACAAAGAATGTGTTGCAAATGCACCTTGATGTCTGTCATTTCAAGAAAATAAACATCTCATACTGATGGCATGCAGAAATTGTTTACTACTGTTCAAAGCTATGATTTTTTATTTATTCCATCTTACTAAACAGAGATGTAAGCAAATTCATCAGATCAATTCATTTAATATTTATATCCACATTGATTCAAAAGATAAACCCATGACTACGTACGCAGTGCTTCAACCATACAGATTAAGAATACACTCAATTTGTCTCTTCTTCAAAGCCAGGTGCACATGCAGTATCTGGGTAGCTGGGATGAAGAGAAGACATCTCTTTTCTTTGAAGAAGCACCGGTGGATTACTAAGGTTATGGCAAAAATTTCCTGATTTTGGCATACTCATGCTAGAGTAGCAGTGTTAACTGTAAAGATTGAAGCAATGATATTACAACTTCACCTTTCCACTACTGGAGCTTGATAAAACATATCCTTTTCCATTTCAGTCCCAATTTTGTACCAGAAGCAATGGTACAGAATCTCATCTGCCAGAGTTCCCATAGCAAACCAATTGTCCACCAGCACCAGCTGAGTTGACACATGCTGAATTTATTATTAAAGGAGATTTTTTCGGGTTCTCTGCAGTGAAGATGTTTAACCAACACTCCAGAAAAACACCAATTCCTGCATTTCAGAGTGCTGCAATTGCTGTTCATTCTTGATTTACAGTCTGACCTAGATTAAGTGCTCAGCCTTCTCCTCTCAATGTGTAACTGATCTTTGCACAAGCAGTTTTCAGTGAGAAGTCAGTGGCAGCTCATAGGCTTCCTTCCTCATTTTCACTCACATATTACTGCCACATGCTGGATTCCTTCCACACAGGACAATCCCTTGCCTTAAGTGTCTGACTTGCTCCCCACCATGCTTCTGTAATAAACTGGCCTTGAAAGTGTGACCTGTTACAAAAACCAATTATAAGAATTAATTTAAAATTTAAAGTCTCATTTTGCACTGCAAAGTTCTCTCCAAAGACTGCATTGGAACGTTCACATGCCATCTCAATTTAATGAGATGTATAATGCTGCATTAGTTAAGCCATCTTTACAGGTTTGTTTTGCTAGCAGGCACAGGCTGCCCAAGTGCTATGAATGACTCTTCCCAGTACAGATTTCACAGTAACACAGCAAGTTTTACACCAGATCTAAACAAAGAGGGCCTCTAACACACCAGCATAAACTCCCATTGCTGATCATCTGCCAGTCATCTGGGTCAAATCAGATTTCTTTGACTAATTATTACAGTCTCAGGATGAATCTTAGAAATATTTATTATTTTTATTGTAATAAGATAGAGAAGTTTTTCTGTAAGACCTGAAAAAACCAAGTCGCTTTTCCCAAGAGGAACAGAAGGATCCCAGGAAAATGCACAAGATTCTTTGGTTGCTCCTATACAATCAGATGATAAGTGCAGACAAAATTTCTCAAAAACAAGTCAGGCTGATTTCTATCAACATAGCTTCTATTTACAAACCATTTACTTTGATTTTAAAAAGGATTTTTTCTTCTCAGTCTGCAAATAATGAAAAAAAAAAAAAAAAAGAAGATGGAATTTGGTAGGTGTGCACTCCTAAGCAAGCACCACTCAAAATATCAAGGACTCAACCGGCAAAGGGGAGATAAGCAACAAATCAGAGACCAAAAGGAGCTTGGGCTATACTGAGAATATTCAAATCAAACACTTATCAGGTCATTAATGAAAATAATACAAAATACAGGTTATACCAAGCTGGAGAGGCCCTGAAACATACATGGGAACAGAATGGGAAAGCCTGGAAAAAACTGATGTAATTCAGAAGTAAAAAAGAAAAACAAAACTGCATTTATTTAACTATGGAAACAAAACAAACAACTACATTTGCTTTGTGGTACTCTAAGAAGTGTACAAAGCATACACAGACTATGTGCCTACCAACAAGATACTTAATATAAAGAGGATTACTGTGTTAGGATCTGTTTTTCACTATTCTATTTAAAACTCAGCTGCAGCCTCCATCCTTTCAGATTTCCACACCTTCAAAAAAATACAGGCAATTTGGATCTGAGAAGCAGCAACAAGTCAAATCAAAGGAAAGAGAATGTTCAAGAAAAGGGTGAAGAACGGAAGGTGTCTCAACAGGATAAAGCTAAAGGGGCCAGTATGAAGTCCTCAAATACACTGAAGGTACCCCAAAAGCCAATAAAAGTTTACCCTTTCTCTTAGCTTGTAAAACATCCTTCAGGAGCAAGTCTTTGAGATGCCTAGAAAGGCTGTTGGAAGAGTTATGAAAGACAAGGGTGTAACTAATGCTCTAATTAGGCAGAGCAGTAAACTAGATCAGCTCTCATACTCATGATCTTCCCAGTTATACTGACATTTACCCAATATAACCAAAATCTGACCCCTAAATTAACTCCCTTTACAGCACAGAAACAATAATTTTCAGGAAACAAAATAAATTAACAACCTCACTTTCTGAAGGTTAGAACTCACTCTTTTCCCATTCAGAGGTTTTAAACATTTGAACAGCTGACAGCTCCACTGTAATAACTGGTACAGAAATTGAATATTATTTCCAAGTGATAAGTGAAGTAAAGCAGTACTGTTCTGTTGTATGAGCTTCACAAATTGGAGAAGAAAAATAAATTAAAATCAACAGCTAGTATTTAACAAATTTACACCTTTTCTATGTAAGTATGGGGATTTAAAGCAAAGCTTATGGAAAAATACTTAGTTAAAACACCAGACTACTGTTAGCAAAGTAACACAGTTGATAAACAAAATCAGACTCACCTTCCGCAATTCAATTGTAACTTCATTTCTGTGTCTTCTCATAGTCTGCAAATAAAAAAAAATTGTATGTCAAGAAAGTAGTATTCTCTTTTGTAATCAGCTGTTTCTAGGAAAAAAGTGATTATTTATCTAAAGACATGAAAAATTGTGCATAATTTATAACTCAATCTTTCCTAGGAGGATGCATATGTGTTTTGTGATGTTTCGCTTGGGTTGGGGTTTTTTTTTTTTTTTTTTTTTTTTTGGTTGGTTGGTTTGTCCTCTTTTTCTTTTTTCTTTTAATTATATACCTTATAGAAAGCTTTGTCATAAAACACAAGAAGTACCACAAAGGTACAAAATATCGACTTCCCCAAGGAGTTTTACTAGAATGATTCTCCAGATGTTTTCACTGAAATTACTCTCCAGGTGTTTACATGTGCAGACCCAAAGGCAGCAGTAGATCCAGGTTAGACAATTTCATAATCCCATATAATCACATTCACAACCTAAACACATAAACCGTACCGGTTCTCTGGCCAAAATCAATCACGACTGACTGACTGAACTCAATGCAACAAGACCAATCAGACTTGCAGGAAAAGGACACAAAGTAGCACAGTGGTACTGAGTCTCCTTAGGATCTACGGCCTAAATACTGCAAAGGAAATCTAGCATGTAAGCATCTCGGCTCCTTAAAGATTCTGGGCACTCAGAACACATTCCTGACAATGCTGCTGCACCTCTTAGATGAGACCAGAAGACTGAAAAATAATTCTAGCCTGCTGAAGTTGAGTGAACCTAGGGAGGAAAAGACATGTACCATCAGAACACAAATCAAAGGAGATCAGAACTGGATGACTGCTGGCAGTCCAGACAGATCACCCACACCAACTAAAATTAGCCTTTTAAAATACTTTCTATGTCCTATCCTTGCAACTGACCTTCACTGCCACTATCATGTTCCTTTTGAGTTAGGACAAATAACACCCTGAGCAAAACCCGTGAAGACCAGCAGCATACAATAAACACCAGCACTGCCCATCAGCCATCTAAGAAAATACCAGACATGCTAAAGATGAAACACAGGTAGAAAAAATGAGCAGATTTCACACCATGAATATATACAGGCAGTAACTACAATAGCTTCACTGTTCTCAGCCAGCTTGCACAGCAGTGCCATGGGCAGGTGTGCCACTCACTATACCAATAGCGCAGAGCCCCATCCAGACTGGCCTTGAACAGGGCTGGGGATGGAGCAGCAAGCAACTTTTCTGGACAACCTGTGCCTCACCACTCCCTCAGTAAAGAACTTCTTCCTGACATCTAATCTAAACCTACTCTCTCTCTGTTTAAAAACATTCTCCCTTGACCTGTCACTACCTGCCCATATTAAAAACCCTCTCTCCCTCCTTTTTATAAGCCCCCTTAAGGTACTGGAGGGCTGCAATGAGGTCCCCCTGAAGCAGTCTCATCTCCATTCTGAAATTCATTACCTTGGGTTCACTTTAAAGTAAGGAAGGTTTGTTTTCCTGCCCATTGATCAATTAACCAGCTCACTCATGTAAACACGGACAAAATTCTCATTTTACATCTACAGGGTTGAACTCTTATTACTTTAAAGAAAGCAAGTCCTCATTATGGCAAGAGGACACCAGTAATACAGCATCTACCAGAAATGCACAGATTTCCCCCCTCATCATTTTGGTAAACCATTTGATACTTGGGACACTCTGAGCCTGCTGCAACAGCTCAGTATGATAAGGACTGGATAGCTGAGGAATGGGAGGGCATTTGTTCTCTGAACAAATAAAGAACTCAAGAACTCATCACATTCAATTAGCAAGACCAGTCATTCAAATTTCTTGTTCTATTAGAACTTTATATTTCAATAATATAAATAACGGTGTCAAATTTAAGGACACCATATAGCCTGAAGTTTTTTAACACTTCTTCCCCATGACAGCTGCCTTCCAGTACTAAAGGGGGATACAAGAGAGCTGGAAAGGGACTTTTTACCAGAGCATGGAGTGATAAGACAAGAGAGAATGGCTTTCAACTGAAAGAGGGCAGATGTAGATTAGATATTAGGAGAAATTCCTTGCTGTGAGGGTGGTAAGGCACTGGCTTCCCAGAAAAATTGTGAATGTTCCAACCCTGGAATTGTGAAGGACCAAATTGAATGAGGCTTTGAGCAGCCTAGTCTTGTGGAAGGTATCCTTGCTCGTGGCAGGAGGGTTGGAACTAGATCTCCAAGGCTCCTTTCCACTCACATCATTCTGTGATTCTGTAACTCTGCCTTTCAATAAAAAATGTAATTAAAAAATGCTGTAACCTCTCACTTTCTTGATAATTCTGTGTTCTAGATACCAAAACTCTTTACTGAACTTCTTGCTAGCAACATCATCCCACCTTCCCCTAAAAGCTCATCTTTTATTCCTACTTAAATTTTAAGGCATACCCTATTATAATCAGTCAACTCTAGTGTCCACTGGAATTTTCCTCTCCAAAATCCAATATTGTATGTCCAAATTTGAAGTCTCAGTGCTTTAACTGATGCAAGGCACAATTGACTTCTGGATTTGCACTCTATCTACAATTTACTCATTTTTCTATGCAAGAATACTCTAGAACACTTATAGTAAACAGATTAAAAAAAAAAAAAAGACACTAAATCTGAAGTTCTTTAGAAGACAATGATAACATTTATCACCTACCAGTCTTCTGGAAGCAGTGCAGATTTAAGGAATACTATATGCTGTGCTCAACAGTTCAGCAGCTTGATATTTTTGGCTCAGAAGAAACCCAAATACAGCGCAGTCCCAGGCAAGGCATTACTACTCATTTCATCAATTTACTCTAAAACCTTCTCTAACAATACTTTGACTAAAGACAGTTACTCAGAGTCAGCCATCCATAAAGTTGCTACTGGGAAGACTCCAACCTCCTTTCTAAGTGCAAATAATTCACAAAGATTTTCCATTAGGATTGTTTCATTGTTTCATACTTGCATTACTCCAGCCTCTCTGATTCTGTCGCAATATTTTTTTACTCTTTTTCTTCTTGTTTTTTATCAAGCTGATCTTCAAAATATTTCACTATTCCATAAGTTTTCACACTTAATGTGCAAAAATGTCCCATCTTTTCCTCATTTAGAGAGCTAGCACTCTTTAGAAAGATCCATAAAAAATGTTGTTACCTCTGCAGACATTTTTGGTGACCAGTACCATACATTTTCTGAGCTCTAATACTCTTCAGGCAATCTCCATATTATGAGTTTTACCCTTTCAGCTGTTCTTTTGTATTTAATTTTAAACTTACTGAGTGTTTTATCTTTTAAAGCAGCTCTGGTCCGTTACATTTCTTTTTACCTTTCTCCCCTGAAAGGCAGAACAGGCAGTACTCATCACCAAGTCAGTGATGCCTCTCCATTCACAGAGCAAGTAGGTTGATAACTGGGATATCTTTTAACTCCATGGACCAATGATTGTTATCTGCCCCCCACTAAACTAAGGGCTCCCAGAGTCTCTTACAGGGACTCCTGCTAGCACAGTACCTCTAAAAAAAAAAAAAAAATCTGTTTGTCAGGATCACCAAGAATCAGTGATACAATGTTGGGGTTAGAGTCTTCCTACAAGCATATGGGACTGAAGTTCCCAAAGAGCCTGTGGTGCATTCTGGCAGTTAACTTGGTTGCCATGGCTGGATCATGATCAGTGCTCCTTGCTTGAAGTCTGCTGACACTATTTCTAATCCGACACTTTGTGTCCCTGACACATGAGATGACCGCTGCATATCAATGTGTTTAAGACCACGGATTCCATTTAATTAATACTTGTTAACTGTGGCAATTACAGACTGCACAAGAAAAACATACAAATGCACTTTACATTGGCTTGATTACCTAATTTTAAATGCTGCTTACTGAGGATTTCTCCAGACTGTTGCCCAGCTTGTTTCTCCTCTTTATTATTCGAGCTGACACACTAGTGACAGACTGCTCTATGGTAAGACTCTGCATGTTCACAATTCAGTCATCCTTGCCTTGGAAGACCTAAAGCATATTTCAACTTCATCCTGCATATCTTGATGGACTTTTGGAAGCTTTATTTTAAAACTTGCAGATCAAAAGGCACAATTTTCAATCTTACCTGGAGGGGTGAGGTGGGAAGAGTAGGATAGGATAGGACAGGAAGACTGACAAAGCCCAGATTTTATTCCCCAAAAAACAGACCTAAATGATTTAGGTAATTCTTTGTCCTGATTTGGCATTTCTTTAGAGGAAAGTATTTAAAGCTTGTGTTTCAGATGAACCATTTTAGAAATACAGCAGGTCATCAGCACCTTCCTACAGACTCAGAAGAAACACATATATTATAATGCAATAGCATATAAAAGAAGCAGTCTTAAGTACCACTGCTAGGCTCCCTTCAAGGAATCATTACCACTGTAAGCAGAATAACACATTTTTACACAACCTGCAAAACCCAGCATGTAGGGAACTGACAGGCATTTACAATGGATTTATACACTAGCAGAAAGGCTAAACATTTTCCCCAGCCAGTAGAGGTCAGATAAAACAGAACGAGACAAAATTATTCTGCAACTTAACCCAGGATTCATTCCCAGCTTCCAGGCTGGGAGGGCATCTGCTGAAGTCTACAGATACCAAACCAGCTGAAGCCTAGCAAGAGGTTACCAATGGATCTAATACAGGGTTTGACATCTACAGCTTCTGACTATGATCACATCTCAGCATAATGTGCTTAAACAAGTAACTTCATGGAACACTGAAACAACACATCTCAACACTAACCCCCAAGCCAAGGCTCAACTGTTTCACTGAATAAAAAAATACAGTCTCCAAATATCAGACAGGGAAAACATGGCACATGCAAAATCCTACAAATCCTGCAGCATCTGAACTATGAGGACACTCCTAAACACAAGGTATTAATGCACCATGCACTAAGTGCAAACAGTAAAAATGAGTAACTACCAGTCAGTACTAAGAAATAAGAACACAACACTCATCAAGCTGTACTACAACATTACATCTCAATTGTTATACACGACTCAAAGCACACTTAAGCTCATAAGGCTTTTGTAACATGAGATTTCTCCCCAGTTCACCATATGTAAGGAACAATTATTTACCAGTATGTTTGACAGGCTGACATAACCACAGTAATGTGCCAAGTACTGTAAGTCTTGTTACAAGTCAAAAGTAGATGCTGAGCAGTATTTCTAATTTCAAGTTCCTCAGCATTTTGTTATTTGATAAAATAAAGCATAAAACCCCCCCCAAAAGATCTGCTAGATGTTGTTAGAAAAATCAGCATTTCACTTCAATCCTGAATTTCTGAATATTCTTCTAAAGTCAGATACAAACAGTTACCTATGAAGAATCTCTCCTTATCTTCCACTTGAAGGAAAAATAATTCCTAGTTCCCTCAAATCTGAAATTAATTTCTTACACCAAAGAAGAAAAATCACTGCACACATTAAGGCTGCTTTGTTAAGGGCTGCAAGGGAACTTTGTTTCACTGTGATGCAGAACACAAAAATGCTAAACTGACAAAAGACGAGATCTAAGAGACATTAGACTTTCGGGAAAAAAAGAGGAAAAGAATGCCACAGACTCTTTAAAACTGCCTTTGACACACTCAATGGGCACAGAAGGAACACAGAACAGCTATCCTCATCAGATCAGGGTTTCAGATCTCTCAACAAGGGCGGCATCTCTCTCAACAAGATGACAAGAAACTCAAAAGTTCAATTTCAGCCACCTGAGGTGAAGTGAAATGTCTTCCTTATTTTTCAGTTGATACTTGTTTTATGACAGAACATAAAACTGCATCAAACTCTTGATATCAGAAAGCAATAGCCTCTGAAATTCTGAATTATCAGTGTAAGCTGTACTGCCAGCACATTCAAAGAATTATTTTTCAGTGACCAAATATTTGGGAACCTTTCAAAGAACCACACAAGCCACACAAGTACCATTTGTGAAACTGCATATGAGGGTGCACTGGATGCTCAATACATGTTAAAGAGCCAATACAACTGTCACATTGCCACTTGGTGCCCTACCACGAGCCATGGAGACCTTTCTGCAATGAAAAAGGATTACTTTGAAGTGTTGAATAACATTGAGATTCTATGGAGATAAGTCTAACAAGCTGGGTAATTTTTTAACATTACAAACATTTAACTGTGTAACATCTTAAACTACTTGAAAAGGCAACCCATACAGCTTCTGTAGACTAAAAAAAATAATAATAGAAAGAAAAAAAAATCAAGGAACCCCAAAACCAATCAGCTGTACTTGTACATGAGAACAAGATGATATTTTTTAAAATCCTCTGTAGCAAACATATAAAGTGTTGTACCAGAGTGTAGGGGAACAAAAACCCAAACCCTACTATAGTTATACCAGGCTGTAGGGAAAAAAAAAAAAAGTAAATCAAGCTAACCCAAAAGGATAAAAAAAAAAAAAAAAAAAATCACACCTTAAACAAAGCCGTCAGAACAGTCTTCGATTTATGAAACAATGTTTTAAAACAACATTACTACTTTGAGCAAGCTTAATCTCATCCACAACTATGTATCAGAAATAGTCTTAGAGTTTCTGTTAATTTTAAGTTTCTACTTAATATCTAAAAATCAATCTTCATTGATTATAAACACTTTGAAGTCCCTTAAGTATATCACTTTTGGAATCACAGAATTCTGGACACCTGGTAAGATTACTTCATCCCCAGTTACTATACAAATCGGCAAACCAAAACTATTTAAACGTGGGAGTGATACAGCTAGTCAGAAGGTCAGGTCATTACATTTCATTTTGTATGCTGGGACACAGAATCCTTAAGCAAAATTAAAAATTAAGTTTCATGTACAGGGTGCTTAATAATGCACATTCTCTGCAAAGAAAAAAAAAATCAAATGCTGCAACAGTAAGTGGCATGAATTTTAATAATTTTAACTACTTACAGCTATACCAATTGTGTCAGAAGGAAGGTTAAACATAACCAGCATTTAACAACTAAAAATCTACCTACCATTGTAACAACAAGACAGAGAGCTCAGCATGGTGCTCATCCTGAGCATCCACCTCATTAAGTGGGATACCTCCAGCAGTCAACTTTTAATCAACACATTTAGACCACTGCATTACAACTTGAGCAAGCAAGTCCACAAACCAACAGAAATGAAGACACAGGAAACTGATGTTTTTATCCAGGCAATACTGCCAGCTGCCCCACAATCTACCCACAGCCTACCCCCACTCTCCTGCAGGCCAGCCAGCACATACCAGTCTCAAGCTAGCTCATGGAGGTGAGAAAGCCAGGATCATCTTGACAAGATGAACACAACCCAATGGCAGTTTTGGCTATTCTGTGGATACAAAAGTTATGTTTCCAGGAACTTCAGTATGATGTGTGTTTAATTCCTTGAAAATTCAGCTATTAAATGGTGAGAAATTCACTGACCAATTCTAATTCCTCTGAATCTACAAACATTATTAAATTCTTTATTTCTGCCTTTGCCTCTCCACATTACAGAAATAGGTCTCAGAAAATCAGAAGTTACATGCTTAGAGGAAAGAGCTACCCTGAACACATAGCTGGGTTAGTAAAGCAGCTTGATTAAACATACAGGATGCCCAAACAGCTTAGCATTTGCAAGTCAATTCTAGACCACTTCCACCTGCCTAACTGAAAGAAAAAAACTGGCCCAGTTCCAACAGCTGGATTGGACTTAACTACTGCCTTCCCTCTTGCATATGAGGATATCCCTGAGTAGAATTTATATACTTCACAACATAGATGCAGCTGCAAGACAGTAAAAGGTGATTTTTGTATTGATGAAGTAAACACTATGCTTTTTTAGAAACTGCTTTACTGGCCTCTTTTCCCTATTTCTTCCCTGACACCTCTTAACAAGTATGAAATACTGCAATGTATATGAAAATGCAGAAGCCTGAGGAGCCACGCTGGTTTGGGGCAGAAAATTCCCCATAAAAATGCTTGTTTGTATACAATTGATGAAATGATTGTCAGCTACCTATCATTCGTTAACATCAGAAGCTAAATATTCCTAATTTGCATAGGCATATAATTAGTATGTGTAAAGTTGAGGTTTAAACTGATTATATTGTTCTGTTTGTTCTGATAACAGCTGGCTTCAGTTAAAAACAAAGACAAAGAAGACTGACAGGAGATGACACTGCTGTTCTACCTGTTCAAACTTTCAAAGTGCATATCCCTTACTCCAAGAATTGCAAGTATATCACAATACAGGAGGGAAGAATTCTGGGACTGCATCATGATGATCTGAATGCAACTACTTAAGCACAACTGGAGGAATCAAAAACAATGATGCCCTGGACACCAACTCCATCTAGTTCTTTTGGACATACAAAGATTTGACATCCATGCCAAAGTAAGCCAAATGCTTAGTCCAAATTAACCCTTCTATCTAGGTTTATTCCCTTATTCACAAGCAACATGGATTATTACCCATCTTTTTCTCCACCGTGTATGTTCCAGGCAGACTCCTGCTCCCCAAGCCAAATTTTGAGACTTACCTAATTACCAAGTGCTCCTATATAAAGCACCAAATTGTCCTTCTAAGAAAATAAGGGATTTTTTTTCCCCAGTTGTATAAACTACAAAGTTTGAACAACTTCACTTCTAGCTTTGTTATCACAGCCTCACATTAAATTATGCTGACCCAGTTAAAAATACAGGCAGGGGGCATGAATTCCATAGTACAAGCAACAGATTTACCCAAGCAGCCAAACAAACTTAAAATGTGTCTGATACTCCAAGACAGTTTTATTTCATTTGATTACTATTTGAGTCAAAAGGTATTTGCTCCTCTTTTAGGTAAGCAATTCTATTATTTTGCAGAAGGTATTAAAACTTTGTTGAGATTCCCTGTGTGCTGCAGGACCATAATATTTTAAAGCTTCCTTCTGGCTTGTAACATTTAATACAGTACTAAGTACATTAAGAGCAGAGTGCAGTATCTATGCTACTGTATTTTATGCCATGATCTGTCTGGGACCTCTGTTCCTCAGGGTTAAAATAAAGGCCACTAAAAGAAAACAAGTTCTTTTGCAGTTAGAGCAGCCACACTTTTTTCTTTAAATTCCCAGTTTGGGGCCCCTGAAATTAAAGCCCAGCTGCCTTTTGTTAACTAGCCTGTGGCAAGACAATTCAAGTATCTGAACCTGGCTAGCCTCAGCAAACTGGATGAATGAGAGATCTACCGTAACTCTTTTACTTAGTGGTGGGTAATGACTCACTGAAGTCAGACTCTGATGCCAATATGGAAAGCCACAAACCTCCAATTATCACCGTTCATGATGCTGATTCACCTGAAAGCCCTGTGGAAGCAGACAGTGCTGCCTATCCACACTGTCTGCTTCTACTGCTCCAAAAGATCTTGGAAGAAAAGCAAATGCCATGTTTATTTCATACCACCTCTTCTGTAAGGATATTCTTTGAGGTCCTGATGTCCTCTCTGCAACTGTTCAACCACCATACTGAGCTACTACCAGCAAAGAAGTGAAAAGTGAGCACTCATGTTTCCATTCCCATATACCAATTACCCAGTTTACATGCACAAATCTATCAAACAACCCTCAGGAGACTGGACTTGAAGCAAATTCGTTGGCTGCATTCACCATAAACTGCACCAATACTGAAGGACATGAAGCAGTCAGGAATACAATGAACATTTATCTGCTGGTTTGATACAGAATAAAAGAGCTGGAATTCTCTATTCAACATCAAAACCCAAGGAAGGAATACAAAACCTAGCTGATTTCCAGTTACTGCTGTTGTGTGAATCAAGAAGAATACATTCCTGTCAGAAGTTGTACAGCACTTCCATTCAGATGTAGATCTTAACACTGTTCATCACACCTTTACTGGCATCAGACCAAAGACCACACCTGAAGGCAAAATCAAGTTTCCAGGTAATATAACAGCATACCAAGAAAAACTCATCACTGCACAACAGCTGGTCTGCACAAACCAATAGGCAGGCAGCAAGGATCACCAACTAATTCCAAGTACTACTTTTGACCTACTTTTGGTCCTAACAAGGCAAGGAACCTCTCCACAGAATGTCACAAAACCAGTGGCAATGAAGTCACTTGCCATCTCCATTTTGACAAGGTCTAACCTGAAAAACTTAACTGTGGTGTTTGGTCATTTATGCTGCAGCGCAAAAGAAACTGATGGATACCAGCATCAAGTTTTTCTTCTCCTGTAACCTTTGGAAAGAGAAGGGTATACTGAATTTCACAAAGATGCCAACTCTGCCTTATCTGAATATTGTAATACACCAAATAAACACCAAGAATAGTGGAAACCAAGATAGTCTAATTACAAGTGATTCCTATTCATACCTCTTTTGTAAGTTAGAAGATTAAAGCTTCTTGACACATTAAATAGGTACAAAGACTTGAGATTTGGTACTTTTATGTTACAGGAATCTGCTTTTGCCAGTACACAAACTTCAAAAAAGGTAATTATTTACTTTCCTATATTGCATGAGCAGTGCAGTAAATGCTTTAGTTTCCTGGAAAGAGAAGCTTAACCTGTCCTTGAGGGAGAACAAATGAAGTATCTACACAGCTCCTTGATCTTGCCCAAGATATGACACACCCTCTGTCCTCTCCTAAAGTTTCTAAGCAAGCATCCCTCCCATCCCTTTATTGAGCAGGGAAAGCAGCAGACCTGTCTAGTCAAGCAGAAAACCTGACTGCCTCCACAGAAGACAAGAAGGCCCTTTTCCCTTCCACACTCCTAGAAGAGCCTGAGGAAGAGTCTAAAAGACCAACTCAGGTACAATTTCATTTTTTTACTAATACATGTTAGCAGAAACCAAACCCACTACCTAATACCACATTTCACAGACAAAACACCATATCTACTTGGATACAGGACATCAAAGCAGCAGAGCAAAAATTAGGACCTTTCATGGTAACTAAGTACAAACAACTGACTAAAATTTTGATCTACAGATCAACATAAATACTTGAAAATGAAAAAATTTAGATGAAATTGTAGATAACCACTTTCAAGAAATTAATTACAAAATTAAGTGTTTGGTCAGAAAGGCTTCACAGATTTATGGGGCAAACACCACAAGACCAGAAATTCTAAAGCTTGCCAAATATTTATACTAGTTTCCCTTGGGAAGAAAAAAAAGAAAACATACAAAGCTAAATACTAGCCAGATATTTTATTGTGCAATTTGTGCTTGAATAAAGACACTCCCTTTTCAGATACTTAAACAGTCTTCAATTGTAATATCAAAGTACCTCAGATGATCATTCTATGAATCCATGATATATTTATAAGCACCTCCCTGTGAAGTGCAGAAAGAAGTTTAGTTATTCCATCTATAAAATGGGAGAATAATGGCAACTTGCATATATTCACAGGGTGCCATGAAAAAAACAAAAAAAACAAAACAACAAATCAATTCCCTAGAGAGCTAGGCCATATTCAACCACAGCAAACTTTTTTGGAATATTACAGGGCTCAAATGAAATCAGATTTTCTTTGCTGTTTTTCTGAAAGATATAATCAAAAGGCAAAAAAAAGATTAAACATGTGCTAACTGCCTAATTAAATCTATGAAGAGATCATTCTGCTCAAGATGCAAGAGAAAACAACAAACCCAGCTGACAACACAGGAAGAAGATGGAGCATGAGGAATTAGAAAATACACTCTAGCAACATCCCACAGTCTTATGAACCTTGTCAGCTGCCCTTTTGATTTAATCATTTCAGTATTCTGAATTCTAGATGCTTCTACCTCACTTTTTAATGTGACAGAAACACAGAATCAGTGTGCTTACATTACTTGAACATTTTGCTTATCATTCTTCTCTCTTTGAGATTTCTTTCAGTTTCTCAAAATTCCAATTTATACATCCTTCCATTAAAAAAAAGGTGCTGTCACATTGATTGCAAATGTCAGTGCTCCTTTAATGCCTCTTCTTGTCTGGAAGGTTGCTCCTCAGTGCTGTTTGATCATCACTATGAGCACTGCAGATTCTCCTTGCACACCTGGCGAACAGTGGTTAACAGGACCCTGATGAATCGCAGCGGGGCTCTCATTTCAGGACCCTCTCCTGATGTAGAAAGCCTTCCTGTATTTGGCTGAAAGTCAGATTTTTGCTGCAGAGAAATCACTGACTTTGCATCTAACATTACACGTGCATGAAAAGAAGTGAGAGGCCCTGCTGCCAGAAAGCTGCATGCAAAGAGTACCTGCTGGTTAGGGTGACTTCAGTTACCCCAGCAAGACATCTCTCAGCAGAATTTCACCTGACTTACACTGCGGTTGACTAAGAAAAGGCAACAACTAGCACTCCAAGAACTGCAAACCTGAAATCTGACACTGCACCTGGTCAGGAATCCCCTACTGTACCTCTGAAAACCTGGGCACAAGCCACCCTAGCACCCTGTGAGACTGGAAACCTTCTCCCCATACAGATGAGCTCTGACCATGCTCCACACAAGCAAGTTTGCAGCGGAGCTTGAACACTCAATAAAACACAACTCCAACAAGGCTTACAAGTCTTGAAAGGAAGCTCTTTCTCCAAACTGATTTTGCAAATCACTTACTCTACCACCACCTCCAAAGTCTGCCTGTAACTGAGTCTGATAATAGCAAAGGTTAAAAATGCCCAAAAAGAGGTCCTCAGCTGATGAGACACGACAGAGTATGAGGGAAATGAGTAATTCAGTAACGGGTGTTTGAATGAAGAAGATACAAATTTGTCTCCTCTTCTACAGGCACTAGTACATTGTATATTCCTATTTTGTACTTGCTGTGTTTTTAAATATATACAAAATCAAGTTTAAAGCTGACTGCAACATTTTCTTAGCCTGAGAAAGGAGACAAGTATCAGGTGACCCAGAGGAGCCTTCCCGTAGATTTAATAGTGTTAATCTGATTGTGAAGGGATAACAATCCAACAGTTAAATACCACTAGACAAGATACACCTTCTCCCCTTCACACTGACCTCTTTGAGCCACCACTGGTCTTCTCCAAATGTGAAGGGCTGGCTCAGGAAGCTAAGGGAGCAGAAAATTAAAGAAACATGAAGAGCTTTGCAACTAGTTCAGCCCAAGGCACAGACAGTTCTGATGCAGAACTAACTTTTTGGAAAAAAAAACGTGCTTTTGAAGACACACATCAAATTTTGTGAAATGGAATACAAAGCCTGGTTTCTACTACTATATTAGCAGTCAGGAATGTCAATTCAGTACAAGAGTTTCCCATAGCAGGTATTTTGGAAATAACTGACAGACTCTATTCTTGGAAAAGATACAGGTTTTGGCTTTCTTTTTCAAATCAGGTCAGTTGACAATTTATCTTTACTACTTGATGACACAACCCATTTCTACTCATTCATGGCCTCCCCTAGCCTGTTATAAATTAGATGCCTCATTCCACGTCTAATCCCAAAACAAATACAAACCTGATCTATTACTTGTAGCTGGTGCATCCTCCTAATTGTTTTCTTTTCATATAGCAGTTTTAGAGGGCAAGCATCCTGCTTGGTTATGTGCTAGAACTGTACAATTGTAAAAGCCTCAAAGAACTTACGTAAAAAAGAGTTAAAGAGCTCTTTAAAACTGGACTGTTACACTGCTACCAGTTGTGAGCAGACTTCAATATTCTACAAATTAAAAATCAATCCTTTCATAAAAGAAGCTTTAGAGATACCAGTGCCATTGCTGTAGTGTTAGAAATACACAAGAACGAAGAAAAATAAATTCTGTAATTACAGGAAGATTACCAGAGGCTTGGTATATCACAACAGCAAACAACAGTAATTGGGCCTCAATACAGCAAGCACAGATCCCAATCAGCTTATGAAGATTATGTTCACCATGAGATATCATCTCCGAATTACATTCTCCACAGGTATTTTGGAAATAAACCATGATTTCCTAATGTATCTGTGTATTTAAATCTTTTAAAATGCAATGCATTCAATTGATTTTGAACCTCAAGGAAAACACTACAAAGTGCACCTAAATTGAATTATTAGGTGTTTGCTTTCTGCCAAGAGTCACGAACATTTCACAGTGTTGTGCTATTTACCTGTAGACTAAAGACTGGAAAATTCTGCAGCAACAGGAACCAAAGAGGCTTCCCACATCTGTACCTTACTTCCTACCCATGTAATTCTTCCCAAGGTACAAACATGTGCACTTGTCTTCCCAAGAGTATACATATTGGGTTTAAAGGGTAATAAAAAACCAGGAGGAGTTAAAAACTCTACTCTACAGAATACTGGATCTTGTATTACATCTAGTTCCCAATAGGAAGTTACCTTACACCTGTGTTTTCACTTTACCTACTGAGACTTAACAAGCCAGTGAACCTTTTAAGACAGCAGGTCCATAGTACCTTAAACCTACCTAAATCAGCTGTTAAAGCTCTACTGTCTTCTGATACCCTTTCCTGCCTCAAACTGAAAAGCAGAGAGCTGATCAATCAGTACTGTGAAATCTCAAAAGAAACTGCATTGGTACAAAGTAGCCAGGAGTAACAGGATTTCAGGGACTGCTACAACGCTTACTTGTTTCATGAAGCCCTAGAGGGGAGTACAGGGAGACAGCAAAAACTCTACTTAGTGCACAGAACAGCATCCAGAAAGGAGCTGGCAGCAGCACGTTTGCTCATTCACTAACACTGTGCAGGTATGGAACCTCCAGTTCAAAAAGCCTTTGACACTTGACAGGAGCATGGCTTCAAGTCAACCTGTACCTTTTCCCAAATGCCCAGAGACTGCACAGATCTGGCCTCCCCAGAACAACGTTCCTCTGCTTGCAAAAAATTCATGGCATCATGGTAGAAAAATCTGAATGCAAGCATCCCCAAAAACTAAATCCTCACTGTTAGCAATGCAGGAGCAGGAAACAGACAATCTGCCAGAGCTGGTGATGGAGATCTGGGCTAAGCCCACTTTCTTTCTCTGCCTCATTTGGGGTGAGGATGCTGAATGTACAGAATAAAAATTTATCTTTCAAAGTTCCTGATCCCAAAGGTGATATAGACTTAAAGGCTACACAACTACCTGTAACTGGGAAAAAGACATCAGTGACTAGGACTTCTGAAACTAAAAAATCAAATAGAGCATGAATAGGTGAAAGATGAGAGAGTGGTTATACTTTCTTTTGATAAATGGCCCTCAACAAATTTCAGAACAATAATGCTAGAGCCTAACCAACAGAAGATCATGGACTTGTCTTCTTTTGACTTATGACTAGGGGCATGACAAGTATACAAAAAGGAAATTTTAATCCCAGTCATTGAAGTGTTTTTACATAAAGTTATTCAGTTTATAACACACTAACCTCTTCCTAGGTTTTAGGTTCCTTTCTCTGGTTGGTTTTCTTTTAAATGAATGCACATAAGAGTTTTAATTTAGTATGCACTTTTCTAATTACATGACCACACAGTCTCATTATATCACACACAAAAAACACCAGCAAGTCATGCAGACAGCCCTACAAATCATAACACCTCTGCTCACCAAAACATTTTCCTCAGTTTTAGTCAGGGATGCTGACTAATCCTGACAGAAAGAAATGGATTGACTGTTTGATCCATCACCTTAAACATCAGGATTGTGAGTCAACAAATGGGTGCCTGCTATTACAATAAAGAATAAGCAACAATTCTAATCCAAGACATTGAAGGAGTAAATAAAGCAAAGAAAGATGTTCCTAAGCAAAGAATGAAACTGAAGAACTGCAAAAATCAGAAGGCTCAAATTAGGTTTTCTAAAATGTAGGCTAGCTTAGACATCACTATAAACAAATAAACACAGTTACAATGGGTGTCACAAATTAAGTGAGGGCAACTGTTTAATTTTGTCCCCTTCAGCTGTACTGGAATAATCAGTGCTGGATATTTAGGAAGAAAAAAATCGCTGAGACTTAAGACTCATGTCCACAATCAACACAGGAAAGCCTTTTCATTTTGTGTAACAATTCAAAAACCTCATTCACATCTCAGGAGAACACACATTTCAGAAGGCTGTGAGGAGAGAACTGGCAGTTGTTTGTCCAGATGAAGCCATGATCCTTACTGATCAGTTCTGCAGGCTGAGGTTAACTTGCCTGCTGCTAATCACACCAGTACCTATAAAAACAGAAAAATCTTACTAATAAAAGAAAGAACAGAAACTCATTAAGTGAAGAACACTTAATTTCTGGCATTTGATTTTGCTATTATCCCTTTTGAGGGCTCAATATTTTTTGGAATATTAATATCCCAAATCAGAATTTCAGTTCAATATTAACAACTCTACTTCCCTGAAAGAGGAAAACAACGAAGAGGAAAGGAATTTCTACCCAAACCTGAAACTAGAGAAAGAAGAATGAACCTGTGCATGCTTCTGCTCAACAGATCTGTTCCTTTGCTCTTAGAAAAGCACAATGAGAAGTTGCACGGGGTACCTAACAAAATCCAGAAGTACTTACTCATCTTTTGTTTCCCTCAAAGTTGCATTAAAAAAAAGCAAAGACAATTATATGGCCCAGCAAACCCAGCAATAAAATATGAGTTAACTACAAATTAAAGGAGTAAGTATTTTTGTCTGCCAGAAGAGTCTGTACCCAGAGGGGATCAATAGTAACTCACAAGTATTTAATAGCAGTCAAAGGAAGATTACTAAAGGATGTATTCAAAGGCAATGACTGTTTCCAGGTGACTCAAGTGCCACTGTTTTCAAACTGCAGCTGAAACTGTACAGCTTTGAATATTTTAGATTTTCCAGAGGACATAATCTAGACCATGACTTATTATGCCATCATTCTAAACCTTTCATTTCTCTTTGGTGGAATTTGACAAAATGAGAAGATGTAGATCAATGCCAATGAAAACACCGATGCCTCCTGATTTCCAAAGCTGAGTACAGAAAATTGGAGGCAAGATCTCCATGTAGAACTCTTTATTGCAGTACAGGGAGCAAACCAAGTGTATTTAATTCCTGACAGTTGGGAATTAGGTATATTTGATTTAGAAAACAAATACTTTGTTAAGAGCCAGTAACTTTCACTACACAATCTGTGCAATCAGCAGGTCAGTCTGTGTACCAGTTCCTCAAGAGAAGCACAGTAACTAATGGCAATTATATAGCTCTGCTGTGCTCATTCAATCTCCACTCTAAACTCAACTTACATTGTTTTACTTTTAGAGGCTTAAGTTAGATAAAGTTTACTCCAGAAGGGTACTCCTAACATCAGCTTTTAAATACCCGGATCAGGAAAGAGCCAAAAAGGAGGTTTGGTAGAAAATCTGAGACATTTAATACAAATGAAGTTGTTTTGAAAGACACTGAAACATTTCCAATCTTTCAAAGTCCTTTAAATGAACCCAAATTTCATTTTAGCATATCTCCATAGGTACATAACTTTAAAATACCTCTGCATTTTATCTATTTGTTTGTGCAAAATAAATATGTTACCCAGATTTTAACCCTTTTCAAAAGCAGATATGACAGCTTTAACTACAGTACCATTATTGGAGCTCTGCACCAGCCTTAGGCTCAGCCACAGAAAGGAAATCAGTCAGCATACTGGCAGACAACCCTAGTGATATACTTCTCCATAACAGAAAATACACTACTCCAAAACAATTACTCCCCTTCAGGGGGAAATGAGAGCTAAACTACCTTAGCTGGCCTGGCAGAAGTAATCTCAGCAAAGCTTAGGCAGTCCATTCCCTCCTTCCTACCCATGGAGGCAGATATTCAATTCCCCTAGTCCTAGGCAAGCTATAATATAAGCAAGCGTGGATGACAGATCAGTTCACACTAGGCATGAACATACCTAACCTTTCCCTGTTTAGAGCTCTGATGGATTCAGGCCAGTGCCTGAGAAAGCAGCAACAAAGCCAGTAACCAATACGGAGAGATGAGACAAGGGCAAAATGAATGAGGAGCAGCAGGAAGAGCCTCACTGGATGAGAAGGGGAAAGAGAAATGCACCACGCCCCCTCCTTACCCTGAGAAGCAACTGCTAAACAGAAGGATGGGCAATTTTTAGTTACTTTCTAACATCTACTAATGTTAGCCAGAAGTGTTGAAGTTATCATACTCCGTACACGCAATATATTCTGTGAGAAAGATTCACTGCTGCAGACTTAGATAAAAATTAAAGATTACTTTACGCTGTGAATGTCATCTTAAAGACACTGCTGCTGCTAAGCCTGACCTGCATAAAATTGTCTCCACCCAAACAATAGCAGCAGAAGTGTGAATTCTGATAAAATACAAAATGTGCTTTCAGAGGACTAAAATTCCAGTCTACTGATTAGAAAAGTTATGTGATAAAATCAAGAGAAACATGGAAAACACCCTCAGGTGAAGTCAAAGTAATCTGACACATATTTAGGTTTTCACTCTAGCGAATCCTAAGCCGATTTCAATCCTAGCCTGATTTCAGAGCTCCCTCCCCCCCCCTTTCCTATTAGAGAAACTTAAACACGAGATTTGGGATTTCCTCTTTCAATTGCGAGTAGAACTGAAGAGGTGTCCAATAATGACACGGATTAGTAGACCACTGGAACATATCTAGGGAATAAGCTCCCAATAACCCTGAAACTCCCAAATTCCGGGGAGTAAACTACTACCCCATTAGCCTTACCGAGCACCGCACTCCTCCCCCATTTAGACGGAGACGCCCAGCAGACCATTACTGATGTGCCTACCAGCATTTGAAAATAAAACATAAAAACTGAAAAGAAAAAACGCGTTGATACACGGTAGGGCAGGGAACAAAACGGGCCAGCACAGCACACCGTAGGAAGGCTCGGCAGAGCGTGGGAGCGGCCCCAGGCACCGGCCCAGGCCCCGTGTGCGGCAGCGGCACGGCGGGGCGAGGGCAGGGCAGCCCCGAGCCCCGGCGGAAGGGCCGCCACCGCCCCGGGGCGGCACAAAAGGCGGCGGGCACCATTGTCCGAAGCCCCATCCGAGCCCCGGGAAGGCGGCAGCACGGGGAGGCCGGCGGGCCGGGAGCGGGAAGGAGAAGGCGCCGCATCCCGCCGGCCGTGCCCGGGCCCCGGCGAGCCGGCGGAGGGGCCCGCGGGCGGCCCGGCCGCGCCAACCCTTCCCCCCGCCGCCGCCGCCTCCGCCCCCCGCCGGCCGCGCCCGCCCGCATGACGGCGAAGGAAAAAACCCCCCTCGGGCGCTCCCCCCGCCGCCTCCTCCCGCCGCGAGCGCGGCCCGGCCCGGCCCCTCCTCTGGCGGCCGCCGGCGCAGGCGGAGGCCGGGCCCGGCCGGGGCCCCGCCGGCCCCGCACGCACCTCCGCGTCGCGGCCCTTGTTCTTGAAGCTCTTGATGCGGTGGCTCTCCAGGCCGGTGGCGGCGGCGTTCTCGGCCATGGCGGCTCCCGGCGGCTGCTGCGAGGCGGCTCCGGCGGCTCCCGGCGGCGGCTCGCGCGAGGGGCGGAGGGAAGCGGGACGCGCGCCGTGACGAGCGCGCGGGGGGGAAAACGGGCGGGGAGGGGAGGGGGGGAGGCCGCTGGCGCGCGCGCGCCGTTGCTGAGTGACTGGGAGAGGGAACGGGGGGCGCGAGCGCACGTGACGCGCAGGGCGGGCGGACGCCGGTCCAATGGCGGTGCGGCATCCCGGCCCTGGTCCCGCCCCCGCCCCGCGTGGCATTCTGGGGCGTGTAGTCCCGGCGGGCGGTGGCTCCGCACGTGGAGTGGCGTCCCGACCGCGGGGCTCCAGCTCGACGCCCGGCGCTCTGGGGCTCCGGGAGAACCGAGGGACTAACGGTGCTGTGCATACAGAATCGCAGAATAGGTCTGGTTGGAGGGGACTGCAGTGGGACATCTGGTTCAGTCTCTCGGCTCAAGCAGGGCGAGCATATAGCCCATGGCGCAGAATCGTGTCCAAACAGTTCTTGATATCTCTAATAAAGGAAACTTGACAGTCTCTTCTCTGGGCAAACTTCCAGTGTGTAGTCACCCACACAGTAAAAAAGTTTTTTCTCATGTTCAGGTGGAACTTCTTGTGCATCAGTTTCTTACCCATTGCCTCTTGTCCCATTGCTCGGCTCTGCTGAGAAGAGCCTGGGTCCATCCTCTTGACACCCTCCCTTCACTTGTGTAAAGCAGGGCACAAAGGGGCCCTGCCAGCCCTACAAATTGTCCCCAAACTGTCAAAATTATCACCCCATGACTTCCCATGTGCAGCTCTGGGAGAGTTTGGACAGATTGCAGACAGACCCAGCACCTCCAGACTGATGGTAGCCTGGGCACAGCAGTTTGGGTCAATTACAGTGCCCTAAAGTCACACCTGGAATTTCCATGGTAGAAAAGAGGATGTATGAGGGTGATGTAGTTTCAGACAGTGCTAAGTAGTGATCTAACACATTGCATAAAGCAGAGTATTATCCAAGAAAACCAAACCCCCAAAATAATGAAAACATGTGACATTCAAATTTAGCTCATCTTATACCACATCAGGTTCTGCAACAGATCCTTACAGCTATTTATAAATTTTTCACAGACCTCTTTCAGAGTCTCTCCCTCTAATTGACAGCTCAGCTTTTTATTTGCCTTCTCCCAACCCATCTTTGGATCATCCTAGTGACTGTAACTTGTACCTCACAGCTCTGGCAAAACAAGGCTTGCAGCCTGATGGAGATGAGTAAAAATCTGGAAGATTGATGCTCCTCCTCACCCTCATTGAGCTGTGTGCCAAATGTTCTTATCTGACGGATCAATAGCATTTCCATCTCTCTCATTTCCAAGTAGTTTCGACTTCCAACACACTTTCCTCCATGCCTTTTTCCAACAGCTTTATCCAGGTGTGAGCTGCACCATTGTTCTAGGAATGGAAGAGGAGTCAGAAGCAGGCAAAGCAAAAAAGGCACAACCAATGTGGCCAGCATTTGCCAGAGATGGCTTCTAGGCTCTGTCACTTGCACGTTTGAAGGAAAATTTGCTCTGGCTGTCCCGCTGTCTTCAGGAGAGTCCTGAAGCAGATTCAGCAGCTGAGAACTTTATTTTACCCCTCCCCACCCCAGGGAAGGTGGCTGTAGCTGGCAGCTGTGGCTGACTCAGGTCTGGTAGGGCAGCAGAGCAATGCTGATATGATCCCTGCTAGGCAGGATCTGCTCTCCTCTGAGGAACTGGTCACCTTTACCATGAACAAAAGATTATTATTCAACACCACTCAGTGTAAACTGAGAGGTAAAAGGAGAACTTGCATCTAAAAGATCAAGTGTCTTCAGACTGAGATAACTCAATTTACCAATCCGTAAATCTATACCCATTCTGCTAGATAGGATTTATAGATTCACTGCTTTTTTCTTTCCCATTTCTTCCTTAATATAAGCCCTCCTGAATTTCTATTGTGAATTTCATTAGTCCTAGTAGACACTCAGGAACTGAACACCTCTTAGACAGAGCTACATGGAAGTTTACTTGGCTTTATTGCCTGAATGAAGCTTTGTGGTGGATCTCTTGACTTGGTAATTGAAGTTGCATGTACTCAGAGAAAACATTTTGATGCAGTTAAGTAAATACTACTTTTCTGGCACTGTATTTAACAGTCATTACTAAAATATAAGGAATGAGTACTTTGCTCTTTGAAAACAGAATAAACCATGTGGATCTGGGTGGCTGTTCCTCATCACTATGAATTTCATATCAATGTGTTCTTGCTGCCGAGACGTGCAAGATATGTGTCAGGGCTGTGAGGATAAAGGATTCACTGATCCTGAGGAGCCTCCCTGTGCTCCATTTCCATCCTTTGCTCCAGTGATACTGCAGTGGTGCCAGTCTCAAGCTCCACTGCAGCCCTGGTCCAAATGTGGGTGCTGGCTGTCCTGGTTGGGCAGTGGGAAAGGGTGAAGGGGAGCAAAAGAGGGTGGTTGTGACCACCAAGGGCTGTGAGTACCTTCAGCACACTGACAACATCAACTCTGTAGCTTAAAGAGCTATGAGGAGGAAGGATCTTTCATAATTCAAAGATACAGGGCAATAAGAACTTTTCAGGTGTCCTGTTACTGGACAGAGTTGAGTAGTGCTTGTTTCTAGGATCATCTGTTGGCTCCAGCAAAATGAGATCAGCCCAAAGAATATTACTGTATTTTGGGAAGAGCACGTGGCCAGCTCAGGAGTCCACCTGCATTGTCAGAGTCAGAGGCCATTCACCCTGTGGCTGCCAGTCACTTGTTCTTTTGCAGTCAGCGATTTTGTCCATCACTAGAGCTGCAAGAAAACCGGTGTGTAAAAGAAATATAATGAACCTGAGTCATGTTCTTGCTGGCAATCCCTCTAAGAAGGATTGGGAAGGTTTAGGTGCACTGCTTTAAGATGCAGTCCCACCCTGCTAATGGATGCTAGAAGGTGAGGCAGGAGACAAATAAAATGTGTCAGCTCCTCAGTCTCTGCTCACAGCCATGAGCAGCTGAAATCAAGACCTGGGGTGGAGGAGGTATGGATGCCTCCCCAGCAGAAGAGCAGGATGACTGGCAAGGTGGGATCATCTTGAAACACTTTTGCTCGATTGGCTACAAACCAAGAACAATCTGTAAAATCATGCAGCTTGTAATCACAGGAAGGTACAAGGATGGCTACTTAAGTTTAAGCTGTTACCTAAAGCACCCATGGCTCTCGTGCCGTGCTTGCCCACCTCAGAGGGGATACCCAAGCACCTGTGACCTGGGGTGCAGAAGCTGTAGCCACATTACCACTGCAGGCTCTCTGCCCCTCTGTATGCACAGCTCTCCAGCAACTGGCTGTGCAGCGTCCCCTTGGGTGTTCCTCTCTTGCAAAAAGGGATGAGTAACGCATGAAGAAAATTAAAGCAATGCCTCTGACACTCATTTTCCCTTAAGGTACATGTATTGTTTTGGTGAGACCATTAATGCATATTTGCAGTTCTCTCCACCACTGAGGTAAAAAATTTGTCTTCATAGGAAAAGAGTTATGTTCTTACCTCATTGCAGCAATGGCTTAGTAATGACAGGGAGCTAAATCCCGGTAGACACTCCGGCTTTGTCAAAGGCTGCCAACAAATGCCGTGTGAGCTAAGAGCTAATGCACAGCTGAGATAGATCCACTGAAGAGAAGCCCGTGGTAAGTTGTTGTGTAGAAAATCCACAACCCCCAGGTCAGAAAATCCCTAAGCTGAAAACACTTGAAACACTGGGGAAGTGCTGGGGGGAGCATAATTTTTTTCCTTGTTATGCTTTTCCTAATACATCTGTTTACTGGTGACTTTTGGAGATGCAACAGTCTTACTGAATCCTTATTCAGACATACTTTTAGTCTGACCCACAATAGTTTGTATATTCACAGTAGAAAATTAGGGCTCAGTGAACCATATCAGTGTGAATTTGACACCCAAGTAGTCCCAGAGTACACTGTGGTCCTTCAGTTTCAAAGCAGCAGGTCATGGGTGTCACCTGGTTGTCCTGTTGCTGCTTTGTCCCTTCTCTGGTCACCCACCCTGGAGGCAGCTTACCTTGTGCCAGACTCCAGTCTGGGTTGAAAACAGCTGCTTTTTTGGAAGAAAACTCCAGCCATGGATTTGGATGATACACACAAGGAAACACTCTCTGGCTGCAGTGGGGCTGTGCATCTCATCAAATTGGCTGTCTGATGTTGTTTCCCAGTCTTTCAACAGTGCCTCAACAGACCTGGCAGTCTGAAACACTTCTCTGCAGCAGAGCACCTTATCCCTCTACCCATAGGCAGCACGGTCAATGGCACCTTGCATAAAACAAGCAGCTCCAGCTCTCAGGAGCTGTGCAGGGTGGTAAAGGGCTCAGGGAAATAAGAGCCCTCCTCAGTATCTCTGTGCCAGGACAATCCCAGGGAGCTGCCCTTTCTGCTGGAAGAAGTCACTTCTGGATGCAACACAAAGAGCTGGTGAGGGAGCTGGCATGAGGCTTTGGGAGAACCAGTGAACAGCCCAGGGTCAGGACTTACAAATGCCTCATTATCTGCAGATGAGGAACAGAAGCATTGAGGGAGCAGCTGGATAGTCTGCCAACATTTTCAGAATCCGGGGGACATTGTTAGCGAAGGAGGAACTGTAAAACCTCTGGTTATTCATAGGTTCTCTGTGGTCTGTCTGAGCCAAGTTGCTGTCTCAGCATCTTTGTCCGTGCTTTTTAGCTGGGATAAATAAGTTCTGCTTCTCCTGGTTGAGAGCATCACATTCCTTTTCTGCTATTCTCAGAGAAAATCCCAAAGTATGCAGTGTTTCCTCATCTTCTGTTGTTTCCTGGTTTTAGGCAGCTCCACAAGAGCTGGTGAGCTGCTGTTGGGGGTGACAGCAAGGTGGGCATGAATTAGGGGCTTCATGGGCAAGGGTCTTCTGCTATAGTACCCAAGCAAGAAGAGCTGAGGCAGGTCCCAGATCGTGTCCAGGTCCAGACCAAGGAGTTATATGGCCAGGTACAGGGATAGCTGCAATGTAACTTGGGGAGAGACCAAGGGCAAAAGCCCTACTTGAAAACAGTGCCTGAGATAAGGGGAGCGAGTCCTTGCCAAGGCTCCTCACAGCTTGTTCTCAAACAACTCTTTGATTCAAGGCCAGGCAGCTGCACTGTTAAAGCTGGCCCTGGGCCCAGGCAGCCCAAGCCCCAGGAGGAGGGGGATGTGCTCAGGGCCAGGGCACCCACCTGGAGATGAAGATATCCCTTTCTCCTGATGCCTGAGCTCCAGGCCACCAAAATGTCACCGGTGACAGATCTTCACACCAGCTTTTCCCAGTTTAAGGTAGAGGATGATCAGGAGCCAGAACGTCATCCTGCCCAGAGGACCCAAGCAGGGCTTCTGAAATACTGCTTGCAGAACCATGGATCCACCACCCTCTTGGCTTTGCCTTGAGATGCAGATGCTCAAGAGGCTGCACTGGGCTGGGCTGTGCCACAGGCAGCAAAACCTGATGAGCTCAGTGTTTTTTTCTACAAAAATATTTTGTAGAAATGGCTCTGAGTGGTCTTCCCCATGGCCCGGAGCCTTTGGCACAGGCAGCCTGGAAATGCACTGGTTGAAGCCCAGTTCCAGAGTCAAAGAGAGCCAGGAAATCTCTGGCACAGGTAATGTTGTAGCTGAAGGAGATATTAAAGGAATGCAATTTACAGGAAAGGTCCCTGAGGACCTGGGAGTGACTGTCCACAGAATGACTCTTAATTTATATTTCAAAGTGGATAATTCAATTGGCATAATTGGGAGTTTTGTTTTATTGTCATAGCCTTGCACCTGCAAGCCCCGCTATGATGTTCTCCCATAAGACATGATGGCCACCAGTGGGAGAATCACTGTTTCTTGCCATCTCTCTTCATATTCCCTGCCTTGCTGCATCTTCTAGACAGAAGGGCTCCTCAAAGTCTTAATGCAAGCTGTGGAGACTGTGGCAAGTGGACAATGTCACAGTGGTTGAGGGAAAGCCTGTCTTGGGAGCTGTGGGACTCACATCACCTATCCAAAACCCCTGTACAGCATCCTGCAAGAGTCATGGGCAGATGAAGGTTACTGCTCTCCATCTATGAGGAGGTGGCTGCTGGGATCATGGAGACAGCTGTCAGCATCCCTTGCAGCAGGGTGCTGGGGTTTACATGTCTGTGTGGCACAATGTGTGCCCAAGATGGACAGTCCAGAGCGGGGTGTGCTGCCCAGGCCTGGTGCTGGTGAGGGAGCAGGGACAGGCAGCTCTGTTATCACAGCCCACTCCTGACAGATGGCAAGACACGTGCCCATGGCCTGTGCTCCCAGAACTATTGGAGCTTCTGCAAACCAGCCTGTACACCCACCTCAGGGCTTCAGCTGGACCATGAAACACAGGAGAGCCCTGGCTGGCTCTGGCTGGTCTCTCAAAGAGGATCCAGACAGGACAACCTCATTTTAGTGAACACTTAAAAAGTCTCTGGAGTGCTGGTAGACTGCAAAGTCAGATCTCAACTTGCAAACTCCCTCATGCTGACAACCCCAAGCAATGAGAAGTTTCATAGAACCACAGAGTATCCTGAGTTGGAACAGACCCACAAGTATCATCAAGTCCAACTCTTGGCCCTGGGTATCAGACAAGATCTTGTATTTTGGCAGCGTGAGGGAAAAGGATGGGTTTTCTCTTGTAGCCTCTGATTTGGTGGCACTGGAGGATCAGCTAACTGCAGGTTTGGAGTTCTGTGGTTGGGGTGACCCTCATCAGCTCCAGAACAATAATGAGAAGCCATACTGACAGCTTCCTAAACACCATGGTGCTGGGACACTGATGCTTTGAAGAGGTGGTGGGTGATACACAATAGCTGACATGGGCATAGGAGAGAGTAGTTTGATCAACCATAGCCAGATGTGTTTAGCTAGCACAAATATGAAGAGCCAGCACATTACCATCTGTGCTGGGCTTTCATGGCAAGGTTTTGGCAGCAGGGGGGCTACAGGTGTGGCTGCTGTGAGAAGCTGCCAGAAGCTTCTCCTGTGTCCTGCAGAGCCGATGCCAGCTGGCTCCAAGATGGACTCGACAGACAGGGGCTGGGTGGGGGGAAGGTGTTCAAAGATTTGGGTTTATTTCTCATTACTCTGCTCTGATTTGATTTGCAATAAATTAATTTCTCTGAGTTGAGTCTGCTTTGCCCACAACAGTAATTGATGAGTGATCCCTCCCCATCCTTAATTCAGCCCATGATAATTTGTCCTGTTTTTCTCCCCATACCCTGCTGAGAAGGGAAAGTAATAAAGTGACTTATTGGGCACTGGGGTCCAGCCAGGGTGAACCCACCACACCATCACAAAGCATGATGACCTGTTTCAGATTTTGGTACATGTTAGCAATACACTCTTTCCCCTAAACACAGTTCCTGAGAGCTGAAGGACTTAGATCTGCACTGCAGAAAAAAGGCAGAAGTATCTCAAAGTGGAATTGCAGTGACACCAAAGCCTTCATTTGGATTTGATCTGATTTCATTAACTCAGACTAGGATTTATTATTTTGTGTGTAAGCAAAGGCAATTTAATGACAATAATTATGACCAAAAGGGCAAATATTTACTAAGGTGGATCTGGGGGGCTTCTGGTTCCACCCCACCCCCAACCCCCCTCCCTTGATCCCAGCAACACAACATGCATTTGCACACTGTGTGCAGGTTGTGCAACCAGTGCCCCCCTGCAGCCAGCCAGAGCAGGCTGTTTCTGTCCCTGGTTAATGCAGCTCTGATTACAGCATCCTTAGAAAGGCGGATTTTCTTTCACGTTCTCATATCCAAGTATTAACCTGCCCTGACATCGTTTCATTTGCCAGAGCCTGATAGCACAGCTTGAGATTGCTTCACTGCAGAGATTACACAGAAGTAGAGGCAGATTCCAGTGACTTCTGCTCTGCAAAACAAGTTCTAGTTTCTGCTCCACTATAGATTATTATATATATGTTTATGCATCGTTTGATATATATTGATATTGATATTAATATTGATATTTATTCTCTCTCTCCCTATGTAATAGCTTGTCTTCCTGCAGAAATAAGAAAGTCACAAGTGCAGTTCTGTGTGAATCTGGAACAAAATATACTCGTCTTTGTGTTCCTTGATGGAAGAAAATTCAGCTGGAGTTATGGTTATGGTACACATACCCTCTACAGCTGACTACCACCATCTCCTTCTACTTTTGAGGAGATATTCTGTATATTTAAATCCTGAAAATACATTTGGTTCCAGGGTGCTATGAACAATATAGAATACCCTTCTTGTTTCAGTAACTATGATTTGTAAGGAGTCACCAAGGTGGTGAGTCTCTGTGCTTACACATTGAAACTGGTTTCACATGATTATTGGCAAAAGAGGCAATTTTATTTTAAAACCTCCTGTGATCAGATCTCAGGATCTATTTGGATCTTCAGTCCCCATGGCAATAGCTTCTCAAAGCCTGAAAATAACAATGTGCACAGCTATTTTGACTGAATAAACCAGATGCCACGTATGCATGAGGCTAAGTGTAACAGTGTGTGCTTGTGGAGTGAGGGCTTCATTTCAGTCATGAAAGTAAACAGCAATTTTCCAAGTGCACATAAAGATATGTTCTGCTTGGTCAGATGTGTCGAGTGAGGCCCTGACAATTTTATATTGTCACTTTCTAAACCAGACCTGCATTCACCCCTTTGAATGGCTTTCTAATGATACCTGATGTGGTGTATGTGCATTGGGAACCCATCACTACCCAGAGAAAAACTGCTGGAATGGTGCCATGGAAGAAGAGAGGGAGAAAAATATATTCTAACTTAATTTTGGATAATCATGTGCTTCCCCTTTGAACTGGAGCTGCTAATCAAAATGGAAAGCCTTGTGAGTTGTTTTGGTTAATAATAGAAATCTGTTTTCGTCTTTGGTGCTGCCTTAGGTGTTGGAAGAAAATGTGTGATGAAGGAAGAATCACAGCAAGTTTCTTTACTCACTTTGAGTAAAGAATGGTTTTCTGCCATCCTGAGAGACCTTCATTTGGTCCTTTGAGGATGTTCCAGCAGGACTGTGACTGGATGAATCTCTCCCTGCAGGCCACCAGGTAACACATGAACTTTCTCTCCTTGTTGTCCAATTCTGAATCACTTCTGGAGCCTGCCTCCTGTGTGATCCCTATGCAGGAATGCCAAGAGCTGGCAGGCACAGAGTTCCTCGGGAAGCTGGGCACCATTTACCATTGGTGCTCACCTACTGGCTGGTGTTCAGCTGCTTGCAGCCTCTCCCAGGCTGTTGTGTGGAGGATGTTGGGACAGCTGGACCCACACAAAGCTTATTCACAGGGTCTGTAGCTGGCAACGTGCATTGACTTCAGAGATAACACTTACTCTTTGGGAAAGGTAAAACAATGGAAGAAGAGAAGCAGAAGCATGGAAAGAAAGGCATGGCAAGAAAGGAGAGAAGCATGACCAGCTGGGAGGAGAAGGTACAGGAGGCCTTCAGATGAGAGTTCTTCCCTAAGCATCCTCTCTGCTGACATCTGTCACCTCTCTGCAGATAAATTTCCCATGGTAAGTCCATAGGGGTTTTAGGTGACTTTTTTTTTTTGGACCCACTCAAACTTACTGTTGGTTGGAATCAATGATCTTAGAGGTCTTTTCCAATCTAAATGATTTGATGATTATATAAATGATTATATGATTCTAAGATTTGGTTGTGTTCTATAATGTAAGTTGAGAAAAACAGGCCAGGAATAGGAAAAGAAATGGGAAAGGAAGATGATTCTTACGCTGGTGGCCATTACTTTTCACATCAGACTGTCTTAACAGGGTTTGCAGGTGCAGGGCTGTGGCAATAAGACAAAGCCAGTGTGGGTTGCATGAGAGTCCAGGAGATCCCAGCAGCACGGCAGGGAGCAGTGAGAAGCCTGCAGAGATCCAGACAGGAGTTTTCATGTCACACAGGCTGAGGCACTTCAAGCTCTGCTCAACCCAGAGCAAGGCTGTGGCACAGCTGAGAAGCACACACAGCTGGGAAACACTCCTGGTTGGAGCTGCACAACTCTAAATTGTCTGTTTTTATTATCACATGCAGCAGAGCTGGTGATGACAACTCCTGGCTACGGTGACATCTCGCCAGCTGCGAGCTCGCTCACAGGCAAGTGCCCCCAGCCCCCTGCTTGGCTCTCCCAGGCCAGCTGGAACAAGAGCATCCTGAGCATCCCATGGGGTTGGATGAGGTGAATGAGGCCCCATGGCTCATGGGCAGGGTGGGGAAATGCCAGCTGCTGCACTGGACTTGCCAGGACCCTGCTGGAGGAGATTGGGATCTGTTAACTCCAAGCTCAGCACAGGGCATTGGCTGCAGTGGGGACACATCACTGCAGATGGTTACTTCCCATTCCTGTCCTCAGCATCCACCAATGGATGCTGTCATCCAGCCCACTGGTAAAACACATTGACCAGCTGCTGTTTTCCAGCAGCAGGGATTGAGCTAAGCCTGTCCTGAGTTTGGCTTTGTCTTCAGGGTGAGCCCAGGAAGGAGTTTTAAGCTTTCTTCAGCAGTTCAAAGAAAACATAAGGGGCAAGCAAGGAATTAAAGTCAAAGCAAAAGAAAAAGCAGGCAGAGGCAGGAAAATAATAGGCAAAGGAGGGGAGGAGAGGAGAGGAGAGGAGAGGAGAGGAGAGGAGAGGAGAGGAGAGGAGAGGAGAGGAGAGGAGAGGAGAGGAGAGGAGAGGAGAGGAGAGGAGAGGAGAGGAGAGGAGAGGAGAGGAGAGGAGAGGAGAGGAGAGGAGAGGAGAGGAGAGGAGAGGAGAGGAGAGGAGAGGAGAGGAGAGGAGAGGAGAGGAGAGGAGAGGAGAGGAGAGGAAGAGGAGAGGAGAGGAGAGGAGAGGAGAGGAGAGGAGAGGAGAGGAGAGGAGAGGAGAGGAGAGGAGAGGAGAGGAGAGGAGAGGAGAGGAGAGGAGAGGAGAGGAGAGGAGAGGAGAGGAGAGGAGAGGAGAGGAGAGGAGAAATGGCAAAGGAAAACAAATGAGTGCTGTACTCATGAGTTCCTACTTCACTGCTTGTCTCAAACAGTAGATTTAAAGCGCAGCCTTAAGTAATATGAGTGTTGGCAGTGCTCTATCTAAGCTAAAAGATGACAATGCAACATAGTAGGAGCAAAAAATGTGAGTGTGGACTAACTGAGAGGGGTGGGAGCCTTTTGTAAGCAATCCTTTGCAGATAGTTTTACGATGATTCAATCCAGTTGATGTAAAATCTGGCTCAGTTGAACTGGATGTCAGCCAGCCTGGTGTGGCTACTAAAATTTAGCTGAAATTGGTATTTTACACCAATTGTTTTAGGTGAGGAGAGGGGTGCTGCCAGGCACAAGGGCTGGTTCTGCTCCCCAAGGCCCCTGCCATGTCCCAGTATGGGTGGTTGGCAGGCTGGTCATGAACCATGCCAGAGAACTCATCCACGGGGAAAAGAGAAAAAGGGAAAGTAGTGTTTGTGCTGGTCCTTTTTCTTTTTACAGGCTGCTTTTCCTGCTCTCAGCTAGCTACTAAGTGAGAAACCACTAGAGCCTCCCAGAAACCCTCCAGCAAACCTTCAGCAGCACAGATCAGTATTTCCCCAGCTGCCAAGGTCAATACAAGCAGTGTTGGAAAACAACAGCAGTAAACCCCAAAACCCTGCAAGCCTCCTTCGTCCACTTAGAAAAATGGCAGCGACAGGGGACTCTGTTTGGGGGAATACTGGGTGGGGCCCCCTGAGGGACCCCTTGTCAGACCCACAGGCTGCCTCCTGCCCTCGGCAGAGCTCGCTGTATGAGATGCTGAGCTGCACGTCACCACGTCCCTTGTCAGCACTCAGCAAGCTCATATTAAAACAAGAGGGAGGCCAAGTGGATGAGAAGCTGAAAGCCTCCCTGCTGGCTAGGGGGAATTCCTTCCCTGGCAGAAAATCAGTGCCAGATCTACCAAAATTCCCCACTAGATTTCTCTTCTTCCACATAATAAATGAGAGTTCAGATAATTATCTCTGTGCCACAGATTCTAATTTTTTTAAAGTGCTGCATAGAGCATATTTGGTGGATCCCTGGCATTGCTCTGTCAGTGTAAAAGGAATAGGGCTTCCTTGTGTTTGAAGAGATAACAGTGCTCCAGGCTACAAAAGATAACTGTGCTTTTTAATTTAATCTTACAGCCATGACAGCAGTGCAGGGGGTCTCTGCTGCAAATATGCTCAACCTGCATTGACTGATGGCTGTAATATCTGAAACCTGGTAGGTTGCTTTGGGGAAACTGCCAGAATAAGCATTTTTTGCTTACTACAGAATCTCAGAAGACTGAGATGAAGTCAGATGTAAATACTTGGTTTGGTAGATAATACATTCTGTTCAGACTCTCACTAGATGCTGGTGGTGGTTTGCTAATAATTACATTTTTGAGTGGTATTAAATACTGGGAGATACATTTGGGTCCTAAAGCTGGAGGGGAAATCCTTGCAGATTATGAGGAGGAAAGAAGACCATTCACTGTTCATCTTCCTTTTACATTTAACTTTTACATTTAACAGCTAAGGCAGAAATTTTAAGATTTCTGTGCAGATCATTAGAAACCTGTACTGGTAAGGACTAGAGTAAACATGTTTATATTTTAAAAATCCAGTAAAAATGCAATGCAGGACAACAAATGCAGCTAATTAAACTTCACCTCTTAGACATATTTGAACAATATACATGCTATTTGGAGCCATAGTTTTTGGATGCTACTTATAGCATTTAAAAAGTAATAAATCCCTCATAGTCAGTATTATTTAGCATCTGTATTTCAGTTCACTCTTCAAAAGGCTGCCAAGAAGTGAAACAATGAATTAGAGAGCAGATGCTTTTCATCAAGGGTCCCTAATTGCTACCCAGGTTGCATTTCTGGCAGATTGGCAGGAGACCTCTGCAGAGGGCAGTCATGGTGATGAAAGATGTCACAGTGATGGGCATGTGAAACACCAGCAGCAGCCTGGATAATTGTCACAAGCACAGGTCCAAACCAGTCTATTGCAGCAGTGATTTTTCAAAGTGCCAGCTGTGCCCATGGCCCAAGGAAGAGCTTTTTAACTGACTTGTGAGAAGCTAAAAAATGGGGAGAACCACAGTAGATGCCTGCTGCTAATGAAGCAGGGGCCACAAGTTGGACTGCTTCGGACCTAAATTGGCTGCCACCTTTCCTTCCCTACATACCCTTCAAAATAAAGGGTACTGCTGTGTCAGTCCCTTTCTGAATGCTGCCCCATGGGTTTTAATTACAGTTTGTCTCTGAAGGCACAGTGTCTGCTCTGCTCCTTGATCTGCTGTGAACTTGGTGCCACCAGGGACCCTTTTTTGTCACCTTGGCAGACCCCACACACTCACCACTCTCATCTAGAGTGGGTTTTTTTGAAGGATTCAGCAAACTGGTCCTACAAATTGCTTCTCAAGGAGCAGGGACCCAACACAGGGAAGTGCAAAAACCCCAATTAGGGAATAAGTAATTAATTTTCCAAACATCTTCTTAAGTCTGAAGATCATGTAAAGGACATGGGCAACCACTTTAGTTTCACTCAGGTCTCTTCATGGTGAGTTTGGCTGGCATGGAGTTTTTTGTGAACCACTGTGATGGGTCTCCACAGCAATTTTCCCCAGGAAATAGAGGAATGGCTTTGTCACTACTGGATTGTTGCTTTTCCCTTGTGTACCTTTCCTTTCTCCAACTTCTCCTTGAAATGGTGGGGGCTATATGTAAGAAATCACATGCTTTGACATAAAAATGCCTGATCTCAACTCAGCTTACCTAGATCAGAAGCAGATTTAAGCCAAATCACAAGAGCATCCCCTCTGCTTTTGGTATTGATTTAAACAGGGAGAAATAGGAAGCTTAAAGATTAAATGGTCTCTTTTAGCCACTGCCAGCCTGCCTGAGCAAGGAGTGTGGGTGTTATGGGTGGCACCCATCACCTTCAGCCTCTTAACATGGACACACACTCTGGAGCCAAAGACTTTGAAAATATCCTCAACCCAGCAGAGAAGCACACATAAACCACAAAATTATTGGCCATGAATCACAAAGCCATTATTTGAAAGAAAAGTGTCCTTGGAAATTGCCGAGGGATGCGAGTCATCCTCTTAAAATTCCCTGTGGCTCTTGGTGCAACACAATGAAAAGTGAAGGGAGCACCTGGTGAATTTTGGTGAGGTGCCCCCCTGTCTCCTGGTGACAGACATGGCAAGCTGCTGGCCAGGTGGGGTTTGAGGGGAGCTCACAGTTACAGGATCACTGAATATTCTGAGCTGGAAAGGGCCCACAAGGATCCTCAAGGCTGCCTCTTGAGAGAGTGACCCGTGTGGGGGTCAAACTCACAGCCTCAGAGTTTTAGTGCCACGCTTCAACCTGCTGAGCTAATCTCAGGGAAGACACTGGAAAGCAGATCTTATTTCTGGTGTACAGCAAACATCAGCGTGTCTGGGATAGAAAGCAGGAAAAGCTATGTTATGTTTGCACCTCTTCTTTGGGTGCAAAAACCAATGCTATACAAAAATCACACCAGCTTAGCCTAGTTTGATAAATATGTGCTGCCTCTTGTCTTCAATAAGCTGAGAACTTGTGGTTTATCCAAAAGAAAAGGATCTCCAAATTCCCACACTGCCATGGATTAACATCCTCCTTCAGATGCTGCCCTAGAAAGCACTACCTTCTCCTCTCAGCTTTTCTCCCCATGAGCATTAGTGGCTCTGCCCAGGCAATGGCTCCAGCTGCCCAGGTCACCAGGCAGGACATGGATCATGGAGCCCATCCCAGGTCCCCAGCAAAGTCACCCTGCAGTCAGAAGGGGGGCCATGGCCTGAGCTGTGTCTCTGCATGCATGTATTTCTCATGCCTGCATAAACCCATCAGCTCAGACTTGTGCAGTGAGTTTCCTTGATGGATCACTTTAAAATCACCAAGAGATCTTGAGGCAGCCTGACACCTGTAATAGGCTGGAGGAGCAGATGCTCCTTGGGAAGGGGGAAGGCAGGGTATGTTTCCCTCACACTTTTTCTCTCTGCCTGGTCACAGCAGGTTATTTGACAGCTGTTTAAACTGGCTAGAGAGTAATTGTTTTTCTTTTGAGTAAACTTAAGCTGAAATGAAAGAAAACTGTATGATCTTAAGGCTGTGGTGTAGAAAGGAGGAGGAGAGGGCAAGGCTGTGTAAAATTACACTGTCTGAGAAAGTCACAGGGATTTAACTGCTTACAATCCCATTAGGCTTATGCTGAAGAAGGTGAATCTAGTTTAAGCTGGAGGAGGGTTTCCAAAGCCTCTGCCATCACAGGGAGCCTGGAGCAATTCCTGCCTGGCTGATGTTTACAGCAGACACCCAGTACTTGCTGGGATGGCAGCTGCTGCCCTGCACTGCCTTGCTTGTTCCCATGGCCAATTCCCCCATCCTACTCACAGTTATTTGGATGTGCTGAGCATTGCCCCAGAGCTGGCAACCTCCACCCCAAGGGTTACAGTGCTGTCTTGTCCTTTCCAGTGTGCCAGGCAAGAGGGCCAACCCTCTGGGGAGGTCAGTTTTGGGCCAATATGGTAGCCTGGGCTGTGTCATGTGCCACACAGCTGTCCCCAAAGGGCACTGCCATGGCCTGCTGCAAAGGGGGATAATGGGCAGAGCTCAAGTCTTACGGGAAAACATGGATTCCTGAAATATGATGGGTCATGCCAGGTCCTGAGACATTAGGTTGAGTGAGCTCTGACAGGTCTGTGCAGGTATGAGGAACATCACTGCTTGTGTGGGGCTG
This sequence comes from Erithacus rubecula, assembly GCF_903797595.1. NCBI lineage: Eukaryota > Metazoa > Chordata > Aves > Passeriformes > Muscicapidae > Erithacus > Erithacus rubecula. Next base: position 69,645,123 of record NC_136658.1, read on the forward strand.
TGGGTTTCATGCTAAGAGCCAGTTCCAACCAAGATGCTGAGCTGTGGAGTGGCAGGTTAATCCCTTATGGGAGCTGAAATTGCACAAGTTATTTGGGAAGCTGAAAGTTAAACTCAGATGGAATCAGTAGTGCCAAAGAAACTGCAGCCAGCCCTCATTTCAGCAACACCACACTGCAGTGCTCACTTCATCCCAGGAAGAAAAATCTCTTTGAGCCTGGATAATCTAACATCAATTAGTACTGGAGAGTTTGATTGAATATCTGTTTACTGTTTTACTTTAAATATTTTAAAATAACTAGGTAGGAAGTTATTTGTATCTTTTTCACATCCAAATTGCAGGAACACAAAACTTTTGCACTGATGGAGTTGTAATTTAAACTGTTAGTTAATTCTTTCTCAATGTTAACATTCCAAGAAGCAAAACAAGTTTCAAGGCAAAAAAGCAAAAAGTCTGAGTGAAGAATATTTATACTATCATTTCTCATATGTTAGTTTTCAAATGGCCATCACCATCCTCATTATTGTGCATATTATGATTAATCATCAGCTGTTCAATGTTCATCTTCAGAAATGCCCTGAGCTTATTTCTCAGGCTTCCCTCACACAATTGATAGGTTCTGAGGAGTTAATTGCTATGAAATTCAGTTGCAGGTGATGCACAGAAATTTAAAAAAATATGGAAAATAACTTAAAAATTAACAAGGGTAAAGACAAGAAAATGTGGAGTGGGCAAATCAACTTTTGCTGATGATAAGATGTTTTTCTTAGTATTTTATAGTGACTTTCCATTCTGGATAGAGTACAGACTTTAGATGTCCTTATTAGTATGTCTGCATGTTTCAGAAAGCAGAAACTGTGAAATACTTCTGATTTGATTCTTACATTTTCCTCTCTCACTCTGTTTAGGGGCTTCATCTACCTGTACTATCTTGAGCAGCCTTAGGACAGGAAGGTTAGTTTGGCACAGCTCACTGCCCTCTCAAGGCTCAAATGGAAGGCAAATACCCTTCTTAGACACCTGGTTTAGTCTTGCTTCTTGCAGCTCAGCATTTTTGCTGATTTAGCACAGATGAGCTCATAGAATCACAGAATTGTTTGTCTTGGAAAAGACCTCTAAGATCAACTGTTAATCCAGTTCTACCAAGTACACCCCTAAACCATGTCCCCACTTGCCACATCTGCACATCTTTTAAATACCTCCAGGAATGGGGACTCCATCATTTCCCTAGCCTGTCCCAATGCCTGACAATGTTTTCGGGAAAGAATTTTCTCCTAGTATCCAATGTAAATCTCCCCTGGTGCAACTTGAGGCCATTTCCTCTTTGTCCTTCACTAGTTGCTTGGGAGAAGAGGCTGACCCCCACCTGGCTACACCCTCCTTTCAGGCAGTTGTAGAGTGATAGGGTCCTCCCAAGCATCCTTTTCTCCAGGCACCATGTTTTACAAATGTAAATGAATGTGTAGTGTAGAAATATAGATTTGTATTTATTATGTAGTATTGATATCTGTTTCATATATAAATGCTCTACATGTGTATATATAGGTATATAGAATTTTTATAAATTTTGTTTATTTGGACACACTATATGCAAAATATGTATTTGTCTATGATAGCTTTTGCATTTTATGTACCTAGTGTTGCACTTTCCCTTCAGTTGTGGTGGAGAGGCTTTGACACAGTGCTGGGTTTATCTTTGAAACACAGCATGCAGGAGGGGAAACACAGCCCAGTTCCAATTGGATTAATCCACCCTGAGTGATGCTCCAAATTCCTCCTGCAAACATCGCTTTGAGGTTTCAGTAGGAGGGAGGCAGAGGTTTGTGGAAGAGGGGGCCACTTTCCTGCAGAGGGGACCGGTGTTTTTGCAATGTGCTCCTGGCAGAAGGAGAGGAGGGAGCGATGGTGAGTCTGTGTGTCCGTGCAGTGGGGTCCTGGGTGCTGGAACACACTGGGAGGCACAGATACTCACTAGGAGGAGAAAGGGTGAGGGAAGATGCCTGGGGAGGTTTGAGCATGCCGAGGCTTGGGCAGGGATGGATTCCTGGTGCTGCAGCTCATCTCCACAGGACACTGTGCACGCTGGGGGCTTGGCAGATGCACCATGGGGAAAGTGACTGTGCAAAGTTTGGGGCTCCTTGGAGATGGCCAGGCTGCTCCCCCTGGCATCTAGAAACCAAGATTCCTCCTCAGTCAGTCAATACTCCTAAAGCAACAAAAAGGTGTTGGTTTTGTTCTAGATCAGAACAGAGGGAGGAAAAAAATTAAAAACCTGGTAATATTTGTGAGAAGCCCCCTGCTCTCACAAGGGAGGTGATTCCCTTCCCAGCAGGAAGCATGCAGTGGTGGTGCCTGTGCAAGAGGCACAGCCTGCAGCATGTCCTTGTCCTGCTCAGCTTCACAGCCTGCATGGAGTCTTCCCCTGGGCACAGCACGGCCAGGAAGGGACAGATGTGGTCCTGGCAGCCCACCTGAGCTGTGCTGCTGTTAGCAGAGGGAAGCCATGTGGCTGAGACAGAGGGAGAGAACCTGTGTCTGCTGTGCCACATGTGAGGTTCCTGTCTGCCATGCAGAAGTTTGGCTGTGCAGAGCTGTTTAGGAGGGCTCTGCCATGCTTGGAGGGAAAGAGCAATTATCTGCCCTGCCAGTGAGTTCTCAGGTCTATGTATAGCCCCACGCCTTCCTCTAAACAAGCTTCAATGCAGAAATTGCAAAGCTGAAGAGATCCTCTGCAATTAGGGGAGAAGACATCCCTCTTTCAGCTAACAGGAGAAAACGAGCCAAATGAAACCCTGCATTGTTAATGTGCTCCAGCTTAGTCAGTGGGGAGGGTAATAAACAAGGCAGACTTGGTTGGGATAAAAAAAGCGTCGAGTATGGCGAGATTATGAAACAATAGGTACTGATAGAGAGGCAGCACAGAGCCAGCCGCAGAGCAGGAGCTTTACTGAATGCCTGGGTTTGAATGAATCCTAATGATAATCACGGGCTACATGGCAATTTGTTTAAATAACGTGCCTGCTGCTTCCTCCCAGCCCGGCAGAATGAGTCCGTACATGTTAATTGCTTCATTTTGAAGAGAAAGCTCCTCTCTGTGTAGCAATACTATATATTTAATTTTTGCTGTTTATTTACTCTGCCCTTCTCCAAGCCTTTTGCCGTCTATGAAGGCATCTGCTGCTGTCATTTTGTATTTCAAACAAAGGTGTTTGCATCGAAGCTCTGAAGCAGTTACAGGGAATCTCTCAAGGAAAAACGGAATGAATGGGTTGGATGAGTGAGATTTTAGGAGGGATGAGGAGTTGTTTAGCCAACCTACAGGACACTGGTAAGCACCTCTGCACCACAATTCCTCTGAGCTTTGTGAGGGGTTGGGACAGGCTGCAGCTTGACCCTCTCTAAAGCACCCAGCTCCTTTCCAAGCCAAATGCTGGTGTGGAGGCTGAAGCACACCCAGGAATGTATCACTTATGATTAACATCAACTGCATTCACTGGGCTTGCTCACTGGAGAACTTGGCATGCTTATGGTTTATCAGACAGCAATAATAATAATAATAATAATAATAATCTGGAATTTTAGCAAGATTCCTCACTGCTCACTTCCTCAAATGTTCTGTTTCATCACTGGAGCAGAAGCAGACTCTATCAGCAGCTGCACTACCATAGTATTGGTGGGAGCAGAAGCAGAGGCAGTAGCCCTTTCTGGGCATCTATAGCCAGACTTTTTGGTGCTGCTGCTGAACTTAAACCTGACTCTCCTCTCCCAGCCCTCATTCAGTTTCCCCAAGAGCCTTTCTTGAAGGGTGGTTAAACCATTATTGCTACAATTTTTTTGTCATGTCCAAAGAGGAGCAAGGAATTCAATCCCAACTGCTTTTGTGCACAGTAGTTTATAGGTGTGAATTAGCACCCTCTAAGTTGAATTTCCTCTCATGTGGCCTTTGTTCCTATCTGACTGTAAGTCCATCGTCTCCTGCAGACTGCTACATTAGCTCATTTAATTTACACAGGTTTTAAAAATGCTTTTCACAAGGGTAATCTAAAAATGTGGTTGTGAAGGTCACCCTGTTCTAAAACAGCCTATTCCCCAGAATACCTCCCACCAAAGGTTGCTGACTAAAATGCCACTACCATGCTGTGGGATGAAGGGGTTACGATTCTTAAAAAAAATCACTAGAATATAATGGGGGGAAAAAAAAGCAGGAATGCCTTTTGCAAATGCAAAGAGTGTTGCTAGTAGCTAATTTTGCAGGTATTACAACCTACCTGAAAGCAGCAGGATTGCTACTTGTTTCCTGCAATTAAAAAAACTAAAAAGAGAGGGGTTTTTTTCATTAATATTAGTAAGGGCATTAGAAAATATTTCAACAGTAACATATCCAAATGGTACAAAGTACCCATATGCAATAACGTTTATGACTATTAAATATTATTTTGAATAATGCCTTTATTATGGCTAGGGCTTCTTGCTGTGGCCCCACAAGGAGATGCCACAGAGCAAGGTGTGCCTGGGAGGAGCACTGCTTGGAAAACAGAAGGACCTTGGGCTTTATGCTATTTGGCTGCTGCCATCTCATGTAATAGCAAAGTGCTGGAGAAATGGCAAGTCCCTGCTTGTTGTTGTCACTCACCATCCCCTTGTGAAGCTGACATGAAGAATCATACTTTCAGATAACTCCCAAGCTGGCCTCCACCTGCTCTGCAGGAAAAGGGCTTGGTGTCATTGTACAGGTGACTACTGGTTCCAGAAAATCTTTACCAAGATCAGCTCCTTTCTAGCTACTGCCCAGACCTCTGATTTGTCAAGGTCTCTCGCTGGGCCTCTAAATCCTCAAGGGAGTCAGCTGCTCCTCCCAATTTAATGCTATCAGTAAACAGTATCCCTTCCAGTCCTGTGTCTGAGTAATTAATGAAGGTGATGAAGAGCACAGGGTGAAGGTTGGAGCCCTGAGGAACCCCACTAGTGACCCCACTCTGATGTCACCCCATTCACTATAACCCTGTGTACCTCACCCACGAGCCAGCTGCTCACCCACTGCACGGTGTGTTTATCCAGCTGTGTGTCAGATATTTTATTCTGAAGGATACTGTGAGACACAGTATAAAGCTTTGCTGAAGTCCAAGATTACATTTGCTGGCTTTTCAAGATCAACGGGGTGGGTTACCCTGTTGTAGGACATTAGGTTTTATAAGCAGGATTTGCCCATCATGAAGCTATGCTGGCTATGACCAATGTCTGTGTCATCCAGATGTTTTTCAATATCTTCCAGAATAATATTTTCCATTATTTTGCTGGGGCTGGTCTGGACATCTTTGTAAGTGGCCGAAGCAATTTGGTGAGAGATCAGGATTTGTTATTTGCTTATTCCTCTCCTCAGAGGATAAAAAAACCAGAGCCAGGTGAAAGCAAGCACTAGGCCTAGGTAGGGCATCCAGCTAACTAAGGGAATGTGTTTTCTGGAGCACATGGACACAAAAAAGTGCAGTCTGGCTGCAGGCCAGCACAACACCATGTGAGGACAAGATCATGCAGCCCAAGAGAGGAACTGGGCAGCGATCACTGAAGCTTAACTTAGTCGAGTTGCAGAATGACTCCAGGCTCTAGGAGGAGTCCAAGCCACTGAGCAATTCACCAGTCAAGCTAACACCAGCAGCTGCAGATCCTTCCACATCAATGGAATAGGGTTTGCACTGGTATAAATCATGTGTGTCGCTGGATTCAGACACAGGAAAATGAGAAAGGAAGAGAAACAAAGGGCAGAAACAGAGATGGCTCTAAAAGGGAACTTTCTTACAGACCAATCCTGAAAGCAACAAGCAGGCACTGAGAACAAGGCACAGCTATGCAGCTCATTGCCACACAAGGTCACAGTTTACCTTCCCCCACAGCCGCCCGCAGTGGGAGGCTCATTGTGGAGCGACGGATGCAGAGCTGAATTGACAGCCAAACCTGGGGGATCTGGCTGTTTCCCCAGGATGGATCTGACATCCCTGGCTCTTAGGATGAAGACAAAAGGTGAAATACTATGACTGCCATTCCACAGAGGAGAACAAACAGCAGCATTGTCAAGACTATCTGCATGACACGGTGGCCTTATCAGCTCTGGGATAGCAGCATGCTATCCTGAAAAGCATGTCTAGCAAGGACAGAGTTATTTCAGTAAAACTGGGGTTTTATTTAATTTTTTTTTTAGCAGTGTAACACCCTCCTGAATGCAGTGAGCAGTGATGCAGTTACAAGCTACTGTTTTTGACAGTTTAACACTCACTAGCTCAGAAGCTCCTTCCCACTTGCAGGGCTGTGTTAGCTGAGGATATCAGCCCTTTCTTCTCCTCACTGATTGAGAGTTTCTGTGTGACCTGGGACAAAATATTTAGGGTAGAGTTTTACCAGAGCCTTGCTGGTGTGGGCAAGGTGTGCTTTCACACTAGCTACAGTCATCACCTCCTTCTTCCCCACCCCACCGTGACAGCAGCAGCAGCAAATACAGAAAATGCAGAGGATTTTGGTTTTGTCCTCACCATTTGGCCCAGCTCTGGCTCGTCTCCCCAGAGCCCCAACTTTCAATGTGCTTATGCTGTTGAGAAGCCTCAAGGCAGCTCTGTTTGCTTCCTTATCCCAACCAGCATGGCTCTGCAAGGCAAACCCCCAGCAATACACAGAGAATAGGAAAAAAGGCCATCTGTCACTACTGCTCACTCTGTCTGAGGAAATAATTGAAGCAGCATCAGCAGAGATCTTCTGCTGCTTGACATGCATCTCCCACAGGGACTTTAGCTGACAGGATTATGTTGACCATTGCTTTTTGAATATAGACAAAGTTTCCCAGAATTTGTGAACAGTCAGCCTGCAACAAATAACTGGCTGGTATATCACTTATTTTAACATTAGTGGGAAAATGGGCTTTTAGAGCAGATGAAAAAAAGATTATGAATTGAGAGAGAACTGAAGAAATGGACTCCAAGCAACCCAATCCTTTCCTAATGAAATCTCAGGGAAAGTACGAACTCTTAAGATAATTAGATGGCTCTGCCTTTACTGTAACATCTGAAGGTGTGTTCACACTCCCTACTCAGGGAGCTTAATTTAGGAGTTATAACTACTACATTCAAATTAGTCATGAGTGACTCAGACTGCTCAGACCTGATTCCTCAGACAATTGAGAGATGGAGTTGTGACAGGCATTAGGGTGCAAGCAGTCTGAACATGGCCTTGGCTGCCTTGCCTTCCTTCAATGTGTTCTACTGACATCCCTCTCAAGAGGGAAGTGCTATTTCCATCCCACACACAGGAAAAGATTACTTTGTCTGGAGCAAGTTACCAACTTGCATGAAAAATGCCTCTTCCATCAGCTTATCTCGATTTTGCCAGCATTTACTTTGGCCAAGAGCAGCCACTTTTTCCACACAAAATCCTCACTGAACTACTGCAACCATTATTCAGTATAATATTTGTTCACTTATGAAAAGGTCATAAGCCCTCCTATACTGTGTACAGATATTTTAAGGGAAAAAGGAATTTAGATTTCTCAACAATGGGGATTTTAACATGTACTGCTTGCCAATATAATGAGCACATTCAAGAAAAATGACTCAAGTTTTCACATTTGAAGCTAGGAAGTGTCTTGTCTACTAAACATGCCAGAGTTTTCTGTGGATGTGACTTGGCTTCAATTTTTGCTCTTCCTATATTATCTTGAATTAAATTCCAGGCAGAATGCAACCTAAATACATATACACAAGATATAAACTCTTTTCTTGGCAAGCTCTGGAATTAAGGAATAGTGACCTTATTTTATTTACATACTTCACAGTAAATTTCTGGCATTTTAGCAGTTGACTCCCCATGAGAATGTTCTTTCAAACTCATTTAATCCCCAGTCCACCTCTCTTGACTGCAGCAAAGGAAATTCCAGCGTCTAAGAAATTATTCTTTTTCCCAGGAAGTGTCAGACATTAGGACTGTGTGGAGGGACAAAGAGCTCTTCTGCTGACTCATCTTGGCAGCCAGATCAGGTCAGCTTTCTTAGCTCCAACACAGAGCTAGAAAATGAGCTAGGAAAAGCTGAAACATCTGGGTAGGGAAACCAGAACAAAGAAAATATTAAAGGTATCTTGCACAAGCCAGGTGAGATGGGAAATGGTACTTCCAACTCTTTGTTCTTACAAATATTTAATAAACAAAAATTCAACATTCAAGCCACCAAGATTTGCCTCAACAGAGAGCCTACACATGAAGCACTCAAGGAAAGCAAAGGTACAAAGCACTGCACACCTGAGAGCTCTCCCTAATCTTTCACAGTTTTGTCTAGAAATCTGTATCATTGAAGTGCTGGAGTGTATCCAAAGAAGGGAAACATAGCTGCTGAAGGGTCTCCAGCACAAGTCTTTGAGCAGTGTCTGAGGGAGCTGGGGGTATTTAACCTGGAGAGAGGGAGGCTTGGGGGGACCTTATCACTCCACAGCTGCCTGAAAGGAGGGTGGAGTCAGGTGGGGATCAATCTCTTCCCCCAGGTAACAAGTGATAGGACAAGAGGAAACATCTCCAGTTGTACCAGGAGAGGTTTAGATTGGACACTAGGAAAAATTTCTTCCCTGAAAAGGTTGTCAACAGGCTGCCTAAGGAAGTGGTGGAGTCCCAATTCGTGCAGGTAGAACATGTAGATGTGGCAATGGGGACAAGGTTTAGTGGTGGACTTGGCAGTGCTGGGTTAATGGTAGGGCTTGAGTATCTTAGAAGTCTCTTCCAACATAAGTGATTCTATAATTCTATGAAGTCCAAGATATTTATACTGAAAACTATTTTATTGCAGAACTGGGCAAGGGAAGAACAGTGGAGTGAAAAGGCACTTAAATTTGTTCCAAATCTTCTGTCACAGGCTTCCTGTAAGTACCTTAGTGGCTTAGTTTTGGAGACATTTATGAAAACGGTTCTTCACTAAAGCAAGAGGTATTTCATTGCCAGAAGCAACAGTGATTTTTGAATACTTTAGATTACTTGGGGGGCTGGATCCTTGGGCCTTAAAGCCTGGATTCAGAGAGAAAGGTATGAAACAATGTTTTACTGATTTACTTGTGGACCTTTGTGGAACTTTATCTCGGCCATGAGCTCAACTAGTTGCCAGAATGCAAGGCAACATCAACACATACTGATAAGAAAGATGAGTGAGTACACAAAAATAATCTAAGAACTCAGATGAAGCAAAGAAATTCCCACTATAGAACCTGGTTCCTTCTGTTGTTTTTGCACACAGCTGTATGAATGGCAGTGCAGTCCCAAGAAAGCCTGAGGAAAGGAAAAACAGCCTGAATATTCATGGAGGTCTGTATTCTCATGAGCATTTGCACCTGAATACCATGTCCTGCCATCTCTGAATGCTCTTTTAGAGCGTGGATTAGAACTTGCTGAATGGCACTTAAGAGACCCAATGCACAGCATGAAGTTTCTCTTTGCAGAGAATCCACGGTACTGGATCCTGATTTTTTATGGAAGAGCACCTTTTCAGGAAATCCTTGACAGGTGTTTCTAACCTTCTAGTATCTAATTAGGATTTTAATCTTGTTGGAATAGTACTACTTGATTTCATCTACCCCCAAAGCACCACAGACAGTTCCAGAATTATAAAAATAACAACTCCTCTGATTTACATGTAACCTGTATGTGTCCTGTCACTTCTATTATTTGTGGATGTGAAAATAAAGTCGTCTTCAGACTTTGTATTTGCTGCCACAGTATAATGTCAAAAGGATTCAGGAAACATTCGTTAATACAAAGTTTTGCACTCAAAGAAACAGGGTGTCAAAATTGTAACATTCAAAGATTACAAAAACATTTTGGGTGCAAACAATTAGTGGAAATACCTCAACCATTTCACTGGGAAGTATGATTCATTTTTATTAAAATAAATTTTCTACTAGTAAATCTATTGCTAAATCTTAACTGAAATTTACTTCATACTGAAACTTTTAGAAATGGGTATTGCATTCCATATCCTTGGGCAAAGCTGGGACTGGGAACAATTCTGGGAAGACATCTGGACTCATGGTCAGGTGCTGAAATGACAGGCTGAGACACAGGTTAACTCGTATTCTATTTCTGTGGCCAATGGAGTTAAATCTAACCTTGCTTATTTTAAGAACTCTCATCACAAAACTTATTTTCAGGTGAAAATTAGTCTTTCTATTTTGATGAATAGATTATAATAAGATTTTTTTTTCACACTTTTTCGTGGAGTTTTCCTGTGTCACCAATTATAAAACAAGTTTTCTGACTTTCATAGAAGAGATGCAGTTACAATGTGCAGCATTACAAATGCATCTTATTCTGTTTAAGATGAGAAACAAGTAAATTTAAGCCACAAAAGCAGGCTTTTCCCATATTTTTGGTGAATGTAGCAGCTATTTTGAGAATTTTATATTTACCAAAACATTTTCCATTTCAAACACCAGCTTTAATGAAGACAGTCTCCTCTTTATTTTGAAGCAAGTCTACATCAAGCTCAAGGTAGCAGCTTCTACTGTTAAACATTCTTAACCACAGCATTCTTGTGAGAGTGTTTGTTGGATGCAGTTAGATACAGTAATTAAAATTTCTTTAAATACTTCCTCCTTTACCCACGAACTTGAGAAATGTAATTCCAGGTGAAGTATTTGAATGAACACAGAATGGATGAGCTGGGAAGGGATCTCCAGATGTCATCTGGTCCAACCCTCCTGCTCACAGAGGTACCTCTTACACCCAGGTACCCAGGATCATATCCAGCTGGCTTTTGAGTATCTCCAAGGATGACGACTCCACAAGTCTGGCCAACCCATGCCAGTGCTCAATCGACAGTAAAAAATGTTTATTGATGTTCAGAGGGGGTCTCCTGCACAAGTTTCTGCCTATTGCCTTTAGTACTGTCACTGTGATCCACTGCAAAGAGCCTGGCTCTGCATTCCTTACACCCTCCCTGCAGGAAGGTGTCTTATGTGCACTGATAAAATCCTCCTAAGCCTTCTCCAGGCTGAGCAGACTGAGCTTTCCCAGCCTTGCCTCACAGGGAATTACCATTAATCATCCTTGTGGCCCTTCTTCAGTCTCTCTCCAGTGTCTCTGTCTCTTTTGTACCAAGGAGTCCAGGACTGGACACAGCAGTCCAAGTGTGGCCCCACCAGGACTGAATAAAGGCAAAGGATCTCCTCCATTACCTGCTGGCAATACTTTGGCTAATCCAGCCATGGATACCATTCTCTTTCTTTGCTGCAAGGGAACATTGTTGGCTCAGTTCACCTTGCTGCCCACCAGCACCCACAGGCTCCTTTCTGCCAAGCTGCTTCCTATATGGATAGCCCTCAGCCTGTTCAGATATATGGGTTTTTTTTCTTCCCAACTGCAGCATTTCTCCTTGTGGAACTTCACAAGTTACCCATCACCCTATTATTCCAACTCATTGTGGTCCCTCTGGATGGCAGCACAACCCTCTGGCATATCAGCCAATCCTTTCAAGTCAGCTGCAAACTTGCTAAAGGTACACTCTGCACCATCATCCAGAACATCAATGAGAATGTTAGAGGATGGGAGTATTGACCCTGGAGTACAGTGCTGGTTACTGGCCTCCAACTAAACTTTCTGCCATTGCTCACTCTCTGGCCCTGGCCATTCATCGTTTTCAGTCCACCTCACTGTCTGCTCTTACCACAACCTCTCTATTAGGAGCTTTATGGGATGTTCCCAACACTAGATCTACAGTTAATTACTGACTTGTCCTATTAGTGCCTTCTCACTCCCTTTCCCCTCACCAGCAAAATATGGTCCACCACCTGGGCCCCCATGCTCATCTAGCTTCTCTTAACTAAGAGGGCAATGAACCTGTTTTGCACCTGTAAACCCATAGGTGTGGAAAGAACATTCCTCTTGGTGCCAGAAGTGATCAGCTTCCATCCATCCATCCTTTTCTCCAGAGGTTTTGCTTACCTTGATAGTGCAAGGCAGACACTGCCATCTTCCCTTCACAGTTGGGGTATGAGGCTTTTGAAGCTGTTAAGACTCAGAGATGATCCTGCCTGTCTCCCTTTCATGTCCTTTGATGCGCCACCTGCTCACTGCCTCCCCAACTCATCCAGTTGCTGGCACAGCTCTGGAAGGACAGAGAGCTATTTTTCTTGGCCTCAGACAAAGGTCACAGGCAATCCCTGCAACCTGGGACTTGGAGGGTTGCATCACACATCTGAAGCCCAGGCTGTGTGGAAGCTGTATTTGGATTGCATGGCAAGGTTCTGGTAGCAGGGGGCTACAGGAGTGGCTTTGTGAGAAGATGCCAGAAGCTTCCCCCATTTCTGACAGATCCAATGCTAGCTAGGTCCAAGAAGGACTCACTGTTGGCCAAGAAAGATCAAGCCCAGACAGACAGTAGTAGAGCCCCAGGGACAACAGATTAAGAAGGGGTGGGGGGGAAAAAACTGCATTTCAGCCAGAGGGAGGGATGAGAACATGAGAGAAACAGCCTCACCAAGGTCAGTGGAAGGGCAGGAGGTGCTCCTGGCACTGGAGCAGAGATTCCCCTGCAGCCCCTGGTGCAGCCCATGGTGAGGCAGCTGTGCTCCTGCAGTGCCTGGGGATCCATGGGGGAGCAGAGATTCCCCTGCAGCCTGTGAAGGACCCCACCCAGAGCAGGTGGATGCCTGCAGGAGTCTGTGACCCATAACAGGTCCCATGGGGACCCATGCTGGAGCTGTCTGCTCCTGAGGACTGCACCCAGTGTAAGGGACCCATGCTGGAGCAGGTCATGAAGAACTGCAGCCTATGGAAAGGACTGACAGTGGAGCAGTTCTGGAGAACTGTCTCCCATAAGCGGGACCCATGCTGGAGCAGAGAAAGAATGTGAAGAGTCCTTCCCCTGAGGAAAAAGGAGCAGCAGAGACAACATGTGAGGAACTGACCACAGCCCCCACTCCTTGTCCCTCTGTGCTGCTGGGGGAATGAGGTAGAGCAATTAGGGAAAAAATGTAAGTCCAGAAAGAAGGGAGGGGTGGGGGGAAGGTATTTTAGGATTTAGGGGTTATTTCTCATTACCCTACTCTGATTTGTGCAGATTTCAAATGAAAATGATAAAATTGCACTCTAATCTCCTGAAGTTTACCCCATAATGCTGACAAGGTTGAAAAGTTCTACCCAATACTGTCCCATGACAGCAAGGCTAAAAGGAAGGAAAATATGGGCCACAGAATTAAGACAGATGCAGTAAATCCTAAGGTAAAAGGCTTTGAGAAAGCTGTTTGTATTTGAAAATTTCAGAATAAGGTAATTTCTAAAAATATTTAAATAAAATAATTTATGCAAACACATTAACCCAGGAAAAGCCAAAACCAAAACACAAATATTCAGTATGAAGATTTTTTTTTTTTACAATAAAAATTCTTCTAGGAAGTATATTAAATATGACAAGAGGGGAAAAATAGCATCTCACAATGTATATTCAAGGGCATCACATTTTAGAACAATGTCTTAGCCGTTTATAAATGATTTATGAAGAAATTAAATATGCTATTCCAGAAGAGAATAATCTAATTTACAGTTTAGATGTAAGGCTTCACTGTAACATCTCAAACCCTTCACCTGGATCTTTGCTTACCCAACCTGAGTGATCTGTACTTACTCTCTTATTGGAGTAACAGAGGATGGTGGTCCTCAAACACACAGGTAGTGTTCAGATTTACTTTTTAAGGTTCAACAAAATAGTATTACTAGAATTTTTTTTTTTTTTGGTCACAATAAAAGCAAATTAAAAGCTAGAAGAAACAGATAAATTGTATTTGCTGGTCTAAGACTGGGAATGGATTAACCTATACCTTGCCAAAAAAAAAGTAGCTGCTAAATATGTCATTAGTCATTGTGCACAACTGGGACACTACAAATCACAGATTAGAAACACAGTGCATCCTTTAAAGAAATTACATAATTTCTGAGAGAAAAAGGCTGGGGAGAAAAATCATGAGAACTACCCATCTCCATAGCTATCTTTTGTGTAAGAACTATTTGCCTTACAGAGCTCCAGTTTATTCAAGATACTGAATGTAATACTGACAACAGCAATATCCTTTAGTTTCCTAATGCATCAAGTACAAATCATAGAAAAACCTTGCCCCAAAACACTCATTTTCAGACACAAAACAATGCCAGAAAACTCTTATTTGCAACACATTTACCTGGTGTTGCAATTAATATATTTATTCTGCAGACAACAGTCACAAGTACTTACTAAAAATACAGATATGTTTCCTAAAAGTAAAGTGGGGCTTCAAGATGACAAAGCTTTTGTAACAGTGCAGGGTGCAAATTCTCAGTATGAAGACATTCAGAAGATTTGCTGCTCAAAGAGGATCTTTTCAAACCCGGGTGGAGGAGTATGATAAAATTCACTGAACTGACAATCCAGAATGGCACTGTCATCAACTGCAGAAAAGAGCCAAAAAGAAGGAATTAGAGAAGGAACACTTACAGTTTGATCCTCTTTTACACCATTTTAATAGACTGTAGACCGTGCTCACACCACAAAGAATTTCTTCAATACATCCATTAAAGACACACAATTAAAAGAAATCTCTTCAATTAATTTGGCAAGGCCTTATACCAGGAAAGCAAACCATCTCTCTTTTCTGCTGTTTACTCAGTAATGGATCCTTGGTGAATCCAATGAGAATGTCTAATTTCACTGGGAGTGTTAGCAGAGCTTCAGGCTATTGATTCCAAATTTTCTACAGATTAAGGATGCTACCAGATAAACCTTGCTGGAGGCATGTCACCTCTTCATATGCATATTTTTCTGTTCCTAATTCTGCTGGAGTTTCAGCTGTCTATGGTGGATTTTTGGAGGTTTACAAGGTTTCACATGTCTGCAGTGGTTGGTATCAAACCATCAGTTTTAGCAAAGCAGCAAAGAGCTTCCCTGACTGCTTCTTGAAGTTGGAAGTTAAGACTTTTTTTACAGAACTTCTCCCAGTTTTTGACCCCTGCAAAATCTATCCAACTGCAACAGTACTTTCAATGTAGAATATGAAAAAGAAACTGCTGGGTATTTTCAGAGCAACTCTTTTGTGTACTTCACTAGCAAACTGAAAAACCCACCTAAACAGAAAAGCAAGGTCTCTTTCAAAGACAACTTCTGAGATGAACCTGGCAGACTATCAACATTAGTTCAAACAAGAAAAGCTTCATCTCCATACTTTGGAATTTAGCAGTCTCAGAGACAAGGTCAGAATCTTCCCCTCCTAGGCTCTGTGAAAACTCCTATCAGTGTTTTTGTACAGTTCTCTAGTACTTACACAGTGTTTATGTCTTGCTTCCATTAAAGTGCCTGAGGTACAGCTACTGTAGGGAATAACCCTTAAGTCCATTTTTTTATCTTCTCAAGCTTGACACTGTGTTTGCCTGATCTATCATGTTTCTTTTAAAAAGATATCTATAGTCTGAATAGAGAAAATGTTTGAGCACCTCTCTTCTGCATGGCCAAATCTTTCCACAGGACTAGAATTTCACATTAAGGACACTTACAGTTGAAGTTTATACCAAGTAAATAGTATACAAAAACAACCTGCAGTCTTCAAGTTATAGCTACATGTAGGAGACATGATAATTATGATGAAATTATGCCCACTTGTGGAAGTAGACAAAAAAAGCCTGGCAGTAAGAGGTCACTGTATTCCCCAGGCATGGAGCTGCTTCAGTCAGAGAAAACAGATTAATAGTAGGCTAACATGCCACCAAGTATTTCCTGAAAGCAACCTTCATTCTTCATGCTGTGTAAGACCCCTTCCAAAACCTAGGGCAGATGCAGTTGCACACAGTAACTCTTCTGCAGCTGCTGCTGAAGATTTTGCAGGGGGAGATCCCGCGGAGCTGCCACCGCATTTTAGCGGCGCCATCACGTGGCTGAAGGACACATCACAGCTCGGCCATGTAAAACCACTCACCATACTTGGAAGCAAGTAATTCACCAGCTACATTTATAGACTTAAAAGACTCTACAACACACCTGGAGTAATTTCTTCTTGCTCATAAAATTCTGTATCAATCAAAATGTATCAAGATATAATCGGGAATATGCCAAAAGTTCATAAGGAGCCCACCAAGAAATTAAAATTATCCCCATCATGTAGCTAAGGGTTATCCTTAAGACCAAAATCATTTTGGCTACTACTTAGATGAGGCTCAGATAAACTGAAGATGGAGCTCCTGGAGCAGGTCCAGAGGATAGTGACAAATATGATGAGGGAATTGGAGCATCTTTCCTATGAGAAAAGACTGACTGTTCAGTCTTGAGAAGAGATGACTGAGAAGGGACCTCATCAACATCTATGATTATCTGAAGGGAGGGTGCCAAGAGGGTGGATCCAGGCACTGCCTGGTGGTGCTGAGCAATAGTACAAGTGGCAATGGGCAGAAACTGCACAGGAAGTTCAAGAAAATAAAAACAATTCTATTGCTGTGCCACACTGAAGGCATTTATGAAGTATGTGAAATGAAAAGGCACAAATACGAAGTTTCATAGATAAATCAGATTAACCCACAAGGTCTGCCATCTGCTTCATATTTTTTTTACCTGGCAACTTTTAGACTGAGTGCAGCAACTCCCCATCTTGCTGGAGGTGGACACTGTAAGCAGTGCTTTTTTTCCTATTAAGCAGGATTAAACACGAGGCAAAAATATTCTCTTGCAATTTCCTAGGTTTGCTTTTTCATGTAATTAATTGTTGTAGTTGACAAGAATAGATGATTGGTGTGTGTTCCATTTAAGTGAGAAGAACACACAGCTCATGAAATAGTGAAATAGTTTGAAAATCTCTGACTTACCATAGACCACTGGATAGACAGTCCCCCTGATTCCTGAAGCTGGACAATGCATGTTCTTGCCGTTTAAATACACATTTAATTCTACATGGTCATATGTAATGCCCTACAAGGCAGAGAAAATTAACAAAAAAAAAAAAAAGCATTAACAAGTTTATATACATAAGACTGCTACTTAACTTAGCTTTCTTAGCCACAGGCAGATTTTAACACCATTATGCAAACCACAGCATCCTAGAAGATCTCACTTGACACATTCCTGCCAAGGACTAGAAGTTAGTAAATGACCAGTAACATCTGCATTTTCAAATACTCAGGTTTCCTTAACACCTGTTCAACTGGGATGCAGCTCAGTACTACACAATACACTTTGCAAATTACTGAGTTCACACAACAGATTTCCAAACTTCACCACCTTAAAGAAACACAAGGTGTTCAACGATTTTGAGTATGAGGTGGTTTGCCATCTTCTTGTTTGTATCTTCTCAAGGAAATAACTAATAAATAATGATGCTATGAACCAAGTCCACCTTCCATACCTCCATCTGAAAACCTCTCTCAGTCCATTTACTCTGCTGGCAGCAGCAGACCGTGGTTTCACACACAATGCTATAAATATGCTGACCACAGAGCAGAAAGCAAACATTAACAAGATAGTAACTTACTTACCTGTTAGCTAAAGGACTTTTCTCATTGCTTTGGTATGTCTGAGTCTGACAATTTGTGTGCTCATGCAGGACTTAAAAAATTTGTTTCCATGACAGAACAAAGTAACTTGGTATTTATGGAAATGGGGGAGTTAGCAGTAACACACGAGGTTTTTTTGTGATTAATCAAAGCTATTCAGACCACACTAGTTCACCAAAACCCTGAAACATCTGCAACCCTTCAAAAAACAATTTCAGAAGGGGATTAAAAGAACAGTATTATATCTGAGGGTAAAGGGTGGAGATGTCACCCTTAGCTGTTTGGGGCTTCTAAAGATGGCGTTTCTAACCACGGCTATAGAGAGGCAAGTTACCCAGCATGAAAAAGTAGGGGTGATAAATTGTCTCAATTTCATTGCATTGTGCTCATGTATTTTTGAAAGGACATAGAGAAAATGACAGTAACTAAAAATAAAAAAAACCAAACACTTTGAACAAAGTCAATTAAGGATGTTTTGAGAAACCTGAAATAGCAACATACAAAAAAAGAAATTTTTCTCTCAATCATTTTTCCAGTGAACACTACCACCCTCCCCATTTAATATCCCCACAAACTACAAAATACAATCAATTTATCACTCAGGACCCATCTCTGTTCCCCCTGTCCTTCTAATCATTAACCAGTTAGCTAAGGGATCTTGAGTTCAGCTGGTGCATAGCCATGTAATACATTCCAACACATTATTTGCTCATGCAGGTCCCAACTCAAACAATGTAAGATCCTTGTGATGGGAGTTACCAGTCAGGTAGGTACTGCAACACAGTATCAGAAACTGTTTCTCAAACTCTAGTCAAGTCCATCCCTCATTAGGAACCTATCAATACCAAGAATGAAGTCCACCCATATCCAGCCTGCTGATCCATTCAAAGACAACAGCAATTTATATCCCAGCACCTTCCATACTGGGAGATGCAAACTGAACAATCTGACTTAATCAGTTTGACCACAGAGCTGTATATGAGGCATTTGAGAATAGGTGAGGAAGTAAGAAAGCCTTGAGAAACTCACCACCACATCACCCTCCTGAGGAAGATTGTTTGCTGGTAGCCTATTTTTCTCCTCATTGTTATAGTAGAGAGCTCCATCATTTCTCATCACCAGGCTGTGGACATCTCGACCAAGTGGAATTTGATTCAAGTTTGCTTTCTGGGTTGCAACTCCAATACCCCAAATCCCTAAAACGTGACATTAACACAGTAAGGAAAAAAAAAAAAAAAAGTTATTTTGAAGACTGGTTGAAGCAGGACAGCATGAAGAATTTGTTTTTTAACCAATGCCATGATGGTACTACCAGTAAGCATCTGCTGGAAATACCAGAGCTATTGTAGGTTTGCTCTGATAGCTCTGGCAGCTAAGCACCATCCTGTCATTCCCTTCCCCCTCCCACCTTCCCCAGCCCCTGTGGAATAAAGGAAGAGGAAAGGAAGAGTAAAACCAAGAAAACTTGTGACTAAAGATAAAAATTGTTTAGTAAGTAAAGCAGAAGTGAAAGAGACAACAAAACAAAGTTATGCAATGGCAATCACTCACCACCTCCCAAGGGGAGACTGATGCCCAGCCAATTCCCAAGCAAAAGATGGCTCATCTCTTTAAATCCCCTCCTCTCCCATTTATTCCTGAACAAGACAGGTGGTATGGGTATGGAATATCTCTTTGGCTAGTTTGGGTCATCCACCTGGTTATGTCCCCTCAAAAGCTCTTATGCAACCCTAATAATATTCACTGGAGGGGCAGAGTGAGAAACAGAGGAGGTTTTGATGCTGTGCAAGCCCTGCTCAGCAATACCTAAAAACTGGTGTGTTATCAGTATTGTTTTGGTCATAAATCTAAAACACAGAACCACAGCAGCTGCTGTGAAGATAATTAACTTCATCCTGATCAGACCTAGCACAAGGAGCCACAGGAGACTGAAGACAAACAGCATCTATCTTGAAAAAGAAGGCTCTCTGAACTTAACTTGTATTCCCAGAAAAATACTGAAAACAAACTCTGAGACTGTAGGAGGATACAAAAAATAAATCCAACTAGCATGGACTTGTAAAAAACAGATTTTCCTTTTTCAGAAAGTTAGACTAGTCTTATGGAAAAAAAGAAAGTGTTCATATCATAGACCTTGATTTGGTAATATTTTTGAAACTCATACAACACTGAAATAGTCAAATGATGAAAACATGGTCTAGACAGTTACAGCAATATAAAGGCACGAGTGGTTAGAAAACTATTCCAGGATTACTCATCAGTAGCACCCTGTCAAATAAAAAAAGATGACTCAAGGGGGTTAGAGGTTTTGCACTGAATGCACAAGGTCAGATACTATTCTTTATTTCCATCAATTACTTGAATAACGTGATGATGTGTTGATTAAACGTGCTGCCAATCCCAACCTGACAGGACTGCAAGCTCTTGAGAGACCCCTCAACTCTAAGATGATTTCTAACTGGTTAGAAATAAAGAAAGTGCATCTGTTTTTACCAAATTATGAAGAAAAGCAGGTAAGTAAAAACAGTAAGTGGCACAAATACAATAATGGCTTGGTAACCAGCTCACAGACCACTTGCTGAGTGTGAGTGTGCCCTACTGCTGTGGAAGACTTCCAGGTGTGTGGCATGTATAAAAGAGATGAGGTCATCTACTGCTGCTGCAGCTGAAGCAAAGCATCCATTTTAAGCACTGTACCTCGACACATTAGGCTGACCAGAGATATTGTACAAGGAACAACAAAACCAATTAAAATGTAAAAGTTTCATCTATAAGGAGACAATGAAAAAAACCCCAACAAACCAGGACTGTTTAGTTTAGAAAAGACTAAAATGAGGCAAAAATGTAAGAAACTTATTTTCAAAAGATGAAACTGTAGAATAATTTTTTCAACTGGCAAGAATGAAAAGGACAAGAGAAAACTTTACGATAGTCAGGGTGACCCCACAGATAACCTCTAATTGACTGTGCAGGGACACTTCTGGAAATCAAAGACTTACTTTAAGTCTTCCACAGTTCTCCTGCACAGGAGGGCACAGGAATAGAGGAAAAAAGGCTCACAAGGATCAGGAGAATTTATTTCCTGTGTTTCTCAAGTGGAAGAACATGGATACACTATCTGTGTGAATAATGACCATGTATAAACAACACCTGCAATGGATTCTTCCCAACATAAAGGATATTAAAATTGCCAAGTTAAGATGGATATGGGCTTACATGTAGCTTAAAACTAACCAACTATTTGGATGACAAGATGTTGTGGGCAGATCTATGTTCATGCTGTTCAAGGCAGGGTTAGAATAAGTGCTACACACTTAATCTGAAGAGCAAGGAATGTTACCCTGGCTTAGGCAAACAGTGCCTGCTTCAAGCAAATGAGAGTAGACAAATACATACTAATACCACTGGATAAACTGCACTCCTTAAAAAATACTTCACAGGTGCAGTGTTTTATGTGGGCATAAGCATTTATTGAGCAAAAAATAATTTCTAAAATACATCACCTGAAAAACACGCCTGTAACAGCATAGACAACAATGTGGGGCTTAGTATTTGCACTCCTCTAGTAATACACTTACTATTATTTTTAATATTTTAGAGTCAAAATTTAAAAAAGAGAAAAAGCATTTCCTTTCACACAGTAAATTATAAATCTCTCTAATGTTCAGAAGTTCAAGGATGCAATTAGAAAGATGTGTATGCTGAGCATTTGAGATATTGCCACCAGAAGGCAATGCAACATACCTCCCAAGCTTAAAGTTATATATTTTTTTGCTGACTAACCTGTGGACTGGATTTTAAACTCGAAATAGCTCTTGTTCTGATGCAAAGGTGCATTGGCTAAGCAGCCTCCCGTGCCACATATTCTTCTGCCATTTTTAACAATGACGACATCTGTTCCTGCAAGAAGAAAAAAAAACCCACAGAACTTCAAAACATTTTTAGAAAACTGAAAGCAGCCCTCAAAAGCCATAAACACTGAGACCCATTTTTGTTTCTTCTGCCCCAACTATAAGCTTCTTTAGTCTGTAAGAAATATCATGATGAGCCATGCTTTGAAGCAAGAGAAGGAAGGTTGTTTACAGGCTAGTTCATTTTTCTATTAGGACTTATTTATTTAAAATCTGTAAGCTGATCTAATTTTCACCTCTCGGGCTTTATGGCACCATGCTGATTACAACCTTTGCTTAGCCACATCAGAAGCATAACTTACAATTTAGTCAGAAAGGGTTCACTGTGAGACCAAAGCCCTGTACTCTGTTCTCTAACATCGGAGAAAAAGCATTCTGCAACAAGAAGGAAAAGCATATCGGGTAGAAATGATTGATGGAATTACAAGATGTTTAGTTAGCCTGTTTAGTTAGTCCTTCTATTTATTAGAAATGTGCCTGCCAATACAGAGAGAAAAAAAAAATCCTCTGCTAAGTTTTCCTTCTCCATTAGAGGACTTCATCTTAGGCCCTGTTGCCATGGCCAAGCACATGGGAGGCTGAGGTTAACAATTGTGCCCGAGCACTGGACCGTACCTATTCCTCCCCAGCTCTCCCCTGCTCTGCTGCTGCTGGCCCAGACCCCTTCTCTCCCCATCAAAGCCGGGCATGGTTCTGAGGACAGCTCATGCTAAGGGTGATCCTCAAAAGAGCAGCAGGGAGCAGACTGCCCGGCCTGGCTCCTTCTTCATCTCCATCGCCCTAACTGGAGGTGGAGTCTCCGTCGTCCCTGGAGATGTTGAAGGAAAGGCTGGACGTGGCATTAAGTGCCCTGATCTGGCTGACACGGTGCTGTTGGGTCACAGGTTGGACTCGATGAGCTCAGAAGTTTTTTCCAGCCTCAGAGATTCTGCGGTTCTGCGAACTCCGCCCCTGGGCTCCGCACCACCCGTGCCCACCCTGACCCCGCCAGCCTGCGCCCCTCGGCACCTCACCCCCCATCGTGCCCATCAACTCCAGTTCAACCCAAACTGCTTCCGACCACTTTTTAACCAAACTTCCTGATTCCTCCCCCTGAAAACTGACAATTCCTGCTAAAGAACAGCCCCAAATCCTGCTAAAGTAGCCCCAAAGCGACTTTCCCAGCGGTTACCCTGCGGCCCTGCCCGCCGGGAGCTGCCGGCCGGCGGCAGCGGCCCTGGCCCGCTCACCCATGCGCTGCGTGTCCAGGTGCACGGCCGGCATCTCCTTGAGCGGGATGTGCCCGGCGCCGCCATCCCGGCACCAGGAGAAGCAGCAGAACACGGAGGCGGCCATGGCCGGCCGCACCCCCGCACCGCGCAGGCGCAACGGCCGCACGGCCCCGCCCCGCCGCGACATGGCGGGCGGGCAGCGCCGCGCCGGGCGCGGGCTGCGCTGAAATAAAGTTAGATTTTAAAAAGTACAAAGATTAACGCCCCGTCTTTACTCTGGGCATTAAAATCTAGTGGGCGATGAGTGCAGTCCTTGCTGCTCTTTTTCCGCAGTTGTGGCCGTGGTGTGAGGCGACCGGAGCAGCCTCCTAAAGGACGTGTTGTGCATGTATACATAAAGGACGTATGTACATGCATATAAAGGATAATTCGTGTATATATGCATATATACATGTATATATAACAGAGGCCACTGATGATGATGGGTGGTAGATACGGCATCAACGAACTTCACACGTGGGAAAGGACTCCATGGAAATTTACTGCTCAGTTATTCCTGGCGCCAAGTAACAAGAACTCTGTCTATTTAATTTCCCCCGTTTTTTTGTGTTTTTTTTTCCCCCTCCACCTTTCTCTTTTTTAATCCTTGTAAAACTCAGGCACGGCTCGCTGAAATGAAAGGTTCACACAGCTGCGCCAGCCAGGTGCACCTGTGAGTTTTTTTCTCCTCATTTTCCAGATCTGTCCTTCTCTGAGTGTTAACCCTGAGTGTTTGAAGAAACACTCTTTGCTTCTAGAGTACTTCTTCATATGTTCAAAACTTCTAATTTACTCAGTTAAATTCACTTGCAAAGACTGCTACAGTGTGCTGTCATTGCACTAATTATTTTATTTTGCAAAGCTTAGTTTGGGGCCAGCTTTATGTCCCTTTCACAGAGACAGAATACAGGTAATTAGAAAAGCTGTGGCATGACTTGTGATCTCTGAGTTATACAAGCATTTCTATGTCTATCTCTGCGTTCCCACAGCACATGAAGCACCCAGAGCAGGACCCACAAACTGGGTTCCAACAAACACAATAAATATTGATAACACATCAATAGAAGCTTACCTGTGTCCACTTCACATTATTATTTATCTACAGAAAAATATCAAAAGAATGTTATGCCATGAGCTGTTGATATAGAATATTTTGCAGGCAGCAGGTAATTTGATTACTTCCATCTGAAGGCTCATTTATCTCCAAACTAGTTTGGGATGAAATTGTTGTTTCTCATTATTTCAGTTGGTGTATTATTTTGTGACATTTCACCTGGAAGACTCCCTGAACATTTTATTACAGTATGAAGTATGATGTAAGTAATGTAACCCATGTGGTACCGTGTTATCTGTCTTGTGGGGGCCAAGGGGTTAATACAGATATTCAGAAATCCTTGTTAATGGAAACTTTCATAGCCACATACTGTTCTGGATGGGCTGTATCAGTCACACTTGCCCCTTTTACTTGAAACATGAGGTGAAGTGCTGTCTTTTTCAAAATTGTGCCTAAAACCAATCTGATTATAAGAGCAGCTTTTAAATGTTGTTCTTTTTTTTTTTTTTTATTGGACTTACTGTTATAGCCTATAAACATTTTGGGTCAAGAGCTCAATTCCTTAAAATATGCCAAATGGGATTAGTCTTGAACTTCCAAGAAGTAAATATTAGGTGGAAAGTGATGTTTATTTATTTCATATGGAGGGCATCAGGATTCTTACTGATAGCTTGTTGTTCACAAATTTAGTCTCATTTAATTCACTGTGGGATTTTTATTGCCTGTGGGTTTGTTACAGTAAATGCTAAAAGATAAGTGTTAATATAGTTTTAAAGTAAGAAAAAAAAAAAAAAAAAAAAAAAAAAAAAAAAAAAAAAAAAAAAAAAAAGAAGAAAACTTAGATAGAGGCTGAAGCTCTAAATTACTCCCTGTCCCGTTTTCCTATGTCTTTTCTCCAAAATGAGCACTGGGAACACAAACACATCTCACCACATGAAGTCAGCATTGCCAAATCTGTGGCACTCAAGGGGGTGAAGCTTTGGGGAGCAGCTGGCTGTGCCTCCCTGCCAGTTTCCTGCCCCACCACTTTCTTAACTGGAGAGGCTGGTTTTCCCAGCAGACTGCAGCCCTCGTGCAGCAAAGCACACGCCCAGCTTGGAAAAGTTGCCGCTGCTGCTTTGGAGCGAGCACGCTGATTCCAGCTCCTGTGTGCTTGGCAGGCAGGAAGCCTCGGGGACCAGCTCATCCTTGCACCCATCCTGTCTCCCTGCAGATGCAGAGCCCAGCTCCTGAGCACCCTGGCAGCTGCTGGTGGTAAGAAATGGGGCTTACTCTGTGCCTTCCCTGAAGGATGAGGTGAACAACTGGATAGCACTGTATTTGTAAATGTGCTTGTCAGCCTGTGTAGAGAGTGTGTGAACACCAAGAGCTTTCCAGTGTACAAAGAGCTGCCCCAAAGAAATGAAGATCTTGTCTTCAATATTTAGAAGCACAATTGTACTTGGTAATCAAGGGTTAATTCAGTCTTACTTGAATGTTCATTTCTTTCACTTGGGGAGGCCAAGTATTTTGGACCCTCCCACACTGAATGTGAAATTATGCTTAGCATGCCTAGACATGTTTGCTGCTTGCAGCATTTTAACTTTATTTCCTTGAACAGTAGCAGCAGAGACATTTTGTCTGGGGACCGTGCTAATAGAACACAACCACTGCCGTCCATTTCACAAATGCAGACTTATTTGGAGAACCTGCTAAAGGAAAATGATAGTCATTGACTTGTTTCATTCTCTACCTTAGAGCTTCATTCACAAAATACAACTGTCTCTCATTAGCCCTACAAAGTACATCCACTGGCTTCAGACCAGTATGTTTCAGAAAGGTTCCTTGATATGCCAAATTTGCAGGAGAGGGCAGCTCTCTCCCATTGTGGCAGCACATATTACAACAAAGTAATGCATGAGTAACATGTTCCCAGAAAAATAATTCCTCTTTGTCTTGCAAATCAAAACCAATCGGACTTGCTTCTCTGCTGCCACATGCTTTGTGGAGGCATTTACACCTGTGAAAACCAATGAAAAAAAGTAGTTATTATGTATGTTGGAATGGATTTAGTAATGTCTCTATGCAACTTGCACAGAAGTAAATGATGGTGCAGGACTGGAAAATCAAGGTTTGTTTATTGAAAGCAGTCCTTCCACTCCCAGGGTCGGGCCTGTGGTTTGGAAGATGATACAGACAAGGTCTCAGATGAAAAACAGGTTGTGCTTGTACTTTTGAAATCTTCAGCATAATGTAGTTCTTGTGAGGACTAACATTCTGTAGGAAATCCTGTGTTTTACACAGTTAATCTGGCACTTGCCAAATCATAGAAGAAATTACATATGGAAATTAATATCGTTCCTTGTTGTTCTCTTTGCTTTGGAGTCACTTCTCCTTTCCTCTTTATGCAATACAAGCAAAACCCACTGGAGCAGAACTTTGATCTATAGGCAATCCCAAACCTCCTTAAAACTGACAGGCACACTGGCCATGCTTTGTTCAGAAAGGAGCAATTAAGTTCTTTTACGGCATAAGATAGCTAAAAACGAGAAACTGCTGCCCATGGCACAGGGGTGCACAGCCAAGTGCTAAGATGAGCTAACTTGTATGAACAAGCACTAATTTGGGGAAAGTCAGGGAGACTTTTCTAGGGACTGCTTGTGAACGCAGCAGCAGGAGCACAGATTGGTTGCAGCTGTGTTTGCCTGTGTGCATGTCCGGGACCGGAAACACCACGCAAGAGCCAGCAGACAGTGGGAGAAGCAGTGGTGTACAGCCCTGAGAAAAAGCCAAGGGACAGCTTCTTCTGGGCAAGCATCCTGGCTGGAGCAGCAAACTTGGACTGCTGCACAGTTCTCCCTCCCATTTGCTTCCTCTGCGTGCAAGGAAATGGGACGTGGCTGTACATTCTTTGTAAATAAATAGGATTTCGCTAAGGAGCTGACTGAATTCATCATCGATTCCCCCCCACGTCCTGCTGCAGAAAAATCTGGCAAAGTGCTGAATATTAGTTAACTCTGGGTCAAAGTTCTGTATGCAAAACTACAGAGCTTTTCAGTATTGCTAAAATAGTCACCAGAGACCCTACAGATATCAAGGCAGCCTCTGAAATTCAGACCTCAAAACAGGAGTTGATCATTTCAATCGCTGATGATACTTAATGGATTTTTAATGCCTGGTATTTCTACAATCCATATTGAAAGTAGCTTTTATGGAACAATAACAAGAAACTGCTTTCTCTGATCCCTTGTTTGGAATGTTTAATATACTCCAGATGTATCTGTTGAAAAGAAGTGTAGTCAGATACAATATAGTTGTGAAACATTTATACAGTAAGGTGTTTGATATGCAGAGCTGTTTTGAATTTATTTATTTATTTGTGTCATCTTATGGTGTCTTCTTATCAAGCTGCTCTAACCTCTTGTAGATTTATGTCCATATTTGGTCCCCACAGCAACCACACCTCAGACTGAGAGTGTGCTCACCCCAGCACAGCTGGATAAAGCAGAGTCCTTCAAGAAGTCTCTGTCCTGAAGCTGGAGTGTACTCTGTGTGTGCTCTGACACCTCAGTAACAGGACAGGAAGCCTTAGCCTTAGTGGGAAGGCAGGTTTGCAGCCAAGGATAAGACTGTAAAATGCCCTCAACTCACCTCTTTTCTGGAGCTTCACCCCAGGAGACAATTACAGTCCAACAGGTCTTTGGTTCAGAGGTGCTTTACTGATATGGAATATAAATTTGGGAGGAAAAAAGTGCTGCTTTTAACTGCAGCTATATTTGTCAATCAGTTCTTCTCCAGCAAAGCACAGCGGGTGCCTGGAGCCTGGAATGAGCAGCTGGTGTGGCCGAGGGCAAGGCTGTGTTACTTTTGGCAGCAGTGCTGGCAATAGCTGGCTGGAAGCATTTGTGAAATTATGGCCTGTGGGGGCACTTCTGGTTTATGCTGACGTGTGTGCAGGCTGCCACCGAAACAGGCCCTCTCACTGCCTCATCCTGGCACTGGTGTTTGTTCGGCTGCAGGATCAGCTGGCTGCCAGAATTGATCCTGCTGGAAACTTTTTTTTTTTTAATAAACTGGATTAGCTTTCAGCTCTGTTGGCAAGCTGATCTGGCTTAACGTGTGGCTGCACGAAGTGTCGAGCCAGCAGAGAGGAGGCATCAGGAAAGCATGACTAAGGAAAGGGGAAAGGATGGAATGATGACTTTTGCCAGTAGCACAGTCTCATCCTGGCTTAACCCCCTGAGAATCTGCCTGTCAGGGTAGAGTTACCTGTTACAGCTTGAGTCACATTAATGGCTTGCTTCCACTGAGTGAGAAAAATCTTGTTCCTCTTTTCCTCACTCTTCTGATGTTAGACATGGTGATTTGTCTAATCTTGCATTGGACTGATTTAGCTTCTTGAATCAGCACAAAACTCACCTCAACAAAGAAAAGGGAATAGTGTTCTGCTGGCTGAGTGGGTGGAATCAGCTTGGAAAAGCATCTGCAGAGGCAGGCGGAGCTGGGACAGGCAAGGGGAGTAGTAGCTGTCAGCTCTGAGGTTGTTGACTGAACCACAACACAAAACTTCAGTCTCAGAAATTTCCTGGCATAGTGCTTATTAGAAGAGCCACGATCTGGGCTCTCTCTGTAGTTTAAAGATGACAGTAGATGATTGCCCTTTGTCTTACAACAGATAAGGTGCTTGTCGTGAAAATCTGGAAATTGCTATTATTGTATAATTCCTTCCAAAGTTTTGCCCTTGTATTTTCAACCTTCCCATAACTCAGTGGCATTTATCCTAACACTTCCTTTCAAGCTGGGCCTCTCCTTTGAGCCTAGATTTCCCTTGGCTTTGTTCATCTATTACTACAGATCTACAAATGTTCATTTCCATCAGCCAGAGCTTTTCTCTGAAGCTTCCACAACCGGCCTTTGATGCTGCCTTGGGAAGACACTGTGCTCTCAGATGCAAGAATGCAAAACTTGTAAACAAACTGCTACTGAAAGTGCTGCTATTGAACCAGAGTTAAAAACATTATATGAGAAATCTAAAATGCCATGTTGCTGTTAATCTTTAACCATAAAATTACAGAGAAGATCAATAGGACCCAGAAATTCATGATATAAAAGTGGCTGTTGCAAAAGTGTAGACAAGGAGTATTCAGCAAATGTAAATGCACCAGCATTGGGATATCACTTGAAAGCAGTTTAGGTGGCTGAGGGAAACTACCTGGAATTACTTGTTTTTAATAAACAGCAAACAAGATGCTGGACAATTAAGATGAAGCAAGCAGGGTGTTGAAATACATCTGAAGGTCTCAGTTGCTTTTCTGCAGCAGCTCTTCCTCCTGGGGCTGTTCTCCAATGGATAGTGGAAGAAATGCCTCAGTGTGTAGGCACTCTGAAAGGGATTTTCAAAAATGCTTGTCCTCTGTCAAACTCTTCCCATTGAGTTCAGCTAAGCAGCCAGACCAACTTGGGTAGGGCAGCAAGGAGAGAAGGTGAGGAGTAACTGAATGCAGAAAATTGGGAAAGTATAACTTTGACACATTATTGGTTGACTTTTAAGATCCAGATTCCTAAATAATAATAAGAAATATGTCAGATGTGGGAGGAAGTTTCATTTGATAGAAATATGGTCTGATTTGTGATGTTCCTTGTGTAGGTAGTCCTGGAGGTGTAGAGTCTCCCCTATGCTGATGAGCAATGTGGCTGCAATGGGTGCAGAGTAGGGGAGTAAAGGGATGCAGGAGTGGAGGGATGCAAATATACAGGATATGTACATTTGGGAACAGCTTTTGATATAGTATTTCACAAAGTGGAAAGTAAGTTCAGTTTGATGTGAGACCTGTTCTGTTCACTGAGAACTAACAAGTGCAAAAGAGACATCCAACACAAAGGTCCTCTGACATCTCAGCACTTCCAGACTCAGTTTCATAGACCTGTAACTAGAATGTTCTTTCAAGGGGACATTGGATCTCTTCTGCTCCATCTCCCTGGGACTAGTCAGTATTATTGTGGAAAACCTGCACAGGTTTTACAGGCCACGTTAACTCTCCAAGTCATTCACCTGCTGGAAACGGTATAAGCAGTGTGTTCAAGCAAATAAGAATGAGTCGCTACCCTTTTGTGAGGCACACAAGGCTATCTGTCTCAAATTACGTTTTCTTTTAAATGAGTGCTTTCGGGAGGTGGCAGATGCCCGGCAGGATTGCCACCCAGCAGCGCCCCTCCTCAGGCTGTGCAACGCGCGCCTGTGAGCTGCCGGCTCAAGTGTAATTTAACCGAGTTAACAAACAGCAAAAGCCATATCTATCTCGGCGGAGGCACAGGCTGCCGCCTCGGCCGCCGCCTTAGGCGAGCAGCATCCACGCCCGCCCTCCGTGCCGGCAGCTCCGGAGGCTCTCGCGGCGCTCGCAGGCAGGCGGAGGAAGGGAAGAGCCGCAGCAGCGTGTGCCCCGGGGCCGGATCGGGGGCCGCGGGCCAAGGTGGGTGGGACGCGGGGCAGCAGCTGCGGGCCGCTCGCTGCGGCGGGCAGGGCCGGGCGGCGGGGCCGGAAGGCGGGCGGCGGGCGGCGCGGGAGCCGTGCGAGTGACGAGGCGGGTCTGGCTGCGCCGGGCTGCCCGCGGCCCCGGCCCGCCATGGTGAGTAGCGCGGCCCGCGGGCGGCAGGGCGGGCGGCAGCGGCCGGGCGAGCGCAGGCCGCGGCTTTGTGAGAGGCGGCGGCCCCGCCCGGGGGACGCCGCGGCCGGAGGCGCCGGCGCCGCTGGCAGCCGCCATCCGCCCCGAGCCCCGCTGTGCTTCGCGGAGCAGCAGGGCTGCCCGCCCCGGCTGCCGTGCCGGCGGAGCGCCGCGACCCCCGCGGAGGCCAGGGCGGCTGGCTGCGGTGCTATCGCATAGGGGCGGCTCCCCGCTGGAATGGGAACGGGGGGCTGTAACCGAGAGCATCCCGGGAACCTCTGCCGGGTAAAGGGACAATGGGGGTGAGCGCGGGGGCCAGCGCTGGGGCAGCCCCTGGCTCGACAGACCGCCCGGCCCTGGGGGTGGAACGGTGCACTGTGCACAAATTGCACATTTCTACAGGCCTTCCTGCCTTTCGAGAGTCTGAGCGGGTTGGGTCTGCATGGTGCTCCTGGAAAAACTTCTGCCCATGAAATACGAGGTTTAAAGCATGGGCAATTTAGCCAGGTCTTTTTGGTTGCCTGCATCAGAACCTTCCATAGCTGAAAGGGGCCTAGAGGGAAGCCAGAGAGGCACTCTTCATCAGGAACTGCAGTGACAGGACAAGGTGTAATGGGTGCAAACTGAAAGAGGGGAAATTTTGTTTAGATATTGGGAAGAAATTGTTTACCGTGCAGGTGGTGAGGTTGCTCAGAGAGGTTATGGATGCCTGAATCCTGGTAGTGTTCAAGGCCAGGTTAGGTAAGGCCTTGGGCAGCCTGGTCTAGTGGTTAGTGTCCCTGCCCATGGCAGGGGGAGTTGGGACAAGATAATCTTCAAAGTCCTTTTCAACCCCTTAGCATTCTATGATCCTATGTTACCTACTGCTCACAGAAGTCAGTTGTTCCACATTAAAATGTATGCAGTGACCCTCCATTAGATTAGAGTTTCTCTCAGTGGGGTGAACAGGGTTAAGATCATTGCTGCTGGAAGGAGGGTCTTCCATCTCGCTTCCCCTCCGTGTAGAACTTGTTTTGGGGCTGATTCAGCACACCAGTCCAACAGAAGGCCGGTGAAATTGCTCACGGGGGGTCCTGACACAGACTGGGGTCCTTGCCAAGGAAGGGAGATGAGACCTCTCCTGACTAGCTCAACTGCTGGTAGAAATGTAGCTTGACTTGGTCAAGTCTCATTTAGAACAGTTACACGCCATTGCAGGAAACTTGCAATTCAGGAGTTACCTTTTTGTTTTGTTTGAAGCCTGGGAAATTCTGGTTTTGCTTTCAGCATGCTGCTGGCTGATAAACCCAGCTTCTGTGTTGAGAAGCATGCTAAATGAATTTCTCTCTGGAGTGTGGGAAAAAGCTACTGTGGTTGTTTTTGCTTTTATGGTTTGATGTTGTTTGCCATTCTTCTTCCTAATGATAAAACTGTGCAAGTTGCTATTGCTGATGAGTGACATCTGTTGGATTTGTATCAAGAGATGCTTTTGCTCCGTGTGCTACAAGTAAGGAATTCCAGAGCTACCCAAACGTGGGTCAGAAGTTACGCAGAGAAATTCCCAGGGGAAAAGTTGAAATGTCGCTGTAGTTCTTCACACCGGGTTGCTAAGGAGTGTTTCAATCCACAGATGATTTAATGTCTGAAATTAATATCCTAAAGAAGATAGAAATTAGTCTGTCCAACTGGTCATACAAGTCTTCAGTATTTTTGGTTTGGCATTTCTGGTGTTGTAAGAGGGGGAGGGAGGAAGTTTGTAGACCTGCCTTTTTTTTTTTTTTTTTTTTTTTTTTTTTTTAATCCAGTGTTTTTAATTACAAAGGTTTTGAAAGGTTTTGAAATTCAGTTATATTTATAAAGCATAATTATGTAATTCAGTAAGTGGGGCTGAAATGCAACAGGACAGTTTTAGTTGGATCATGAAGCCTTTCTCTGTATGTTTTTTGTATTTTTTTAGGAGTGTGAAAATCTTCAGTGTTTGTCCTGCAATTTTAATGGAAAGTGTTGTAGTAAGCATTTTCTGCATTGGCTTGCAGTTCCTGCTGTCAGGCATGCAAAGCTGTTTTTCCAGCTCCCTAACTGGGAAGTAAAATCCTCCCTGGTAAAGGAGATGGACCAGAGCAAATATTTTCTGCCCTGTGCATTTCCATTTACTAAGAGATGGAAAACTGTCATTTTGGTTTTGTAGTTATTATCCTCTTAAAACATGAGCAAAACTGATATTTGTGCTGCTACTGTGGCTAAAAGCTATGAGTACAGGTTGGAAAGAGGGAGCTGCTCACGAAAAAGAAGACTCAAGTGGAGGGATGAAATTATCATCTTCCTGTCATCCCATTATTTTTAGCACTAGGAAAAAGACTGAAGAGAGACTCTCACTGCTTTGAGATCGTGAGAGATGCTTCACAACTACATTCTCCTCACAGAAAATGAGGTTTCTGAATGGGATCTGTGGGTGTATGGGAAACCCATTAGTTAAGAATTATTAGGTCTTTTCTCTGGGACTTTGTCCCCAGTTGTAGTGGCGGCTTCTTCTGCCTCCTGACTTTGTTTCTGAGTAAAAAAGCTGCCAACTCTTCCGAAGTCTCTTTTTTCCAACAAGCACGGAGAATATGTGGCAGAGCATAAGCACATAAGCATGGTTGTCTCAAACATTCTGCTGTGACAGAGGGCAGGTCCTGCTGGGGCAGAGCAGCACTGTTAGAGCCAGATTCCCTTTCATTGCAGGGCTTGTAAGTCAGCCTGGAGGCTCGAGTTTAGTGTGCCTGCAGCAAGAGAAAGGTCAGGTCCTGGGCACCTCACTGAAGGGGGCTCCCAGCCCACCACAGGCCCCAGCCCCCCCATTTCCTGAGGAAATGCAATTGGATTTTACCCCTTGCTCTGTGCTGAAGTTTGCTAGGAGAGTTGGGAGCTTGGTAAAGTTCTTTGTAAAAGTTAAGAGCTTGTTAGCCAACATTTCTACAACTAAATAGTGGGATAGTTGTCAGAGTTAAGGTGGCTATATAATAAAGGGTAAGACTGCCTGACACTAGACTGCTGTTTTTGTTCAGCCCACTGACAATTTTTACTGAATTTCCAGGATGTGACAACCCCTCCTCCTCACTTAAAAAGTATGGGAGGTTTGCTTACACTTCCCAAGAATGGCTTTTACTGTGAAGTCTCACTGGAACTATTGGTCCTTTTACAAAGGGAAGTCAGGACTGACCTCACCTTTCTTCCTGATAGCGAACTTTGCTTTCCTTGAATCAGTGATATTGATTTTACTGCTCTCCTTGTCCTGTGCAGCGTGGATCTTCCCTTGCAGCTCTATTCTTGTCTCCTACGTTTTCCACTTCATATTTCTTTGAGGGGACAGAAACCCTAGAAATTACATCAAAACTAATTAAGAGCTCATTCACATGCCTTGATGTCACAGCAGTACTTTGATGCACTTTCCTGTGATGTCTTTTAATTTATAAAAGGAATTTTATTACATATATATGAATATATGATGTATAATTTGGAAGCAATTTATGCAAGAGAAACATCATTCTAATTATAGCTCAAAACTAAGTGTTTGAGAGCTTTGGATGATACAGACTGTCATCTGTTTTGGCCTTTATGAGCTATTTGTTTTCTCAGAACATGCTGTAAGTTACAAGGTGTCTGCATCTGAGAACTTGGCTTTAGTTAGAGGCAGGGGGAGGGTAGTGCACTGGGTCCCTTCACTGAGACTTTCCAGTAGGAAGAATTATACAATATTCTTCCTGTAGGTTCTCTCCACAGAAGGAAATTACTGAGACATGAATGAGGCTGTGAGAATGGAATTGGAAATAGACTACAGATGAGTAAAAATGTTTAACAGTTTTGTTTCATGATAAATTTTCAAGGACTATGGGTAGTTGTTATTTGAAGTATTTTAACTTTGTGCTGAATAGCTCAAGAGTAACACATTCAGTTGGTTATTTAAAAATGTTGCAGGAGCAAGAGAAAAGCTAATTCTTAAAGTGAGTGGTGACTCTCCTTTGGCCTTGCAAATAGAGCAAAAGGACTCATCATGTATTCTGTAGCAGCAGAAATACTGCAGCTGGGCTTTTTCAGTCACTTTTAGTACTGTCTACAGTACCAGTGCATGGGGTTTGAAAGTAGGAGCTTTGGATGAGTGGAGCAAGTAGAAAGTAATCAAATCTTAGCAGGGTGTATTGGCTGGGTATCTTCTGTGCAAATCCTGCTTCTGTGTATTACATCAGCAAGGAAAGATGTAAGTCTTGCACTGTTATTAGGAGTACATGAATTATTTTCTTTCAGAATCCTTGCTGGAATTGCAAGCATTCTTTTCCTGCATTTCTAGTTGAGAGTCTAAAAAAAAATGGTTCTGCCTGAGCATTACACCATTCTTGTGCCTGCCATTTGCTGGCGAGATACCACAGCCAAGGGGGACTGGCTGCAAAAACCCAGCTGAGGCTCTGTCTCAAGGATACTGGAGGAAAAAATACATCCTTTTCTCACTGAGATGTGTCTCAGATGGAGTTTGGCTTTTGTATGGTCTCCTTGAAGGAGAAATAAGTTTTGTAAGTTCTGTTACCATATTTTATCTCTTTCCTAGGATATGATGGAGCTCCTAGAGGAAGATCTGACCTGTCCCATTTGCTGTAGCCTGTTTGATGATCCTCGTGTCCTGCCCTGTTCACACAATTTCTGCAGAAAGTGTCTGGAAGGAATTCTTGAGGGAAATGTGCGGAATGTGCTTTGGAGGCCATCCCCTTTCAAGTGCCCCACATGCAGGAAGGAGACTCCTGTCACTGGAGTCAACAGTTTGCAGGTCAACTATTCCCTGAAAGGTATCGTGGAGAAGTACAACAAAATCAAAGTAACTCCAAAAATGCCTGTGTGCAAAGTGCACAGCGGGCAACCCCTTAACATTTTTTGCCGGACAGACATGCAGCTGATCTGTGGGGTTTGTGCCACCCGTGGTGACCACACAAAGCATGTTTTCTGTTCCATTGAAGAAGCTTATTCCCAGGAGAAGCGGGCTTTTGAAACCTTGTTTCAGGGCTTTGAAACTTGGCGTTGTGGAGATGCCCTCTCACGGCTGGATACCTTAGAGACCAGTAAGAGGAAAGCTCTGCAGATGCTGACAAAAGATTCTGACAAAGTGAAGGAGTTCTTTGAGAAGCTGCAGCACACTCTGGAGCAGAAGCGAAATGAGATTCTGTCTGACTTTGAGACCATGAAGCTTGCAGTGATGCAGGCCTATGACCCGGAAATCAATAAACTGAACACAATTCTGCAAGAGCAGCGGATGGCTTTTAACATTGCAGAGGCCTTCAAAGATGTGTCTGAGCCCATTATATTTCTGCAACAGATGCAGGAGTTCAGGGAAAAAATCAAGGTGCTCAAAGAAACCCCTTTACCTTGTTCCACAGTGGACATCAGTCCCACCATGAAGAGCTTTGATACCAGCCAGTGGAATGGAATAAAACTTGTTGATGTGGACAAACTTTCCTTGCCTCAGGAAAGCAACACTTTCAAATTCAAGATTCCCTCAGTCTTTTCACGCAGATTTATAGTGAATTCTCTTATTTTCTTGCTCATTCTTGCTGTCACCAGAATGTCCTTTGTGGAGTCAGTCATTGACAATCTCCAGTGCTGGAAATCTCAGTTCCTTACAATTAGCTTGTCCTATCTGGCAGATACCGTGGAGATAGCAGATCATGCAGTCTTTTACTGGGAACAGATGACAGATGGAGCTTCACTTTTAAGAGAAAAGTGTAAAAACTATACGTTGGTTGTATTGGATAACGTCGCACAGTTTGTGTGCAAATATAAACTGTTGTGAAGTGTCTGCTGGAATATAAGAACTAAGAGAGATCTGGGGAAGAAAACATGGAACTTCTTAAATTAACTGGTCTTTTCAGACTTCCAGTGAAAACATTCAAAGATCCAAAATGATTCCAAAACATTCATGATGTTCACATAGTTTGAGCACTGCTAAAGCAGAAATTGAAATGGAGCTTTGGAAAATACTTTGTGGATTCTTCTTTCAGTGATTATGGGAATATTACTCACTGTAAATAATTTTTCTTACCAAAATGTAGGGGAAAAAAATGTATCTTTAATTTGATGTTAATGTAACTGTAGAATAAGATAAAATATTCTAGTGTAAAAAAAAATTATAACTGGGAGATTGTTTGGAAAGAGGAAGAAGTGTTGTGATTGAGGTGAGCACTCTGCTGACAAGTTTGCTGAGGACTGCCCTTGCACCACAAAATGCAGTGTGCATCATTCACATTCTGGAATCTGCTTCTATCAGATGATGTTACTTCTCTCTGAAATAGCTATATGTTTTGGTTTGGTTTTGTGGGTTTTTTTTTTTTGTGTTTTGTATAACCAAATGTTGTAATTACCCTGTGCATTCAGATTACGTGTTCTATAAAAGATGTATCTTCAGGGCAAGCATAAACTCTAGAGGTAATGATAAGAACAAGCTGCAAGACAGTATCTGGTTTGCAGATAGTTCATACTTTGCAGTTTACTTTTACAACATCAAATTGTTGGGGTAGCTTGGCTGTTTTGTTAGATCCTTGTTTCTCTGAAGCCATACTTAAAAATGGCTTTAACATAAAGAACTTAGTGCAGTCAAAGGCAGGCAGGGGTCTGCCACAGGAAGGCAGCTTGGGCTTTAGCCCTGCAGAGGTGACAAGTGCAACAGCTGCTCTCCTGTCCCTCTCTCTGCCTCTCCAGATTGCAATTCCAAAAGCCAGGAAAAATGATTGGATGATTCCTGGAACAGGTCGTGTATGCAGCAGGTATATGGATGTTGGTGGTGTTTGAAGAACCTTGTATAGATTCTTCTCCTGTTACTGTATTTTTGTGTATCTCATTTCAGGAGCTAGTTGAATTTTCTGTTTGTATTGACTTGGCCTTGGATAACAGTGATTTAAAGGGAACCTTAAGCTAGAGTTCTCTGAAGTGCCCTTCTTTTGAAGCATATGGTACTGAAATGTCTTGCCTGAAGCACATCTAACCTCTTTTTGCAGTGGTCCTGTGAACAGCAGTGTGTGGAATGAAAATGTTGAACTGACAATTCTAGAAAACAAGCATAATGTGTGCCATACTTTGGGAATATTCGTTGGCCTCTCTCAAGGTTTCAGAGGTTGTGACAGTCAATTCACTGTATTCCAGTAGTCCTTGCAAGCTATTAATTTCAAAAATAAAACATTAAATTCCAGGAATCAAAGTTTCCAAGCAACCATACCCAGCAAACAAAACTATTGTACATGATATTTACATCTTTGTTGCCTGGGAATCCTGTTGCTGCTCTACACCTCACTCCAAACACTTGCTAAAAGCACGCAATGGTCCTTGCAGCTGCCTTGCAGTTTAGGAAAGATCAAGTCACAGACATGTAGATCAGAGAGCTACAATTCCTGAGTGGCTGAGGTAGCCATGAGTAGTCGGGAGTTGGTTGTTCTGAGTGTGGGAGGTGTGAGATTTGTAACTCGGGCTTCTACCTTGCAGCAGTTCCCTGAGTCCAGGCTGGCACGGATGGTGAATGACGATGACCAAGAATTTAAACTGGTGAATGGAGAGTTTTTTGTGGACAGAGATGGAACTTTGTTTGGTTACATCATGGACTTCTTGAGGACTCTCCAGGTGTCCTTACCAACTCATTTCTCAGACTATCAGAGGCTGCAGAGAGAAGCAGAATACTATGGACTTTACCCGCTGGCCGACCTCCTGAGCCAAGAACATTTGCTGAAGCCGAGGCTGGAGATCTTGGAAGTGCGTTTTTCTCTCCAAGAAATGCAGGCCTTTTTCCGGATCTTTGGTTCCTGCAGTGCCACCATTGAGGCCCTAGCTGAGCAGATCACTGTGTTTACAGGGCAGCAGTCAGGACAGGGCTGGAACAGCCCCTTTTCTTCTCAGAAACGGCTCATTCCGCTTCCTTTGGAAAGACCCTCTCATCACGATATGGTTTTTCTGTGTGGTACTGAGTATTCTGCTGGTGACCAGGTCGTGGCCAGGTACCGTTCATAGAGTGACTTCCAGTTCATTAAGTGTGTGCTACCTGCTAGCAAAGCTCATTTAAAAGAAACTGAAAGAAATATGTTTCCTTCTTCCTGTTCAATGTTATCTTTTTCTAGTTCTGAAACAGTTTAATTTGTTACATTGATTTGTCTGTTCTTCAGCATTCTAAAATACTGTTCTTGATGTTTGCTTATGAGCTCTCTTGGGTTTTTCTCTCTCTGCCATTTTGTTTTCACTTACTTTAGAATTTGACAGTATCACCTTCTAGAGAATATGAAAAACACAGTCAAATGAAGCAAAGGAAA
The DNA here is from genome assembly GCF_903797595.1 of Erithacus rubecula. Classification (NCBI taxonomy): domain Eukaryota; kingdom Metazoa; phylum Chordata; class Aves; order Passeriformes; family Muscicapidae; genus Erithacus; species Erithacus rubecula. The sequence goes on from NC_136658.1 coordinate 69,683,787, forward strand.
CAAAGTAAAGAAGTGAAATACTGGGGGGAAAACCTAAAGTCTCCAATAGCTTACGGTGAAAAGGCTTTCATATGGAAAACAGGAAACAAAGAATGGCAAGAAGGGTTTAAAACTCCAGAGGAACTGAGACAGCATTTCAGGGACTGGAAATCTTTTATAGAGCTTTTTATTAGGGGGAGGGAGAAGAGACATTATTGACTACATGCTTCACAGTGGGTTTTCTTTGAATTCAGAGCCAGGTTCTGTTTTTATTAAGATAACTGTGTATCAGTAATCTTTGTGATACCAGTATTGTATTCTAATGACTACTTAGAGTTTTTAAGCTATCTTTTGCTGGATGTCTCTATTGTAAGGAGACATGTTCTTACTGTATAAGAAAATGTTAACCTAATTTGTCCTCCGTGGCTGTTAGAACATCTGGAATTTTATGGAAATTTCAGTGAAATATTTCCAATAGGGTTTGGATATATCTGTTATATCTGTTTGGATATAAGAAACAATACAGCAGTCTTTTGGTTATTTTTAAGATAAAATAAAGTTTATCTTTCTTCCAGCTTGCTTTGGCTAGGCAAGTAGAATAAAAACTACTTTGCAATATATATGTTTGTGTGCCAAACCTTACCTTTTAACATATTACTAATTTTAATGGACTAGCAATTTGTTGAATAGGTTATGGCAACTTAAATAGTGAGGAACATATTTCTGATTTTTTCATTTATTTCTTCAGACTTGGTAAAAATTTCCCTCTGCAGATCAATAGAAAAGCTTGAGTAATGAAGTCAAATTTGATTATGTTGCCTTGCTGAATTTCTATCTCTTTAATCTTTGTGGTGACATGGACTTTTTTGCCTTTCTTGTGCTTTCCATGAATGTTTGGTGTACTTGCCTGTGAACTGTGGAACAGTTTCACCCATCAGTTTATATATTTTGTAATAGTATTTTTACCTGACTTCTGTTCCTGAGAGTGTCTGGTATAGACATCTGGATAGATTCTTACACTGTACTTTATATCAAATCTTTTGAGGCCATGTGAAAATGATTTTCATATTTGTTACTACACGACCTGCTGTACAAGGTAACTTTGTAATAAATGTCACTATTTGGAGAGAGAGAGAGATCCTGTGTGTTGGAGAGTGATGTTCTTGGGGTGAACATGACTCTGCTGTCCGTCATTTACTCCCACTTGAAAAATTGTTGCAGCAGTGCAGAGCCTGCTGCTCCTCTGTTAAGTGAGACAAGATGGGGGTTGTCACAGATATTCCTTAAGAAAGTAAGTTTTGTGGCGGGGAGGGTGTGAAAGAGAAGTGCTTCTTCCCCAGCACATAACTGGATGAACTGAGAATTACTCTTAATGATGGAAAGTTGTCCTTAAAGGAGGAAAAACATGCCCGGAGCCTTGGTTGCTGTAAACACAGAGCAGCTGTGCTGATCTACGCTGTCAAGAAATAAAGTGTGTTGTAACTCCTTTTTTTTTTTTTTTCCTTCTGATTTTAGGTATGTTTCCATAAAGCCTGATAATAGAAAGCTGATTAATGGTACTAATGTGCTAGGCCTGCTGCTTGACAGTTTACTCAAAGATGGATTTCGCCTCATAAGCACCAGGACAGTGGCCAGTGAAGAGAAGGTTGAATGCTACACTCTTGAAAGGATGAAGAGGGCAGCAGGCCTTGCCATCATGGTGAACCAAACTGCAGGGAGCTCTGGGGTAGCACAAGCAAGGAGAAGCCAAGTGCAGAAAGGGAAATAAAGGCTTTTCCTTCCATCTTTTGATATAGAAGAGGGATGTGTCAGCACTAGTGGCCTTGTTTTGTTTTGTTTTGTTTGTTTTGGCTTGTTTGAAACTGCAGTGATTGAGGGAAATAACAAGTATTTAGGGGAAAAAATGCTTTCTTGCCTTTTACCACTCTGCCCTCTTTAAGAAGCCCACCAGATTTCAGCATTTCCAAGAGTTGATTTTGCTTTTTCTCTGTGACTAAAATTTAGATGAGTACTCACAATGCATCAGCCATCCCTTCTAGAAAATTGTTATGTTCTGTGCTAATCTGCAAATAGATTTTAAAAACATGGTAATACATGAAGAAATAACATCTTGATGCAACTGTCATCCCAACAGTTTGGAGAAGTGGCTGGAGGAGGAATGCAAGCCCCAACAATTGATCAGTTCTTCCACTCACTGACTCTCTTGCAGTTGGCTGAGAGCAGTGTAAGGGGAACATCCTGAACTGTGCTGCCGTGTGCTTTGTGAAAGCTGTCGCTAGGTCTGCAATAACATGTGACTGTCTCTTGCAGAACACTCCTCTATCCTCTCCTCCCACTCTGGTGGCAATAAGATGCTCTTCAGTTCTGAGAATTAAATGATAAAGATCTTTGAGAACAGAAGGTCAGTTAATTTTTAGTGCATTCACCATAAAAAGGATGAAAATATGATAAACAGCCCTTCAGATGAAAGAGTTTGTACAATGTCAAAACAGTGCAAAGGATTTTTTAGCACTTGTTAAGTACAACACAGTTGGAAGGCTTAGCAGAAGTGGCTTTAAGAGCCTTGGGAATGTTAGTCCTGTACAAAGTTTTGGAAAGATGTCAAAATTAGCTCAGGTACTGAGAGAGGTACATTAATGAAGCTTTATAAATTAAGGATCTTTTGTCCTTCCATCAAGCCAGGGAAAGAAGATAGCAATAGCTTCAGGGATTCATTAGCTGCATCTCTATTTTGTTGCTGGTACACCACCATTTTCCCAAGGCTTCAAACAACCCAGGAGAATTACTTTGGGCTTTCTTGGCTGACCAATTAGATCTGGCTTTTCATTAGTTTTAAAATGTGAATGCATTATTTTATTTGCAGCACTTGATAATGGGGATGGGACTCAGTCATCTGTTTCTTGCCCTGAGTTTCAGTGAAATGGATCTTCCCAGACTGGTGGTGCCACTGTTGGACACCTCTTTCCTTTGGCTGCTGCTCTGGGGCATTTCAGCTTGACCCACATTCAGAAGCTCAGCAGAAACAATGAGGTCGGGTCCTCTTTGCTTGTTCTAGAGGTGTTCAGGTTGAGAATAATGTGATTATGGGACTACATCTCCTAAGCTGCTTACAGGTTATGTAGTGTAATAAATGGGAATGTAAGAGTGAATGCTTCCACTTCAAATGGGATTTTTTTGGTCAATAATGTCAATATGTTCATTTTGTCAAGAGGTAAGGTATTTCTGACAGTAAGAACCATCATTCACTGAACAACCTCCCCACAGATGTGGTAGAGTCTCCATTGTTAGAAGTTTTGAACAGGATGCTAAATGATTTCATGGAGGCTCTGTTTCACTGACACTGTTGGGTGACAGGGCAGACAAGCTGTGTGGGATGACTGTCCCCACAAGTTTCTGTGCTGCAGACAAGGCTCCTTGTTTGGAAACTATAATATTGATTATTGACACACTCATTGACTGTGGATATTACAGCTGGAGGGACTAGCCAATAATAATGTGAAGCACAAGACAAAAAAACAGAACAACAAAACAAAACAAACCCAAAATAAAACCAAAAAAAGGCAACTTCTTGCACAGGGAAAGTAAGAAAATAGACCTGAGGATGCATTTAGACATGATGTCCTAAATGATCACCAATAGCAATGATGTAAGTTGAGAAAAATTTCAGAACCCCTCATTGTAATGATTACATTGTTTCACCTACCACAAAGGCAGGGACTTAGTTTTCCTTTCTGCAGCAGTGAGTTTGAAAATTGAAGTTTGGATTCCAACTTTTTTTTCAATAAAATGGAAAAAAAGACAAACTGCTTAAATTTTTAAAGAGCCCTGAAGTTTCACCCTATGCCATCATCCATGTTCCATGTCTTTGGCAAAATGGATGTTTGATACAACCATTCCAGTAACACTTTATGATGAGCTGAACACTTTCTCGTTCCCCTCATGGGTTAATTTTTATTTAGCACCGGCATTATTTTATGAATGCAATATTTGGCCCTGGAAAATATACCAGTGCAAGTTGCTGTCATGTAAAGAGCCGTATGTGCTTTGCCTCTCTCTTGGGTAACAGTGTGCTGTGACTCTGTGCTTCTTTTGGAAGCAAAGCACATGACCATTGACAGGCTTGGGCTCCCAGAGTTCTTCTACCATTTATTCTTACTTAGCTCTGAACTGAGAAATCTCACCTTCTGTCATTTTGTGTTCCTGCAGAGAACATGACTAGGCTCTTACACAATGCTTTCACTTGTTTTGTTGTTGTTGTTTTTACTGCTAGTTCCCTAAATAAATTGACAGCATGTGTGTGAAAACCTGATAGAAATCTGTTAGAAGTGTCTGACTGATACCAGTAAGATACCCATGACTTTAATGGAAGATTGATTGAATAAATTAATTTAATTAAATTGATTCTTCAAGGAAAGCACCTCACTGAATTTCTTTATACAGAAAAAGGAAGCCGTGATGGTAGAGCTACAGGTGTTGTGTAGCTCCAAGCTACAGCTAAATAGCAGTAATTATGGAGGAACAGGTGAAATTATGTTCATTTGCGAACTAATTAATATAAAAATAGCACTGATTTGCTAGGAGAATCTTCAGCTGGCCTCTACCATGCAAGGTTATTTATACTACTGTAAAGTGTTACTGAGCAGGATGGCAATTTCTGTGTGCCCCCTTTGAAGTGGTATGCAGTGTAACCTGCAGGCACCAGGGCAGGAATTTAGAAGTAGTGGCAAGTGTTTTCACTGCACCTTCCCTTCTGAAGCCCCAAACAAGCAAGGATGCAGCAGAGAGCAGACTGTGTGGTGTGTGCTCAGCAGAGTTGTTCACACAGAAGAGAACAGCTGTACAAGTGAATTTGGCTGATAGGAACTATGAGTCTGAGTGATTTTAAAAGCTGCTTCATCAAAACCCGATTATGTGCTAAACCGAGTACTTACACCCAAACCTTGGCAGGCAATTCAACTCTGGTATCTCACAACACAATCTCTGCTAGACTAGCAGTGTGTTGTAGGTGACTTGGTTGTGCTTTGACATGTGACAGAACCAAAAGCCCTGATTGCTCACATCTAGTTCTGTTTTTGATTAAATGGGAATGAAATGAGACATTTAGACTTTTATTTTCCAATAAAGTAATTTGTTACCCCTGACATAATCCAGTTCTTCAAGTCCTTGCTAGCTTTCTCAAGAGAATTCCTATTATTCCTGTGGGGATGCAAAAATTGCTGATTTCAGTAAACTTCACTGCTGTATTTGCCTTTTTATTCTTTACTGGATTCAACAGAAATGTGCAAACTGTTCCCCTGCCTGCAATGCTAGAAAGGGACACAGTGCTGGGGCAGCCTCCTGTTCTTGCACGTCATTGATTTCCTTTTCCAGTGATTGGTGACATTTTTTGTGCTTTCAAGTAATTTTTGCCTGCTTCTACACACACTGGGAAGTCTCTCTTGATCTTAATCCTTTCAGGGATGTCATTTATTTACCACTTGAATTGTTCAGTATTATGCTGATACCAGGAAGGACAGAGCCTATTGTGAAATATCTTATTTTTCTTTTTTTTTTTTTTTATATTTCAGTGACAGTTCATGAGGGTTTTTTTTTCTTTGAGAAGTGCTGTCACTGCATTCTTATAGGTTCTGCAGTCAGCACTCATGTGATTGTATAAATTATTAAGAATAGATGCTTAAATAAAGCTCTATAAATCAATGAAATAGACTAAGATACAATTTAGACTAAGACTGATCTCTTTGCATTGGCCATAGTACTGGGAAATTTTTCCCCCTTTCTAAATAATTCCAAGCCATTTTTCGTTTACCTTCACAATTGGATTTCATGGAAGTAGTAGAAGATTCTCCCTACAATGCTGTATATGAGGAATTAGTACCCATAGGGCAAAACTGTGATGCTGGAGTAACTGCATCATGCCCAGTGACAACTTCTGTTAACTTCGGAGAAACTTTTCTGCCCAGTGGACTCTTTCCAGTTTCTACCTGTTTTGATTGATTTCCAGCTTTACAATACTCAAAAATAACTCCCTTAATCTGGCCCAAACAAGGCTGATGTGCTTTTGTCAGTCTTTAGAGTGGGTAAGCCTCAGGTACATCCAACACAACCTGGGTGATGTTTTGTTTTGATCCACAGCTTAATTCAGCACCAGAAAGCCACCAGAGTGGATCAAAAGTCCTGTTTGAGTTCACAATGAAGCATTTGTAATTTTGAATACTTTTTTTTTTTAAGAAAAAGTTGTTCTTAGATTGCTGGAAAGTGTTACTAAATATTCATTGAGAAACAAGCTGGGAATTATCCAAGAAGAGAAGGGAGGCTCTTTGCCTCTTACTCCTTCCCTCTGATTTGTGCTGAACCATTGCCAAGCTTTAACTTTACAAGGTTTATTTTTATTGATTTTCAACAATAAACAGTGCGAGTATCTTCAATAAAAGATTTACAGTGCATCATGAAGAAGTACAACTCCCTACCAAATATTATATTGATCTATTCCCAAATGCTACTGAAACAGCCTATAAACCCCCAAATGAAGTCCAGTGATGGAGAACTTCCTCTCTCTAGTGACAGATGCATAGGACTGTTATGTCTTCAGAAGACAATAAAAGGGAAGGGAGTGACTCTGCTTCTTTGACCATATCTTCAACAGCCCAGTTAAATCTGTCAGCTCAATGTAATCCACATAAATAACAAATTTGGGAGCCAAGGGAACTGCTAGTGTGTCTGAAGATTCCCATTCTTTGAAGCTGACTTTCCTGCTGCAGACCATAATTAGTCACAGAAGACCTTGTTGTAACTAGTAAATGGATGGACCAACAATGATTTGAATAGTCTGGTTCTGGCTGGAGATATGCCTGGAGCCCTGAATATTCTCAAATGGGTGGGTGAGATGTAAATCACTAGTCATCATATAAACTACAAATAAATCTGACTTCTATAACAAAAAAAAAAAAAAAAAAAAAAAAAAAAAAAGAGTCAGGTTTTTAGACCATCATGTAGCTTCTGCTGAAATAACCTCCTGAAGTGTGATCTGATGTGTAAATTTTTCCAAGAATCCTTCCTCCATTTCTACTCTGTTTTCATACTAAAGAAATGGTTCAGTAATTGGAGTCTTCTTTCTGGTCAGGATGATGAATGCAGCCCTAAAGGTTGGAAACAGTAATGTGTACAAGGCTGCTGTAGAGTGTTAATTTAGGGCTTTGCTTTCTAAGCAAGTTACTGTTACAGCAGTCAGCTGAGTGCTTGCTGAAACTGTGAGGAATTAAACATTGCAACATTGTTCCATCCTGATTCTCCATAGGAAAAAAAAAGGCAATAGATGGGAAACATCAAGTCTGGGGTTTTACTAGTGCTTTTGGACTCGGGAACTGAGTTTTCTTTGAATTTCAAAGGGAGTTTGTAGCTTTCATTGAGGGCCTTCTGAAAAGGCTGGTTTATGGATTTTGTTTTTGTTCTCCAGTGATATCTAAACTGAGTAATAAAATAATTGCTGACATACTGGTTTATTTACACTGTTGTATTCAACAATAAACAGAAAGCATGCTGATCTTTCCATCCTTTAATCTTTGTGTTTTTACTATGTCTTCAGCCTGATCCTCAACCAGGTCCTGGTGGAACAGAGGAAGGGGCTACGTGGTAAGGGCAGGCAGAGATCCACAGAAGGCAGCAAACTCTCTTCTTTCCCATTGCAGAGAGGAAGTAAAAGAACAAAAGTGGGGTGGAAAGAGTCATGGCCTCTGGGGGACCAAAGGGACACAACTTGCTGTATAGAGGAGAGGACAGAGCTGCCAGAAATGTCAATACCACTGGACAAGGAAAAGCAGACCTCAGGAGTGAATAAATGGATGGGTAATAGCTGCTATACAAACTTAGAAGTGTTATTATCCACGGAATAACATGGACAGGAGACTTAAATATTCATGAGACTGTAGGGATGTTTTATTTTTTCCAATGTGTTAGGTTAATGCATCTATAGAATATCTTCTACTAATAGTTTGCATACCTGGAGAAGAAAATTTCTCTTTAAGAGGTAATTTCTGCATATGTGCTGTGAAGCGAAACATTTCAGGATCCAGACATCAGATGGATTAGTCATGTTGATACCTCACATCTGGAAACAGAAGCTAAGCTTTTGGAAGTAAAATAGATAAACTTTGAAGATCAAAATAACATCACTGTTTTGGTAGTGTTGGGGTGATAAGCCTCCTGGACACTTACTGGATATGTCCTCTTTGTTTCAATGCCAGTTGCACTATGGTGAGCACTAACCCTGTTGGTAAGTTCCTAATTTTCCATAAACTGGAGAGGTATCTCCTGGAACAGACTGGTTTATCTTTTGTTTTCTCCATTTTCAATTCTATCCTTAAGTCATACAATATTCATTTGCTACCTGTAGTTGTTCAAAACATTATCTTTTGAAGATGGCTCAGAAAACCGTGGATCCACAGAATGCATAGCTTAAATATGGCCATGTGAAGAATGTAAATGAAAAATTGTATCTGCACAGCCCCTGATGTAACAGAAACTTCTTCTATCATTGGTTAGGCTAAAACTGCTTTTTGCTCCTATTTTATAAAATTTTTTTGGCAATTGAAGTGTGATTGTACAATCTAGATTTCACTAGTGTCCATATACAGCCCAAAAATCTCTAAAATACACATTGGAACAACGATGGGCGAACAATCATCATTTTGGAGACTCCCTGCTGGAAAACACCCTCATAGGCACAGGAACACTTGAGTGACTCCTCTGATGGCTATAGCTTGCCTTCATAAGCTGTGCTGTAACAGGGTTTTGTGCTAAGCTATTGAAAGACTGGCCTCTACAATCACAGAATTGTTTGGCTTGTGAAAGGAACCTTAAAGATCTGGTTCCAACCCCTCTGCCATGGGCAGGGACACCTTCCACTGCACCAGATTCCTCCAAGCCCTGCTCAACCTGCTCTTAATTCCAGGGATGGGGTTTCCACAGCTTCTCTGGGAAACCTGTGTCAGTGCTTCATCACCCTCTGCCCCACGGTCCATGCTGTCAATGAGCTTTGGAGGTAGGCTCTGAGATTGAACAGAAAAGCTGAACGTTGTGTGAAGTCACAGAAAGATAATGGAACATCAGACTGCTATGGTTTGGATCATCTCCGTTCTGTGGAGGGATCTATGCTAACTTCTTGTCTACCCTCAGGACCAAGACAAAGCCATGAGTGAAGAATGTAATGACAGTTCTTAGATCACTTGAGGAGTGTTCAGGACATGCATGCAGATGTGGGTTTTTGTTCTTCTGAAACAGGCACTGACAAGCATGCAGGTCTTATACTGGAGGCAATGACGCCTGCTAGAAAGACCACACAGTTCCTTCAAGCAGGGTGGGCAACAGTGTGGAAATAATTGTTTCGAAAGCTCAGAGCTCTCAGGGCTTTCTAGCTTGGTAGTGATAAACTGCTGGCTGAAAACATTTCTCTGTATCTGATCTTTGAGCTGTACGTATTTACATTGTTTTGAGATCTGGGACAGCCACAGTGAATACTGTACTGGAATTGGAATTGGCTCACTACCCCCTTTCCCCTTCCCTTTTTAAGAGATAAAAAGGGGATCTCTCTTCCACAGAAAAAGAAGCAGTGTAACTAATGATCTAACATGCTCTCATAAAACACCTTGTGACCAAAAGGAGTCCATGAGTGACTAAAATAGAATACACAAATCACTGTGACAGGTGGTAGGCTTTAACACATGATAAAACCATTTCGGTGCTTGAAAGGAAGAGGTACAACTTTAAAAACATTCCAAATGTTCTGGTGCATGTGTAGTGGCACCATAACATTGGATTCCATATGCTCATGGCATCCTCTGCTGTGTGTATGAAAGAAGCAGGTGAATTGCTACACACAAGGAAGTTGTTGTTTTTTTTTTTTCCTCTTTAAGTCTTCTGCTGCTTTGCTGGAGGGTATGTAGGCCTGCAGGGTTGGAAAGCCTGTGCTCCTGTGATGCCTGTACTTGGCAACTGGTGTTTACTTGCCTTGGGGATCTAAGAAGAGTGTGTAAAGCCCTCTCTATACAAAGAAAACACAAAGCATTGAATAGGTCCTTGTGAAAACCCATAAAGAAATACTTTTTATCAAGATGTCTGTTTCTGTCACTACTGCTATAAAGGCTCTCTACTGCACAACATCTAAATTCCTTTCTAGATGTCTGTGGCAATGCTTACCATTTAAAATTAGCATTTGCAATATTAAGTAACTATACTTTATCTGAGACCCTTATTTTCAGAAGGTAATTCTTTCTACAGCAGAGATAAAACTTCAGCATCTTCTTGCTCTAGGTGTCAATATTTGCTGTCATTGGAGGCAGCTTTCAAAGAATCAATTAGCTTGGGAAAGACCTCTGAGATCAAGTCCAACCTGTGACCAACTGAACACCTGGTCAACTGGACAATGGCACAAAGTGCCACATCCAATCTTTTCCTCAAACACCTCCAGGGATGGTGACACCACCACTGCCCTGGGCAGGCCATTCCAATATCTAATTACCCCTTCTGAGAAGAAATTCCTCCTAATGTCCAACCTAAACCTCCCCAGTACAGTTTGAGGCTATTTCTTCTCATCCTGTCACTATTTACCTGTAACAACAAACAAGTTCTCTGCAATTACCTAAAAGGGTGCTGTAGCAAGGTGGGTGTCAGTCTTTTGTCCCAGATAACAAGTGAAAGTTGAGAGGATACGGCCTCAAGTTGTGCTAATGTAGGTTTAGATTGGATAGTAGGAAAACTTTCTTCACTGTAAGGGGTGATTAGGCATTGGAACAGGCTGCCCAGGGAAAATCATCATCCCTGGGAAAACTCAAAAGGCATGTGGGTGTGGCACTTAGAGATAAGGTTTAGTGGTGAGCATGGTGGTGCCAGATTAATGGTTGGACTAGAGATCTTGGAGGTCTTTTCCCACCTTAATGCTTCTGAAACTGTGAGATGCTGAAAAATACAGGAAGTTCCCATCTCTCTAAGCTGCCCTAGTGTGAACCATACCTACCTCTCTACTGGTGTAGGATGTCCAGCTAAACAGAGCTGTACAGAACCTTTCAGCCTTCTGGCTCTGACTAAGCACCAGAGTATTTTATATGGAACTAATCCCACAGATTGCCAGGAGCTCATAAAAATGATCTCTGAGTATCAGCAGAGTCGAGAATGTTTGAATCAATACTGAAGGCCAGACACACATTGAAGTTTTATGGGGGATGATTCTGAGCCTGATTTGACAGTGAGGACCTGGATTTCTCTGTCGAAGCTCAAGGATACAAGTGATTCAACCTTGTTATAATTAATTTTGGTGCCACATGGTTACTGATTGTTTCTCTAGAATTATGGCTGCCAAAGAATCCAAGAAACTGCAGACCACTGTGTCATGAAAATTCCGTGCATCATTGGATTGCCTGCTGTTCCCAGGTCTGAGCTGTGCTTAACTTCTTCAGAAGAATTTATGTAGGATAAAATCAGGATCTGTTTTACAAATGTTCTGTTCCTTGTCTCCATCTAATCAAGGTTTAGCCATGTTAGGAGACTTGATGACAGCCTAGGACAAGAAGTTAGAAAAGCAAAAGAACTCTGGTCTTTCTCAAGTGTTTCTGCTCAGGCAAACTAGAACCAGAGGCCAGGTGCTGGTATCACTTGTGACATCTTGAGGCAAGATGTTCGATTGCTCAGCCTTCTTAGAAGGCTCATGTGATGCTCATCGACTCAAATAAAGTGTATCTGATGTAGACAGTCTTTAATGACACCACCACATTACACAGCAAATGTCTGAATGCTAGGGAGGTCGTGCTCATTCATGGGGTATGCGAAGACATGGAATTCTTCCTAGGCTGAAGCAACTTCTCCAATTGAAGAGAAAAAAACAAACTAGAAATGCTGTTTCTGCCACATCTTAACAGTTTTTTAAATGTTAATATAAACAAATAAGAAAGTAAAGAAAGAAAAAACTAATAAGATTAGTGAAAAATAAGATTACTGCCATCATTGGCTAATGAAAAGTGCTCTGTAGCCACTGGTAGTCTGAAGAATGAGGGGGACAGATTAACACTACTCTTGCAAAAAGAAATGCAGTTATTGCTTTCACAGGTGCTGCTGAAAAATGTTCTGCTCAATTGGTACTCATGGGTACCAATGGCTGCATGCAGTGCCCCTTATCAATGCACAAACACACACACAGAAGAATTACAAGTACTCTTAAAGATGTTAGAATTCAGAAGGATATTTTTTTAGTTTTGTTTATGTCATATCTAGAGGCAAATGAAAGTGTCACAGGTAAAGTTCAATATAAACTATTTGGTTATAACAAAGGGTGACAGAGAAATTCCTGTGTCAAGGATGTGCCTTATGGGGATTCAAAGTAGTTTCTCCAGGCCTAGATGTCTTAAAAGAAGAGCCTATTGAAACTCAAACACTATAAATCACCAGGACCAGGTGGTTTTTAAAAGAATCCTGCAGTAAACATGAAAAAAAAAATAAAGTTAGGATTCTGTCAGTTACGATTGAAAAAATCCACTGCTCTGGACAACTGTTCACAGCTAAAGAGAAAAACCTGCAACTTTAGAGGAAACTGAGATACATTCATAGCAAAAGGTAGCTGCTTTTCTCAGGCTCACTTTATGCCTGAATAAGCATAAAATAATGGGATCACAATACAACAGCTCTGCAAAATATTTGTATATTCTAAGTGACTAGAATTATTTAAACAAACTAAAAATTAAAGGTATTCCAAGAACCATGAGGAAACCCTGAAATTCAATCCTAATTTGGGAATGGAGTAACCACTCCTTACAAGAGCAAGAATATTTTTTCTGAACAGGGTAAGTTATTTGAATCTTCTTCAACCTAGAACAGGCTGTTACCTTTGCAAATTTATGAGGGGGATTGCAAACTCTCCTGTGAAAAAAAACTCAAACCAAAACAAAAACCTCTGAAACCCAAAGACTCAAAAAGCTGCTTCAAACACAGAAAGAAAGCAGTCTGAGAGACTGGAGGAAAGAAGAGGTGAATCCCCTTGCTGGTTGCTGAACAGCCCTGAAATTCTTTAATGCTGCTCCCTGCTTTCCATCCTCAGCAGATTTAGAGAATGTAGGAAGATAAAGCAGTTTAAAGCCACCTTTACTGGAGCTCTCTTCAGCAATAAAACCCAGAACTTTAGCTTAATAGAGGACTGTGATGCTATTCACAAATACTTCATTATCTCAGTATTCATCTACTGGAAACATAAGGTATGCCTTTAGTGGGCTTTAATGGGTACTTATATTTATTGTATGCTGGCTTTACCATTACTTCAGGAAACATCTTAGGAAAAGAATATGGAACATGCAAGGAACTGCACAGTTAGTCCAATAAAATCAAATTCCACTACCCTTTGAAATCCTACCTGCAGCTTGCTTTCATCTGCTAACAGCAATAGTTATCACTGCCAACAACCTTTGAACAAAATAATTTTGTGACTTTTTTGTGCATATCCTTGATTTAACAAGAAAGATGGGGAACATCTGTGGGCAACTTCCACTGGGTATTTTTTCAGAAGCAGGATATGTGAACCTGAATCTCCTCAGGCTTCTGATACCCAGGTTTTCTTTTTCATAGAAGACTCCCCTTGCCTTGGGATTGTTTCAGCTAGTTTCTTAAAACTTTTGTGATGGATTTTAGCAAGTTGTGACAATTCTAAACCAGCTTTGTTCTGTCCCCATTTTTCCCATTTCCCATTTCCAATCTCAGCCTTACCCTCTTGTTTCTGCCAGATGTTTCAAGATATCTGATCATTCATTTTTTTAATGTGTTCCAAGAGTGAGAAAAAGTCCTCCAGCACCCTGGCTTTCTTGGCATTATGCTAGTCTTCTATGCTGTAGTAGAAAACTAATTGTCACCTCAGTTTCTCTAGCACTATTGCAGCTATGGATTTTCAGCCACAAATCCAATTCCTTAAATGAAGATGAGGTGTTATAACCTCGGCCATACCTGATGCAAAAAGAGGTAATTTCTGTAGTGTTTATCTCAGAGCAGATCTTGTACCTCGTGATAGAGTTCTTTCTGGAATCCTTGGGTCACTCAATACTATGTTTCATACAGTACCTACAGCATCCCATCACTACATAGATATACAGTGACCATTACAAGGAAGATTTTAGGTTTTTACAAACTCTTTGGGGAAAAAAAAAAAGCCAACAAAATGCCTAATAAGTGTCCTGCAATTGCCAGCATGAGACATTAATTTCATTTTGAATAAGAACTTTTTCTGTTTCTCAACATATGAGGAAACACAAACTGGAAGTATGCAGTTAGTTGCATTGGTAGCAACTTAAAACACATACAAAAACATCTTAAAGCAAAGCAAATGTGATTAAAAAACACCCAAGACTTTTGATAAAACTGTACACATTGTTAAATAGCAGAAGCTCATATGGATATGTCTCCAAGAGTCTCAGTCATTAAAGAAAGCTATATCTGGGTAGTTCACTGCCAGCTTAGAAACTTTAATGTTCTAAAACCCTGCATTCTTGACAAAACTTTATCTAAATACTTAACCTTAGGCTGTAAATGTGATATTAAAGCATGCTAGCCTTATCACAAAGACAAAATACTGCTCTACATTTTTACTATAGTAATTTTAAAATAAATTTTTATAAAGGCATTAAGAAACTGTGTGCAAGCACTCTATTTAACCAAGCTTTAAGATTTCTTATACACAAGAGATAAAACTTGATTCAAAGGTAGTTTTTACAAGCACATTTTTCTTCTTCCCCCACTTTCTCCATTTGTGATATGAGATTGAAAAAAATTGCTTGCTGAATGCAATGAACAGCTGAATTCAAGCACAATTCCTTTCTAGAACCTCCACAGCAATTCAACCAACAGGGGGCTGTCTGGCTACACCATGTTATCAATTCTGCAGTGAAATCCTTTTCCCGACTGTGCAACTTACCATACTTGCACACTTACTAAAATTAGTTGAAGAACAAGTCATTTAACAGATTTCATACCTATAAAACATTAGTATTCTTGTCCATCATTGTCTCATGCTACTGGAAATCTCATTTTTGATCTGAAAGTTCCATTATAGATGGATAATATAGCTTTAATGTATTTATCAATGCATCTGAAAATAACATACTATTTGTTGGAAAAGGGGGTGACTTTCATATTGCCTTGATAATAAGAAAGGCATATCACTGCTACTTCCAGATGCTAAGAAGCTGTATCTATATGAGCATTTTTGTACTGGTTTCATATGATGATACTAATTTTCTGTAAAAGAAGAGACCAAAATGTTTCTAGACTCTTTGATATTGGTTTAGAGAGCAGATATGCAAAGTCTGTAGTAATGTCAGTAAAGGAAGAATAAGACACCTAATATTCCTTACAGTGATTTAAGCAATGTAAATGGACTTTAAAACTGGAGTGAGTGAAGGGTATTAGCAGTGTTGCTTACAGTAAGCACATTCAGCAGGCTGAGCTTACCAAAAACTAACCTAAAGTCATTCAGTGAAACCACCAAAGACATATGAGAGCTGGGGTAACAGTGAAGGAAACAAGAAGACTCATTCCCAAACTTGTCTGGCTCAAGAATCACAAGGCTGTAGAACCATAGTCTTATATTATTGTTGACTATTCTAACTGGTCAAATATAACCCCTGAAGCTCTTTCTTTGCCTTTTTTTTTTCAATAAAACATTAACAATTTATACATTTGAGACTTTCTATGCTATCATTTATGCCTCATATACTTCAAATTTTATAATACTTATGGGTTGAGTATTTGTTGAGAGATTCCAAAATGTTTCACTTTTAAAACCACTTAAAAGTGTAAAATTTGCTGACAGAAATTTCATTTATGGCAATAAAGCCAAATACTTGCCCTGCAGAAGCATAGGGAAATGTGAAGCTTTCTATACATGTCTGACTCCTGTGGATATATTATTCCTGTCTCTCAAGAGAAACTAAGCCTTCAACTACTATGCACTGTATGTTTTAGACCAAAGATCCAACTAGATAAATGCTATAATTAATATGTAATTTCAAAACTTTTGAACATAAGGTTCAAATTTTACATTAACAGGCAAAAGCAATATAAGTAATTTTATTTATTAACAAATACAGAGCTCTTACAAGGAAATAAAACGTGGAAAAAATGAGTTGCACCTGACAACCATTAAATAACTTCTAACAGAAAATATTTAGAGTGAAAAAGAAGTGCTCCAATGATTATTATCCCCCTCACAGAAAGATGAGCGATGTCACTCATACCATTGCATTTTTCCATCACTTTTTCTTATTTCTCTTTATAGTTAAGTATTTTATTGTAATACACAGAACTGCCACCTTAGAAAGGAGATTCACATATATCTAAGTTTTCTTCAAACACATTGTAAATGTTTTGTTTTTTCTGTGAAGAATTGCTGCTGCTGCTGCTAAACTGGTATAATAGCAGTTCACCACTTTGGATATATTTCTATCATTTCTTGTGACTTCTGTGACAGTAGGTTTAAATGAAGATAAATGGAGTCAAAACATTTCAAATTCAACCATTACTGCTAATGTTACTACCTGATTAGAAGAGACTTTCCCCAATACATAACAAGATACCATGACTAAGGGAAAAGCTGAAATGTTTCCGATCACTGAATCTAAATTTCTAGTACAGATCACTCTTTTAGCAAAGTGTGCCATAGGCAGTACCAAGAAAACTGCCTTTGAAATTTGAAGAAAATGGCTGTAGAAGTCCTAAATACTTAGGTATAAGTCACTTTACATTTTTAGAGATGCAGTGCTTACCACTGTAATTAGGAAATTGTTACAATTTAACTAGTTCAGTTTTCCTGGAAAATAGATCTTCACAGGTAAATTTATTGTCAAATATGCTGAAGCTTAAACATGTACATTACCTTTAGTATATAGGAGATTTTGCAGAATGTTGATAATTCACTTACGAAGATGACAAGGAAAAAAAATATCACACACACAAGTGTTCAATTATGAATTTTATTTGCAAAATCAATCAGTGACAAGACAGGACACAAATCAGAGTATTTTGGTGCTCACAGGACTGCAGAAATAGACCATGAACAAACAGCACAGAAACTCTGCTTCCCAGTCTGAGCTGGTAACAAGGAAAGTTGATTTGCAGATCTGGTCTCTAAAAGATGCACAGTACTCACCTCTTCCTCCAAAATCAGAATTAATAAATGCCATAGAAAATTCCACGAGGAAATGCATTACTGTAGTACAGCTACTAAACAAAGGTATGTGCCCATTACCCCTATTTTAAATGTGACACAGAGGTGTAGAAACTATCACAGTATGCAACAGTTTGAAGTTCCCTTTAAGAAGACAGGAGACTGTCAGCAGACATAATTTTACAGAGTATTTTAATTCAAATGAAGCTGTGAAGCTCAGCTACTAATGTGAACCACCAGTGCTTCTTCCAGACATGAGTCTTAAATCAGACACCTCCAAAGTAAAGCACAATACATGCACTACAGAAACAACAGCCTGGTTACTTGTCCAGCATCACATGAGAATAAAGGCAGAAAAAGAAACATTCTTTGGAATTCTCACTTGGCATAACCATGAAGACATTGTTTCCTCTACTTGCAGGCATTTGTTCCACTGCCCACAGAATTTTTTACTGATTTCTGCAGCACCTATAGCAACATCAAGTTTCTTCTTGTACAGCCCACAAACATCTTCCCTGGCCCAGCACCACAAGAGGCTGAAACTATCAATAGATTAAACACTCTGTGTGAACACAAAGACTGCTTCATAGTATACTGACACAAGGGGGCAAATGAAGATTGCAGAATCTTAAAGCAGGAGTTATCTAACTTCTTAATATTTCATCTTGTGATCTTCCTGTTCTTTTTACAGTTATTAACTTGTGCTTTGGTTTCCCCTCCCCTTCAAAAAACCATTTCCTCCTTTGAATTCTAATTTCCCTTATTAGATGGAGCATTTTATTTACTTCCACAAACACGATGACAGAACTGAAGAATCTTTCACATGAAGAAAGTCCGAGTGATCTGAGACTTTAGCCTGGAGAAGAAAAGGCTTGTGTTTGTGTGATCTCAGAAATGTTTATAAAGGCCTGCTGGTGGGGGTACAGGAGAGTAAAGAAGACGTAGCCAGCTGTGTCCAGAGACAGGAAAAGAGGCAACAGGTGAAGTGCATGAAATTCTACCTGAACAGGATAGGCTGGAGAGTCTCCACCCTTGAATTTATTCAAAATTGACTGGACGTAGCCTTAAAGAAACTACTCTTAGTTTAGTATTTCTTTTCAGGACCAAAATCCATGAAATAGCTGAGGCCACTAATGGGCTTGCCCTCTTCTCGTGGAATATGAGGAGGGGCATGAAATTTAGTGATTTCCCATATGACAGTCTGCATTCCCTTCTGGATCTGAAGTGCAGAGCACTCCAGTGAATATTAGGAACCATCTGAGGAGTGCAATCCCCTTTCCTTAAGCCTGACTCATTCTCTTTCCCTAAGGCCATTCCCCCTCTTGACAGGCTGCTGCTTCTTACAATTTCAGTAAACAAAGACCCAAATCTTTGCCCAACATGTTTCAATTCTTCTGATTTTCCAGTTAATCAGGTCTGTCCTTCCTGTATCTGTTCTCTGCTCCAACCTTTTAACATTGCATCTTTAGACATGCTCCTAACACTAGTTGTCTTCACTCATATAAAGCTATTAGTCTCAGTTCATTTTCAAGCAGGCCTATCTTCTCTTGCCTTTTTATAGGAATTAAGCATCTTTTCCCCATACAATTCCTATGCCTAGCAGAAAATAAGCACCTGAACTGGAAACAGTAAGCCTTCCTTTCTTACATCAGGCACAGTCCTTAGGACCCCCGAGCCGCAACATAAAGCGAGTTCTCTATCCAGCCACAGTCTCCAGCATCACCCACACAGGCAACCCTCTGGAAAATATAGCTGCTAATATTTAGCCACCTGTGAACTATGAGAGAAATGTAACATCCTTTTTAAAGGTTTAGGAACTGAATCATTTGAGTAGGCCTTCATAAGAACTTAAAGTCATTTTCTTAATCCAGACAGAACTTTGGTTCCTCAGTTGAACTCTGGTTCTGCAAGTGCTCAAACTCTGTTTTCACCACATCACTGAACTATTCTAAGACGCTAGGGCCACAAAACAAGGCTCTCCAACCTTTGCCCTTCTGCTTCTTCCTGCTCCCTTCTATTTCCTGCCCTTGTGCTAGTGATAGGCGTTTGCATGATGAACCAGAAGGAAGCACAGTCTGTTTCACTCTTCGCACAAAGGCCAACAGGAGCACAATGAAGTAGTCAGGAACAGTATTAGCCACTGGACTTTGACAAAGCCATGCAAATAGACTTATTTGTTGTATGCTCTCAAGTCTCTGATGAGCTCTTTAGATTCACATTTACTCAAAGAACTCCCTGGGAAAAATCCTGGGTACATTAGAATACTAGATCTACAAGAGCAACTGGATGGATGGCCTGCTGCAAGAACCAGTCTGCAGCATGCTATAAAAAAAAAAAAAAAAAAAAAAAAAAATCAGTGACCTTTAAGGTCTTTCCAAGCACTTCTAAGTCTTCAAATGGCTGAAGTGTATGTGTAGGTCTTTAATATTTAGCAATTACATAGTGCTATTTGAAGAAACTCGATGAGAAAGCTATCCAACTTAGAGATAGGATATTTTTTCTAAGTAGTCAACCTCGTTTTAGTCATGCATCTTAAAAGAAATGTAGTAGGTTAATGTGCACACAAGTGTTCTTTATGAAAAGCTCTAGGCTATCTAATTCTGCTATGCTAGGCTATCTAGGCTCATTCAATAGCTGTGCTATTGAGAACTTCTCAGGTCTGAACTAAATCAAATTTTAGCCATTAGTAATTTTGCCAGCTCAAATCCATAACAGTAGTAGTCAAAGAGTGTTCTGAAATACGGTCAAATAATGCAAACTTATGAAATATAATGGATTAATATTGGATTCATATTCATCTACATTGGGTTTGTACCTGTGCAACTGCACCAGTAGCAGGCCAGTGAAGGCTAAAACCAAAATAAATCTTGAGTGCAGATAAGTTTATTTTCCTCCTTTTAAAACATCTATATGATATATTAACTTGACTCTGTGAACACCTATTTGAATAAGGTATGTGTATTTTAAATGGTAAAATACAACAGGGCTAATAAAATTAGATTAGCAAGTGATACTGAGTCATGATAGTGAAGAAAATAAATTCTTAAAAGGAAATACACTTTCAGATCTGTAACTAAAATTAGTGACATTTACATAACCATTAGTCTACATTTGACTCACCACACAGTTCTTGCATGCAGCTTTTAAAAGGAAAGGAGCCCAAGTAATTTCCATTCTCACTGCAGCAGTTCCAATCATCTCAATGAAAAATTCTCCTGCAAGAGAAAAATCTTAGTGGAAGGTGAGAAAAAAAATTAGTAAATTCACAGTCAGATATACAGATTAAACTTCTAACCATAAAACTGTTACCTGTCTATAGCCCAGTGGTTTAAGAAATGAAGTGGTTAATAAGTTCTGTTTAAAAAATTGGAAGGTACTTTTCCTTCGAGAGTTCTTTGCTAAAAGCATGACCAAAATCTTCTCAGTTCCACTAACTTAGAAAAGGTTGTAAAAATGAACACAGTTTTAAGAGTTAATAAAAAAACACACTGACAATTAAAGTAACATAATTTTTGAAGTTTTTAAATATATAAACAAACACACTTACCAAAGCATTGTTAGACAGGTGTAGCTTGAGATGGCTCCTTTAAAAAGTTCGGTTTTCACATAAACCAAAGCAAAATCATATTTATATCTATTCTATATTCACTATCAGATACTATGAAGCTATAATTATAGTTTCTGAATAAATTAAAGTACAAAAAAGCTAAGAAAGTGTTTATATACAAACAGAATACAAATTTATAGCAACAAAAAGGCATAGGAAATACATGCAATGTCCTGTTCCATGACTCGTGTGCAGAAGTGACCAGCCTTACTTCAGCAGCACAGTTAATACTGGAGATATTTACAGTCTTAACACCAATATTTACGTGCTGCTAAAGTATGACAGACATCAGCATCACAAGATTGACTAATTCATAAGTGGTATGTCTCTTCAGGGTGATGAAATCCTTGTATTTTTGAGGCAGCACAATATGGCCTGCACCTTTTCAAAACTCACAAACCATTATGTGCTGCTACGTTATGCCAAGGTGTCCACCATGCTTCAAGAAACAAACATCCTCTCAGTGCTGAATGAAGAATTTTTAAATTGAACTTTAGCTGCCATGTAGTTACATCAGTTGTATTAATGAACTAAAAAATGTTTAGAAAACATCTGTCCATTGCCAAGCTGACTGTTTATTTACAGTAAAGCTTTAGACTTTATTGTCACGTGTGCATAATACCTTAATGGAACATGAACCACAAACTGGACAATTGTGTGTCTGATTAGAGGAACTAAAGATTATACACATTTATTTCAAAAGAAAACAAAAAAATCTGGGTTACTTACTAATCTAAGTTTTTGTTATCTAGAAACCTGGATGCGAAAACTCCAACAACTTTCATATGTAAGAGAATAAGAATCTAATTTAAAAGTAAGCTTCTGTCAACTACTCTATCAGTCCTCAAGCTACTAGTTAGCTCTGCAGCTTACCCTTAATGCAATTTTTGGGCAGACAGACTCAAAAAAGTCTTAATTTCAGAAGGGGGAAAAAAATTAAAAATCCATAACAGTTGTTAGCAAGAATAGTATCTTATCTGTTATTATGAGCAAGAGCTCATCTGCCCCCAGCCTAGAATGACCATGCTGCTTTACTTGAAGTAGGCAAGATATGGAGTCCACATCCCTGCTAGGTATCACTTTCTTAGAGTAAAGAATGCCAGAGTTTTAAGTGTGTGCAGTCCTTTAACTAGATATCTAGGTTGCCTAGATAACATGAATTATACTTTCTTTAATGTTTATATACTCAGCTGTTAAGACAAAAGCTACTTACACAGCATGGACCCAAGCATGCCACTCCATTGCAATATGCCTTCTAGTCAGGTCATGACAGCTTCTGGAAATTAACAGAGCTATCTGGAAGCACAAAAAGAGATTTGGCAGGCCACGTGGGGGAAAGACTGGGGAGTTTATCCTTTTCTCCCTTCCTATTTTTGTTTCTACAGTAATACAGCAGGGCAAGAAGAGTCCATTGCCACAAATGTACCAATTAAAATGAGATTGCTAGTGTAAATTTACAGGTAACTGCACCAGGTAAGTAAACAAGCAAATTTCCACTTTTTATATAGTTTATCCAGGTAGGAATGCTAACCTTAGGAACTGCAAAGAGCCATTTCCAGTATATTTTATACATGCACAGCTATATTTACACTTATCTCCACCCCACCTCTTACTACCTATGTTTGTTTTTTAAATCAGACAGCTAAAATAGGCAAACTAAATTAAATAGGCACGACTTACCCAACTTACCATGGTGAATTAAAGCAGGAGTGCAAAGTCAGAATAAACCTGTACTGTAAACGTATGCTCTGACAGTTGGTCTCTCCCCTGAAGAAACTGTGCTAGGCACAAACCAAGGGAAGAAAAGAAAATCTCTACCATATATACATATATATATGTGTGTGTGTGTGTGTGTATATATATATGTATATCTGTAATGTGGAAAGTGTAGATAAAGATAGATGTGAGCAAAAACACTAGCCAACAGTAAAGGATTTACTTCAATTTTTCTGGAAAAAGAGTATGAAAAATGTTCTCTAGCAAGAAGGAAATACTTCTTTGTACTTGTAGATTTACTTTAAAAGATTGAAAGAAAATTATTAAAATAGGACAGCTGCAATATTTAATACCTTTGGAAGTGCATTTCTCATTTTTACATTCAGGCCAAATTCTTAATTTGAAACTCCATTTGTTTAACTGATACTATTCTTTCAATTGCCCGGTTGATTTCAGGTTCTAGCTTAAGTAGGGAGGAGTTTTTTTTACTGTTGCATAACTAAATCCCTCTAAAATTAACCTATACACACCATGAAATGAAGACTTGGCAGAACTATTATTCCATTTTCTACACTAAGTACATCAGTAAGAAAACTTGCAGGTAATTCCATGAACCCATACAAAACATGAACACAAAATTTTGCATGAATTGCAGCATTCTGAGCTCTTTGAGGAGGCTTTTCTGGTTTGTTTTTTGTTGTTTTTTTTTTTTTATTTTTAATTATTTTGGAAGGTGTTCTGTTGCTGTTTATTTTCTTTTAACTTCACTACAAAATGCCCTAAAAAAAAAAAAACAACCCAAAATTCAACACAATGTGACTATATTTTTTCTGCACTGTTTTTAAAATAGATATAATCTACAAGGAGAACAAGCAAATTATCACATAAAATTGAAGGCAGTGTATGTGAGAGAAGGGGCTATGGAACAGGAAAAGGAGAAAGGAGGAAGTCTAAGATAAGAAGTGTACTCAAAGCTGAACCAGGAATCTACTGAAACTCAGGAGTGTCTGCAAAAAGCTGTGCATCATCTGTCTTGGTCATAAAGTCAATATAGTTGTTACCAAGAGTGCTTCTCCTACCTCCATCCTTGTGCCTTAAGTCTGTGGATGAGAGACAGACAGACAAAGGAGACCTTGACAAAAGCCTGGAGTCATGTATGCAAGCAGCTCCATTACATTTCCCAAGTGCCTAAAAGCATGGGCCTTGCTGAGGAAGAAGGATTCTGAAGATGTAAAACTGAAATTCCACAGAAGCAGCTCACATGCACAAGTCAGGAATGCTCTTTGAAAAAAAATACTGGGACTGTTAAAAAAAAAAAAAAAAAAAAAAAAAAAAAAAGATAAAGGGAAAGAGGTGTGTGTGTACATGTATTTGTGCTTGTTTTAGCAATTGTGTTTGGGAGTGTTCCCAAGCAATGAAGGAGCCTTTCCCTGATTTCAGTATTTCTTAGTTGATTTTTCAAAGACCAAGCCCAATATATAATATCATTTTTGTTTTTTATTGTTTATAGTTAGGAGTATATGACAACACCAAGTCAAACTCAATCTTTTCTGACCCTATGAAAACCAGCTACAAGTCAATTTCAGACTACTATTACAAGCTAATAAGCTCCTTAAGTGCTACTATAACTACTACTAGTAATATAACTACTGCCATAAATACTAATAACTCCTTAAACCTCTATGTAACATATTGTATCCAAAAGGTATCACAAGGCCTGCAATCTGACTGACAGACAGTGACTTGGAGTAAAACACACTGAGAGTCTGTATTGAACACTGTATACTATTTCTAATACCCAAGAACATGATGCAAAATTAAACATTTACCTCGTGCCTTCTGATCATACAAAAAAAAAAAAAGAAAAAAAAAAGCACTCTCTCGATATTTCTTGGCCAAAACTTTTTCCTCATCAGTGTTATACACCAATGCTCACAACCATATTCCATTGCTTTTATTCCTTACTCATTAATGCAAATTGCAAATTCTGTAGGAAATCAAGTATTGCTTCACTGTTCATGGTGACCCTTTCCTAACCTTATTTCAGATTAAAATTAGAAAACTGAATGTGAACCTGAAAGAATTAAGTGTTTCACAGTCTAAATGCTCTACATTGGTCCACCAGTGCTACTCTCCTCCACATTGCTCTGACATCAGCAATTACGTGTCCATATCTCAGTTTTCCAAGGTTAGCTTAGTTTAACCAGAAATGAGACAGGGTTTGCACTGAGATGGCACAGCATGAAGTGGGGCATCTTCAGCAAGTTTGTCCTGCTCTGTGCATTCCTTTAATGGAGTAAGTTACTTCTATGCTAGACAGGACATTTTGCAGTGCAGCTTTTTGGACAACTGCTGGTGAATTTGCCAAGATCTCCTCTCACAGTTCAGTGCCACTAACACACCACTAAATATGAATAAACACAATGGCAGTTCAACACTGGAAAAATACTTTTAGGGTTTTATTGAATTAATCTGGGAAAAAGAATTAGAGATAATCTCACTGTTCACTACCAAGAAAACACTTCAGTACTCTAAGATTTTAAGATCTAAGTGTATGTAGCTGTATCTTTCTCATACACTGTTTACAACCCTCCCTCCAAGTTAAAACAATAGTTTCATTTTATTTTTGTCATATGCTTACTCAACACCACAGTATTTATACTGCAAACATACTAGAATTTATAACTCTTGTTCATTCTTAAATCTAAAATTTAGAAATATATTATTTTACTCCTGCCTGCTTGTTTCTTTCTTAAGGAACCATCTTTCCATCTAGTCTGTGGTATCAGCAGCCTTAAAGTGATATGCGTGTATTTTTTGAAAGAAGAAAAGACTCCACTGAAATATTTCAGAACATTAACTTTAAAGCTTATCAGTGTATTTTCAGCTACTATTTCATTATTATTTGGTTCAGGCATAACCTACAAACACTCAGTTAATTCACTCAACTTAATTGAGGTTACTTTCTGGTCAGAGGAAGAATTAAGAGCATAACCTATATACCTTGATTACCCTTCTCCTAAAGTAACAGTGAGATTTTAAATTACTATGTAGGACTGCAGCTCTAAAAAGAAAAAAAATAAAATTAAATAAAATTTTTAAAAAATCTGTCTCTAAACTAGCAATTTCATTGCATGTGGATTTTTTTAATTAAATAACTCTAACACAGCAATAAACTTGTCTCACTTTACCTCAAAGAAGTGCAGTAACCCAGGACCAAGCTTATACACACTTCTCCAAGCAAGCAGCTGAAGGTATCTAAGACTATTATGAAGTTGTGTAAAAAAAACAACAAAACAAACAAAAAAAACCCCACCACAAATAATGCTTTAAACAATGCTCTGAACGAAAAGATGAATATTTGAACAGAGATAACTGGCACTAATTTAAGAGTTTTGGTAGCACAATCTTTGACATTAAAAAAGAAAAAAAAATGAGTGTTCACTGTTTCCTAATTATGCCAACAATACTCCCTATATAAGCAAAAGACTGGGAAAACTGGTTTTTTTTGCAATGTGAAGTATTAATAACTAAAGTAAAGCAGATGACTGCTGATTACTGAAATTTACTGCTACTAAATTTGGAGAATCTATATCATGTGTCCAGCCATCTCTCCAAGGATCATGAACAAACAGATTTAGACTAGCTGGAGAACTACTGCATAAGATAAACATGAAATAACAAAGCCAGCTAAAAATAAAACCAGGAAGTAAAACCATTGAGAAATTCAGAAGTATAAAAATACCTGGAAATTTAGAAGTGCAGTTAAGGACTCCCAGCATCAAATTCTATTTTATATCCTTTTTACTTAATCCAAGACTCCAACTACTGCTTATACTAGCAGGACTTGTGTATTAATTTATATGAGGTGCACCCCCCCTCTGATTGCACTCAGGAAGACAAACCAAAATGAAGGCTGTTACTTGGTTCTGCAATTTGATGCTTCTATTGGGGTGATGAATAGCAAACAGAACGCAGTGGATTTCTGTGAAAGGCAAGAAACTAAAGGTAGTTCTGACTTGGATAAGTACAGTATGCCAATCTTTATAGCTTGCTAGCTAAAAAAAACCCCATAACTATGGGAAGCTGATAGAGAACACAAAAAAATTATCAATGTATAGTTTGGTATATTATAAGGCTATTTTAGAATCAACTGTAGCTTAAAAATAAAACTGATAGGACCAACCCCTCCCATCTCTTTTCCCAGCTTCTAAAAAGTGTTTTGTCAGAAGCTGATGCATTAACTAGACTGCTATATGAAACACTTCACAGGGAACTTGTAAAGTGTAACAAGCTCCAAGCTCTAGCAGAGTTTGCAAAAGTTGCATTTCAGAAAAATTTTCCAGATCCCTCTTGACTGCACGGGTATAGGCTGCACAGAACTTTTAAAAAATCTGACTTTTCTGCACCTTTGGCAAGCACATGGGAAGAAAAACTGTGTGAACACTTTCAAACTGTATCAGCATTCTTTCTGCTTGAAAGGACACACACAAAATTAAGAAAAACGAAGAAGCTATTTCCTAAGTTCTACAAAGTAAGATGTTGTATTTCATTATAGTAGTAATCAAAATGTTCTTTCCCTGCCAATTTTATGACAAAAAATATTGAAACTAAATATGCTGGATACATCAAAAAAGAAAGTCAGATCTGTCTTAAAATAGAATCTTCAGTTTTTATATGAGTATTGAAATTTTTTTCTAACACCTTTTCAGATTAAAAAAATATTAAAAAAAGAAAAATATTTTCAAGTTTTTCAATAAATATAGACTTAGGTTATTACACTATTACATTCAGAAAAGATTATCCTATTATTATAGCTAAAGTTTCCAAAATCTGAAGTATATAAAATCATTGATGATAAAAAGAAAATGTGACAATCCCTCTCCAAACAACAATAACTGTACAATACAAACCAGCTACATAACGTAAAGTTATTAAGACAGGGAAACAGGTTCTCCTTTTAAACATATTAAATTAAAAAGAACACCCACTAAAATCTATCAACTATTGGTTATCTATTATATTAATTACTTTTTATTTTTCTTACAAAAAAAGAAGACTCGCTCATGTAAGAGTCACAGGCCTCATATAAAATTTTGTGCTCCTCTAAGCTGGCACAGTCTTTTATGAAAGAGGGCCATGCAAATACTGCTGTTTAACTCTTCTAACTATAGATACACAGCAAAGCATTTCTTGTCCTCAACAGAATATTCCAGCCACTTTTGCAGATACCCTGGTGATCTGTGCACAGGATCAATTTCCAAACTGAAATTTATCTAGGAAAGTGAAAAATACATTGGTCAGTATTAGCCAGACTGCCTTCCTAGTTGCTATCTCAAATTGATAAATAATTACAAATCACAGGCCAGTAACAGAGCAACATGCTTTTTTTAAAATTGCCTTATATATAATAATTTACATGATGCCAAACCACAGATCTTAAAATTGAGATTTTGTTACATCTCAGTATTGTATGGGACTATAATGCCTAAAGATAAAAACCAGACCCATAGCTCGGAACGAAATCCCACTTGTAAAGGGCTAAATTTGCTGCTTGTCTGCTTTCAAAGATTTAAGGTCAGAGTGACAATGCTATAAAATAAGGGTCAAAGCACAAAAAGACCAAGGCCACAGAACAAAGAGCTTTTCGTGTCCTGAAAGAAGTTGCTTTTTGTAAGCTTGCCTTCTGGCACAGGCAGTAAATTTGTCTTTTTCTTAACATCATCACTACATGACTTGTATAAAATGCCAGACAACAGCATGACTGCCCTGACAGGTGAGACTGACCTGTTCGAAGAAATCAACTCTACTGTTAAGGGAATCCACTAGTTAATAGCAGAGGAACAGCTCCTAGAAACTGCTACTTTTCCAGTCATTAGCTGTATTTCTACAACTTCAGTATTTAATTAGTCACTTCCACAGAAGTTTCAGGTGTCCATAACACCTTTGGGGTACAGATTACAATATTTCCCACACCTCTCCATGAAATATTTATAGAATACTACTAATCTTAAGAGATACCATATAACAAACAGATCTGTGTACTACCTTTCAAAAACATTTCTTGTTTGGCTCCCCCCCACTTTCCATCAGTGAGACCCACTACTCATAGAACTGAGGTAATACAAAATAAAATATTACTTCAAGGCTGACATAGATCAATAAGCAGTGAATTTCATTTTTCCAGCTAGAAAACAAACTTCACTTAGAAAGTGTTTTTCCAAAACAATAACAACAGTTTTGACAAATGAAAGCAACTTTATCCAGGGAAAAAAAAAAAAAAAAAAAAAGACAAGAGATAAGGATGCTGGGTGCTTCTTATGGCTTTATATTAAGCTAGATTTTCAATATTTCACTAACACGCCTAAAGTAAAATCATGCTGAATTAATGAGATGTTAATATATTAAGAAAAAACATTTATAATCCAATACTTAAAGTACACAGATAGTTTAGAAAAAAAATTGCACTCTCAAACTAATAAATATCCACAAACTTAAAAGATGCTAAATCTCTGAAAACTAGCAACTGAATTTTTTTAATAAAGTTACTTGACAGTTTTGTCTGAGAATATCAGTATTGCAAGAAGTGTCTCTCCATCATAATCCAAATCTCTATGAAAGAATCAGAATTATCTGCATTATTTTTTATAGAAAGTCTAAGGCAAGACATTTTGAAAACACAGATCTTCCATACTTCAAATAAGTATTTTCCTCTTCACAATAGATAGCTTCTGTCTTCAAAGTTACTATTTTTTTTTTTGCCAGTCCTACTAACTTATTTAAAAGTAGGAACTGGAGATTCAGATATGTGGAATTAGGTTAAAAAAATATACCAAAAAAACCCCTTACCTTTTGACTCTGGAGATCTATAACAGTTGAG
The DNA here is from genome assembly GCF_903797595.1 of Erithacus rubecula. Lineage (NCBI taxonomy): Eukaryota > Metazoa > Chordata > Aves > Passeriformes > Muscicapidae > Erithacus > Erithacus rubecula. The sequence goes on from NC_136658.1 coordinate 69,713,154, forward strand.
TTTCAGTGCCAGCAAAACAGAAGTTTCATGAAACAAATCACTTTGCTTTTGATCTGCCTCAAGCTATAATATCTGATTCCTACACTAATTATTAAATATAACATTTAATATAATTATCCTTTTTTTTTTTCCTTTCTAAAGATTTAATACAATCAAAAAATACCCTAATATAGGAAAAGTGTAGTGTAACATACGAAAGACATACTCCAATCATCCTACACTTTTTGGAGGAAATAATTACTCCTCACCTCTCAAGCAGCACTGGTGCGAGTATACTGATTTTTCTTGTGGTGAATAGCAGCCCACAAGTTAAGGAACTGATGCAAACTGGCAGATTTCCCCTTCTAATTCTGAGTCATATGCGTCATCTTTTTGTCAAAAGCTGGGAAGAAAAAGAGACTCTCTTCCAGCTTGCCACATGAAACCACCTGCTTAAAGACAGAACAGACCAATATTGCAATACTGGTCTGCACATTGCTGGTACTTACACATTTGTTCTTGCTTTGTTCAAATAAACAAAACTCTGAAGACAGATTTAATGTTAATGACAGAACATATCTCTTTGATTTAGGGCCAAAAATCAAGCTGGTAGAAGGAAAAAAGAAAAAAAAAAGAAAAAAAAAAAAAGGAGAGTCATATTGGCATGAAAGTAGTTATTCCTAAAATGGTAGTGTCTTACCTGCGAAAGACTAAGGGTTCAGTTCCTTAAAAGCTTACATGCCTGCTTGGTTTAATCACCTAGAATCAGACAGATTTCTTAGAAATGCATTCCAAAACCAAGAGTTCACGTGTGTGATTAAGACCTCTGTACCACTGTACATGGCTGCCAACTGATTCCTCAAACCCACTCTCCCAGTTAAACAAAAAATTCCCCTAAACCCCAGAGAACCTAACAATTTCTGTAGGTTAAATTTCACATGCTCTTTTTTTTCCCCTCTCTTGGGGATTTTGCCAATTGAGAACCAAGAAAATTATTTTCTTCTTGGACAGACTGATCAAGGCCAGTCATTGTTGGACTATATATACTGTGTTATGACACAATATCTCTCTTTCAAAGGCACCAGCACCAGTTAAGGTTGGGCACATCATTGCCAGCAGATTTCATATTTTCAAAATGCACTGTAGTTGCTGATCAGACCTGCAGAAAACAGGTGTAAATGTTTACTGTAACAATGCACTGAACCATTTATATTAATTTGTAGCACTGCTAGAGTGATTGCAAGTAACTGCTCTTTATTAAAAAAAAAAAAAACCAACTTAAAAGCATCTAAAGCAAATTTTACACATTAATAGTAAGTTGTGCAAAAGAATGCAATGAAAATACAACTTGACAAACTGATTCAGAGTGTAGAAACAAAGAAGCCATTTTAATCATAGAACAGCTTTTTTATATACAAGCTCACAAAATATAGAAGATATAGTATGTGTGTGCACATAAAAACTTAGATAGAAAGACAGGTATCAACTCAGATATATACTCTTATATAAAATGCTCTTTGTTTTCAAATTTGTACTGTGCCACAAGCACTTACACGGCTGGGTGCATACATTTCAATATAATGAGAAAATTTGCATTGCTAAAATAAGAATACTAGAGTGCTTTTCAAGAACCATCATTTGCATTACAGGTTATTATTTACAAGTATTTAAGATGTTCTGCAAATCTATAATGAACATTGCAACAATGAAAACTGAAATTTATTATGTAATGCACTGTTATATAAATTGTTTAAATTGTGTACAATATACACAGATGATCTCTCCTACTCAGTTAAATATTAAATACAGCACTTTATTGCTCAACTTCAACTATTTTTTTCTGTATTCTACATAATATATTTTACTTGATAAAATTACAGACACAAAGTACCTATCTAATGCCTTATTCTGGTTATCATGTGGTTTGGTTTTTATATTTTTAATATTAAATTATTTATTTATACAGTCATCTTAATTTGACTAACTTTGCAATATTTTGTAAGAAAATATTTCACTCACCATATATTCCATTTTCCTTGGTACTTAACAAAAGACATTTAAGTTTTGCTGCAATGTTACCTTACCCCCTAAAACCCACTATCTTGCCAAGAGTTTGATGTAGCACGCAACAGCAAATAAAAACCAAACAAAACCCACCACTGAGAAAGTTATGCCTTTTTGATAATGGCAAAAGAGAACGAGGTAAGACACTATGGAAGATGTTTCTTAACTTGCAATTCAGCAAAGCATAAGAACTGGCTTAACTCCTTTCTCATTCAGTGGAGCACTCCAAGATATGAAAAGTGGGTTAAATAAACCATTTAGGAGGGTAATCATAAAGAGCAGCTTTTGCCTGGGGGAGACCCTGGGAAAGTCTCCATTGGCTCCCTCTTTTTCATCACAGGCACCCATAACTGTTTTGGGGTAGGCTGCTGCTTTGAATTGCCCTCTAGTGTTAGCATTCACTAATTCCTACCTCAGTGACAAATCTTGTTCAGGTTTTTCATAACAGAAAGTGGGTAAGTAACATAAGTTATATTAAGATAAAAAAATTAAATTAAAAAATGTGAACAGTGTTTAAAATTCATATAGAAGTCAGAACACTGTGAGGTTGACAAATTAAGTATTACACACCAAAAATACAAGAAATCTATATACCTCAATGGCAGAAAAAAAAATCAAGGACAACAAATTTATGAGAAAACTTATGAACACTGTATTTTACATTTCAGTCACTTCCTTATGCAGTTTCACAAAATATTAATTTTTGAAGCAAATAATCAATACTCACAGCCAAATTCACTGTCATTATTGTGGGATCAAAACATCAAACAAAAGAGAGAAGTTGCTGGTGTCAACAGAACACAGTTTAGCAGTACCAACACCCTGGAAGGAATTATTCTCTACTAATTCAAGATTCTCCTCATTACACCTTAAACTCAGATGCATCATGAAGATCCAGACTTTAAGCCTGGCAATACTAGGAAGAGAAGGCAAGTATTTGCCTCTGATTTTATTCCAAACTATCTTTTATCTGCTCTCGAATTGTTTAGAGAGGTCATGAATCTGGGACTTAAAGAAGTATGGAGAATATTTATTAACACTTGCATGTCATACAAGCTATGGATTTCCAGATACACAGAATTCAAGATGAGCATATGACTCTTTGTTTAAAAAATACTCTGGTCATACAGAACTACAATCCCTCAATCCCTCACTCTGAGAGCTGAAAAAATATTTTTAGAATTAGGTGTTAACACATATGAAGAAAAGTGCAGATCTGAGTGCTGCTTTTATAACTCTTGTGTTTGGCATTAAAAGCAGCGTTTTCCCTTCTCCTGAGAACCTGGAAAAAATCTTTTGGTTTTAGGGAGCATAGGGACAGAGTAACCAGTCCATAATCATTCTTTTTGATCAAGAGTTCTTTTTGCCTATGGAAAATGCTGACAATAAGTGTTACCGTATCAAAAGGTACTGTTCCACAACAAACTTTTCAATATATTTTCACTTAGAGAAGGACTGTTATAAGAGCCATTACAATGTTTCACAATGAATGGAGCATCTTTGTCAAATTTTTGAGCTTGGCTAAAATATGGACTAACTCTTAACAAGGAAAAGCAAGGTGTTTTCAGAATAAAGTGATAACATTCATAACACCACAGTATCTACCCATTCTACCAAAATAAAATTTTGCTCCAAAAGAATACAGAAATTATAAAGCAAATGTTTTAATTTATCAGATGCACTGAAAGACCTGTTAAATCTGGAAGTGACTTATATGAAGTTATATCTAATTTTGAAGTAGGAAATGATCAGTTAAATTTGGGAAGATCATAGTCACATTCATAACTACAATATTTTCTAAATGTCTAAGTTAAGTTTCCTATGAATACTAAAATCCATTTCCTTCTGTGGGAAGAAAAGACAGTTTTTAAATAAAAAAATTTAAAAAAAATTAAATTGCTCTTCAGGTCAACTAGGAAGTGGAAGCATTAAAAAAAAAAAAAAAATCACAAAAATCTTTGATCAACGGCTTAGAAAAAAAACAAACACCAACAAACCAAACTAAACCATCCACAAAACAAAAAAAAAAACAAAACAAAAAAAAAACACTATAGGACAGTCACAGGAAGTAAAAAGCAAGCTCTTAAAATTTAGTAGGTTAAAGAAGACGTTTAAATACTTCAGATGTATTTGCACTTTACTAAGATTTTTAGGTACCTCAAAAATTAAAACAAATATTGAAGCAAATCTTGCTTTGACTAGATTATCTTGATAATGTGTTTCAATAAAAAGAACTAATTCTCTTATAACACTGGTCTAAAATTTAGAATAACAAAAAACCCCCTTGTTTTCTGGAGAAAAAAAAATGGAAATAAAGTACCATGAATATCCATATGCTTGAAAAAATTCAAAATTAACAAAGCTAGAAACAATGATTTCTTCAAACACGCTACTCAATTAATAATTGCATCTTCATACATGCCCTGCTTTTAGTGTGCAAACAGCAGTCTAAACCAAGGTCTATTAACAAGCCATCAATATAATACATGAACATTTAACAACTTTGATTACATTTCTCATTCCTGCACTGAAACCTTCAATGTATGGGTCTACATAAATTCCTTCTTAGACTTCTGTTGAAATGAAACAAAAATAACAATAAAAAAGGGGGCCATACCTAACTTATATATATTTGCATTTGACTGAGAAGAATAATTTAAATATCCCAGTTAGTACATTTTAACTATTTTTCCTAAAGAATTTGCATGCCATTTGCTTTTCTTTTTCTACTGTCTAGCAAGACCATTTTATCAACAGACAAGGAAAAATGATGTCTAAGTATGCCAGTCTTAAATCCTTCCTATATACATGCTTCATTGAATGTCTGAAGTAATAATAAAAATTAATGTCTATTTAAATCTAATAGTATACAAATCTCCATTTTAAAATAATGTAGAGCTGGCAGTAGTTTAAACTAACAAAGTCCAGAAAATTCAGTTGCTTCAGGTTTAAAACTTAAAATAGTCATGCCTAAGATGTGAAACAATGGCTGATTTTACATGTGCTGTAATAGCTAGGAATGGGTTACATTTATAGCTACAGATCCCTTTCATGAAAATTATTTCAGTTGCCTTTGTAAAGCAAGAAAAGTCCTTAAAGAAATCATAAATGAATTGTGAAAGTAATCTGCAACAGTTCTTTTTGGATGAGCAATAAGCATGCAATGTCAGCTTTCAAATCATGATTTAGTTAACAAGACTTGTAGAGCCTCAAGTGTTATACCTACAGCCCGAACAGTAAAAGTGGCCATGAAAAGTTCCACATCTGAAACACTTCAGTAGAGCAGTCTGCACTTTTTTATCTTTTCAGCCTCCTTACAATTAGATATTGCAAAACAGTTTACAAAGTCAAGCACACAGCTTGCAATAGCCACACCAGCAATTTTTAAGGGGCAAGCATTGCAGTCTCTTAATTCAGGCTGAACTTCGAACAGATTCAGCGGTTGTTTTGCTAAATAAGAACTACAATAGGAGAGGCTAACAGTAGGAAAATAAAACAAAAGCACCACACACCACCTTTCCTGCAAGTTACCCCACCACCCTTCTTGCAAGTTTCATCTACTCTTTGGGTCAAGAAACACTCATGTTGACTACCAAGTACAAAACAGCACTAGAAAAAAAAATTAAAAAATAATATGGGCCAAAATGCAGCACAAAAATGTTCTAGAGTAAATCAACACCTTAAGTGGACTCTAATCATAACTGACAACTGCAGCACTCTAAAAAGATAATAGAGCTTGTAAATGGGTAAGGCTTAATTACTACATTACTGCAAAACTCTTTGCACTTTCTAAAAAAACATTTAGACTTGTCTTAAAGTTCTAAATACTTTAATATATACTAAATTTGTAAAAGGAAAGTAAGTGGGTATCTAATGAGAGTACCATTCTGCAAATCCTTACTCATGGTCGTGAGTCATTAGAACTACTTGTGTATATTAAAGTTTGTAGGATTAGGCCCTAAATGTAAAATCCCTTTGATTTACAGTTGTGAACCAGAAACCACCTTTTTTGCTGAATAAGAATCTATGAGAAATACTCTGAACCTGTGTCAGACCAAGGAACACTCCATCAAACTTTCACCTTTTAAATATCTCACAAGGGAGTCTTAGATACCTTTGCCTTGCAATATAATCCTGATTTTCATTAACAAGAATGTAACTGCTTTTGTACAGAAAAAAAAATGAACAAACTCAAACTGTTCAGTGAAATCCTAAAATCCTTATTTTCCTAAGAAAGCTGGTAGAAAAAAAAAAAGGGGGGGGGGGGAGGGAAAAAAGAAAAAATAAACAACAGCAATGCAGTACCACCAAAGCAGTTTCTAGACAGACCGAAATATTTATTTATTTGGGAGCATATTAGGCATGTTACCCAAACATGGTTACAGCATTAATAGAAGTACTTTCACTGTGTGTTTAATCACATAAAGAAAGGATTAAAACTGAAAGAATTACCTACTCACTAATCACAAACTTCAAAGCTTATATAAAGTTAAGGTTTACTTCCTTTATTTTCTGTACTCAAAGCTTTCTTGCTCAACTGATCATTTTCTCTAGGAAGCCTCAACTACCCTAAAATCATAGTATTGTATGAAAAATATATTCAGAACCCATCTGCCTCTAATGTTTCTGGAACAGGAGGTGTATTACTGGTAAATTCCAGTAATTCTTCAATTCTACATTAGTTACAACAATGAGGAAATATGAAATTTACACCTCACTGGATTTGCTTGGTAGAAATTAGGAGCTACTGTGATAAAATGAAATTTTGGGTTTTTAAAACTTCTCATGATTTTATGGTACAATTACTTCCTATTAAAAAAAAAGTGCTCTTCAAGACAGATTTGATTAAGAGAAAAAATTTTAGCTGAATGAATTTTAGCTGAAAGTTGGAATTGCTAAAGTCACAACATATTCATAAAATCTGTTGTACTGTAATGTATTCTGCTGAAGATAAAGTCTTACAGATTTTACTACTCCATTTAGTATTTAAACAAATTTACTCAATCTGAGACCAGTTACTATTTTAATTTCAATTGTCTCAATAAATGGTTAGTTAGGACTATTCGTATATGAGTAGATAGGTTATGATTACTCTGAATGGATTTCTCAGTTTCAGCCAAATGAGTACTTTTAGTGCAAAGCAGGACTTGCAATATGAGTGTAGCACAGTCCATATTAATTCCTCTTAATTGTTCAGTGTTTTACTAAATAGTATCTGTTTGCAAACAAATAAAATAATTAAAATCTCTGACTATTCTGGTACAGATGGAGGGCTCTGAAGACCTGTTGTTTTTTTGTTTTTTTTTTTTCCTTTTTTCTGCTTCTTTGTTTGTCAGGTAGCTAGTTTATTAATGCCTTTAAAATCCAATTTTACACACCACATGGAAATACACTCAGCTAGTTCTCTATTCAATTCTGTTCTTTAATACATTGTTCCAACAAAAAAATAAAGTTATTGAAAAATAATTTTTTTATATTATCCATATTTTGTTTTTGGATTAGCAACATCTCAGTTGGAGTAATTCCCAAGACAGGAATATGAGAAAAATACTATATGGAGAATTGATATAGCTCAGATTGATCAAGGCTGTTGCAAACTCAGCTTTTTATAAATATTTTTGGCCACTTTATTTCCTTCTGAGCATAGCCTGTGTTAATACTTTACTTAGTGTTTTATAATTTGACAGGAGGAGTGTAAAGAAGAACTATTTTAACAAATAATAAATTCTTGAACAATCCCAGAATTGGCCTACTTTAAATAATCTGAATAAGTCATACTACTGTGTGCATTTTTTAAAAATAAAGAACATATGTAATAAGAGAAATGTTAATATAATATATACCATGCTCATGCTCCATCAACCTTCCAGAGAGTTTTTTCAATCACAGGAGTAAGCCGGTCTCCAAAATCAGCTCTCTATTGAAAGGTCAAAACCTGCAATAAAAATGTCATGTATTATAACATATTTCCAACACCCACAGTTTCATGGTTGATCCCCAAACATAGATGTAGGTCATCAGCTTGACCCTCGCATTGTCTATGTTACAGGAAATCCTAATTTTAAAAATACTTTTTTTTAAAAGCCAAACTGACTTGATTAGGAACACCTGTGATATGCCTCTTTATTATCAGAAGCCTCCTGAAACAAATCAGATTAGCATGTTTCTGCTTTCATTCTACCCGCAGCATTTTAAGATGAAAGTAAGAGGAAGAAGGAGGAGGGAAAAAAAAAAAAAAAAGAAAAAAAAGAAAAAAAAGAAAAAAAAAATGAGTAAGGGGTGTAGTTCTCCCTTCCTACCCACTACCAATCCCTCCTTCAACGCTCAAATAAGCAAACAGCTAAATTTTTTTAGTAAGCTACTTAATGGACGTGTGATTGTGTGGCCATATTTCCTAAATATGCTATTGACGGTTAAGTACTTAAATTCTAGTGTTTCACTTTAAGGAGTTCAAATTTTTTTTGCTCTTCCAGGCAGTGCTATTATTGCCTTTATTAAAATTCAGCCTACAAATATTAGCTACTTTAAAACACATAAAGTGTTTTTAAAAATTAGTCACATAAAACATTCTGAGAGATGAAATAAAATTTTAAGGAAAAAAAACAAGAAAGAAAGAAAACAAAAGCAGCAGCCCTGATGATCAGGTAAGAACAAAGTACAACATGACAGATGCAGTAACTATAGCCAAATAGCTACTGGAGGAAATATTGCATTCACACAGACAAAATCTTAAATCTGTTTTGACTTGATTTGAATTTTTTCATTGTAGACACCATAACAAGACACATCCTATGCCTAATAAATGAGTAGCTGATGCCTAGATCAGGTCACCTGCTTACAAATACTTCCATAAATTTGTTCTTTATTCTTTAAGAATATTCTAGAAAATATTACAACTCCCTCACAGCTATGGACTTATAATAAGCACCCTGCTTTAATAAGAAAAAGGAGTTTGTATTTTTGTGTATTTCACACATCATCTATTTCACCTTTTAAAAAAAAGTTTTTGTTCTTAAACAAAACCTACCAAAGTTGTGGTCCCCCTCTGTGCTTGTATTGATATTTAACATACTTGAAGATTACATTGAAACTGGAATTAAATAAAGCTATTTAAAATGAAAATACATACCTAACCCCTATACGATGTATAATTACCTTTTCTCAGATCAAATCTTCAAGTGAATCACAGTTCATGCTAAATAAAATAATTAGTTGCAACCAGATTAAATGTTGAAAAGTTTATTAATAATCTATTTACTGCAGATGCACTCACTGCAGTGTCTGAAAACAAACTAAATAGTCACGGGGCGGGGGGGTCCTATTTCTAACAGTGGTTTCCTTTAGACATTAATAACGATCACTGAAAGTCACTCCTATTTTTCAGTTTTGAGCAATATAACAACATTGCCTTCAGTTTTAGAAGGCATCTTGGGAAACTTTTAACAAAATAAAAGCTAAATATACATAATTTACATTTGCTATTGTTTTGTGCATATGGTAATAAATGTGTGTGATGTCATCCTCACACACCAGCACTGTCCATTATCGAGCTATGGAAAAGTGTTAAGAATTAGATAAAGTTTAAAAATTTAGTGTTCTCTGTAAAAAGAACTTTTTTGTTGTTTTTAATAATATACTAAAAATACTGTTACATTGAAATATTAGAATTAAAAATTGACCAACTTTAAATGATAGCTGGACTAGAACTCGTGTTGTGCTCCCTCCTCTAACACTTATCAAAATCTTCTGAAGTTCTCACACAGCACTCAAAACTAAGATCAAAACTATTCCTCAATTGTGGTAATATCAACTGTATCCCAAAGTTTGCTTATTAGAATAAGTGCTTTAAAAACTTACAGGGAAGGGTTAAAAAATAATCAGTACAGACATTGCCTTACACTCTTATGGGCAGAAATTTTTATACCTAGCTTACTCTGAGTATTTCTGAAACTGTCCAGTATCCACAATGAAGAAATTTTTCAATAAAGAGATTCCTTTTGAAATCCAGCTTATATATTAATACACCAGTAACCTAAAAATTTGACATAACCCCTGCCAATAATGAACAAAAAAAATAGAACTTGCAAATCAACATTTTCACTGACTAAAAGAGGTTACTGGAAATCTGTGGCTACACCTCTCTACCCTGTCTCATGTCCCTTTTCTATTTGAGGGGCATATCAACTTTTTTTCCATCTTTAAAATACATTACTAGTTCTATTAAAAAAATAGATGGTTGTGAAAAGAGTCACAGAGGACCAAGTTCAAGAACAATTTGGGCAGCCTGTTCAAACAAAATTTTCCAAGTATTACTGATAGTAGAAAACATAATTTTTTGAGAACAGTTTCCAGTGTTAGATATTAAGTATGTAGAACTTACAATAACAAATAAGTGAAAAAAATCAGTGGAGAACACTTATTGGTGTACATGAAGTTATTTTTAGCTTTAAAAACTTTCTCAAACCATGTTTGTTTCTACACAAAAGCCTACAATTTCATTCCCTATTTCTTTCACAGTCAGTCAAAACTAGTCTAAGATGCACTCTACTCTTGACAGTTTGTAATGAATGTGAATTGCTCAAATCACTTGCTATGGGCCTTAGGCTGTGGGTGGATGACTGCATCTACAAAGCAGAATACCTGCAGCATATTCATAGAATACTGTGATAAGGGTCTTGGTTCTCCCTTACATATTCAGTAGATAATTGCTCCTCAGAGCAAATCACAAAACCCAGTAAGGTTCTATAAAAGGACCACTAACTGATAAGTGGCTACTTTTCCTGTAAGGAAAGCTCGTGTGCTTTTACATGTGTAAAAGTGTATCAGAAAAGCAGTGATACACCTGTTAGCATGGCTTCTGACACTCAAGATGGGTGAGATGTGCACCTTCACACTGTGTGCACAGGCAGGGTTTACAGAGCCAGGTAGTTTGTATGCAGTTCCACTTGTACTTCACTGAAAAATTTGATTTATTAGTCATAAAAATAATTAAGGAATTAAAGACTCCAATTTATTTTTCCTTCCATGATATTACATTTTGGATGGAATAGTAATAGGTTCAGAATTCCAGAAGCTAAGAATAAAAAACCCTAACAATGAACTAAACAGAAAAAGAACCCCATGATACCTTGGTATCGTATATGCAGTCTGCCTTTAAAATGTTACTACAATAAGCTTCCTATGATGTACTAGCCTAACACATTAAAAAGTCACAGAGATACAGTCACACTTTCAAATTACTGTTATTTCTGAAAATTAAAAATTCTCTAGAGTTATTTCAAGCTTCAGTAGATTTATATCTACAAAATAAGAGGGTACCTCTTGGAAACTTTTGGTATAACTTTAGAGGAGAAAAAAGAAAAAAAATCAAGCTCCAACCAAATTAAGCTTATTTGGATGCTTTTCCTAAGAATCAAGGTAAAGCATTAGACTAAAAAGAAAAAAAAAAAAAAAGAAACAAAAAAAAATCTAAATTTAACTAAAAAAAATACACACCCTATGCTACGTGTTATACCTATAAGTTTATTAGGCATAGAACATTAGCTTTCAGTTATTGACAAAATATAAATATATACATTTAGATATTTAAATTCAATTGATACTTCCTCCAAATGTAACTTTTCCAGGACCAAGTAATCCCAGTTAATGTTTGACATTTTAACTGAGGTAAAAAATGCAAGCAGCTCTACAAGGGTCTATTTAAGCTACATGATTTTTTTCCCCCCAAGTATCTCAAAATAAAGAGTACATCAAATATAAGAAAGGAAAAGTTACTTAAAATACACTATATATTCATATTAGATAGCTGCTTCCATTTTAGCCACACCCACCTTTATGTAATTATAAAATATGAGAACAGTGGAACTGAGAAATAAGAAAGCTTAAAAGAACAGTTGTTTCATGTGGTCAAATAGGTGCTAAGTACATATTTTAATTAAAATGAAAAATAGGTATAAATTGCATGCTATTGAACGTGACTATCGAACATGGGGGAAAATGCACACGCACCTGTACAATACTGAATTATTGAGTATTTTTTAAAAATTAGCTATGAGTCAAGACAGTTATTTCATTGAAAGTGAAAGTCAGTATTTCTGAGTGCACTTCCACAGCGGAGTAGTGTAAATCTCTTCAAATCCTGATATTGCAAAAGTATACACAGCTACAGTGAAACAGCTTTGTGCACATTCCCATACTGACTGTTAGAAACGTTTCTGAAAACACTCTGAAAGTAATGATGCAGAGCTAAACAAATGAGTGCTAAATCTCAATAGAATCTTACTAGTATCTCAATTTCAAGGATTAAGTGGAATTTTCTATCAGGGCACAAAGGTATGAATTGCAGAGACAAACTAAGCAGCTATTCCCAGGGAAAAAAATAACTGAAAAAGTGTAATTTACATACTGGATTAAAAGAATCCAGGGAAACTAGGGATTCGAGACAGAAAAATCTCCTTGAACTGTTGGATTTCTGCATTACACAGAAAATACCTTCAATCACAATCCAGTTGCCATGCTGGAAACGCTAAGTTTTGCATTTCACTTTAAGACTGCACGGTCTCAGCCATGTACACAGAAATCTTTTGTACAGCACTTCTGCACCCCAACTCTTCTCTACGTCCCTCCTACGTCCCTCGGTTAACTCGTTATTTTCGGTGGCCGGGGCGCTAAGCGCAAGGCGGCCGCTTCTGGCTTTGAACGCCGCGGAGGGATGCGCGGGGGGGCAGCGGGGGGGAGGCAGCTTGGGGGGAGGAAGAGGAGCAGGGAAAGGCTGTGACCCGGTCCAACCTCCCAGCCCCAGCCCCGCGTCCCCGCAGGCAACCAGGGGGGGCAGCAGCCGGTCCAGCCTCCGCTGAACGGGCGCCTTAACGGGGGGCCCGATGCTGCATTCGCTGCGCATCCTGCGCGCCCGCCAGCTCGACGGCAGCCCCGGGCGCCCGCCGCTCACACGGCATCGGGGAAAATATCCATACGCCTTCCTGCCTCCGGAAAAAAACCCAAAAAATTAAAATAATAATGATTTTTGAAAAAAAAAAAAAAAAAAAAAAAAAAAGGTTGGACAGCCGAAAGTGAAGAGGGAAGTAGGAAGAGGAATAAAAAGTAACGCTTAGAAATTGTGGCTGGGAAGGAACCCGCTGGCCTGGCAGCGCCCGAGCTCCCTTCCCTGCCCCGCCGCACGGTGCTGTCTCCGCCGGCGCTCCCGCCACAAAAAGATGCCTTGTGAGCCTGTGTGCGCAACTCCGAAACGCGAGCGCCCACGCCAGAGCCGGCCCCGAGGGGGTTAAACGGCGTCGTGGAGAAAAAGGCACCGTGTCACATATTATGCGTGTATGTGTGTGGAGGGGGAATCGCCCAGCGCTCAGGCTGCGAGAGATCTCGGCGCCTATCACAATAAGCACGATCGCGTTCATACAGCTACGAGAGACCGAGAGCTGCTGGCCACCGAGAAATGACATAGAAACAACCACCAAAAAATAGCTAAGCCAATGACAAATAGCGACCCGGGTGACAGAGACAGAGAATTTTGTAGGCGGAGAAGAGGAGGTGAATGGCCAGCTCTGATCACAGTATTAGGCTGGGCTATCTATGGGGAGGGTATTTACTCGGTTTTGGGGTGTGTGGGAGGAGAGGAAAAACACCTACAAATAGCTGGCACGATTCAAATGGTCTCGGATTATGTTTCCCCCCCTCCAGTCCAGGAAGGAAACTAGCGTTTTGACGCTGCGAGGGGGAAAAAATAGCTCTGTGCAATAGGGGATGAAGAGCACTTTGGTCATTCGTTAATACCCAAAGGGGCAGAGATGATAAATGTGACAGCATGTGGCAGCACGACCGTCACCCGGGTTCCTGCAAAAGGCGGCTCCGTATCGCGACACGGGAAATCAAGCGATTGAGTGGGAGGTGGAGAAAGCTCTTAAACGGAGAAGTTAATCTGCTAACATGGAGAGGAAACAAACGGAGGAAAAAAAACCCCGAAGGTTGTCCTCTATATATGTTTTTTTGAGGTGGGGATTGCGGGGGGAGAAGGGAAAGGGAAGAGAAAGAGCGAAGGGGCATTAATCCAGCTTACGAAAACAAGGGGAGAGAGGAAGGAGGAGGCGGGGGGGGGGAGGCTGGGGGCGGCGGGGGAGAAAGGGAGATGTGCATGTAAGTGTGGAAGTCATCCTGGCTGCTGCTGCTGCAGAGCCGGGAAGCAGGAGCCTCCGTGTCCCGGGCGCTGCCCCGAAATTTCCACGGCGGAGAACGGAGGGGAGAAGGCGGGCGGGAAGGACCCGCCGGCGGGGGGGCGGTAGGGAGCGGAGGGGAGATGAGGGGAAGCCTGTCCTGTCATGTCCCAGGAGCGCGGGGCACCGGGACCCTCCGGAGCTCCGGCTGTCCCGCGGCTCCCGCCCGCCCCCCCGCCCGCCTCCGCGCCGCTCTTCCCGGGCCGGGTGCGAGCGGCGCTGCCGGGATCCCCGCCCGGGCGCGGTGCCGCCCCGGGGGAGCGAGCGGGGTTACCTGCCGGAGGAGACGGCCGCTCCCAACCGCTGAGGCTGAGGGAAGCGAGTGACAGATCCGCCCAGGACCTGCCGCCGCCTCCCGCAGCCTCCCGCCCGCGGCCCGCCGGGCTCCCGACGTGACTTTTCCCGGCGGCGGGGTGCAGGTTGCCCCCGTTTTCCAAAGACGCTCTTCCCCCGCCCGCCCAGCTCCCTCTGCCCCAGCCGCGCCCGCTCCCTCTGGCTCTTACCGCCTGTGCCGGCGGCGGCAGCGGCGGCACCCGCTCCGAAGCGCGACGGCGAGGGTGGAAGCGGGGTAGCGGAGGGGAAGGGAGGTGAGTTTGGCGGAGCGGGAGGGCGGGCGGCCCCCGCGCCTCCCCCGCGGCGGCGGCAGCAGCGATGCGATCGGGCATCACTCGAAAATGGCGCCGAAAGAGCGGAGGGCTCTTCATTCAAATTCGTTAGCGCCAGCCCCGCCGCCCCGGGGCATGCCGGGAACGGAGGGGGGCGCGCGGGGGCTGAGGCGGCAACGCCGCACGGACACGGCGCTCGCTGTCAATGCCGCCCCTCCCCCCCCCGCTCCCGCCGCCCGCGCGCGCGCTCCACGCCCTCCCCGCTCCCCGCGCGCTCCCGACCCAACCGCCGCTAATGGGGAAAGGGGGGTGGGGGGGGAGAGAGGGAAGGAGGGAGGGAGAGAGAGAGAGGGAGAGGGAAATGTCACCCGGAGCCCGGGCCCGCGGGGGAGAGGTGGCGCGTTAGAGATGTGTGTGGGAGAGAGGGAGCGAGAGAGAGAGAGAGAGGGGGAGCGAGACCTCCGCTGGCCCCGCGAACTTGTCAAGGTAAAGGCGCCGGTGGAAGGGAGGGGGGTGGATAGGGGGGCACGACAGCGGATTTTGGGAAGGTAGGGAAAGGAAGCCCGGCTGGGGGAGGGGGATGTGCGCCAAGAGGACCTGAGGAAAATATGAACAGCGCCTCCCCCCCGCACCCCCCCGCGGCTCCGAGGACCCCCGCGGCTCCCGCTGCGCTCAGGTTGCAGCCTGACCCCCCTTGTCCCCCCCCACGGCCCCGCCGCAGCCTGAGGAGGGCTCGGAGCGCTCGGCGCTTGCCCGCAGCGCGCGGGCCCGATCCCGATCCCGATCCCGACTGGCAGCCGCCGCTCCCCATCCCCCTCCTGCCGCCGCACCGGCTCCGGGCGGCAGCGCCCCGGGGCGTCCCCCGGCCGCCCCCCGGCCGAGCAGCCCCCGAGCGGCGGAGCGGGGCTGCGTGGGCTCATCCCGGGGCACAGCGGGCCCGGAGCGCACTACACTGGTCATTGCAAAAAAAAAACCCCAAAACCCGAAAAGCAACAACAACAAAACCCCCCAGTCAACAAAAAGATCCCACACTTAAAAAAATAAAAAAAGAGAAAGAAAAAGAAAAAGGCAAAAAGCCCTCTCGGAGGAACTTGACGGAGCGAGGTTCAACTCGGGCAGCGCTCCCGCCTCGGCTGCGCGCGGAGCGCTCGCAGAGAAGGCGAACTTTCATTTTCACGCCGCATCCTCCCCTCCGCCCCAAGCTGTGACTGATCGTAAGGTACCTGATGGCCGGGGCAGTGCTCCCAGCCGCGTTTCAGGGATGGGGAAGCCGAGATGGAGGTTAGCGAGCTGCCGAAAGCCGCGGGGGGAATGCAGGCTGCGGTGCCGCCCGAGCCACTCGCTGCCTGCACTTGACTTGTGCCTCATGCAGGGTCCTTCCCTGGGAGCTCCGCGGACCCTGCCTCGGCCGGCAGACCCGGCGCATCCCTGCCAGCCGCTCCTCGGGCTTGCTGCCTTCGGAGTTTCGGGCTTTTTCCCGAATCTGATGCACTTTTTAGAAAGGGAAAGGCAAGCAGGGGCCTCGGAGCTGCAAACTGTTGTTCTCATGACTTAGGGGAAGATTTTTCAAAAGTACATAATGAGACTCTGGGAGCTCTGTTCCCACTGACTTTCAAAATCTTCACGTCTGTGAGCAAGTCCTCTTGAACTCGGTTGGACTGCTGGCAGACGAGCACTAGCAGGCTCAGGGCCTAATGCTTTTCATGATTCCACTGCTCCATGCTAGAGCTGCACTGACAAAATATAAGCAGAACAAATTTTGAAAGGGAGAGGTAATTTCTCTCCTTCTTTTTTTTTTTTTTTTTTTTTTTTTTTTTTTTTTTTTTTTTTTTTTTTTTTTTAACACTGCCACAGTACAAAACACCAAGCTTTTGGGCTCAAAAACCTAGACCATCATGGCTACGAAAACTACTGCAGCTGAGTGAGAGAGTAATGTAATTCTGGAGCTCCTTAAGGAAAAGAGTAGTGCGATGCAACATGTAAGTAATCACATAGCTAATATTATTCATTTATCTTATTTTATTTTCCTCTGAATTGAAGTCTGGTGCTGCTAAAGAAACTGATTCCTAATTTTTTTTTAAACCAGGTTCTCAGTAAAAATGAGCCAGATGACAAAACTTCAGATTGTAAAGCCGTTCTATTAAAAAGGAGGACATGTAAATGATTTGCAGTGTATTTACTTTTTTGCTCTTCTTTTATTAAAATTACTATGAGCAAAATTTTCAAAAAGTGTACTTTTCAACAGAAAAGAATGATAGTATAAGTTTTCTGATTTTTTTTTCCTGAGGGTTATGTGCCTATGAAAAGAAAACTTTGCAGTAGAAATAGAGTGAAAGCAGTAAAAAAAAAAATAAAATTATGGTGTTGCTGATACCACTTCTCTGTACTTAGATTGTATATAGCTTTGCCCTAAAATAATTCTAGTTATTATTTTTCACCCATTTTTCCAACCCTAATATAAAAAAATGTAGAAAATAATATCTCCATATTCTGTGATACACTGTTTCTATGATACATGATATTCTCTAATATGTATAGGACACGCCTGTCCTTTTGGGTATCATTCCTAAGATTTCATTAAAATTTTTAACGGAAGTGAAATTTTTACATCTCTTAATATCTACTACTTGCTCTCAGGTTCCATCTCAATGCACATAGGCCCCAGTTCTGCACAGGCTGGAATGTATATTATTATGTGTAAGCACACTGGGTAGTTCTCTTCATTATTATGCTCTTGTGTTTCGGACTTACAAAGCCGATAGTAACATTACACAATCATTATTCTCAGAATTACTTAGGACTGCATAAACTTTAAGCCTAATGTAGTAGTCTTAGTTTACACCTTTTATCCATATCTCTTAAATAATGCACAATTATAATAAAATTTGTGGATCAGAATGGGCAAATATTTATCTGACAGTTAGAACAAGTGAGAAAGGCAATTGCTGTAGTGTAAAAATCCATTTAAGAGGAGGTGGCTATTGCATTCTTTAGCTGTAGCATCTGGGAGAGGATCATCAGTGTGTTTCCTCAGTGACTAGCCAAGCCAAAAAGTCACAGCAGGAACACAACTGAGGACAGAAGGAAAAGAAAGGGATTTTGAGCCTCAGCAAAAGTAATGTCAGTCCTTTAGATCAAATTTCCATCCAAACAAATTGGAATCATCAGAGTGGTGGATGTCTTATCTGCTGTGGTAGCAGATATGGGGTTAAGCTGCAGTTTCTATAATCGACTCCTTTCTTCATGCAGTTCTCGTAACAGAACTCTCTGAACACCTCCTCATAGTGCCTGTCCTGTGTTACAGGTTCTTCTCCTCAGAGAGTGCCATTAAATTGTCAGAGAATCTTCTCATACACTAATAAGTGACATGGCCAACATTTGTCATATTATTTGTTCTTTTGTTGCCAAGGGAAGGAGCATGTGCAATTGAATGTTTTCAGTTTATTGTATGTTTTTTCTTCCATACATGTTATGCCTTTATGTTAGTGAGGTAAGGCTGAAGTAATATGTTTTGTTCTTCAAGCAAGGTGCAGTTAGATTTCTGATGACCCTTTGCTCTTAGTTTCATTCCTTAGACTTTCACCAGCCCCAAGAATGTTCTGTTTGTAGAACTTTCAGCTTTTTTCCCACGTCTTGCATAGGTCCTCTTATGTCAGACGAGGGAAACTGTTGAACACTGGATCCAGTCTAGAGACTGGCACTTCTTTAGGAATCCTGGATTTATGCCATGGAGAATCCTGAGACCCCAAATTTGTCAATTAAAAGTCTAGAGAAAATCAGTATGAAGAGGGGCTTATAATAACCTACGTTGCTGAAATGACATCCCCCCAGCTTCCTGTACTTGGAGTTTCCTATATGCAGCGGGCTTTGTGCTTGGATATACTGGATTGCTTAGATCCAATTGAGAGATGGCAAAACCAAAGCAAGGCACTTGTCTGCTGAAATGACACAGATGCTCATAGTAGGGATGGTTAGAAAGCTGGAGGCTATCTTCTGGCTCAGGCATGCATTACTTTACAAATTACCTTGCTATGTGTTTTTAAGATTTATTTTACAACTATGAGGATTAGAGGAATTTGTTGTAATGAAAACTTGCTTTGTGTCATTACTGTGTAGCTTTTTAGTTAGATTATTTGGCTTGCCTGGGTTCTTGCATGTTATTCCATTTCATCTGGAAAGTTCCTAGGTAAGTTAGACCTATTGGAGATCACTAAGGTACACCCACATGATTATAATAATTGCACACCTATGTCTTGTTTTGGTATTCAGTGTTCGTATTGTACATGGACATACAGCCAGTGGAAATTTGATTTTTTTTTTCCTACTTGTTTTTCTAATTTGAGCCCTGCCTTGCCTCAGTGCTCATCCAGCCTTCTAGATCCTTGTCATAGGTTCATCTAAGCCTCCTTTCAGGCCTCCCCTGTAAATTTGGTTTCACTTGAAGTTTAAAGTTTCAGTTTAATAAACTAGTGGCTGTAGTTAGGCATCCTCCTTCACGTGTGTTTTGCTTTCTGCTGTATCCTTTTAGTCTCTAATTTACCCTGATAAATACAGGAATACAGGATTTGGTATTCATTGCTTTTGCAATTTTAGTCTACTTGCAATGATAGATGTTGTAATCTAAAAAGGACTAAAGTGGACAGCATTTGCTATTGTACAATGCGAACAGAGTTTTGAATTTGCCAGAATAAATCTGATCTAAGGATGCTTCTATAGACTGTAAGGACTGCAAGAAGAATGTGCAGGAAAAATAAAACTAGACTTTTTTCTTTTACCTCTTGATTTTTCAATAGCAACCTTCCATTTAGATTTTCTTGGGCCACTAGAATGCTCAATATAGCATAAAGACTAGTGGTGTAGTCATCAAAATGCTGGATTTCTATATTTTTTTAGCATCTTATAGTGTTGACTCCAACATATCTATGGGCCTGACTCATAATAACAAACATATTCCTGAGGATTTAAGAAAGGATTTGGTATGAAATTTAGGTTCTCTGGTAAAGTTTTGCTTAAATGGTCTAACTGTAACTTCTAAAAGTTTTAATATTTTTGCGGATTTAATGGCTGTGAAAAGTTCTGGCTTGGTATATGTGAAAACTGAAGCCCATTCTTTATTCATGGATCAATTACAGCAGAACAGTGGCCAAGAGATCGTCAAACCACCCATGAACTTCAGCCTTGAACCAAAGAAGATTCATCAAATGGTGAGAAAAGAGTGTGTGTGGTTGTTATGACTATTAAGTTAGGGATGCTCTAATATTTTTCTCCTGTTTAGCACTGATTCTGTTATTTTTTTAGGTATTGAAGTTACATTTTTGTAGGGCAATTTCTGGGACCATAACCTAATTTCTCCTCCACACCCCCTATTTCATCTGTTAATTTTTCAAGCTTTGCTTTATTCCTTGCTGTCCTTAGCTTCCAAAATAATTGTGATACACTGAATTAATGAGTTAATTTCTTTATTACTTTCTTTAATCTTAGTTCTGTGCTTAACTCTCTTCACATGAATAGTTTTATCTGTAGCACTAATTAGAAGAGTGAAGTTCAGTATGTATGAAACTGTTTGAAAGACTGAAGTTTAAGTTTTGCAGATGTGTATGCCTGCAACTAAATAAAATTCTATCTAAATTAATGCAGGAGTGAGGGATCTGAAAATGCTTTTAAGAAGTTTGTTTGCTCTTTTGCCATACAATTTGTTTCTTTTAAGACTGCAAGTTTAAGTTGCAAGAAGTTAATTTGCTTCTCCAGTTTCCCAGTTTCTGGGAGATTTTGAGCTCTGAGCTTCACAACATTTATAAAATTTTAGTAGTGCTCATAATTCTCCTGGGAAGAACGAAATATTATTTTGTTTAGCCATTTTGTGAAAAGGTAACTGAATATAGAGGAACTATTTCTCTCTTTATTTCACTGCCTTAATCAGTTCTTTAATCCTACTTATTAGAATCACTAGGTAATGATTTTTTTATGTATGGATTTATAAAGCATAGATCTTAAAAACAAGGAGTTTCCTTTCTTTTAGAGATGTAAATGAAGGATGGAATATTGGCAGCAGGGGCTTGGTTGTGTAAGAATATAGTTGTTAAGTGTTGTTGACTTCCTGATAATTTAGATAGGTGACAGTTTAAAATAATGGTGCACAGAATGATCCATAGTTCAAGAGATGGATCACAGTGACCAGAAATTCAGAGAGTGCTGAGATGCCCCAGACCTTTTTTGGTATCTCAACAAATGGGTCAACTTCTGTTTTCCTTTAGTGACTGTATTGTAGAGTAAGGGGTAAAAGGGACAGAACCCTATTAGTGGCTTAAGATTTCCAAAGTTTATCCTCTTGGAATATGGGATATTAACCCTGTCTCAGCTGTTTACCAAACTGGGTTTGGAAGCACAAATACGTTTAAATTGCCAAGAGAGATGCTGAGCCCTTTATGCCAACATCAACCACTAAACTTAATCTTTGCCAGGGTTCTTTACCATTTCATGTTTTAAAAACAAGGTTTAATACTTAAACCAGAAAGAAGCAGCAGTTTTCAGGCACAGTGCATTGATATGTAACCCAGTGGTAATTTATTTTTAATACAGATTCAACGATCTGTTTCTTTGTTCTTTCTCAGGCATTTTTCTTTAATTTTCTTTTTGTGATCTGATTCTTGAATTAACTTTGAGCATATTAACTTTGAGCATTTAACTATCTGCATTCTCTTCATCAAACAATTAATCTTTCACTTAAGTAAAAATGTTTGCATGAGTGTGGGAGAGAAGAGCCTGTATCCACATTAGTTCCTTGCATCTTGTATTTGACTTTGCTTGTCTGGTAACCGATGGTCTGGATCCTGGCTATTAGGGTAAAGAGCTGAGGCTCAGTTTTGAGTGTGCTTTTGATGCTACAGACCTAGGGAAAGATAACAATAGGGTGTCAATTGATTTCCAAATTTAAGCACTTCCTTAGTTGCTTAGCTGAGCAGAGTTTAGCTGCTCCAAATGCTTAAAGTTAAATGCTTTAAAGGTTTTCTTAAGGCATGTTTTGAATGGATGTAATTCTTTCACTTCGACAGAAGAAGAGGTAGGCCAATGTCAAACTGTTTTGAAAAGCTTGTTTTCATTACCCTGCTTAGAATATAACTTTGTTTCTTTTGTTCCATCCCCTTTTGGTTGAATCACTTTCACTTCCCTAACTCTTCTTAGATCTCTTGTGTCCTGCTAGCCTTTCCTCTAATGTTCAGTTTTCTGTTAACTTTTCCACACTGATTATTCTTTGTCTGTCTTCTTTTTTTAGTGGAGTTTTAGAGGGGTCATTATACTTTTTCAATTTCTTTTCTTGCTGGAATCCAGCAACAAATAAACCCCTCTGATTTCAAGTTTGCCTTTTTAGTGTGAAATACACAAGTTAAAAATGTAGTGTGATATCAGTAGAAAGGATAAACAGAGCATTGTGGATGCTCTTTATAGAAAAGGAACAGGTTTAAGATACTACTAAAAACTATTCCCTAATTTGGGATATAAAGATCCAGGCAGTAAGAGCAAGATTTTAAGGTTATGCTTTAAAAATCACAATGCTTATTCTAAAAAAGTAAAAAACCCAAACAAAAAAACCACCAACCCAACCAAAAAGCCCTCAAAAGCACAGGTGTACTGAATAGACTGATTAGACTTGATGTGGCTGTTTTACTGAACTGCATGTAATTGAACTTTTTTAAGCCTTAGGAAAGACAATATGGAGTTGGAAGAGAAGAAAGGATGTCCATGAAGTGCAGTCAGTTATAGCTGGGGTAAGTTAAAAAATAAAAATTGTATTTCTGTTACTTTTTTACCTTTATGAAGTAACCTGTATTCAGGGCCCTGAACACCTGGCAAAATGAAGCTGGGTTTATTGAAACAGTCTCTACAATCTCTGGATTCATTTATGCTATCACTGTGTAACAATTGTGCTCTGTTGTATCTGCCTTTGTGATGTAACTCTTGAATGAAAACAAGTGACATAAAAATCATTATTTTCACAGTGATTATGATACAGTGTTTTCATGCCTAGGTTCTGAGCAAGAAATATAGGATCGTGTTATCTTCTAGTGACTTTCAAATCTACTGCTTAATTTCAGCTGCATTTGAAATAGAGGTAAAGGTCACAAAGTCAAGTTTCTGCAATTTGAATGAAATTTAGCAGCTCTGAGTAGAGAAGGGACTCAAATTAGTGCCCCCAGGGTAGAAAAAGCTGCAGCATGGACTCAGAAATTTTCTGTTCTGTTGAACCTGTTGCCTTGCAGGTCGGCATGCTTGGCTGGTCTGCCAGGCGACACGTGCAGCTCAGACCTGGCCACAACGTGAGCTGCCTCCTGTTCTCCTAAACATCAGATGCTGAAATTCAGAGAAATGTCTTTAGAAGAGAGTGGGAAAACAGCCAGGCTAGCTTCAGCACAAGTGTGCTTGTGGCACCTATAAGCATGCAGGTAGGTAACTAGAATTCATTACTTCTGCTAGTCATGAAAAAACCTTGTTTTTGCCAGGGCCTTCTAGTCTCCCAAAACACTTGTGAATCATTCCCTGATAGGGTGCTTTCTCTACCTGGATTAGTAAAATGTGTTTCTTGTCCATGTCAGAGAAGGGAACTGTTGAGACAGCTTCAGTATTTCACTTCTTTGCTTGTTTGGATGTTAGCTCTGAGCTATTCCTTAGGCTGTCAAAATTGTAAAACTGTGTTTTCAGCTCTCTCCAGAAACTGACTGTAATTCAGACTACAGCTATGTGTCCCTGGCCCATCCTGCAACCTACTCTTTTGGAACAGTGCAGAAAATTTGCATTGTATTCCAATTAACTTCCTTTGTGAAGAAAGATGTGGAGCTAGATACAGGGAGAGAAAACAATATGAGGATCAGGCTTCATCAAGTTACCACACTGCAATGCAACTTGGGAAATGCTAAATCTGTAGCTGCATGATTTTGTCACCAAAATTGTACTGTAAGGTCTTGTCTGCCCATTCATCTCAGTCAGTGAGAAATGGGAAGATTACACTTGCAAGAGGTGCTGTGTCACTCACTGTACAGACTCAGGTAGGCACACTGATTTGGCATACATCTGATAGTTTTAGATTTTCTGTGTAATATTAGACAGGGGTCAAGATACAACACTCTTCAAACAGAATTTAGTACTGTAGCATGTTATTTAAAAACAGTTAAATTTCTCAGACTAACAGAAGCCTAACAGAATAGTCATGCATATGAAATGCAAAATTTGAAAGAAGTAACATGAGAAAAAACTCTTCCAGTTCTGTATCATAATGTAACTGTCTTGAAATGTCAAATTTTGTTTGCCCAGTTGAAAACCATCAACCTGGCAGCAAGGAACAAAAGCTTAAGATACTCTTCCATTTTCTGCTAATTTTCAAGGTTTTTTTTTTCTTCACAAAATCAAAGCCAAGAAGAGAACAATTAGTCATTACAAAAAGCAAAAAAACAAAAAACCAAAACCCTCAAACAAACTGCATTCCATTTTATGAAACTTTTGGGTTGTCAGATTCTCAAATCCTTTAATTTGGTCCCAGCTTTTTGTTTATTTGCTTTTAAATGTTGTTGTTTCTGCAGACCTATCTGTATTAAAGGAACAAAGAAATGATTTTTGCTTGTTTCTAGGATCTATTGGTTCTTAGAACCTTTATCACCAGTCATCTTGCCTAGAGTCACCAGTTAATATTATTTAATGGAACCTATGTCTAACAGGCTTTTAAATACTTATAATATAGAAAAATACTGTAATTTATAACATTTTCTTTTTAAAGATCGACATAGATGTGTTTTTAATAAGAAGAGTAAGGTCAAATAATGGATGTTGAGCTTTGTATGAACAACAAAGTGGTGGTGTATTCTTGTTTAACAAAGTGTTGTGCACTTCCTGTATTTTAAATGGTGTTTATGAAGTCCTTAAGCTTAGCAAAGTTTTTCATAAGGATTTTTTGTTTTAAAAAGCTGGCTTTTTGGTCTAAAAATGACTAATTCTGCTTTTCATTATGTATTTTTGAAGACTTTAGTCATGGATGCTACTATATGTGGTCAGATACTTTCATAGTCATAAAGACCTCAATAAATTCACAAGCCTATGCTGTGTCCATAAAATGAATGTTGTGGGACAGATGTTAAGAAGGTTGAAGCACTAAAAAGTGACTTGCACAATAGAACCATAGAAACTAGGATAATTAATTTTTATAAAATGATAATTTAAAAATTACATTTCACGTAATATCAGTAAAAAGTTCCATAATGTGCTGTCACTACATGTAAAATTCATAAGCAATTTTAAGCCAACATTCTTTAAAGAAGGAGCTAAAAATTCCTATAAATAATATGCAACTTAAAGATGTATGGAACTCCTTTATTATGTGCTAAATGCTGTAATAAAACAGGCTATCAGTAGGTTTTGCTGCATGTTACTAATTTTATTTTTTTTAAATCTTGGTATTTTTGCAGGTGTGTGGAGGAACAGGTCCTGTTCTCGCTGTTGTTACTCCCACATAGGCAGACCCTGTAATTGATTATGTGTGGGTAGGGCCCTATTGAAATTCAGGAGATTCTGCAGTAGTGCGGGGTTCTTTTTGTGAGAGTTGAGTTGCAAGATCAGGACCCTACTGTGCCTCCTTACTGTGCATTCTCTCACTGTCTCATTGATTGTACTGGAACCTGCCTATTGGGATAATGTAAGTCCTGCTTTTCCCCCCCACTTGTACTTTACATGTGAATTAATCATAAAGCATTTCTAATTAGAAAATTAGTATAATTTACATGCATTCTTTTAATTATGTTTTTTGGCAGCACCAAATACTATATTCCTCAAAACTTCTTAATGGCACTGAGGCTTTGTGGATAGTTGGTCACATGGTGAGAAAATTCAGCTGTAAGTACATCAAAATGATTGACTCTTTCAATAGTTAGTCTTTACTGATGTTGGCAAACTAATAGTGATAAAAATGTGAATCAAGAGGTTTGACATATTTCAAATTACTTCAAAACTTTTTAGAAAATATATACAGTATACCCTTTAAGGATTTTGTTATTCTTAGGTAACTCACTATGGGACCGTGAAGTTCTTCCCTACTGCTATTAGGTAGGGAGTTCTAAGTTGTTTGTTTTCTTTATTTTCAGAATGATGTGTCTCTGATTTGCTCTGTGTTTTTAACTGATAAACTTTTTGAAATTTCTGGATCTATAAAAACTGTTTATACCACTAATATTTGTATAGATATTGCAAACTGATTTACTAACATAATTGTCTTGCTAGGTTGAATACTGAAACATTAATAAATATGCACTTATATTTGTGTCAGTGTACTCTGGTTAAATGAAACTGAGCTGGCATTATGAGTGAATTTGATCATACGTGCTGATTAGCTATAGTCTTAGGTAGGAACTACATATTACCCATATCATATGTCAGTGGATTCACCAAAAAATAGCTATAAATATCTGTGCTGGGGTTAAGGAGGAAGTTCTTTTCTTGTAGCTATGGGTACAGTCATTGCTTTGACTCCTATTTTTATATACAAATGAGCAAAAACTACATGTAGGTGTTTTCCCTCTATAACAAAAGGGGCATTGTAAACTCCGTGCCCTTTTTTATAATGTTGTATTTCCTTTCAGGCATTTAAATTCAAGGATGTTTTCAGCCATGTCTTAATATTTTAAAAAATGGAAGAACTGGAAATGTTACTGAATTTGTGGATAATTATCAAGGGTCTGTAAAGGTCTGGAGGAATTCTGTGTAAGACAACTAGAGATTCTCTCTCTTAAAGCAAGGACACAGATAATAATTGATGAGTAAAGGTTAAGGAGCACAGGATTATTTTTATTGCTTGGCACAAGAGCAGCATGAAATGGAAGTAATTTAAAGAAAGAGCAAGACCAAAAAAGAAGTCAGACTCAGATCAGAAGTAGACTAGAAAGTCCAGTTAAAAAAAACAAAACAAACCTACCAACAAAAACCCCCCAAACAAAACCAAAGCCTTTTATATGGGTTTGAAAAATACACCTGAGAGGAGAACTAAATTGATAACTACTGGTATCTTTCATTGCACTGCATATATTTAAGTTTAAAACTTTCAGTAGATGCTTTTCTAGGAGTTTTTGTATACTGCTCCTGAAGAGGAGTATAAGAGCTTTGAAGCCTTAAAGAAGACTCAGTGACTACTTGTAAATTACAGTATGAATTGGGGATTCAAGATGACAGTTACTACTAAGAGGAGAAGACAATGGATTGCTAAATAAAATTAGTGCCAAGCAGAAGCCATTATTTCTTGCTCAAACACAAAACTTAATGATTTTGAAATGCATCACCTTCAACAGCACTCAAACCACAATTTTATTATGTTCATTATGGGATGGACATTTTCAGAGTTCTCATTTATAAACCTGAACACTTATTCTTTTGAGATTTTGCAATATAAAATGATTGAGTTTTTTCAATATGAAATGAAATAATGATTTCATTTCAGAAATGGAAATGTTTCAGCACACTGAATGTTTCATTTTGCATAAAAAATCCTAATCAGCATATTTTCTTTTAAAAATGTTTAGACCTGTATGTGTGCTGTTTTCACCTTTTAATCCTATTGGCCATATATATTTTTACTTGCAGTAGGTTGGGTCAAAGAAAGAAAAGCAGGAGATTAGGTGATTGCAAAAAAAAAATCCCTAAACACAGCCTTCTAGCTGAGCCTCTAGATCAGAAGTGCCTCAGAACAGATCTAATTTCAGAAGAGAAAAAGAAGGGAAGTGACATGCCAGTGAGGAATCCTCCACGTTTCATCTGTATCTGATTTTTTTCTCTTATCAGCACTGAGAGGCAGATCACCTGGGTGTGACTGCTTCCCCTTCATGTGATTGCTACTTCCCAGTACTTTGAGGGAGATAATGTTGGGGCACAGTTCTGTTCTGCTTGCAGCAGTGCTGCTACAAATGTTTGGAAGAGGAGGAACTCTGAATTGTCTCCTGCTATGACCAGATCTCCAGTACTTACTGCCTCCTGCCCCTGTTGCTGAGTACCTGATCTTATTGTTTCTTTCATTTAACTTGCTGTGGTGCTATAAATGACTGAAACCAGGACTAAAGCAAGAAAACAGATATCAAGAGAAGGAGGGGATATTTTGGAATATAGGGGGTGGGCATTTGCTGCACAGCTACACTTTGTCAGGTCTTCAGAGTACCTCAAGAGCTGAAATGCCAAACTACAGCAACAGAGTAAGTTTCCTTCTGTGCACTGAGAAGGAAGAGCAAAGAAATGTGCCTGAACGTTCAGCATGTTAGTTGTAAGTCTCTGAGATCTCTTCCCCTACTGCTGTTTGCACTCTGTATGGTGACTGTCCTGAATGTAGCATGTCTTTGTGTCAAATGAGACACTCCTCACATTGTGACATGAACATTGTTTTTCTTCAACCCTTGAAAGTCAAAATATGGTAGCTTAGATAGTTGTAACAATTTATTAATAAATATGACACAAAAGAATTTTCTCATTTCACAGTATTTATAGGAAAAACAATGTTTTATGCATTTCATATACCTCTTCTTTTCCAATCCTAAGCCGATTTAATGCATGAAATTTTTCTTCAGCAATGTCCTCAGTTCTTTATTTCCAGTTACAACTACTGGTCTTTTGTTAGTAGTTATTTTTTGTATTTAGGTTGATGCCCTCGCAAAACTTCTCTGGACCCTTTATGAGTGATACCATCATGCTGTTATTTGTTTTGTCATCAAATCTAGTGTAAACCTACATTTTGGGGATCTTTTTCCAATCCTTATAGGATGATCATTCATCTCTCTAAGCAGGTTTTTCATGGATCAAATCTTTATTGGAAAGAGTTTTACTTTGCCTTGACAAAATGCAGTATTGCCTTGCTCATTAGATAGTCAGAGTGCTGCTCTACTGTAAATACCATTTTCCAAACCTACTCCTTTGCTATTTTCAATTTCTTGCTTCATTTTAAAGCAATAAAGGTAAGCTATCTGTCTTTATTTTCAAGGCTCATCAGGACTACTTCTACCTGATATTTCTCCTTCAGTATCAAGAGGTTGACTCTGGTTTTGACCAACATCTGATGCCAACTTCCATCATTCAGTCATTAAATTTTCAGACCATACTGAATATTTTCTCCTCAGCTGCCTCTCATGTATTTGTTGACTTCATAAACAGAAGTGTTCACTATCTTCCCTATATTTTTTTCTTAAAAGTTTTATATACTGTGAAGCTTCAAGCAATCCAACTAGACAACAGTTATGTTGCAGGTATATTAATGCCAGTGCATATCACACTAGTATCATGTAATTGCATTTGCTGCCATAATCCCTCTGTTGTCTTCTTAAGTAGAATCTAAGCATATCTTTGTTTTGTGGTGTGTTTCTTCATGGCCCAGCATAATACAAAGTGGGCCATGGTGAGGCCTTCCAAAATTTATGATAATATAGATAAATAATAATGAATATACACTGGATGCAGCAGTGTAGCTGTTGGATTCTGTTGTGCCTAGTGCCACATCATGATTTAATGCAAAAAGAAGGTACTCCAACCAGAAGCTTTGCAAAAGGAAAATAAGTGAGTTGCAGCGAACAGAAAAATTGCTAGCCCCATAGGCCTTCTCAGCTGCCAAACTCAAGTCCATAGCTACTGGCATTGTGTCCTGAAAGCATCTCTCTCTTCACCTCTCCACAGCAGTAAGAACAAATTCTCCCTTCTCATGTAAGGAAGTAAATGCAAATATCACAAAGGTCTGCAGTGCATGCAGAAGGACTTTTTAGACTTCTGTAGCATCCTTCATGTATTCCATTCCTGACACAGCATGTCCTGGTACAGAATCTTGAATAACCACAACTGTGCCATTCATCAGTCCTTTTTTCAAATGCCATTTGATCTCTGTTGGGAAGGAACCTACACTAGTTTTTATTTGGTATCTTGGCATATTCCTATCTCGTAGTGCTCTGCTTCCATTGTGCCTCAAAAGTAATTAGTCTTCAGAAAAGTGGTGAGGATTAATTGGGAATTCCCCAGGTATGTCACCATCTTTCTGTATATGGGTCTGCATGTAACCCTTTCTTTTAAAGGCTCACTGAAATGTCAGGGTTTAGATTGTACAGGGATGATGGAATTATGAGTGCCTGGCTGATTACAAAGATGGTAGATTGGACTGTGCAGACAAATGGTGCAGTATGTACCAAAGAAAATATAGTCCAAAGAAAATATAGTCCAACAGTTTAATTTTATCAGAATAAACCACAAAATGTAGTTCTATATGGTTCTATGGCTGAATAGGAGAACTTTAGTGAGAGCTCTGGGCTTGTTGGTGAGATGGAGACAATTGCTGTGAAACACTGTGGGAGAGTGAGGAGTCTGTAGAAGTCAAAGGTTTGATCATTGCAACAGTTCTTAGTTATGTATGTGTAGACTGGATAATCTTAATGTTAGGCCTCATTAGGCCATCATGCACAGACTGTGTATTTAGATATCACTGAGCACTAATTTTTGAGCAAACAAGATAGGGAATCCAGAAGGAGAAAGACAGCCCTTAATTTAGCCTAGATAAACATACAACAAATGACTGTGGAAGAACCATTGAGTAGTGAGATACCATACTCAAGTTTGTCATACTTGTAGGAGAAAAAAAGATTAAAATAAAATTTTTTAAAAAGTCAGTCTTGTTTAAAAAAAGAATTGTATGCTAATGAAGACATTGTTTAAATAATTATTGAAAATACATTGAGGCTTTGTTTTCTGATTCTAAACTGATTAAATAAGACTTTTTCCAGCACAATTCAGCACTAAAAGAAGCTAGTAGAAATAAATACAGGTTTTTAAAACAGAAAAATCCAAGTGAAGTAGAAAAGAGCACAATTCTGGCAAGTGTAGACCTAATCTGAAGCAGAACAAAAAGATTTTGAAATGCAATGGGCTAAAATCCTAAAAGCTAAACGCCATCGTTTTCCAGTGCAAAGTTTATTAGTAGGGAGGTGAGTTTAATAGACAGTTGTGGTTAAGGAGAAAGACAAAGCCATTACAGAAAGAAATTGAACTTATTGCACTGGCAAGGTTTATGACAGGATGATTAGGGACATCCCCAAACAGGAGTTGTTTTTAATAGGAATAGTTCAGATTTGATATCTCAATAAAAGGTTTTTAAACAAATTGGTTAAATAAACATTAATAAACTTCCCAATAACATGCTTTTTATTCAGTAGTACTAGAAAAATTCAGAAATTAAATTGGTGAGGAAACCATGACCTGTGTTGTGTAATCTGATACTTAAATTAGCCTTGATAACAGAGGAATGGAAAGTAACAAATGTGACCCGAGTTTTACAAATGGTTTTAGGGATGGTCATGGACTAATGGACTAAAAAGTGAGGCTACCATGACAGACAAAATGGCAGTGATTGTGAAAAAGCATATTATTAATGGGATCATAGACAGGTGAAATAGAAACCATTATAGGTTTTGTACAAGTAATTTTGTCTTAGAGCTTTGCTAGTTATTTGAAGGAGTCTTTTCCAGATGTGCAGGAAAACATGACCCAAAAGTTTTAAAAAAGTTCTGTTACTGAAGACTGTTAAAATGAAGTAGGGAGTCACCTAATATTCTTTGTGGATTAGTAAAGGGCTAAAATATAAGGAACAGCATAGTGACTAATGGGCAGTTTTAACACTCACAGAGGTTTGTACTGGCACCTTTGCTGGTCCACCTGTTCCTAAACAGTCTGAAAAAATGCAATTGTAAAGATTGCAGATGATAAAAAGAAAATATTCACAGCTGGAGGCAGACCTAAGGTTGACCCTGAAGAGCTGTAGGAGGATCTCACAGCAGGACCTGTGGTGATCCAGGAGCCATGGCTGTCACAGTGGCCAGATATCACTGACCCCTTGTTCAGCCGAATCCATCATCAGAGAGAGGCAGTGGCTGCTGGATTACAGCAGCCATCAGCCCGTAAACAGTGAGCTCAGCAGGCTGTGACCAGTCCTGCCACTCAGGAAGGCAGGGACCTGTAGCTGTTCTTTTTAACAGCAGGGGCTGCAAAATGAGGAGACTTTCTCCCTCTTTTCTCAGACTTTCATAACACCAACGAGCTTAAGGTACACGTCTTGCACTTGGAGTTCCTGCCTGCTACAGGATTGGAATATCACTGTTAAAGTGATAGGTAATGTCTTGCTGCTCTGAGAAGCCAGGGCTCTCAAGCCACCTTACTGGTGTTTGCATGGATTTTTAGCAGCTTCTGTTGATTTCTTAAAATAATTCTGTAAATAGGAGTTTGTTGTCCTCATTGATTAATGATAAATTTTTAAACATTAATCAAGTGTATAATGTTCCCATTTTCTTAAATCTGTAGATTTTTTACTGCTCCTTTTTCTAGCAGTAGCAATACTGTGGATGGGCAGATCAGTTTTATTTCTGTTGTTCACAAACCTGTGGGCAATGGCGAATGCCAGTTTTCTGCTACTTCAGAAGCTAAAAGCAGTCACAGGCCCTAAAATGAATCCCATGGGAAATCAGATAAAGAAGCAGAAGTGTTTCATGCAGCAACCAGAAAGTCTGGAGGGAGGGACAGATGCAGTAGAAGATATCATTGTACCTTTACAACAGCTGGAATGGTTTGGCTAAACCATACCAGTGCTTTAAATAGTGTTTCCAATTAAAAGTTTGATCAGATGGGTGTGTGGTGGCATTTGAAAATTGCTGAGGGCTGATAATGATCTGTTGCTCGAAACAAAGTGGGAACTGATGTTCTGGAGTGTATGAAAAAGTACAGAGCTCTCCCTACCTCCTCAGTTTCAAGTAAGTTGTGTGCCTATCCACAAGGAGCAACAGCAAGAGGTGCCCAGAAAGGAGCCAGGAAAAGTAGTCTGGTGGCATTAATGCTTCTGTCCACATCACACCTTCCCCAGTAACAGAAATATGGGGTTCTGAATCATTGCATTGTCCTTGAGTGTCCCTAAAATTCTTCACTACTCCTACTTTTCATATATACTCCTGACTAGTAGATTTAGTTTTCCGATATGTAACTATGGTTTTTCAAGTCCTGCGTCCTCATCTGACAAGACTAAACTTGTCAACTCCTCTAGATTACAATATTCTTCTTTGAATTAAATCCTGATTCCTCATTGCCAGAAAACCAAATTTTAGAATTTTCCATTCTGTCATTATTTATAGGCATAAACTTTCCCTACAATTATTAACATGTCTTATTAGCCATTTGTTACTTGCCCAAAAATTCCAGTTGCACTTGACCAACTCTTTTTTTTCCATGAATAATAAATTTACATTGTAAAAAGCTTCTTTGTCCTCATACCATGTCTCTTATTGTTTTTTTCTTACTATTGAAAATTTTCTAGCATCATAAAAAATGTATATTATCAGTGCTCTTAGTTGCCTTTGCCCTTGGGACTTCCCATTGTCCAGGGTACCATATAAGCACATCCATAAGTAATTTGTAGAGATGTTAGCTTTTCCAACCTTTGGTGCATATTTTTGTTAGAAATTGTGGTGGTGTCAAATTTGAGGTATATCAAACTATAAGCCATATTCAAGTGGTATGAATAGGTTCATCTTAAAAAAATATCTTAAAAAAATAATTTGTCAGATCTAAAATTGCTATAATGTATTTTATGAAATTTAAACAAAATACTATAACAAATACTGACAACAGTTTTTTTAACAGGATAAAGCAAGTTGACAGGTTTAACCTTTTTGTGGTCCATTTTTCTTACTCATGTCTTTTGATACAAATGTGGAAATGAGGGGGGTTGTGCTTGTTTTTATATTATCTAGCTAATTTCCTGTTGCTAGCTTACATGATTCTGATGTTGTCTTTGATCAGGCCTGAGCTACAAGCTGAATATGAGATTGAGGGGAATCTTTGTCTTATATCAGAAAGCAACTTGTAAGGAGGAAGAGTGACTTCTGCTATACTGTGGAAAAAAGGTGGTTTCTTGAGTTTACCTGTGAGTGACAGGAGAGAGGGATTTATGACTCCAGGCAAGGCATATGGGTATAGAAGCAGTGATGGAGTATATTGTTAGGTCTGAGGATAAGTGCATATGAATGAAGAGTTTGATATAGGTTTCAGAGAGGGGGTTTCAATATGAGTTGGAAAGATCACAGTTGGATAAATACACTGGGGTCAGTTGAAAGTCACTTTACTGGAGAACATGGCTACAGCTCTCTATCTGACTATAGCTCATGCCACACTTGTCCTAGCTACACCCTTACCTGTTTTCTGAAACCTCAGCTTCTTCTCCAACTCCTGTACGTGACTCATTTAACTGGAAAACCTACTTTCCTGCTTACCCCCAAAAAAATTATATTCAAAGGTACAAATGGTCCTATAAATCTTTTACATCTAAAGCTTGTCTTCTGTCTGACTATACTTTCTTCAGCCTCCTTCAGTCTGTGGTGTTCTGCACTGCAGATACAGACAGACAAATGAATTACAGAACAAAATAATTTAGATTGGAAAAGGCCCTTAAGATTGTCAAGTTAACTATAAACCTAACAGTAAAAGCCCACACTAAACTGTGTCCCTAAGTGCTGTGTCCACATTTCTTTTAAATGCCCTGGACAGCCTGTTCTAGTGCTTAACAACCCTCTCAGTGAAGAAATGTTTCCAAATATCCAGTCTAAGCCTTCTCTGGATCAACTTGAGGCCATTTCTTCTGGTCCTGTCAGTTGTTACCTGGGAGAAGAGACCCACCCCCACCTGACTCCATCCTCCTTTCAGGCAGCTATAGAGAGTGATAAGGTCCAGCTTGAGTCTCCTTTCCTCCAGGCTGAACAACCTCAGCTCCCTCAGCTGATCCTCAGAGGACTTGAGATCCAGACCCTTCCCAGCTCCTTTGCCCTTCTCTGAGGCTACAGAACCTCCATGTCCTTGTAGTGAGGAGCCCCAGACTGAGCACAGTGCTGGCAGCATGGCCTCACCAATGAATACAAAAGGATTCAAATGTCCCATCATTCAAAATCTGCTGAGTGTAGATGAATTAATTTAATCCTTTCCCCTCTTCCTGTAGCACCCATAAGAAGGTGGTGGAGTTTTCTCCACATGATGACTTACGACTTTTAGGTAATGTTTGTCTTACTAAACAGAGGAAAAAAAGTCTTGAATTTCTAAAGCCTGGTCTCTTTGATTTGCATTTTTTTGTGATCTATGATCTTCCTAAAAATAAATTAATCCAGTGGATTATTACACTGACTGGCATTAAATTGAATCTTATGAACAGTGGGATTGCTTTTCTTAATTATTATTTTGCAGATCCCTGAAACATTGTTTATGAAGACTAAAGAGTCTGCAGAAAATCTGAAAGCAACGTCATAGAACATCCCCTTAAAAGGAAGCAATTTTTAAATGCATGGGGTTTATTTGGCACAGATCTTTTCAAAAGTCTTAAGCTTTTATTTAACAGTTTTTCTTCTCAATATTGATTATGATTGCCTACTTATGTCTACGACTAAACATAGCTAATGCGGTACATGATTTCTGCTCAAGTTTGGAACTCAGTAATTAATAATTAAACATGAATATACAAATAGATTGTTACCAAGATCACTACAACAATACTAAAAACCCCATACTTTTGGGGTGGAGGTGTTGGTTGGTTTGGGTTTTTTCTAAGAGGATGTGTTATTTTAAAAGGAAACTATTTTTGTGTTTTTCTCTTGGTCAAATTTCTATACTGGTTATAGAGATCATTCTTTTAGTTAATCAACATTGGGCCCTAAAACTTTGCTTTACTTTTATTGTTTGTCATATATCATTTTATCTTTAAAGACTGCCGGAGTTCATGATTACTGAGAAGTAATACCTTGAAGTTCTGCCACTATCTTCTCCAAAGTAAATTACACTGAGCTGGCTTCCTGTTACTGTGTCAATTAGACATCAAATGTTGATACTAGTGTGAAACAACATTTGATATTATGGCCATTAAGCGACTTGAAAAAATACTATACAGATGGATTTTGTGTTTACAAGACCTGGCATTTAAAAATGTATGTCATGGTTGTAAATGTTGTAATTGTCAGGTAGTAAATTGTTACAGGAGAGAAGATAGTTATATTTGTGTACAATATACTAGTGTTAGCTCTTGTTATTTTTATCTCCTAAATATCTAATAATTAAGTGGTTTTAAATATTTAAAGATATGAATAATTTTATTTGTTGAAGTATTGTATGCATAATTTAGAATGGCTACTATAGGAGAGAAGTGGACATGCCCTTCTCATAACAGCTAAACATGAAAATAAGGTATCAGAGATAATGGTATAGTTCAAATTTATAAAAATCATTATGTTTTGTTGTATCAGCATAGCTCTTAACAAAATGGTGATCTCATTCTAAGGTTACAATTATCTAAATAGATTAATTGCTGAATTTTGTTCTAGTATTTTTATAACTTTACTGGAAATAAGAGAACACAAACACTTAAAATTTAAGTTATTGGTCTTCAGCTATGCTAAGGCTTTCAGAACTTGGTATTTTACCCCAGGACAGGATCCTTAGCTCTTTTAAATTCTGGAATTCCAGAAACTGTGCAGGTGAGTAGAAAAAAGCAAAAGAAGAAACTGAAATGGGGAGAGGGAAATTATTCTCTTTTACAGAAGATGAAAAAAAAAAACTTAATTAACATAGGAGAAATAATAGGATGAAAGAGGAGTCAGGTGAGTATTTACAGCAATATTTTTTGCATAGTGCTCAGATATGCTTTGTGCTTGCATGGAAAACAGGGTGAGACTTCAGCTTTCTAAGTGCTGTTCTGAGCTGTTCTTTAGTCATTACATTTTTATTTTAGCATAGTCACTTCTAGGGAAGGCTTTAAATTGACTTTCAGGGCCAACCTGAATCACAAAATTCATTATCCTGCTGAAATAACAACTACCCCAATGTTTGTCTTCCCAAGTTAGCTCTTAAAAACCCTCTATTAGATATGAAAAAAATCAAAACCATTTAAAAAATATATATATTTCTGTTAATTCTAGTCACTAGCATTTGGGAAAAGGCACAAGCAGGCATGCAATAACAGTTAAGAGTGTCAGAATTTGTGTGTAGAACTTAATTGTAATAGCACCAAAATTGAAAATGGAAACCGCTAATTAATTGTTACTCAGCAGGACTAGGTAAAGTCAATCAATTCAGAAACAAATGTAGCTGTAGAACAATGGATTACTTACATTGGCAGTCATTACAGGTTAGACATCAGTGTGGATTTCATCCATAAGCTGTAATAAAATAAAATAAATTCAGAAACGGCAAAAAAAAGTTCCATTCAGTAATTTGTTCATGGCTGCCCTAGGTTTTTCCATGATTCCCATAAGTATATATAGTATTATAGCAAGTGTATATGTTTAGGGAATTCCCATAATTTTTAAATTGAGCAATTAACAAATATTAATACAGTGACTATAAGTGGTCTTCATGAATTACCATGCAAAAACCCCATTTAACTACAGATATAAGGCTCCCCTGTTTTTGTGCATTCACTCAGTGGTACACATAAAATTTTAACTGTTCACCTGAGCAACAATTCGATGTAGCTGAACCCTGAGCTGATATATAGCATAATAACATCCCCTCTAAAAGGGGACAGAGAGTGAAAATGGGTGGGGCAGGGAGAGGTCTTATGGTGCTAGTTCACAATTAATTTTGGAATGGTAACATCTACTTTTTGGAATGTAGTGTATTAATTTCTGCTGATAGAGATAGGTCAGCATAAGAACTATGCTATAAATTGCTATGTGATAGGGTTCCCATTCCTGTGCCATGTCTGTGTCATTGAGCAGCAATTTTTAAGGGCACCCAGTAAAGATGAACACAGAAAAACTAACATAACTACTCTTCATGTTCATTCTAAAAGGAAAATGAAATTTAATGCAGATAAAACTTTTAGAAGTTCTAAATAAGAGACTTTTTGGTCTATGTAATAGTTAAGCCGTTGCTGTTACATTGTTTTGCATTGATGTTACACTATTTCATGTTGCATGAATCTAGAATGGTTTAGATTATGTAAATTGTTCAGTGCAAAATCCCGTTTCAATTATATTTAGATTTTAAAGATGTCTTTATAAGCACATTGTAACTGGCAACTCCGTGTTGTCCTCATATCAACAGTATCAAGATGACTGTATTCTGAAAATAGTCATTAGTGGAAGACCTCTCCAGTCCCAGGACTATGTCTCTCAAACTTTCCATATTGACAAGGGAGTGCCACTGTGAGCTGTCCCTTTGGTGTCTTCCAGCCCCCAGATCACTGCCCAGGAGGAGAGCTCACTTTCCCACCCCATTCTCTGATTATTTATGCTTTGGTGCTGCAGTTCTGTAAGCACACAGTCTTGGTTTTGCATCTGGGCTGGCAAGCTGTGAAGGTGGTATGAAGAGGTTGTTTCCACAGATCAGTTCCACGCTGAAGTTTTCTGCACAGACTGGGCTGTATACCAACTTTAAAACCATGACTCTTTTATTTAATTACAGTTCATTTAAAATAGCCATTATAATATGTGTCCATGACCATGACATTGGATTTCAGCATTTTTTTTATGGCAGCATTTACTGTATTGAGTAACAAAGTACTGTGATATTTAATGAATTGTGTCTTAAAGTTTGGAATAGAGAATCCCAGCTTAAATTTTTATTTACAGCAGACAAACTGAAAGCCCAGTGGTACAAAATTAGTTCTAACAGAAAAGCAAACTTCCTTTTATGTGGGTCAGGCTTCATTTTTGTGCTCAGTGTAGTGCACACAAGTACTGTTCAGTAGTGAAAAATATTATGCAGCACAAACCTATTAGATGTTCTGTGCAGATTAAAGTCATTAGTAATTTTTCTTTGTTCAGACTAGAGAAAGTTGAAAATATGCTGTGTCACTTATTATTTTAATCCAGATGTTGCTATCCATAAATATTCATCTTGAAGATAAGATGCTAGCTTCATAAATACCTAGTGAACTTCACAAAATTAATTACATTTCAAATATGTGATTCAGAGTCTAAGATTCAGACCTTAGGATGGGATGAATCGCCCTCTGGAGGTGCCCATTTTAGTTTGCTGAATTCACAGGAATCCTGCACTGAACTAACTAGTTCAAACTCAAAGTTAAGTGACTGGTCTATCACCTTCATTGAGAAATAACTCAGCATTTTATACCATAATAGATCTTTTTTTTAGAAATGCCTGCCTCTTCACCTTTTCTGTCAGTGTTCTTGTACTGTTTCTAATATGAATAAATACGATTGTTGCTGTTGCTATTTCCTATGTATTGTTTTTTCTTGTCATTTTCAATCTTGTTATCTTTCCCAGTTTTTTATTCCTTTTTTTTTCTTTTTTTTTTCTTTTTTCCCCTGACTCTTTACAGCTGCCATCCTTTCTGAAGCTTTCCACTCGCTACTTCTCTGGCAATCCTACTTTCCCATGTTGAAAGTCTTGTCCTAACTTCTGATGTGGAAGATTGCTGACTCTTCCTTTGATGCTGATACCAGTATTTTCTTGACTGATAGTATTGTAGTGAAGACATAGAAAAAAGAAGACTATGTCACTCATTAATTTTTTTATGGTTTGAAAAATTTGCTTTCCTGCCTTCATATAAAATGTATTGGTTTCCTAATGTAATTGTAACTTAAAGGTGTTTGTAGAAATGTAAAATGAAATGTGAAGAGTATAAAATCTATATTAAAGACATAAAAGTTTAATAAAATATAGCATTAGTCTTTATTTTAACAACTGAGTCCTACATGGCTCATTTGCAAAAAGGGGGTAGACTTACAAAGTGGTGTACTGGTAAAGTCTGCCTAACTAAAAGGTGAAATTTCTGTTCAATAATTATTAAAAGGTCAAATTATTTTCTTTCTCCCTCTGGTAATATTTTCTTGGTTTATATGTGTAAAAGATCTCTCATGCTCTTCAGTTCTGTCTTCTCCCCTTTTTTCATTCCTTTTGTTAACCTAAGTTTGTGGTACCTTTCTACACTTGTGTGTCCTAACTTTTTTGGTCCAGTACTGATCCTTTTTTTTCTCATATGTTTGCATCCATTTGCTAGAATATTGTCTTGAGCATAATCATATATACTCAAGAGTATATGTACTTCTAAATGCTGTATGGATCTCCTATTTTAGGACTTCCAGTAAAGCAGAGAAGAAAATTAATAACTCATAACAGCATTTTAGGGTTTTTTTATGATACATGTGCCTTCAGAGGATCAAAGTACCTTGCCTCCTACATCAATGGAATAGTAACTATAGACAGAGATAAATCTTTCTGTAAAAATAAAGACTTATGATACTTGTGCAATATAGGAATGCTAACTTAAAAAGAGCATCTGAATGAAACCATTCTGTGTTCATAAATGGTATGGCAACTGTTTTCAGTTTTGTTTGCAAATAAAGAAAAATGCTATTGGATGGGAAGACTGCTTTGCATTGAAAGCAGTATGAGGAGATAGAAGTTTTTGAAAAAAGACACTAAAAGGTACACCTGCATAAAATCTGGAGAATTTTTGAAAATAGTGCTCTGCTGTAGCAAGCAGAAATAGTGAATAATAGTTAATGATTTTTATGGGATAGATACCTACATATTTCATTAGGTTTACTAAAAGTTCTTTAGGTAATCTAAATTATTTGGATTGCAGCCTCTTCTACTACCTACAATAATTGGCAACAATAATGGCACTAATAATAGCAATATACTAGAAAATTATTGGAGGTGTGAGTGAGAATGTAATTTATGGTGCCTAAAAGTTTTTAACTAGTGTAATTTACCTGCAGGACTTTGCATAATTTTGAGGCTATTAACAAAACACCTTTGCCAGATGTGTGTATTGAGCATGAGGATGACATTACAATTATTAGAAAGCAGAGGAAATTTGGAATTTCTTGAACAGTTACACCAATGGGGAGTTTGTGTTGAACAGTAGAAGCAGTAATTTTTTTTCCTAAAATTAAGACTGCAACTGAGTTTGTAAAGGAAAACTGTAATAAAATTATCCAGAGAAAACAAAAGAATATTAAAACCCATGTAAAACCTGATGGGGCTTTCCTTAGTATATCCTCAAATGATGCACAATGACAGCATATGGTTAAGCCATTACTGGCTGCTGAAGATTTGTCCTTTCTATTAACAATATAAGGCAATACAGATCCTGAAATAATCTGTGACTTAATACTCATATTCATTTTACAGCAAGATTGGACTAAAGCCTTGCTTATAATGAAAAATAATACAATTCTAACAATGGCGTATTATTGTTAGAAGGAAGTACATCAAACTGACTTAGCACAGTTTTAGAAAACTAGTTTTGAGAGTATTGTATTGGTGTAGCTTCAGTTATGAAACTATTTTTTTTTTGATACTACTGCTAATCTAAAATTCAGACTTA
Organism: Erithacus rubecula; assembly: GCF_903797595.1. NCBI lineage: Eukaryota > Metazoa > Chordata > Aves > Passeriformes > Muscicapidae > Erithacus > Erithacus rubecula. The sequence goes on from NC_136658.1 coordinate 69,754,391, forward strand.
CAGTTTGATGATACAATTTTTTTACATGCAACTTTTTGTAGTTTTGATTTGCAACTTTTGAGTGATAAAATTTTGGTTTAAAAAATCAGTTAAAATGTCTTTATTTTTAAATCTATTAGGAACAGTAAGGAAAACATACTTGGAAATACTTATAAAACAGGAAAGATATTTCAGCAAATGAATAAGTGTAATCATAGGTAAACATTTGCCAGAAGAGAATAACATCAAGTGAATTACTACACTAAGATGTGAAAATGTACTTAATCTATAAAGTCCTACAGGAAATAATAATTAAAAAATAGGGCTTCCTGTTCATAAATACAACTTAGGTACAGGTTGTCTTGAGAGATGCAATAAAAATTCCAAGAATTTTCTTTGATTGCATTAGAAACAGAACTGGCTAAGGCATAAATAGAATGTTACTATCTGTAGCTATATAAGGAATATAAAGTGAGGGAAACATAATTTATAAAACAACCACCCTGCTTGCTGATTCTGCAGATCACATGGCTGGCAGACACCGAAATGATTTCACAAATGAAAACGGAAGAAGCAAAATCCATGAAGATTGTATTGAAGTTTTGATTTGCTCTCTCTAGGTTTATGAGGGTCTCCATAATTATCATATATATATATATATATATATATATATATATATATATATGCCACAGACATTTTATATTCATGTTATACATACATATATTGCTATATATATGAAAATGTATGAAAAGCTGTAAAAGAGGAATTTGAATTATGTACAAGAGGTGCTTCAAAATAGGTTACAGCATTTTTGTATAGTACTTAAAAACAACTGGAAGAAGTAATGAGTTAATTCACTACTGGATCTGATAGTGATCAGGAAAAGGAGATATTAGATCTAAAATTAAGACCTTATGACTGTCAATACTTCTAGTTTAATAAAAAGAACTGAAAAAGTGTAAACATACTGTGAAATCATTGACAGAAAGATAATGAGTTTGAAGTGTAACAGCAAAAAACTGGTTCAGAGTAACATTGCAATAGAATAAAAGAGATTCCACTGTAAAAAATGTTTAGTGAAGTACAAAGTTGGAGAAAAAGAAACAGAACTGAAAAGAACTTTAAACTTGTCATCATGCAAAGAAAGAACAGAAAGAGAGCACAGACCATGTGATGCTATCTAAGAAAGCCTAATTATCCACTTAATTAGTATAATTTCACTAACATATTCTGAAAGTATGTGAAAATCTTAAAGGAACACAAAAAATCAGAAATTTTTCAGGTTTCTTGAGTAGTTAATTTTTTTCTTTTTCTCCCCATAGAATAATACTGAATAAAAGGAAGTCTTTAGACCACTGTCTACAAATCTGGATCATTTCTTTGAAAAGATAGTTAAAGAAACAACTAACAAAAATGGTAATTGAGAATATAGAAAACTGCCTGAAAATGTGAAGGGTTCCAGATTCTGTGCCCTGTTCTGTTCACTGGAGGTAGCACAAGGTAGCTAGCATCCATTCCTGCTCATAGGCTGAGAATCTGTCTGCCTTAGGGAGTCACAGTCAGCCTAATGCTGATCTGTCCTTCTGCTGTACCAACAGCTCACATACTCTGTGAGGGTTTGGCACTGGCACCATATGAAGGTATCTCTCTACCAGTTTTTGGCTGCATTTAATTTCTTAGTTCACATAGAAAAGATAATGGACCACAACCCAATCAAGAGTTGGTAGCAAACTACAGCTCACATTTGCCTGGCTTACCTCCTCTCCTGAGCCAGGGCAGCCTCATTTGTACTGCCAATTAGAAGATTCCCTACCCCATGCTATTCCTCAAATCCTGCAGTATTTTACCTCAGTGCTTGTTGGCCTCAGCCAAAAGCATACCAAAGAGCAGGCTAACAGTTAGAGGGCCTGGATTATCACATGTAGTGCTCAAGTATGTGCCAGAGCCCTCTTCAGCTCAGTAACACAGATGTAACCTTAGGGACTACATCCAGTTGACAGTAATTACAACTGTACCAGCTTGCTCTAACTAAGAAATGCAATGGCATGAAAACCAGTAATCTTACAGACTACTATTTCTTGACCAGAAAAGTCAATTAATGTATTACATTTGAATGTAATATGTGACAAACGGGAAGAACTATAGAAAATCTGAAAAATGGGCAATTTAAGAAAGTCACAGGACTATAGAGGAAAAAACAGTACTTATCTGTTGTGGAAGTATTTTAACATGGAAACTTGAAAGCCCTATAGATGACTGAGTATTCTTTTCAAGGTAAGCAAGGTTCCAATAAAGAACTCAGCATAAGACCATTTGGGTAAATAGATTGAGTTCAATATTAAAATGCAGTTTAGATCCCTTCTACTTTGTAGGAAAAAAGCCTGAAATATGGTTGTGTTATTTTATATGTGAGACTTTTGGGAAAGACCTGATGTTGAAGTGGACATGCTTCAATATAAAATGGTCACCTCATCATGCACAAGGTGGGGTAAGGGCTCTGCTGAATATTTATACAGTTTTCAAAAAAAAAACAACCCTATATGCAGTAATGTCTTGGAATGAACACAATCTCTCTGTTACTTGAACAAGTGTTCCGTATGTAATATAACTACCATAGGTTCCAGGTCACCTTTTGACCTGTGAGGCCATCAGTTATTTCCATGATAATTTCTAATTTTACAGGTTGTAGAAAGCTATGTGCACGGAAAGCTGCACAAAAAGGGAAATGAAATTGCTTTCATAGACTACTTTGTGACCTGGGATTAACTGCTTAAGTCTGAAGACAGAAAATAAGAAAGGAAAGGAAAATGTGGCACATCAGACAATGCTGGAACATGATCAATTAGCATTCAGCTGAGTATTGTCTTTTAGGTCACTTAGAGGTAAAGAGAAGAAATAAACTGCTCAAATAAAAACAAATACAGATTCTGAAAGCTGTCAGCTACTCTGATGAGTCCTGAGGACATAAAGTACATAAATGAAAGAAACTGGGCAAAATTGTAGGGTGCTAAGAAAATAGCAAGAGTTCCAGAAGATTAGGAGTAGGGATCTGGAAACAGTTCTTAATATGAAATTATTCTTAATGAAACACTGGTAAGAAAACAGAAAATCATAAGAACAATTCAGCATTAATTTGCCTGTAGATTTAGCATTTCGAGAAGTTGTTCTGCAGAAATGCAGGCAGCTTTTCTGAAGGAACAAACTAGCTATTCTGGCTTTACCATATTGCCTTCAAACAGATGTGCAACACAATAGGGAACTGCATAATAAAAAATTCCCTTTTGTAGTATAAATGTATGGATCTGTACATTTGGCTTGCTTTACATCAGTAGGATTATGTCTTTGCCAGAAACTACATTAAAAGAAGGAAGAGAATATCAATTAAGAATATAAGAAACTGGAATTAGATGCACAAGGATAGAGAATAACATAAAGTAAATCTGTCACACATATTACTTACCTAGCTGAATAAAAATAAGTTTTCTTTCTTATAATGACCTTGTATTTTGGAAATGCAGGTGAATTATATAAAATTACAATACTGTGATGCCCTTGAGTATGGTTTTAGAAAATTACATGAAACAGCCAAGCAAAATATTTGAAGTTTCCCACTTCTCTCTGGAGTACATTATATATGCTAAACCTAATTCTGAACTGCTGGAACTGGTAGTTCCTGTTTTGAGGAAAGGAGTTGCTTTAATACTTCTGTGAAAAGAGATTCTGAAAATTCTTATGGCAGATAGGACAGGTCTGCTAGATAAGTCTTCATAGACTGCTTCTCTCTTTGTTGTGAATACGTTCCGTGCCCATCACTCCTGCTTAAATAATCTCTTGTTGAAGGATTGCCTGTCTTTGTTTCCTGAGGAAGTGGGGGGACAGTTTTTAGGAGCTGCTGGAAGCTGAACTGAAGTGTGGGAAGGAGAAGATAACTGCATTCAGAAGTTTGGTTCAAGGGTAGAGGCTTTTCTGGAGGTGAGATTGGGTGGCTCTGAGCAGGAAATGCAGTGCTGCGAGGAGTCCTTCAGTCTATTTACCAATTTAACCTGTTGAGAGCACACTCAGCTATCAGGGATATTTTGCCCATTGACAGATTAACTAGATTACAAAGAACAACTACTACATTTCAGAAATTCATTATGAAAGTACCCTATGAATATACTATATGAATAATAAAAAAGCAAAACCAAACTGTAGAAACCACTTCTGAGAAGAACTTTCATATGTGATTATGGTATAGTTGCAAAGTCTGCACAAGTGAAGTAGAGCAAAGAAATGGAAAATCTGGGCTAAATGTCATAAACTGCTCTGCAGGTTATCACTTCTTCTCCCCCTCCCCTCTCCTCTTCCACCCCGTTGCCTTCTTTCTAAGGAAATAATTTGAAGATTCCTGGAATAAACTATCTGTGGTTAAAAAATATAGTAAGGAGACTGGATTCTCTAAAGGCAGGCTTTTGGGAATAAATGTGAAAACAGATAGTTGCTGCAGAATTGATCTGTTATTATCTTAAATCCTTTGTTTTACTTTCTTGGTCCACAATATTTTTTCTTCATTCAGGCAACAGTCATCAAAAGTAATGCAAAATGTGGCATATTTATACCACAAACTAGTAGTTGTGTAATCATCAAAAAGAGATTCTTAGTGTACTTCAACTACTAACATCCTTCTAACTGTATTTCAGCAGACATTACTAATTTTGAGACAATAATTTTGAGACAATAGAGATACAGCTTTGAGTCAAATCTTCCTTCTATTATGCTTGATTCTCAAACAAGAACTGGATTTATGCCTGTCTGTCCATCCATCCATTTATTAAGAATATTATAATTCTTGTTTTAGCTTTTAAATGCAAAACTAAGAAGATATACAGAATCCTTGGTGTGTCCAGTTTTTTGAGGTAAAGGAAGAAAGTAAGAAAAAGTGACTTACTTTATATTCAAAGAAAATTGTCATTACTGATTTTCAAAAGAAGTTACTGAAGAGATCTAGAGGTGGATTTTGTTTCAAGGGTCTATATGGCCTACTGCTCTATAGTTCCATAAAATTTCAAGTAACATGGATACTACCTAGATGAAGCAAAATCAAAGAACATGCATGCAAAATGGCCAGTGTAAAAATCAGTGGATAAAATTATTTGACCTCTATGTTAAAGTGTAGAAAAGGAAAATTAGTTCAATACTCAAGTGAAGAAGAATCCATAGGAAAACACATGAGTGAAAATGTTTTTGGAAAGCAAGATTTATAAGGCATAAAGTTGTTCAAAAAGGTTGTATTTGTTTAGTCTAAAGAAGAGAAAACTGGGGAAAATAGTAGGACATCTGAAAATTTTTGGGAAGAAGATGATCAGCAATCATCTTTTGTACCCAGTTGCAGAAGGACAAGAAAAATTATCTTAATTTACAGTCAAAAAGAACAGGCTATATATATGGAAAATCCTTTTAAGTACTAGGACAATTAAGGACTGGAACCAAGTTATCTGGTGATGCTGCAGCATCTTCCTCTCTGACAATTCAGAACAGATTAGACAAAATGTTTCTGTCATAATAATACTCTTACATCTATTTTCTTCCATAATTATTGGCTCCACACAATTAATAACCCAGAATATTAAGTTGTAACTTGAAAAATAAATTTAAATGTGAATTTGGTGATACAATTTTATAGTCTGAACATATGATAAATCATCATAAATGCAGGCTTCTCTTTTTTTTCTTTTTTTCCTAATGGATGTATTCTTGAATTTTGCATGCATTTGTCTATTTTAATTTTCACTTATTGAGTTTTAAAGTTTATTTATATATAATTTCTATTTATAGATCATCAGTAAGGGTAAAGCATGTTACCTGTTCATGCAAGCTATTCTGCTTGCACTGCTTGGTTCTCTGGTCAAGAAGCTGACTTCAGCATTGCCAATGGCCTTTTTTCTTGTCTTCTAATTCTCTCTAGCACATGCTCTTCAGGTATGTACAGCTTGGTAGGTATTACAGAGAAATATTCTGAATTCAAAACACATGTAGTTTCTTTTAAGTCACATATAGATAACTAGGGTTTACTACTTGACAGAATATCTGAAAAAGTCTGATTCCTAAACAAAACCAGAACTTTGATGGTGAATTTTACTTTCTGTGGTTAACAGGCTATTTTTACAGTGATAAATAAAGTCTGTTGGTAATAAAAATGAAACCTAGTATCTATGCTGTGATAATGGAACCCTAACGTGAAATTAGTTAGTGATATTAGAAAGTATCACTTGTATTTTTGCTCCAAACCTCAAGTTATTTTATTTTCCTGTACTCAAAAACAATATTAAAGAAAATGTATGGTTCATTTTAACTACATTCATGGTCTTGATTAAAATGGGAATAATCCATGTATATGCTTTTGTTAGAGCATAAAATGTAACATTAGAAAAAGAATTTTGAAGGATGAAAATCATTTGGCTATTCAGAATACTGACAGAATTCAGTCTATTCAGAATACTGGCTATCATGTCTGTTCTCTCTTAGAAATTCAACTTGAAGGATGATGAGAAAAGTATTAATAATTATTACTTTGTTGTACTCTGTTAGATGCTTGAGGACTTATGTGTTTATATCAAACAGTAATTAAAGTCTTCAAATTAAAGTGTTCATCTTCCAGTGGTTTTTCTTGTATTGGAAAGGGTGTGAACATTTGCAAATGAAATTTTGTTCTACCTTCTTCCCTCCAATTGTGTTAGAGAAATTTCAATTATTGGAAGCAGCTGCATTAAAAATGTGAGGATTGTACAGAGAATCAAATAGCTTTCACTCAGTTGACACCTCAGAGAGGAAAAAAGAAAAGTAGCACCTCTTCACTTTTGTAGCTCATTGTGTCTTCTTGTCTTGATAAGGAACCAAGGGGTTCCAGTATGACTTCTTGTTTAATTAATGCAGCTGAACCATTTAGATTTACCTGGCTTTGGTATATGGTTTGTTGGTTGGGTTTTCTATCTTTTCTTTTTGAAGTAGGAGGCATCTGCTTATGCTATTTGAGAATTAACTTAGACCACCAAAGTCTTAAAACCTTTATGATACAGGCCAATTTGAAGAAAGATTTTTTTCAGCTTGAATAGAATTACTAAAAACTATGACTCACAGAACACTGCATCTTTATATTCGTACAGTTGATATAGATGTAAAACAGTGTAGGTCAGATAAGTTTTTAGAGGAACATGTCTAGCAAATAATTTTAGAATGCTTAACTTAGTTGAGCATTAACAGTTTTCTACAAGGATAGGAAAATATAATTCCTGGATAGAAGTGAATACTGCTTTTAAAAGGCCTCTGAAAGTTGTGTGATTTGACTTCTCATGTAAGTCAGAAAAGTAATTTCTGATCCAAGGTGTTTCCTGAAGAGAGAATAATGGTTTTAAATTGCAAGGTGCCTTAATCAATTAGACAATTAAATAAATAGTAAAGCTCCTTTTACTTACAATTGAAACCTACAGTTGTCTGATTTTACTCATGAGAGCTTGCTTCTCAACATGTGTATCAATTTAAGAATTTTTGTAATGGAACATTCACTTTTACAGTTTGAAGTTGCAAATTCAAATTATATTTTTTATGCTTTCCCATGTAATATTTAATTGAACAGTTAAAAAAAAAAAAAGCGGACTAAAGAAAGTTTTAATGTAACCAGAGGGGATTTATTAGAATGAGAAATTTAGTTTTTCTGCATGAGGCCCAATGCAACTACTACAGAAATCAATCCCCAGCAAGATGACCGTATCTATTTTGAATAATATGGTACTCAGAAACATATGTTAATATGTTAATATGGTTAATACAGTTTATATTTTGATGGATCTAACCCCCATTCTGAAAGGTGTTATTGAAACTATCATTTAATAATTTTGAAAATATGACTTGCAGATTAAATACGGACATCCAAAACCAGAATAATTGAAGAGTGGTAAGGAAGAAAAAATATATGCAATTTGATTAAGTGAGATAAACAGCCACATACAAGGAAACTGGAATGATATAATATTTATTTGAGTTGGCAGAAGAATAAATTATTGGAGTTAGAATTGGTAGAATATGGTGTGTGGAGTTATTCTGAGTTATTCTATTTTAGAAGATTTAATAATGTAATATAATCCCCTTATTTAACATGACTGCAGTTGGACTGAACAAAGTTGTACAAACTACACATTAGAATGATCTAGGTTGGAAAGTGTTAATATTTAGGTGTGCTAATGTTTTTGGCCAGTTTTGAGAAATAAATAAGAAAATGTCAGAATTAAGAAAAAATATTCTATTTGGAGAACTAGAAATTGTATTTCTATCCAGCTTTGGGCTCTCCAGACTAGTAGTGTGAGGTACAGCCGAAGCATAAGAGACAGTTACTTTATTAATTCATTATGTGTGTGTGTTAATTTATATAACCCAGTTTTCCATCTAAATTGGCCAAAACACAGACAGTTACTTGAATTGCCCAGTTTTTATAAAAAATGTGAATAACTTTTCTGGGATACTCTTGGATGCTTCTTTGAGTGGTTGTGTAGATATGTTTTCTTGCTGGTGTGCATGTGCCCATGAGTGCAAGGACAAAGTATTTGAACAAAAAGGTCCATTAAATGCTACCAGCAGATACTTGAAGCACACTCATGTCCACTGACCTCAGGGCATTAAATAGTCATGTGAATACAAACATGAATGATTTAATTATTTCCATCGTACCACAGAGATGGAAATCATGCAGTACATGTACTGAGTGATTCACTTAACCTTAGTTGTAATAGTATAATTAATTTCATACAATAAATTAAGTGCCCTAATGACCATTAACAAAATGCAGTTTGAGTTAACATACAAGATATACCTCTTTGTATATAGATAAAGGAGTCACAGGTTACTGGTGTTTAAGTTTTTCCCTAGTGTGGTTCTTCAGAGAGCAACATATCCCATAATAACATTTCCTCTTTGATGGACCAAAGAGCAGGGAAGGGAGGGGAGAAAACTTAAACAGAGATCAGTTTATTTCTAAATTCTACAGGTCAAGTTATAGTTATGATTTAAGATATTGTCTCTTGTTCAGTGTACTAAAAGCTGGGATTCTGATCTTGTGGGACATATCCATTAGCAGGATCCACTTGCATTGGCAGGGAAGTCTCAGAGAGGCAAGAGGAATGTTATTCTCAGCACAAAATTCTCTGCTGCCCATGCATGTAGAACGGATAAAACATTCCTCAGCAATATAACATGTCTTTGGTTCATGCATTTTAAAGTTCAGGTCCTGAAAAGACTAATTTTATTACTTGCATACTCTCTGCAGGGACCTTGATAGTGACTGGCTTTGTGTTGTGCCTTATGTATTTATAGCCCCAATAGTAGTGATTGTCTTTGTATTTCAGCACAGTGCCATACATAGTGCTGAGTGACTTGCTGGCCTCGTGGCTCTTCTCTCTCATTCTCTAACAAGCTGTCCATCTTATTAGAAACAATAAACACCAGAAAGAGGGTGCCTTCTATGACTGATTGCAGAAGCAAATGTCCCATTCCAAATCAGTGATGGGGCCTTCTATCTCTACAGGAAGGGTGAGGGGGCTAGCAGTTCAGTGTCAACTATCAGTGCCTCAGCAATTTCATTTGCTATTTCAAATTCAGATTGGACTAGTATCCATAATCTCCTAACCAATCACTAATCCTCAGGGATTTTGAACTGCCAGCCTGCAAGATGTCTATTTTTACATAGGGATCCATGCAGCAGAGAAAAGACATTAGATTCCTCATAGGAACTCTGGATTACATTACAGAGTGCTACCCTGGATTTTTGCTGTGAACCACACAGGAATTTTCTGTTTACTTGTTGTTTGTCCTGCCTCCTTCCAGAAAAAGTAGCCATCACCACAGCCTGCCTCAGAAGATAAAGCATTGAGGTGTAGTGCCACAATACATCATTGATTCAGTTCACACAGGTCTAAAACTACATCATCAACAATTCTCAGACTTACAGAAACAACATCAATTTAAAACATTTTGTTATGGTTTTACTGTTATACATCATATTATCAAGAGTTTTTTACTTCCCAGAGGAGAGATTGTAGAGAGCAACAGGTCAATTAAATAAGCCTCTAGGTCATCTTTCAAGATCAGTAAAAACCTCTCAGCATTTATAGTGTCTCCCAAAACATTTTACTTTAGCTACATTCTGAAAGCACAGCCTTGCAATGATCTGGTACTTGTCTGGGGTACACAAAGGAGTCCTCTCCTCATTAAACTTTGAACGAATGATACTCATTACAGTGTCACCTTCATACCCTGAAGTACCACGAATCTGGGGGACAGACAGGTCTATTCAGAGACAGGGATTTGCTCACATTCAAAATATTTGTGATGTTCAGGAGATGCCTGCTCTCCATATAAATATTTCAGTCAGTATTCTCTGCCTTGAACAATAAATAAACTTGGGGCTGTTTTTCAGGACTTTCCAAACAATTGCCAGTAGTTAACATGATAATTCATCATATATTTTTGTCAACAAGCCAGTGAGGAACAAGACCATCCTCAGGAGCTTATATGTGACATACAGCTCTAAATTAAGCCAGTCAGAACCAGGAAACATTTGGGATTAGAGCTGATAACGTTAGAGCCTTGAGCCTTTCTAACCTTCTGCATACCTAACCATCATAGCCAGGAGTCAATAGCACTGACCTGTCTTACAGAGTCACATTTTTCAGCTGGGGACTTCTAAATGTGTGCTTGTTCATAACAGATACAAATAGCTGTCGTGTTCTAACTATGCTGAGACCTCCTGACAAAATACTTTGTTTACCTGTTTATAACATGACTGTCTGCCTTTAAAAATTTTTTTTCTTTGTGTCTTGTGAAACTTTCAGTACATTCTCTTTACCTGCTTAGCCAGACATACCCTTCTGAAATAATAATTTGCTCTTGCAGCCAAATCTGGTATGATTATAGCTGATAGACAGGGCGTTGCCTAAGTGAAATCTGCTGACAGAAACTATTTTGCAACAGTACAGATTATTTTGTGTCAAATAGAGTAATTTTAACTAGACTTACTCACAGACCTGAATGAAAAGGCTTTCTGTTTGAGTATCCTGGCATGGTCAGTCTCCGTTAACCTCTTCTGCTTCAGTAGTAAAGGACTGTTTAATAATTTTGACACTAAGTGTAATTTATATAATTCCTCTTAAAGTGCATTTTTCTGCAATAGCTTCTTATCTTCTTCTGTACAGTGATACAATATACCTTAACTTGTACTAAGATTTAGGAAAGGCTTTTGTTTATATTTTTACCTAACCATGGAGACCTGTCTTACTGTCTGTATAATTTTTTACTAATAGAAACTGTGCTTTCCTGTCTGCCTGAGAAATATTTCTGTGTCTTGTAAAACACATGGCAGGGAAAATGGGAGAATACTGCATGAATCTCCTACTGAAATAATAGGAAACTCTCACAAGCTTCTGCATTTTCATTATGATGTTAACTGTGCCCACTTAAGGTGTACTCTAGAAACAATGTTCTCTTCCTTTAGAGGAGGCTTGAACTACTTTAGCTTCAGTTTTCTGCTTCAGATTTTAGATAAAGTTTACATTGATTCCTTGAGCTTTAGTTATTAGCAAGTAATTTTCTTGGAAGGAGGCTGATTTCTGTGGAGTGGTAAATTTTCTTCTTTTTATTTCCACTCCCTACGATTCTTTTAGATTCTGCTTGCAGAAAGACCAGCAGGGTTTTAAGAGCACAATATGCATGACTGCATCTTTTCCTCTAATGCATCTTTCCTAGCAGTGGAAAAGAATGGCTCTCTCAGAATGTGCTCATCTAGGCTTCCAGTTCCCCAGGATCTTGGAAGGACTTCTTTGCAATAGCAGCTTCAGCATCTGCCACAGATAGCAGGCAGGCTGGTGGTTGATTGGCAGAGCTAAGAAGAAATAGGTTTCCAGCCCTGGGGCAATGCAGTCTTCTTCAGAGACTGTAACTACAACACCTCTCTAACAAACAGCAAAATTTACGTTTTCAAAACAGCAATAAATGTTTTGAAATCACGAACAACAGGGATGGATAGGAATCAACTTTTCACCTTCTCTATCAATAAAAAAAGTAAGGGTGCATCAAAGGACAGCAGCAGACCTGTTCATAGTAAATAATACAATAAATTATATTACTTTATATGTTCATGGGTATTATACTCTCAACATTTTTTACTAAAGACAGTATAGTTTAACCAAGTTCACAGCAATCTAAGGAGAAGACTGCACAAGGCCCTGGAAGAGATATCTAGTGAAGGTCACTGACTGCACAAGCCACATCAGGTTCAGGAAACCCTCCAAGCTAAAACAAAGTTGGATGCTGGAATGCATGGGCATTATCAAATGTGCTTGTGCTGGTCTGCTGTTCACTGAGGGAATATTTGGATAAGAATTGGCTTTTGTCAGCTGTTAGAGATGGGTAAATGGGCCAAGTGTATGCCTGGCCTGAACCAGTCTGACCTCTCTAGTATTCTTAAAACAAAGTTTGTTTATAAACCATGACCTATTCACAGTCTTTGCAAAAATGAAACAAAATACGTTCCCCTCTTTAAATTCAATCAACTAGAGTCAACCTTAGTCATTCCTTTTACTGCACTCTCAACTTTGCTAACTTCTCAATCTGTTGTATTTCAAAGATTTTGTAACACATGTTAATGAAATGCCTCTACCTCTCATTTTTTCTCACCTAATCTTGCCCTTCCTTAAATCAAACTTTATTCATCTTTCTCTCTCTAGAAACTTGTTGCTACCATTATAATCCTGAGGAGTGACTTTTCTTGTACCTTATACTGGCTTTCAGAATCTCTTTATTACAGAGAGGAAATCTTTGAACCTGGCAATGGAAAGAGCAAGAAAAATAATAGAAAATCCATGGGATAGTGTTGTTTCCATCACAGTTGTTTGGGAGGAGGAGAAGGAGGAATTTTGTTCTGATCCATTTTAAGTGAATAGATCAAATCCACAGATCTGCGATACCAAATCTGTAAGTCGTATTCCAAAATGCAGCAAGCCAGGATCACTACAGGAAATTCTCAGGAGTAAACTTGGGAAATTGTTCTGACAGTAGGTTTATCCTTCTAAGTCACTTTGCAAGGACAAGAAAATTTAATGGGAAGTCTCTATTTTTAGCAGAGATTAAGATGGTGAATCCTTATGTTCAGTTCCCTGGTTAGCCCAAAGTCTGTTCAGTTTTCAGTAGATAGGCATAGGTGCAGCTATAGCTTGAGGAGGAGAAGGGGTGGAAGAACAGAGAAGGATCTAGAACTCTTCATGGCGTCCATTCACCCTCCTGCTGCTGGTAAATCTGCACCTGAACAGCCAGTGTATTAAAGAAAAAGCCTATCCTGTTTGGCTTCTTACTTCTAATGCCTCGGGTATTGAGGAAATGAAGGCAAACCTCTGTTCCAGGGCTCTGTCTCTTTAACTTTGTGTATACACCAGCAGGCACAGTAGGGATCCGTGCTGGTTTGAACATACTACAATCTAAATGGCTAAAAGAGAAAGGAGGGAAATCACATTTTCTGTTCCTTGTGTGGCCTACTGGAACGATTAATATGTGTTTAATGAGTTCTCTGTGTATGCTTTCTTTAAATTAAAAGTTTATTTTTTTTAACAAAACCACTTAAAATTAATTATGAAATTAGGGCAGCCAGTACTAAGGTTAAATTTACTATAGTATTTTAAAATAACACAATAAAAATACTGTGACACACATTTTTTTATACTAAAGTTTTAGATAAAGCCAAATCACTGAAGGGGTGGAAATCACTGGCAGAGCATTTGGAATTATATATAACCTGCAGAATGTGGAACTAGCTTCTGATAGCTTTTCTTCTTCTCTTTTAATGTACTCATCTACTTTATATTAACGACTCGTATGTTTGAAATTGAAAAATCCACTGGGAAATGAAAAAGCAGGTAATTTCATTTTTTCTCATTAGGCCTGTGAATGAAATCTGTAAGAGGATGAGGTGGACTAGTTGTACAGTCTTGAAGGTCGTGTTAACCAGAAACAATCAAATTCACCAACTAGCACTGTTTCATCCTTGTTGAATGAATCAGTTTTCAATACGGTATGTTCTGTTAATTTTTTTTTTTTACGCATTGTGTAAAGTTGTAGCTATTTAATTTAACTGAGAAAAAATGGAGGGCTCTTTAGCTACATTTTAATTGAATTCCAATTTCCATCCACATACACACTTTTATAAATTACAGTTGGAAGACAAAGTCATGGTAAAGAGAAGCCATTATATTTTCTATTATAAGATGTAAAAATTACGAATAAGAAGTCGGTTATATAGGTGATTAAATAAAAATTGTACAGGCATGAAATCACAATCTAGATAGCAAAAAGAACAATATTTTTTAAAGATGATATATTTAATTGAATAAGGGTCTTTAAAATGAAAGGAAAAGAAAGGAAATATAAAACTGCACCAAAGTGGTCTGCATAAGACAAGGCTATTGTTCTTTTCTGTTTTGAAAAGGTAGCTAGAATTGGTAATTGAACTCAGAGACACAAACCAATTCACCCAGTCTGCTGATAACATGCACTTGCAGTTCTGGGTCCTAAACAAACACAATATGGGCCTTGCAAGTGCTATAGAAAGCCCTGGTTAATAATCAGTTGTCCAGGAGTCCCCTCTGACCCGCGCGGGCCCTCCTTCCCTCGGAACAAAACCGCAGCATCTGCTGCCTGCTGGAGCCATGGCGGGGCGGATGGAGCCCGTGTCCCGCCGCCTCCCCGGGCTCTCTGCCCCTGCAACTGCCGCAGAGCCAATGAAAGAAACCTGGGCGGCTGACTGACCGAGACCTGCCTCGCTGGAAGGTAGAGGGAGGTGACCTGGGCTTAGATGACCCTGACTATCAAGTGTTGTCTTGACAAACAGCAATTGCTTGAGAATTGCTGTAGGCTTGGAAAACACGCGTTATCATGTTCATGCTGTATCCACTGATAGAGATTGTTTTCGTTACATGGACTGGATATTTCTAACTCCACTGAACCTACTGATGTGTGAAAACATAGATAAGTTCAAACTAGAGTCTGAAACTTGAAAGTCAAACCTGAAAGTCTCTTCTTTGTTCGAGTTACTCCTTTTGACTAGTGGATGTCTTTCTTTAACTCAAGAATCAGTCCATGTCCGGTATGTCCAGCATCTACAGTGGTCTTTGGAATGCTGGGTTGTTTTTTAATTTTTTTTTTTTTTTTTAATGCTGCCTTTGTTGGAGCTGGAGCAGTTTCAATGAAAGAATATCTCAGTTTTGTGTTTGGTGAATGCTACTGTCATAATTATTTCCCCATATAGGTTTCAGCATTATGGCTGTTGGACTCATTAAAAAGCAATCCACACTCACAGTTCAGTATTTAAGGCATATGCAGAAGTTCAGCATTAATTACGGTTTTATACTTGGTGAGAAGAAGTAAATTTTTTTGGTCTGTGCTGTAGCAGAACTTCCTTTTGCACTAATGTCTACAGTTGCTGTTTCCTCCCCTTTCAGCAGAAGTTTTACTGGTAATATAAATGTGAATTGAAAACAATCCTATTTTATTTGAAGGACAGTATTCCTTTTTCTGAAAACTTGTTGAGTCTCTCCCTCATAAAATAATCTTTTTATGTTTTTCCTTATTCATTATTGTCTGCTTAAGTACTGAGAAACTTCTCAGTACAAAAAAGGTTGTAGAGAAACACATGAGATTATGGGATACTGTTGTGGGGTATAGATTGTTAAAATAAAAGAAAGGAAAGGTAGGAAGCATGTAGTGTATAGTGCCCATAGGGGCTCAAGTGGTTAGGGAGGTGTATTAAGGGAAAGGCAGCAGGAGTCTGTCAGGGGTCAGTACATGGTCACTCATGACCTCAGGGGCATAGAGATGTAGAATCCTTGTGACATGATTTGCAAGAGAATGTGGGGGCTTTGATTCACTCATTTACACAGCATCAGAAAGTAAATAAGAGACTGCTTTCTTATTTGAGGAAGATTTCAGTCATCCAGATCAGCATCTTCCATTAAACTTCTTATCTTTCCTTCCATTTTCATATGCCTCTTGCATATTTCCAGCATGCTCTCCCTCTAGAATGATGACTCTAATGCATAAGAAAAGGACAGTTTTGCTATTACTTGTAGATTTGTTGTCATATGATATATAATCTGTCACTATTCTCATTCTTGCTTTCAAATTAAATTTCCCAGTCTGTATGTTGAAATTGTGTATTATTAACAACTACAATTGTAGTAGCTAGATGTAGTATACAGCTGTAGTACCTAGATGTAGTATACAGTTGTTTTTTTTTTTTTTCTATAGACCTCAGGCTTCTTTTAAGCCTAGAATGAGATTTTGTTCCTTTAAAACTCTCAGAGCTCAGGTAATAGTGGCTGAGAAAAGACTAAACAGGAGTTATTCCTTCTCACTGTTAGGCCACTTGACAGATTGATACAGCTCTTCTAGCCTCTGAGTGCCACTGGCTTAGCCCAGCATTTATGCAGTCCTTTGTGCAGACTCTTTCTCCCACTGTAAAACTTGCCCCATTCCAATAGGAGGTGGCTTATGGCTTCTTTCCACAGCTCCTGCAGGAGGATCCCTGGGTGAGATATGAGTTTTTCAGTGTCCTTTCCCAGTCAGATCTTTATATCTAATGTGAAGGGAGTGTAAGACTGGTGAGGATTTCAATTACTGTAATTTTGGGGTTTTTTTATGTGGAGATATGATATGGCATAGGAACTCCTCTTAAGAGAGACCTTCATAGTTGGATTAGCCTCTTGACATCTGTTAGGCATTGCTGACTAGGCACCTTGTCTTGGGAACTGTGAGTTTTGTATTTGAAAAAGACAAATGTAGTGGTAAACAAAATGTTGCTGAATACTTATTTCAGATCTTAGATTGTTTTAGGCTTTTATAACCCTATATGTGCAGCATTGGCACATCCTGTAAACATTAATTTATCTCTTAGATTCAGTGAGATGTAGGACAGTTTTAACTGTCCCTATCTTAGAATGGAAAAGCCATTGGTGAAATTCTGAGTCAAGGATGGGATTATGGCCCTTGTTTAGACTCCCATTCCAAACTTTGGCCAAAACACCATCCATCTTCCACCTTGATATAGATTCAACATCAGCAGTTTGATTTAACTTGAAGTGTCTATAGGAACAGTAGCTGGAAATCTGTGCTCAGACAGATGAAAGACAGAGCAATTGTATTATTTAATGTGTTAATCAATCCTGATAATCTAAGCATATTCAGAAAATTATGTTGCTTAACCTCTATTTTAATTTATTTACAGGTCTACTTTGCCTGTAGTGCAGAGCTATAGTGATAGTTTGATTTTTATGATTTGCATCAAGCATGAAGCTTTCAAAGCCGTATGTCAAAGGTAAGTTATTTCAATAATACTCTTATTTGTATATGTCCCTAAATAGATCGTATGTTTATGGGAGAAGTTTTCATCACTTTATTGAAGACTCAGCTCTGTTGAGAAGTCACAGTCCTGAGTAAAGGATGTTATGAAGCAGCAGGAACTCCTGCAGGGAGCTCTGAGATTTTCTCCCAGTGCTTGCCAATATAGTGAGGAAGTGTGCGTACTGCACCAGCTTTTAAAATAGTGCAACCTGATCCTTTCTTTACAGCTCGGAGGGTGGGGGTGGGGAGTGAAGGTGAAAGAATAAGAGTCCATATCCTCCTCCTCATTTTGGGTCTGGTTTTCCCTATTGAGTGAAGAGAGCATTAATTGTGAATGACTATTATGAGAAAGGACCCTTTGCTCTCACCCTTCACATTTCCTGTGACATCGGCCAGGTTTAATCTAGTCCGTGTTAGGAGAAACTAAGAACACTTTGCAGTGTCATAATGAGATTTCCCCCTCATTTTCATTTTCCCTCAATGATATGTAAATCATTGCTTGTAAGGGATAAAAATCTGTAGGAGTTATGAAACCAAAGTGATTGCACTAATGTGGAACTCCTTCTAGTTAGACTGCAGTGTTTATCACTCTCCTTAGTGCAATAAAACTAAGATGAAACACACTTCAAAACAAAAGAGGCCATCTAGTTTTTTTCTATCAAACTAATAAAAGTAAAATTGACAAACTAATGTAAATTACTAACCTAATTTTTTGAAACAAGGATAGACAATGTGTAAATTAGGAAATTGTTTTGTTGAGAGTTTCGCTTGTCTGTAAGGTTTTAAAAGTTATCCAGATTTAGGAGTTTGTAGATTTAATTTAGACTACCTAAATTAATATTTAGTCAGCAGTTGTGACAGCCAATCAGTACAGTGTTGTACAGTGGAATCTTTGTGAAATTTATTGTTTCATAAAAAAGGATGTTAATGCAAATAACACATTTAGACAGAAATGAGGCTACTAAGAGTCCTTAAAAAGTACAGAGGTCTCAATAATCTGTTTTTCTAGCTAGTGTTGCTTAGTTTTCAACATATTTATTTTTTATTTCTTTGTGGAGTCTAAAGGCATATTTCTCATCTGGTGAGCTACTAATGAATTCCTAGTTTCCATTTATCAAAGTGTTCATTTGTGCCTGCAATCCATGCTAAGAACAGTTTTTTTAGTCTGTGCTAGGTGTATCTTGTGTACAGATTATGTACAAATTTTGAAGTGATGCCCTGATTAGCTAATATCATCTATTTATATGTTGTATTCAGAATGCCAACTGTACATGTAAAAAAAATACTAATGAAAACTACTATATTACTTTAAATATTCATAAGAATATGTTACTTTTTATCAAGCATTAATGCCAGACTTGGAAACGGTTCTATTAGACATCCATCAATACAGTTAGAGAGTAAGACCCAGAATCTAAAAGTAAGTTCAAGAGAAGAAGCTGAGGAAAACAATACTGCTTGTTTCCAGATATTTGAAATGAAATCTGCATAAGGGTTTATCCAAGAATGCTATAAGTCTTCAGTTAGAAGTATCATGCTATCACTGGCTAACTGCTGGAAGGAAAAGAGTTTTTCTTTCTTAACCACTTCCCATAAAACACCAGTTACTATAAAAGGATAGCTGGAGCTGTTCTTCTTTCTTCCTGCGCCTCAGGCTCCATTTTTAAAAAACTTTTTTTCTCCTTCTGTATCTTATCCATTGTAAATAACTGCTGCACTTTCCTACTGTTAGTAATGCTGTCATATGGCTCCAACAACATAAAATGGACATTTTGAATAACATAAGGTCTGGACAGAGGCTTCTAAAAAGCAGTAACTGGACTTGCTGTCTCGTTAGTTATGCATGGTTGCTGCTTGTTAAAGTGCTACTGTGCAAAAGCTGAAGCACTGGAACTGCTTGCTTGCAGTACCAGGAAGACTGTGCTATCTGAACCAGTCAAATTTCCAAATGTAAGTTAGTAACACCCTTTACAAAGGAAAAGATGGAAATGTGTCTAGAGTTTAAAATGAAAACTGTAAAAATCCATGGCATAGGCCTTTATGGTAATCAGAGAAAGCTACTTGTTATCATTAGGAATTACAGGGCTGCATTTAAAAAAAACCAAAAAAACCCAATAAAACAAACAAACAAACAAAACACCTGGGATCTTATGTACAGAATAAGACAACAAAAAAAAATTAAAAGTATCAGACATCAAATGGTATAGGCAGCCTGGTAACATATACAGTAATACAGCAGTAGTTGACTGACAATATTTTTCAAGTGTGAAAAAAGGAAAGGTAGGGTCATTCAGATAATCATGTGCTAAATTACTCATTTATATACTTCAAGTATCAAAAGAAATGGAGAGTTAGATAAATTAATAACTAACAAGCCTTATTTTTACAAACACAAAAAATTATCTTGACCTTGTAGACTTAAAAAGCCTTCATACTGTAACAAAACTGAATAAAAACTACACTGTACATATTAAAATACAGGCTTCAGCCCTGGTGTGTTAATACAAATTCACTCTACTTTGAACTCTAGTAACCCAACTCTAATCTCCAATGGGTTTTGAAAGTTAAACCAGAAAGGACTGTCAGTGTGAGGAGGTGTGCATGTGTATGTGCATATACATACACACATATACCTTGTTCCCTAATTGATAAATTTAAGATATGTATATCTTAAAAGAGAAAATAGGTTGATAACTAATACCTTTATGTGTGGGATATTGAATTGACATTTATTTATTATCTCTGTGAGTGTGACAAATCTGTGGAACAACTAATATCAATTTAAGGCCAGAATTTAAGGGCAAAGTGGGTTTGAGGTACACAGAAACTTAGCTCGTGATGATGAGAGTTGGCTCCAGCTTCTGTGCCTCAGTCATTAAGCCATGTCCCTACCCAAGCTGCTTTTCCTATCCACCTAATACATCGAGCCACCTTTTGTTTTCAGAGAGCAGGCAGTGCTGGTGTTTGCTTTGTACTGTTACCACTTTAATTCTCTCTGTGACAAGCTGCAGAGCCACAGAAGCAGCCTGGCAGCAGCACTCGAGCTCCAAGTGCAGCAGAAGTAGGGAGCCCTGGAGGAGCCAGTCACAGCTCTCGGTCACTGGCCAGCCCATTGCTTGTAGAAGTTAGCATGCTTAAGCTGACATTGATCCCTCGAGGGACTAGCTACCAGCTAAACAAAACTGGAGCACAGGGCTAGCCAAGCATAGATTCTCTGTGACCCTGTGTCAGGACCTATCATCCTGTTGTAAAAGCCAGCTATGTTACCTCCTTGTCCTCTGAGACTCTCAGGGAATCCCCAAGTAAATGAAAGGGGAGTTATTTACATCTCCCTTATGTCTCCAGCCCAATCTTTTTTGTTAAAAAAAAAAAAAAAAAACAACCAAAAACGAACAAACAAAAAACCCAACCAAACAAAAACAGTAAAAATCCAAAACCAATCAAAACCCCAAGAGATAATGGAGCACTTTAAAAAGGCATATTTGCTCCCTTATGAAGGCTTACTACAACAAAGCAAGAATAATTTGCTCTATTAATTATAGATAATGGAAAATGTGGAAGCATCTCTGTGGTTAAAGAAGTGAGCATACTGTCATTGACGGTATCACCACTGTTGTATACAGCTGAGAAAGGCAGACACATTGGAATATTACTGGTAGTTTAGAATATTTAGAAGCCAGGAGTTCTATTAAGTCTATTAAATATGCCGAGGGTGGAAAAGCTCATTTGCTTTTGCAGAGGAAATAGAGCAAAGATACACCACAGCAGAGAAAGCTAGCAGGACAAAGGAGATACTATTGACTCATTCCAGACTGCCGACTTAGCAGCTCAACTTTGTTTCCTTTTAACTTTTGTAACAGTAAAAGCTCAAAGCTTCTCAGTCTATTTTCTGCACAAATAGAAACACCCAGACTTCAAAAAGTAATATGCTTTGAAGAAACCCAAACCATTAACACATTAAAAACTGTGTGTACTATTAAACAGGGCTTCGTGGTTACTTGAATTTTGCAGCAAGTAGATGCTGGTGGAACGGTAATAATTTTTACACTGCTGCATTCTGGCAGACAATTCTTGAGAAACATGGATTTGTGGAGCACTTTTTGTTGGTTTTAGTGTGATACAGTTTTATTGACTTTGCAGTGGGTAAGTACTGCCTCAATATTTTCACAGGCTGAGTAAACCTCACAGACACACTTTCCCAACCCAGCAGCATATTGCAACAAGTTTCTAACACTATAACATTACACTTGTAACACTGGAGAAAGCATATGATGTGTGAAATTTAGACTTTGTTCTAGGTATTTAATATTCCTTAAAACAAACAAACAAACAAACAAAATGAATATTTTAGTTGTCCACTCTGGACAATGGAGTGTGCAGGGCCATCGATATGACAGCTTCTACGCTGACGGCGTCCCTGTCCCCAAGTCCCATCAGGACTGTGCTCCTCGGCAAGAGAGCGGTGTAACTTCGGGGAAACCCCACGCGTGCAAATGCACCTCGGCTCCCACGAGCAATCCCTTCCACAGCGTGCGCCTAAAGCGTCACGGGACGTCACCAGCTCAAACTGCTCGGCCCCGCGCAAGCCCCGCCGGTCCCGGGGCGTGTGAGCTGGATGGATGTGCCTTTGGGAGCGGGTACCGCGGGCTCGGCGGGGCCCCGCCGGTGCCGGGGGGGCCGGGGCGGGCGGGGCGGCCCCGCTCTGCCCCGGTGGCGTCGGGGGGCCGCGCCCCCCCCCCCCCGTTGGCGCGGCGGGCTGTCACTCAGGCGACGTCACAATACGCCTGTGTGAGCGCTGTAAACACTCGGGCGGGCGTGTGTGTGTGAGTGACGCGGGGGCGCGCCTCCCCGCCCCCCAGCTCCCCCCGCCGCCCCCAGGGTGGCACCGAGCCGGCCGGGTGGGGGGGGTGAGGCGCGCCCCCGGTTGTTTCCCTGCGCGCATGGTAGCGGCACGAAAGGTAGCATCACTGGAGCAGGGGATGATGTAATTCTCCCTCCGGCCAGTGACTGCCTGCGCTTGCACCGATCCGACTTGCAAACCGGAGGGGGGTGGTTGTTTTACGCGTGATCGTATCAGCATCTCCTGACGGCGCAACCCCCCCTCTCCAACGCCGCTTTAAAGCCCGCTCCGCTCATCCCTCCCCTCCCCGGGGCACGGAGGAGGGATGGGGCTGGGGGGAGGAGAGGAGCCCCGCGCCTTGTGTGCAGGGTAAACACGGCAGCGAGCGCCGCGCCGAGCGGTAAACAAGTCTGAGGTGCCCTCCGCCGCACGGCAACTTGCTGCGGGCGGGGTGTCCCCCCCGCACACACACACACACGCACGCACGCACACTCACTTCCCCCTAACAAAAGCCCGTTTAATATCAGCGTCAGCTTTTGTTCGGCGGGCGGCAGCAGCCGTCCCCTCTCCCGATCACCTTATTTCACCGGTCGGCCCCCCCCGGCAAAACCCACGGGTCCCCCACGCCCCGTCCCCCCTGCGCGCATCCCCGCTCGCTCCGCGGCGCTGTCCCCTCACCGCCTCCAAAGCTCCCCCTGCTTCCCCGGAGCTCCCGGTCCCTGCTGCTCGCTCTCCAGGGCAGCAGGCAGGTAGGCGAGCAGGCGGCCCCCCCAGTCCCCGAAAAGGCAGTAGCTAAATGGCACTTACTGTCAGAAGAGAAGGCGAGAGGGGGAAGCTCTTCTCTCGGTGCAAAAGCAAAATAGCCACTCGCAGGACGTTGCCAGCATAGGAGGCAGCAAGGGAAAATAAAAAAGATCTTCCAGTAGCGAGGGGAGGGGGAGGGAAGGAGAGAGAGGGAGGAAAGGAGGAGGAGGATTCGCCTTTTAACCGGAGAAAAATAAAATCAAAAAACAACCGCGTGTGTGTCGTCGTCGTCGTCCCCCCCCCGGTTGCCTTTTTTGTGCAGTTTCAGCAAAGCTGCGAGGAAGTTGGTCCTTTTGTTCCACTATTTATAGATTGCGTCAACATTGCGAAAAGGAGAAGGCGGAGCGGTGGCACTTACTCCTCGCCGAGGGGTGGTGGGGGAAGATATCGGGGTGGAGGGGCGGGGCGGGGGGGAACGTACAAACCCGGCGAGTACAAGCGACTTCAGCGCTCTCCCCCACCCGCCGCCGCCGCCGCGACCACGGGGGGAACCGGGCGGTGCAGCGGCAGCAGCGGCGGCGGGGAGAACCGCGCCGCTTCCCCGCCCGGCCGCCGCCGCACAGCACCGCCCCGCGGGCGGCGAGGCGAGCGCGCCGAGCGAGCGAGCGAGCGGCGGGGCCGCGGGGAGGGGAGCACCCGCCGCTCGGCTGGGCGCTGATCGGCTCGCCCGTGCCCTCCGTCTCCCGGCGGAACCTGTTGCGACCCTCTCGGCTGGGAGCTCCGAGGGCAGGTGCACGCACCGCCCGGCTCCGTTTTCTTTTCGAGGTAGTGCCGAAGGGTTAATCTGGGGAGCCGAAGGGAAAATATTTTAAAAGCTGGGGTTCTGAAACTTAAGTGTTTTCTCCGCCATCGAAGAGGAAGCAGAGGGAAGGGGGGACAGAATTGGGGGGAGTGGGGGGGGGGGGAGAGAAGGGAAACCGTCGCTTTTCTGGCCGAAGGCAAATGTTTCTAAACTGAATGTAAACAAAGAAAACTGCAAACACCAGAGGAGGGCCTTCCACCGCCGCCAAGGCTGGGGGGACGTGTTCCTAAAAGGGGTACCGAGCTTTGCCCACGCCTCGTTTCCCTCCGGGTCCTGAACGCCCGCGGTCACCCCGGCCACCGCCCTCGGGTGCCGCGGGACCGGGGGAACTTTCTGCCGGAGGGGACGGCGCAGGATAGCGAGCTTGGAAAAAAAAAAAACAAAGCGCCAAAACAAGTGTGCTCCTTTTTGTTGTTGTTTTGTTTGTTTCCTTTCAACTTTTTTTTTTTCCTGTTTTCTTTTGTTGTTTTTGGGTTTTGGTTTTTGCTTTTCCCTTTTTTTTTTTTTTTTTTTTTTTTTTTTTTCTCAAGAGCGAGGGCTCGTCCCTCCCGCCCCAGGAGGCAGAGCCGCTGTGCCCCGGGCGGGCGGAGGCCGGGGCCGGGCTTGCCCGAGCCTGCCGAGCGCTCCCGGGTCTGGCCTCGGGGCTCCGTGGAGCTGCTGGTGCTGTTACTTGCAACATGCTCACAGAAACATCCACGGGGCTCCTGCTCGGTTGAGCAAATTTTTCAGTGTTTAGACGGGAAAATCCTTCCTTGCTATCACACAGGCCGGTGGGTTGTCACCGCAGGGTTAGAGAGGAGCTGGAGGGAAGGAGGAAGGCTGGAGACGTGCGTGACCGTGACACTGTTTGTGTGATCGCCCTAAAAATACCTCTGATGGACCCGCGGGCGATTCTTGCCCAGCAGAAGCACAGCCGTCGAACTGGGCGACGTTTGTGGGTTTTCCCCCCGCTCCTTGTTTTCGTGAGTTCTATGGGCGGATGAGTTCTTATGCTTTGGACAACAGATGCCTTCGCGATGATGATTTTCGGGGGAAGAGTGCTATTCCCTCGGAACTCTCCCCCTCCTGCTCCGCCCAACCCACGCACGGTCCCTGCTGCAGGGGAGCTCAGGTAATGCCTGAGGAAAGCTCCGACCGAATAAAATAAATTCCGTTAGTGTGGTGCCTTTCTTGAAGCGTCCCCTGAATGCCGGGCTTTCCTCTCCTCTACAACTTCGCCGCCACATCTCCGTCCCACATCGCTGCTCTTGCGGCAGAACACGGTGCTTGCTCATCTTCCATGGGCTCTCGTGGGGACTGCGGCTACTCTTTGCTCCTTCTGCTGAGGTTGCAAAAAAAAAAAAAAAAAAAAAAAAAAAAAAAAAAAAGGAGAGAAAAAAGAAAATAGTAAAGGGGAAAGAAAACAAACAAACAAACAAAACCGAAAATTACGTAGTTCGAAGACGGACGGTGTTGTGTCGGGTTGGATTTTTTGCGTACAAAACGCCTGGCACAAGTGAGCTCTTTCAAAAACCTTTTAACTGATGGTATAAAAATTGTCTGGTGGTGGAAAGTAGTAAATAGTGGAAATAAAGGATAGATCCAAACTGTGAACCGTGAATAAGCCTTCTTGGAAAGAACTGAAGAGAGTAGAGAGTAGGTAGGCAATTCTCTCGCTTCTGTTCTGAAAAAGGAGTGCGACGCGTTGGCACTTTTTTTTTTTTTTTTTTTTTTTTTTTAACATTCTGAGAGAAAAGAGTAAAGAAAGACAAACAGCTTTGTGGTGGAAATGGGATGATAAAAGCAAGATGTAAAAGGCATAAGTACCGAAGTGGGTATGCTCGCCCCGGGCGCTGCCCCACCGCAACCCGGTGGCTCGGAGCCGGCGGCTGAGCTTCAGCAGAAGCCACGGCGTTCAGAGATGTTGCAACAGCACTTTGAAAGTCTCTAAAGAAAAGCTGAATTGTTGGAACTTAGGTAACTTAAGGAAACTCGTTATGACCTACATTGCTGTTCTGAGTCAGCAGCTGCAGCCCCAGCCCCGGCGGGTCCCGCCGCCGCCGCGCACCCCGCACCCCTTGGGCGGAACCGCCCCCCCGCCGCCGCCCGGCCTCGCTGCTTCCCGGGTTTACAAACAAACTCGCCAGGATCGAGACGGTTTCACTTCTGTTCTAAGGAATGGCTCCACCGCTTTTTTTTTCCTTTTTTTTTTTTTTTTTTTTCTCCCTCTTCCCAGGTTTGCGGACAGAGCAGCTTGCTTGCCTCACCGCTGGTTTATCGGCTGGTTTTTGAGGGGGGAAAGAGCTTAAGCGGAGGACAAGGTCTTTCCCCCAAGTTTTTAAGAGCTGTACTTGATTTTCCGAAGGGATACTGGTTGTTTTCTGCACCGGGAAATAGATGCCTTATAGGGAAAAGTTACTACATGTTGCACGCTGCTTTGCTCTTAAGATAGGGAAGGAAATCCTAAAGTTGCAATCAAAAACTTAGCAAACAACTTTCCATATTTCTTCTGTAATGTAAAGTAAAAGCAGCAACGATTAAACTCCAAAAGTCCACACTATCAAGATTCATAGTTGAATCCAGTTTGCAGCGAATTCGAATAGTTGCGCCGAGCGTTTGTTAAATGCACGGTCAGCAGCAAGGAAAGAACCCAGAACACTTTAACACCTTGATTAAAGTAATCTGTGCGCGAAGGCACTACATCACCCCTGCCAGGCGAGGGACGGGGAAAATAATCCAGTAAGCTTTTTGTCATATTCAAAGTGACGAAACACTCGAGATGAAATGACCTCAGAAAACTCCGCCTTTGGAAAACCGCGCTTGCCGCCTCTCCCTTGCCCCCCGCTGTTCCCCCTCATTTCTCACTTTTTGTTTATCGACACGTCGTTGCCACCAGCAGGAGAACTGAAAAGACAAAACTTAGCTCCAAACGCGTTGGTTTTCCGGTCAGGAGTTCACCGGGTTTGCGCACCGCTTCGAGCGCTGCTTTTGGTAATATTGTCAACATTACTGATATATTTTTATAAACTTTTAGGGTTTTATTGGTCGAGTACGGCGACTTACTGCATTTAATAATGGGACAGAAAAATCTAATATCCTTTCCTTTATTTTTTTTTTTTAAAGAACATCTCACAGCAGTGATAGAGACTTGATCCAACGCTCTTTAGTAAAAACTTGTAGCAGCTGTGAGTTTCTTACGACAGTGATAGTTCAGAGTCTCCTCTTATGAAACCAGCGAAATTCGAAAATTCGGAGACAGAGACTGCTCCCTGTGCCCCTACTCAAGGAAGGGAAAAGGAAAATAGTTTTAGGTGTCGGGAAAGAGTCGTTTCTCGGTGTGGTGGTGGCACCTCCACAAGCTCCGTTTCCCAGCAGATGTGTTTGCAGCTGGACACGGGGCTAGGTCCCTGCTGCCTCACCGTGAGGGTGAGCCACTGTCGCTCAGCCACCTCCGACTCTGCGCTCGGCGAGTGCTGCCAACCACCACCAAATACAGTCAACGCTTTCGCCTGCCTGATTTGTAATTTTTCAAAGAACCCCTAAAATTCCCCCGTGGTGTCATGGAAAGAGAGAACTCTTCTTGCTCATAAGCCTCAAATGTCAAAGGCAAAGGAGAGAAGGTATTTAACCTTAAGGGAGGAAAAAGTGGAAAAAAAGAACAAACCGAAAAACCAAAAATCCAAGCCCAACAATAAAAGCCCTAGATACAGCTGGGGAGGAGAGAGAAGTGAGGGAAGAGGGAGTGAGAAGGGGGGGCTTCAGCTGTACCGGGGCTGACACGGTGCGTCTGCACTTCTAGCGAAGTGGGAGCGACTCCGGTATCCCGCTTTCTTCCTCGGCGTTTTTCTTGGGAATTCTGCGGGATTCGCGCGGTTTCTCCCGAGCTGCACTCCCGGGGCTTTGCAGGACGCCGTGACCTCCCCTTGCCCCTCGCTCAAACGCCTCCAGAGGACTTGGGCAGCCCCGCGGCGGGACGGGGGCGGGCGGCGGAGCCCCCTCCGCTCCCCCAAATCGCTCTCCGTACGGTCAAGCCCACAGAATGGGCTCGAAAGGGAAGGTTTTGGGAAACCTGTGAAGAGAATGGACGTGATCTGCGTGTCGAAGCGAAGCTGAAGGATCAGTAAGCCGCAGTTAACACCGGTCACTTTTACCGAGATTTTGGGACGCTTTCTTTTTTTTTTTTTTTTTGTCTATGTTGTTTTTGGTTTTGTTTTTTAATTTGTTTGGGGGGGTGGGGGGGGTGGGTAGCATGGGGGTGTGTGTTTAGACCCACGTAATTTCATAATAATTTTTCAGACACCGTTATCGTTGTCCAGCGTGTGTGACCAGGTTGTTAAAGACTGGGCTATTTTTGTTCATACAAGCTGGATCTCTGCGAGGTTTAATTTAACCCCGTGCGACTCATCACGTTTCTTTCACCGGAAAAGTACCTTTCTGGAAAACCTGCCGTCAGCTCGGTACTGCTCTCTATTGCGGGACCGAAAAGGCACGATGCAATGTATGCAAAGTGACTGTACCCTTTCAGGATGTTACTGAGGTTAAATGAAAGTCCCGGGACGGTAAGAGCAAAAACCTGGTAGTCGTCCAAGAACAAAATCGTTATTTTCAATTGAGTCGAGGTTGTTTCCCCCCCCCCCCCCCCCCCCCCCACTTTATTCTTTCTTTCCTAGCGTAGCTGGAAAGTGTCTTTGTTCTTTGTTAATTAGTAGGGTCTTTACCACGTTCTCGTCACAACTGATTGGTGGGACGATATATACAGCAAAAATGATCGCGCTTAGCAAAAGAAATGCAGTGACCTGAGTTTGGATGATCGGTGTCCCAGCGAGCACTTGCTTTTATTTATTTATTTATTTATCTATTTAGTTATACTTTTTTTTTTCTTTTTTTTTTTTTTTTTAATTTTTTTTTTTTTTAAACTTCCGTGGTTTTAGAACTGTGGCCAGGAGCAGGGAGTGTAATTTCATGAATGTCCCCCATGGCAGCCTAGCCACCTCTGGCCGGAGAGGGGCTGCCGGGCGCCGGGAACGTGGGTATGGGGACATTACTTCTCCCTCCCGCAAACATGAAGTTTTCCGCTCTTTTTCGTTCCCCAGTCCAAAGATTTCTCTGATGATAACAAAATATCTGTGTAATGGCTCGCTTTTGTGCCAGGCTCAACATCCTGCTCATCCCCTCGATGTCAGCTTTCTCAGCGTCCCATTTTCGAGCACCTTTTCCCGCAGAGATGTCCCCAAGCTCATATTTTTGTGTCCCCCGTCCCTCTCTCACCTCAGTGGCATTGAGGCGGGGTTTCGTCTCTTGTCAAACTTTGCACAGACTTGGGTGTAAATCCAGCTATTTGAGCTCTAAAGACGACTATGTTATCTTTCTATTCGGCGTAATTAAATTATGGGATTTAAAATCTCATCGTAAAAATACCAAATGCAAATACTCGGCACCATGGATGTTTGGTGCTACTTTTATTTCTCTTAGCACATCAGGTGTTATTTAACATGTAGAAAAAAGTGAAGGATCATATCTTTTTATCAGAAGGTCAAACGGTGCAATTAAGCAAAGAAGTTCAGAGAGTCGGGAAAAGTTAGAATGCCGCTATTAAAAAAAAAAAAAAAAAAAAATCGAAAAAGCAGCTACAACTGTTTAGGTCCCCCCCACCAATGTGACCTTTTGGAGTTGAGTCAACTGCTGATTCTAGATTATTTACTCGTTCGGGGAAGACGCCGAGCTGCTGAGGGACCCGGTTCTGGTCCCAGGGCAGTTCCCAGTGAGGTGATGGTGGAGCCAAGGGCCAGGGAATTCTGGCAGTGCAGCCGTCCTTACCATCACCTCTTGGTCAGGCAAAGCGAGGCGAAGAGCAGCTGCCAACCTGCTGCAGATCTGCTTTCCAGGCTGGTTTTGTCTTCCGGGGAAAAGAGTGGCTACAGTAAAATGCTCAAATTGCTCGGATGGAAACTTTCCGGTGTGTTGGAAATATGTAAAGACAGAAACGTCAATGACACCGCTTCAAAACATAATTTTTGACTCCTCAAAAAGCATTCAGGACCTGGTGGATGTGAATTACAGTCATTTCCATACCGCTCTGCTGAAACTGAAACGTGTGTTCTTGGGGGTGTTTTAGACTTGCCTTTTTAGACTTGACTTCTGGAGAGTGGGGGAGCCCTTTATCACCGCCTGTCCTACCATCCATACTACGGAGCGCCTTGCCCGTTTCCCACAGGTTTCCCAGCGGGGTCTCCCTGCGGCCGGGATTCATTTTCCGCGCTCCCCCCTTGCCCATTTGTCTGGCCTGTGCAGGACAGAGGGATAGCTTACGGCCGGTCGCTGCACCGCCACCGCCACCCGCTGCCACCTGCCCTGCGCGCCCCGGCCGGGGACAGTGGCTCTGCAGCTACTGCCGAATGATTAGTGTTTTGTTCTTCTTTTACCCCCTCAATTTTTTAAAATTTTATTTTATTATTATTGTTTCTCTGCACCAGCCTCTTATCTTTTCTCGCAGACACCCGAGCCAGTGAAGGCAGTGGGCGTGCAGGCAGCTGCGGCAGCCCGGAGATCCCACCTTTCTCCCGCTCTCCTCTGTACACTGCCGTTAACACGCTGGCAGTGCTGGAGATCCGGCTGCAGCTGCTGCTGCTACTGCTGGTCAGTATTTACCACCAGACAGTCGTTTATCTCCCGCGTTCAGCTCATTGTTTTTATTTCCGGGAAGAAAACGCAAAAAAAAAAAAAAAAAAAAAAAAAAAAAAAAAGGAAAGAAAAAAAGTACCTTCGGCCATTTTCTGAAAACTTGACACCTCGAGCTGCAGGTTTGTCAGTGCTCGGACATTCCTGGGGAGGTGAAGCGTTGCTGATCTTTCCCTGAGCACAGTAACTGCAAAACCCACAGAAAAGTAGCTTGTGGGTCTCATGAGCAGAGCCCCCGGCTCCCCGGCTCCTTTTCCCGTGCTTGTCCCTCTGATAGTCCCCTGTGCTATCTCGAGGCACGATTAACGCTTCCCGTGGCCCTGGAACTGTCGCCGAGGGCTGCGCTCGCTGAGTCTCTCCGTTTCGTGCCGCCTGGCCGGCACGGGGGGCGAGCTTCGCCCTAGGGCGGCCCGGGCGACAGTAGGATGGATACCCGGGGAGGAGCTGTGGCAGAGCCGGCACAGATCTGGCACTGTGTTGGGGCAGTTCACGACAGTTCACTGGGAAAGTCTGGGACGGCGCTGGGACCACCTGTGACTGTGGTCGGGCAGTGCGGGGACAGTTGGGGCGGTGCTCGGACAGTCGGGTACAGTACTGGGACAGTTGCGGTAGTGCTGGGATGTCCTGGAGCGGTGCTGGGACTAAGCTGAGACAGACTGGAACTGCCCTGGCGCCGTTCGAGACAGTGCTGGAACATCTGGGGCAGTGCTGGAACAGACTGGAGCTGCCATGGGGCAGTCCTGGCGCCGACTGGAACAGGGCTGGAATAGTGCTGAAACAGTTCGGACGGAGCTGGTACCTCCTGGGCCGGAGCCGGGACAGCCGGAGAGGGCAGCGCCGGGTCGGACGGAGGCCGGGCCGGGCAGGACATGCGGGGAGGAGGGAGCTGCCTGTGGCTCCACCGCCACTCGGGGCAGGGCCGCCGAGGGGCCGAGCCCCGGCCTGGGTTTGGCCGCTCGCACGGAGACCGCCCGGGACACTCGCGGCTCGGCCCGGCTCGGCCTCTCCGCGGCCGCGGGAGAGGGTCCGTGCGGGAAGGGCTGGCCTGCAGAGCCGGCCCCGGGCTCCCCGCTTGGCCGCCGCCTCCCCTCGGGCTCTCCGGTAACGTGGGGCTGCCGAGAGGCAGCCTTCAAAAAGTGTCCGCATCCCACATCTC
This sequence comes from Erithacus rubecula, assembly GCF_903797595.1. NCBI lineage: Eukaryota > Metazoa > Chordata > Aves > Passeriformes > Muscicapidae > Erithacus > Erithacus rubecula. The sequence continues at coordinate 69,786,038 of NC_136658.1, forward strand.
TTCCCTGTAAAAATAGATGTAAAAAATAGCCCAAAGCTCGAAAAGGCTGTTGATGAAATCAGTCCCTTCTGACTTCTGTACAGCTGCACCGATACACCTTGTGGTTTCTCCCCTCGGTCGATTTTTCTCTTGGCTCCCCCCGTGGAGACCCCGAGCCTCCGCACCCGCTGCCGGGAGTGCTTTCGAGTCACCCGGGGCCATTCCCCTTCCACCGACACTCCTCTACTGAAATTGCAAATGGTCCGCCCTCTCAAAAGCTAGTGACTCTGAAAAGATGTCTTCTTCATTACTTTTGCTTACAGATGTAAAATGCAGGGTTGTTTTTTTTTTTTCCTTGGCCATAATAATTTAGTGGACCAAATTCATTAAAGAGGTTTGCGTTCTACAATCCCGTGGGACCATTTTAATTGATGGTGAAATGTTATTTGACTTGGCAGTGTAGCAGTGGGGATTTGACTCATCAAGATGTAAATTAAGAGTAAACAGAGAAAAAATGTTTACCTGCATATATCTGAATGTATATTTCCTCGTTTTAATAGATTAATTAATATTGCTTCTCAGTCATAAATTACTAAGTGTTTTAGAACTGAAGGAAGAATAACCAAAATGATTAGTGTATTAAATGGCTAATGAATGGAGAAACTTTCAGTATCTCTAATGTATCTGCATAGATAGAAATGAAAGTATTTGAGTGATGTAATGTATGTACTTGTGGCTTTGGAGATTTACAATGTGCAAATGTAATAGTACTGCTCCTCTGAAGTGCTCACTCATACTAGCAATGCAAAGTGCTTCAGGTCGATGCTAAGCTCTGGTCTACAACTCAAACTACTTTTGAATTGTTGCTTCAAGGTATGCCAACTCCAGAGAGAAATGAGGTTTCAGCAGTTTCACATGTCTGGCCTGTTGACTGTACATGGTTTAATGTACAATTGTGTATTTATCACTCTCCTGAGAATCCAGATTTTCTCATGTATTTCACAGCAAATTGAAACACTTGATTTGGAAGTGTGTATCTTGCCTTAGAGGCCAGATTCCTGATCTGATATGTCAGTATCTAGCTAAAGGTAGAAATTTTAAAATGTTATATGAAAAAGAACTCTTGTCCGTCTAAAATGATTTTCAGAAAGCATTTGCTAATCAAAAGCTAGTTACATAATTTCATTAAATATGGCTTGGCTTTTTTTTTCCCTTACTTTTTTTTTTTTTTTTCTTTTAACACGTCAATTAAGTGGCTGAGCAATGTGTGACGCTGCAAAAACTGTAAGTTAGCACAATTAACAATGGTTTAAACACAACCATTTCTGGTACACTTTGGCTTTCTGTAATACACATCTCAAAAACCAGACCAGCAACACCTAGTTCACTTCCCAGAAGTATATTTTGTTCAGAAACTTTAGCAAAGTTTTCCACATGAGACTCTTATTTCACCTGAGAGCATTTTGAATTGTTTGGTGCTTGGGTAGCTCAGATGGGACCATGGGTCTGGATCCCCAAAGGTCATCTGGGGTCCTTAGGCATCTGGCTCCTGTTTAGATACTTCTTGCTAGGCAGTAGGAGGTAAATGTCTGAATAGCTTCAGATTCTGAGCCTCATTATTTTTTTCCTCAGGCATAACATCAGAGATTATGTCAGAGATACACTGTACCTGTAGATGTACACTTGCTAGAAAATAACCCTAGACAAGAATATCCTACTTCTAATGAGCAGATTTCAGCTCTTCTGCTCTAGTGGCCTGCACTGCACTGTTAGAGAACTGAGCTCTATTTTATAATTGGCAGGAGGTAAGAATATTTCATCAGTAAATCTCTTTGCTCTTGAAAACAGGAGAGAAGCAAAATCTACTGGAAAGGAGCCTCTAAGCTTAATTCCATACATATTAATTTGGAAGGAAAGAAAGATATCCACAGCAAGAATGAGAAAAGGGAGGCATGTGTTTGAGATATCTGAGGGCATAAATAAATCAATATATTGCTAGACAACTTACATAATGTTCTCAAAGCTTGTATTATAAATATGAGAATAGAGAGAATCATAGTTGGGGATGTTCTCCTGAATATGAGTAGGTGGAAGCTTAATAGAAGCTAGTTCCAACTGCAGTGGAACCATTCACTAATGCAATGCCACTCAGAAGGACTTATCTGAGAGCAGTTATTATGTCTTTATAACAATAATTTTGAGGAAGAAATGAATTTTCAATTTTGTAATTAAAATAGTTGATTTTTTTTTTTTTTGTTTATTTCTAAATTTGGATGGCTACTGCAGGAACACTATAGTACATAACATATGTCTGACTGATTGGCCTATCTCCACATCCCAGCTGCTTGCCTACCTCATGCCAAGTTTGAGTGAAGTAATGGGTCTTATGTGGTCTCCCAAAGCTCAACAGACTGTGGGTCAGTCAAGAGATTCCTATCAGGCATGAAGGATGCACAGGAGCCTTCCCTGAATTCTAGCCCAGAAATTCTCACCAAGGAACTGTAATTCACAATACTCTGCCCGAATGTGTTTTGTTGTGCAGAAGGCAATGACACGGTGATAGTTTAAAATATATGGGTTATTGATATCACATAACTATGCACACTAATTGTATTGGCTGGCTGAAGAAACAAGGCAGGGCTAATTAGCAAAATTTATTTTTTTGAACACTAGCCCTGAATGTTGTCCTGCCCTCTCAGAGCTCTCTAGAACTCATACATGCACTTTCCACCTTACTATGAAAGTCATCTACTGGGAAAGTTTGTGATTGTCTCTGCTTCTTCCTTTTGGAGCCCTAGGTCTCTGAGGAAGGAAAATAAGCATGTCATATGAAAACCCCCTAAAGTTTGTGCTTGATATTTTAACTTCCCTTTGCAAGGCAGCTGCTGCTTTTGCACGTGTGGGAATCTGGTGAGCCGTACAATCTTAGGCTGAGGATTTCTATTCACTAGGGATTAGCTGAACTGTTTTCCTAAATCAGTCACCAGATCTGGATTCCAAATTAACAAAGTGGTGCTGAGCAATAATGTAGACTGTAGGTAGCAGCTGTGCAAATTTATTCACTGAAAGCATTATAAAAGCAGGCTGTCTAACTGCCTTAGCTTTAGTGCAGTGAACTCTGAGCAGTAGCGGACTTACTGAATTTATAACAAGTAAAAAGCTCAGGTTCATTCAGCTCCAAGGAATGAGAAATGCTGGTCTTTGCACAATTACTCTAAACACAACTGCTCACGGCAAAAAGTGTAGAAGATGCAGAATGACTGCATCCTAGAAAATAGAGCTAAAAGGGACCCCAGAGATCACTGAACCTCTCCCTATGCCCTGATGATCTGCTACCCTTTGTCTTTTCCATTTGTCTAGCCTGTTCCTAAAGATATCCATGGATGGAGATTTCACACACTCCTCCTGCAATCTATGCCAGTGTTTAACCACCCCTCATGCTGGAAGTGTTTTCTTGGCGCGTCTTCTGCAGTCATCTGTGGGCTAAACAGTGCCAGTCCTTTTGCCTTTTCTTTACTGGTGTGCTATTTTTTTTTTTACCTCTCACAGTTCTTCTCTGTCTTTTCTGAACTCTGTCCAATTCCTCTTTCACTGTATCTCAAATTAGACTCGGTATTCCATCTAAGACCTTGCCACGATTCAAGTCTCACAAGGCTATCTTAGTCTTCGCTCTTACTATCCCACTGTGGGGTTTACTCTTTTAAGTTTGCCACCTATTTTTAAGACTACTTCTTCATCTTGTCAAGATAATCTGAATTTCAGTCCTATTCTCCAGTGAGCTGGCAGTCTCTATGGAATAATCTGCAGTTATGAATAAGTGTATTTTATCTTCCTTCATTCAGATCGTGAATGGAAATATTGAGAAGCTCCAAATTTAGCATGGATTCCCGAGGAATTCCGTTCTATATATGCTTCCATTTCAATAACTAACCACTGATAAATGCTTCTAGTGAATGATTTGTATTTGTCCTCTATCATTTTCATCTGAACTGTGTTTCTGTGTCTGAGGTAGAGGAATAATACATGTCAGTGTCAAAAACAGTCAAGATATGACACCTCCTGCTTCTCCCATCTGTTATCCTGCCACAGAAGGAAACTAGATTCCACCTAGTCTTATCCAGAAAATGCCATATATGCTTAATTCAAGTCTTTATAAGACCTCGAGCACTAGTTACCAGACTGTGGCCTCAAGTGAAGGCTGGGCCTTTGAGGGGATGCACCAGCCTGCCTGAAATGAGACTGAAGAAGTGGGGCTCACAGGCTGAAGTACATCTGCCAAGGTTACTGTGGTGTCACAGTCTCAGCAGTGGGACTGCTCGAGCAATCTCATGTGAGACAGTGCCCTTGAGCATTTTCCATCTGTGTTTTCTACAGGTGAGCATGATGTCTTAAAACACCAGTGCTTGAGCCATGCTATTTGTAGCAAAATAGTTGGATCATTGGAACACACCAAAAAAAAACCACTAACACTGAAATATGACTTTCATTCAGATATAAAATGGAAATGCATGGAAGATGACCTGCAGAGGAGATAGAGCTTACAGCCAGAGATCTGAAACCTGTAGTGATTAATTTGATTATCATTAGCAGGGTATGCCAAGATGAAACAAATATTTGGGAAAACTTGATACATATTAGTGTAGTTTAGAGGGTATACAGTGTGCACCATGTCACATTACACTACTTTACTGACAGTAGAGAGAAATAGGTACTTTGAATATATAAGTCAGCTAGTCTGTTTTAGAGAGGACATGCACCCATAAATACTCAATTATGCAGAACATGATCTGACAGGTAAGATGTAGACATATGTATTTTATGTGTCTAATGTTAAATTATGCAGAGATTTTTTGTTTTCTTTGTGTCAGGTACATAACAAACCACTTCTGTTCTCTCAATTCTTATGAAAAGAGGGGCAATATCTCCACATTTGGAATGTGCCATTAGTTTGAATTTTAGGAAAGTTTGATAGCAACAGGGCACTATTTAAATATGGAATATTTAAATGATCTGATTGTAATACGGAATTCTTTTAGTCAGCTTGATAGATCACTTAGTTCTTATCTGCCATTATTCCTCTGGTTGTCTGGTTAAGAATTGCAGGTTTACATTGAGTGTCTCCTGGCTGAAAAAGTCTTAAGACTTTCTTTTAGAAGAGAACTTCTAAGAGACAGAGGCACTGTAGTGACAAGGAAAAAGGGCAGTGGTTTTAAACTGACAGAGGACAGATTGAGATTAGACATAAAGAATTTTTTTACTAGAAGGGGTGAGATATTGCCACAGGTTTCCCTTAGAAGCTATGGATGCATCATCAGTGGAAATGTTCAAGGTCATGTTGCAAGGGCCTTTGAGCAACTTGATCTACTAAAAGAAGCCCCTGCTCATGACAGGGAAATTGGACTAGATGGTGTTTGGAGATCCCTTCCAATCCAAACTATTGTATGATTTATGTTTATTTAGCTACCTGTTTATGTGGCTGTTTAAAAGAGATTTTTTTTTTTTTTGTCTGAAGAATAGGTCAATATTACTGGCTGGTGTTTTTAAAAGAAGTAGAAAAGATAGAGTGTTCTAATCCTGGATATGACACAGTGTTGCAGTCAGAGACAAGTGTCTAAAGTGACTTGTTATCACAGAATTACAGAAAGCAGTGCTAGAGGTCATCTACTTGCTTCTGATCAAGTATGTTCTCTGTAACAAATACTTGGCTAACCTGCTTTATAAGACCTCCAGGGATGGAGACTGCAGAATCTCTCAAGGTAATTAAATCCAGTGTTTAATAATTTTAGAAAACTATCCTTTTTGGCATGTGCAAATTGCACTTACAAGCCTGATCTGCAACCTGAGTCTGTTGTGCTGCAAGTTAAGCCCATTGTTACCTTTTCAGGATCTTGATTTGAAAGCGATTGAGGATAACTTATTTTTCTTGACCTCCAGCCTTTCTTGTAGCTTTACTTTTATTTTCCACCTTTTCTCATGCATTTCTAGGTGCAGTACAACCCATGGCAAACAGAATGAAGGATCTCTTCATATGTCCTGTCAGATGTATATCCCATCATATTATGACTGTTTTGTTTTTTATAACCAATTGACAGTGTTCATTATTTTTCAGGTTTTTTTTTTTTTTTTTTTTTTTTTTCTCAGAATTGTTCCTTAGCCTAATATCAGCACTAAGGTAGTCTGGAATGTTCACCTATCTGTCAGTGAGAGTTGTGAGGCCTGGGACAGATGTTATATGTTTACCTTTTAGGTAACTGCAGATGTCCACACTTGAGTGTCTAAATGCCCTTTGTAGCCACATAATCATAGATCACAGAATCATTTAAGTTGGAAAAGACCTGCAAGATCAAGTCCAACATTAGATCTAATATCACCATGCCCACTAAACCATATCACAAAGTGCCATTTCCAGTCATTTTTTGAGCACTTCCAGGGATGGTGACTCCACTGCTTCTCTGGGCAGCCTGTTCCAATGCTTAACCCATCTTTCAGTGAAGAAATCTCTCCTAATATTCAACCTGAACCTTCCCTGAGGTAGTTAGACTAGTCAATAGAGTCACTGGAGCTTAGTGACTAGTCATCTCTTATTTAGAAATCTTCAGTGGTCAGCTGAACAGATCATTCATTTTACCCTTTATCTATAATTAATGTTAATTCAGTGTAAACGTATCTAAGGAAGACTTTAGGTCTACTCTAGCTTGGAAGACATTATGAAAAACATCATACAGCTCTCTCAGAAAGACATTACAGCAATTTTATAGCTTGAGCAGTAGGAACTGGAAGTAGGAGCCCCAATTATGCCTTTCTTTTTCATTTCTTTGTTCACATGGAACAGCTCTGCCTCTCACCTGCCTACACCTTGTTTTTAATTATGAAAATATTATAGAGGAATCTTGTTATAGAGCAAGATTAAAAGGTGATTTTTTCTTTGAGTCTGTTAAATCGCAGAATGTATACTTTCTCTACAAGGACTCTATCCAGAGGTGAAAAGCATCCCCAAACTTTACAAATATTTTCTTTTTTGTTCCTTGGCAAAGTAGTAGATCACTCTTAGTGTTTCCTTGGGTATATTAATTAGGGATAGTTTGTTACTGTAACTCATAGTTACTCTATGTGTTTGTCATAGGTTTTTCTGTGTTTGTTGGCAAATAAGCAAAATAGTAGTGGATATATGTGCAATTTCCTTTAATGGCCAACTCTATGAAATTCTCAGGTTTTAAGCCATATGTGAAAGGTGTATGACATGATGGACATAATCTATGTTCCCCTCTTGAGAAACAGGCCACATTCCTCTCAAATGTGCAGTTTGACATTCTTTATGAATGCTCAGAGAAGATCTGTGAGTCAAAATTTTAGTCTTCATGATGTGTAAGACTATGATGACAATACAATCTCTTAGATGCATTTGTGCCATAAGGCTCCAATGTTTTCCTCTTCTGAAATGCAGATGTCTGAGGTGGGATTCTTCTAATCTAATTGTAGATGTCCAACATGAATATTTATATCCAAACATGTCACCTTAGGAGAGGAGTGGGTAATTCTAGGGAATTGTTCATCTTACTTATTTTTGACATTTCCTTTCTGGTGGGAAGAACTATGTTAGAAGTGTCTGTTTCTGTCTTTTTGTGTCCCACTGATGAGAGGGCTGAGGCCACCCACTGTCATCAGCTGCACTCCAGACCAGTGTTTCCAGAAGCCTCACAAAGAAAGGGAGGACAGTTCTGGGCTAGCCCTGGAGTCACCCTCATTGACACTGAACACTGAGGCACTGCATTACAGCTGGCAGTGGAGCTTGAACTCTCAGAAGCAAAAGAACAACTCATTTTAGTTTCTAGATTTTCAGTATCTTCTCAGTCATTGATGAAACTCTCATCTTCAAAGAACACTATGACCCAATATTTGGACACTTTTATAACTACATCTTTCCTTTTGGCCCTGATGGTATTGATATTCTTGGATGATATCCCTGGACTAGATTCACTCTAGAAATGCAAACAAATTTTCAGGGAGAAAGTGTTCTCCTTGTTTTTCATTTGGCCACAGGAAGCATTTTTCATCATACTTGGTTGCAGTGGAGAACTAGAATCCAGCCAATCCCTCTGGTGTCTTTGTTGTCAGGAAAAAATGATCTATCAAAGCCTGTTTAGTGGGAACTTCAGCCAGACACTTATGAGTGCTGATTCTTTGTTATTTTCTCGTTATGTGGTTCCTAAGTTTCTAAAGGTCTTGACATACATCTTCTACCAATAAGAAAAAATCCCTCCTCATGAGATTTAAGTATGTTGCTTTTATCTTTAACGGAGCCATGTTTGAGCATCTGTCATCATGTTCACTAAATCATCTGTCAATGAAACCCACATTTTTAGTAGGCATTACCTCAGCTCAGGGATAAATGACGTTCTAACTTTCATGTTTAATCCTCCATATTATTTTCAGGTGGATAGGGTAACACTGAGGCCACATCTTAAATTTATTCTAAAAGTGGTTTCAGATTTCTTATTAATCAGTATATCTACTTACCAATATTTTTTTTCCCATGACCCAGATCACCAGCAAAAGGATCAAAATGTTGATCCTTTGTGAGCATGCTGTCATAGCCAAAGCTCTTCTACAAACTTGTGATGTTCTTTGGTCTTAAACGGCCTTTGTTGTTCAGGATCAAATCTAAGAAAATGTAGCATCAGCCTCAGGCTTGCTCAAAGCGAGTTAGCAGACTTTATCAGAGGCACATTTGATGCAATCAGACCCACCAACCCATCCCAAGGCATGAAGGCACTGCCACAGCCTGTGCTGGCAGACTTGCAGTAGCTGAGGGCTGTAGAGACACCCTGCAGTCGCTGATACTCATATTTACAAAATGTTGCCTGTGCTGGTAGCTCAAAGGCTTGAGGGACATAAATTCTTCAGTCTTTGGCTTTCATTACTGGTCACAGCACCCCTAATGAACCATTCAGAAAGAGCTTCCCAGGTGCCAGAACCTGAAGGAAGAAGAGGGGTTGCTTCTGTCACTGTTCTTTGATACATTCTTTGCACACAGCTCCCACCACTGGCCCCTGTGTTCTGGGGAGGAAGGCTTGTCAGTGGGCTGAGAGCTGCTGAGTACCATGGTGGTATCTGTTTATGTGTTGTGGGGTGGAGAGCAGAGCTGAGCAGGCAATGCACACACCTCCCTGGGGCACAGCAACATTAGAAACACTTGAATTGTTATGCAGAAGAGATTTCCATTTAGAGTGGCTCCTAAAGCATCCTGCATCATCATAGCTTTTACAAGGTAGTGATGGTGTGTATCATTCCTTACAGAACACTTGATGGGAAACACTGTGCTGTAGCTTTGCCAGGTATTCACATTGTTATTATTATAAACAGCAATCAAGGTATGTTTGCTAACATTATTACTGTGACTTTTTTCATAGGAATTAGACTTCATTAGAAATCAGAAGCAGGATTTGTTCTGTGTACTGATAAATTATTAAACACAGTAATACATAGCAAGATTGCATGCCAACCCACAGAAATCCTTCAGAGTTGTTATTTTAAACCTGTGTCAATGAAGAGTTTATTCTGAAGTATTTCAAATGTGTATGCATATGCATTATATACATATATATTATATATATATAGGTAGTGACAAAGCAAGTAGTTTAATACATTTTATGGCTCCAGTCTGGAGTTCTGCATACAGGAACCTGTGTGTGGTCAAGGAGACTTGCATACTTTTGAACTCTAAGTTGGCCTAATAAAAGATATCATACTACAGTACTTGCTTTGTCAATCCTGTTTTGCTGGCTCAAATTGACTTGCAAGATTAATTTTCAATTTTTAACATAAAACCCAAGAAAAAGAAGTGTTTACTTACTGCAAGGAGTTGATTCCATGTTAATGACCCTGAAGGAGGCTTGTACACAAGGTACAGATTGTTGCAAATTTGATGTATATTCATTTTACAGAATACGAAAATGAGAAGTTATACCATCTTGAGGATTTTGTTTTTATAAGTTAAAAAAGCTTTTAAGTAATCATACTGTGTGTTTGATGGTGGAAATTAGTATGAATGTTTCTGGCAGTGGAATGATGTGATGTGGTTATGCATTTCTGTTTTCACTGCCTGCTCAATATTGGCCTTTTACAAATACAGATTACCATGTCGATGGAAGGAATTTACAGCTTTGGCCCCCTTGTCTCACTGTGTTGCAGCACCTTTCTTTTACTTTATATTACATATCCTCCCTACTGCATTTTTGTGACAGGAAAAACAAATGTCTGAGGACTGAGATCCTGAAAATGTGTGATCTTTACTATGTAATTGAATAAATGAGTATTATTTCCCACTTACCTTGATTTCCTGTGGGGTGAAATCTTGCCCCTCTGAATCCAGTAGAAAACACTCTGCTGTGTATGACGGGATGTAGAGTCCATCAGTGATCCCTTACCAGCTAGTGTCATCCCATACTGGAAGCTCAGAAAAAAACCAACCCTTAATAATAATAATGATAGAAAGAATACTCTTTAAAAAGTCAAAATCTAGGACTGTCAAATAAAACCCAAGCTGAATACAAAGACCCTATGTATGATGTATTTAACATTGTTAGTTTTGGGGCCTCACAACCCAGATAGAGCTGCAAGATCCGTTTGTGTTCTGTAGGCTGTTACACTACATCTCTTACTTACCTCATCCTGTGGGCAAGGAGCTGCCTGCTCTGACTTCATGGAATTGCAGCTGTATTTGTGGAGTGCTCTCGTCCTTTGGCACTGCCTCCCCTTAATACAGTTTAAATGCACCATCATTTTCTCTGGAAGCAAACTTCAAAATTTGTCTTTAATCCTGATGCAATGCATATTCAGAGTTTTTCATTTTCCTGGAGTTTAGTTCCAGAGGAAAACATACTTGACTGGTGCCCCCACCAGCCAGCTGTGGTTTATAAAGACAATAATTAACAGCAAGATACTGCAGCAGAAAAATGGGGTGCAAAGAAATGCAGTCCAGCAGCTTCAGAGATATGATTTTGTTCAGTTCCAAAGATTCCAAAGAGCTTAAAGAACAATATTACAGGCAAGATGGGCAGCTCTGCCCATTGTGAAGGTCTTCTAGTGCTTCCTGTTTCAATAGTCTGGAGGGGTTTTTTTCCTTTTTTTTTTTTTTTTCCTTTTTTTTTCCCCAGACCTCTGGCAATAGGAATGTATTTGGGTAAAATTTTTTTTTGTCCAATGCCAGTCTCCAGTCTTTTAAGTTTGTGAATTGAAAAGTGGTTGAACTATTTATAAGAAGAAGGCTGGATTTTTGCTTTTTTAGAGAAATAATATCTACCCGCTGTATTCTTGAGCAAAGACAGACCTTTCTCTGCCTTTGAATCGGGTATGTGCCTTTTGCCATCCTCACAAAGCTTTTCAAGTTTGGTCGACTGTTTCAAGGCATGGAAAAAAACACAGTTACCAAATATCCCATAGAGGTTTGCTAAAGCCTAACAGCAAATATTTCCAGAGATTTCATCTTCTCCGCCTCGCGCAGCTCCTTCCCACGATCAGACTTTCCATACACCGTCCTCCCAGGATGACTGAAGAGTCACTAGCTGGGGGCACCAGCGGCCAAAACTGAGGCAACCCCTGCAGTGCCATCCCTGGGCGCCACTTGGAGCTGCAGCAATGCTCTGCAGTGGAACCAGGAGTAGGGAGCCAGTCTCTTCTGAGCTGGAATGCATCTTAGGGCTCCCAAATTTTAGTTTGCATGCTGTTGGCAAGCCTCCAGCATAATTTCTCTTTGCCACTAGCCTGAATGCACACTTAGAGTTGGACAATCTCAACAAGACCCCAAGCAGCCACATCTAATGGTGAAATGAGTCCTGCTTTGAGCAGGGGGTGGGAACAGGACAACATTTTGGGGATCCTTCCCAACTTGACTGAGTCCATGGTCCTGTGATTTTTTACTGACCATTTCTCCATGAGAGTGTGTAGCCCTAAAGACAACACCCTAGCTGGTGGGTTTCAGTAGGTATGATGCACATAGTGGAAACAGTATTTATTACTTTATTTAAAAAAAAAAAAGTGTATTCAAAACACCTCATTAAGATAATATTCAAGATGCATCAGGTATCCTAAAATTAAGATTAAAAAATTATCTCTGCAACCTCAGTATGCTTCCAAAGTGTTTGTGTGGAAACACAGACTCTAGTTTTGTGATTGCACTGTGTTTTCACTCACATGGCTTCATCTCTGTATCTGCCATGGATCTGCTCTGGAGATGAAGCAGCACCGAGAAGGATTGGTGGATGCAGAGCTCTAGCTCACTTGTTGAGAAGGTGCAAGGTATTTTCTGATTGAAACAGGGCATGGTAGAAAAAGAAAACAAGATCTCCAGGTTTAGGTATTTGAAGTATGTTCTGGAGAGCTGGACAGTATCCTTGTCTCTTCTACTATCTTCCTGTATGGTAATGGGCAGACCTTTCCCCAGTGGCTATTAATTGCCAAAAGACCCTTTCTGCTTGTTCCAGTAGTGTCTGGAACAAGATGGCTGAGCAAATGTCATCCAGCAATCACAACTCTTTCTTTGGTAAAGTTATCTATGACATTTCATCTATGATGTTCTTTCATCAAGTCAGATTAAGTAATTACTACCTCCTTATATCTGTTTATAATCTAATGTTCACCTATTTATATTTCTATTTTATACTGTTAAATATTTATGAATAATTATTTATCAATGAATTGGGCAAACTATCTTGAAAATCTCTGAAATTCACTGAAATATTCAGGCAGCATATGAGATTGTTTTTCAAACCTCAACAGGGTTAATTAGATCCTGCAGTTCATTAATTTGCACTGTAGTAAATTGGAGTCTTACTTGTGGAAAGTCTGCAAGATCAAAAATTATGCCCAATGGGCACATAGCTCTGTAGTAGAAAATGTCAGCTCAGGATGGTAGTACTTCTGACTTCCCATCAGTTAGACTCTCTCTACTCCCACACTTTTTCTCTCTTTCTCGATTAGTTTTTCTTATATTTTTATGTGAGTGGGTTTTTTTGGTTTTTTTTTTAAGTGGTTCTTAGAACTTGCTGTATATATGGTACACATTTTCATTTACAGATCACTGAAATGAATAGGCAGATAAATAGATAGGGATCTCTGAGCTTGTGAAATATGTAGCATAATATAAAACCCTCTTCTAAGTCTGTTTTGTCAAATGTATCAAATTATATTTTAAAAATTATATTTCTGGAGTATATTTTCAGCATTTCTTATTGCTATTCTCAATCTATGTTTGACAGTCCCTTAATCTATCTGATATAACCTGAATGAATAGCAGCATTTAAAAATATGGCTTCAGGGACTCCTCAGGAGGTTGCTTTGTAAGTGCTCATTTACTAGTTCATCTGTAAATTTATTTTATGAGGTGTTTAAACCTCAAGAAAACTGAAAAGCATAATATTAAAGCCTGGTTTACATCTACTGAAGTCAATGGGAACTTTGCAATTGACTTTAATGGCAGCCTGTGCCCTCTAATTATGAAAGTGGCAAGGATGATATACACAGAACCACAAGGACAATTTTCTGTTTCACCATATCCTAATTCTTTTTGCAGATGTATTTGCAAAATATAATGCAGTTTGTTCTTGAATCAAACAATTCAGTGCTTGGACCTAATCCTGAACCATGTTGATACTTTAGGTTGTGTTTTCCATCTTGAAAGATTGCAGACTGCTCATTTTCTCCAGGGTTCATGGAGGTGGCAAGGTAAGAAACTCAGCCAAATGTTCAAATTTTCAAAAGGCTTTTAAAAATTACACTTTTGTTTTGATCTTACATCTGCCCTGTGGTGTGAGTAATGGAAGAAGTTGATGAAGCAGTTTTCTTCCTAATAGTTTTGTTTCTTTCACGTGATCCATTTTGACAGGGTTCCTGGAAATGCACGTAATATCTGTAGCACATATGTACGTGTTTTCCCTGAAGGTTCACTGCAGCGCAGTAGAAAGTTTCCACCATGCTATTGTAATTCCAGGCATCATTTTTTATTATATTAGTGAAAGTGAGTGAAAGTACACCACCACCACAACAACAAAAAGACTCCCAGAATTCAGCTTTTTTTTGTGTTAGTGTAACAAGCACACAGTCTGAACTGGCTAGATGGTAAGTGATTTGTAGTAATTAATAATCTTCCCACAAGCTTCTTGCTGAGTCTGTTTCAGATATTACTCATTTGGTGGCTTAAATACTTTTGATACTTGCGAAAGACTTAGATATTTTGTTGGTTACTGGAGTTGGTAGAGCTGCAGATAAGAGTTTGCCACAAGTATTTGGTTGGGGCCGTGCACAGTTGAGAAATGTCACTTGTGTGCAGGGTGGAAACGCTGTCCCAGGGGTGCATGGACTGCACTGAAGAGGGAGCTCAGAGAGCTGAGCTGAGGGGTTGCTGCTGGCCCCACTGCTCCCCCCAGCCAGCCCTGGACTCTGCTGGGCTGATCAGACTGATGGCATGGTAATAAATAATGTCTCCCAAGTCCCCCCTACCATAGCCTAGCCCATCCCACCTTGTCTGTGCAGTGGGCTAGCAGCTCTCTGGCTTCCTCCCCTTGCCTCCTGCCAGACAGATCAGACCTTTGTGGTCTGCTCCCTCAAGCCTACCGAGTCCTCAGGCTGCTGCCCCTTCTGGTTATCCTTCCCCAAGGCTTCATTGGAGGAAGTATCCCAGTGTGAGGTATCCCAGTGTGAGAGCAGCCAGGAGTTCAGCAGCCCTGGGGATTTTGCTGCCCAGTGATGCAATTGCTTTGGGAATGACCTGGAAATATTGTATACTGTCTCTCTCAAAAAACCCAATGTGTCATAAATTCTTCCTCAGAAAAAAAAAAAAACAACAAACCACCAAAAAAAACATTATTTGTATTTATTGCTGGCCTAAGACAAAATTTGTATGTGTCAAAACAAGTTTGGTTAAAGTTAGTAAAAGAGAATCTGTAGAAATAGTTCCAGATGGCTGATGTAGCCCTTAGTTCATCTTTATAGTCTAGACATGGACAGAGATCTCTGTAGTATAATCAGAGAAATAAATGACAACTGGAAATTATGTGTCTAAGTGAGACTTAGATTTGCTAGATGGAGATTGTAGGAAAGTGTTTAGAAGTTGGGATGTATTTCTTGAGGAACCTATGAACATGGTAGATGAAATAATTCATCAAATGACCTCTCAGCCAATTCTGTTTTGCCTTAGTTGTGAGAATTACTGTAGCTTCTATGGAATAATAAAAATAAAAGAAATGTCAAGTGTTCACAGGTCTACTGTGTTTGCAGTAAATATAAGACTAAACAGGATTGTAATTAAGGCTCCTGATTTTGAGGAGGAAAAAATTTCATGAACAATATGATTTAATTATTCAAGTCATCCAGATTGAGGAGCCCCAGGGTTGAAATGTGGAGGAGGTATAGTTTTAAAGTTTCAGATGTGAAAGGTACCTAGAACTTAAATCCCAAACAAAAGACAGTTGGGAAAAGCACCTTGTCTAATTTAATGGGTAATCATCACAGAAAAGGTGTTGGTAAGTAATGCAAGGACAGAGGAAAAAGAGGGATCAGAATAGAAGGTTGTATCTCAGAGGCAGGATATGCAGAGTAAAGTGAAAACAAGTGAGAGGAGCTTGAGAAAAATATTCAGGCAACATTTGAGAAAAAAAGTTACTATCTAGAAAAAAATGTGGGAAAGGGAAAGAGAAACTCATGCTGTGAAGAGGAACTATAATCTGTGTGGGATAAAGAAATGATGATCTAGCAACAGGGCAAAGTCTCAGGGCTTACAGAGGGTGTGGAAATAGCAGATAACCAGCAAAAGAGGGAACAAAGCTTAGGACAACCAGTCAGGGTAGTGGGATAAAGTTGTTCAAATTTCAGACAGAACAGGTTTATGAGATCGTATGTGTGAATATCTCATGAAGAGGAAAGGGACCAGGAGAGAAGACAGCTCCTCTGTGTATGAAGGGAGGAAAGACTGGTGTGAGGACTGGCCTATTATTCTGACCTCAGGGGTGCAAAGCTTTAAAAGAGATATTGGAGGAAAGAAATTTCTCTATAGCAAATGCAGAGTTGGAGGGGGAATATTAATTGAAAAAAAGCCCCCACCTTGTACATGGTATGCAAATCTGGTACCTTGATTTACTGGAAAAGTGACAAAGCTAACATTTCTGGATCTCAGTAAAGAGTTTCTGTGGAACATAACATATTTGATATATTCCCATAAAATATATCTCTGAGAAGAAGGAGACAAATATGGAAGTAGGGGAAATGTAAGGTGGAGAAAAGAAGAAACAGCAATTCTCTGACTGAGTTTATCTGTTGGTTTGGTCAGATAATTATGCTTTTTTTTCCCCATGGACTGATATTATATCCTTTGTAGTCTGCAGTGTTTATCAGTCTTGTGCAGATGCAGAAGGTACTCACAGTGTGAATTCTCTCTTGCTTTGGTCTTACCAGAGTCTAAAATATATGACATATTGTGTGAAAGTATCTGTCCTTAGATGGAGAACTGTGTCATTCTGTTCAGGTTAGGATTGTAAAATGTCAAACAACTCTATGAAAGGGAAATAGTATGAAAAAGAAAAAAAGAAAATGCAAAAAGCAGAAATACAAAAATATGCAGCACTCAAGAACCTTTTAGCTTCCACTTTGCAGGGAACTGTTGAGATTCTGGATCTGTATCACTTTTGGCAGCTAAACTCCCATATAGCACTAACAATTCCCAAAGGGAAGGAAACAGTGTACATCTCCTCTGCTGGCCTGTACTCTGGACAGGGAGACTCTGCCCAGCAAAAATGACAATGGGTTTTCCTCAGGGATGGTGAGGGCAGCAGATACTTGTGTCTGCAATCAGACCTGACCCACAAACAGATGTGCAGATGGATGTCTTGGTTCAGGTTTCTGGGAGCTCTGGTTCCCTACACAGTATTTCACTTCTGCCCCTGCATCCTTTTGCACACTGGAGACTCCCAGCCCTCACTAGCCTACAGTACTCTGCAGAAATGGACTCACTTCCCCAGTTGTAAAACTGGGTCTTTCAGATCACTTCATGCCAGTATAGAGTGACATTCCCAAAACTTATATGTTACCTGGTATTCATCCTTGTGGAACAAATACCTGGTTACTGAGAAGTGGCTGCACAGTGTCTGTGCAGCCCAAAGAAGTTACTGCACCCTACATATAATCAGTTCCCTCTGACTTGGCTGCAAAGGACTATGGTTGGAAGGAGACACATTTCTCTGAGACAAATGAAAATGTGCATGCTGATAAAGATCCATAAAAATACAGAAGTTATGTGGGTAAGACAAAGAAAGCTTTAGACAAAAGAGAGGAAGGTAAGGACATGTTTTTTGAAGGGAAGAAAGTACTCTTAGAAGTACAGAACAAACTAAAGCTGGAGGAAGCTGGTTACAGGGGGAAGAAAAGTGTCTATCGGGCAGAAGAAAAGCTACACATGCAAAATTAGTGAGAAAATGAATCCATGGTATCATATACAGTTATGTCTTGTTCTGTGTGTATCAGTTTGAAGTAATGTTTAACTTTGATGTTAGAGGTCACTTCTGCAGAGCCTGTGGCTGTCCCTGAGGAGGTCAGCTGGAGCCAGGATGCCTTTGAGGAAGAGCTTCTTGGTCATAGTGTGGTTTAGCAGCTAAGGGAGTTTGGATGAGCTGTGACTCATCAAGGGGCATATGCTGCTTGATGGGGGAAGGGATGGAAGGACTTCTATGGGAAATAATGCTGGAAACAGATTGCCAGAAGTGATGACAGTGCTTAAAAACATTGCAGCTGCAGTGCTCTGGTCCAAACCAGTTTCCCAATAGCTGCTGAATAAGAAGTTGGAGGGGTCTACAGCAATCACGAACATCTCATGCATCATCTCAGAGAGAAAGAGTTAAAGGGTTGAAGTTAAGAGTGTCCTAGGTGACATAAAGAGAATGGGATACGAAAGTATTCCCAACTCCAAGTTTGTTCTGTGCAATATGAGTTTGATAGGTAGAGAGTGGAGAGGAGAAAAATGTGTCCAAATTCAAAGATCTTATCCTTGTGCAGAGGTTTATTTGAATCCCAGGCTATTTGTATCCTGTGCATGCATTTCATTCCCCATGTATGGCAACAAAAAATGGAATGACTGCTTAAGGGTGAGCTGAGTTCAAACTCAAGCTGACCTCCAATCTGACAATGAAAAGCTGTGTTATCCCTTTGGGACTGGAAGTATCTTTTTGCTGGATTCTAGCACAGAATGGAGATGGTCATGGTCAATCATTGATAATGATGTGCTCAAAGAGACACTCCTTGAGCTAAGTGGAAGCAGCTAGAAAACCTGTTTCACTAAACCTTCTCAGTCTCCAGCTCTAAAAAGTTGGAACAAAGTTTCACAGGCATTTTGTCTGCTATTTCTTCCTCTTTGCTTTTCAGTTAGCTTGAACCTTGTGGGGATGTCCAGGCTATCACAGATTTGGTGTTAGATCAGTCCCTCTGCTTCCATCCTGCTACTGTTCACAGCAAAGTGCTTACCCATGGCTCTTCTGAAAGCATTGAGATGCAGCTGGGCTCTTTGTGAAGCCACTGCTTTGCTAAGGAGGTTAAGAAGGATAAACTGCAGTAACCATATTTCCAGATTTTGGTAGTCATAATCATATGTGTGACAAACAAGGACTTTAGAAACTGGAACATTTACAACCATGGGTAGGACTGAAACTCTGATCAACTTTGAAAAAAGTATGTTCAAAAAAGCTCTGCGGATCTAAACTATCTTTTGAAGTTTTGTGTATCCTATATTTATGACTGAGTTTTTAGAAAGATACTCCCTTTTCATGTGTTTGCATTTAGCAAAATAAAATCAATTTTTGGAAATCAACCTTTTAACCATCAGAATAGTGCAATACTACCTTCTTTTCATGGGTAGAACTGAAGGAAGTTCAAAGCCATAAAGGAGGCCAATGATAAATCCAGGTGTAGAAGCCAAGTCTCCTAAATTGCCATCTAATGCCATTAACAAGCCTGTGTAATCAAAAGAAAGTTTGCTTTCTGATGTTGCAATGAGGTATGCCATAACAACACCTAGGTATTTATCCAAGGGGAACACATTTGAATGTGCATATTTGCCTGTGGTCTTGTAAATACTTTGAAAGATTTCTTTGAATTCTAATCTTGACTTTAAAAATAGTAGTTTTCTTTATAACTGTTTTTTTCTTCCCACAACAATTTCTTCATAAGTTATGTTTAAAACATACACTTTAAAGTCCGACTTCAGAATCATCTTCAGAGTCATGAGCACCTTTACAGGAGACAGTAGATGGTTTGCAGCTCAGGAAAAAAAATAGTTATATGTGGTTCTTAGCATTGGAAATCACTTTTAGAAATATTGCTGTAAATGTATTGAAAGTCTCAAAAGCTCAGGTCTGACTCTGGTTTGGGTGTAGAGGAGGCTGTGAACAGACCCAGCAGCAGAGGACCTGTGAATATGGAAGCCCATTACAGAGCCTAAGGCTGCCTGGTGCACTGAGCAGTGTCTGTCACAGTTTTGGCAAAAGTACATACTGCTTTCTGCCTCTCAGAGTTGTGTCCTCCCATTCTGAGAAAGGAACGTGCACAATTCTTGTCTTTGAGATCTAATCTTTTGGGATGGTAAGCACAAATAGTTGCATTAGTTGCTGGTTTTAATTGCAGTTGAGAGTTGAAGCAGCCCAGCAGCATTTTGCATTGGGTAGGGAGGGTTTCCTTCTGGCTGTTACCTCAGTCTGACAGAATGATGCTTTGGGCTTCTCAAAATAGGCATAGTGTCCAGCACTGAAACACTGTGGAAGCACTGTCTTAGTAATAGGTAACTTTGTTGTTTATTGACACCAAATATTAAATCATATTGGAAAACAATATTACTTGTGAAACAAGCTCCTTATAGCACCTTTACAGTTTCCAAATCTTTATTTTCCACAGTTGGCCTGCACACAGGTGATGAGCATGCTCAGAGAATATGTCTGGTTAGCAACAATCAAACCTCTAAAATATCTGCAATTCATCCATGCTTTTCCCACCAGCAGGTGTCATTCTGGAAAAAGGAAAATATTGTAAATTCCTGAACTGGAGAATTTGGCTGTGATAAAGAAGAAGAAAAAAATATTTGCTTAAAATATAGCTTTTGAAGAAGACTTTGCTCCAAATTAAAACCAAGAGAAAGCTGGTTGGTCTGCATTTTTTAATAATCTTTGTGGGGTGTGTAATCTTGACCTAAAAATAGCAAAGGGCAAACCAATGTCTACTTAAAGCTGTCTTCTGGTTTTCACTATTTTCTGTGACATGTTTACCACTGCTTACTCACTGCCCCCCCTCCATGACTATGAAATCAGCAATATTCATCAATCTTCCCACAAGAAACAAAGAATTAAGGTGTTGAATCCAGATCTCATTTACTTCAAGGTAAATTTGAAGTAATCTCATTGAGGCGACTGAAAGCAGAAATGTTTGGAATTTAGTATAACCTAAATAACCTAAAGTAGTACTTAATTTCCACTCCATAAATAAGCCTCAAGCAGAGAATAATCTCATAATAATTTTAATGTCTCTTATAATGTTTATGTTTTCTTTTAAGTGTTCATCTGGGTATTAGCTGCAACCTCCTTTAATATGTAGAGACTGGTTTTGCTGTCTCATGATCTCAGTGAGAAAGCTGTGGCAGAGTTGTAAAGAACCCACACCCTGCTGGTTCATTGCTGAGGGCTCCAGGTCTATCAAGTCTAGTCTTTGGCTGTCTAAACCAAACTTACTGTGAAGTCCATGCAGGAGCTGCCTTCACCACCCAGTATGCTACTGGAAATTTGTTCCAACCCACCACAGCTCTGATGATTATAAATATTTTTCTGTCTTTCTGTCTTTTGCATTTATCCAGATCCATTGTATGTCTATTGTTCTTTTACATTCAATAGTTTCCCCCCTACCATTTGCAATGGCATGTAGCTGAGAGATTTGGGCCTGAGCATCCTAGCCTGAACAAACACAATTTGCACTGTTTTCTTCCAGAAGCTTTGGTTTCCAATGCCCTGGAATTATTTGAATTTAAATTGGTCTGCTTTAAGCAAAAGCTCACAGGAGTGTGCACCCATCCTTGCTGCCTGGGATGCAACATTAATGCAACAGCTGCCATGCCCCTCTAGAAAAACTTCACCTGCTACATCTTAGCCCTGTATCTAATTTATTTCTTGTTAGTTCATCACAATCATCTTCCCTTTGACCTTCTCAGCCATTTCTAGAAGGATTACAAAGGACTGTGTGCTACTGTGATATGATGGCCCACCAAAACTCTTCCTGGAATCAAAGGGAAATTTGCTTGAGGGAAAACATGAAAACAAGTTCCAAAGCCTGGCTGCAAGGAGCACATTAAACTGGGAATTGATTTTACATTTTCAGAATTTTTATTTGCAATGAAGGGATGTAAAATGTTGTCCCATTGGCAGCCATATCTTTTCCAAGATGTAATTTAATTACAAATGTAGTAACACTTTTCTTATGAACAGTATCAAGCACTCAGTTGCTGAGTGAGAAAAAATAGTATAGAAACATGGAATTCAAAACTTCATTCCAAAATAGCTAAAAGCTGTATTCTTGGGTTTGCATGAAGCCTGTATGAATGTTTTCTGACTTTTAAGGTATTTAACTTTGAAAATGTACTGGTATTCTAAAATTTGAAGTTGGAAAGTATAAAAGTGTTGTGAATATGACTAGTTCATTATGACCTTTATAGGATCAAGATAACAAGTGATCATAATCTCCAGTTTTTGTACAGTAAAGGATGAGACTTAGACAAAGTTACTTCTTTAAAGCTTTTACTATTTTCCCCAGTTTTTTAATTAAGTGAAATTGTATAAAATCATGATTAATCTCATTTGGTTTTTTTTTGGTGGTTTATTTTACTAGTTTTAGAAAAAACTCATGTGCCTAAACATAGGCCTATGCATTTTAGAGCCCTTAGGAATCCCATCTGGCCTCTCTCTGCCAGTTCAAAGGTGTGGGATTTTGTCAAAGGTCAAAAGTCTCCTATAGGTCCCACAACATGCCAGCCCTGCACAAATATCCTGGGCACTCCAGGGTATCCTGGCAGGCATTAGGTACCTTCCTTCAGGAACCTGAATTTCCCCTTTAGAAAACTGCTGTAAAAGGTAATATGCTTCTGCAAATGCTTAAGAAAAATAAAGATATCACATCTGGGAAGGTAATTCCCTCTAAGGTGTTTTATTTCAGGTTAACAAAGCATAGAGGCAGGAGAGTATTTTCATATCTAACAAGGACAGAGTTGCTGTATTCCATGGGCTGCTGTCAAGGGTGTGTTCTGAATCCCAGTGGCTGAACTGAACCTGTGTATGAGCTGGGAGAGGCTCTTGTTGGGCAAATGTACCACAGAAAGTCCTGGCCAGGAGCCTGGGGCTTCTCATCAGGGCCACAGTGGTTTGAGGTTCAAAACTCTTGGGAGACTGGCTAAAGGAGGCTTAATTCCCAGTTTTGGGCATGATGAAGCAAACTAAGTTTCCTGAAGAAAGTGGTAATTTCAGGTAGCAAGGCACTTGGATAGACACACAAAGTACTTCTTTAATTAAAAAAAATATTTTTTAAATTAAAGAAATTAAATGATGTATTAATTACATACACAATTAGAAACTTATGTTAATCAGGTCTAGTTTTGATGGTCTGTTGAATAAGAGGGAAGTGAAAAATCTTGACTATACTAGTCAGTGTAGTTGTATATAAATTGCACAATGTGGAGTTGAGCATTTCTGAATTATTTCATAACAACAGCAATTTGCTCTATATAATGCATAAAAATTATATATTGTATATGTATAAAATATATAACTTATCCTAAAATAAAATGAAAGCTAATGGAAAGTAGTGAATTCTGGATAAAATCCACCACAGGCATTAATTAAGGTTATGTAGACAGAGAGCACTTTCCTGTGAACTTTTAAAAATCACTCACCAGCATTATGATTGAGATGAGTTTGGAATACTTTTGTAGAAGTTAAAGAAATTAAATGGTTACAGAAAAAGTTATGATGGACAGTGACTTACACAGCAATCATAACATCTGATTTAGTGATGTACAGTACAATATTAATTTTATAGCTTGGGAGTGGAAGAGAGAACTATTTCTATGTAATCTGTTGGTTTTTGTTTTTTTTTTTTTTAAGTATTTATCAATCTTTTTCAGGATGGACTCCCAAGGCATGGCTGCAATGGTTGTTTGAAACAAGAAATAGATCCCTCATGGTGTCATTCATCTCTGATCACTGGGAATGGGAGCTTGAATGAAGGAAAAGAAAATTTCTACAGAGAACTAGGAATGGTTTGTCTCTTAAGAGGTTCATAATGACATTTTTAAAGCTTTACCTAATATCAGGACATGTGATAAGAGTTTATAGGTTGGGAATTAATTGAAAGATTGAGTAATGGGAAAGAATTCACATTATGGGAAGCACTGGAGAGCTACAACCTAACCACTCTGAAATTTGTGACCAAACCCACAGAATATCTTGAGGGGATGGAGCTATCTCAGATGACTGTTTTTTAAAAATATAATTTGCAAGCCCCTGTACCCTTCCCCAGACAGACTGGGAAGATGCATTTCTTTTATTAATATTACTGCAGGGAGTTGGAGGGTATTCTGGGCAGTGAGAAATATAGTTTATGGGATTTGCTACAGAATTCAGATTAAAAAAAAAAAAAAAAAAAAAAGGCAGTGGTAATTTGTACCTGAGAGTTGGTATCTGTTTTAAAACATGCTGTTCTGAAGATTTGTATTTTACATTTTATATGTATTAGATAATATATCTATATGATGAAACATGAAATGTATAATTAAAACAATGACTATAAGTACAGAACTGTGTAAATACTACCTAAGTAATGTGTATAAACATTAAATAAACTGTTTAATTTCAAGAGGTTACAGAAAACACCTTAAGATTTTATACAGTCTTTCCACCTCTTCCCCCACTAGTTTTTAATATAATTGCAGTTTTAGAGCTAATCCATGTATTAGCTTTTTTAACATCTGCAGTTGTGTTAAATTTTACTGAGGAACAATTTAGTTTGGGGAAACCGTTGAATCTGTGGTTTGTGTTGTTTGAACAAGAAGTCCCCAAGTATTTATCCCAAATACCAATATTTTTCCTACACTGGCAGCTATAAATTTGTGGTCACCTGATGGCAATGGATGCAAAGACCCTGTGCAGCAACAGTGCCCCTCACAGGGAACACCAGGAGGGAAACTGGAAGTGACCAATGCACACAGAATGTGTTCTTCTTGGTGGAGGTCTCATGTGGGCAGCTCTTGAATAACACTTTGTGTTTCTGAATAAGGTGAAGGTAAGAGACAGAAACCATTTGGAAGCCACTGCTTATGTTCCCTGGAATGGGCTGCAAGGAACAGCTCTTCTGAGACAGCTTTACACTGAACATATGCAGAGCAATGTCATCAGCAATTCTGAAAATGTGTTCACAATGGCTGGGGAAAATATTTACTCACCATTTAAATATGTTAGCTCATATACACATTTTAGATGTCTACTGCTCTTAACATTTGCAGTAACTAGTTTCATTAAGATTTTTAGTGGTACAAATTGATAACAAAAGTCAGTTAATACAGAGTGCATTTATGAGACCAAAATACATGTGGTTTAAAATTAAAGAGTTAAATGTTAGCATTTCCCTATAGAGAAGGGTTATTTGGGCAGTGGTATACTGACATTATCACCACCCACAGAGGTTGATCATATTGGTTAAGCAGAAATTTAGAAAAAGGAAAACTGTAGGTCTAGAGGGTTTGCTTGGTGTAAGTGAATCACACAGGAAAAATGCTGATACCCAGGGTTGTTGTAGTGATTTTCTTTGATGGTTAGAAAGAGAAATAAGCACAGGATATTTTTGTCAAGTTATAGAGTTTAGATTGCTGCTTGCTAGGTAAAATTTGTCTTAGTTATTAATATAGTGGAAAGTTAAATGATGATCATGGAAATATGATAATAAGTGCTGCTGGAGATCAGAGAGAAATTATTTTCTCTGTCCATTTAAAATATTCCAATGTGTTAACAGTTGGGCTGAAGGGCTACTAAGAACATGGATGTGGAAAATAAAGGGAAGCTTCTGTCAAGAAGGTGTCTCTGGACACTGCCATGCTGTTTCTGGCAAATCATATCTGATAAGATACAGGTAGAAAACCAACATTCATTTAGCAGAAAATAGTGCTATCTGTATGTCTGGATTTCTGTTTGAAAAAGCCTTTATAATAA
This sequence comes from Erithacus rubecula, assembly GCF_903797595.1. Taxonomy (NCBI): domain Eukaryota; kingdom Metazoa; phylum Chordata; class Aves; order Passeriformes; family Muscicapidae; genus Erithacus; species Erithacus rubecula. The sequence continues at coordinate 69,811,285 of NC_136658.1, forward strand.
TCCTATTTGACCTAGCTAGAAACATATGTATTAATAAAAAAAATTACTAAATTGCCACTACTTAATGTTAGTTTAATCTGACAACTCTGTCTATAAGCTTCTTCTATTATTCCTGGAAGAAAACAACGTAAAATTGGGTGGGTTTGGGTAGTTTTGTACAGACATGGGACTGCACAGAAAACCAGGTATCAGCATCACTGCATGTAGGGAGATCAGGTCTCTGACCCTCAGTCCATGAGCTTGAGCACAGGCTGAACTACCCCAGGCTACCAGCCCTGTGCACTTTGGCTTTTGCAACTTTCCGTGTGAGATATAGTTTCAACATGAAAAGTCAAAATACAGCGGTTTACAATCAGTTTTGCTTTGTTTGAAGCTAAAACTCAAACCAAAACTGCTGGAGTATAGAACTGTATGAAGCAGAACATAAGAAAGTTAACACAAAAACTCTGCAAACTGAGCAAGCTAGTTTCACTCAGCTCTTGAAATAACCCCTTTCTGCAAGTTCACTTTTCAATTGCACATGTGTGAGAAGTCAGAAATGAGTTGGTTTCACAATGGCACAGATAAACACCACAGCTCTAAAGCTTCACCTTCTGTTCGAGCAAAGTCTCGCTCTCATTCTCTGCCTTGGCTTATACTTTTGACATCTGCCAGAGATGAAATTTTCTCAATTCTAGGTCAGTTACATTGAGCTTTTGTTTACCTGTAAAACAAGGAATTTGTGCTAAGACCCAAATTCAGTCTGTATGTTTTTTTATAGTTGTATCCAGCACTGAGAACTTATTTCCCAAATCTTTATCAATGCTCTAAATGGCTCCTAGTCCCAAAATGAGAGTAGACACTTCACCACTTGGAGGTCATGCAAGCATTCATGTGCTCTAAGTGCAAAACCTGGTATTTCAGGGGTACTGAACACCTGCTGCTCTTCCTAGCTGGTATGGGAGCTGCAGGAATTCATGTCATTGTGAAGATCAGACCCCTCATCTCGAGGTGCTCTTATTCACAGTGGGGCAGTGAGCAATTCTCTGCTCTGTTTTCAGTAAAATTTTAGTGCAACTCGAACTCATGCTGCACTGATATTGAACTGGTTTAATCTGGCTGGTGTGGTGCTGTGTTTTGGATTTAGTATGAGAATTATGTTGATAACACACTGATGTTTTAGCAACTACTGTTGCTAAGTAGTGCTTACTCTGAATCAAGGACTTTTCACTGTTTCATGCTCTGCCAGTGGGCAAGTGCACAAGAATCTGGAGGTAGCACGGCTAGGACAGTTGCCCTGAAGTAGCCAAAGGGATGTACCATACCACAGAACATCATGGCCAGTTTATAAACTGCTGGAGTTTGTCTGGGAGCTACTATCAGTGTTTGGGGGGTGGGCTGAGCAGTGTGTGCTGACCAAATGTATTGAGCATCATTTGTTTCTGCTGGGTTTTATTTACACATCCCCTAGCTCCCTAGTAATGAATTTTTATTACAATTGTTATTATCTTAGTACTTTCTTTTGTTTCAGTTGTTGCTCATCTCAGCACAAGAGGTTTACTTTTTCTTCAAATTTGCCTCCCCATCGGTGCAGGGGGGGAAGTGAGCAAGTGGCTGTGTGATACTTGATTGCCATCTGAGGTTAAACTGTGAGAGGCAGAGACACTTTCAACAAAGCATTGCTGAATAGTTACGAGTTTGGACAGGTCAGAACTCCTTTGTTTGCTGGGCAGCTGCAAATTTTTCTTTCCCCCAAGTTACTGACAGACTGAACTCCTGAGTTTTCTAAATATCACTGGTGGAGAAGCAAGACCTCTGAAGCAGTGGGGCTAAGATAGCCAGCTTCTAGATGTAGCTCTCACACTTTGGCAGAAGAGCTGGAGTGATGCTCAGAAAAAAAAGTAATATCAAGTAATCAGTGATCTTGTATTTTGGTAATTCATATGTCAAATTTTTGTGGTGAACTGGTATAGAAAAGTGCAAGGGGAATGGCTGAGTACAAAGTTTTAAGGTGTCTTGAAATATAGCTCACTTGAGACTTGAGTTACACAAGTTATTGTGAGTGGAATTTACAATATAATGGCTCACCTTTTCATGAGAGTGAATTTTATATAGTAGGATCATATGTTACCATAAAATACCCCAAAACATTGGACTGTTGGTGGAACACAAATATTTTGTGTCTCTGAATCTCACTTGGTATTTTAAACCATGAGAATTTAGATCTGAGTCATCATAACTTGTAAGTAGGAGATATATGTATGCATGCACAGCATTCAGGCTATAAACAAGACTTCTGTCTTGGGGTCATATTCCCCTCAAATTGCAGATTTCACTCTGTTACTGTATATCATTATAGCCTCAATCAAAAGTCAGAAGTTTCTTCACTGTTTCACCCCTTTGATTTTCAGAGCCCTTGGGCCATCAGACCACTTTATACTTTTCTTACACCCCTGCTTCTCCACGGTGCTTCCTGCATGGAGCTGGTGTTAGAATTTGCCCAACATTAATTTGTCCCAGCAGAGCACTCTAATCTTGCATTAGAAGCAGAAACATTGTTAGCACTGCTAAAAGAGCATCTTTAACCCAAGATCTTTATTGGAATAACTCCTGTAGTTAGAGCAAGAGCTGGAAAAGATGGGACATGAGTGCCTGCTAGCAGCACCAGGGGCACATTTGGGGAAAAGTTATTTTTCTTCCTTTTTACCTTTTAATTCATCGCTGGACTTTAAACATGCATCTAGCCAAGCTATACTTGTTGAACAGAAGACTGTAAGGTAGGACTAGAGGTTCTGTTTAAGACAAAATCTGCTTCAGTCTAGAGAACAAACCCACCACAAAATAAAATTAACTATAAAAGTAATGAGATTTTCCACTGTTAACTTAATAGCAGCAAACCACATGTTCTAAACAATGTTCTAATTTTTTTTTCTTTTTTTTTCTTTTTTTTTTTGTATAAGGACTCATTTTTAGCAACAAACCTCAGACTATTAGCCCTGCCATTTTTCCACTGCTGGAGGAAAACGTGGACTCTTGCTGAGCTGTATGATAAATATCTTGGATACATCTGAATCTACCACCAGTAAAAAAGCTTCTAAAATTCTAGCATGGAGGAACCAGTTTAAGGTAGAGGAAATGGAAAAAATGGGAAAAGAGGAAACACCTCTTTGAATCTTTAGTTCTGTTATTTTTTAGATTATATTTCTTCTGGGCTCCCAAAATCTTTAGTAACAAACAAGTTTTCTTTTAAAAAGTATTAAGTTATCAAAACATTTGCCAGTTCCTAATATTAAATGCTAGCAGTCAGCAATGTTTAAGTTCAGCCGTATAATTTTGCTGAGTAAGTCGTGCTAAAACTTAAAGTTTTCCCCTCAAAATGGTCTTTCCAAATGAGATTGATATTGTGAGAAAAAAAGAAAAAAGAGAGGAACGCCTTCATCATGAGGAATTATGGAATTAATTTTCTTTATATGCTCTGTTTGCACAAGACATTTTTGTTAACTCTTAATAAAAATACCATTCAGCTGCTACTTTCATTGTTTTTATCCTGGGACCAATACAACATTGTCATTATTGGATATAAAGTGCTGTAAAAACAAATCTAATTTGTTAAGTTTATTTTGATAAGAAATAAATATAAAGGTAGTGCATAGTTTGTACAGTGCTGCTATCATAGGACTCCTGGGTATAATTTATATAAAGAAAATAAAAAAGCATACATAACTTTCTAGTTGATTTCCTTTAACAGGGCTAATTGAAAACAGTTTCTGTTATTTAAAAGTAATTTATTTTAAATATGCTTTTTAAAACAAAGTTCTTATTGATATCCATTTTAAGTATATTATCTCAGTGTGGGATACAAGTAAAAGGTCAAATCTTGTAGGAGTATTTTCTGTATGACTCAGTTCTGATCATAGATAAACTTATCAGGGAAACCAAATTAGTTAACCTTTTCACTACCAAAAGCTCATTTTAACAGGCTATGATAGTTTCTTTCACAAATACAGGACTTCAAAGCTCATACTTCTGTTCTGAGACACGAAAAAGAGAATGCTAATTTCTCTATTCTCTCTCTGATAAAAGGCAAAGGTTTGTGATTTTAACGTGAAATTAAACTCGTTGAGTTTCACTATGTAGGCACAGTAAATGATACACTATTAATTTTTAGTCAGGAGCTGCCGTGTGTACATGATCAGATGCTTTTTTTAAACTTTGATTATGTCTGTAATTTATGGACATTGTTGAATGATCTATTTTTTCTTGCCCAGTAGCATAATCCATATGTATGGATCTGATTACTGGAGTACTGAAAGACAAAATGGCTGTAGGTGGCATATCTCTGGAAAGCAGCCTCATTCCATATAGCTTGATAGGTTGTCCAATTCCTGCCCTCTTAACTGTTTTGTGACGTTTCTCAGAAATCCCTTCAGCTCCGCTTCCTCCTTTGCTTCCATCGCAGTGGTTCAGCCACTTGGGCTGTTTCAGTGCCTCACTCTAACTCAGCAATGCCAGAAGCTGCCCTGCTTTCCTAGAGCCAAATCCAGAGTGATTAAAAGGCTTTAATGGACTTCAGATCTGGGACCACACTCATGTCTGGGAAAAACGCTCTCAGATGCTAATGTGCCAAAGCCCTCTTCATGGCATTTGGCAATCTCACCTCTTATCAGCACCATTGAACGTGGTAGCTGGGGGACAGTTTGACTCATGGAGAGTTTTGCCTGTGAACTCATTCCTACCACATTTAATTATTTTGCATAGTATCGACACTCACTGACTTGAGTGAAAAAGTTCTGCTGGAAGGGATTAAAAATGGTCTCTCTCCAAGTGGCTCCCAGAGAGCTACATTGCAGGCAGTATCTGGAGGAGACATCTTGAGATACAGATATTAATATTATTTCTAATGTTCAGTGAAGAAAATACATTAGAAATATCCAAGAGTGAAGATATCTAGAAATATGGTTTTGAAGGTCAAAGCAGGTAGCCTGTTAGCTGAGCTGTAGGAGCATACTGGTTCTGCACAGCAAGAAGTAAAAAAAAAAAAAAAAACAAAGCAAAAAACATCTGTAAAGCTTGTCCCAAGTTGAACTCAAATGAGATTGGGGTGGAAAATTTTGTCAGCCCTGGTCATGTGCAGTAAAACATTTGCCTCATGCTGGTAATGGCAATGAAAATTTTTTTTTTTCTTCCATAATTTACAAAATATGAGTAAGTAGGTAGTTAAAGCATTTCAATTCTTCCATGAATGGAATAATTGTACATGGTATTTTCTAAGCAGAGAAATAATTGGCACTTGGGGAATTACTTTGTCACTCTCACAAAATGCAATTTCATCCAAATGGGAAAAATAATGCAATTATCTGGGCAGATAATGCAGCACACTTGGCATACATGGGCAGTGAAGATAGTCTTTTATTTAATGAACAAGAGATGAGTGCTTCAGAAAACTTGCGGGATTGCTTTTAATTATTAAAAGAGCAAATTCATGGTTTCTTTGTGGACTAGTCATACTGTATAGTATTTTCTTTTTTGTTCTATTTAAATTTAGATTGGTTATTCATACTTCCTGGCAGTGGTTATAAGAGGAGGATGACTGAGAATTTAGTAGGTGAGTTAATCTCATTTTTACTGTGTCTCAAGAGCCACCCACTTTCCCTTCATACAACTCGATACCAGAAAGTTCTTACAAGTTTTGCAGAGTGAGACAGAAGTTTTGATCTTCTTCTTTGCTGCCCTGTTTTTGTTGCTCCCCTTTATTTTTCTGCACATTTCTCATTTTCCAGCCCCTCTCACCAGCTCAGAACTTGGCTCACCTCCATGTATGCCTTCTCCCTGCAGATGCAGGGTGGGATTGCCAGTGGGCATTTGAGGTCAGGGAGCCAGTAGAGCGTGGTTAGCTGGCTGCTGACTCAAAGGGCTGAATTTCTGAGGTCCCCAGCTAAACCACATCTGTAGATCCACACCCTGAGAATGAGCATGCTCCTGATGTCCATAAGGAACCACTGGAACATTGGGGCTGCTGAGAGTGGGTGGATTTGTGTAACAGGTGAGCACAATGAGGTGGTGAAGCTGTCCTCCCTACTGAAGTGTCACAGCTTCTTTCCTCTAGGGTGGGTGTCAGGGAACATAACATGGAGGTTCATACCAAAGCCCCACTTTCAGCCTGAGTTCTTGTAGAGGTTGTGTATGGGTCTCCTGTTTTCTGTTTGGCCAATTATTTTCTTGTGGCTTTTAGAAAAGCTGATAACTTTGAGATCATTTGGTTTCTCTGGCCAAGGAGTTCAGGAGCTTTTCAAAAAGACACAAATGTGCACATGCAGACACTGACAGTGTCTTCAAAACAGGCCTAAGTTATAGACAGTAGAGAAATCTTTTTGGCATTTTTGCACTTGCATTAGCTCTTGGTGAGCATTTTCACTGGGAAATTTGATCTAGGTGTATTGTCTCTAGATGTTTTGCTTTCTGACTTTCACTGAAAGATGTTTGCAACAGGTCTGGAATGTGCTAGCAGTCTCATTATATGAGTTAAAGGGAATAAGGGAGATTGCAAATGGCTCAATGCATCTCATAACAGGTATATTAAAACATGTCCTGATGTCAGCGTGCATAAACCCTCTGTGATAAATCTTCTCAGTGCATCTCACAGATTCTGAATTTTGCTGTATGCTCTCCAATGCTTCCACTCTTAAAAAACCCCTCATTGTCCTGAGCCTCTTAAATAAAGCACTGCCAAAACATGGCACCATTTAGCAATGGATTGGAGACACCTTTTCTCTCCCCACTGCCACTCTGGATTGTGGGTGTTTGACATGCTCAGGGCTCCCTCTGGTCATGAAGTGACAGCAAAACCCCATGCAGTGCTCAGCAGCTGAGCACATGCTCCTTTTTCTGCTGTAAGCCTACAATGAGCACAGCAGCAAGATGTTGTGCTTGGGAAAAGAGTTTCCAGGTTTTTGTAGTGAAACATGCAGAACTTTAAAGCCAAGAAGTGACAGTTTTGAGCTAGAGGAAGGTTATCTTGTTTTTCCCCGAAATATGTCTGTTGGTCTTGGGAAAGATATGGCCTCTTTCCAAACCTCACCACACTTGCAGTCCTAGACTATCTTGGCTGCAACAACAATGAAAATTACCTTCAGCTTTATATTTTCTTTTCCATTTCAAGCCCTCTAAATTATATGTTTACATTCTCACTGCTAGCTGAATAGCAGCATATCTCACAATATTGCTGTCTTCATGTGAGATGTGTGGCATGATGCTGAGGAATATGCCCAGAGCAGTGTGTTGTGGACTTCACCTGCAGCCTGGTACAAAGAATGAAGGTTGCAGCAGCTCCCAAAGGACAGGTTCATAAAAGAGTTGAACACTTTTAATTGAAAAGGGGGAGCTGTGTGTGTTTTGAAGGATCAGGGTTTAAGGATTTCTCTTGGCTTCATGCAAAGCTGCAGCACCACTCACTGACAAAGAAATCAGCCTTTTTGACCAAAGTGATAAAGAATTGATTGAGTGTTTCTGCTTCTCTGCTTCTCAGTGCCTCACACTTCTGAGTATGGATGCCTTGTATTAGTGATTATGAACCTAAAACCTTTCTACAGGTTTGCAGCTCTGCAAATAGGAAGCAACAGTTAGATATGATCACTAAGTGTGATCCTGTTGTGCTTGTGCGCTTCTCTAAAGGTTGACTGAACAGTGTCCCACCATGGCTAATTTTCCCCTGCAATACATTATCTCTAAGAAAGCTGAAGCCATACGATTTACCCTTTGCCCTTCCACTACATTTTTGTTCTGAAAGAGAAAAAAAAAAAATCAGCTTTTTTTTTTTTTTTTTTTTTTTTTCAGCTGGGAGAGACAGCATATATATGCCTCTAATGTGCTCTTCGACTCATGACCCAGCTGCAGAAAGTGCTCCAGTATGCAAGTACAGGAGATGTGTTTGTGTCTGGTCATCTCTGGAATGCGTAGCCTCTGAGCAAAAGGCTGGGAAACTCTTGCAGGCGGCTGTGCCACGATGACCTGCCAGCACTGGCAGCCTGGTCTCTGATGGTGGAGAGGGTCATGGTGTCTCTGCAGCACTCAGGGTCTCCACAGCGCTGAGTGTGAAAGCTGGAAGGATGCCCCGTACCAGGATCTCCTGGTGTTTGCTGGAGTCCCTTAGGGCCTTGCAACTGGCACTCAGCAGTTTGTAGGATTGGGCTTCTGCTGGCTGGAGAGGGAAAAAAAATCTCATTGTGCAGAATTTCTGTATATGCAAAAGGCCTGCTAGAAAACTGATGAAATTAAAATGATCACACATGTCCTTCAGCTTAGGAAAAGAGAGCTCTAAGTGAGAGCATGTGTGCTCTTACTGGGGCTGAGAAAATGTCAGTCTGATGTTCTTGGGAAGTTCATATTGATACAAACAGGGAGGCTCCCTGCTGCCCACAGATTTCCCACATAAAAGTCCTACTGGTAGCCGTGGGAACTTAGCAGCAGCCACGCTGTGGCTAAAGTCACCACTCTAAAAATGTAGTGAAATTAGTGTTCATAAAAGTGAAAAACATGCCACAAGAATGAAGATGTTCTGATTCACAGCCATGAAAATTACATGAGTTCTGGCATTAAAATAAAAAAAGCAGCTAAATTTCGCAGTTACTTTGGCTTCACAAGGGGACTGCTGGTGAATCTTTAAGAAGTTCCTTTGAGAAAAAAAAAAAAATCTTGGCTATCCTCAAATCAATTTGTGTCACCAAAACATACCCGCCTCTCCTGAGAGGTGCCCACGATGTGACTGGTCTTTCTCGCCAGCCCTGTGGAAAGGGCTGATCCTGTGCTGCACAGTGGCCCCTAGTGAAACTGAGTAGTTTGTTCCAGACTCTGTGAAATAATTTCCAGCAGCTGGTTTGTTACTAATTTCAGTTCTGCCTTCCGATCTGACCCTCATCTCACTCAAACAATGCCACTTGCTACGTGTATTTTTAAGATAAATAAAAAAACCTCATGGAGGGCAGGATGGACCAACAGACTTGTACCAGTGTAAACTGAGCATGAACCTGGGACCCAGAGGCAAAGGTAATACTAGGAATAATGCAGCTTAACAATATCATTTAGCACAATTTTCAGTTTGAATTTTCCTTTTTTATTTTTTCTGCTACGTGTGCTATAAGGAGAGGGGCCAGTTATGCCAGCTGCCACTCTTGCTAACTAAAATTTGGATTTTTTGCGTTGCATCTCTGTTCCAATTACAAAGACTCACCCTCAAAGAGAAACTCTTGCCCCTTGCAGCTTTTATGTTCCTGCACCACAAGGATCTGAAACATCAAATCTGGTCTTTCTGCTTGTCCTATAAAGCCTGTTTCCCATGATTTTCCAGAAGAGATGCTACAGAGTGACAAGCATCACTCTCTTTGCTCCTCACCCTGTTCCCTCTGCCACCATGCCATCTTGTAGAGCAGCAGCAGTAAAAGCTGCCTTGGGAAGGACGTGACAGCTGGCTATTGTGCTCACTGGGCAGACACCACCTTCCCATCCCCACCCCCATGCCAGCAACACTCATGACAGCAGCAATCTTAAAAATAAAACAGGAAATGATTTCAATAGGGGATGTGGTGGCTGACAGAGAAAAGTGGGGTAGGTCTGAAGCGCCGTTGTTCTTTCACCGGGGCCCTGCAGAAAGGTTGCAGAGGAACAAATGTTTGTGCAGCCTTTCATGTGGCAGAGGGACCTGGGCTTGTTTTTGTTGTTGCTGCAGCTGAGGTCCATTGGGGTGGCTGTCCTCGTGACCTGGGTCCAAACACTTGCTGGTGTGGCAGCGTTTTGCTGGAGCTGTGTGCCCTGAGGTGCTGCTGGCACACACTTGCCAAGTGTGCAGGCATTGCTCAGTGATCTGGCCTGAGTCTGGGCTACCCTGATAACCCCTTGACTTCAGCATCTGAGCTACTTCCTTGCACTAACTGCAGCTGGGATAGCTGTGCTCTGGCCAGTAAATAATTCACTTGCCCACCACATTCCAGTATGAGATATTGTTTTGGTCTGCTGCCTGAAAGAAACACCTACCTAACCTGCTATTTATTCTGAGAAGAACCTTTAGCATTTGACTGAATTATTGAATGGGAAGGCTTCAAATGCCCCAGCCCAACATGCATAGGGCTCCTCATCCTTCCTGTTTTCTCCTGGAGGATCAGCTGGAAGAAAGAAGAGGTCTGGATGGGTGCTGCTTCAGGAATACTGAGCAGTCAGAGTCTCTCAGGCTAAAATATGCCTCTTGGCCTCAGAAAGCTGAGTGTGTTCTTGGAGATAATGTCATGGGCTTTGAAATGAACTTTTGGTTTGCTTCCACCAGCTTTGTATTTATACTGAGCTTTTATTTCTCTCACCAGCTGAGTTAAGTGTTTTTTTCCTGTAGCATTCAAATGCTTGGAATAGAGGTTCAAATCCTTCTCTGCCTTCAAACACAAACATACCATTTCTGGGTCAGGAAGTCCCTGACCTCCAAATCACTGGAGGTTGACAGAGTATATCATGGTAATTTTACTATAGGCTTGCCCTAGTCCTGTACTCTTCCCCATTGTCAGCTTTAGAGACAGGATATTGGGCTAGAGGGACCTTTAGTCTGACCTCCTAAGGACGTTTTTATGGTCTTTTGTCTTTATCTGGTGCCTCTAGGGCCTAATAAAGATTTTGTAAATATAAAGAAGTTATTGTGATCCAAGAAGAAGTTGTGAGCATAGGAGGGCTCTCCCAGCCCGGTGCTCCCTGGGAGCAAAGGTCTGATAAGAGAAGTGGGTGTCTGGCAAGCACTGATTAAACAACTTCCAAACTCTATCAGTTGCTAGATAGATGGTCCTCAGTGAGTAATGAAAATATCTATTGCTGGACTCTTCTTAACACAAAGTTTAAGATTTGGTAATTTCATACAATATGTAATTTATAATTTGCTTTTCTTCTGGCATTGGCCCATAGACCTCATTGAAAGCCACAGATCTGCCTCTCTCCTTTGTCTTGTAAATTGGTTTCTTCAAGGGGCAGAGGTCTCCAAAATGGACCTGTGCCCCCTTTGCTGAGCCCTGGAGGCCTGCTGAGCAGCATGGGCACTGGTGCTTGATGTTCACTACTATTATCTAAGTGGAGCAACTCCAGAATCACAGCTGTGCAGGGTGTCAAGCTCGCTGGAATCTCTGCTGCCTCTGCCTCTGGGCTCTGAGACACCTTCAGTGCACTTAGAAGGTTTTGAGGCAGCACAAAAGCATCTGTTAGGTCAGAGAGAGCAAGCAGGACAGAAATCCTTCCAGTAACTCCATTTTCCTTTCTCCTTTTCAATATGATTTTAGAAAGTGTTTCTAGGTAAGGTGGAACAGACTCAAGGCTGAGAAAGGACCTCAGCCAGGCGATGAGAAAGGCTTGCCCAGCTGGCCCCAATACATAATCTGTGCCTGCCTCTTTTTGGAGCCAGCACAGATGCTTTGCCATATGAAGAGAGAGGAAAGAATAAATTAATATTCTGATTGGGGGGGGGGGGGGGGGGAAGAATTCAGAGAAGGATTTTAAAGTCCTGTTCATTTTTCCATCTTCTCTTGCTCTTCCAAGCCTAGAAAAATCCCCTTCAGTGTGATGTCAAGCCTGTAAGAAGTCCTCTTCTCTTTTTTTAGCAGATGTTGCAGAAGGGTTTAGAGCTATGGTTTCCCAGTCCTGCACTGAAGCTGCTTAGCCTTCACTTGCATCATGATCCCTGTGTTCTGAGCTGGAGCTTCCATATTGGCAGCTGCAAGGAAGATGCTGTTTTTAAAATCAGCTCCCACATTTGTGTACTGTGCACTTCCCAAACAGTCCCTAAGATTCAGATCTCTGTGTGTTCTTCTCCCTAGGGCCACAGCCCTGCCTCAGTGGCCAGAGCAAATCACCAGAATGCAAAATCTATTAGAGCTCACCAGTTACCCTGGGAAGGATAAAGAAGGTTTTGCTTGCACAGTTGGCACTTTCCTGTGTATTGTGCAGCTTTAAAAACTCCAGTGTTTTAATCAGAATGAACAAAGTGTATGGTCCTGCTTAAAGGCTTTCTAAGTGACACATTACAATTTAAAAAGAGTCAGCACTTTGCTTGATGTTATTCAAGTGTCAGTGCAAAATACAGCCTGAAAAATCCCCACTTCACAGTGAAAAATATGCTGTGCTCACAGGATCAATTAAACTGGCTCGTAGGGATTCCGCTGCGAAACTGGAAAACACCCCAGAAGCCAACCCGTGACGACTCATGGAGACTGTCAGACTTTTGTAGAAAGTTAAAAGTATCCAAATATAAGTAAGCACTTTCAGAGCTGTTATTGCTGTCTGTTCATGCCTCTCACTTGCCTAATCTGTGGGGATCCTTGTTACTCATTCAGGGAGGGAGGCAAAGATCACTGAAGTCAATAGAAAGATGCAGAGTGATTTCAAGCGGTTTTAGGTGAGGTCATGCACTTTGCTCTCTCTGACTGCCACTATCCTTGGGGTTCACTGCCATCCAGGCCTTTGGTAGCCTCTACAGCCACTGCAGCAGTTTCTGAATTTCAGTGAGAAGATGCAGTTCTGGAGGCTCACAGTTCTGAGATGCTGGCCTGCCCCAGCCCACTCACACCACAAGCCAGGAGCTTCTGCAAACTTGGCCAAGATCATTCTTCCACTCCTGGCAGATCAAGAAGACTTGGAAATGAAGGCTTCTGAACTTCTTTGGGTAACAAAAACTAAGGGCTGCTTTTCTTACTCAATGGCATAAGGTAAGAAGGTTTATGGAAGGATTAATTGTAACCTTTACAAAACCTGCAGTCATGAACACATGTATGACTTTAGTGCAACCAGGGTCTGAGCACGGGATTTACTGAAAGGCAGCAAACATACAGGCTCACCAAAATTCATAGGGCTGGAGAATAAAAACAAGAAAAATTGCAAAGCTGCAGTTTACTGCCTGGTATTTTTCAACACAAATATATCCACCAAACAGTCGGTGTCTGCAGTCATTTATTGTGAAGATGGACACAGCAGCCGCTCGAGTTACTCAGAGCTGAACCCTGTGCCCAGGCTCTCCCTGTGACCGGGGCAGCCACATCCCCCAAAACTCAAAGTGCACTGAGGAGGATGGAGCAGCAGCAGCAGCAGCAGCAGCAGCAGCAGCACTCTGACGGGTGCTCCGGAATCGGTGTGTGCTGAGCCATGCAGGGCGCTCTCCGGGGAGGCCGGGCTGGCCCAGCGTGGCGGCAGGGACAGCTGTTGAGCTTGCAGACAGCCACCCACCCACAATGTCTGCAATGCACAGCTGCTGCCTGGCTGCATTACAAAGGTGCCTCGCAGCAGCACATGCGCCGGTTGCGGTGCCAGTGCCTGCGAGCCGTGCTGGGCTGTGTTTTACAAGGCTGTTTGCTATGGCGCTGCAAGCACAGGCACGCTTTTGTGGCATCCAGAGCATTTCGCTCAATGATCTGCTCGTACGCTACTGACCAGACAGCACATTTCCACATTTAGATTATAAGAGGAAAACAGCAAGTGGTAGGTTCAAGTGCAGGTCAGTGGATATGTTATACCAGAGCTCCTCTGCTGAGCACAGGAGCACTCCTGCTCCCCCAGGACCAATACCTTCAGCTGTGCTCAGTAGACATGGCCTAAGGTGTTTTCTTTTATGATTGCCATTCACATTGAGAAAACACCGTTATCACATTGTAAACATAATTTTTAATATTGCAGTCGTTTTGTTGATATTTGGGCTTAAAACACAATTGTATGATGTTGATTTCCTCTTGTTCTCTAGATCTATTAAGCAGCATTTTAGCAGGAGGGTTCCAGGAAGGAAAAGAAGGTGCAGAGATGAGAGAATGTTCTGAACCTGCTGATGGGCTTTTTTTTCTATAGCAGTACTACTGTAAGCACAGTTTGGAGGAGGAAAGTAAAGACAAGCTGTAACCCAGGCCATAAAAACCACAATTGGTGCTGATGGCCAGATTATGGATAGATATGGAAAAACAAGTACTGCAGAACGTCATTAGCATTCAATATGAGCAAGCAGCATTTAAATATCTTACCTGTAATAAAACTTGAGTTTACAGACAATGTAAACCAACTTACTGACCTGACTCACATCCACCACCTGGAAGTTCATTGGGAGAATATGTCCTAATGTCTTACAGATGAAATTTTGCTCAGCTAAACTTTAGATCACCTTTTAAGGTCAATATCCTTTTTAGAGACAAGTCCAGGACTGCATGATCCCCCTCTTCCTCCTCCCCCAGAGTAAATGGCAATTGCTGAAAGCCTGGAAGGCATGGCATCACCTGGGAAAGCCATGTACTGATTTGTTGCCATGAGGAGTAAAGCAGACCTTCTCACTCTTGCTGAGCTGAACTTATGAAAGCACAGTTTGGGCCCCTGCCCTATGTTTGCAGAGTAAGATGTAGCCATGTAGGAGTTAGTAATGAGTAACCTGCCCAGAGTTATGCTTCAGGTTGCTCATGGCTCTCCTGTATGTTCTAACACTACAGTATTTTTTAATGTCAGTGTGTATCTTGTCCCTGGAGGTTGTGAATAGCAGCTTTCAGGAAGGTGGTCCCTGTCCCTGGGCAGAGAGGACATGTGAGAATTGGGGGCTAGGGTTGAGGTGTGTGTCCATAGCCCATACCAGCAGGGGTGCATACCACCTGCTCCCAGCACAATGTGCTAACTTGTTTATCATTTCAAATATTTATTATTTTGACAGGGAGACTTGGAGTGGTTGAAAAGGTGGGGTTTCAGCAGCTTCACAGCTTGACATTCCAATATATCCTTTGGGAAGGCTGGGTTCAGCTGGGCAGCTAAAAACACAATAAAACATGCACACACAGTAGCACCTGGAGGTTGATGAGGCTTATTTTTTCAGGATGATGTCTTTTTCCCCTCACAGCAGCCGGCTCAAATCCCTATTTCCTGCCTTAGCTTTTACTCAGGCAAGCCTCCTACGGACCTACTACTATCTGTACAAGAATGGATAAAAACCTTCAGCTCCTGACCCAGAAGGTACAAAACAATGCTGAAATTAAGATTCACAGAGCTACACCCTTTTCATTTAACCTAGTTTCCTTATGACACAGACACTTCTGACTGTGTGACAATGTGGTGCAAGTAGGGCAGATGCTGTTCATTGAGAAGACATTTGTGTTTTGCCTGTGCTGGCAGCACACCCCACTGAACGGGACCTCTCCTCACCCCTGTGCACTGAAAATGGGGCTCTGCTGAGGTGGGGAGCATTTAAATTTCCTATTTAGAAAACATTTAAATGTGTTCTAAATAGGAAACGTTTAGAAATGTGATTCTGAAATAAATGAAACACATGATGGGGGATTTTTTGCTTCAGCCTCTGAATTTGACCTTTCTGCACAAAAGGCAAAGTTTGTCAGCTGAGACAACAGGTGCTGGTGCCATGAGAGCAGTGGGTGCTGTGTGCCTGCCTACACCCTGCTGGCTGCAGAGCTGTGCCCTTCTGCCAGCCCCTGGGCAGGGTCTGGCCTCACAGAGGGGCCACAGCCCCATGCTGTGTGTGAGGGGACAGCGCTTCACATTGGGATTCATGTGGATGCTGCTGGCACATGTGAGACAACCTGGGAGTGTGCAACCAGACAGCGCTCTCCTGATGGCACGGCCTGCATTCCCCAGCATTGCTGATTAGGTCAAACTGCCAAGCCTTTCCTGGGAAATGCCCTTTCCCTTTTCCCTTCCACATCACACTCCTCTGGCCTGTCTGGTCAGATTTCATGCCTGGACATGCCCTTGGTGGGGCGTTCCCAGCCCGGCGTGCCATGGGACGTGGTGACCTGCTGGCACATGTGGGTTGCAGCCATAGGGCACACAGGTGGTTTTGTGCCTGAGTCTGTTCAGAAATTAAAAGAATCCTAACAAAGTGGAAGCAGAGGGTATGTTGCTGAATTGTTTTCCTTGCTCAGATTTTAGAGCAAAGCAGAAAGCTGTGCTTAGTAAACTGGGCCACCTTAATGTGCCCTGCAGTTAGTAAATATAAATATATTACTGATAAACATAAGCTGGAGCTGTGCAGCTTTGCAGAAGGCCACCCAAAGGACAGAAGGCAAAGGGCTGGCACTGGTGGGAGCAGGTGTCACGGTTACTGCAGATGCAGCTGCGATTGCCTTGTTTTGAATATGAAAACTTCAAGCTGGGAGGCACAAGGGCAGCTAAAAGGGGGAAGGAAGAGGAGGAAAGCCTGTGCTAGGCGTGCTCAAAGAAGTGGAGCTGAGTTAATGTTTTTCTGTGTGAGCATGGCTTGGTCATGTCAAGCAGCCAACAGCCTCCCTGTCACCCTGTCACCTTCCCTGCTCCAGTGCTTCAGATGGTGCATAAAAACCTACCCTTTGCAAAAGATAAGAGGCATCACATTTCTGGGAGAGTCCAAGGAAAAGCAGCATGAAAAGCCTCCCACTAAAAATCAATACATTTGAAAAAATGCCTGCTGTCCAAACTCAACAAGTGTAGGTAGGGCTGGTTGTCAATACTTTAGGCATAGTCTGGTCTTTCCATGCCCCCTGTTCGTTGCTCACAAATCAGTGACTCATTGATTTTTTCCTGTTTTATTTTCTCAAGAACATGCTGTTTCATAAGTCCCCATATCTCAACTTACCATGAAGAAACTCTTATTCTGTAAAAACCCTTGATAAATTGAATATTTTGATCTGCTTGGTAATTTAAAAATAATTGCTGAATTATTAAATAAGGACTGAATCCCAAACAGGCAAAATTCCCAATTCTTTGCAGTTCTGACAATAATGTCCTTTTAATCAGGACTTAGTTTTCTTTTGTTTTTGCAAATTATTTTTTATCATGGTGTTATTAGAGAATTCGCAGCCTTCTTCTCATTATGAGGGACTTAGAGAAGTAGATATCTTTTCTTTAAGATCTAAAAATGGTAAAATCTGCCCAAAAATATGTCAGTGATAATTATTATCACTGTTAAATATGTTCAAGTTACTTAAATAATGTATTTTAGCCTCATTAATTCAACACTAGAAATACTACAATTTTATTTAAATACTCTATTCCATTAATACATAATAAACACATGCAATAAATAGTGCATCTGTTGTTTACTGCTGCTCCTTATTACTACGAGTTTTTGGTTCTGTTATTGGTACAAGGTATGTTTTCAGTGAAAATTCTTCAAATGTCAAAACATGACTAAAAGGCAGTAAACTGCAAGTATAACAGCCACACTTGAAAGAATGCAAAAAGCGCTTTGGCAAATTGTTATCTTTGCAGTGGTATCTTTGCTCTATATATTTACACAAATGCACAGAAAGATATTATATATTAATTACACAGGAAAATCTTACTCATCTCTGTAGAAAAACAGGATAGAGATTTCACATGTGCTCAGCTCTAGGATGATGTGATATTAGTGTCTGTGCTGTTTTCAAGATGCAATTTATCTAACACTGGGAAAGGGTATGGTTTGGCTGACTAAACTCTGGAGTGATGCTGAATGATAAAAGTGCTAAGGGGAATTTTTGGGGCATCTAAAACACAACGTAAAAGACTCTGTAGGTGTAAAAAAAAACCCAAAAAGACTTTTTCTGGTGGTTGTATAAAAAGCTTACTGACATTTCATGACATAAACTAACCTACTCCCATTTAACCCCTCCTTGCCAAACCAAACTGCCTCAAAGCTGGGTGCAACCACGCTCACACAGAGTTCTTATTTTGGCACTTTGGCTCATTTCACCTCTCTTTGAGAGATTTGTTGTACCTTCAGTGTTCCAGACTGGAGTGTGCTGTAGTGTACATGGCATGGCCAGGGAGAAGGGGAGGCAGACAAGTCCAGCAGCTCTTCTGGGGTACACACCACCAGTCATCTGCAAAACACTGAGCATCACAGGCCTTCCAAGCTAAGGCAAACCCTACACTGGGTCAAATGCTGAGGAGGGAGAGATTTACACATCCCACTCTGCCATGGGGTCTGCTGCAGGTGAAGGACGGCTCTGTGACTGCAGGAACATGTTGAGCCAGGAAGCTTCTGGAAAAAGACCTGCCATGAGCCAAGAAAGCTTTAAGACTTGGACGTGGAGTAGAAATCAGGGTCAGTGGACTGGTGGGGATGCTGGTGAGAGAGTGTGCCCCAGGACAGATTTGCATGAGGAGAAGCACATTTGCATGATGGTTATGGATGGGTCTAGGTGGTGACAGATGGTGTTCTCCAGAATTTGCTCTTCTAATCAGGCTCACTCCTTTCCACAGTGAAGCTGAGGGATGGTGATTCTGCTGTTAGTGCAGAGTTACCTCTCAGACACAGGATTTCCAGAAGCCCCCACATCGTCTCATTTTCATCCTGGTGTCTGTAAGAATTCAAGGGGTCCCTGAATTTCCTCTTGGGCTGCCCAGCCTGGCCCTTTCAGGGTCCCATACCCTGGGGAAGACTTCAACCCATGGGCCAGTTAGTAGGCGAAAAGACATGTTTGTGGAGGTAGATTTGGATCTTCAAGGGGCTGTTGAAGTTATTCTTCATAAGGTTATTTAAATAAATAAAAACATTTAAATAAATTTTGGTTTTGGTTCCAGAGGGAGTCTTATGTGAGCAGGGTTTGCTGCTCTTACCCTCCCAAAGCCACCCATGTGGAAATGCCCACTTTGACCTAAGCTGCTCTTTCCTATAGATGTGAAGACAGATGGTGGCCAAAGGTCTCAATGAAAGTAAGTCACCCTAAGTCTGCTTCTTCTCTTGCAGTGTAGTCCCACTACACTTTGGACATCAACTTTTTCCCAATTCTACCTATTACTGCTTCAGGACCTTGCTTCTTGGGGAATGGGGAAAAAGGTCCTATTGGATTATGGAGAAAAAAGGGATCTTGATTTCTATGATGATTTCTCTGATGATGGGCTTCATTTCAGGTTGCTGGAGCAAAGGCATGATTGCTGTGGATCTTGGTGGAGCCTCAGGTCTGTGCTGACACTTTTCCAAAAAATGTTGTTGTTTTTTCATGTAGTACTGGAAATGACTGCACGGCAACCCTGGCTGTGAGTATTTTTTTGTAAAACAGATTGGCTCTACTAGGGTAAATAAAAGCTTGAAAAGTCAGTGATCCTCTTTTCACCCCCCTAGGTTTGTAGAAAGCACCAAAAAAGAGCACAGTTGCAAGCAGATTTCAAGCCCAAGAAACACCAGCCTGCAGTTAGATGCAGTGGGCTTACTCACTTTTCTCCTTAACATTTAAATCTCATTGAACTGAGAAGGTTGCCTGAGAGGTGTGGGTGGCAAAGCTCTGAAATATTGATTTTCAGTCTGTTGGTATTAAAAGCAAAACACTTCTTTCATGTCCCCAGATTCTGTATCAGAGCCCACAGTGGCTTGCAGAGTATGTCTGTGCATCGTGGCAGTGAAGACAATAGAACATCCTGTGAAGTAACAGACTTAGCAAAACACCAAAGAGACAATTGTGAAAAACACACGTCTCTGTTCTTTTTTTTAAACACAGACTTTTGGTTAGAAACACAAATATACTGCATCTGAAATGGCTTTCTCTTGTGATTTGGCTTCTTTTTAATCCTCAAACCATTTAAAGTTCCACTCCCCTCCCTCAAACCCTGTTGAAGCTTGATGTGGGAGAACTCAGGCTTTTTTCCCTACTGCTTTCAGTCACTGTCTGACATATTCTGAATGTGCCTTGATGTGTCCGCTGCTTTTAATATTGCTGGCTAACAAAAGGCACTAGATTTGTTTCTTCCTACTGACACACATATTTTTTATTTCTGTAGCAAAATATTGCTGTATTTTGCAGGGGAATTATATGGGAGAGCAATGTATAAACCTCCATAAAGTCACTGCTTGGTGCTGACTTAGACAATCAGGTTTGTTATGGCATTGCACGATCATAGACTGGGGCACCCTGCATGCCAAGAATTGTGCTAGTAGACCTCGATGTTTGCAAGCAAAAGGCTTGTTCTTGCAGTTGTGGCTTTGAAGTCAGTGGAAACTTTATTTCTTCTCTTGAATTTATTAGTGCCTGTCTCCAGTGCTCTTTGGGACACAGCACTACTGGAAGTGTAACCTCAGAAATGGGACTTGGTATTGAGGTGCTGCAGCCTACACAAACAAAATGGTTGTTTTTTGTTTTTTGCTTTTGGCTTTTTTTTTTTTTTTTTTTTTTTTTGGTTTGTATTTGTTTGTAATTTTTTTTGTTGCTATTTTTTTTGTTTTGTTTTGTTTTTTGGGACACATCCTGCCTACACTAGGATGAGATCTTTCTACCAACATATACCTCTCCAGTGTTTTCAGGCACATGGAACTTCCTTTGCTACTGCTTGTCCTAGGTCCATGTTCAGTCTTGCTATATTTATATATTTAAAGTTTATTACATGTCTCTCAAAGCTGGCTGAATTCTTTTGGTGGGGGACATGCTTCCTTCAATGCCTACAGAGTTTATGGCTGCAGCACCAGCATTTTAATAGGTTTGGGAATGGATGATGCTCTATGAAGAGAATGATCTGCCAGCTGTTCAGGGGTGGTATTGATCAGCCACATTGCCCACTTGTGCAGACTTTGACGGAGTATCAGTATCAAAACAGGAAATGATCTGAGAAATTTTAATGAGACTTGACAACAACAGCTCAAAGGTGTTTGATCCACCGTTTGACTGTACATAACTATTACAGGATGAGGAAACAGGAAATATGCTGAGGGGGAGGAGATAAGAACAGTGAACTGTAAAAAGAATAAAAATACTGAACTTGAAAAATTCCAAGTCACCTTTTCTCAGTCAGCTGGTATGCACGAGGCATTTGTCACAGCACACAGCTCCTCATTTAGGCATTATCCTTGTAAAACCCAAGAAGCCAGAACTGATATCCTTCAGAAATATTTTTTACCATGCCACTGATTGTGAGACCAAATTGATGCCTAAAAGAAAAACTCCAAATAAAAAAAACCCAACCAACCCGACCCCCAAACTTATTTGCCAGCAAGGATTTTAAAATTTTCACAACCGAATCACATCTCTGTGGTTCCTATTTCTTCTGAATCTGCATTTGCCTACAGCTTTGATTAAATAAAATACCACAGTGCTATCCCTGTTCAGGGTACTGTCATTTCATTATGACTTTTTTGTCTCCTCAGATCCCCTACACACCACCCCACATTTTCTCAGAAGTAACTGAGTCAGGAAGAAAAAAACCAAAAAGAGCACATACTCTCTTATCTCCTGCTGTGTTTTATGGTGTTTTGTGGCATTAGGTTCTCTGCTTTCTTCTTGCCAAGTTCCCTACTAACCCACTCCAAAGTGTTACTCAATGAAGTCTAGAAAATGTGTTAATTTGAAGGAAATGCTTGATTTGGGGGATGGATTTGGATGTAAGAACAGCAAATGCTTCCCTAATGTCACCTTTTATTAACAGCACTCAAAGCATTTTGAACACATAAAGTCATGAGTCACAGTTTTTAGACAAAGAAATTGGGCTCCAGAGTTGATGCTTTGTAATTAGTAAACTAATTGTGAGGTTCAGGTCTGCTGATTCTTAGCCTCCGGTCCAGGTCCGTTGGATGATACAATTTCCTGTTTGAATTGCTCTGAAAGGAACCATTTTCTAAAGTGCAGGACATCCAGTAAGGTCCTTAAAATGCCCTTTGAACTTTTGAAAAGAGGGATCACTAGTTACAGATCACATACTTCCTTCTAGCCCTGCACAATGTGATGGGACTTTTGTGGGAGAGAACAGAGAGGAGATGCCACTGTGGTATGAAGGCAAGGGAGGAAGGAATGGCCTGTGGACCAAGAACAAGAGCTTCCAAGGTGGAAGCAATGCAGATTGCTAAGTGTTTTCTGATTCTTGGGGTCTATTGTTTTTAGTCTTAAAAATGCCCCTCCCTTGGGGCCATGACATCATTGCCTAGCATTCCATAAACTTCCTTCAAAGTTCTTTCATGTCCTTCTGTGTTAGAGAAGAATATGAATTTTCTCCCAAGTGGAGTGAAATACCACCTGTACATTGACCTGTCATGCTGAAGACAGTGTGGCTGGTGATGAGTCTCCTTTTCATCATCTCCCAAAGGCAGAAAAGATAATACAGTCACCTATTATGAAACAGATTTTTAATAGAAAATGATTTCTCTCTGACACAGTCTTCTTATGTGTGATTAACTATTCCTTGGGTAGTGATAATGAAAATAAAGTAAACATGTGGCTGATGTAATGTCATGATGCCCTTCCTTAAGGCTGACTGGAAGTGTTGAGAGCACTCCCACTAATCTCCTTTTTGGAAAGCAAAAAGAGCTATATCCAGTTTAACTAGTGAGTCATCTTTCACCCTCCTGGTCCAGTTCATGGATTTCCAGCTTACTTCACAATTTCTATACTCTTCTGGCTGCTTACTTTCTATGAACCTGGGCAGAAAGTGTTTGCAGGTGCCTTGGGAGGACATTGGGACCTGAGAAATGTCCTTAACACTGTGTCCTCGTGGGCTCTTCGGGGGAAGCCTTGTTGGTTGATTTAGGAAAAAAACATAAAAAGGTTGAGTGCAGGTGGGTTCCATGCCAGAGGAATGGAGGCAGTCACTGGTGCTGGGAGCGAGAGGAAAAGGTTGGTGTGGAGCTGGTAACAAGAGGTGAGGTGTGGAGAGGGATGACACATGCAGGATGCAGGCTGAGGTAATTCTTTCCAGTTGTCCTTGGTCCTCCTTTTTTTATCTTGGTGCTTTCCCAGTCTCTTCTTTGAAACTCTTTTCCTTTTTTTTTTTTTTTTTAGGCAAAAAAACACAGTGGAGGGCAGCAGTCTCAGGAGGAACTGTCTTCTGCTTTCCTTAGAGACAGAGGGACTTGCTAGTTTGGATTAATGATTTATGAAAAAAAACCAAACCCAAACCCCACCAAAGCAAGCTGTGAAAAACTCCCAGGGTAAATTAGGTTTTCCTGAATGGGAGCAGTAAAGAATATTTTGCTAAAGGAACCTTCTATGAACACTTTCCTCTTTCTGCTCATCTATTCATTAGAAAATGAGAGTATATGTAAATGAGCCCAGTGAGCACTGTTTGAGGTAAAGGCAGGACACAGATGAGCAATTGGCAGAGACAAGAGGAAAATGATGGGGGAGCTGAACAACCTGCAAGGCTTTGAGTGACACAGACTGTGGCTGGGGAGGTGCAGAATGTAATTTGTGCCCAGTCTGTTGCCAGGGTCAGCTAAAGAGGTGGCAGTGCAGTATAATTTTCAACAGGCCTTAGGGAGTGTTAAAACCAACCCCGTGGCACAAAATGAAATATAAACCACTGGCTGATGGAGATCTTGACCTTAACCAACTCCTTTCATGTCAAAACCCACACAGCAGTGAACCCCTGGCTGTGCTGGCCTGGTGCAAACCATCAGGGAGAGCACATAGCTCTAGTGAGTTGGCACAGGCAGAAGAGACCCCAGTATTAAGGCAATCCTTCCCTGTTCTGCTTGCTGCTGCTCAGGAACAGAATATGCAAAAAGAGTCAAAGTGCAGGACAGGCCTAGGAAAAGTCCAATTCAAGTGTGAATTCCTCATGTGAGAGAACAGCCATTGATGCAGTCCTCTCCGAGGCTTCAGAGGAACCTGGTGGCACCTGGCAGTGTCTCCTCAGGTGCCAGTGGCTCCAGACACTACAAGTGCAGCCCCTGTCCTTCCTTTCAGAGGCAGCCCTGCCTGGACTGCATGGTCTGGGATGGCCGTGTGTCACCGTGCTGGGCTGGCTGTGGCCTGGTGTGAGACAGCAGCTCTTTGTTCCTGTGCAGAAACAGGTCACTGTGGTTAACCATGCTGACTCCTTCAGCTGCAAGCACTTCTTCCTGATCTTGTGTGTATTGATCTCCTCTGTGACATCAACAGGACTGTACGTAGGAGGAGAGATATGCTGACTTCAGTCATTTAAACTTCTGACAAAATCCCACGTAAGGAAGATCCGTGGGAGCAGGAGTGAGAAGTTGCTACAGGCAGGTATTGACATGTGGCAATAAATGACCACTTGACAGACAGAAATTGATGAGGTTCAAGAAGTGCCCTGTTCAGTGTAGGACATGGCTTGTGGTGGGGGCAAAATAACCATGGAAAAAAGAAGGAAATATTTTTGAGATGTCATTTCATTAGCAGATTTTTCAATAGCTCCATGAGATGCCTGTGCTGCCCCACGTGTTTTGACCAGAAGAGCCATAAACAAACTGTGTAGTGGCCTTAGACTCTGTAGATAAACTCAAGGTGCTACAAGACCCTTCTGGTAACAGAGCTCAGTGCCCCACAACCACATAAAATAACTGGAAGTCAGAAGGAGGAGAGAAGGCCTGGGATATGCAACCATCCTGATGAAGCTCCAGACAGCCAGGAGACAAGAGGAGAGGTGGCAGTGAAGCAGGGTATGGTCACTGTGGTCAAGGAGCTGCAAGAGGCTCTGCAGTTAATGCTGCCAGAGGGCACAAGGAGATAGGAAAGGAAAACACAGTGACAGCACTCTGAAGGCCTTGTGTCATTCATACATCAATGCAAAAATGCCACCAAGATGAGTACTGGACCTTGTCACACTTAGCAAAAATGTAAAACCTGATTTAGTAAAATTCTTTTATGTAGGTCCTTATCAGCTGTTACATTAATCTTGCAAGAAAGCCTTATCAGCACTCCCACTGTTTACTGTTAGAATAAAGATACTTTAAAATTTTGTTTCCAGACTTATGAAGTGCAAGTCTTATGCCAATAATTAAATTGTGAAATACTCTGAAGATTTAGGAAACTCTAACAGGAGCAAGCACTGCACATTTTGTCCATTTTTAGGACAATATATTTTTTCCTGTTTTTCCTGGAATAAAGCTCTCTTTTATAGTGATACAGATTGTTTCTGTGTGATAAGGAACTTGCATCTCTGAATCAGCAGTGCAGATGTCTGGGTAAAGTTGCTGAAAAGCCATTGATAACTCTGTAAAAAACTCATGGATTGGAAAAGTAAGCAATTGATTGATAAAATTTGTTGAACTAGTGTTGTGCCTATGACCCTGATGATATGTGAGATAAATTATGATAAAGATTAATGTATCGTAATAAATTATGATAAAGATTAATGCACTGAAAGACAGTGCATTTTTAATGCTTCTTGGAGACTACCTGTTCAGCTTGCCTGACTGTTCTGTGTCATGCCTTCCCAGAAGTTGAATCTTTCAAATTAGGGACAAAACCTGGTCACTGAAGGTCAGTAATTTTCTGCTGACCTGAGAAATAAGAACCAATCTGATGCATTCTGGTCTTCTCCTGACCATGTTTTTCTCTACCTGTGGTTTTCTCGTGCTGTTTAATAAATAGGTTGCTTTACATCCCTGTGCCAGTACATTTTGCAAAGGAGCACATGTAGTCCATAGCTCAGTGCTGCACAGGAGAGGCAGCTGGCTCACCTATTCAGTGCTCCCTCATTCAGCTCTACAAAGGAACTCTAGGGAAATTAGGCTGCTGGATCTGACATGCAAGTTAGGCTTGAAGAGTGGGAACAAACCACCTGCTTTGTTGTGATGGATAGAGGACAGGAGAGCTCAGTGCATCCAGACCCACCACAGCCTCCATCAGCCAGCCAGCACTCAGCTCCAGGGCTTACAGGTGTCTGTGGCAGGGTATCTGTGCAATGTTAACTTCATGGTTCATTAGCTTTGGAAATAAGTAGATTATCCTGATCTATTCTGTATTATCTGTAGTTTTATTGTTTATGTTGGTGTGTAACCCCCACCAAGGCAATTCTGGAATAAAAGCAGTGGTGACATAGCAAATGAAAATGTGGGAAATTCACTTTTTTGATGTGCACAGGAAATGGGTGAAATCAGCATTGTACAAATAATGAGTGGATGAACTGTACTTACCTCCATCTATGCTGCACTGCTGAGCAGGGTGTTACTGTGTGGGCAGAAGTGATGAAAGGACTGGATCTCGTGAGAGAACGAAGTAAAGACTGCAGAAAACTGGGGGCCAAGCCCTGCTTTCCTCTGCTCTAGCACCTTTTCATAGTTGAGGCAGCAGTGAGAACAGGATCTGTTGCAGTTTAATCTCACGCCCTCTGCCCGGGGGGAAGTGTGTGCACTGGAGTGTGTTGTTTTGCTGGGGATGAGGGTGGCTGTTGATGGTAGATGTGCTAAGTGTGATCATATCAGAGAGGGAAAGAGCCAAGGCATGGGATGCACTCATGCAGATGGAGGTGGTGTGAACAGGGATGGTGCCCAGACCCTGGGAAAGCCCTGACACAGCTGCTGGGAATTTCAGGATCTGTCACAGACAAACTTCATCTTCTCCTCTACTGTGGCCTCTGAAGATGCCGAGGCCACAGCTGGCACAGCTGTCCAGGCTGCAGCGTGGTGCCGCTGACACCACTGAGCAGTCCTTGTCAGGAAATACAACTCTCTTAGGCCAAGGAATGTCCACTCTGTGTCCTTAGGGGCCCAAGTCACAGGCTGTGGACATTCCAGACCTGCACCAAAAAATGGCAAATCCCACCAGAGCCTCTCTGCCTTATCTCTGTGCAACTCTCTCCTCACAAATCCTCAATGTTTCACCTTTTTGCCCCCTCACAAAAGGGTATAATAAAACAATTCTGAGGGCTCAGATGACTTAAAGTGCACTTATTTTTGAAGTTTCCTGCTTGTAATCAACAGAGAAAATTTTGCTGTGTAACCATCTCCTACGAAAGAGTGGCTGGGCATTTGGTTGTCATATGGCTGAGTTGTATAATTATAGAATATGTTATGGTTTGATGGATGAAGTCATTAAGAGCATAGTAATTAGTACCAGCCTGCTACTTTGAACTGCTGTGTGGTGTCACATATTCCTTGCAGTGAACTACATCTGTGCACACACACAGAATACAGCTTTCTAACCATCTGATGCCTCAGGCTGACATATTGTTACTCTGTATCCATCCAGAACATTTTTCATTCAGCTTCAAAAATATACACGCAGCAAACCAGACAGCAGCAGTCTGTAGCTTCCTACCTCCTAAAAATGGCTTTTTTTTTTTTTTTTTTTTTTTTTCTTTTGTATGAAAGTTCCTGAAGGAGAATTTACAGGTTTGACGTGGCGTCTGTCACGGGCTTGGCGCAGGAAATGAAATCTTGCAGTGGAAAGGTGAAACTTTCTGCTGCCATGTGTAGGACCTGGAGCCAGAAGTAATCCTGGTGTTGTGCACATTGCCTTGGCAGGGTGTGTGTGCAGTCTCTGAGCAGCAGCGAGGGCTCTGCAGCCTTTTACCCTTGAGCTGAGCAGCATACTGGGATTTCAGTGATCATCTGTATGGAAGTCCCAGATGGATGACAAAGGTTTTCACTGGGAGAGCAGGATGCTTGCAGCAGCACAGAGAGGGTGGGAAGAGCAGTCCTGCAGCAGGGCTGATGGCTTGTCATGCGAGCTGCTCACTGGTGGCCACATCTTCATCGTGTGAGGCACTTCACTGCAGCCTCCTCAGTTAGCATTCACTTCCTGCCCATTCTCCTCCCTAAGCCCCTGCAGCTGACCTGGGATGATCTCCACTGTGAGCAGATATGTTTCCCTCCCCTCCTCTGCCCTGCCACCAATGACCTTAAACAAGGTCACTCCGGCGGGACCAGCTCAAGCATTTCACTGTATTACACAAGGGACACATGTCTTTACATGGGACTGCTTCATCTTCCCTTTAGAGGACTTCACTAGGTGTGAAAAATCAAAATGTGACTATTTTCAGCTGCAAATGATAGCTCTGGTTTGTGGCACAGCATGTTGGTGCCTCCTGGGAATTATGGTGTGGTTAAAGACATACTGCTGAAGCTATGATGTCTCACTTTTCCATTAGGGTTAGGCAACCCTGCCATGCCACAGATCCCAGGGTGCCTTGGTGTCTCCCTACATTGGAAGTCACCTTACACTGGGGAAGAGGTGGCTTGAAATAGGTTAGCCCAACTCAGAGAGAATAATATTAAAAGTATACTGAATTTGAGCTGGATTTGGACCAAACCCACTAAAATGCTATGGGTTTAGGAATTTTTTTTAGATGAAAAGTTGAAATTTAGTCTGGGAAACAATCGCTTTTAGAGGAAAAATAGAACTGAACAACCACAACTAAAAATTCCATTTCCTGCTGAAAAACTATCCGACAAGAATTGCACTTAATCCTGAAAATAAGAAGTCTTCTTTGCTGATGAAAAAAAGAAGACATATGAAAGAAAAAAATGCTTGCACAAATACCTTAGGGAGTATTGAGTATATAATGGTTGCATCCATGTCAGATTTCCATTCTCTGACCCATCTTTGCAAGGGTCAGCGCTGCTGCCTGCTTTAGAAATTACTACTGCTTGCATCAGTTTTGGAGCACATTTGTGGGGGTGGCAGGAGAAGAAATGGCCTCTGCAAAGTGACATTCATTTTGTCTGTCACCCTTTTTCTCAGCTTGATGATCTATTTCTTCAGCTTTTTTATTCCTCCTGAAAGTGGTATTGCTCTGTGCTGAAGTGCTCTGTACACATGAAGTCTGATCTGCCCCGTGCTCATTTTGTTGTCATCTGCCAAACTCTCTGGTTGCAAGTTGCCACAGGAAGCTTGAGGAAGGTAAACAACTTGCTTATACCCACTGTTCCCATGGATGCAAACAGGTGCAGACAAACTGTTTCCCTTTTTCACCCTTTTCACACCTCCTTGCCAAATGTGCTGGGATGTGTGCTTTCACCTCCAGCACCGCTGCTGAGTTGGAGAACACCCTCCTAGAGGTGCCTGTCCAAGCTGAGTGGTAGGCAAATGAGGATTTTTGCAATGGCCTTTTGAATTCCCATTCAGTTCTGTGGATTGGGGGAAAAGGCAACATTAGGAGTTTGAAACATGGCTTGAGGTCATAAAGAAGTGTCTTTACATGAGAGACAGGCTCATGCCTGGGACTCCATGCACAGTATGAGTGCTTTGGGGCAGTGCTCTACTGTGAAGATGAGGGCTTCACCTAGATCAAATATAAGGTCCAAATGTGAGGACCCTTTGCAGTCAGTGGAGGGAAAGTGTCCCTTCTCACCCTGCTGTAGCTTCCTAAGGTGGGATTTTAATAGTATTTCAGTGCCTTGTCTTGAGAAAAAAATACTTTTTCCTTTGAAGCAGCTGACCTTCTCACTGGCAAATGACTGCTGTCATCCATCTCTGGAGTCCCTATCTCCCTAGGCAGGAGGATTGGCATGCTGGAACTAAATAACCAAGGTGCCTGATTTAAAGGAGAGCTAATCCAATGGTTTCATCTCAGTGCAAGTTAAGATGTTAACCAATTCCACTTTTCCAAAGAAACTGACTATATCACCCAAATATATCACCATGCAAATGTTCCTGCTTTGGTTTCTCTGAGCATTTCCATTGCTCTGATAGGCACCAGGTGCTGAACACCAGATGGTTGGTGGGGCTGTATGTGCAGTGAGCTGGAGCCCTTCCCACTCTCATGTCCCAGTGTTGTGCAGCAGGACAGTGATCTACTTTGGAGCTGTTTTTTTACAGGTTAATTGGAAGAGCAAATATTTTAATTTGCTTTCTGCAATACAGTTGGTACCTACTCAATTCTGTCCCAGCCTATGCATTACATTATACTGAAAGAGAGAGGAGTTACAAAAGATTTTCTCTTTGTCTGTCTGGGCAGTCACTTTGGACATCACTGGAGTGAACTTATCAAGACTGGGAATAAGTCAGGAAAGTGTGCATGGTTTTCTTGATCCTGAATCAACACCTTGATCTACTCAACATCCCTCCTCAAAGCGCAGCAGTGCTCAGGTTTGGGTGGTGTTTGTTCTCCTCCTCCATACTGAATGCCATGGCAGGTGGGTCTGTGGATGGGTAAAGCAGGCCTATGGCTGGCTGGGAAAGGCAGAGCCACCTCTGGGCTCACTCTGGCTTCTTTTTGTGCTTGTCAGAGTTTTCTGAGCCTGCATCTGTTTCCCACACCTGACTCCCCAAAGGGACCCTCTTCTCAGAGCTTCTGGCTGTACACACATTTCTGCTGAATCTGTTATCAGACACAACTTTATAGTTGTGACTTACATAGCTTGTGGCTTAAGCCATATGGTCATTCTTTCATGTAGTATTTCTGCTTGCTTATTTTTCGTTTTCCCACACCCACTCCATTTATTGTTGGCTGCTTTCCCAGCACCTTTCCTCCAGAGAGGGAGTTACATAAATAGATCTCTGTAGGCTTTTGAAGGCAGATGCTGATGGATAGATCTTCCCAGATAGACTGCAGAGCAGTGTGAAATGCACATCACCTACATGCCTACAGCCACGGGAGTCACAAGCCATGGTCCCCTGTGGCTGAGGAGCTTGATCAAGGCGACAGTGCCACCGTGCTGACAGTGCCAGGACAGGGCTGGTGACAAACTCTGGGTTTCAGCTGCTGCATCTTATGAAATGGTGTCCTGCTTTGAGTGATTAGTCTGTCTGCAATCACTGGGAATGGATGTAGGGCTCAGGGGGAATTAGAAATAATTGAGGAAATTAAAATCAGCATAATGTTTGCATTTTCCTCTTCATATGCCTTTTATAATGATTTAATATTTATATACCTACTATCTGGAAACATGTAGTTGATTTGTTTTCTTCACTTAATTTGCTACTGAAATATTTAATTACATTTAAGACTAAACATACAAATATATTTGCTTTGTATAGTTCATTAAAACTTAGTAGTTGCACTGCAGCAGTCCTGTCTTGATTCTTCACACACCCAGGGATCCCCTTGGTTTTAATACAGCCTGTGGTAGGAATGGTTACTGTGCCACCTCTGTAGGGTTAGCACTTGGTTTTAGTGAGGCTTCTTTATAATTAAATGTTTTAGTCAGAGCTAATTAAACTAAAATCAAGGTAAGGGTCCCTCTAGAGGAAAACTGGGAAAAGATAATAACTCTGCAGCTGAATTCTTGGGGAAATGGCATGTAATCTGGAAAGGGGGAGGGTGATAATAATTTGAGGTTTGGGCATAATTTATGTGTCTTGGAGCAGGTAGCAGGAAGAAGCACCCTGAAGATAGGTCATTGTCCCAGCTGTTGGAGTCCTGAGCCATGGGTGCTGTGTCTCTGCCCAGAGAGTGCCAAGTGACCCAGGGAGTGGTTTGGGGAATTGCTGCTACCATGTATTTCTGTGTCAAGAAGGGAGGATCTTGTGCTGGGCAATGTGAGAAGAGGGTGCTGCAGGGAAAATATTTATTGGGCTTGGGATGTGTAAATTGGCAAGGTAAACAGATACAGCTGGCTTTGGATCCCACACCCTGATGGTCCTTGATGCAGAATCTGTTGTCTCCAACTATTCCATCCAGTCCTCAGTAGGACAACCCACCACCAGCAGCCCCTGTGTCCACACAGAAACCACCACTGAGCTGCTCTGCTTCCCTGGCAGGGACTGCTTGTTGCCAATCCCATATGAGTACAGCCAAGGGCAGCTAATAGCAAGAAATGACCCTTAATCAAATCCCAGACGTGGACATTTCCAAATTGGAAGAGGTCTGTGTCTAGCCTGAAGCTCATGCT
Organism: Erithacus rubecula; assembly: GCF_903797595.1. Taxonomy (NCBI): domain Eukaryota; kingdom Metazoa; phylum Chordata; class Aves; order Passeriformes; family Muscicapidae; genus Erithacus; species Erithacus rubecula. Next base: position 69,842,708 of record NC_136658.1, read on the forward strand.
TCTTCCTGCAAAAACAGGGCACTGGCTTCCCCAGAGCTACTGTAGAGACAACTTACACAGTGTGGAGGAAAGAGCTGGGAGCAACTGAGTCCAAACTACATCTCAGAGCCCCCAAAAGCCACAGGGAACTTGCACAAAAGGACCAATGTCTCTGAAGAATGGAGCAAGCCACTCCAAGACAGGCCAAAGCACAGCAGCTCCTGCCTGGCTCCCTTCCCTGCAGACCTAGGAACAAATTGTTGGTGCTTTTGTACTGCAGTCAATGGGTCATTAACACCACCCACAACGGGAACAGTGCTGAGGTTTGCTGATAGTAGTGTGGTGCTGATGAGGGACAGGTACAGGCTGGGGACTTCAGCATGAAACAACCCAGTGCACCTTGAAGATGTGAGGAAAAGCCAAACTGCCTACGTGAGAGGTCCTTGCTGAGGGATTGGGATATTCCAACAATTTTGGGAAGCCTCTCTATGCTTCACAAGAAGGCCTCCTGGCTGTGCATCCTTCCTGTCTGCCTTCATGGCGCAGTCTGGAGACGTGCCACATTCATTAACTTGTGGCCAAGGGAATGGCTCCATGTGCAAAGAGGAAAGTTCCCCAGGGAACCCACTGCATAAACCACTGTCTGGGAGATAAGACTGGACCTCAAAGAAGAAATAGATCTCCTCAGACCGTATTATGTCTACATGTCTGGGAGGAGACAAGCGCCGAGACCAGGAAAAGCTGCGTGCAGGAGGTTTTCATCAGGCAGAGAATTCCGTGGGCAGATAGAGCAAGTTGGCTAACGAGATAAAGGCACAAGAGCATGAGGAGCTGGAGAAACACACAAGGGAGGATGGGCAGCATGGAACTGGATCAGGGTGCTGAGGCAGAGGGGATTTCTGACATCCCAAGAGAAAGCTCCCAGAGAACACTCACTTTGCGGAAAAAAAAAAAGTGGATTAGGTGCTGGCATGCCACACACAAAAATATATTACCCTTCAGAAAAATGTTTTCCCCAAGGGACTGTCTAGAACTTTAATGAGGCCTCTCCTGTGCACTTATTCTTTAAAAAACCCTGAAATTACCCTAACTGGTCATGGACATCTTTGAAGTCTGTTCATCTTGTATGTGGAAGTGGTACACTTTTAATACAGCAAAGGGAAAGCTTGTGTACTACTGGCCTGTAAGTAGTTAATGTTCAAGAAGATGTTGTTGTAACTTACTAAATTCTCTCTCTTTATGGTTCATCCTTCCAACATTTTCTGTGTGTAAAAATTTCTCTGCTTAATCCATTGTGGAATCACATCTTCTATTTCTCAAGATCACTCTCTATTGCGCTTGGCTATAAAAACACTCATCCCTCTCCACACCTCACTTCCCACAATCACACACTTTTTAAAAGCAGTGGTCCATGAAACAGCCTGAAATTGTAAAATAAGACTTCAAGGGTTCTTTTCTAATTTAATTTTTTGCCTTCTTTTATGCCATTTGCTGTATCACAATGAATTGACTTTTTACTGGCAGAACAGTGCCACTTTTAGGCAGTGACCTCAGTGACAGTTGTTTAAAGCATGATTCTGTATGTGCTGATGCAGTGTTCCACCAATATGTTTGAATCTGGTTCTGCCTCTTATTTTCTTTGGCTGTATAGGACCAGGGTTTTAAAAATCAAGTAGTAACATGAAGAGGCTCCAAGAATAGTCGTGGAGGAGGTCTGCTAGCTGAGAAGGTGTTGTGATGCCAACAGGATTCTCACTTAAGTCTATTACTTCTTGACCTGCTCTATTTTCTAACTAGAGAAAAAGGTTGTTTCAACCCTCTTCAAGTAGCACACTCATTTTAGGTGTGAGGGGAACTCGGACCTAAGTTAGAGAAAGGGAAAAGTGTAGATGGAAAAAACTGAAAATCCTTAGATCATATTCAGACAGATACTCTGCTTTTACTGTCTGTCCTTTTCTTTGAAGATCTTGCCACCCTAAGTCATCAAGAAGCTGTTTTCTGCATTTGAATATTGCCACTGGCATGTAGGCAATTAGATGAGGAGAAAAGGAAATGACTTTTTTTCCCCCGCCATAACTCACCTGATGTTCAGAGAGGAGCAAATCAAGGAACAAGCTCATTTTTCACCGAGCTGGGTATAACTACACGTCAGTGGAAAGAACTGTGCTATCTTATAGCAGGAGAAGAGCCCCTGGGAACCCTCACACTAACAAGGACCTGGAAGGAAAGCTTGAGTCACTCAGTCCTGTCTCCTCCTGCTGTCGTCACCACATCATATGGGCCTTTCACACACTGATCACGTTCCATCGTAAAAGTAGATAGTGGTTATACCCCTGTAACTTGTGTTATGTAGCTGTTTGAAAGCTTAGATTCTAACAATGGGGAGAGCACAAGTTCTACTGTGCTAACACTGGAGAGGGTTTTTTAGAGGAAAACTCTCACATGCTATAACTGGATGGCTGCAGTCACAGGATTTATGGCCTCTTTGACAGCACGGTGCGCATAAGCAGGGTAGGTGATGAATGCACACCACAGCATCCAAGGCGATCTGAAAGCAGGGTTAAATTACGTTTTATGGATGTCATGGATGAAATTGTGCCCCTCAAACTACTTTCAGGCTTGAAGATGTGGAATCTGAGTTAAGTTATTGAGGCATGACTAAGTTTTGGTCATGCTAGAAATGTTCCACTGTTTGGTAACCACATCAGAGAAAAGTCAAGCTCTGAAGGCCCTAGTGGGTTGGATCCCAAATGTGAAGGCAACCACTTAACAGAGCTTGAATGCAGTCTGTTAGACTGTTTTTCAATGCTATCCCAATCATCAGTGTGAACAAGACTTTAATTGCAATACTCTGATTCCAGACATATTTTGTTGTTCCTGAAGGCTCTATTTTTAAAGACTTGGAAGTGAACTTCTCTGTTTCACTCTACTGAGGTGTTTGCAGTGTGACAAGCATAACCTATGTGACATCCATGTTGTTTCTCTCTTTGTTCTAATGCTAAATAAGTGCAACTAAACCTATTGAAATGATCACATTTAAGGTTGATTCATTTGACGAGAATTGCAGAAGGAAATTTTGCAAAGCGGTGAAGGGTATAGAGCTGAACACAAGAAATGAAGTGCTACCCCTAAAAAAACCTGGGAAGATGGGTTGCCAGGATGGTTTTACCCCAGTATGAATGAAACATTCTATTAAATGGAGTTAGTGCAGTATACTGCACTCCAAATAGACACTGTTTAGATACAGATTATGTTGGAATGAATATTAAAACTTTGCACTTGAGAGGGAGGAGGTAGAGTGAGATAATGGTCGTAACATGATTTCCTACACTGGCAGAAAGTCAACCACAAACATAAGATTTGTTCTGAGTAACATTCATTATTAGCTTACCCCAGAAATAATGTGAGAATTCCTCCATAACCAGAGAATAGGCACAGCGCATCATTAACAACGATGTCAGCCAAAAACACAAGCAAGTTTTTACAGCCTGATATTTAAAGCAAATGGGTAACAGACTGAAACTCCCAGTATTCCTGTGGAAAAGAGCAAATTATTTACTCCTTAGGTAGTTTAAAAATGTAAGCAGATATGCCATAATGCAAGATGAATTTACAAAGAAAATAGAGTGCACTGCATTTAGACCAGAGGTTAAATGAACCACTGGTATGGACACTGGTGTGGCAGACACTTATTGGGGATATGTCTCAGAACTGAAACTCGGACACAAATGCTCTATTTAAAACTCTGTGCTCACTCTTCCTTGTCTTCTCTCCTCCCTGCACATGTAGCTTTTGTCACCCTTCTTCTTGCTGTGCTTGTTCCCCCAATGAGGCAAGGCTGATGCCATGCTTCTCCTAGGAATAGGTATCCCATGTGTAAACTGAGCTAACGTGCAGCTTTATTTTCCACTGCATGATGCTATTTGGATATTCAGCACTCTAGACAAAGGTTGTCAGTGGCTCTTGTCCTCTGGGACAGAAGCTCTTGGCTGTTCATCTCCTGAGAGGTGGAGAACTGCTTTAGAATAGTGAGAGACCTTTCTACCCCTTGCCCTTCTGAGCGTGGTGTTTTGTTGAACTCACAGCCCTTTTTACTTTTCTTCTGGTTTACAGGCTCAGAGATGCAAAAGTGCACAGTTAAACTACTGCAAGGAGCACCCTTTCCATCCCCCTCAAATTCCTCCATTTTGGCCTGTGGGAGATGGTGCTGCTAGTTCTACGTGCCTGCCCGGTGCATTGGACAGGACCAGGGAAACCTTGGGAAAAAGGGACTGAAAAAGTGGGAAACAGGGCTTCCCAGAGGCTGAGACTCAGGCTGCACAGGAAGGTGGGTGCTCCAGGTCACACACTACCAGCTGAGCAGTGTTGGTTTGCCTGGGCAATGGGCTGCTTGCAAGGAGCTATTTTTGGCTCTTGCTTTTCAAGGCCAAGATCAGCAGTTCCTTTGCTTTCCAGGAGAGGGTAGAGGCACATGTGCACTCACACTCACCAAATCACCTCATGAAACAGTAAAATACGCATTTTTCTCTCCTTTTTTCTTTCCCAAACAATTATCCTGGCTCTCACTTTTTCCTGTCTCTTTCCCATTTCTCTCTGCACACCTCCTCCAAAACGCCTCCATCTTTGATTGTCTCTAATGTTGGAAAAGGCCCATGTGATTTATTGGATTGCCATCTCCCCAAGGCTTCATCAGGTCCTTGACATTGGATGGGGTGGCTGTGGTGTCTGTCATCTTTGGCCACAGATATGTGCCAGTCAGATTTTTTCTTTTGCCAAGAAAGGCAGGATATGTGTAGATACAGGATGATGGACTTTTATTTTCCCAGTGCGTGAGTGATGTTATACATGGCAGAGAGCAGGCTATTTAACAGGATATTAATTTATGTCTGTCTTCAAACTCCTTAGGATTAGGAAAAATATCTTAAAAAAGAAAAGAGAAATTATTTACTGTGGGACATAGCAGGAATGACTAGCCTCTTTCTGGTGTTGAAAAATATATAGACAAAAGATTCTCAGATGGGATGGTTTGGTGATTTAAGGACTTACCACACCCCAGAGACCATCATGACACACTCTTTGAATAAAAGAAATTTTTCATGCATTCTGAAAGCCAGGCCTTTTAAGAGGCTTCACATTTGGACATGAAAGACAAGTAATTCATAAACAGTATTTGCCACAAACTGTGTTAGCTTCCTTCCTTCCTTCTGCTTTCCTTCCTTCCATGGCTTGGAGTCTTACATACACCTCAACCTGCGCTGCAGTGCCCTGGGCTTAGCACTATAATGCTGTCTTTGTTCATTGTATCTTCTTTCTTTTCTATAATATTTCTTTTTCCCTATTTTATTTTTTTAACTGACACAGAATGAAGCAGAGAAAGAGGAGTCACCCTGGTGAAAGCATGCATGAGCTGAGTACAGACCTGGTAACACTGCCCTCTCATTGTGGCACCGAGTGTGTGACTTGTCACCTGATATAGACACTTAACATTGTGCCACCAGTGAGTCCATCAACCTGAACCAATTGGTGCTCTCACTTGCAATCCTGACCCTGGCTATTAGGGTGAACAATTGTGGGAGTGTATGCTTACAAGAGCACAGTGATCTCCCATGTCTCTGCACCAAAAAGTGAATGGTGGATGCAGCAATGCATGTATTGTCTTTCTTAACAGAGCAGGTGCACATCTGCTCCTTGCTCTGTTTGTCCAGATGAAAAATACCTCCTTGCCAGCAGTTATTGACCTGCAATATTTCTGGATTCAAAAATAAGATTTTGTTTTACTTTCAGAAGTTTAAATTATTTCAAGTTTTCTATCTCCTGCAGAAGTTCAGATTCTTTTGTTTGTTTTGTTAACATGCTGTAAGTGTTGCCCAAGGTCACTCACTCATGGGCATTTTTCATGTACCTGAGTACACCTGGCTGTGTGTGAAGAGTCACTTTGGAGGGGGCTTGGTGAAGCATTATCTCTTTTATTGTTTCCTGTAATGCAGTACGATAATGTGCAGCTCGTGTGTGGATGTGTGCAGGAATGTTTAGGGTGGTGTGGAACAATAAACACAAAATTTCAAGTGGTCACTGCAGAGCAGAGTAACGGAGATGTTATTCTCTGTGGGCCAGATGCCCACTGTACAGACAGCAATGTATGACTTCACTTTTTTTGGTGGGCCTGTTCATTGCATTTAACAAAAATATAGAGTGACAAAAGACAAAATAGGAATCTTGGGTCACTTTCTTTGTGATAGCTTGATGTGTCCAGGTGCTGGGCTGGAAGCACTGGCAAATCCAGGGCTAAACTCTTTTGTCAGGAGATCATATGAGCTTTTCAATTTTCTCTGCCAAAGTTTGTTAAACTAGTTTGCTTATTAACTCTTTTGCAATCCAGTCCTTAACTGTGCCTGAAATTTTAATGTTAAACCACTAAATCCATTTTACAACCAGAGATTAGAATGTCAAAGAGGACGGATTTGTGAGTTTAAGCACTGACCCTTGAAAGATGAGACATGGAACATACTTGCTTCCTTTGAGACTGTACCCTTTTCCTACAAGAGTCAGTGGGGGCAGGACTGAGCCTGTGCTGGGAAGTGCAGAGTCCCAGTGAGCAGTGGTACCATAGACAAACTGGCTGTGGGCATTGTCTGACAGCCTGTGCTGTGATGGTGCCTCTGCAGCAGTGGCTGTGAATATTACATCTCCCTGTTCCTGATTTACACCTTTAGGAGTGAAGGAAGGGTTCCTATGAAGGACTAAATGCAAGTGAAATGCTAAGGCACTGCCTGTGATTTCCATGTATTTGAGGTGGTGTAAGGGTCTACAGCGAGATTGTGAGCATAACCTGTAAGAAAACTAATGTGATTGTGAGAACAATTTCAAGCTGAAAGAGAGGGTTATTAAGTCATATTAAAAGACAGCTTCTTGGGAAAAAATACCAAGCAGTGGATACAGATGGAGAATGAAGAAATTAGAGCAAGCATGGACTAACAGAGCAAATGCTAACAATCACCATCAGTCACTTAGTGGTATAGTAGAGAAATGGAGGCATCTTGTGGGAAGCAGGCTACAGCTGCTACATAGGTGGTTTAATTCACATAAAATCGACTAAAAATTAGCAACTACTGCTAAAAATGAGTAATTCCAGAAATTGACAAGCATTATGTCATATTATCTTCCTGAATATTGAATAACAATCAAGATAATTTTAATCTTAACTGCTTGCTTCTACTTCGAGCATTACTAAATGTAGCAGCCTCTGGCACCACCTCTTCCTTGCTCCCTAGAAAAGGGAAAGTGAGAAATGGAGGAAGATTTTAGTGTTGCAAGCAATGATTCATTCTCAGGCTGCACAACCCACCAGATGATCTCCAGAGTGGCACTGCTGCTTGGCCTGGGAACAGTTTTCCTCCCTCCCTGCCCTCTTAACTAGAAGGAAGGAAACTGATACTCATGGCAGACTACCAGGATGGCTAGAACAAATATTGGAGAAGTTCAGGAAACTAAATATGGGATTCAGGATCTGGAATACATACCAGAAGAGGAAAAAAAAAAAAAAAAAAAAAAGGATAAAAATACAGAAATAACAAGGGGAAGGAAATAAAAAATAACCAAAAGAGATTCCATTATCAAAAATCAATCCCTTGGACAAAGTACTCATTAAAGCCCTAATCTTTCCTATCTTTCCTTCCCTATGCAGGGCCTGGTTCTGCAATGGACTGCTAGAGGCTGAACAGATATTCTTCTGAAAGAAGGCAAAAGAGGTGTCTTGAAGTGTTCTTCTGCATAAGGTTTTCAGGTCTCAGGGAAGTGTAGGAAAATTATTAAATCCTAGTTTGGGAAAATCTGGCCAGAGGTAAAAAATGGTTAAATTTTCTTCTTGTTTCCAGAAGTCAGGGAAACATGTCATCCTAACCCCACTTCAGACTCAGCAAGAACTAATTTCAGACTGTTCTTGGATCATATTTGCAATTACACCCTGCTAATTTATGCGGTTTTTAAAAGTCCCAGGGCTAAATGGTGCAGCTGAGAGTTCTCAGTTGGATGTCAAGTATTTTGTTTCACCAAGGTGCTGCTGAAACACCCTTTGGATGTTCTCCTTGATGCATGAGTGGATATCAGGGCCATAATTTTAGTGTCTTCCTAAATGCCAAGATAAGACCGAGCTTCAACTCTAATACGGAAATTTTTCTAATACAGAAATTGTGCTGGGAAGCTTGGGGAATTGTGCTTTTGTGATATTTTGATTTTATTGATCAATTGACTCTCTAGAAAAAACTTTGCTTCTTCTTTTTCTTCTGTTCTGACCTTCTTTGATGTTATTCTGTGACAATGAGGTAATGTTGCTTCCAGACACCCAGTGCACACAGACTAGGGAGCTGCAGCCCTCACTGCTCTGGGACTTATGGAGATGCTCTTTTTGGGTGTTCAAATTTTATTTTTCATATTTATGTTAATATTCTTTTAAAATCTGAGCTTTTATACACTGCTTCCCTCTTCTGGATACGGCAGAAAAGTTTTGGCATTGCTACTGCATGCCCAAGTAAATGAGACTTGCCTCAGCCTGTCATGGAGATGTTTGGTTTTAATCCATTGGTGGCTTGGTTGATTAAGATAAAGGCCTTGATCAGGCACTGGCAAAGATCTGAGAGTTGTGGAGGCCCTGGAGGTTCAATGTAAACCACTCTCAAAGCCTGAATCCCTTGGGAATTTGACTACTTTTTTCCATGCTACATAAGCTATTACAGCTGGGAGACAACAGTTGCCATATTGATTAAATGCTTGGCCTTTATGAATAATGGCATCCGTACAATTCAAGTTCCACTTCTCAGCTCTGAGCTGATTTTCCTGTGGCTTGCCTCTTCAGGAGAAGAGAGGTAGTGCATGAGAGGAGCTCAGCTTGATCTTTGGTAAGGGCAATTTCAGCTTACATTTGCAAGGGTCATACAGGAGGCTGAATTTCCTTACATAGCAAAGGACTTTTCCATGTGTCACCTTCTGCAGTCTCTGTGGCAGTCTTTGTGGTGAAGAGAGAGAAATACTCAGCTGATGGACTCAAATGCACAGAGGCCATGGTGTATCAAAAGCAGATTAAAAGGTCTTTGCTGGTCTTGCAAAATCAATCACTGCCTCTAATGCTGGTCACAGGCGGTGACCTCCCTTGGATGAGGTGATGACTCTTTTCTTCTGCCCCCTTCCTCAAGAAACAGCTGCTTTTATGTGAGCTGTTTCACCCCCTCTAATTGAGGTGTGACTCTGTGTCTTCTACCTTTGCTGTGGCCAGCATTACATAGTTCAGGTATATTCAGGCATCTTTCACTGGCTCCACTTGCATTTGTGAGTGCTTAACGTTTTGGAATTCTGCTTACCAAACTATGTGTGCAGGAAAAAAGTGCAAGTCATTGGTGAACTTGAGTGGCAAGTTTGGTCTTGTTAATTTGTCATTCCACAGAAAACCAGCAGCAACAGCAGGGATAGGTATAGATTTTTAAAGCTGAGTTCAACAGCCTCAGCTGTGAGACTATCTTTTATCCTCTTGCCTCCAGAAGCTGCAAAGAGTTTAACCCAAATTTGTCGGATGACTAGCCATCAAAGCTATGCTCCAGCCTGTTCCCATTTTGTTGGCCACAGCACAAAATTATTAATAAAATGCAGAAATAGGTGTAGAAAGACAGAGCTACATCTTCAGGTGCTTGCTGACAGCCTGTCCCTGCAGAGGTGGGAGATGCAGCTGTGCATGTGATGTGCACAGCTGACACAATGAGCTCTGTTCTAGTGCAAACAGAATTTGCTCCAGTAAGAACTCAGTAAAAATCAGGCAAGTATTCAGAGATTTGGACAGAGTTCTGGAAATATTCCATACCCTTAGCAGTCTAAATGCAAGAGAATGACTGATGTGATTCTTGCATTTTCCTTTGATTGTTGGGTGCTTTTATAGAGCCTCTAATGCAAAAAGTGTTCATGTTGCTTCAGGACAATTGCTGCTCATGCTGAGCAAATTTATTCAGGTTGACTCCTGTCTCACAAGCCCATTCTGGAATGGGACATGCTAAAGAAATTCCTTCTTACTTATCAAAACAAGTTGTTCTCAATCAAAACTTCTACACCATAATTAAAGTCCACATTGATTTTTCCATTTTTTTCACTTACAGCATTATAATATATAAAGCCCAACTTTAACTTCTCATCTGAGCAGCATCAGAATCAGTGTAAGAGCAAAGGTGGAATCATATAATGGTTTAAGTTGGAAGGGGCCTTAAAGGTTATCTAATTCCAACCCCTCCATGAGCAGGGACACCTTCCACTTGACCAGGCTGCTCAAACTCCCATCCAACCTGACCTTGACCACTGCCATAGATACAATAGATACACTGCAATAGATATCCACAGAGCTGCACATCACAGTGGTAGCCCACCTTAATTATTGTGTCTGAATACAGCAAGAAGGATGAACATAAATGTGAATATGCACTCTTCATTGCATCTTTTATGTATATAAGAGGTCTACAGTGGATGCCAAGAGAACTCATAATCAAATGTTAATTTAATTTTTTCCCATGAGAATCAAAGTGTGTCAATGAACAGAGATATAAACAAAAATTGTCATAAGAAAAGATGGGATTCAGTACATCAAAAATTCTCAGGGAAGGTATTTTATTGTACAAAGAGGATGCAGAAATGAAGGAAACAGAATCAGTACATATGTGACTTCGGGAGATAAATTATCAGTAAATATTCTTTTAAGCGGCACCACGATTAACATGGAACAATTTCACATTTGTGGGTAATTTACAGCTGAGAAACATTCTGTCAACATTTCCTCATATGTATGGTTTTATTAAACTTAGTGAAAGACACCTCCCATCAGACCTGAAATGTCTTTGAGATTTTATTGATTTTCCACATGGAAAGGGCACACTCGGTAGCAGAAGTGTTCAATTTTTTTTCAATATGCCCAAAAGAAGCAACTCATGATTATGGGTCAGTGAATACAGCTGCTTTAAGACAAGAATGCAGGTCTGGAAGGAAAACAAAGTCCAGTGGTGCCTTGCTTCTTCAAGACACAGATTTTTAGTCTCCCTTAAAGCACACAACATATATGAGAACAAAATGTAAGAATCTTGTTTTTGTTGGCTGTGAATAAATTCATCATGGGATACATGGTTTAAATATGACCTGATGCAATTCCCATTCTCCTACTACTAGCTGCTATCTGCTGAGCCAATTTCAACTTCAGCTCTGTTTCTTTTGAGTAAAGACTGCAGACAGACTCTCGTCTTCATTTGTTCTGTCCAATTCAGGATGCAAAGCACTCCTGGACACAAAATATAGGGTGTTTTTCATTTTTTTAGTGTGTGACTCAGTGTAGCATATGAAACTAATCTTTGCTAATGCATTGTGTTAGAACTGACTCATCCATATCGGAGGTGCAAAGTCCTTGAGTGCTTAACCAATTGCTTTACATTTTAGAAAAACTGTATTATGTGTTCTTGGGTTTTACTTAAATTTGTATTTGAATTTTTTTGCCTCATTAATAAGTCATATGCACAGATAGCTGAACCTTGCAACTTAGTTGTAAATAAATAATTAGAAAAAAATATAGCAGCTTTCAAAGTTCAGTGGCCAAGGAAATCCTTGGGTTTTTTTCATTAGTCACAATTTAAAGCTGTGTATAATTATAGAACAATCAACAATTACACAGTGTTAAGGAACAGGTTTTCCTAAAGGACTCAGAGCTCACTGTTTGCAGGTATTCAGAATTGCTCAGCTCCTGCCAAGGCACCAAAGTGAGTAGGCAAATAGTGATTTGTGAAGTCCTCTATGCACTTGGATACCCCTTTTCTTTACCCCTACCTAGGCATCAAGCCCCTGAAAACCTGCCCGTCCTCTAGGTAGGAGAAAATAAAGTGAAGACCAAAATCCAGGATAAACTTAATATTAATGACTTAAAAATACATGATCACACAAAGGAGCTCCCATTTTCAAGTCTGAGAGATATCCAAGCAGAGACACAAATCCCTGAGATTTCCAATAGGCTTTCTCTTTTTGACATGATGACCTATGTGAAATGGCACACACAAGGCAACATTTTCCCTCTGAAGAGAGCGTGAGGCTGGAGTTTGGCCCCTTCACTAGCTGCATGGCATTCTGGAGACCAGCCCTGCTCTCCCCTTGGCACCTGCAAAAGTGACACTTCAGTTGTTCCAGCTCTCTTGAAGATTTATAGCGAATTTGTGTTTCAGAAACAAGCTGATAACCTTTGCACTGGCTTGGAAGGCAGAACTTTTATTATAGGATTGTTAAGATAACAACAGCTTTGAATGTGTACTGCTGTTTTGCTAAGAACTAAATGGTAACAAAGCTCTCCTTATCTGCTCAGCTACCTGGATTTTAGCAGTGGCCAAGGGTAGGAAGCTCTTACACAGCCATTTGGTTGTTTCCTGGCATTCTTGTTTTCAGACAGTCGAAGTTCACTCGGCTTTGTTGCTGCTTTGTTATCTAAGGAATTCATATACTACTTAATCTCCATAAAAACCCAAACCATGACTGTACCGTGTGAGCTCTGCAGGGAGCTTCAGCATTCCAGATCTGGTGCCATAAGGCCTGTGAGCACATCCTGGGATGCACAGAAAATTGTATTTTTTGGCAAGCAGTATCATAAATGAAGAGAAAGACGACCTGACACAATGTGAAATTTTTCTTGGGTAGTTTGGAATTTCTAGAGTTAAGATATTAGGTGAGAGACCTTTATTTTGAGCAATGACAACCCTAAAAGGAAGAATACTAGATGTGGCTTCCATCTGCCTTGCCATGTAGCTTAATAATAAGCATTTTGCATGAGTCTCAAGGAGTAGTTGTATTCTCGGGATCTAAAATTGTTTTTGGATAAAAAAGCTGAATAGAGAAGTCAACAGCATTTTTTTTTTTTTTTTTTTGTATGTGAGCCAGATTCTATACGAATACCCCCTGAAACTGATATTCAGAAGCCTTTATTTATTTATTTTTTCTAAATTATGAGAGCACGACAAAATATGATAACAATACACACTGGAATGTTTATTTTAAAATAGATAACAGCTCTGAAAACCCCTTGCCTAGTTCAGTATACTGGAACATCCCTGCAGCTTAACCTCCTGTCAGTGTGAGTCAGAGCAGGGTGAGGAATGCTTCTTGCTTTTCCCAGGCGAACCCCTCTGAGGAAATTCAGAGCACACAGTGTGTTTAAACTCCTTTTTTCCTCTTTGGACTTATTATTTATTTCAGGTTGATGCACAAGCCCAAGGCTGGGCTGGATTCTTTCCTGGACATCTGCCTTAAATGAGTGCTGTGCATCTGACAGATCCCAACAGGTCATGTATCACAGGACGTTCCCCTCGTGTCCTGTATACCCGCAAATCACTCCCAACAGCTGGTATTTCCACACCATGGAAAATACAGAATTTTGGAAAGGTGGGTCCCAAAGCTGAGCAGGACTGAGCAGGGAAAGGCTGAAGCACAAACTCTGGACTTTGCCCTGCCTCCCTCACTTGGGTTTTAATCAGCCAAAACCCCTACCGAGTCAGCAAGATTTTTAACTTCCAAAAGAGCTGTGTGAAAACTGAGGGAGGGCTTCAGGCAGATCCAGTGCAATAGCTAAAAAATAACATGACAAAGTAAAAAGAGGGAAGATAAGCAGAGAACACAGCTTAAGAAAAGCATTTTTCCTAGACAGGGCATCCAATATCCAGCTGCTCCTCTGAAGGAGGTTGTGGCTTATGTGGTCAGTATGATGGGATGTGAGGCATTTAACAAAACTATCCTAGAGTTTACTTTTTATGATTTGAGGGTGAAGGAGAGCTTGAATTACAGATAAGGGATGGCAGGTGTTAACACAAGTCTCCCACTTCTTACTTCTAGGTTTAAAGTCCAGGCTATTTGCTTTCTTTTCTCTCCAGGACAGTAGTTACCTTTTTTTAAACAAAGCCCTTTTGTTAGTATCCCATGTTTTGTTTGTGCACAATACTGTCAACAATATCAGGATATGTTTAGATAAAAGATCTACTAAATAGACTGGCTTGGGAGTTTGGGGAGTTTATCTCTGCAGATAACACTCCAGTAGATTTTTGTAGTGGCTCTCATTAGTTGACTCTGTCTTATCTAATCAGCCACTGAAGCCAATCAATACAAAAACTTGCCAATCAGTGCTGAAGCATTTCATGTGGTTATATTCCTGAGGCTCCAAGAAAAAAAAGGGAAAAGAGCATAGAAGAATTTTTTGTTTTGTTCTGGTTAAAAGCTGTTCTGAGCAAACAGTTACTGGATGAGATGCCGGGAGCTGATCCTTGCAACGTTTTCTGGCATCGCTTGTTGCATTAGGCTGCAAATGTCTTTTTTTTTATCCTGAGGTGGGATTCTTTTCTATTTTTAAGATGAACCTTCAGTACTTTGTGGCAATGTATGAACTCAGCCTACCTACACATATCTTGGTGCTCAGACTCCTGAACTGGTAATGTTTATGGCAGTTAACATCAACCATGACCGGTGGCTTTAAGAGAATTTGACTGATGCAGGCTTTGGTGAATCATCTGGAGTGTGTGTTTAAGCATGGAAGAAGTGTCCTGGGTACAATATTTGTCTTATATTTTTCCAGCCCATCATAAATGAGGTTGGGTCTTCCAAGGATGTGCCTCACGACTGATCCTGCATGGTGCTGAATTTGGCCATCTGACCAAACCAGTCCTCATGTATACCCTTGATGGGATGTGAGTCCACGAAGACTGGTATGAAGTGTTGAGATGGGCCCTGAAGTCCCTTGTTGTAGTTCAATGTTGTGTATTTATCTTCACTGTTTGCTTGGCATGCTTTTGGATGTTGGGAATTACAGCATCCTGAACTGAGAAAAACAGGTGAAACCCCTAGTTCTCACTTCTTGAAGCACACCTGTGTATTTATAAATGCAAGCAAAGGCCATCTGCATCTTCCAATGCTGCAGATGTCCATGCTCATGTTGCAGTTTTGATCTGACTTCTTTTTCCATGAAAGCTAAATGAGGAGTGTGAAATATTCCTGTTTTAGTTTCTGCGATCAAACCCAAGAGATATTTGAAGCATTTTAAAGCACAATGAATGAGGAAAAAAGCTAAAAGTGGAGTATGTGAGATTGCTCAACTCTTTCAGTCCCTCAGTCTAAAGGGTGGGAGTCTGGTAGCAGGCTGTTAAGGGAAGGTGCAAATTGACACCGAGATGATGTACATCTGGTCCTGGTTGAGGAGCAGAACTGAGGCATACAACAAACCTCACAGCACTTCCACAAAAGTGGGAGTTGCTGTTGCTGTGACTGACCATATCACTGAACTGATGCATGTCTACAGGGAGATCTCTAAAGCAAATTTGTCCCACACCTGGCTGAAGTATCCAAAAGTACCCTGGCATCTTTTGGTGAGGGAGCAGCTGGTGCGTGGTAGAGCACAATGCAGGCATACACCAGTGTCAGGTCATGGGCACAGCTGGGGGATTGGGGTTTGAGCACCACTGGAGCTGTGGCAGCAACCTGCACATATCCACTGAACAGTGCTAGGGGAAGAAGGCCCTGAGGGAGAACACTTCTGCAGAAAATGTAGCTGCAAAATGTGCCAAGGCGAGAAAATTCACATAGGAGGTGCAGCCAGAAGGCACTTTCAGACCTCCAAGGCTCCCTCCAAAAGAAAGAAGTAAAAATGCTAAAAAATACAGAGAAGTCCTTGGCAAACAAATGAGATCAGCCTTACATGAGGTCAATATATTGCCTCTGTTTCTGTTTGTTCTTTTTCTTACACAAATATCAATGACTGCCATTGAGACCAGTTCTGGAATAAAATCTGTGCATCCAGGTTGAGGATCTATCTTGCTTTTTGTCTAAACTTTTCAGTCAGTTTTGTTGGATGTGCATAAGGACTAAAGTCCTAAATATAAATGGTTACTGTATTTGCTTTCCTGTTTTATTGCAGCTGCAAAAGTGAGCCATAATGATTTTTATAGTACATGATAGAATTTGTCAGCTATGGGACAGAATGAACTCACACGATAGTGACTGGCTCAGCCTCAAAGTGATAAACATGTCAAGATAACAGCAATCATTTTTCCCAGAACACGAGAATACAATGCAATTTAAAGCAGCTTTTTTTTTTTTCCCCCTGCATTTTAATATTCCTATAATCAATCACCAACCATAACGGTTTTATTATGACTATGGACACAATAGATCAAATTTTTATGGCCTGGTCTTAGTTTTCCATATGTAATCTGCCAGCACCAGTAATTGCACAGTTTAGGTCATTTGAGTACCCGATTACCCCCACAAATCAGGTAACTAGACATCTATGCTGCATGCTGACATAACTGGGAGAATAAACTTGTTCACAAAACTTGGCACATGTAAAGTTGAAAGTCATTCTTCAGGCCAAAGTGAAAATTTTGCTTTGCTTGTTTATTGTTATGATTCCCCCAGGGACTATATGAAGACAGAAAATTGAAAAACATTTGCTTTAAATGTGCAGTTTCTTTCAAGACTCTGGCTAGAGTCAAACCTAAAATTTAGAGTTTCTTGCCCACAGGCAGGCAGCAGGTAAATTCTATATGGTTAAGATAGTTGACTGAATTTTTCAGAAACTGTAATTCACAATTCTCAAAGCTGTAACAGAATCAAGTGGGGACCCAGGTTGAAGTTTGATTAAAAGTTGAGAAAGGTGACAAGGAAAATGTTATTTATTAACACAATAGAGAAAGACTACCTGAAGATATCCATAAAGCACTTGTGTAGGTCATCAGCTGCATAAATGACCTAGTAAAAGGTATGGTACAAGGTGTCAATGTTTATGAGTGATTAAAGATTATATAGAAGAGTAAAACTACAAGTAGACGAGAAGACTTGCAGGAAGATTTTAAAATGTGGGTGACTGAATCATGAAAAAGGCAATGCTTGCAGAAGAGCAGGCACACAGGGACCAGGAATTCACTGCAAGGTGAGGCACAAGAGGAAAAAGAAGATCAGCTGTGTATGAGTGTACAACAAAATTTCTGTTCCTGACTTCTGCCTCCCAAGAGAGAGTTAGCATTAGCTCCCTTATTAGTGGTCAGGGAGATAAAGAGTGCATTAAGAGTTATTGCAAAAGGAGTACACAGTAAAGGTCAATCTGCCATCATCCACCTGTATAAACCCTCAGGGCTCCCACATCTTGAGGTGTCTGTGCAAACCTAGTCCCCTGGGTGACCAAGACGGGATGGGGAAAGATGTAGACTCAGATGTCCCATGGCAAAGGAAGTTTCACCCTGTCCCTGCTGGAGTCACTGTTCCATTGGCCTGAGTCCTTGAAGCTTTTCTTATGTTACGGAGGCAAGAAGAACTCATTACAAATACAATGTCTTTTTATTAGTCTGGCAGCATCCCTCCCATCTGAGTCAGGGTCTTTTTGGATGGGACCCACTGTGAGGATAGGATCCTGGGAAGTTCAGCATCCTAGCAGGTGCCCTTGGTCAGAGCTGCTCTCATCTCAGGGTGACCCCTCATTCCCCATTCCTCACTGACATGAGCTCCTGGAGGACACTGCCCCAGCACTGAGGATGTTTCTGGGAGGATGACACCTGGGAAGAGGGGGGAGACAGTGGAAGGAATGGAGATTCTTGTCCTTGTTCTGGGTGCAGGTATGGCTCTTGGTATCCCGTGCTGTGCTGCTTTCTCTGCTCTCTGTGCTGGTGATGTGTGCAATGGCACTGCTGCCTCTGCTGCAGGGGAAATGCACATATGAGGCAGAGAGGGGCTCAGACATGCTGGTAGAGAGCACTGCAGGCACACACTTGAGTAAAAACTGGAAGAGCTGTTTGATATGTTTTTGTTTTGTTTTCTGTTTGATAAGTTATGCTAAAGCATTTCTGCAAAATTTTCATGGTCATAATCCAACCAAGGTACAGAAGTCACTGCCTTGTCCTTTGCTATGATAACAAAAACACTGCATATATTTCCAATTAAAAAAAATACCCCAGGGAGGTAAGATTTTGTGACGCTCTTCTAAAACTTTCCTTCATGTCCAACAATATGTACGTGACCAAGCTACTAAATAGGCATCTAAATAAAGAGGCTTCTCTTGTGCTTTATGTTCACAAAACTCTCATTCTAGTGTGCAAAGAAACACTCTCCAGCTTTTCTACATGTTCTTTCTTTGATCTGCACTGCTAATGATAAAACATGTTAGTGTGAATCATAAATGGAGAATTATTTCTGAGTCTGACTTTTTACAAATCCTGCTCATAGATTAATATGACACAACTACATAATTAAATTATAAGACTATGTAGCTAATGACATAATTTTATTTCATTTAGGCTTTGAAATATGCTTAGCAGAAGAACAACAGTCCTGAGACATTTTCATTTTAACAGAACTCAAAGGGCCTAATACTATTGTGTAATATGGGAGAGAGCTTTAAATTTACTGTGTCTAACATGAATGCATGTTGTCATGCAGAGACTCCCCAAAGGTATTTCAGTGCATTATCCGAGTGGTAGATGCTTGGAAAAAATGCTTACAAAGTAATCTCCAAATACAGCACATTCAGACAAAGTGCAACTTGAGGATTACTTCTAACACTGCTGTGCATGTTCTTCTGTGCCTGTATAATCCTCACATAATGGAGTCCTAGACCATTCCTGGGGCTTTTTGAAATCAACAAAACACGAATAATTCATAACAACAATACAAAATAAAAGTCAGATAAGGAGGTGCAAACTCACTGTATGAAGTTGTTACAGCAGACAAGGTCCTCTCAGCAGCCTCAAAGTTATATGAAAGTTGATTCAAAATTCAGAAGTCTTCTGCAGTATTCACAGCAATTCATCCTTAGCAGAACAGCTAAATGGTTTTTCATCAGTAAATTGCATTTACATACACCCTCTGTCTGCTTGAAAATATATTGGAAATTCACAGTAGAGCAAGCATCTTCCAAGTGTGGGTACTGCTTTTGAGGCATGCACTGTTCATTTTATTCTACATGGCATTTTGATCTTCTTTATTTGTACAGTGCAGATGACCATCAATTATTATTTCAGTCCTCTGCTTTGGCAAATCAAAATTTTAAGCAAAGAAACTGGTCTGAGGTGAAAAGCAAAGGAAGGTTACTGGCCAGGGGCTCATAGGAGCACCGGCATAAATAATGGCACTGATGTGAAGGAATTAAATTGTGTGAATGGTGCTGATGTGTGTGTGCTAATGTGTGCAGTGAGGATGTCTGCTCTAAAAATGAATGCACTGGACTTTCTATGTCCTGTTCCACCACTTCCAGAGACCAGTTTGGGAAAGTGTTTAAACACATCATCAACATATGAGCTTACACATTAACAGCTGGCTTTTTCAAGAGGAATTTGTTCTTAGATCAAAGCCTTAGTTGCTTGGAATAGAAGGCATGGTGGCAGTAATACAGGGAATGATTATGAAAAGGTATTAGATTGATGGATTTGAACAGAGAGAGCTGCCAGTTCCCAATTGTGTCACATCATGTAAAACATTTTCCTGTAAACGGAGATGGAGCTGTTTCTTTTATTTTATTTTTTTTTGTGACTTTCATTTTATAACAGAAATGGGATGAAGCACACTATGTTTCAAAGAGATCAGTGTTATCCTTGAGTAAATCTCTTTACCCACTGGCCTCATACCTTTTGAAATACCCATACACCTAAGAAGCCAGACTTAACACTTGCAGTGCTACAAATCAGAAGCAGCTGTATTATAGTAAGCTAGCATCACATCAACTCGAAATCAGTGAAGTAGTAAGCAACTCCAAAATGTTTTACGTGACGTTTCTTGTGTCTTATGAGTGAATATTTCATTACATGCTAATTTTGTGGAATTATCATGCTCACTGTTTTCCTCAAAGGCAGAATTTTGTCCATGCTGAGTTTTCTACTAGCTCTTAGGAGAGCAGCACTTATACTTAAATTTTTCACATAAAAATCACCTGTTCCATAATCTCAATAGTTTTAGAGATCCTCAGGAAAGGTGACAGATTTGTCTCTCCTCCAGCAGAAGCATCCTTCTGATGTTCTGCCCAGCCTTGATCTCCAGCTACAGTTCTGCAGTGGTCTCATGCCAGTCACTTAGACTGGATGAAGGACTGAATCTCACTCACTCTGAAAACAGTTTAGACTTAAAAGTTTACCATAAGAACTGTGCCATTTGTGATCTGGCCTCTTTTACTAAAATATTTATACTGTAAAAGACCAAATGTAAACTCAGGTTACACCAGAAATAAGCTGTGCTTCTGGGAACGCTTGTACTGCAGGTTAACTGTATTCGCACAAAGATAAGATTTATATATCAACAGCCAGATGTCTTTTCTATTGCTTTAAGTGAGATTTTTTTTAACACCCATTTTAAAGACTTTAGGCTCAGAATTTAGCCTAGACTTCCTATAGCATTTGCTGACTGTGTCTGTAGTAGCAGGCAGTGTAGATCAACAGAAGGTTTGTAAAGCAAAAGAGCTGAGGCTGAGGCCCTGACACCCACACCAGACCTGCTCCAGGGAAGTTTACTCCATGCTGGCTGCAGTCTGGGTCATTCACAGCACATCCATGGGCTGAGGGGGCAGGTTGGCTCCATAGGCACAATTTCTGCAAGCTTTGTTTGAAAGGAATCTAGTTCAAGTGCTCTGAGCCCATGATGTGATGTGAACCAAAGGCACATTATGTGGGGGCAGCCTGGAAATTCCCTTCAAAGCATGCTCCCAATCCAAACTGAAACCCTAAAGTAGATGTACCCATTCAGTCAGAAGAATTCAAAACTCCCTGGACCCACAGAGGTAGAAGGATTACCCTCAGGACCCACTGATGCATGGAGAGGGAATATTGAAATGGAATGAATTCTGGGCAGCAGCCACTGAAAAAGGACTGCAAATGCAGGTTTCCAAGAGGAGGTGAAGTGCAGAAAGACATGTCAGAGGATGACACAGTAGACAGGAGTCTATAGTGCAGCATGGCAATAGGAAAAAAGATCAGCATTATTTGGCTCATAGAAAAACATTGTGCCATGCACAGCCATTCTCTCAAGTGTTGAAAATGCACCTGGACACTGGGATTTTTTCATGGGACTAAATACGTCCTCCCCAGACAAGCCCCAGAGATGCAAAGCAATTCAAAGAGTTCAGACTTAAAACACATGGAAATGGCTGATTTGCACAGAACAACTTCTTGATTTACATGATTGGTGTCTTTACAAATTTTGGGAAAAGTTAGGCAGATTAAATTGGTGCTTGTGAAGCCATATACAACTTCTTGTGCCATCTGCTTGTTCCTAATTTCCTCTTTAAGTTATTTAGCAGTCACATGGATGGTTCTCTTTAATGGATCTGTGTTGATTTTTCTGATTTGAAACCAAATCATTTTCAGACTGAAATGGCTGAAGCAGCCAGAGCACTTCTTTAATTTTGCTACCTTGAACAGGCTGTGCAGTGTGACAGGGAACTGAAAATCCACAGAGCACTCCAAAATTACATGAACAGATTTAGGGATGAGGAAATAACTAAAAATCCCTGAACAGAAAAGCTGTGCTTGCTATCACATTTCAGATAATCATGGTTCCTTCCCCTGTTAATGTACACTTCTGGGATAAGCTGCAATAATGCCAGTTGTATGAAGAGGATGGACATATCTGATATTATCAGCACCTGTGTATCACAAATATAAATCTCAGGAGCAGGAGGCAGGAGAGAAGGTAAGGCAGCTAGAAAGTTGGTAGTTCTTCCCCCAAGGTCTCATATTATATTTTTTACAGTAAAAATCTCTTCAGTGGTTCCTCTCAAGAGACATTGCTCTCTATCCTTGTAGTCACCTAGCTCAAGAAGAAGGAAACAAAGGCAGCCTCATTCTCTGCAACTCTCACATGGTGGTTCCAGAAAACGGCTTTTTGGCTTATTAATTATTTTTTTTTTCATGTGAAAAGCACACTAAGAAAATGTGGATGCAAAAATAGGATATGAAACAGAGTCAAGCATGGTCATGCTTACAGAAATGCAGAGATGCAACGACTTGAAAAGCTGATCCGAATCAGAGGATGAAGTGTTGCAAAGTAATAAAATACTGCTACATTTTCTAGCTACTGAATCTAGTGATACAATGAGACTCAGTGCTAGAAGTCATTAGTCCTTTGCTCTCCTGTTTTTTTTTCCTTGTTTCCCTGGCTCCCAGTCTGCCTCTCCTGATGTGCTTCATCCTCCCAGCTGGATAGCAGAAAACCTGCCTCAGCTGCAAGCTCTTGGCTGGCAGCCACATGGTAATTTATGATGGTCCTCATGCCTCTGGAAATAGTCCAGGTGGCATCATCTTCACAGTTGTGAATTCATTTTATGCCTCTACAGGTTGAGGGTTTTCTGATGCCTAGAGGCCCATTCCTCTATGGCTTCTAAGGGCACTTCATCCAGGCTTTGTAGTGTGACATAGTTCTCTCTGCTGTAAATTTAAAACAAAGTATTTTTGAGGATCCTTTTGTGTGAAGATGGTTATAAATGCACACACACATACATATATATATATAAATATATATATATATATTACTGGTGCTGGCACTATGACTGAACTGATTCCATCTACACTCAGACACCTGGTCTAAAGACAAGAGCCTACAGAGAAAGAGGTGCTTTGGGATGTGATCTACTTTAAATTTAGGCCCCTAAGGCAAGGCATTGCTCCCAGGGGAGCCTGTCTCAACCCAAGGACTTTAAGGGTTGAATAAGTAAAATTCAATGGAATGAAGTAACCTTATGATGTGCCTGTGCAAAAACATAAGCAGAGGGGCTTAGTTTGTTCTTGAGTCCAAACTCACCTGCCCTGCTGTTAGTGGGACTGCTGAGCACAGCCCTCAGATGAGGCTTTTGCCCTGGGAACTACATGGAAGGGAAGAAGGCAGTCTGTCTTGGGGTCTAGGGTCAGGCACATGCACCCATCCACCCCATCCACAGTGCATGTGAATGCCAGACTCCTGCCCATTAGCAGGTGATGTGGCCATGGCACATTCCTACACACATTAGGATGTCTCAAATAAAGACTACATCAGGTTATCCAGCCACCCAGCCTAACCCAGGTGATTTGGCTTCATATGCCTTTACATATCCCTTAAATATATATACTGACCTGTTGACAATGTAATCTGAACCTGAAGCTTTGGTTTTGAGTGTCCTACCAACCATTTCTACATGAGTCACACTGCCCATGTAATACTTGCTGGAAAGAGGGATTTGGGGTTTTTTTCCTTCCCCTCTCCTGAAGTGGAAGCAGTTAAAGTGGATTGAGTGAGCAGGAGCCCAGGGCTTGGTGTAAGGTGCTGTCTGAAAGGAAGCAGATGTCTTTCCATCCGTTCTCAGGTGGTGAGATGTCTGGCACAATTACTGGTGCAACATATGGGAACAGACAGGAGCGTTTCAGTTCTGGCTTTGAGTGTTTGGACTAGTTCTCATCTGGGAGGTGCCTGTTGCAAACTCTCTTTTCTGCTTTTCTGTAACAGAAGCTGTGTATTGGATTCCAACATAAATGTGGAAATCAGAGTGATATCATTCTTCTGTATCTTTTCAGAAGGTATAAAAGATCTGCTGGTGCAATTTCCTTAAAACAGCAAGGCAACACCTTGACTGGAGGTATTGGGAAGTCACACATCATCATGGAGTACTCTGTCATTTTCAAAAGTTAGGTCAGATATTGCTGTTTAAATAAATCTTTTGAGGCTGGTGTCATCAGGAAACAACAAATTTCATTTTGCTCTACCACTTGTGTCAAAACATCTGCATCAAACATTCGGTGCATGGTGACATAGCAAAACAAATGTAGAGCAGACATTACAGATGAATGGCTTGTTGACAGATTAGCAGATGAGTTTCCCTTATGTTTTTGAAAAACATAGCTCCCTAGACAAAATGTACAAAGGGGAAAGCTGGGATTAAAGATCAGATAACAAATAGCAAGCTTTTCTTTTCAGTGTTTACTATTCAAATTCCCTAATATCATGAAAGATATAAAGAGCAAGTAAAGAAAAATATGCCACGTCCAACATAGGGAAGTGAAAAATGGACATCTTTTAGGACTAAAACCGCAATGCAACCAGGACTGAGGAAAACATTTTGGTCTTT
Source organism: Erithacus rubecula (assembly GCF_903797595.1). Classification (NCBI taxonomy): domain Eukaryota; kingdom Metazoa; phylum Chordata; class Aves; order Passeriformes; family Muscicapidae; genus Erithacus; species Erithacus rubecula. Next base: position 69,866,790 of record NC_136658.1, read on the forward strand.
TAAGATATATTAAAAAAAAAAGAAAAAAAAAAAGTAGATTTCAGTTTTGAAGCTGCTGGCAAAATTTGTGTTGACCTCATTACGTTATTTTGGCTGAAAAACAGCTGAATCCTTTAAAAAATTTTAAAGGCTGTTTTCTAAATAAAATGCTCTTTTGTTTCCAAAATGATATTTTGTTTATAAAAGTACCTAACTCTAAGTGCAGGAATAAAATTGCACTTTAAAATTACTATTTTTTGACTCAAAATGATTTTGTTGCTGTTCATTGTTGCTTGTTTGTCAAGAGACTGAAGAACAGATTATTTGTACAGATCTAGATACAGTATGAGCTGTGGATAATTTTTAAGTAGCCCTGTTAATTCAGGCATGTTCTAACAAGATAATTGAAAATCTTCTCCTGATTCAGAGTGTAGATACATCTGGCTGGGCTAACTCTTCTACCCTTTCCAGTTCTCCAAAATCTTACCAGCAAAGTGGTCTCTATCAACTTGTGTCACAATTTTGGTGCCGCCTGCTCAAGCAGACACGTTATCAATTTTACTGGTTGTGTAAAAGCTGTTTCCTGTATGATGTGGGGACTGGGAATTATTGCAGTAGTCAAAAAAGATGTTCCTTGTGCTGCATGATATGCAGTGTATGTACTTCATACACTGGATCTGTCAGAGACCAGAACAGCTGAAGCTGCTTGTGGGGGTTTTGTTTGGTGAAGATTGCCCAGTGTCACCCATTGGTAAGTTAAATAGCCTGACCAGAGCCTGGCAAGCTCTGGGAAGGACATTGCTGAGGCATTTAGGACAGACATTTATGGTTCTGCTCTGCTACAAAACCTTGAGGAGAAAGAGGAAGGGGAAGACATCCCCCCAGTAATTTCCTGGTATTTTCTCTGGCTAATCTCATCCAGCCAACATGGGGAAAACCTTCTGATGAATGTATTGGGAGAAAAAACAGTGTAAGCTTCTCCTGCCAGTTACCAGGTGTTTTTAAGGTGGCCAAAAATCTAGAGCTGATCCTTTACAGTGTGTGAGCACCGCTGGTAGCAGGAAATCCCCAGTTCTCCCTGGTAGCATAAAAATGAAATTAATGGCCAGCCCTTGCATAGCTCTGTGAGGGGTTGAAGACCTCGTACTTTTCATTCAGTTATCCATACATGGCCAGCCCAAAACTAGCTGGTGGGTTTTAAAATACCTAATATGAATGGAATTATTTTCATGTATTGCTTTAATTTTTTTTTAAACTTCCTCTTTATTACATGCTGACAGAAAAATCCAATATATAATCCACTGACAGCCAGCGAGCGCCAGAGCCCAAGAAGTCATCTTACAAAGAAGGATATGCAATTTTGTATTTCCATCAAGCGTGCTAGAATAATAAGTCAGCTGCCACAAGCTTTGGAAAACTGGCTGGAATTGGACCTCCTACTGCAAATTGTAATTAAGATTGTAGAAATTTCCCTTTTTGGGACTTGGTTTACACAATATAAGGGCTTGATATTTTTTATAAGCTTCCAGTATGGGTTGCTGCATAAGGCACAGTAGGATTACGAGAAAGGTAGAATTACCTCCTCTCTTCCCTTCACTCCAGGAGGTGGATGGTCCCAACAGAGTTCTCTATTAGAAGGAAAAGCTCAGTGTGTCTCCTGAGGAACTGGCAACGACAACCCCTCATCCCAGTCTGTGAGAGCAATGTGTGTGCTGGCTGCTTTCCCAGGGCAGGAAGTGCTGGTCACCCCCCATCAAACTTCATCTCACTTGTGCCACCTCCACCAGGAGCTCAGTCCCTTCCAGGACCCTCTGAATGGCTGGAAAGAAATGGGCATCTTCAGAGGTTGAGGGAGCTTTCTGATGCACTGAGCTGTGGAGGGCCTCCTTCACCTTCATTTGTTGTAAAGGTAAAAAAGAATAGATTTGAGTCAAGGCCACTGCACTTCTGTCCAACTATGGCACTGCAGAATTCAGAGGCTCTTTTTTCATTTACCTGTATAGCACTTGATTAGGACCCTGGATGAGGACCCTAACCAAGTGGAGTCCTAAGTAGAGATTTGTAGATGAAGCATCCATCCAACTGTGCTAGTTCAGTAAGCCCTACAGGAGCACTCTCCTTTGGATAGGGAGTCAGGATGGGTTTGGGATGAAGGCATAGTAGTTCCCACTCCTTGGAAACCTTAGCAATACTCTTATCTCTGCCCTGATCTGTTGTTTAATTGTAAGCATGCTATGCAGCTCAAAATTTGCCTCTCAGACACTGAGCAATTTACCTTCCCTTCAGTGCCATCAGGAAAACAAATACTTTGCCTGGGTAAGAGGCAAATGTAAGCAATGCAAGGCCAAAATAGAAAGTGCAAAACCAGAGCTACATCCCAATCCATGAATTCTTAATTTCTTCAAAACAGGCATGAGTTACCTGGGTGGAAGATGTCTTCTAGTACTGCACAAATGACTATGGTCGGTTCATACTCTGTCAACCCATTCTCAGGGTGGAGAGATTGCTTTGAAACTGATCTGCCAGGGTGGAGAGTGAAATGGAAAAGGAAAAGAGGAAAGAGATTATATTTGCCTGCAGTACACTGCTGAACCACTCAATATTTGCCTGTCTGGTACAGTGTGGGTCCTGTGAAACCAGGACAACCTGGCCCTAAAATCCTGTAGAGTCCCTTTGTTTGTAGCTGTAGATTATTTTCTTGAACAAATACTTCCTGCTTGGGAAAACATGCTGTTAAACCTGAGGCCATTTGAAACTAAAATATAGATCTTTTAAATACTGGTGAATTTATTTTGATGGCCTCAAGGGCTGCAAATTGTATCTGGGATCCCCTTCTCTTTGTGAGCTGCAGTGACTTGTCCAGAGGGACTGGTAGCCCTGGCTTCTCTGCCTGTCTTTCAGGAGCAGCCTGGAGTCCCACATATCTGTGGTGGTGGCAAATCTGAGAACTGGGCAGGCACCAGGGATATTTGCCTCTGCCTGTTGTCCAAATAGCCATCCTTTAACTCCTTTGTGGAAAAGATGATGGGCTAACCTACTTAGCAACATCTGGCCCACAGGCTACCAGCTGAGCCATTCTAGAAAGATCATAACTTCTGCTCTTTTAGTATTGATATGTCATGTTGGCTGGACTTGTGCATCTCCATATTTATAATTCAACCAGCATGCACTGTTAGAGGACCTTTCAACATTTAACCTTCTGCATTTCAACTCAAAGCATGACTTGCTTCATGAGAGAATGTTTTTCTCTTTCAAGCTTTATGAAGTAAACAAGTTATAAGAGTGCAGCAGAGTAAGAAGGGGTTAAAGAAAACACTTGGCTTCAAAACATGAAGAACATTTCAGATAGACAGAGGGCCAAGCTCTAATCTTATTTCCAGGGAATCAGAGCAGAGTTGGCTTCATTAGAGTTGGAGCCCACCTGGGCTGTGCAGCTGTGTGTGAGCTGTAGCTTGCTGGATTTGGGGGCTCTCTTCAAGCTGTTAATGAGCTTCCCAAGGTGCCACATCAGCTGTGTGCACGGTGAGCACCCACATGGGGAGCGAGACCTGCACACCAGCTGGGCAAAGGCCACTTGACCATAGTCAGATCCTCCCTGTCTGCTCTGCTGGGGCACTGAATCCAGCACGAGGAGCCAGTGAGCTTGTGGCTCCCAGGGCAGGCCCAGCCCATGGTTCCAGCTCTCTCTCAGGGTTTGCCCTGTGCCCCAGCTCCTTGCAGTCTCCAGGGAGCGGCACTGCCGGCAGCGTTTGCCGAAGGAGCAGCGGGCTTGTCACACCTCGGTATTCACAGGCTGGAAATAGAACAAGCTCACACCACTCCCACACAGGCACGCATTACACAGTCAAACCAAAATATCTGTACTTTCCACGATGACTGTGATCGTTTTTAATGCCACTGACTCTAAGTCATGTGCTCTGCGGCTGCCTCAGGAAGACACCCGACGCGTGTGGAGCTGGCACAGCTCCTGCTATGGTCCCGTGTCAGCCCCACCAGGAGCGCCGAGGGGCAGCTTGGTTTGCTGGTGATGGCTGGGAAGAGCCTGCCACGGTCACCACAGGCCACATCTCTGCTCTAAATCTTTGTCTCTAATGAATGTAAAGCTGAGCCCAAGTCCCCGAATCCCGCTGTGTTGGTGACCTAAAATGAGCAGGGACTACTCCTGTGAGTTAGTGTTGCTGGAATCGACTGTACATCACAAAATTATCCCCACAGCTTACTGCCAGTTTTCTCTGTCTTGAAGTTTGACTTGAATTCAGACATATGGCTTTAACATTTCCAAACAGCGATCGCCAGTCACTCTGTAGGAAGGAGATTTCATTCCCTATCCCCATTAGTCAACCCTGAGCTTTCCTGTGCTAAAACCCACTCAGGAAATACTGCAAACAAAAGAGGTAAATAGTTCTCAGCATTCCTTATTGCTTGGAAGAGGTTAAGCTCTTCTCAACAGACTGATCGAGTTTTTCTGGCATTTTCCCATTAGCTTAAGTCATTGCTGATGACTTCACCCTCCTGGTGACATCAGCCTCTAATCTTGTGAAGGTGAATTCATGTGAGATTGTTTCAAAATGATTACTCTCTGAATTGTAGGTCATTTCAATTGATATATGGATGCAACATTCACTTTTGCAGATTGTAGCTTCTCTTATGCAGTGTGTGTACATATTCTCCATCTTGTATTTCAGCATGTGTGTTATGTTACAAACTGGCAGTGTCTGAGATCAGCAGGAGAATGTGCTTGTTTAAAATGCAAAAGTAAAAGAGACAAACAAAAATCAGCCCACTGATAATACTATTTTTATAGGTATGATTAAGACTTCTCTTCAGTCATATATGTGGTTTGTTTGATTCCCTCTGGATGCTGCCTCCCTCTCTGTCTCTTCTGGAATATTCTTCTTTATCTAGTCTGTGCCTTTGCTTAGGAGTGCTCTGGCTATTTTATATTTTCTTGCTTTTACTCGTATATGGGGAAAAATGAAAACACATAAACACCCAGACGGTTATTTAATAAATCACAATTTTTAATAACATTTGATGTTTTTTTCTCACCCCATACCAGGTTAAATATAGATAAAAGTGCATAAAGATGATAGATCAGGTCTTAAAATATTTTCTGTTTTTCTCTTTCCCCTGAAGAAGTGACTCAGAAGAACACGGAGACACAGACGACACTTGTAAGAAGTGGTTTTAATAGGAGGAGGCAAGTCATCATCCCAGCTGTGCAATCCTTGCTGAAGTCAAAGGCTCTGAAAAGAAAGGCCCCATTTGTCCTGAGGAGCAGCACACACATGTATACCAAAGGAGGATAGTGATGTATTTAGACTAGAAGTTCCCCAGACCTAGACGAGACATTTGTTTGCTTAACTTCATTGTTCTTCCCTTCTCTCATCACTTGTCCTCAGCTGGCTGCAGTGATCCCTGTGGAGCTCTGCAGCAGCATCCACCTTAAAAGCAGAGCAAAGAAAGTTCCTGCTCCCCAAAACCTCTCATGCTCCCAGCTTCTGGCAGAAAACCTCTCTGAGCTGCCCTGTCCAAGCTGGCCACAGCCAGGGGGGGTGACAGGGCACAGGGCAGCACTGAAGGCAGGAGGACTCAGACGCAGTCATCTCTATCTGCCATACAGTGAGGAGACTTCTTAATGTGACTAATAGCTCTTGGCATTGAGCTGTAGCTCCTGAAGTGCAGAGCTGGCATGTGCATGTGCTAATGTTTAAAGTAATGTGTCAGAAAAGTTTTATAGTAGCATCACAGTATTGTTGGGGGAGAAGACTGTTTAAATAAAGCCAATAAAATTCTACTATCATCACTTTTCTCTCTTTATTGTTGAGAGGGTGGAAATGACTAAAGTTTTTATTTGGTGTTAGCAGTGTGATGCTAGATTTTTTTCCACATTTGGAAGTGAACAAGGTAGTGATAAAAAAATCATTAAAAACTGAACCAGTTGTCCTCGGCTTCTGGATGCTTCGGAGGGGCTCAGCCAAAGAGACAGCAAACTTAGTGAAGGCAACCAAAAAGGAATTTTTTTCTCCTTACAAAATAAACCCTGTTGTGCTACTCCTTTAGGAAGGAAATTGAGTTTCTGGATGACTCGCAAATACTTTGCTCATTGTAGTGGCCTGTATGTTTCCTGAATACCCAGATCTGATTTAGATTAGGGCCTTTTGGGTGGGGGTGTGTGGGGGGGAAGGACTGGCTAAATAAGAGGAAATTTGTAGTTTTAGTCCAAGGTCCAAGCACTGTTACCAATTACATGTGTATAAGCTATAAGAGAGGGACTGCATCTGCCTTAGCTGTAGTTAAAGTCATACAGTGCTCCATCCTTTTCCTATGCCCTTTCCTCCCCTTTCAGAGGGAGAAGCAAGAAAAACAAATAACTAAGTGTCTCCCCAAACTGTTCTCTGTGGTTTAACCTGTATCAGAGTTAGATAAAGTCTCTAGAATTTAATGCAAGTGAAAAATAGGCAGGAGAAATTGGATCAGCAAGGGTTGCTTAAACTGCAGTTACTGTGTCTGGCCTTCACGTGGTTTTGCAGTGAAGCAAAGAAAAGCAGAAAAGCTGAAGGTGAAAGCAGAAAATCCTTTCTTGTGTTAAACTCTAGGGAAAATGACAGTTTGCTTACTGTGCCAACTTCTTGCAAACTACTCCCAGAATGCCTGGTATTTGTAAACTGACAATAGCTGACACTGAAGGTGTGGTTTGCACCAAACTGTAATGATGCAATCTTTTTGGTGCTGGCAGTTGAGGAGAGGTTTGGGAATTGGGCTGGTGTGGATCTGCAAGGGTGATGCAGAGCTCTGTATGCCAGGCATTTCTGGGCATGGTGTTGTCCCCATGGATGCTGTGGCTGCTCATCACAAAGAAGGTAATCAGCTGTTGGAGCTGCTGGAGGACTGGAATGGTGGGTCAGCCACTTTCAACCTCCATAATCCTTCTCTTCTCCTGGCTGAAAGAGCACAACACACCCAGTTTTCCTTCTCTGCCTGCTGCTTCAGGGATGAGATCCAAGGGAGCAAAGGGCACAGCCCTTGTAATGTGCCCACCAGTTTTGAAGAGAGTATCCTCTGGGATTTGCTTTTGTGTTTACCATGTGGCTACCAGGCCACATGGTACCAGCTACCCTCTGCTTTTGTCTTACAGAAAGAAATTCCACTGTATTCACTGAAAAACCCAAAGCTGAATCCAAAAGACCAGCTCCATAGAGCAGGCTGTGGCTTGTTCTACCTTAACTAGTAGGGCAAAAATCCTTTGCCTTTCAAGATCCACCTTCTTTTTCCACTGTGTACCAGCTCTATGTAAATCTTTTGCTACTGGGCATGCTAATGTCTGGCATTGACATGGGAACCTCAAGTATTCAACGGTACATTCAAAAGAAACAGAAACACTCTCCAAAAGAACAAAAAGATAATTCATCTTTGCAATAGATATTCTGCCACAGCATCCACATTAATGAAAGATTTGATCTATCCTCATGAAGTACTATTTGGACTTGGAGCCTCCACAGAACAAAAGTAGTCTAGAAACTTTAGCCCCATCCTTAAGAGAGGTTTGTTAGTCAAATCCCAGTGTCTGTGACTGCCTGTGTCACAAAAGGATGTAATTAATACTGCAGACCTTAAATTAGTGCCTATTTCTTGGACTGCAGTCTTACCTTTTTGTGAACACTTCCTACCCATCCCACTCCACCAAGGGGAGCCTGCATTTCAAGTTGGTGCTCTTGGACAGTGTCAGGCTCCAGAAATGCTGATGAGCTTTGCAAAAGTTTGGTTTCTTTGGAAAAGACCTCTTATATCTCACTGTGGCACAGGGTTTTAATATTTCACCTGGCATTTTCCTATGCTTACAGAAAAAGCTATTCCTCATTGAGGTGCAAGGAGCTGTGGCAGCCTGGTTAACCACAAGCAGCTATTTATGTGTATGGATTTCAATGGAAATTTGTTGCTTTCATCATGTGTTGATGGGACTGAGTCCTAGGAGAATTCAGTGCTGTGCACATTGTGCTACAGCAGAGTGCTGTATCAAGATTGTGAGATCCAGAGCACACTACATTATGAGACCAAGGGATGGATTTTGTGACCCCTGTCCCATTCTGTTCTCTTCATTTTCCTTCTTGGGATGCTTCTGTGGCAATATGGAACAGCTCATCACTATCCACCATTTTCCAGCTGTTGGATCTAGACCTTATTTGCCAGTCAGGTAGCAGACGTAGGTGCTCAAGTACAAGTGAGGTGATCTCTAGATTTTGTAAGACCAGTGGAGTTCACTCTAAGCTGCAGAGAATTCTTCTTGACTACTTTTTATGTTGTCTCTTAACAATATTTTGCTAGAAGCTTGAAACTTCAAGTGGGCACTGTATATTTGAGGTGACATGTGGCACCTGCTCTTTGTGGGCAGATGTGCATGGGTGTGCAAAACAGAGCTAGAGAATAAGGCATGAAATTTTTTCCCATTTCTAAGTGAGGTTCTTGTTTTCAGATAATAGTGGAAATTCATGCAGTTAAGTGGCTATTTGATAGCTTATGGTCTAATCCAAAACCAGTCAAAATCTGACTCTTGAAGGGTTTCAGAGTGGGCTGCTGAAGTGCAGAATAGATAAAACATAGATAAAGTATGATATATGTATAATATGAAAGGGTGTGGTTTCAATACTTTGCATGACCTCACTGTTGACTAAAGGACTGTATGGAAAACAAATTAATTTCCTTTGCTTGTCTAAGACAAAAATACTTTGCAAACAATGTCTTCTGCTTGTCTGCTGCAATGTTCAGTGGAGCTGGGGACTGTATTCATGTATTAGAGGATTAGAGCCAAGAAAATGTATTATCTTATTTTGTAGAGTCCACTTTCTCCAGAAAGAAATAAATTGAACAGGACAGCTGCACGGGTAAAACTGAGACGTACAGCTAAGTACTTTTCATATGAGGTTTTGAAAATTCTTTCTAAAGAACAGCACCTCCTAGATTAATTTTACAAACAGAGTATGTTGGATACAGAGGATTTTAACAAATTGAATTTACAGTTGCAGGAACAGGCTCCTCAGATATATTTTTTTGGCTTTGTTCATTTGGGTAGAGAAGCTCTGAGTCAAAAGGTAACTATGATGGAGGGGACCCAACAGGCTCAGCTGTTTTCCTTTTTCCTTTCTTCTCTCCTCCCCCTTCAGGCAAAGGTGCAGCCATGGGGCTTTCCTTTCTTACCCACACCCATTCCCTGGCTGAGATGATGCAGGAAGAAAGGCAGAAACTAAAGAAAGGGACCAGCTGAAGGGATGAATAAATGGTCTCATATGGCACAGGAACCTTCCCTACCCAAACTGCCTCTGTATAAGACACACATTGCCACAGTGAAACATTTTTTGTTTCTGTGCAAGAAGCCACAGAGATAGCTACCCTCTGTGATGTAAGGACCAGATGCTGTTCTGCTGTTCCCTTCTGCCTGTGCATCAGGGCTGCATTTACACCTTCCTGTGATTAGGCAATAGTTTTTCTCTGGGTGAAGATAATCTTACTGTTGCTTTTCTATTAATGTCATCTAGCACCCCTCAGACTTGTTCTAACATTAGCTGTGGAAATTAAAATCCTTCATGTCTCCCTCTAGCAGAGACTATCTGCTATATCACTGGCTAGAAGAAGCTTTCTTATTTTCTGCACTGTCAGCTTGAGCTGGGGACAAAAACTGAAGAAATATTGAACAAAGATCATCGTAGAGATGATATGGATAACACAATGTTCTTCAACTTAAAAATATAGTCCTAGTGATGGAAAAGGATTTACTCTGTGGATTCCTTTCTTCTGTCGGGAATGACACCAGGAACTCCCAATCTACTACTTATAAAGAATGCAGATAAGATATTAAATGTCATTTCTCTGTCATTTATGAGCCATCTGGATAAGAGGGAAGGGAAGGAAAGTGATTAACTAAAGCCCTGAAAGCGTAAGACTGGCTCAGAGCCCCAGCTGTGTCCTGTACCCACTTCAACTCAATGCAGGGGAAATCTAAAGAGGGCTGTCAAGCTGTTAAAAAACAGCCTTCCCACAGAGCAGAAGAGACAGAGAAGGAGCAGGGTCTGAAAATCTTACCAAATATGTCCAAATATTTGAAATAAGCTCAAACATTCAGTGGCTGCTTAGCCATACCTTTTTACATTCAACCCACAACAATTAGTGTAAACTGAACTCTGATTTATATAGAGGAAGATAATAAATTTGGAGAAGTCAAGCTTTTCTTTTTTTTATGGCTTCTACATTTTCCTTATTCTTTATAAGGTTTGATTAATGGTTTTTCATTGTTGAATGTCAATGAACATTGAACTTGTGCTCAGCACATCACTATGGATAGCAGTGAAATGACAAAGAACAGAAGTACATATATTTCACATGCGTTGGATATCTTAATATCTTTTTCATACTTACACCTTATACATTTTTTTCTGTAAAATAACTGCAGAGATGGAAAGAGCATCAAGGCAGCCTTTTATGAACCTGACCTTGTATCTTTCTGAAAAACTGCTCTGTGTACTTTTATCTGTGAGTAACCAGGGCAGTGATCAGTGCTGTACATGGCACTGGTGAGGCCACACCTTGAGTTTTGGGTGTCTCACTAAAAGAAGGACTTGGAGGTGCTGGAGCATGTCTTGAGAAGAGCAGTGGTGTTGGGGAAGGGTCTGGAGCACAAGTCTGATGAGGAGAGACTGAAGAAACTGGGGCAGTTTAGCCTGGAGAAAAGGAGGCTCAGGAGGACCTTATTGCTCTCTACAACTACCTAAAAGAAGGTACCTGCAGAGCTCGTTGATTTCTCAAAATGATAAAACTGTTCAATAGATATCTGGGGAAGCATTGGGTTGGTCATGTTTGTCTGTTAGAAGCTAGAAAAAAATGACAAGTCATGAGTAAACTGAAAGTGCAGTTTTATCAATCCAGGAGGAGAACTAGAACTGCAAGAAATCATTGGGCTGGATTAGGACATAATGACAAAAGAGAAAGTCCCATAAATTGACTTGTTAAATTATTGTCACATAACCCCACAACTGAGGTGCTTCTTTGCAGAGGTGCCATTGTCCTTTGCCATTCCCTCTGTGGGGATGTCAGCTCACCCCATCTTATCACTTACAACACAGATGTGGTATGAAACAGCATTTCCTTATTTTCTGTGATGGATTCAAAGGAATGATGCAGTGACATGAGACTGTAGAAACATGGCTAAAAACTCAGCTTTTAGTTTAAACCAACAGAGATGTAGCAGCCTCAAACTTCCTCAGCCTACAGTCTCATATGTTTTACAAAGCAAACCAGGTTTCCTGATGTGGTGGGTTGACATAGACTGGACACCACCAAGTCACATACTCTCTGCTCTCAGCAGGATGGAGGAGGAAGAAAGTAACATGGCAAAAACTTGTGGGTCAAGATAAAGGCAGTTTAATAAAAGGAAAAGCAAAGATTGTGTGTAGAAGCAAAGGAAACAGAGGATTTATTCACTGCTTCCAATAGGAGGTGATGTCCAGCTACTTCCTGGGAAGTAGCCTTCATTCTATGTCCTGATTGCCCTGGAAGAAAAAGCACTGTTATAATGAATGCACTGCCTCCTTCTCCTCTCTCTTAGTTTTAATTGCTAAGCCAATGTCACATGGTATGGAATATCTCTGGTCAGATGGGGTCGACTGTCCTGGCTGTGTCTGCTCCCAAATCTTGCCACCCCCAGCCTACTGATGGGAGGCAGAATGTTGGAGAGACAGCACTGATGCTGTGCCAGCACTGCTCAGCAGAAGCCAAAATGCTGGTGAGTTATCAACACCTTTTTAGTTACACATAGAAAGCACAGCACTGTGAGGGTACTATGGGAAAATGCACTCCAACTCAGCCAGACCCAACACACCTGATACAGCTGTCCCTTGATAACAAATGTAACTGATCCTTTCCAAGAGATGTCCTCTTCAAGCAAGTGCAGTAGGGGCCAATTGTCACATTCATTTACCCTTGTTAATTAGTGATCAGTGACTGAGAAGGCAGTAACCAAACTCTCCAAAGAGCACGTAAATGCACTCAGATTCCAGAGCCAAGACACATTTCACAGATTTCACAGAGATTATGCCCAATCTCCTGTTCATCACTGTCACATTTTAATCACTTTCCAGGACGGGAAGGAATATTCCTCTTGTCAAAACTCAGTGCTCTTGGCAGAATGGGAAACTTCTTGTCTGCTGTGATTATGCAGCTTAAGGTTGATAGGTGCTGGTGCACTGCACCAGGGGAAGCAGGGACAGCAAACTTCTCCTAGCATGGCCAGAGGAAATCCTGTCCAGTCCTCAAAGCTGTTGAGCCAAAGCTTATGAAGGCACTTGATAAATACAAGTGGAGCTTGAAGCATGAGTCTTAGTGGTGGCTGTTGTCCCAATGTGGAGTTAATGGTCGCTATCCTTATGTGCATCATGAGCATCCTCAGGCTCCAGAAGGGATGGGTGAGAGAAAGACTTACATCCATGGGTCCAGAATAGGTTGTCACAGCCATCACAGATTGGAGAGTTTTTCCATAAAACTGAAACTAAGCATATCTGCACATCTCCTTGAACTGATATTGTCTCACTTAAAGGCTCTAAATCACAGTGAGACTATGACCTTTGAGGATTATATGACAGTGTCTATTACATCACAACACTTATTGTTGAATTATTAACCCAGGTACAGGATTCTGAGATGTCTGTCAAAAATATTTCTTCGTTTATTTAACAGTCATAGGAATATCTGAAATAACAGGAGTGATTCTGGAGCCAATGGTTTATTGATAAATTCTGAGAGGGTGGTCTGTGGCTCTTTGTGAAGTTAAGTGCATTAATTCTTTAGCACTCAAATATATTATTTTGTCCACTTGTGAAGTGGATGAGATGTTGGAGTTGCAAGACTCCTGGCTGGTCCATTAGTTATGAGATCCTTGCAGAGGGAAGACTTGGCAGGTCCATGGCTAAGAGGACACTGCGATGTAGAAATAAAGCAAATCTGGGATCACTCAAGAGAAAAAGGAATTCCAAGACACACAGACTACATGGATGAGAAGGTTTTTAAAACTGAAAAGAACACAAACAGTTAAAGAAGGAGCTGTTTCTGCAAGAGCTGAGTTTTTAATAAGTCATTTGATTCTTGCAAAGTCACTGAGTTTGTGAGTATGCTAACATGCTGGAATTTCAATGCCTTTTTGATTTTACTAATAAAGTGTGTTAAATGTATTTCCTGTTGTTCCTCCTGTGTAAGCATATGCCACTTTCTATGGTGACTGTTAACTTTCATGTGACTGTTTTGAAGTGTTCATTACACTGAAGACTAAAATATTTAATGGATCACTTGTTATCTAACACTCATCACCTTCTCTCATAAACTGCTGTGATATTCTGTCTTGATTTTTGCAAGCTGTTTGGGTTTGGGTACATTTAAGCACATTTAAATTTGAAAACTCTCTAAAAATAAAGCACTGTTTTCAAGGAATGCAGTTCAGAAAGCAATATTTTCTGATGGTTCCTAAAAATGTACCAAGGACGCCGATTTCAGCAAGAAAGAAATGTATTTTGGACTCACTTTCCTGGGCTGTTTGGGCTGTGCCCAGCAGCTCTTTAGGAGGAATATCTTTACAGTTCTGAGTCTGTTAAGAGTGTAATGTAGGAGTTTTCCACGTAAGCTTCCTATTGATTATTTTGTTAAAAGGCCAAAGTGCATTGATCAGGACTGAAATAATTACAGGTAAAAAAGTAGTATTGCTGTAGTTCAGGTTAGCTAAACTAAAGTTTTTAAAAATAATTTTTCATTGTAGTCTGAATTAGTTCTATCAAAGTTGAAAATAGTAGGAGGAACTTCCTCCTGTATCATGGACCATAGGGGATTTCCTTTTCTTATCTGCAAGAGCAAAGTCTGCAGTGTATATGAAATGCAGAATAATAAGGGAATTCTGAGTGTAGAAGAGGAAAGAGTCACAAGAGACCTGCATTATGGCTCCCACAAAATACTACTACAGCATATTTTTCCCATGATTTCATTACCAATTTTTTCCCCCGACATTTGCTTTTTTGCAATGGGAAAATAAATTTGACTTTTACTGCTATTGCTGTAAATATTGACTTCTAGGTTTGATCAGGAGGCTGAGTCCCTACTGGTTTCAAAGACAACAAATATGTGATCTGCATGACTTTTGCTGCAGATCATTTAAGAATTTGTCTGTGCTGTTGTACATTTTAGAAGAGATGTCTCACAATGATGTGATGAAAGCACTGCTCCATGTTTCTCAGTAAAGTTTGAATATCCCAGAGGAATTTTCCTCCATAATCTTAGGAAGCTGAGGCAGCGACACTGAAGAGACATGACTTCATAATTTGTGCCTCACCTCCCTAAGCTGACACTCTCCCTCCTTTATAGCCATGTTTTCCCACTTGGAAAGAGACTAAGGTTTGTGATGCCTCTCTCCTTCTGTTTTCCCTGAGTTCCTTTGTGTGATATTCCCATGTGAGTATATATCCCCTGCCTATGGCTCTGACTCTTATATTGCCATTTTTGTTCTGAGGATATGCTTCCTTTAAATACTGGGAGAAAAACTCTTGCATATCCCCTATAACTCTTCACTCTGCTGCTGATGCCAGTCTCGATGGTTTCTTCAGTACCTGCTTTGTGCTCTGTTTCTGCCTCTTTCTTGGTTGTCCCTTAAGAATGGAGTAATTTCCAGCACTTCTGTTGTTTTTTTTTTTGTTTTTTTTTTTAACCTGGGAAGGCTCCATCTCATTTAACTGCACACTGAAACCCCAGTGCTGGCAGAACTGTGAAGCACTTGAAAGCACAGATGGTGGGTTGCCCCTTTTTGTGTCTGCTCTGCAGGAAAGGAAGATGGAAAGAGAAGGTTTTGCTCCAGTCCTGGCTTTGGCACAGCAGCAGGTATGCCATCAAAGCTGACAAACAGCAGGCAGGCCAGGGTATTAAGATGGTATTCAGCAAACCTGCTTTCAATCCTTGGCTCAGCTTCCAGTACAACAGGTATGAAATTTTCCTTCCTCTCTAAGGTGTTGTGAGAGTAAAACCAAGTTAATAATTGTGGGTTGCTGGCATCAGTGGGGGTGAGACGCAGACCATGGTTTTCCAGCTCTGTGCCTAAAACTGCCACAGAAAAGATCTGTGTGCTGGGTTTGGGTGCTGTCCTGTGAGCAGCAGATGTGGGAAGCAGCTCACTGTCCCAATGGGTGCTCCAAGGAAGACATCTGGGCGCCTACATGGTGTAAGAACGTGCAAAGGACAGAAATGTGGTCTCTGAGCTTAGCTCTCCTGCTGTTAGTCCACTTCTGAACTCGAACATCTGCAAGAATTTGCAACCACAAGCAAGACACAAAACTAAAGAACATTTTGGGTTTCTGGGTTACCAGATACATATTCTTTTTGGAAGTTCAAAGAAAGGCTTAAATAATTTTTGTTAGGAAGAAAAAGCCCCCTAATTAAATTCTAATTGCAGAGTTTAAAATTTTTCCTCCTTTTATAAACAGTGTTAGAAACAGGGCAACTCCTCCACCCCCGATAAACAGCAGCAGATGTAACTCAATAGACTTCAAACCATTCCAAATCCTTTGACAGGACAAACAGCACTAACATACTTTCCAGTCTCAACCATCAAAAAAAGTGTTTACAAATTAGGACATAATGCCCATCGCTTTTCTTCTTTAAAACACAACAAAAATAAATCCCACAACCAAACTTGATATTATTAAATCTGTCATTGAACCTTAATTAGCTCTAGCTCTTTGACATTCTGAAATCTACATGAAGAAAAATAATATTTATTTTTTTTTTTTGTATGCAACAAATTAATGCTTACAAAATGCAGTGTAGTATGAAACCCTCTGTTCTCTCAGGATGCAGACCACATAGCAACCAGGGTTTCAGTCTCAGTTGGTGATTCCAGTTGAATAACTGGAACAGAGCACCATGTGAGCACAACCAGCCACAAATGGCAAAATGCTTAACAATGTCTCAGCTCCAGGGCACTGTCTCCAGGGCTTTTTATTCAGGCCTAGGGCTCTTAGTGCCCCTGTGCAAGAGTTTGCATAGCAATGCTGCTGGGCTAAATACAGAGATGGACTTGCAAATTAGAAATTGGAGAAATGGACTCAATTTTTTGCTTTGCAAAGCACTGGGGAACTTGACAATTATCTTTAAATTAAAAAAAAAGAAAAATTTCTTTTTCTGAAGATAATTACCCTTCAATTTGTCAAATTAGTGCAATGCCAAATGAAATGAATTCATGATCAGAACAAAAGGGATCTACAGTTCTATCAGTGAACCAAATTCTGCAACTGACATATTATGTTGTGTCTTCTCCCATATGAAATGCAAATAGACTGGAAGTGGCCTGAGACTGTGTTTAGTACTTCTGATTTCCCTAGAAAATTGTCTGTATATCAACTTAATCACTCCAGAATATGCCAGGATTTAGTTGGCAAATGAAATAAATCTCAAGCATGTGACTCCATCGATTTAATGGATCTTAATTTATTTGATTAGTATCATATACTAGTATCCACCCTTCCTTGGCTTTCTGGATTTTCCTCTTTGTTTTACTGACCAATATCACACTATTTCCTATTTGTTTTTGCTATATTGTGCATGTGTCTTTTACCCAAGGAAATTAAACAAAATTCCTTGCTATAGAAAGAAGGGTCCATGTCAGTCCTTCCCATTTGAGGGTGCCATATGCCCAATTAAACTTTTCTTTTCACCTTGATGATTATTTTTTTGTTAAAGATGCGGACATCCAGAACGTGCAGACTGAGCTATAGAATTGAGGTTGGACCTGCACCAGCAGAAGACTCATTGTTTGAGTCATGTTGGTACAGCTTGAGCAAACACCCAAAGCAGCTGGTCAGCTCCAGATGGATTTCATCTCCAGTCAACCATTACATGCAACCTTGCTCCTAGTGCCTTACCTCTCTCTGCCCATGCCCTGTGCCTATTAGAATTCTTTCCCAGAAATTCTCATTCTCATTTTCCATCTTCTTTTGAGCAGCCAGATTTTGTGGCTGTTTTTTCTTTGGCAGGAGAAATGTTTTATTCCTCCCTAGCATCTCTTGGAGAAAAATGAATGACAGCAGAATCCCAAGATCTTTAGTTCCTTCAGTCCAGTTCCCTGTACTTTTTATTTCAGTGGAGAAAGGCAGAGCAGAGAGAAATGGAGAATGTGAAAGCAAAGCCACACTTGCTTCTGAAAACAAAAACCAACCAACCAAAAAAAAAAAAAAAATTCAAATCAAGATAAAATTACTTCTACATATTTGTATATTTGTGCATAAAACTCATCCAGTAGCATTTCAACAAAGACAATTTTCTGTCCTCATTGAAGTCCACTCTTTAGTTTGGAAAATGTTTGATTTAACTTTTTAAAAAATTTTTAATCATCAAGTACTAAGCCTATCTGCTTTTTTTTTTTCATATCTTCTGGCAACTTTAAGCCAGCTTTTTCTTCTGGGAGTTGGAGCTGTGTCTGTGCTAGTCCATGAAAATGCTTGGGTCTGACTGTCACGGGGCCAAGCCCATGGTGCCTGGGCAGCAGAGGAGCTCAGCACCAGGAGCAGGGTCACTGCCTGTGGAACACCCAGTTCTGGACACCCTCTGGCTCCCAAACTGTGCCTGGAAACTGCAGGGGGACACTCCAACAGGCACTGGCCCAAACTGTGCTGTAATCAGGTCACTCCAACAGCTTAACAGTAGGGATGATCCGTCTTTCCAGGGCACAGGACTCCTTCCAGGCACTGGTTATCTTAGCATTATAGACATAAACAGAGAGTATTCATGCTTTTATAAAGGTCCACTAACTCTCTGGGTCTTAGAAGTGGATTTTAGGTGTTGAAATTATAAGGAGTAACTTTTTAGTTAGTTTTAAGAAGCAAGGCATCCCCTTTTCTATCAGATGTGCAAACACTGTCTGAGACTTGAAATAGTGAGACATGTGGGTCACAAACCCCGTGGGATGAAGATATGACTGCATCAGCTCACCCAGCAAGAACTCTGTGCCTTTGCCTTAGCTCAGCCTTTGCAATTCAGGACAAGAGTCACAGTTGTAGAGAAGCCCTGGCTCAGTGGGCTTGGGCTGAGGATGTATCTTCCAAATTACTTAACTCTGAGGCACTATATCAGTAATTAGCAAAGCCCCAACAGTGAAAACAGAGTTCACGTTCACCTGATCATCCTCTCCTGCAGAGCTGCAGACTGGTTTGCTGCTCCTTTGAGTCAATCCTGTGTATTTGTAACTGATGTTCAGATCTCAACCAGGAGAATTCCATGCTGGATGTGCACCATGTGGCTGCACTGCCAGGAGTCAGCAGCCACTAAAGTCCCCAGTCTCCAACATGGGCCAGGGCCAGATATGAGCAAATTCTTCTCAAGTTACAAGCTGGTTACAGCCAGAGGTTTAATAATGCGGTTTCACTAGGTAATTGTGCTATCCAAGTTAACTATTAATTAACCTCCCATTAGATGATGTCAGACCTTGCTGCACAAGAAACAATTGCCATAATTGTAACAGTTTTTATTTCTGTGTTGACTGCATTAAAAAGATAAGCAGGGAAGGATTAGATTGCATTTGCTGTCCATTGAGCAAATATTTCTTCTTTCTATTTTCATTCAGATCTTTAAAAAGTTTTATATCTCTGTGAAGGGGTTTTATTTGTATTTTTAGCAGAAATGATGATATCCTGTCCTGCTGTGGCAAGGCCCACATACTACTCCTTCAAGTAAACTCTGTACTTTCTTCCCCTTTAAATATTCAGTTGGTAACATTTTCTTACACAAGTTTGAAAGGAGACTTTACCTCCTTCTGGCAAGGACAACACCTCTTTATTTGTTCTGTGAAGTGGCAGGCAGAAGTATAAAAAGCCTATTCAAAACACTCCCCTTTCTGATATAATGGGAATATCAAACTTTGCAAGGTCGGGTTCCTGCTTCTCCAACCAAGCTCTTAAGAAATACTGGATCAACAGTTATCTGTTATTTCCTTCCAGTGCTGGGACTTTCTGCAACACAGCTGTATAAAATAAGAACAGTCTTTTCCTGTGTCTGCACTAGTGGCCTTTGAGGTGACCTTTTTGAAATTACAAGGGAGGGTGGTCTGAATGCCACCATTAGTTCAGGTTAGCCAAGAAACTGCAATATATGTTACTTCATATGCCCAGCATGACCACAGAAACTCGGACTGCCAAAGTCCTGGAATCCCAGGGCTTGTGTGGACAAGTAGGAACCAATTTTAGCAGTGCTCCCACTATCCATGTTAGCAGGTTGTTTACCAAGTTATTTTGAGAAACTCATGGGGAAGTCAAGGAGCTGAGACGGATATTCAAAATAGATGTCTGTCACGTAGCAATTGTAGAATTTATTGTCTGCCAGTTACCAGGGAAGTTCTGTGAGCCGTCCTGGCAGCATCAGACTTACTGACAGAGAGATTAAATACCCATTTTGTAATTAGTGGGAGTACTGCTTTGTTTTTATTGCAGTAATACATAAAGATTCCAACAGAGATTGAGGGCCTCTCTGTGATAAGCATTAGATTTATGTACAATAATAATTAAAGTTCTTGACTCACACTCCTATGAAGGTCATCTGAAGGATGTTGAGAGATTTCAAAACAAATAAAGTGATTATGAAATGGATCCACCTTGAGCTGTTCAGCTCCCAAAGTTGCAAGATCAAGTCAAGACCACACACAGAGCTCCCTTCTCCATGTTGTTTATGAATGGTTTACAAGGGGCTCTTCCCAGGGGGTCACTACCACAGGCACTCCAATATTATACCCACTTCTAAAAGGGCCTCCACAGAATCGTTATTATGAACATTTTTTCAGATGTTATAAAATAACGGCTTCACAGCGAGTTAACTGCTCTCTAGCTTAGTCGGATGGGGAACAATATAGTTTATGTGCTCTGAGCTTTCTCATGGATTAAATTTATCACTTGGTCAGTGGTAGTGCCCCTGTTTGACAGATGTAGGCCATTATTGAACAATCTGGCCTTCAAAACAGTGACTGTATTTGGAAAAGTACTTTTGGCATAGCTAACCTCAATTTTAGCAATCCATAATAAAATGTGGGAGACCTTCCCTATGCTGACAAAGACATGGAATAGGCTACTTCTGAAAATATTTTAGGAAATGAGATAGTGAGGACATTATCAGTAGAAAAAAAGGCCAAGTTGGACTCTTCACCACACTTTGCTCAGTGAGGTGGTAGCTTCTGTCAGCTCCTCCTGAAGATCATTTCATTTACCCGTGTAAAATCCTAGAAATAATGAGTCATGCTGTGACAGAGTCAAGAGGTGGCAGTGCAGTAGTGAGGGGGGGAGTGCTCAGGTGTGGCCTCTGGGCAAAAGTGAAAGGGTGGGGCATCTGCTAGCAAGCTGCCTTGCCAGAAGAAACTTTGGCAGCATGACAGCTTTGGGATGGTGTTTCAGGACAGAGCTTGTCATGTACGCATATATTTGTGTGTACATTGGGATAGACAGGAGGGGCACACATTTGATGGAGACACTTTGGCAGATTATCCAGTGTATATGTGTATATGTCTGCATCACAGAAGGGTGTTGGAAAGAGAGGGAGCAGCTACTCCTCCAGTATAGGGGAATCTTCAGACAGAGTTGGAGAAAAGTGCAGGAGAGACCAAATATTTTTCTCGTTTTAATTCACAAGAAGGTGTGTTTCTGATGAGAAAGGACAAGGACATCCAAAAATTAGTGGACACGTTGAAGATGGCAGTTTATAGTGGTGGCAAGAGGCTATAGAAAGTATGAAGAACAGGGAAAGAGCTTGTGAAATGTGTTAATTTAATAGTAAGGGAATTAGTGAACCTTGGAAGGACTGGAAAGGGACAATGAAGACTCCAGTGTCTTAAGGCTAGGCAGAGATGGAAAGGAACAACCAAATGTAGCCAAGGACAGGGAGGAATGTGATGGTTTAGGAATACAACAGATACAACCCTGTCCTTGCAAGACACACACTTACTGTGGCCAAGGTCAGCCTCAGTTTGACCAAGCACACTCCAGCATGCATCCTTCCCCCAGCACTGGAGTGGAAGGAGTTTTCCCTTGATACGTTCTGTGAAAGCTGAAGTCCTCAGAGATCCTGGCAGCATCCTCTCTGAGCACAACCCAACCTTGTCAGTGAAGGCTGCACCTCATGAAGGTGCAAGGCATGAGGGATGTGGAATGCGAGACCTGGTCATGTTGGAAAGGGCTCCTCATTGGCTAAACAATGAGTATCTGGCATGAAATTCAAGGTACTGGGTCACAGCTCCAGAAATCGCCTTTCCCCAATCCTTATGAGCAACAGCAATCTCCTGGGGTACAGGATGGGCTGGAAAGTAAGACCAGAGTCTTCTGGGACAGCAAGGGCATAACAACTCTGGCTGTGCCTGAGGAAATATATGTTGGCCAGCAAGCAGTATGTTTGCCACTGCCAGAGGCCCCCCAGGATGGAGATGTCCTTGAAAGGGTGATGTGAAGGTTAGCTTGAATGTTTCCCCTTCTTGGAGAGACGCTAATAGCCAGACAGAATCCTTCTGTAACCCTCTCTAGGGTTTGACAGCAAAAAGGTGACTTTTAATGCAAACAATTCACTTATTCAAGTTAAAGTTTGGGTGCAGATCAGCTCCAAACAGTTCTAACAGGGTGAGGTGTGTGCATGAATTTAGACATCTTCATGTTCCCAGCCTCTGACCTTCCTTTTTGTTTGCCTGTGATGAATAAGACCAAAGGATCTCTATTGACAATGATTAGAATAAAAGACTAAACTCACTTATATCCACAACATCTTTGTTCATGAGTGCTGGCTAACACACAGCTACTCTTGGGATGGGGCACAGCTGCCATTTTGCATGCAGCAGATCTTACCAATAATTTTCAAGGAGTGGGAGAAGTGGCAAATAACTTCCTTAATTGAAAATTATGTGGGAATTTCACAGTGTGCAGAGTATAATTAACCACACTGGCATCTGGCCAAGGAACCAAGGTTAACACTGCTGTACTTGCAGAAGTGCCACTAGTGAAGCAACACCTCCTGAAAACTTTAGAACCTAATCCATTCCTATAAAATAAATAAAAGGCACGTATTTGAAAGGTGGTGTACAGCTTTTATTTATATTTGGCCATGCCTTCATCACTTACCACTGAAACAGTCAATCATTGCTGTACACTAAAATCAGAAGTATATACAGCTCTTAATGACATATTTTTTAGTAAATCAAAGTTGAGTTTGTATACGGCGTTATGCCAATTCTTTATAAAATTGAGCCAAAGTCATCTAACGTATGCAACACATTTTATCAAATGTGTAAGAAATATTTGGAAGAGGAATACTATTTATATAGAAGGAAGGGGGGAAAAGTAAAGCTGGCAACATATCATGCAAAAATTAGTTCAGTAAAAGGGGAAAAAAATCAAGCTATGTGCCAGAGTTTCAGTCACAGTCAGATGAGCTTTTCTGAGCTTGCAAGTACTGTACAAATGTGAAAAACACACACTTGGTGTAAGAGGAAGCAAAGAAGGAAATAGCTGATGGAGAAGTCAGGGCTGTTTATGCCAATGGTGACGCTGCAAGTCAGATAGAAAAAAGCAGCTAGAAATGAAGTCATGCCTAAAGCCTGGGTTTATCTTTCACTTGCTGGAGCTGTGTTGCAGATTCTTTAGGCCACAGTGTGGGACAGCTATGGGTCTTGTGGCACAAAGAGTGCTGCTTCTTCTCCTGAGGGAGCATGATTCTAATCATGGCTGCAACTCAGTAAGCTAAAAAATCTTATGGAAACCAGGATTACATTTGCCTGTTGTGTAAAACCTGGGCTGGTCATGCAGAATTGGGCCTGATGTGAATCACAGAATCACAGAATGGTTTGGGTTGGAAGGAACCCTCCTGCCATGGACACTTTGCACAACACCAGGCTGCTCAATGCCCAAACCAACCTGGCCTTGGATGCTGCCAGGGATGGGGCATCCACAACTTCTCTGTGCAACCTGTGCCAGGGCATCACCACCCTCATAGTAAAGAATTTCTTCCTAATATCCAGCCTAAAGCTACCTCCCTCAGTTTGAAGCCATTCCCCTTGAAGGTCCCTAAGAATCTGTCCATATGAGCCAAGCAAGATCTCAAAATTTCCACCCTCAGGACTGAAACCTGAAAGATTGTCAGAGTGACATTTTAGAAAGTTCAGTGAAGTAAAATTCCCAAAAGATGTAGGTGTGATGCATGTGTCTTTGCAGCTGAAGTGGTGCCACAGGGTTGCAGCAGTGGGTGAAAGAATTTTGCATCTCATGAATGCCTCTGAAAAAGTCCCTACTCTACCCTGGCACGAAGGACTGCTGGCAGCATGGTGTTTATTTATCCCTGTGACAGGCCAGATGGCCCGAGGCCAGTGGAGCAGCCCAGTGCCTGGGGTGTGGAGGGGCAGGGCAGGAACCTGTGGGGCTGGTTGCTGCCCTGGTTGTCATTGACAGTGCTGGTGCCAGGCCTGCCCTTCCCTTATTTGGGGTGAATTTGGGGAGGCGTATTTTGGGCAGAGGAGGTTGAAACAGCAGAAGCCTCTGCCCAGTGTGCAGGCAGAGTTTGGAGCTGCCAAGCCACTGCCCTGTGGTGGGCTGCCAGCCCTTTCTGGGCTGATTTGGGCTGATTCAGAATGTCACTGCTCAGCACCTGGGAAGCAGCAGTACCTTGAAGATGACAATGACAAAGGCCTCATGTCATTGGCCCAAGAAGAAGATGTGAAGCATTTTTGGTTTTAATGTGTTTGAAGAGAGGCTTGATTTCCAGTTTGTCCCATGAAATGAGACTCAATGTAGTCTTCCAAACTTAATAGTATTGCATCAAAGAAATAACTGACACTAGAATTAA
Organism: Erithacus rubecula; assembly: GCF_903797595.1. Lineage (NCBI taxonomy): Eukaryota > Metazoa > Chordata > Aves > Passeriformes > Muscicapidae > Erithacus > Erithacus rubecula. The sequence continues at coordinate 69,890,640 of NC_136658.1, forward strand.
TTTCTCCAGCCTTTCTTCTTTCTGGGAAGATTAACTTCCTGAATATTGACTGACTGCTTTGGTCAGTAGGTAACAGTGTCCAGCTTTCTGGAAGAGTGTTTGCTGTTTTGTGTTTTGCATTCCCTTGCTGAATGCCTCAGATTTCACTGGTAGAGATTTCATATTAACTCTGTCTTTTTTGTTTCCATTATAAGGCTTTTAGTTTGCTGATGGAAACTTCTGCCCTTGATTATGAGCACAGCCAAGGGTAACATCCCCATGCCAAATACTAGAGGGGATGCCATCTGCCCCTTAAATCAAGCAAATTACATTTACTACTAATGTACTACAAATTGCTAGTCTTCCCGTTCCCTGGTGCTGTGAAAGTGGGTGCCAGGGGCACTGAGGAGCTGGCAGGGTTTAGGAGAAGGATGGAAGTAGCTCTTGCTGAGCCCTGTCCCAGGGAGAGGTGGCCTGTGGAGTTTTCTGCCCCAACAGCAGACACACAGGCAGGATTTTGAGTCACATCATAACGACAGCAAATTTCCACTGAGAAAAAAACATATAAAGAAACTCTCCAAAGAGGCTAAGCCCTCTGGCTGGGCTGGGTGATGGAGGGAATCAAGTGGCTGGAAAACATTGCTAAACAGTTAAATCCAGCCGAGTGTTGAAGCAGCTGATTCACTAAACACAGCATTTCCCTGCAGCCTAAATTGGATTTGAGGGGAACTGGCCTAGCAGGAGCTGCAGGGCTGTTGGGAAGAGTGGGGCATGAGGAAGGGGATCAGAATGCACCCTGAGTGCACAAACCTGGAGCCATTGCTCAGGCAAAACTCCAAGGAACCAGCCCCTTAATGTAATTTCACTGGGGCTTTGAATGCAATTTTTACATAGCATCTTTCTCCTTGACAAATCCAAATGCTTTCATCAGTGATGACTGGCACCAGCCCCCTGTGGCTCCTCTTGGACTGGATTCAAGCTGTATGTTGTTTTTTGCTGTAAATCTTTCTATCCCACTCCCCCTTCCCCTGTTCCCCTCCCCACCTTTTAAATTCTTCATTGATTTAATGCTCCCCCTTCAGAGGCTATCAAACAGCTTTTCCCTGAACACTTTTGGTTGCTCCAGTGAAATAGGCTTGGAAGAAAAGTGGTTCCAGGCTGAGAACTTGAAGAGGTTACACATGAGCTCTGTACAGAGATTGAAAAGCTCTGAGTTGTTATAGCAGCTGTCCCAGCTGAAAAAATGTCAGGGAGTGGGATCGTTTTCTGTGTATTTTATGGACAGGGAATAGGCCAGGTTCCCTGGTATTTGAGTTACCCTGGGGTTGTTCAGCCAACCCCAAGACTTTGTAGGATAGTAATCGGATCCTCAGTGCCCTTGAAGTGTGCTAGCACTCAGTGTAGAAAGGAATAGCTCTATGCCAAGCAATAAGTGGACTTCTAAGTGTGTAAGCCATTTTTCTACTTGTAAAATCTAGGTTTGATTCTGTAAAATGACTTGCACACGTTTTTTTTTCCTGGGGAGTTTGATGCAATTTTTCTCTGTCTTAAGGTTGAATGAGCTATTCTCAGGGGCTAACTCCTTCTTCCCCTCTGTTTTTCTGTTTGTGATTAAGACAGGATTTGATAAAAATTAATTATTTAAAGTTTGTCAGCTGCACTTGGAGCAATGCATTGCAACCACTGGGCTGTTTGCACTTGCTTTCCTGGTTAGCTGAAGTTTTCCACAAAATTTAAGGCCAGAGGGAACCATCAGAATAGTTGGTCTGACCCCTGTACATCACAAGCCATTAAATTTCACCCAGTCAGCCTCCTACTGAGCCAAATAATGTCAGAGTTGGCTAAATCACACAACTCAGAATCATATCCAACCTGGATTTGAAGACACCCAGGGCCACAGTCTCTGACGCTCTCTTGGTAGTTTGTAACAATGATTTAAAATTGTGCCTTGTTTCCTATTGGAATTTGGTTGGAAACTGAATCCACACTTTGGTACATGTTGTGCCTTTCCTGCCAGGTGATACAGCCATTTGGAATATGGTGGTTTGTCTCCATGAAGTATTTATATATGCTATATGTTGTCAGGACACATCCCAGTCCTTTCTCTAGCTGTTAAAAACTGAACACAAACAGATTGTACTTTATAATTTTTTTCAATAAGGAAATTTATATTTAATTTAAAAAAACAATTGAAAATTATATAATTGTCTTCTCAGGTGCTTGACTTATCCCTTTAAGAAGATGAGTGGCAGAACTGCAGAAAATTTTTCTATCTTGACAAAATACAGGGAAAACTTTTAAAATCCTAGACCTGGATATATATCTGCTGTGAGCATTGTTTCACCACCTGCTTGTGGGTGATGCCCAGGCACACACTGTTCTCTGGCCCTGGCTTGCTATTTTATCACTCATAGGGGGAGGGAGCAATTGAATTTGTGGAAAACTTTTTCCTGCTTGGTACATTCTTATATCTGAGAGGTTTAAAGAACTTTCTCATTCTGCAGAGAGCTTGCAGAAAGCAAGTTAATTGTGGTTCTCTCCTGAAAAATGAGAAGATGGACCTCGGCCAAAGGCTTGAATCTCCATCCCTTCTGCCTGAGTAAGACACTCTTGAGTGGATTTTGGTGGTGTTACACCTCTTCTGTGGGAGCCATATTGCTAAATCATCAGCAATGCCATCTGACCATACAGCAGCTGGATACTCTCATCATGCTGCAGAGTTGGAGCTCTTGTCTCCTTTGGGAACTCTTCTGCTTGACCTAATCATCACATAGTTATGGGTTAAAGCTGTTTGATGAGGAAAAAATTTGGTGAAAAATACAAAGAGCTTAGGACTCTCATACCCTCATGTTGCTCTGTATTCCTTGTCAGGCGTGCAGCTCTGCATTTGATTGCTTTAAAACATTCTTGCTTTATTACTCCCAAGCCACTGATGAAAAGCGAGCTGAATGGTGTACAGCCCAGCTCTGATCACAGAAGATCTCTCCATCAGGTGCACCCATATGGAAAATTTGTCCACTGATAACTACTTTTGGATATGTACTGAAGCCAGCACTTGGTTTGGTTACTGCAGCCTTTACTGACTGCGTGTAATGCTAATTTTAGGGAGATGAACACACCCTAGAAGCTGAGCCATATTTCTGCTGCACTTTTAACAACCTAATAAACACCAGTCCAACTTATTTTTTGGGATGACAAGATCTCTTCCTTGTGAAACTGTACTGAATGCTAATAATTGCACCCCTGTCATCCCATTCTTTACTCATTACCCACTTTTAAGTGATGTCCAAGATTAGCATCCACTTACCCAGATGCATGTCATGGCCTGTCCTTTCTGATTTTTGGCACGTCACTGTACTCTTTAAACTCCTGGAAAGTATCCAGTGTTCAAAGAGGCATCAAAATTGAATGTAAGTTTCCTAATTGCTACCTTAAGCAGAAGTCTAAGCACTTATAGATGTATATTCTACGGGCCTTTCCACATAAAAATTATTACCTTTAGTAGATTTTCAATATCCTTCTTATTGTGATGGAATCGAGTGTTTCTTATCATATTCTGGTATGATATCATAAATAACATATCAATATGTTATTTACATTTTACCATGCCTTCCATGCATAGGCCAGAACTAGACACCCACCCTTTCAGCCTCCTTACATATTTTTCCGCAAATCAGATATTGTCTAGAATGACTTTTAACATATAGCAAGGTTTTATCCTTTATTGTTATTGTTAGGTGTAGTTTATCCTAGTGTCTTCAGACTTCCATATTAACTTTACATACTCTGAGTTTTAGTTTACGTTATTTGCTCTTTTCTTTCCTCACTTTTCTGTCATTTATTGCTCCTTTATGTCTAAGTTCATCAGGCTGGCCTTTTAGAAAATGTCATTATCTTTCCTGATTATGACAGTGTGCTTCTGGCTGACTAAGAAGGTCTGTAAGTCATCTATATTTTTGTTTCTTAATTTTGAATCCCCAGCCAAATTACTTTCTAATTTCTTTCTTTCTTTCTTTCTTTCTTTCTTTCTTTCTTTCTTTCTTTCTTTCTTTCTTTCTTTCTTTCTTTCTTTCTTTCTTTCTTCTTTCTTTCTTTCTTTCTTTCTTTCTTTCTTTCTTTCTTTCTTTCTTTCTTTCTTTCTTTCTTTCTTTCTTTCTTTCTTTCTTTCTTTCTTTCTTTCTTTCTTTCTTCTTTCTTTCTTTCTTTCTTTCTTTCTTTCTTTCTTTCTTTCTTTCTTTCTTTCTTTCTTTCTTTCTTTCTTTCTTTCTTTCTTTCTTTCTTTCTTTCTTTCTTTCTTTCTTTCTTTCTTCTTTCTTTCTTTCTTTCTTCTTCTTTCTTTCTTTCTTCTTTCTTTCTTTCTTTCTTTTTCTTTCTTTCTTTCTTTCTTCTTTCTTTCTTTCTTTCTTTCTTCTTTCTTTCTTTCTTTCTTTCTTCTTCTTTCTTTCTTTCTTTCTTTCTTTTCTTTCTTTCTTTCTTTCTTTCTTTCTTTCTTTCTTCTTTCTTTCTTTCTTTCTTTCTCTCTCTCTCTTTCTTTCTTTCTTTCTTTCTTTCTTTTTCTCTCTCTCTCTTTCTTTCTTTCTCTTTCTTTCTTTCTTTCTTTCTTTCTGTTTCTTTCTTTCTTTCTTTTTTCTTTCTTTTTTTCTTTCTCTCTCTCTCTCTTTCTCTTTCTCTCTTTTTCTTCTTTCTCTTACTTTCTCTCTCGCTTTCTTTCTCTCTTTTTCTCTCTTTCTCTCTTTCTGCCTGCCTGCCTGGAAAGATCTTCTGTAGCATTTGTTCACTTTTGTTCGCAGAACTATGTCTCTATAAAACTGTTTTTAAGTAGGCTAAATGTTAAAAATGCCTTTTTTGGTTCATACTGATGTCTTTTTGATCACAATTGTTGTCACAGTTCACTGCCTGTAATTTTTACTATAATGATGTATAAAGAGTTGTATTCTATGCAAGACATTTTTTATTGGAAAAATGTCGCAGGTATTTTAAAGAAATCCTCCTGATGCCTGGCTACTGGATATGGAAGGGTCCCTTGTCCCCATCTGCCAAACTGTAGTTTTTGTACTTGGCTGCCCTGATCTCTGCTTTGACTCATTGGTCTAAAAGAAACCTTCACCTCTGTTTGACAGCTCACTTCTGCCTGCTTGTTTTATGGGATTTGTCACCTGAGACATATGCTCTCGAAGGTTTTTCTTTGCTTGTTGGTTTGTTTTTTAATTCTTGCTCAGATTTTTTTTTTTTTTTTAAAGTGAGCTATGCAAGATATTCCTGCGGGATGAAGTCTGACCTAGCCAGGAGGAGTTGAGTGAAGACTTTGCAGCTCGTCCTCTCTCCCTCTTTTGGGCCCCTTTAGAATAATTTCAGTGAAGCAGTTAAACACTTTCCCCGCAATCCTTGCTATGACATGTAGCCCATCGTTCATATTTACGCAGCCACGTGTGAGCTCCCCTATAAGAATAATGAGAATAAATGCCCCATGTGGAGTCCTGCATATAAATTTCTATACTGCCTTGAATCTTCACTTATCCTTTTTTTTTTTTTTTTCTTTTTTTTTTTTGTTACAAACTGTAAGAAAGTGCCTGGATATGGTTTGCGAGCAGTTTCCCTCCTGCTACTTCAAAAGAACATATTATTCATGTAATGAACAGGCTTAGTGCTGGACTTGACAAAACACTGGGAAATACACTGTTGGGCACAATTCTGAACTGGCAGGGAACTGGACTGGATGACCTAATAGGGCTCTTTCATCTCCAGTTACTTATGATTTTCAATGCTAATTAAAACCTCACTAGCTAGTGGGGAAGAATATCACGGCCAATTCAAATAACTTCTTAAAAACTTTCCTTCTGTTTATTTTTTCCACTTGCCCACTTCGATTTTATACACATATCACTTAAAAACACCCTTAATTACAAAAGTGTCCAGCTATAAAACTACAAAACAAACAAACAAAGTCATTTACACAGCTTGTAATAGTAGTGCAAAGGCCAGGAAATAAATTATTTTGCTTTATTAAGGAAAAAGAAAGTAATTTCTCTAGTACTACCCAGCTCCCCAGGTGTGCTGGGGTAAGCCTATGCTCTCAACTTACCTTTCTATCTGAGCTCTCCCTTAGCTCTTACCAGATCTGGACACTGACATGTGTCATGGGGAAATTTTTACCTTAACAAAAACAGCCAGCCTTCAGACTTTTGCTGAGCAGCTGCTTCAGCTTGATGCCTTGCCAGAGAAGGGCAGCCCAAACCCACTGGCTTTCACCATCTCGTGATGGATGTCTAGGATGTGGGCTGATGTTGGATGCTCAGCTTTTCCTGAGCCTTTGGAGGCTTGTGGATAGCAGGGCTCCTTACACAGCCCCTGGCCACAGCTGCTGGGCAGCTGCACCTAAGTGAGATCTGGGTCTGCTGTCAGCCCAGGGTGCACATGCTACAGCAGTGAAACACAAGTGTCCGCCCTGATGGGCTCACGTGCAAACCCAGATGACTTCTTGTCTTTCCTCAAGGCATCAACCCACTGAAACAGTAGAGGAGACCTCTGAGAAAACCTGTCAAAAGCTGAAAAATTAAATGGGAGGACCACGACCATTAAGGTTAAAGGAGACATTCACACAGAAGTGTTCATAGAATAATCTTGGGTGAACAGCATGTCTGAAGGTCATGTGGGCCAGCCACCATGTAAAGCAGGGCTGACTTTGAGCTCCAACTCTATTAGAGCAGATTTCTCAGGGACTTGTCCTGTCAAATTCTTGGTATCTCCAAGGGTAGAGGCTCCGCAATCTCTGTGCTAATGTCAGACCCCCTTCATCATAAGATCTTCTTCCCTAATTCCAAATAGATCTTGCAATGTGTTACTGTTTGTGTTATCCTTTCATTGTGTACCTCTGAGAAGAGTAAAAATGTCAAGAAAATAGGGAAAAAAATCAAAGTAGTAATACATAATAATGCACATAAAATAAAATAACTCAGACAACCTGTTTAGTGCCTGGAAACTTTCTATTTAAAGAGAAATGTCCCTAAGTGGCTGTTATTGCTGCAGTGACACACTGTCTAGAAACAGTGCAGCTGTATTTGCATTCACCTTGCTAAAAGGGCTGTCCAAACTGCAAAGTGTGAGGTCAATTAAGAAATAACAGAGATTAGAATTTATCAGAGTAGATGATTACATTTTATTTCCAAGAGAGTAGGGTCCTTCAGATCAGATGAGACTGTAAGGAAGAATTGTCCAGCAGGGTTGAGCATCAAAACCTGTCTAAGCACTGTGATGAATCCTGATGATGGTTTTCCTGAGACACCATTCTCTACCTGGGGCAAGGGGGTGGTCAGGGTTGCTATTCTGAGGGTTGCTTTAAAGGTGAATTCAGTAAAGACTTCTCTCTCATATTCACATGGCCAGAGTCATACATGTTCCTTTGGCAGCAGAAAGATGATACATCACAGTCACAGAACACTTTGGGGTGCACTTTAGAAACATTTAAAATTTTGCTCAGTAAAGGTTTGAAAATAAGACAGTGGAGAAGATTACTTTTGGCAGAAATATACTTGTTATGAAAAGTATGGAAAAGAATCATGCCCTGAGGTTTGCTGGGCATGCACAGGTCCCCAGACAAACAGTGATCCACAAGAATGGTAGATATACCTTACAGCATGTTACATGCAATTAATTTAAATCTTGATTTTTCTCTCCTTCTAGCATACATTTTTAAAACATTTTCCTATAACTATTGTATGTGGTAGCTTAGAGAGGACCATAAACCTTCACTTTCCAGCAGTCTGAATTTATAAACTGTCAGAGTTTACACATTCTTGGCCAAGAAATGTCTAGTTTTCCATAGATCTTTATTCTTTTGTTATATTCAAAGCAATGATTTTGTTCATGTTCTGACCAGGATTAGGATGAATAAACTGGCAATTACCTATTAAAGAGTGGTATGCTTGAAGAAGAGTCAGACTGGAAAAAAGTTTGTATTAGACAGTATCCTCAAGAAAAACATTCATTTGGATTTCACTTTATTCTGCTTGTAGGTATTTTTTGATGAATTATAATTGTCATTCTGTTAAAAGAGTTTCTCTTCCAAACAGATTCTGGGTCAAGTTGTTAATATCAACTGTGTGGTGATGGCCAACTTCTGCAGAAATATGAAAGTCGGAAATTCAATGGAAAGAAAACATTTCTTCTGTTCCAGGATGTGGGCAAACGCTTATGGGTGAAATAGAGCTGAAGGGCAAGGAATGTATATATTTTTTGGCCTGACTCTCCAATATATCCATTGATTTATGTCAGGAAGGCAGCAGAATACGTTCCCATGACTTTACAAGCCCGCATGGGAAAAGGAGAACATTTTCATTTAAATTAAAAAAGATAGAATTAACCCTGCTTGGAGAAGGTTTAATGCAATTGCAATCAGGCAAATGAGAGGTTTGCATGTTTTTTTACAGTTTTAGTTTGGATGCTGGAATGGACACAGAAGCTGCACATTTTAACATTGGTAGTGTCTGGCTCGAAACCAAGACACATCTGTGACCCTGCTCATCTCTCATGCACATCAGGATGTATAACATTACCCTGACAGATGTAGGAAGAAATATATCTTGGAGTAATTTTTTAAATTTTCCACAAAGAAATTGAGCTGTTTTGAAAATGGATTGTTACCTAAATACAGAGCCCTTCAGAGACAGATGTCTTCAGAGGCCAACAATAGGCCAGGCAGCTGTTTCCTAGTGGAATCTCCACTGGCTGCAGGTGAATTGACAGAGAAAAGGGAAAGAGATACCTTTTGTTCTGGAAGGTACTTCTAGTGCTCCCATGCTTCGTGTCTCTGACTTCACAGCTTCACAGTGGCCACCTGAGTTGATTTTGGACTGGGAGACAGTCTATATTATGTCTGGGATAACTGGGCATACCCCAACAAAAATAGCTCTTACACATTATTAAAGTGTTTTACTAGAGGGCAGGGGATTTAAAGGAGGGAGAAGGGTTGGTTTCATCCAGAGAATTGCTCTTTTACAGCCTGAAGTCAGCTGGATTCTTGGTAGGCTGCTTCAAATTGGAAAGGAGGGAGTAAGATAATTATCCTTCCTTAAAAATTAATTGTCTTAAATTGATTTCACTTAACTTCCAGCCTGAATGGAGTGGCTTATGATTTACAGCAAGGTGAGATCAGAATCAGGCCTGTGATCTTGGCTTTTTTTTGTAGAAGCTATTTTCATCTCTAGATGTCATGGGCCTTTCTGGGTCCCATCTGTTCAGGGGTGTCTACAGCATTGCTCCATAGACAGGGTATTTTTCTGGGCAGGGATTTCATTCCACTGATTATTCACCAGCCTTAGTGATACTGAACTTACACAGTCTATTTGATTTCAAATTTTGGAGAAAATTGGCTAGAATGTGATTTCTATAACTTTTAAAACAGGTTTTTAGTGCTAGTGCTGGTTTAAAGAGCCGCACTTCCAGCCCTGAAAAGCAGCTTGCTCTGTTGTAACACATTGCTATAGATCTGGAAGTTTTCTTTATATTGCTGTTATGTCTGAGGTTTGATGTGGAAAGGACAGTTTGTGGAAAAAAAAAAGATAAATTGTTCATAATTTTTTTGCCTGTTACTGGGACTGCTGACTTAGATTTCAATTCCAGCATCACTTCACTGATAGCTTTTTCCCAGTGGCAGAAATTGTCCTTTGGAAGGTATGATTTGCCCAGGACAAAATCAGCTCAAGTAGTCATCTGGCTAAGAGCTTTCAGAAGCTTCCCAGCTCAGATTTATCTATCTTTTGCATCTCTTTCCTTCATGTTGCATGAAGGAAATGTTGTGGAATAGGGCTGAACTGGGGAATGAAATATCTGAGAGCACACTGGAGAAGTCAGCAGAGATGCAGAGACAGAGGGATCCACATAAATGCTAGCAGATGTCCTTTGGAAAACTGTTGGGTTTTTTACTTTCATTCCCTGTTACTCTACTTTTACAAAAACCAATCAGACCAGATAACCTCCTTCCAACTGTTTCAGGTCAATCTATCTCATTACTATTTATAGCTGCCTCTGCTGTGCAGTTCACAGTGGCTAAAGTACTCCAATAGTGGCTAAAGTACAGCTCCAATCTGTGATGATTAATGTACTTCCTGAGTATAGATCCAACCTGAGATGGCAGATGCCAAAGCCTGGAAATTTTGGTGTTCATTCTTATCCCTCTGGGATCAATCAACAGACCTCTATTGGTTGATGAGTGTTGGAGTTCTGGGCCCAGAGGTTCAAATGAGCAACTGAGGGTTTAGTTAGTTAAAAAGAAAACATAGTGGTATTTAGATGTCTACATCCCAGACAGGTCCTCAAAACTCGCACTCTGTTTTTCATTCTTAGAAGTGCTATTACTGTGACTTCACTGGATTTTGACCAGTGCATCCCAGAGTGACACTGCTGTACTTGCCCAGAACTGCTTCTCTGTCAACTGGGTTGGATGTTGGATGTTGTTGGATGTCACTACTCAGCACAGGGGATGTCCCTCTGATGCTAAGAGGACCATGGTCTGGTAGGTTCATTTCCACTCACTTTGAAGGAGTCTGTGCATACCACATCCATCCCTCAGCACTGTGGCTCCATCTCTGTTGGTGCAGGCCACCAAGTGTCCTTCTTCTCCCCTGATCAGGCTTCTTCTCCCCTGATCAGGCTGTAGGAGGGAAGACTGTACTTGTTTGACCCTTGCTGGATGTCAGACACTCACCAAAGCTGTTCTATCACTGCCCTCCACAGCTGAACAAGGGAGAGAAACTTTAATGAAAAGTTCAGGAGTTGAAACAAGGACTGGGAGAGATGACAAACTGAATATTGTCACAGGGAAAACAGACTCGCCTTGGGGATATTCATTTAATTTATTACTAACAAAATCAGAGGAGAATAATGAGAAGTAAAATAAATCTTAAAAAAAACTTTCCTCCTATTCCCCACTCCTTCCCAGGCTCTACCACAGTGATGGGATCCCTTCCACAGAAGAGAGCCCTTCACAAACTTCTCCAACATGAGTTCATCCCATGGGCAAGAGTTCTCCAGAAGCTTCTGCAACACAGGTCACTATCCCACATGGTGCAGTTCTTCAGGCACTGTCTGCTCCAATATGGATCCCCTTAAAGGTCACACATCCTACCAGGAAACCTGCTCCAGCATGTGCTCCTCTCTCCATGGGTCTGTAGGTCCCTGCCAGCACCGTGCTCCATGGAGTGGCAGCCTCTTTTCAGGCTGCCTGCTCCAGTGTGGGTTTCCTCCAAGGCTGCAGGGATCTCTGCATCCCTGAGGTCCTCCAGTGGCACAGCTGCCTCACCATGGTCTGCACCATGGGCAGGAATCCCAGCTCCAGTGTCTGGAGCACCTCCTGCCTCTCCTTCTCCACTGATCTTGGTGCCTGCAGTTCCTCTTCTAATATATTTTCACTCCTCTTTCTGGAAGAGAGGATTTAAATCCCCCGCTCCTTTTTTTTTTCTTTCTTAAATGTGTTACCACAGAGGTGCTCCTATCATTCTGCTGGGCTCAGGCTTGGCCAGCAGAGAGTCAGTCCTGGCTACCATTGGCTCTGCTGGACATGGGGGAAGCCTTGGAAGTCTCTCACTGAAGCCACCCCTGTAGCCCTCCTACTACTCAAACCTGGCCACACAATACAGAGAGATGTGCCACAGAAGGAGGGTGCTTCCCCTGCCAGCCTGGGGACTATATATCTCAACTGGAAATTCAGGACTCTGGGAGGCCTTATTCCTTTGGTATTACATTATTATTGAATAAAATATATGAACTATTTGGGAATGGGGAGCACACAATTAATGCTCCTCTATTTATTTTTCGCATTAGCCACTGAAGTGGGAGACATCTCTAACTGTGTGTGTCTGTGTCTGAGCAGAGGTGGATATAGATATTGCCTGACACTGTGATGAGATTTGCCAGATGCCTTGGGTGACATGCACCATTATGCCCATACACAGATCAGAGTAAGTGAGGAGAAACAGGCCTTCTCTGTATTTCTGTTCTCTGCTCCTTACTGGATAATTGCCAGGTATGTTCACACAATTAATTCTGAGTTGATGCACGAGGCAAGGCTTCTTCAGACTAACAACCACCTCACAGTCAGTTAAAAAATGAAAACCAGAAAACCTACTGCCATCTTGTGTCCCATTGGTGTTTACAGTTGGAAGGGAAAGAGGAAGAGAGATAAAGTATTCAGTATTTAATACTCAATACTTAGATACACAAAATGATGGTGTTTCACCAAATATTTAATAACTTTAAACAACAGGCTCATCAGAGGAATTGGAGACCCTAAGGATGATCCTCATGGAAACAGTCAGCAGTGGGAAGCCAGCTCTGGCCTTTTTCTCTCAGAAAACACTGGTGCACCCATTGGTTACATGGAAAACCATGACCATGTTGCTTTGCAAGCTCACTGTTTTGCAAGGATTATGCAGACTACTCCCAACTGTGGTGTTGATCCCATTCATTTATGGGCTGCAGATTGAATGGCAGCAGAGCAAAGGGCTTTTTTTTCTTTTCCTGAAAGCAATGGTTCAAAAGTTGATCTGGATGATTTTTTTTTCCCTTGCTGAAAATGCACTTTTAAGTCATTAAAATTTTCTGAGAGAGAAAGGAGAAAAACAATCAAAACATTTTGACTCAATATTTGAAAAAGAATGATTCTTGTTCTTGTTTTGAGATTTCTATTTTTAGAGGCTAATTTAGCCTTAATTGAAAAATAATAAAGTACTTCCCCTTCCCCTCTCCACTCCCCAGGAAAACAAAAGGCTTTGTGTTTACTTTTGTTTGAAATAAACCTTTTGTTAGATTGAAGGTTTTAAGTCCTTTGCTTTGGGTGGGCACACTGAAAATGATTTGGTTTTGGTCAACCCCAGACAAGTTTTGGCTAGTGAGGTGAAAAAAATCTAATTATTTGCTTAGCTCTTGTCATGAGTTTGAGTCTTGTGCTGCAAACATGAAAAAATAAAATAAAAAAATATTGGAAATGTTGTCTGTTGTGTTTCAGCCGGACATGGATGTCTTCAGTGGTGACCTAGCCAAACCACTCTCTCCTGTGAAGGAGCAACATTTGTTGAACAGTTGTGGCAAATCAGACAGAGTTTTAGGCAGTAATACAAAGTCCATCCTTCCCTTTGAGCCTTTTGAGGTTTACAGCCTGAGGCAGCTTCAAGGGATCCTCTGTTGGGAGTTAGAGGACAGGCAATACTCATTGGGACCAGACCCAGCCTGACAAGCAGCCAAACCCTGCGTGGTGGTAGAGAAAGTGAGCTGGCCTTCCCAAGGCTGATGAGCAGTGATTTGGATGCAGTGGTTAATTTGCCTTCTGGTTAGAAGCTGTAATAGAAGCAATTTTATGGAGCTTTCTGGCAAAGGCCATAAAATGAGTTTTTCCCTCTTTTGCTCCTATTCACTCATAATTCTGGATATGGTAAGTGATGTCACATTTTGGGATTGGAGATGTATGGGCCATATTATTTTTTGGAAAGATGTCTAAGGGGTCTTGCTCACAAACTTGGCTCATCACAGACACATTGGGTACTCACATGCATTTCCTATGACTTCAAGATGTGCAGTGACAGGAAACAAGCGTAATGTGTATGAACAGCAAGGAATAACAGCTGAAGAAATACCAGGTTTGCTAATACTAAACTATGACTATTGTGTGGTATTGGAGACAGCTGAGTTATCACTGCAGAATGAAAGCACAAGATGCCTGCAGATTGTCATACTATACATATGTTCAGCATCAATATTTATGGCCGAGACAGTAAAAACATGTAGAACGGCACAGTTGGAGAGAGGGGAAAATTGATCATTGCATTTTGATTTGAAATACTTGCAACCCTAAACATGACTGTGCAGCCTCTAATGTGATACAGCCTGGCACTGCTCATCTGCTTTAGGACTCAGGCTGAGCCTTGTCTGTGAAATCCCAGGCTGGCCATTGGGAAGGGCTGCTCTGCAGTGCCAGGATTTCACGCTCGCTGCCCCGCTCACCTGACGCCTGCCCAAGGGACGTGCTGGGGATGTGCTCACCCCCTCAGCTGTCTCCTGCCACTCCCTGCCATCCATCTGCAGCCCCTGCCTCCATCTGCTTCTCCAGTCAGGCTCTGCCTGCCTGTGACCTCTTTGCAGCACACTAGCAAAATTTAAGGCAGGTGAGGACCTTGTCTCAACTATTTATGGCTTAAGTGGGAGAAAAATGTGAGAATTTTCTTTTTTGAACGTCAGTTGTCCCAAATGACTGCAGATGTGTAAATAGATGTGTTCCACTTCCTCAAGAGTCTGTTTTCTTCCATAGATTTGGCTTTCTTTTTGCAGGGCAGTCATTGACTTTTCCGTGCCTTTGGAGAAAGTTGGATTTCCAGCTTCTAGGGAAATTATAAATCTTGGCAACACATATCACAGTGTTTTGAAAAAGATAAAAATCTGCTCTATCCACAGGTGATTTTCTGTAACCTGTCAGTCCTGCACTTCATTGAGTAACTTGGTGCTTAAAGCCAATGTGCAGTTGTTTTAAAACATTGCAATTAAATGAGGACAGTAGAGTTCTTCAGGTGAAGTACTGTGTCTTTTTTTCAGGCTAAAATAAATACTGAAAAGCTCTAGTCTAAGTAAACTTAAGATATCACCTAATTTCTCTCTTGAAGAAATTCTATTTCTTATTAATTCGAGGCATGCCACAGTAGGAGGCATACTTTTTTAACCCTTTGCTGGCCTGTGCCATGGTAACTTTTATGGGCTTCTTTTAAGACTGGTGTCTCACTAAGATACCAGCACTTTTAATTTGAAACATACCTTTATCAGACATACATAAGACACAGATTTTCTCAGCACCATATACCTGCTATGCTTGTGTTTAGTAGTCAAATAGTTAAACTTCTTCAAAGGAGCTGGCAAGTTTCATGTGGCATATTCATTGGAAATACATTTATATTTATGGTGGAACCAAGCCCACATGAAATATCTTGAGAGATTAACCTGGATTCATAGTGGAGAAAAATAAAAAGAGTGATAGTATGAATCAGGCTTCTAAGTTTTGTTTTGAGCACAAGGTCTTTAAATCATATAAATACATCAGCTTCATGAAAACAAGCTTTCAAACTGTCACAGCCTTATCAATAAAGTCAATAAAACATTTATTGCAAATTAAAATGCAACAGAAATTGTCTTTTTTTTTCAAGCTCCACATTTGAGTCAAACCTTATCTAGAGCTCCTGGGGGAAAAACTCAGAGGTGACAATAAGCCAGAGAGCACCACAGCCCAGCAAAACAGCACCCACCTTGTCCTGCCTTGGCCCCTGCTGCACTGTCACTTCCCACACAGATTTTGGCATGGGAAAACAAGCTGCTGAGCATCCCTGAAGCACAAGACTCATGGAAGTGCAGGGGAGGGTACTGCTTTCCACTTCTGTCCTCACAAGATGTTCCGTTTTGTCCAGTGATGGAAAGACTTCTGTAAAGCTAAGAAAATAAGCAAAAACTGGTATGGGATCACCAGAACCTGTGTGTGTGATCCTCCAGCCCATAGCATCCTGTTACACAGGGACACCAAGCCCTGTGGCACTGGGGTCTCCATTCACATCCCCTCTGTGGCATGGACAACCTTGGACAGTCATTACTCACAAACCTCCCCTCCTCCATCAATTTTTGCCGGAGTGTTTTCTGCAGGTCACTTTGCCCAATTTTATAGCCAATGCTAAAGCCAATTTTAAAAGACCAAAACCCCTCTGTCAGAAAGGGACCAGGTTCTTTTACTGGGTCCTGATAGCCAAGTATGGTCATCCTTCTTGTGTCAAGGAGCTAAATGTCACCCTTAATTATGGCAGACATTAATTTAACAGGAACAGATGTTTAATCATCTTAGTCTTCCTCCCATGGTGGGGGCTGTTATGCAGCAGGCCCATATGATCCCCACTTCTCAAGTGTGCTTACAGCAAAAGCACAGGCTTGCTCGCTTGTGCGTGTACCCCAGTGTACCCTGACAAACTCCTTCTCTCAACTTAATTGGGATAACAAAGGGCAAACAAACCAAGTAACCCATCACTAGGACATGAGACCCTTGGTTTCCTTCTATTTGTCTAATCAGAGAAGTGGACAATAGCTGTGGAATAGCTGTGGACCATCTTACGTGAGCACAGGAGAGAGGGTGAGGAGTGCAGGACTTTGTCTGCTGATGCAGTGCTCTTGCAGGAACCCCAGGATTTTCAAATGAGAAAGTGCTTAGAGGCAGTTTATGTAGCCAAAAATGAGGTGGTAAATGGTTGTTCTGGGGCCAATATGGGGGCAAGTTGGCGTACCTATTTATAGGGCTGCAGTGCTGTCAGGCTATTTGATACATCTGTGGTTCTGTGTGGGAAAGCCCATGACAGGTTTGGGTGAAAATGTGAAGCTCTTAAGAATTTTAATAGGATTTGTATTGCCATTTAATTTTTAATAAAACTTTGAATAAAGCAGTGATTAAATGGCCATCCTGAGTGGAAGATTCCACTTTAATATAAAACGTGAGAGTTCTCAGAGCCAGCTAAGATAGGTTTTATAATATTAGGTATGCACCTCTCTCTCAAATTCATTGGATAATGGATTCTATCAAAATGGAAAAAAGAAGGCATAGATTTAGAAAAAAAAAAATCTGCTGTGTAGTCAGTAGTTCCACATTTTGGAAGAAATTGCTGAGCTTCTGGCATCCTTAAATAATACCCTTTTCACATGATAGTTGCACTGCTCCAAAGACAGTATAATAAACCATGCCAAAAATTCTTCTATTTCGTTTGCATGAAATTGAACTGACAGATATACCTGTCTATGTTATGTCCAAAAAAATGTCTTGTTAGAAACGTGTGAAAATATATTATATGACAGATGCTGAAAATGTTTCAGATACAGCAATAAATTGATTGTGGTTTCTGGACCAGATGTGAACTCTGTTTAAAATTCATCATGCTGGTCTCTATTCTAGCTCTGCACTTAAATAAATGCAGAGAAGTGGCTTTGCTTTTCAATGAAACCCATTATAAGAATAGAAGAGCTTCTTTCCATCTCATAAAGAATAGACCTGACAGTAAGGCTTGCATCCACAGAACAAGTATTAAAAGGACAAACTGAACTAAGAGAAAGCTGTGCCAGTTTTCAGTTTTTGCTTTGTTAATGTGCATGAAAATACTTGGCAAGTCCAAGCCACTACAACCAAGAAGACTGCCATGTACATTATTTTCATTTTAGAGGGAGATTCACAGCCATGAAACAACCAAGGAGGGAAAAGAACAGGGATTTTTCAAGAAATGGTGTTAAAGGGGAAGGAGTCAGTGTTAAAGGTGCTACAGACATGACTGGGTTCTGAGAATAAATCTGTGTTTCCTCAGCCCTTTATTTGAAGCCAAGTGTTCCCATTCCCTGCAAGGGAGCAGGACGAGAGCTAGGCTTGTTTTTTTGACAGATAGCTCGGGAGCTCACAGCCCCAGATGGGCAATCCAGACTGCTGGAGTCAGGTGCTTAGGCTGCCCCTTCAATCCACAGGCACCTCTGAAAAACAGCCCAGAAAGACCAATGTGCTGAGGCTGGAAAAAGGGAGGAGGAAACAGGGGGCAAATGGGTGTTTGTGAGGACTTCCAGCCACCTCCTGGATCTGGCACTTGGCTGTGAGCAGCATGTTTGACACCTCGGGATCTAGCTCCACGCCTCTGAATTATTTTCTGTTATGGAGATAGCAAGTACCTTTTTCTCCATATCTGAGGAATTAGAGTTTGCCCCTGCCCTTGTGTTAGTGCTCCAGCCTGAGAAAGAGAAAAAAGAGCTTGCTTGCTGCCCTCTTTGCGTGTCCTTGGTAGGGGACAGGTGCTTTTGCTCATGGCTGGGTGTGCCCATGTCCTCCTTGGGCTGTGATGTTATTTTAATTTGCAGCACAACAAATCCCTTGCAATCTATCAGGAGAGTCATGTTCTTTACACTGATGTGCTTTGAACATAATGTCGGTTTTATGACTACGCTTCTAAATCTGCTAATTGTATTCCATGTTGTTTTTTTTTTAAATTCATTCACTTAGAAATACTATCTCTCTCTCCACTTCTCTTTCTAAAGTAAAAGCAATTAATTTATTCTCCTACCCCAAAATAACATCCACAAAGAAGGAACTAATAACACCTGTGGGTGCCTCCCAATGTGTCTCTCCTAGATTTTAAAAAATATTTAAGGCTGTTATTTGAAATACCACTAAAGATACATGATGTCTCTGATGTCAGATAAAGGCTTTCTCACAGTGCAGCAGCTCTGCATACATGCTACATCTACCACTCACTAGCACAATAGAGAATGTTAGAAAAGTATTTAGGCTTGCCAGACACTATCAATAGTGACTACATATGACTTTTACTACTGTCTCCATTCTTTTGGCTTCAGAGATTTCTATAGAAAACTGTTCTCCAAATTATATTCCCTCATATTCTAAAAGCTCTCTTGTTATAGGCTGAGAAAGAACTGTTTAATTTATGGGGAAATTTATTTTTTGATGCACATCGGAATAGATATAAAGATACTCCTTGATATAACCGGGACCACTCAACCTCCAGTGACTTCCAGCTTTCTGCCCTGTTTGTCCACAAACACTCCTAATACTGGACTGAGTCTTTGTTGAACATGTGCATTGCACTCAAACCCAGCAAAAAGCCTGGACTTTCTTGCCATGGATGCAACTTCTGTCCTTTCTGTAACTGGTAATCATACTTCAAGCCAGAAACCCTGATTCAATTACAGTGGTTATGTAGGTTGGACTGCAGGGTTTTCTGACTTTTCTGCATAAGTACACTGTTAACACTGTCAGTTTAACTTTGTTGAATGTCACAAATCTTGTCAAGGGCTATAATCTTTGAAGCCTGAACATACTTGTTAAATATATATTTATTTATTTATACATAAACACTTGTTAAATATATTTATTTATATATAAGCCTGAATATATATATATATATATATTTGTAAATTGTATTTATAGATGTATATCTTCTGTATAATTTATATATCAGTTGAATATATATATTCAATATATAACCATGAAAAGTTACAGGCTGAAAATATTAGTTAAAACGAATGCTCTTCCTGTTCTTACATTTTACTTTGGATATTATAATCTTTGAAGTTAATGTGCCCTGTCTTCTCTCAGAATCTGGGTTTTTACTTTTTCTACACAGCAGCAAACAAATAAATAAACAAAAGATAAACAGGATTTTCTCAGAAGTTCACAAAAGCCAAGAGTTGGGTCTTCAGGAACAGCAGTGCATACTGCAAAACTAGTGCTACAATCATGTTATTTGGCAGGATTCCTTTCCTAGTTATGAAAAGATAGCCATAATCCCATCCACAAAAACCATTGCTGCCCAGAATAGGATTTAAGTCATGGTTCATCAAATGTGAGGCCAAGAAGCCTGTACATCTTCTGATTTAACGAAACAAATGCTTTCAAAATTAAGACTGAAACTCTGCCCCTAAACAGTACTTTACATAACCTGCTTTATCCAAACAGTCCTGAGAGGGTTAGTTGCATTGGAAGTGCTGACACAAGCTTACTGTAGTGGTGCTGTAAGATAATGTTATGTTGATACAAGCATTACACACTAAGAAAACAGACTGAGTCAGTGATACATATTTTTCTTTTGAACAAAATCGCCATAGGAACAAAGGTCATATGTCACATGGATGCCAATATTTGTGTTTGTGTGGCTGTTCACAATGACACACATTTTCACATTTTAGTATAAATAGGCCCTTATTGAAAAATAACCATCTTCTTACTGGTGGCCCCTCTTTGGTTTGGCAAAGGCTGCTGTTCTTCTGCCTTTTCTTTGCAAACGCTGCTCATTTTCTCTTGGATGAGATAATGATTGCTATCTGCAACACAGATGGGCACAAAGTGCTCAGAGGGACAGGGAATCCCCTGGAGCCCAGGCTGTTTTTGTAACTTAGGAAAGCAATTTCTGTGCCTTTACTGGCATTAATATTAAGGATTTCTGGTTGCTGCCCAGGGCATGGGGATGTTGAACCCTGAACACAGTACCATGGCATCTTTTCTGAAGGGAAATCTGTTTTTCTGCCTTCTCTTGATGCTGAACAACTTCCTCACATGTTGAAGAGTTATTTTACATTTAATGCTGACCTTCCCCATACTTCAGCAGATTGCTTTGCACTTAGAAAGGTATTTTTCTTATGAGTCCATTTATATTTCTCCTTTGGAGAATAATGCAAGGGCTTGCACAATCCCAGCATCATATACAGCAACCCCAAAAGGCTATTTCTGATTAGATGCTGCTGCTTAGTATCCTGTGGAACTGGACTCCAGAAAGACTTAAATTCTTAGTCTTTGCAGGTTGCAGCCAGCCTTAAACCAAACACAGTCATCAGATTTCAGATGTGTGGAGCAGTGGGCCAAAGCCTGGGGCTTTGGGATGGACTGTCTCCCTCCAATTGAAA
Organism: Erithacus rubecula; assembly: GCF_903797595.1. Lineage (NCBI taxonomy): Eukaryota > Metazoa > Chordata > Aves > Passeriformes > Muscicapidae > Erithacus > Erithacus rubecula. The sequence goes on from NC_136658.1 coordinate 69,911,073, forward strand.
TTTAAAAAAAAGCAAGATGAAACAAGACACGCCATTCATGTGATTGCAGTCATCTTGAGTGAATCATGAATCCATGTGTTTGAAGCTGTGTGTGCAAGGGGGCACTCCTGAAATCCATGGTGATGTCTTAACACCCTCATGCAATCACAAGGTAAATAGAGCATGCACGGAATGTATGAGGCAGCCAAGTATCACTTGCAGTAGTGTCTGAGTGGCTCTGAACTCACGTTTCCAGCCCCAATAAGTACATGCTGCATGGTATACCCTGGAAAGAGAATCTTCTGTCTACCCTGGGACTAGCTGGCCTTGACTGATCCATGGCCATGGCCAGAAAGCCACGAGGAAGGTTTCTGAAACACTCTTGTGAAGTGAATGGGGGAAGTACAAATGGGGAAAAATAAGTGAATTTGGATTACTCATATCCTGGACTCCTTAAAAACTGGGCTATGGTATAGACAAGGCACAGGGCTTGCCTGGCCTTTTGTTTCCTCTATATTTCATTCCAGTAACTGAAAATGAAACCGTGAGATGCGAAACAGAAGTAAAGGACACTTTTCAGTTCCCCCTCCATCCCTTTGTGCCTGGGAAGAATGATTTAGGTTGATGCAGGCTGACATTTTGCAAACCTTGCTGTGGTCAGCAGCCAAGGCTGAGTGCTGGCCCCTTGCACGGCGCTTGCTCCGCAAGAAGAACGCTTCCTGGGGACTGGCTGATGGCAGTCCCTGCGAGCCCTGCCAAGAAAACCAGAGGCAGGCTCTCCAGAACAGACTGAATTCTTGACCTCTCAATATGCTATTTCTAGCCACACTGGTGTCCTCTCTTCAGCAGCTCAATTAAAGCAAAGGCACACACAGGTTTCGATGGAAAGGGCGAGTTGCCGATGGTTGCTTATGCACAGGTGATGGGACACAAGGTTCCAGTTCATGGCTGTTTTTATAATTTTAGAAGCTGCCTGAAGCACTGCAGAAGAAGTTTCTTCCAGCTCATTCCATGGCCTGTGATACACTACCACACAGTGCTGTGAAACCTGCCTGGGGCAAGCTTGGTCTCATCATCTGGACTTTCCAGCCCCATCCAGCTGGCGTTGGGCAAGGTGACTAACTCTGATCCTTGCAGCTTCCTCCTCCTCTCATCAGAGATGTGGAGAATAGGACAGTCTATCAGATGGCACCACAGTCTTTCCAGTTTCTGTTTTCTTTAATCAGTATATATTTGGATTTTTAGAAAGAAGAAGGTAAAAAAGTGGGTACTGTCTTATCAAGTACTTGCTTGTAATGTAATTTATCCAGCCCCTCAGTTTCTTCGTGAGTCTGTTACACATTTTAGGATTTGCCTATAGGAAACCTCTGTGCCTAGACAGGTTTTTGCCCTGCTGTGGGTAGTTTTAATATGACAAGAGTGCACAGGTTAACCAGCCTTCTTCCTATAGCCTAATGTGAACTTTGGATGACACAGTCTGTGACCACTGTGTGCCTTGAAGAGAAAACCTGAGACTGTTAATTTGAATCTTTTGGGAGGGTAAAGTTGAAAAGTGGGTTTTGTAGGGTTTGATAATGAGTGCTACTGAGGAAGATTTTACTCTGTGTTTTGAACTGGAGTTTTGTAGGGGCTGACAGCTTCATGTCTGTGTAGATTGCTTTGCTGAGGTCTTGCTACAAAATGACGAAGGAACGAGTACCCTGTGCCAGAACACTGTTAGCCAGGATGTCCTGGGTAAACAGAGATTTTTAGAAAGTGTTATTTATAAAAGCTGGCAAATGAAACCATTGCATCAGTGAAGAACTCAACAACGCTGTTAAATTACCAGAGTGAATTGACTAGTTGTGCATGTGGGCATATCTTCAACTAAATGATACTGGGCGGGGCTGCAAATTCTCCAAAGTACTGTTATTTCCAAGCTAAACCTCAGATAACCTCCAGCCCTTTAAAAATATCTGTTGCTGAAAATAAGTCCTCAGATAACCTTTATCCTTGGATAACCCACATAAAATCAAAGATGAGGAACTAATAGGAGAAAGGGGGCTTGGAAACAAACTTGCTCTCATATTGCCCACACATGTGAGCAACACGCTGCTGCTGACTAGTGACTATTTTTACATATAGCCCATGTGTTATGAGCAAGAAAAGAGGTGCTTTTCTTCACTTAGCAGCAAGGTCATTGTCTGCTCATTTAGCTGGGGGTGGCCCTGGTTTTCTGTTTATCAGGAGCTGTGGATACTGCTGGCGCTCACATTCTTACTGTTGGCTCCATTATCTAGGGCTCCACATACTCGTCTGGGTAGGACAAAAACAATCCTTGGACCGATCAAGGGAAGATGCAAATAAGGGCAGAATGAGTCTCAGGAAAGTGCCCTCAAATAGTCTGAGTCCTTCTGAGAGGATGTTTGCCAGAACTTCAGAGAGCAGTGGCTTCTATATGACAATGGAGTTGTAAAAATAAAAGGCTTTAAAAGATTTAGAGCACTCCTGCTATCTCAGGAGATGTGAAAAAGACACAGTAAAAAAAAAAAAAAAAAAAAAAAGAGACAATTTCTGTGTTACCCACCTGAGCACTGAGTCTTCAGCTGTGACAAGGCTTCAGAGCAAGGTAAAGAAGCAAATAAGCAGTCAGAAACACACAGCCAGATGCACACTGAGGGAAAAAAATCCAACACTTGCAGATTCCTGCAGGTGAGCTGCTGAAGCCCCAACCCATGTACTTTGATTATGGTCATGGGAGGGTTTGATAGCCCTTGATGAGTGAATATAGAGTCCCCCAGGGTGGGAAGTCTCCTGTCACTCGATGAACAGGATTGGAAAGGATCCATGCTGTTTGTGAACCTTCCTAGATGTGCACGATATTTTCTGCAAAGCAAGGAGATAATGCACAGCACTTGGCAAAAAGTTCAGCTAAGTGCAGGGGCACAGGGGTTTGATAAAGCAGTTTGCTGCCCCAGATAGCTCCTCTGGGTGGGATTTGGCAGCTCTCATGGAGGCTGAGAGTAAGGTTTGAATTCATTCATCTGACAATAGAAACCTGAGCCAAAGCTAACATAGAGTTTTATGCTCATTTACAGACCTCTACAGACTAAAGGGTTCATAAAGGAGTTCAATGATACCTTGTTGACAATGGCGATGAAATACCCTGACTTGTCATCCTGGGAGATTTCAACACACACATCGACAAGGCTGCAGATATGAAGTCCCACAAACTCACCTCCTGGCTTTCCTCCCAAACACTCTCGGGGTATTTCTACACTGACATTTACAGTCAGCTTCAAGGGGTCCCTGTTACTGGCTCTGAGTGGCATGTGTCACCCTGACAGGAAATTTCAGTGAGCTGCATGCTTGCTGAAGTTCCCTAATTGTGGGCAGTACCAGGAAGAGGTCAGAAGCCAGGACCACAGGGTGTGGTTGTGCTGAATTCCTTTGCCCAATGCCTGCAAACATGCTGAGGAGAGGGTGATAGGGTAAGGGAGAGCATGAAAGATGGAGCTGAGCTCCAGCAGATTTCCTGCCTTTTGCTATATTTGGGGGTCACAATCTGGGTGTTTATTTGGTTTAAGCATAATGATGACCTTAGAGTCACTTCTCGCTGTCAGTGTTGATCATCTTCTCTCATTTAATCCGTGTGCTCTGATTTGATCTATACTGAACAAGAAAGAGTGGACCAGCCACAAAGGCTGTCCTGAGCCTGGGGTAAGCAGACATTTGGTCAGCACAAGTGGGCCAGAGCAGACTAGACCAGACAGGGGTAGCAGAAGAGGTACCAAGCTGGGTGAAGGGGGTGGATGAAAGGTTCTCAAGGTGTGTGAGTACTGGTGGGACTCAGGGGATTTCTATCCCTGATTTAGCTTTTATCAGATTCTCTCCTATCAACCCCCTGGAAGAGCAGCACTGCACAGGTGGGACAAGGTGCTGAGGATTAGGGAAGTTCCTCCTGCCCTGCATGAGTCCCTTAAGGTTCTTACCTAGTCCCCAAAAGCATTTTATTCCCTTCACCCTCACAGAGTGACTGAGAGCTGCTGCCTGTTGGATTGGTGAGGAGAGATAAGGAAGCCAGGGCAAGAACCAGGATAGCAGCACTGGAAAAACAGCATCTGTCTTCATGTATCTGGTTCTGTCCTTGGTGAGGCAGCATGAGAGGCCAAGGAGATTTCCTGAGCTGCAATGGCAAAGCAGCAAACACCTCTGTATCCTCTGGCAGGCAGGGATACCTCCAGTCAAAGTGGCCACAGGGAGCAGCCAGCAATCATGCTGCTGAGAACCACGGATGATTACTCAAGGGATTCACTAAAGCCCAAACAGGGTGTCAAACCAAGAGTGGGTGAGGAGCAGTGGAGGTATGTTACCTTTTTGAAATTTATTCTCTTTGTTTTCAAATCACATGCAACCTTTGGGAGATGTTTCTTGGCAAAAAAAGCAAGTTGTGCTCCTGCCCACACAAACTCTGAAAGATAAATTTGAGTTGAAATCAAAACACTCAGCTATAGACTTTATTTTTTTTTCTCTCTCTCTCCAAATTGGACCATGAAACTGTGGGTATGAGTTTCTTGCCTTTACTTTGACTTTTCCCCTGTCTGTTTTGGTTTCCTAGTGAACAGCCACAGATCCTCTATGCTCTTCTGCTACTGTAGGAAAAACTGGACAGGACCAAACCTAGTTACTGAAATAATGATGAGAAAAATATCTATTTGCTTTCTGTTGACAGAGGTAGCTCTTTGTTAGTCAATTTGACATGATCATCAGAACAAAGCTGTAAATGGAGACATGTACTTTTTAAATTACTTGCTAGAATACTCATAGTCATCATTCCCAAAATCAGTGAATCTTGTCTCACAGGTGCAGTTACCACGAGCTTATTTTAGTGTTTTTATTTTCATCCAAGCATAACAGAACTTGACTCTAGATCACATACCTTCTGTTACTGAAATCTGAGTAATGCATTAAGTAATGGACGAATATGTCTGGATTGACTAATGTGGTTACAGGATTTTATCCTGATTTGAGATGCATGAATCAGGGATGAGAAGAGCCAGTTTTAATAAAGTGCAGATACCCCTTGGGGGACCCCAGGATGAGGGGGCTGTTTGGGTGCCCACACTCACCACCTGCGTGTGCCACCCACCCACCACCCTGCCTTTTTACTCTCTCTCCCCCCACCCCCCCTTTTTTTTTTGTTGTCATTTTTTCCTGGAGCATTGCCTAAAGGAATGAATTAAGGCTGTTAGGGCCGTGTTGATGTTGTGATGTTTATGGCCCCAATGGCGTGATGATTGTTTTATGGTGTTTGTGTTTTGGCATCAGTGATGCTGTGATGTTTGTGCTGCGATGTTGTCATCTGGGGAGGGCAGGGCCATGGCTACATTACATACATGTATCCCATACGTGGTGCAAAATGCACAAATAAATCATACAGATGCTGAATTCCTGGGGAGTGGGTTTGGGGCACCTCATCCTCCAAGCTAGCTCTCGTGAGGAACAAGTGCTCAGTCATGCAGCCAGGCACGAAATGGCTGAGGGATGCTTGCAAACCCAACAGCCTGCCAGATTGACCAGCATTGCAGGATACCATGCAGTCTTCTGTCAAAAGAAATGCCATATATTGGACTAAAAGTATGCAGCTCTTGCCTGTGTCTTCAGACAGCTCTCCTTAGCAAAGTGGAAGTGGGCCTTGGGGCCAGGATTCATGGTCTGGAATTGTTGGTGTTCCCTTATGGGAGTGGAGGTGGGCACTGAAATTCCCTCAAAGTGATGTGGAATGTATGGATGAAGCCCTTGTCCAGGAGAGCTTCCTGCTCTGCCCCTACTGGTCCTCTCTCAGGCAGGGGCTGCTGGAGCCAAAGCAGAGTGACAGAGAGACCAGGAGGAGCAGCAGTGCAGCCACTGCCTTTCACCTGAACGAAAGGATTTCTCAGGAAATATCCTGACTACTTGTTTCTCACATATAAATCACAATTTGATTTCTTGGAACAATTTCCCTCTGAGCTAAAGACTGCTCTGATGCCTGCTCTTTCCCAATATATCTTTCTGCAGCTGAAGACATCATGATGCAAATTGAAATACTTTGCTGCTCTCATCCATGGGACCTGGTGCTGCTTCCCTGCATATCTTGTGGGCCTTTAAGTTGAGCGTGAACCATGTTTCTGTCTTAGTGACCACATGTGAGAACTGTGCATTTCATGATCCCTTTTCCCCCCTCTTACTATTGTTATCAAACTTTTGTCACCAGTTTCTGTTTCATTAACCAATGTGTAATCTGTAAATGCCAGACCCCTGGTCCCATCCACAGGACAGATCTAAATGTCCTTCTTTAGCTAAACTGTGTTTTTTGCTCGATCTGTCAGCACTCTTACTGCATGTGCTCCAACAAACCAAGTGCCTTTGTTCTCCTAAAGCAATCCTGCCTCAGGCCATCCTTCCAGTAGACATTAGTTCTTTTGTTTGGATAAAAGGGTGTCATCACTCATTCATGATGAGAATATGATTCAGCCCCTTCTCCTCACATTCACGGTCCAGTCTTTATAAATACTTGCTTTTACAGCATATTGTGTGTGTATTCCAATGGCTGACATCAGTGGGCCAAATTCTGCCCTAACATGATTGTGCTCCACTCCTGCTGTTCATATTGGAGGAATTGTGGGGAGCCTAAATCAGAGGAAAGTATGATCTGTTCCCAGCCCATTCAGATGTTTGTTTGATTGGCGTTTTTTAGCAACATTAAAAACTTTAAAAAAAAAAAAAAAATTCCCTGATCTGAAACAAGTAAGGTTCAAACAGCAACACATTGAAGTACATGCAATTATTTCCCACTTACTTCACTGAACTTTTGGTCCATGCCTACTAAGAAAGCTCCTTAGTGTTGCTGTTGTCATGTCAACTTAATGTAGATAGCCAACATTTTGGGTGCTCAATTGAATTTACTGGAAGAACACTTTTAAAACTTCCCCTTTATCTGTTACTTCTTCTTTTTTCTACTGAGCTAAGTACTTAACTACTGCAATTTCTCTTCTAGGAAACTGTATTTGGGCAGGAATACCCCTGAAAAGCAGTAAGTAATAATAATAATAATAATAATAATAATAATAATAATAATAATAATAATAATAGTAATAAAAGCATTCACTAGAGCTTCTTGCTTCACTCCTGAAACTTCAGATTTCTTATTATGTCTGTAAAGCAGGGAGTGGTGAGTGTAATCATTTCTCTCTGCTCCGAGGTTCCACCACTCTCTGATTTTCCAAATCAGAGCTCTACATGAACAGTATAAAGTGTATGGACTGTGTCCCAAACTGGATCTCTGCCAGTTCAAGGGAGAACTGAGGATGTGAAAAGACTTCTAAAATTTATAAAAATACTTGGGCTGCATTGATTTAGCTTCATGCTAGGTTTATTTAATAGTAGTGAGGGTGTGGTGTAAATCCCCATAGTTTGGTTTTTTTTTTTTTTTCCTGGGCAAAACCTCCTAAAACTTGCTGCAATCCAGCTGAAAGATATGGAGAGATACAGGATACAAGTGACTTTAAAATAATTCCTCACGACATCTGTTAACACTGAGACGAGCTAATGTTGCTTTATTTCATGAACTAAGGAAGTGGAAAAGAGCCTTAAGGAAAACACATTAGGATAAGCTTAAGGAAGAACGTGGAGCATATGGTGGCACATGGGTAAAGAGGCCTGGATTACCTCGGTTAATAACTCACCCAACACACTGCTTTTCTAATCTCTTAATTTCCATATTTACCTTAAAGTGCTTCAAATAAGAGCTTCCCAAACCTAACTGTAGCTATTCAGTGTATTAAAAAGTTTCTGCTTGGTGTGGAAGGATTTGTGATTGGCCAAACATTTCATGGCCTTCTTGGTAATGTGTTAGGAAGCTTTCCTGACATCAAAATTTATTTTTAAGGAAAGCTTGTCCTAAGAGTCAGAAAAGCCTCTAAAAGCTCATTTGTTGAGCCTTGATAACTTTTTAGAAGCTACTCCAATGTTCACTGAAGCAAGAGGAAAGACTCCCAGTGACTTCAGGATGTATTTTATTGGAACACTTAAGCAAGGAGTTGGCTAAAGTGAGTGTCTGCTTTGAAGATGTTAACATACACAGGACTGTACCACATCCATGAATGATGTGTTCTAGTACGTATACAGTTTATTTTATTAAGTAAGAGCATTTTTCATAAATCTACTCTCAACATTACCAGGACAAAGAGAATTTTCAGTTCTGAATTTGTCTTAGAAGGCAGTCAGTTTGTTGCTAGTTAATTTGATTGGAAAATTAATGGGGCACGTAACTGGATGAATGGTGTTGAGAGACTTTATGGTTCTGCCTGTTCATTGCTGAATGACATATTGGATACCTTATGTGGAAAATTATGGCAAAAAGTGAAGTTATTCAGCAATTATTTTCATTTTTCATTGTTGGGCTTTTTGACTCAGACAGATAGCAGCATATCTGCTGTATAAATCCTAAATTTTCCTCTCCAGAAAGGGTGATGGGACTTTATGGGAATTCTTGCTCATAAGTGTCATCATGAAAACAGGACCTGCAAAGCTTTCTCTGTGATTCACCACAACAAAAGAGCTTTTGTTTCCAAAGCCAGACAAGACTGGTATTGGGCTGCATACTTGACTAACACGTCATGTACAAAGCCAACCACTTAAAATCATGGAAAATTCAGGACATCATAAATCTTACACCAACTGCATCATTTTATTTATTCAATTTTTTTTTCAGATATTTAAAATAAACAAAATATGTTCCTTCATAGGCTGTAAGCACTCTGCCAATTTAGAACAGCAAAACCAAAATGCAATATAATTGACTCACTGCTTCTACCAAACTGAAGTAAATAAACACTGGAGCCCCATTCATCAACCAGTCCTTTTAAGGCTCCTCAAAGAGCTGATCCAACACATGGGTCTTGTAGCATGTCTAAAAGTCAATAAATACAGGTGGTGTCAGACTATAGGAAGGGATTTATGAAGCCCTGGAAGATTTTTTCTGAGTATCTTGCTGGCTATACCTTTTCTATTATATCGAAAGAAACATAATCCACTCTCAATGTTTCTAATGCCTGCATCTCTGAGAGATACATGATGGAGTATTAGTCTTAGGAAGGATCTTCCCTGGAGGCTCTGGGCTTCCTGTGCCCAAACCATCATATTCAAATCAGTCAGGCAGCTCAAAAGTAGCCGACCTGGGTCCCAGAGCAGAGATGTGCATCCCAGGTGTGTGATTACCTTCTGTACCACGACCTGCTTCCAATTAAACTGCAATGTAGCCCCATGTGAAAGATGTGCTGCAGGACTAAGCCAGAAATGACAAAAACATAGATGATGAGTGCAAGTTATCCATCTGAAAGTAATGACTGTGGCCAGTGAGGCAGGCATGTGTAATAGAATCTCTGAGAATCACTGTCAGAAGTGAATGTAGCCCCATTGAAGGGAAAGGACTGTATAGGAAAGGGGGCTTTTGTATCAATGGTGTGCTGGAGGATCAGAAGGAGATGGCACTGGGGAGCAGAAGCAATTACAGACCTCAAGGGATTAGGAGAAACTGAGGAGGTCTTAAACCACTGGTCTTGTTAAGTTTCATTACCCTGGAATCAAAGAAAAAGGCTCTGTGACGAGAGCCCTGAATTTGTCAGGTGACCCTCTGGGACATACATTTGGATCCCTAAAGCAGAGGGAGGCAACCTGGAGAGTGGCTGGGATGTGACACACAGCAGAGTGCTGCAAGCTGACCATGTTTGGAGATGGAAGGATGGCTTTGAGCATGTTTGTCTACCTTCCCCATGAAGAAAAGCAGGTGAAGTTTGGATATAATTGACTCACTGGAAATGATTTACTGATGGAGGGGTTGGTTTGAATAGCCAGGAGGATATTAAAGTCATAATGAAGAAGAAATTTAAAAGATGGAACAATACATCTTTGCTTAGTAGAAAATCAGACTCACAAGCAAGTAAAGAATGAAGCTGTCCAAGGACATGATGCCAACAAATTCTGTCATTCCTGACCCATCAGTGTTGGGTAATTGGGTGTGTATTTCATGCAATGGTACCAGAGTTGGGCAAGATAATATGCACAAGTAAAATATAAAGTGGATGGCAAAAAATAGAGAAAAATGTTTGTTTCTTATCCTTTGTGACTTAAATAAAACGTCTTTTTGAGGCAGTCTGAATATTTTTCTCATTCTAAGTGTGAATAAAAAGAAAATGAATATGCAACTTTGACCACAAGAATTAACGACAATCTAGCAGATTTTTAAAGATCTAGCAGATCAATTTTTTGAAGTCAGAATAAAATTAGAAAAGAAAGGCTAGATTTGCTAGGAGAGTGGGTTCAAAGGGTCATTATTCAGGGATTAGGATGCTCACCCAAGACCACAGGGGTCCAAGCTTCTCTGCCAAATGTGGATCAGAGCCTTGAGTCTATCCTCCCTTATGACCGAATAGAGATTTTATTTCTTCAGTAAAAACCTGACCTAGTTATGACATATAGGGAAAAATTGATTACAGAACTGAAGCAAATGTCTGCTTATGTGCAGAAGATCGTGTCTTGATTATATTTGTGTGCAAAAACAGTAAAATGTGAACCAGTAGTATAGATTCTTGGTTCTTTAAAAAGGCCAGTTTTGTAAAGCTGAAAACAATTATAAGTCAGATCTACTGGGAGAATTTAAACAGAAAAATGTGAATGATAATTGCAAACTGTTTAAAAACATTTTAGTAAAAAGTCATAGTTGTTATAAACCAAAACAACATAGCTAAAGTGAAAGCTGTTCTACTACACAAAAACCCACATGTCACACTTGAAAGAAAGAATGACGCAACCAAAAATAATTTAAATCAGAAGATAGGAATGATGATAAATTTGCAAGAGAAGCAAAAGAAGTGTAAGTAGAGGTGTTTGCCCAATAGAGTTAAAGACCAAATAAGTTAAGGACAAGAAGTTTTTGTTGCACTTAAGGGAAGAGAATGTATCAGTGCTCTGATAGGCTTCTCTCTGTGGATAAAAATGGTAGAATTATTTATACTAACACAGAGAAGACAAGAATAACTTTCTCTGATGGTTGGAAAAAAACAGTTGAAAATACATAATCCTGCAACAGTGATGATGTATTTTCCATTACAACAATAATTCAAGAAAATATTTTAACAGCAGCTACTAAAGTAGGTATGTTAAATGAGAGGCTTGAACAACTTCTGTCCACAAGTTTGAAAAGAACAAGTCAAAAAACTCCTTTGACTATAAATAATGGTTTTCTAGGAGACATTGAACACTAGGAAAGTTTGAGAAAACTGGAAAGATATAGTTTATTTGTGTGACATATATAGGATGAGAACACCAATCATGCATTTCCATTTGACTTGCTTTGGTCTTAGAGAAATTAAAGTTGTTGTCAGACTGCTACTAACTCTGTGAAAGAGATTATAATTTAAAAGAAAAAACCTTTTCTAAATGTTTATGCTGCTAACTTGATATATTTTTAAAACAAGATTATTATGGTAAATGCAGCTAATAGTATTTGATGTAGTGTAGTTTGAATTCTGTATGGCATTAAGCTTGACACATGTTGCAAATTTGATTATGAAAACAGTTTTTTAAAATTTTAAATATTAAGTATACATATATGAAATCGACATGTTTCACTGAAAGTGGGTTAAATGCTGGCACACTGATCTGAAAATGCAATTGTCAGTGGAAATTTATAATTTGCTTGATGTCTTGAATGCAGTCCTGAAACAAGTGATGGTTGGTCTTTTGCCATTCAAGACGTTTTTCTTGGAGTTTACATATAATTGTTCCTGAGGAGGAAAAAAGAGTGAAATACAGAAAAAAAAGTGAAATACAGACATAAATACTTAAGAAGCTGAAATCAGCAAAGTAGTTTGTTTCTGTTTATTTTTAGTAGGATTTCAGTCAGATTCTGGACATCACTAACTTATCTACATTAGCAAGTGATTTGGCTGAATAGGAGTGGAGTAGCAGATTAAAGCAGCTCACACTGGGCTCTCTACATGTGGTGCAGTGTTTGATGTCAAATCAGCCTTAGTTCAGTTCCCCAGACTAATCATCAGTTCCTAATGCCTGCGGCAGTGGCTGGGATGTGTGTGGGAAGCAGCTTCCTGACTGTTTTCCCCTGGCAGAGATTCAGTTTCCCCAAATCAAATCCAAGTGGGTGACCTCCACCCATATACAATAAGTGGGGTTGGGAGGAGGACACCACAACTCACCTCTAAGCCTCTCTCCTGCACCACATGCAAGTGTTTGGCAGATCTGGCCATTAAATCTACGAAGAAGGTGGGACTGAGTCAAGCAGAAGAAGGGCTGTCCTCCAAAGGGCTGGTCCTGAGACTGCTAAATAGGAAGCAGAAGGTAACATCTGCCTTTGGCACCAGTGTTGGATGTCCTTAATGCTGATTTCCCCAACTGGAGAAGGGTGCTGGGTGAATTGGAGAGGGTTCAGAGAAAAAAGCCGTGTGAATAATGAAAGGTCTAGAAAATATGTTTTACTATGGTAGATCTGAGGAGCTTGTTCTGTTTATCTAACAAAGAAAAGATTAAGAGGTGACTTGATCACAATCTATAAATATGTACACAGGGAACAGAAATTCTGTCACAGTTCACTCTTTTGCTCTGACAGACAAAGGAAATTATCTGGTCCAACTGCTGGAAGATGAAACTGGGCAGCCAGAGACAAGAAGAAAGCAACATACTTTTAAACAAAAAGACAATTAATCACTGGAACTGCTTCATAAAAGTTATGGTAGATATCCTACTTTTCACCATTTCAGAACATAGATTGGTATTTCTTATGACATATGTGCTCTAAATTACTTCTTAAAAACTTTCCCTCCCTGCCAGAGGATCACCAAAAAAGAAATTCACAGATGGCCTAGTAGAGCAGTTACCCAATGGCTTTCATGTGCAATCAGCTCAAAATTAGGATAAACTCTCTGTTTGTTTATTCCCTTTTTTCCTCTCAATTTTATTCATTTGTTTGTCAGCATATGGGGGGATGGATATGCACATGCACGCTCCCTCTGCAAAGTTACAGATACAATGACTGTTAACAAAATTTTGAGTAAACTGGTTTGTTAAATTTTAAAGATGTTTTATTCCCAACTGAAAATGTCCAGGTTCCACAAATAGTAGTGTAATAAAAACTTTCATATTGATTTTTTTTTTAAATTTTGGCTGGGGTTGAAGTGACCCAAAATGAAACACTTGGTTCAAATTTTTCTCATAGGATTTTTCTCTACAGCAAAATCGAAATCTTCTTGTGGAAAATTTCAGTTTTGTAGTAAGTGCATTCCCATTAGAAAATAACTGCACTGTGAAACTCCCAGCCAAGTCTAGTAATGATGGTCATGACAGAGATGGGGGAGAGAGAAGGAGTGGATTTCATTACACTCTCTCACTCAAAAGAGAGGGAGAACTGAGCTTCTCCATTCCCTTTGTTTTCACAGTTAAGTTTCCTGCACTTCTAAAGCACAAACCCCTTATACATATGCATCTATTGCTTGGGTATCAAACTGATAATATATTAAAAGTATTATGATTTACTGCTGTAATTATTGGCCTCCCAACTTTCACCCACAATTATTGTGTGCATATATCTTCCAGCTTTCAAAATCCCCACTTGCCCATATAAATGATGTGATTGCATTACTCTGTAATTTCTTTGCTGTCCTAACTGCTCATTAGAGCAAACACCTCAAAGTGTGCATATATATATGTTGGGACTGCTTGGATTATCCGGTTCACTCCCTCTATTTCTCTGTTTTAGGAGTTTTCCTTTCTTCTGTCTTGCCACCCCAATTTTTTCCTGCTATAGTATACAACCATCTATTTTTCCTCTTGTTTTTCCAAGTGTCCAAATGTTCTTGTTTGATTTATTTATGTCTGACACTGTTTCAGAGTGCCCAGCTCATTTCCTTTGGGACCATTCTGCTTTAATCTCTCTTCATTTGGATGCTTATTTCCTCTGGCTCTGCTCTCTGACTCAGCTCCTCAGGTATATAGTTTTCCTCCTTTCTCCTGAATTTGTTATCTTTTTCTTCCCTTCATCAGAACCCTTCTTCTCCTCTGCCTCTCTCCATCTCTCTTTTTTTCCCCCTTTATGTTTCTCATTCCTTTACATTTCTTCTTCCTATGCAACCCTCTATGATCCAGAGGGACCACTTTTCTTGCCCTGTCTCTGCAAAGGAGATCCACACTTCAGCTGTGCACTTTTCCATACCTCTTTTATTCCTCTCTGCTCTTCCTTTTTATCTTGCCTAATTTTTCACTTCTTCTTTCTGTGCCTTCAGCCTTTACCTGTTGCAATGTTTTACTTGACAAGGACATGCCTGCTCCCCAGCCCCACATTTACCTGGGGAATTTGAGGGCAGATGGCATCCCTGGCTGTCAGTGTGCTGCCCCAAGTCTCCCCTGGGGATGATTCAGCGTCTCCCCAGTTCAGGACAGAAGTGTTAAGGAAATTAGTGGATAGAAATTAGAGGATGCTGTTGCCTGACCTGGTGCAGGAGCCGTGCCCTGCTCAGCCCGGAGGTGTGTATGCAGCTGCCTGTCTGCACTTGAAAGAAGTCACGGGGCTGTGTAGACAGTTCCATCCCAGGCTCTGGGTGTGCACCCTGCACTGGCTAGTGCTAATAGGCAAGTAAAAGCCCCCGAGGGCCACTCACTTCCCTCTTGTAAATCCGCATGTGGTTTGAAGGGGTGCTTTATGAGGTGCCTCTGTATACTTGATCCCTTGTATTTTTTCCTGCTGTGGAGCCCGAGGCTGTCTTTCACAGCTCCTGCAGTAAAGCAGGGCCTTGGGATCCGGACTGGCAGGGACACTGCAGCAGGGAGTGCTGGCTTTCACAGCAGTGCAGGTGCTTCCAGAGCTGCCGTGCAGCCCTGCCTGCCCTCCCTGCACACTGCTGCAAGCCCAGCCTGCTCTGGCTGACTTCGTGCCTCCTCACTGCCCAGGTACTGCATCTCTTGGCAACTTTTGTCCAGTTTTGTCCCCTACCATCACAGAGAGTGGCTGTTTCAGGCCCTGTGTGGTCCTGTATCTGTCTTATAGTTCATCACACGAGTGAAAAGCAAACAAGGAACTAGGACAGCAGCAGAAGGCCTTGGAAGAGGTGATGGTAAGGAAGTGCATGGGAAGACCAGCTGCTGTACCTCCTCCACACCTATTCTCTCCTGTGACTCAGTGCCACAGAGCATCTCCTCTGCCAAGAAGCTTGGCCCCCTGACACAAAGAGGAAGTGGCTAATAGCTGACTTTGCCTTTCCTACAGGAGAAATTGTAGTGGGACTTCTGGGACACCCTCTCTGCACCTTGGCAAGATGTACAACTGCTTTGTGAAAACCAGCATCTGTTTAAGACCCATAAGGACCATCAGAATGTATGTCTCAAACCCACAGAAATAACCTACTCTGAAGATGTCTGTAAAGAGCTTTTAGGTAGTCATTGTAAATAAGCAAAAAATTATGGGAAGTGCTCCAAAATATCTCTTTCAAAAGTCTTGAGTGTGGTGGACACAGACTGCAGCATTTTTGAAAAAACAATGACAAAAATATCAGTGTCTTTATCCCTGACTCCTGCAGTTTCATGATGTTACAGGAAGAGAATGAACTGGCTACAGACAGGGTTTTTGGAGTTGCTATGCTATCAGCTAGTGATTATCAGATTGTCTGCCTGTAATGACATATCCAGTCATATGTTTTCCCCATCAAGGCCCAAATAAATGAAAGGAAGAAACAAAGGAGTGTAAGAGTCCAGCACTTCATTCTTCATACTTCAAGAGCTGTAGCAACAAATACTAGGGAGGAATTCCCAAGTGAGAAATGATACCAGTTCAAGGTCACATAAACTGATGCATGGAAGTACATTACAAGAAAACTAGAAAGCTATTTTGAGGACAGACATTGTTTACTGGATGCTTGGAGGGATTTTTTTAATGTTCAGTGCCTGGGCTCTGGGTTAGCAATTGAACCAAAGTTTCTAAAGCAAAGAGCTGGGGACTGGGGGATTCTGTATGCTGCTTCTGGGGACCAGAGACTAAACTAGTCCTTCTTCACTGAACCTCAGGAAAGCTCTCATTTTCACAGTCGAGGCTATAAGCATTATGTGCTCTTAATAGCACTGCAGAAAAAGTTAATTTCTTCGTATGATGACAGTCAGTTTCAGAGCTATTTGTTTTTGTTACTGAAGTCATGGAAAGCAACGTGGAGCCAGCTTTCTCTAGGGAGAAGGTGTGTAAGTGGAGCTGTTCCTTGGAGAAATGCTGGTTTTCACGGAGCTCCCACACTAAGTGTTATGCAAAATATGCTGATTTTTTCCTCTAGCAGCAGGGGGTGTGGGGAATCCTTTGGGTTCTTCTTTCCTACCAGAGCTACACAGAGCCTACCAGGCATCACAGGGACCAGGAGGAAATGCTGATGACAGATGACAAGGCCAAATCTCATGAGAGGCGAGAGCAGGAAAGGGAGCCCCAGAGCACTGATAGATGCCTGCCCCCTCCTTCCTTGCATCCCTGTGGGTATGTCTGTGCCCTGGGCACCACAGGGGATGACCTGGCAGTGTGAGCAGAGCCCAGCCAGCCTTTGCACAGGTCTTGCCAGCATCCACCCTGGGGCAGGAGCACGAGCAAAGGCTGACCCAATGACTCATATACAAATGTCTTTCTTCAGACTTGTTAGGGCTGCAAGCTCAATTGAGAGCGGCTTGCACTCACCAAAACTCTGCCTGAAGTTAAACTGGCTGTCAGGTCACACAAGAAAATGGGCCTTATTTCCTACCTTCCTGTGGGACCTGGAGTAGTTTATGATTTCTCCAGAAGAGACCTCTCCTCCTAAACACACCACAGTAGGCCTGGGTAAGTCTTCCCAACAGGAGCATCACTGATGGTGATACATTTCTGCTGGCCACTTCAGATTTGCCAAACAAATGGACAGCTTGTATGACAAAAATCCCCTGTGAGGGCTAATCATAACAACATTTGCACTGCTCGACCCTTGCTCCATTCACTCATTGCAGATGGTGAGTGTGTCCTCATGGGGACTGTCTACTCTGCCTTTGCTGGCACATGGGGCTGCCCCCAGCCTGGGAGTGCCTCCCCATTATTATTAATAATAAATTTGCAGGAGTGGCATGTGCTGCCTCTGCTTCCTGCAGCAGCTGAAGCCAAGTCTGTAAAACAGGTCTAATTTTAGAGCAGCCGGGGCTGAGAACAGAGTGAGACCAAACCCGGGAAATTTTGAGTTTTCATTGTTTCCTCAGCTGTGGGTGAAGATCTCTCATGGATATTTGTGAGAGTTTTTCCCAGATACGTGAGCCTTCGCCTCTCGTTGCATCTCACACAAGCTCTGTCTCCAAAAGCCTGGTGACATCAGCCTCTTTTTTTCCCTTTGTTTCCATGTCTTTAAAGTGGGAGACTGTTATTTTCCTACAGTGCTTCAAAAAGGGAGAAATTAGTTGTGAGAATTCATAATGAATGTTGCTCAAGTGTTTGAATAATATGACATTGAGGGCTTTGTTTTGTGAGGTAGTGCTTCAATGCAATGCCATTGGTTTAGGCTTCCTGGGAAATTATGAAATGCATGTGTATGTGTGTGCATGGAGGGGGCAGGGAAATCTGAGACCAGATTTTATGTGTGCAGGGAAAGATTTACAGAACCGTGTTTTCTGACGACTTCTTGCCATCAGTCAGTTTAATGGTGCTGCGTGCTGCTGAGCTTTTAGCGTTTTGTCATTTGGCAATAGCCAGGGAAAACCTACGGTGAGGCTGGACCCTGCTTGAGTGCTGTGTGTCTGGAAACCTTAACTAGCCCCTGCTGCACTGCTGGACATGTAACCCCCACACTTTGTCATGTGGAGGGCTATCAGGTAGCACAGAGGTGCAGAGTCCTTTTGGAGGGCACAAAGAAAGGTGCCCTTTGCTCAAGAGATCTTTCTTGTAAACAAACTGGCCGACAAGCAGAAACAAAGCTATTGAGCCACGACAAAGAAAAAGTCACACTTCCTTTGTGTTCAGCAGACTGTTGTCAGTCCATGAAGTCTGCTATTACTGGCCTTAGAGAAGGCCTATTTTGTTACTGAAAGAGGTTTTCCTGTTCTCTGGATAGATTAACTTGAGCTTAGAATATCCCACTCTTTTTATTGCAGGCTTTCATCTCTGCCCATTTTGTCAACATCCTCCAGAAAACAGGACTCAGCTGACAGAGTGACACTGTTGGAAATGAGAGATGTTGACTGCATTATTTTCATTACTGTTTTTACTAAGTGGCCATACAGAGTTCTCATTTAATACTTCTACGCTAATTAAAACTATAATTTAAAAACACTTTCATAAGGCTTTAATTGTCCTCCTTTGGTCTGGGAGACAGAATAAGCCATTTGCAAGGTTATTTATTTGTTTTGGAACAGAGTATCAGAAAAGTGAGAAAGCAAGGGAAAGGCTCCTTGAATACAAGACACATGGTACCAGTTCCAGTGTTAAACTTAAGTCAGGCTTCAAACCACAGACCAATTATAAGGTATTTCTATGAAATATTTAATTACATTGAAGCTGTATTATGAATGGACAAGGAAAGGTGTTCCAGTGGTGTAACATATCCATCCCTCTACTTTGGTCCTGAAGACTGAGGGTTTCTAGCAGTTTCTCTCCCTGCTGTCCTGCTTCCTACACTTTTAGATGTTATGGCTGGAGGGATTGTTGTCATTATCTACAGTCTGTGGCATTGTGGAATCACCAGCTAGAACAGATAGGAAGATAGCCCATCTTCAAATTACACATAGAAGAGAGTCTATCCCATTCCTAGATAAATTGTTGCAGTGTTTAATTCCCTCTCTAGTTAAAATCTTGGCATTTATCTACTTCAGATTAATATAGTGTCGGATTCCACCTACTGGATGTCATGTCTCTGTCTACTAATTCAGAGATCCCCCTGGTAAAGGAAATACAATACAGCTACTTGCAAGTTAAAACCGAACAAAATTTGGTATTTTCACACAGTGGGCAGATGCGACTTGTCAACATTTGTTTTCACTCCAAATGACACACAGAGAAAAGACTAAGTAACATAAAGGAAACCCAGAATGGAAACATACAAACAAACAAACCAATCTAAACAAAATTATCATTTTCTTTAATGTAGGACCTTTGTTGTTTGAATGTACTAAATGGATTGTCCAGGGCTTTCTTTTGTGTCAGTTCAATATTAAAAATAAATATTTTCCCATAATGCTGCATTGCTCCTGGGAATTACAGCCTGAACAAACACTATCCTTATTCAATTTAAGCAGAGGCTTCTTGGCTGGACTACAGCTCCTGTAATGTTATATACAACTCTGAATTAAGTGACAAATTACTCTGTGGCTGGCCTGTAGAAGAAAACAGGTACCTATAGCACCGATAAATGTGTTCACAAGAAGGCAAAGTTTAAAGTTTCCTTCAACAGAAAAAAATGAGAAGCAGAGTGGCTTACAGTGAACTATTTAATTTTGCTTGTCCTGAAGGAAAATTAACATTATTTTTTTCTTTATAGAAATTTCTGTGGAAATGTAATTTTCTATTGTTGAGACAGAATACCCAGCCAGCCCTATTATAAACCACAGATAAATCACCATTTATCCTCCTATTGGATAAATCAAATGAATTGAGATTTACTTTTTTAGCAACTCACTAACAGCTTTTGCCAATTGCAAGTATATTTGCATTTCTTTCTTGAACTTTTTCCTTCGTTGACAGTATTTTTTAAAATGTGAACATTGAAGCTGAACCTGCGTTCCTTTCCCTATTAATATTAGAAAGAACAGTGAGCATCTGCCTTTCCATCCTTGTGTTTTATAGTCTTCTGTATGCAAACACCAAGATCCAATTTTTTCTTTTTGTCTCTTTTTTGCATTGAATGAAAAACTCTTGTAGAGCTCAGCTGGTTATCCTTTTCTAATTCTCTCTTTCTAAAATATAGTCTAGTTCTTCAGTGTACAAACTATCTTGGATATTCAGAGTTGTGTTTAGCTATACATTAAAATATGGGGTTTTGGGGGGATTTTTTGGTTTTTTTTTTTTTTTGGTTGGTTTTTTCTTTTTGGTTTTTTTTTTGTTTTTGTTTTTTTTTTTTTGTTTTTTCCTAAAGAGGTCATGTTACCATTCAAATTAGATTCCATGCAGAACAGATCTGCTTTTCTCATTATTTGCCAGTCTACGATTTTTGTGTCATCTGCACACTTTGCAAGAAATGGATACAGACTTTTTATACTAGATCACAGATAAGCATATTAAATAATGAAAGCAAATAAAAATGGGCTTCCTGCAAAAGATTCTCACTGTAAGGGCACTCTCCATTGAGTTCCTCTGGGGATTTCTCATTTCTTCCTGTGTTTATTGTGTGCTACACTGCCTTTGTAGATGACCCATTTTGTGGCCCGTTTTGCCATGCTGAATGAACTTGGACATTAGGAGGAGTGTACGACATGGGAAGAGCTGTGTAAGATGGTGAACCTTTGTAGTTGCTGTCTAAAACCACCCTACTAAGTTTGGAAACATAAAATACTGAATTAGAACTGAATGTTATCCAGTGTACCCATCAATACACAATTTTCCACCTAAATGCAAAACATCCCTATTCTACATCACTGGCAAAGGCCTTATCTTTTTTGTCTACATTGATTATTGTCTTACACCTATGGGAATTGTGCTTATAACATCTGATATGTTTATAACTCTAGTGATATAAGCTAGGAATACATACTTGATGTTTTGATACTAGGCTACTAAAGGCATTACATTATTTTTTTTTTCACCTATCAAAGTGCTTTCCATTGCATTTACATTTTATTCTGGAAGTTGGTTGTTTTTCTTAAGTAGGTAGAAGAATAAAGAACAGAAAGAGTTCCCAGTGTTTAAGAGCAGAAATATCTGGAGCTGGAAGTGTGACTGGTGTGTTGCAGTCCCACAGAGTGATATTCCTCTGCAAATCATAGCCATGGGGAGAATGTGAAATTGTGTTTGAAGTTTGGTCTGCTCTTCTTGCAAGCATGTTTGACACCATCTTCCTAGTTACCTGCATGAAATATCCAAATCTCCCATGACAAATCTAGGCTGTTGTCAACTTTACAATTATTAAATTATTTCTGTTTTAATGGTTTCCACTCAAATGACACAAAGCTGAGGTTTTACTTTTTTCAGCTATCCAACAAAAGAGGTGAGTCTATGAGGAAATATTTATTAGACCAGGAGCTACAGATCACTGTGTTCATGCCTGGGGTCTGGTGGGCTCTGCTTCTGTCATGTCTCTTCAACAAGAGATGATAACTGTGATTAAAAATCTTCCACTTGTCCTCGTTTCTCTGAGACCTGGATTCACCTGTCAAGAAACAATGGAAAACCTGTGCATTAGTATGTACTGAGGAAGCTTCTATTGACCTTGGTTGTGATGTAAAAGGCTCAGGCTGGAAGAACAGGAGTTTATGTTCATCATCATGTAGGTGTGGTAATTAGGGACGTGGTTTAGTGGTGGACATGGCAGTGCTGGGTTAATAGGTGCATCTGATGGACTTAGGGGTCTTTTCTAAGAGATCCTGTGCCTCTATGATTCCATCCTGCCCCTTTGTGTCAGTCTTGCAGGGTGTTCCCAAAGGCTGTCAGTGATGTAGCAATGTGATCGCCCCAGGACAGTACCCAAAAGATTCAAGGGATTTTGCATGACACGACTGAGTGCAGGTTGTATGCAAGATTTGTACAGGGGAATGACTGCTCCACTGGAAAACTCAAAACTGAAAGTAGTGGAAGGAGCCAGCTCCCTGGTCATTGACAAGAGAAATTCTCTGATTGCAAGAAGAGATATAGCCTTAAGAAATAAGGCAGAGAGGAAACTTTTTCTCCAGAGTAGCCTTGGGCTAAACTCAGCTCATAGAAAACAAACCAAGGCCATGTGTCTTACATATTCAATGCATAGCCCTGAAACAACCCACAGTCATGGATCAAAAGTGAAAATGCTCATTGTTTGCACAGAGTTTGCTGAATACTCTAAATACAGTCATGTATGAATCTAGGGAAAGCAATGAAAGGGAAAAGAGTTGTTTGGGAGAACAATTTGTTAGGATTAATTTCTCTGATTTTATTCCTTCTTTCCACTTCTCTGGACTAGAGGGTTGTTAGCAATATTTTAAAAGCTAGATATGAAGTCTAAGTTAAACTCATCCTTGTACAGAGACCCAGCCTTAAGGCTTTCATTACATTACAGTGCCATGAAAGCCTGGTTTTAAAGGTTGCCCTGGTGTGTGGGCATGTTGGTGCTCATCCTCTGTGATCTAGTGATGGTCCAGATCACTGCCTGCAGGCCCTGGTTTCTTACCAGGTCCCTATTTGCATAAGAAAAGACTTCCCATTTTAAAACTTTCTCTAACTTACAAATTAGTGTAGATGAATGGCCTCTTGTTGGAACTGCAGTGGTTATCCAAGTTCCAACAATAGCACAGCCAATGCCAGATTTTAAACCCTCATAATGTATATAATTGTGTGATATTATACCAGAGGGGAAATTTGTTCTGTAGTCCAGCTGGTGATTAGCTTTACATTGAGGCATGGAGATTGGATATCCCCTGAAACTTTATCCTGGTTAACGTAACTACAGCTGGTATTTTGTGGTATAACAATTCAACCCTTACTCCTGAGAGCAGTCCCATTGGGACAGACCTGCAAGTCCTCACTTGGAGTTTACCCAGGCAGAACTTTTGCCACCTTTTACCCAATAAAGTCCAAGTGTGAGCATCAGAGGATGATGCACCATCATTTCTTTGTTGGTTGGACAGCGTTTTCTCACTTGAATAAGGTTTACTTGATCAAATCCGAAACTAGACATAAATATCTGTTAGAAATGTAGGAATCATTGAGCTGTATTTTACTATTAGCTCAACTACACTAATATCCCAGAATCACTGACAGCAGCTACAACACTTCTACTGAGGTTACTCTTAACCCAGTATTCTGTGCTGAGTCTATTTATACCTGCTTATTCTCTAGGAACACATTAAGCAGTCATTAATGGGTGGCTGATAAACAGAGCCATATCCATTTGCAGTACTTCCCTTCTGCATCACCACCTCTCAATGTGCATGCTCCTACTGCTCCTTTTAAATCTCTTTCTTGAAACTTCTGAAGTGAATTCAAAGTGTTTGCTTTGATGGGTATTTCTAGGAGGTTAACTGGCTGTCATGAAAATCTCCCTCATGCATCACCCTCTTTTGTTTTCATTTTTATTTTTGTGAAAATAAAATTCAAAATTATTTTTTTAAAGTTACATTGCAACAGTATGATTGCTTTTGTGTTTAGCCAATTTCGAAAAAAATCTGTTTACCCATAAAAAGTGAAACAGCCCAATACCAGACAAAAAGCATATGAAAACCAATGCCATCTGACAGGAAATAAGATTCTTCCTTAACTTTCATTCTGACTGTTAAAAAATTTGACTTGGAAATGCATTTTGAAATCAAATTTGGAAAATGAAAAATGTCAATGACACTGTTTTTTTTTTTTCAATCAAGTGGAAACAGGGCTGGAACTCTTTAAGAGCAAACAGAACAGAAAAAGTCTTCCCTGAGAAAACAGTTAAATTTGTGTGCTGTGGATATATTTATTTCAAAGACGTGTGGTAGCAGTAATCTTTAGAAGGTATTTAGGCATTGCAAACAAATCTGTCTTCTTTCACTTGTTGCATTTTGCTTCATGTTCAGTGCATTTCTTTTCTAGTCTAGAAGAGTATGGATAGAAACATTTTCTTGGACTTCTACACACACTGCACTTTTTGTATATCTCTACCATATGTTCTCCTTTGTCCATTGTAAAATAAATGGTCCTGTTTATTCTTTTTTTACTTATATCTCCTGTAGAAATTCCCTCCTACACTATTAATTTCTTGAATCATTTTCTTAGCAGCATTTGGAACCTTTTAAATGTCTTCTATGTCTTGTTAAACACGATCAAAAAGGACTCCAGTGCTGTAGATGAGAGCATGTCTTCAGCCTTTCAACAGCCTAGATTAAGTTTCATTCTTTTTATTACAAAAAAAAAGAAAAAAAGAAAAAAAAAAGAAAAAGTTTAGCATCTTAGGGCAATGAGCTATCACCTTCATAATGAAAATACAGGAGAGCTGGGGCTTCCAGTCAGGTTGGGTTAGACCAGAAGTTGCTATAACCTAACAGGTTTTGAACAGCAGAGTTGCCTGAGTTGGAAGAGCAGAGAGCAGGGCAGGCTAGAGGGATGCTTCCCCCCACTCCCCTTCCCCCCACTCCCCTTCCCACAGTCTGTCTCAGGTTGCAGCTACACCATCATTTTTATGGCCACTAATGGCCTATTCTCCACTAATCCGGGTAATCCCTTTTTGACCACTGTTATACCTTTGCCTTCCACAAACCTCTCACAACCAGTTACAGGACTTTGCATGTAAAACTGCAGCTTTGTTTGCTTCATGGTTTAATGGATGCCCCTTGGATCTGGCACTGTGAGAAGGACTGGTATTGCTCCCCACCTATCTCTGTTACTCTGTTGGGATTTTGTTTTGTTCTCCATCCTTTTCTCTTTATCATTTCCTTAAAGAGCTGAAAGGTTCTTGCACTGCTGGGAGCTTAATGTTAAACTACATCTCTGAAGACACAGGAAAGAAAAACTCTGATTTACTGAATGTGCTATGATGGATGTGATTATAGTCTTGAGAGTGAAAGCGAATTGGACTTAATTGCGAGTCCAGTTACTCCAGTAGAAACATATGTAGAGTTCATATATTTGGCTGGTACACTCTGTGGAGGTTATGATGGCCAATGAAAAGATATAAAAGAACTTGAAAAAGTGTAAACAATGCAGTTCATTGATCTAAATATTTTTGATAAATCGAAAGGCACTGGAATTCATGTTTAAGCACAGTACTGTAGGAAAATCTGAGGAAAATTCTGATATTGAAGAATGTACCAGAAAGTAGAAAAGAAAGAAAGACTAAGAACTGCCCTGGAAATAATTTCCAGTTTACTTTTATCTTCTGAGAGCTTTCATGCTTAGTTGTGCTGTCTGTGAACCTGTCACTTGCTTTATAAATGAATGGTGCTACCCTCAACATCCAAGGATGGTTTTGATCACAGAATATCACATTTTCCAGAGAGTCAAACTGTGCCAGCATGGGCGCTTGCAGCAGAGCCCTGCAACACTCAGTGGGGTGTATTCCATGAGCTTTTTGGAGCTGATATTGGTGCTGTCTGACTTGTTAAGTATGGTGATGTGTATTCAGCAGCCACGCTTGCACTCAGTCTAGCTGAGAAATTTCACATTGAGAGATATGCATTTATTCATACCAAATGCTTGAGTAACTGTCAGCCTACAAGCTCTGCTCAGTCTCTCTAATGTCTGTCCTTCAGTGGTGTATTGTAAATTTGAATCAAGTAGTAAATTCTCTCTGCAGACCAAAATTTTCAGCATTTACCAAAGACTAATTGCAAACTCCCTCAGTAAAATCTTTCTGCTAGATGTATGCATTACACATTAAAAAACTATCTAAATAGGGCATATCTTAGGATTTAGCAGGGAGTTGGCTGAAATGTCTCATGATTGCTTTTCAGTCTTCAAGAAAATTATTCAGAAGGAAAGGAAACAAAATATCATAAAGCAAGAAAGGGAGGATAGGCTCAGGCTGCATTACAATGAACTCAAAAGGCTCCTTGGGGAAAGCTAAGGAAACTGGTACTGTGCTAATTCCTTGCCAAACCCTGCCCCTCAAAATGATGGAGAGGTGCTCACCTTTCACCAATGGAAGGAAAAAAGCCAAAGAGAGATTTAAATATATCCTTGGGGCACATGAGAGCTTCATGTCAGCAGCAGCAGTGCTTAAGTTATAGGAAAGGACAGGTTCATCCAGCTGGAGCATAAAGAAATTGAGAAATTTCTCTACAATGAGCAAGGGGTAGAGCATGATACAACACATCATGTGGGCAGTGAGATCTATGCCCTGCAGAAGGTGTCTGGTGGACTAATATGCTTATCTTACCTTTTTCTTGTCTTTATACCAATAAATCTTGGAGGAAATGAGCCCCCTGGAGCTGCATGGGGTCCATGGAAATGGACCAGGGCTAGTAGGTGGCATCTTGCAGAAGGCATGAAGGCCATGCTCCAAGAAGGTGTCTGAGCCCCTGTGATCCACAGGGGGACCAGGGAGGGCAGCTGCAGCTCCCTGTAAGGCTCTCATCTGCTCCCTCCTCCAGACATGGAGGCTGCCCTTGGCATGGTCTCAGGGGCCAGAGGTGGGGAAGTTATGGCCCTGGCCATGCCTGTGAGGAGGTGCATGTGAAGAGCAGGTTTCAGGGGCAGGCAGCTTGGGGTGCTGGTGCAGAGGATGCAGAGTCCCTTACACTTGAGGAGCAGCTCCTCAAGCCCTGTGACTGCTTTGGTAATGCTCAGGTAATTTATCAGTGAGGCACTGCTCTTTGAACACTTTTTCCTCTCTGGCATGAAAACGATTACCTATCCAGCTATTGGAAACATTGAAAAAATTCATACTAATGAATCTCTTTCTGTTGCCTTCATTATTGTGTGAACCACAACAATTTTGAAGATACAAGTATTTTCCATCAAGACTATGAATAACAGCACTTGGCAAAACATCCCTATAACAAAGAATAAGCCTCCAACTTTTTTAGTGACTTTACATACAATGTTCCTTAATTACTGGCAAGCATGTCAAGAGTCTATTCCCACATGTGTCAACACTTTCTTAATACACTATAATTCATCATGTTAGTATGGCAGAAACAAGGTACTCTACATCTTTACACACATCCTTCTCCAACTTCTAGTCCTGAACTGAGTATTAAATGAACAGAAAATCTTCATCTAGCAAACAAAGAACAGACCACAGCATCGAAACAGTAAGGTCCCCTGAGTCAATCAAAGTCATACATCACAGAGCACTTTATCATATTCTTCACAACACTGTCTAAATCCAAGAAGCACTGCTTTATTGTCAAAAGGACATTCGCTTAATAACAGCAGTAAATCCAGAAAGGCAGGCTAATTTTAGACAGAAAACTTGGCTAAGAGAGAACCCTATCATTTCCCACTCCTGACATTTTTATTCATTGAGTTCATTTTCATGCTAGTTGTGTGATTAAATGCAGATAGGGATTTATTTCCTTTTAATAAAAAAATACACTATTCTGAAAAAAGCCAAAATTGCAAATAAGGGACCTGATTCTTTTCCCACAGAAATAAACAATAGTTTTGTTGTTGGCTTCAGTGATGACAGGAATCAAATCCATGAATCTCTGTTGGAAGAAAAGGTTAAAATTCCATTGGAAAACTCTGCTTGGACCATACATTAACTCTGTCAGTTCTGGGGGCAACCAAGATCCAGCATGATTTCTTTTCTATTCTGCCTGAACATTTGTGCAAATGTATGCAGCAGTATAGGGAACCATTTCATAAAGAAGCAAGTGAAAATAAATCTGTCCTCAGTGTGTTGAAGTGAAATGTTTTATTTGCACTCATAAAGCAAAGTGCTTGCTGCATTTTGCATTGGAGTTTTATTATTAACAGTGATATAATCTCCCTTCCTTATGCATAGATACTTGTGCAGAGCCAAGAATCTTAGATGAAGGAAAGAGGTACCATGTAGTGAAAGTAAACATGAGAAATGCTGAGTCTTTTGAAGAACTGGATCTGAGCTCCAGAGACAGTGTATATATTCCCTATTAGTCACTCAATCAAAAGTAACTGGGGTGCATATGCATTCAGCACAGGATCCAAATTCTTTTCCTGGGTAGTAATTACTTGTGTAGAAATTGCTTGAATTCCACTAATGACTGTATTTTGGTCTTGTTTATACCACTTTAAACCTGCCAGGACTCTGCTGAATCAGCTGAGCTATTCTGTAGTAACAAGCTTAAAAGACATTTTAAAAGGTGGTGCTCAGTGAATTGGGTATTTTTAAAATGATTTGTGTTCCTCCACAGGCAAAATGAAAAAAAAAAAAAAAAGAAAGATATTTAGTAAAAGTAAAAAGTATAGTTTCCTTCATAATGTGCATTGTTCTGCACTGGCAGTGCAAAAGCAGCTATATTTTTACCATAGCTGTCCTGGCTGAATGGACTTTGTGGCAGGACAAGAACTCCTCTGCCTACTTCTTCATCTGCTCCACAGATGCTTCCTGCAGTTTTCTGTTACTGTATGGCAGCAGGCAAATCTGGGAAAATAGTTCCTAATAAGAAACTCAATAAATTTCACCTCCTCTCTTCTGTTCACAAAGTTTCCATCATCTGACCACAATTTTCATTCATTTGCTCATTATTGAAATTTATTTGCAGTGATTCATCAGATAATTTCTATGAATAATTCTTGGTCTGTAACTTGTCTGCAATCAGTTGGTCATGAGCATATTGATACTTGAAATTCAAGCCCTTTTGGCTGCATGCAAAGAACGATCCCTAAACGATTGTGCTGAACATTCAGAATATTTTTTTCCAATGCAATTTCTCTCCATTACATATCTCAACTTGACTTTGCACAAATATCCTACATTGTTAATTTTAGGCCATTTTGGGTGACCAGATCTTGAAGCATCATGTTCAAGTATTCACAAAAACTGAAAGCAAGAGGACCTGCAAATGCAGGTCAGGCCAAATTTCTGATCATACTGAATGAATGTTTTCAGGACCTCATGTAGAACTGACAAGCTTATGTTGCAGCTTTGGCATTATTCTGCTCCTAATTAATTTCATTGTAGTTCTACAATTGATGTGACAGAATGATAAACCTATTCTTAAGCATAGATATAGATGTTTTCTGGCTTCTGTGCCTTGATTCATCTGCAGACTCTTTCAGAACGTGCAAAAAGGTTGTGTTATCATCACTTCATGTGTAAAACACATTATGAAAACACGTGTGTTTGATGCAATGTAAAGCATACCCATACTATAATGTGGTTTGGACCCAAATCTGTTTGCTGTATCTGCCAGAACTTAAAATGATAATAGAGCTTATTTCTTAAGGCAATTGTTTGATTAAACATGAACATCCCAAGCTTTTCTGACAGTTTCTAAATAAGTCAATAGGAGGTTTGGAGATTTTTTTAAAGTGTGTGATTCAGTGAACTGAGCAAAGTGGAAGGATTTTTCAGGGTAAAGATGGGTTTGGAAAAGTTTTGTCCCTCCCCTATAATAACTTTTTGGAAAAAGCTTTCTCAGTTAGGATGCTTAGGTGTTTCTTGCACTATTGAATAGGATTGCCAGAAGGAGTCTATTCCTCAAGGCACTGACTGCAGCCAAGTCCTGGTCTGTTCTGTACATGGTAAAGCTATGTTGCTTAGCTTTCAAAATGTAAAATAATCTACTCATCTCAAATCTCAAATGCTACATTTAATCCTGCTATTGTCTTTACTAGATCATTAGGTAACTGTTGGAGCAAAGCTGTTCCTGTGGCAAACAGGTCTATAATCCCTCATAGGTGATAGAGACCATAGGGAGGGCAGATATTTACCCCTCATCCTCCTCATCAGGTTTGATAAAAAAATATGCGCCCAATTTTTTTCTGCATAGAATTAATATTTTTTCATTGTGGGGGCTGATAAATGTTGTCTGGCAACTCTGTATGAGTTTTCATCAGCAACTGGAAATTGCTCACATTAGAAATCTCTACTACAGACAAGCTGGTTACAGCCCTTGCCCCCCTGATGAGGATTGTCTGGTCTAATGAGTGTAAGCTATTTCACTTCCACCAAAGGAAAATTACTGCTTGTGTTTCCTTGGCTAGTAGCAGCTGGTTCAAACCAAGTATGGGAGATTCCTTACACAAGCCCTAACCATCTGCAGAGCCTATGAGACTGATTCCCATTCACACCAAAGGCAATGTAAGCAAACACCTTCAGGTACCTTATAAATTACACTTCGAAGCTCTTTACATTGCTGAGCTTATAAGGCAGCTGTAGTGTAAGAGAGCCAGGCACTACTGACTTTAGCTCTAGGACAAATTCAGTCCTAGCTGAGAGAATAGCCAGGGCAGGACCCATTGTCCTTCTCCACTGTATTTTGGGGACATAGGTCCTCTCCAGCTTCCCTGTCTCGGGATGCAGATAAGTAGTTGCTTTGGGATGGCATTGCCAAACTCAGTGCTCCCACAGAGATTCTCCTTGTGCTGCTCGCTCACTCACTCCCCTCTCTTCCCCTGCAGCAAACTGGAAGAAAAGGTGAAATTCACAAACTAAGAACGATTTACTGGAAGCAGCAATGAGATATGAGAGTGAGCAGTAACAGCAACATCGTTAATATCAAATATTGTTAATACCAAACTGTGTAGGACATGCAAATGATTCATACAGGATTCCTTGGAACCGGTGATACCCCACTGCTCCCTCTGCACTCTTATCTGCCTGGAAGGGACCCTGTCTACCTGAAAGAGAGTACTTTTCCCCCAGTAAAGAAGTGGTATAGGATAACCTTTGGGTCCATGCCCTCTCCTGGCTACTGCAACAATTAACCCTGTGCTAACCAGAAAAAAGACAAGGTAGCATCTTGGAGAATCTGGGGGAAAGAAGAGACACCCAGTAACCCTCTAGTTATTAGAGATATGGGAAACCCTAGTGCAAGCTAATGCTCTGATGCAGCAGATTGGAGTCTCTTGCAGTGAAAGTTGTCATACTGAGGGACTGGGCTTATTTCTTCTGCCAAACTGAGCCTCTTGATGTGACAAGTCCTGCAGTCTCCAGGTTAGCAAATCAGACTGTAAATGGAGGAGAAATGACTGCTGCCTCTCTTGTGATGATGTGATAGACTGGAATTTGAATTACTGGTTTGGGACTAGCCCTCAAATCCTTCCTTGAGGAAAAAAAGCAAGTGAATAATTTGAAAAAGAGAGTGTTCCTTATTCCACCTCCTATCCAAAGCATGACATGCAAGAAGAAAAACCACCAATTTTGCTTTGCTATCCCCACCTCTCCCTGTAGCCAGGAGATATTAGCTGAATTGGAGGGATTAGGAGAATCAATCTCATTGCCTCCTGGTCAGGTCACAGATCAAGTGTCTGAATTCCTTCCAAGGAGACTTGAATTAATTTAGAAAAGGACCCTGAACCCTCTTTCTTATAAACGTGATAAATATTTTTCCCACTAAGCTTGGACACAAAGGAGGCAGTGGTACAGTTACAATTGCTGCTTCTTCCCACATTTGAGACAAGATGGATTTATTCAATATGCCTGGAGAAACAAGTACTTTTGGAAAAGAACAGCTCTAAGCTGCCCCCAGAGCTCAAAAGCTCACTGGCATTTTATGGATCTGAATTCTGGAGTGAAGCATCTAAAGTGACTGTTAATCACCAATTCATTTCACCACCCCCTCCTCTTCCCAGTGTTTTCACAGTTGTAGTCCAGTGATTTTTGTCTGTTCATAAAGATGATCCCATTAAGCATCACCTTATTTTCTATCCTGGTGTTCCCTTCAGACACAGGAACTTTTTAACCTGGACTTTCCTTTCCCAGCCCTCATATGCAAGGTAAACTACACCAGAGGATGAAGGATCCTTTCTCCTCTACACTGCCTGGCACAGGGCAGGACAGCAGAAAAGTTAGCTTCACCTAGTGACAGGCAACCTGCAGTATTTTTGACTTGCATAATGGAGGCTTGACTTCTTCTATAAACTATACAATGGCATATTCAATAATTACAATCTGATGAGAATTGTCCAAGTAAGTGTACTTGTGTACTGTGTGTCCAAGTAAGTGTAATTGTGATTCATTACCCTTGCTTTTTATTGTTGTTCTTCATCTGCTTTAATTTGGTAAATCCAGTGATTTGAATAGAGTCTCCACTTCTTTGTATGTAATGAGGAGGAGCTACTGATCAATTTGTTAGCTTAAAGTGAAAAAGGGAACAGTGAGGAGTGAAATAGCTACTGACCAGTCAGTCATTCATAAGTACAGGTGTTTTAGAAAAAATTATTCAGCCCCACTTCAAAGAAAGAAAATACCTTGTGGTGAAGGGAAAATAAATATTTATTTGTTATGTGTGCAGAGCATATAACACCCTAATCTCAAGAGCCAAGAACAGCTTCCCACTACAGGGAATAAGACATCCAGTACCATTGCCTCTGCTCTTCCTGTTTGCCCCTGCTATTTGAAAAAACACTTTATGCTTTCTCTATTGCTCTTCTATCCAAACCTCAAAGTCTTTGCCTTTCCTAATGTCTAGAGCACTTGCTCTTTCACTTCTGTGTTGATTCAGCTTTTATGAAGCCTTGAGGTGACTCCTTCCCCTATGTTTTCCAAACTTTCTAGCTGAACAATTTTGTTGTTTTTGTTGTTCTTTGTCATGCACTTGGTTGACTATTGAGGTTGGCGGTGATGTGGCAGGACAAGGCCAGGATGGGGGTAGGATGGGTCTTGCAGGTCTGGAACATCATGGAGTATTCAGAAGATCTTGTTCATAATGTGAGAGGGCAACAAGATGAATAAAAGGCTTGGAATTAAGTACAGACAAATTCAGAGGGTCATGAGGATGTTTTCCTCAGGCAATTGATCTGAGGTAGTTCTTAGGAGTGCAGATGACAGTGCCTATACACCATCTCCTTGCCCAGCACAGTGACACCCCACCCAGAGCTTCAAAAGTTCTGTTCAGAACTTCATCAGGCCTTCAGTGAGTGGCAGACTCCACTCTCTGCAGGTGGAGCCCTTTCCCAGGTACAAACTGTGACTACCTGAATGTCCTGCTGACAGTAGCACATCTGTCTGTGCTGTGCTGTGCAGGCATTAAGCTGCACAGGTGCCTCCAATGCCCTGGGGAGATGAAATGGGATGGCAAGAAGCAGAGGCTGCAAGCACCAGCCAAGCCTCTGTATGTAGGATGCTGACACATCTGGTGGGCCAGAATTCTCTATACAGTGTCTCCTCTGAAAGGGCAGTGTGTGACTGGATAGAAATGCCATAGGAGCAGGGCCAGCCCATGTCCTGCCACAGGGACCATGTTGGAAAAGCAAGCTATAATGCTGTGACTGACTGGAAGAGCCTTGGTTGATTCAAAGACGGATTGTGTGCAGCAGTGATTAAAAGAGTTGCACAACAGCTACAAATCAAAACAACAGAGAAAATGTCGGTGGGAATAAAAGCCATAATGTAAAATATAAGGGATATAAGGGATTACACCACACAAAGTAGTGCCCAGTAGACTCTTACCAGATCAAATTTGTGCTTAAATCACAGGAACGCCAATCTTCTCATAATTTCTAGCTAGTCTGGTGATTCTTCTTTGCTATATGTTATTTTCTCATTCTTTTTTTTTTTTAAAGTCACTCTAAAACTTTTTTTATGACAAATATCTGGATACTCCACCTGTCTCTCCACACAACCCCACTTTTTAAAGAACCCATCAGTCAGAAGAGGAGGTTTTTTCCTACCAGTAGTTCATCACGTGGCAATAGGCAGCTAGGTCTGCTGAGAGCAGTATCTCCAGCTAAGCAAAATGCCTTTCCTCTTGCCATGTGCAGAGACTGTGAAGCTGCAGATCCACCAGGCATGCCAGCACCTTCTGTTTAAAATCTATTTTTCCTTTGGGTTTGGGCCAACAGTTTGAAACCAATTGCAGTGGTTGAGTCCAGACCTCTACAGAATGGCTTTCTTGGGTAGTGTCTAATACCTTTCCTTGACAGCCTTGTCAGTACTGGAGCATGTTCCCACATCTTGGCTCAGGGTTAAACACATTCAGTATGCTGTGCAAAATGGAGGCTCAGATACAAAATGGAATTCACAGTTTGAGGCTGCCGGATCCCACTGTGTCATGGCATAAATGGTGCTCCTCCAGCTGCCTGCAATGGCAGGCTCTCCACTGGTCTCCCTGCTCTGGAGAGAAAACAGTAAAACTAGATAGAGAGGTGGATAATAAAAGAACATTGGAGGCATGGAATGACTTCCATATGAATAGAGACTGAAAAGGTTGGGATCATTTGGAGAGGAAATGAAAAATTATATGGTAGACCTATCCAAGCTAGTTAATAGACCTGAGAAGATAAATCAGATGCTATCCCTTGCCATTTTTTCTTACACTCACACAAAAAAAAAAAAGAAATCCTGGGGGAACACACTGAAACTGAGACAGCAAATTAAAATTTATAAACAGTAGCACAACAGGTATTTACCTTATGAAAGTCATTATTCTGGAATATCACTGAGATCAGGAAGACAGAGGACATGAAAGAGGCTGAAATTTTTCTGTAGGGGAAGCACCAGTGGGATCTTAACTATGAATACATAAATAGGATAAAACTCCTAAACTACTCTATACTTGTGGGAGACAGGTAAAACCTCTCTTTTGTTTACTGAACCTAGTTTTTATGTGTTTGGAAACTATTTGGTGTCCATGATCAGGCAGTGGCAACCATCTGAAGTGAAAGGACAGTGCCTCAGGAGGATGGAGACGATGGAGAGGTCTTCTCAGTGCCAGCACTTTGAGAATTGTGACCATCAGCACCTTTTGAAAACATTGGCAGCTGGCTCTGCTTTGTTGAGATGTTGAGTTTGGCATAAGGGAAATACAGAGTAATGAGGCATCAGGGACAGGACCTAACTGTGTGGTAGGTCCTTGTCAGTAGGAATATCCACAGCTCCCAAGACCTCTTGGTCCACAGATGCCCCTGACATGGATAAATATAAGGCCCCTAGGCCAAAATCCAAAGAAGGATGTGGATGCCTAATGTATGATTTAAACTGTCACCAGGTGCCGAAATTTGAGCCAAAAAAGCTCTTAGGGTCCTGCAACTCTGCAGCTGTGTACACGGAGCAGCCCTGCTGGTTTGGCTGAGCTGAACCTACATCTTTCAAAAGCTAGAGTTCAGGAATATCCATTTCTGGGGAAAGTCCAGAGCAGAAGACTACAGAACCTGTCCTGTCCTTTCTCTAGCCTCATGAACTCTTCTTTTTCTGTTGACACAGGAGATTTCTTCATCAGGAGATTTGGGAGCTGCTCTACCTGACTCTCACAAAAAAGCAATTGATGCAATCCACAGATGGATGGCTAGGACACCTTCATGGAAGTGGGTGATATGGAATCTGACCACCCAAAGACAAGGAAAGCTACCTCTTCCTTGTGTTTTGAGGAAATCACAGGGTAACTGCTAAGCTGTTACATATAAGATTCTCATCACCACCCTTGCTAATGAAAGCATCTCAAGCTTTTATGATTATCAGGAAACTGTAGGTGGGCTTTGAATATATTTACTGGATCCAGCCTCCTTGAACTGAGGCACAAGTCATGAATCTCACAGTCTTTGGCAAAGATAGAGAAAAAGTATTTGGCTCAGCCAGTATCATGGTTCCATTGGGCATGCTTTGTAGCAGAAATGTTGACGCCAAACTAAGCTTTCCTGTGCAAACTTAAGCACTTACAGACTCTCAGACATCTAAAGGATTAAGCAAATCCTTTGTGGATCACATATTTGGACATGGGTGACTAAATTCTGCCTAAAGTACTTGAGAAGTTGGTTTGTGCACATTGTAATTTTCCAGTTCCTTCCAACTAACCCTTTGGTGTTATATTGGTGATAATTACTTCTCTGTCTTTGAGTGTCTGTCTCAAAGGGATCTGCCTTCTCAGCAGCATAACTTTTTGTGCAACTGGTAGAAACCATCTTCTCTCCCAAACTACTTTGCTGATTAAAATAGCCAAATTCAGAGCAATTGTTCACATTCCAGTTTTAGTTCTAAAGTTTGCTGCCTCCCTTTCTGAAGTAATGAACAACTCCTGCATCTCATCTGTTTTTTCCCATCCATTTCAGCTGATGAGATGGAAGACATTGTTTCTTTGTACCAGCTTTACCTTGTTTCTAGGGCAGCATTGCATGTACAAGAGGATCCAACCTCTGGGAAAGACACAATCAACATCACAGAGAGTTCCCAACACCTCAAAGGAAAACCAAGGGCTTTCTCTAACTGTGTATGTCTTGCAACCAGAAGACAAATATTCTGAACCTGTGAGGGAAAGATAAATGAGTTTTCTACCACTGACAGAGAACTGGGGAGCTGTTTAGGTAGAGACATTATTACAGTCCTGCTGCTCAGCCACTGTGCTCCCCACAGAAAAGCTCTGCAGCTGTCCTGCTATTTTTCATGTAAGACCGACTCCTTTTCTAGCTGGTTGTACCCTGGGGGAGCTGCTCCAGGAGTTTTGCCAGCTAGAGCAAGATTTGGGAGGGTGAAGGCCAGCTCCTCATTAGGAGCAGACAGGCAGCAAAGACTACTTATTTCAAAGAAGTATGAAGAACAATGAAATATCCAGGGCAAAATTCACCATGGCTAGCTGCTGATGTCAAGAGTAGAGGCGTTCCACCTGTGTTAGTCATCTAGCTCTCCCAAGGGCCCACAGAGACCTAGTTCTGGGTTAGAATAAAATAGAATGTATCCAAAAGCATCTGTTTCTCCTCTCTGCCCCAATGCCAAATAAGCCCAGTGCTATCTAGGTCAGACACAGACATCTACATCCAACCTACCACATCCTCAGCAGGTGCTTGCCAAAGATGAGGTGGGTGAAAGCCTCTCAGCTGAGTCTGGCTACAGCCATAGAACTTGCCTCAGTGTACACAATGTGCTGCTGCTCCATAGAGGCAGAGCAGATGTCCCCAACACATTTGCTTTGTTGCCTGCTACTTGTGCCAGAAGGGTGGTGGCACATCTGCATGTCTCCCCAGTCACATCTGGTTGAGATGTGGTAACAGACTCTCTGCACAAGGTACCTCCCGAGGGCTGAGGGGAAGACTCTGCTGCAGCATTTGAAGCAAGGGTGGCCAGAAGGACACATGTCCCTCTTTGTCTCATTTTGTTTTCACCCACACAGCACGTAGCTGCTTACAGAGCGAGATCCGGCCCTCTAGGAAGTACACATGCTTGCATGTGTTGGATGCACACACATAGATGTGTGTTTGTATGTGGTTTATTGAGGATTAAAAATGCTTCTTTTTGCCTCAGACAGTGCTTCCAGTGCTTGCCTTTTCAGCTGGGGGGACTGTGTTTTTAATCTCGCTAATACAAAGAAAACAATGGACCTCTTTCTCTGCTAGCTGTAAAGGGTCATAAGTAAAATGAGTTTTGGCAGACTCGTTCCAACTAGACATGCAACCACATGCAAAAATGACTCTAAATTTAGTATGTCATTTGTTAGTGTTAACCCTTCCCTTCCTCAAAAGAAAGGAGCTTATTTGTTATCTTCTTATAGTCTGTTTTTGAAATTTATCTTGCTTCTATAAAACTCTAAACTGCAGGAATTGTAGTGGCCTTTTGTTACATAAGCCTTTATTTCTCTTCAAAGTTATGATAAATGCAACTTTATGCCTGCTTCTGGGAACAGGACACAGTATTTCATGCAAGAACGGGTACCCTTAAAACCAAGGAAAGTGTTTTCCTCCCTGAAAGTGTTTTCATTCCCTGTTCAGATATGGGGGTAGGATGGTCTTGCTTTTTTGTATGGACCTTAAAAACTGTTGGACTCAACCCTGTATTTCTGTAAGTCTGGGTCACCAGCATGGAAGTAGTTTAATAGAATAAGGTTACTGCTGTGAGAAATCACTGAACTTAAATCAGTCCAGAAGACTTTGAGAAATATTATATTGCACCTGAGACTTTAAGCACACATCCATTGGTGTAATACCTGCTACAGCAGGAGAAACAGGAACTGACCTTCATCTGCAGCTATTTCCAGCAGGAAAAGAAATGCTGAAAACATCCCAGTCCATTTTCCAGCCTGTGAGGTTTCTGATGTTAGTGAGCATTGTTTTATATGGTTATCATAGAAAAACAGGCAGGGTGTCCAATGTAAGATGTAGTTCACATGAATCCTTGGTTTACTCTAAGAAAATCGTATCTATAGAGCAGTGCCAATAATTACGTTGGGCAAGGCAAATTATTTGGATGTATGAGAGAAAGTGGTATCTTACCCACTTTGAAATGCATTTCTTGGAAAAGCTGGTCTGAACTGGTCTGGTTCTGTCTATGTTTCTTCCCCTTACTCTCTTTCCCCTCCCACACTCAAGAAGACACCGTTCCCAGAAATCCCAGAGGACAATTCTAATTGAAAGCAATGATCATGAGTCATTCCTGTATATTAAGTGAAATACTCTTGCTTGCCTCCCAAGGGATAAAGTGATTAAACCCAATAGAGAAGGGCCCAGGAACTCCTGCTGTCCCTGCAACTCTGAAATTAAAAATCAAGAAGATAAGTTAGTTGTACAGTATTATTTTTTCAAAGCATATCTGTTCCTGAACTACCAGAGCCTAAATACAAAGAGACAGAAAATGGATTGCATTTCTGACAGTTTAAGATTCAGATTTTTTCAACTGAGACTGTTTGTTCTTCTGAACAAACTGTATGCTACTCTGTCCTGTTGTCTGGGATATAATGGAATATAATGTTAGCCTCGGACAGTGGTTGTTGAGCTAGTGCCAGCTTCACTAATGAGCATGTGGTTTCAATAATAATATGGCTACTTGTAAGATGTCTGGCCACAAGCCAAGCACTTAATATGGAGGGGGCAACAGATGTAAAAAAGTACCATCCCTGACATGATTGCATTTCCAAAAATTCTCTGGCAAAAAAGTTCAGACTCAGCAAATTGGGATAATGAAGAACCTCCTCATATCAGGAAGGGATGAAGCTCTGACAAATGAAAGGAGTCCTGTGAGCATTGTGCACACATGGTAAAAAATATGAAATATAAGAACAGGGGTGATAAAAGAACTGATAATTCCTCTTTATGGAAAAAATTCAGTCTGGTAATGGAAGGTGCTGGATGGTTTCCCTTCCCTTCCCTTCCCTTCCCTTCCCTTCCCTTCCCTTCCCTTCCCTTCCCTTCCCTTCCCTTCCCTTCCCTTCCCTTCCCTTCCCTTCCCTTCCCTTCCCTTCCCTTCCCTTCCCTTCCCTTCCCTTCCCTTCCCTTCCCTTCCCTTCCCTTCCCTTCCCTTCCCTTCCCTTCCCTTCCCTTCCCTTCCCTTCCCTTCCCTTCCCTTCCCACAAACCTTTTGTCATTCCAGACTTGGATCTAAAAGTCCAAGTGCATCAAGACGGTGAAATGAATTACAGTTTAATAATATTCCCACCACACAGACAAAATGGATTCAATTACATAATGGTAGCATTAAATGTTATTATGAAGGGGATCCAGAGCCTTGAGTCCAGACTTTCAGAAAACCATGATAAGCTCTTTAAAACAGCTGAAATAGCACATTTATAGGTTTTCAAGCCATAGGTTTGCTGAGAGGAGGGAGCACAGGGAAGGAGTCATTACGTTTCCTCAGAGGCTTTGGTGTGCTAATCTGGCATGGAGGATTGAGTGTGCAGAAAGGCAGTGCCAGAGAGTTTCCAATTGATTATTATGTCTTAACCTTTATGGTCTGAGGGTGCTTTCTGGAGTGGCTGCTGTTACTCGAGAGAACACGTGTCAGAGGTTTGGGTGGAAACCCTTGGGCTCCAGCCAGAGCAGCAGGGCGTGGTCAAGCCAACCAAACCCAAACAGGGTTTGGGCACACCCAACAGAGAGAAGGCAGAGCCAGCCCTGCCCCACACCAGGTTGCCCCCATCACTCCTTGCTGGGTCACCCATGGGCTTTTAGGTGGCATGGAGGTGCTGGCCTGCTTTCACACAAGCAGACCCCTCTATTCTGGATGCTGAGAAGGTCTCTCTTTGGATGAGACACCAGTGAAACCTGGAGCACTCAGTGCAACTCTCCCAGAATGGGGGAGGCACAGGCAAAACCTTGTTATCTGCTATGAAGCCCTCAAAAGAATGTCACATTTTTGATATTTGTAATTACAGATAGTATTCAATGATCCTTTAACAATATATTTCTTCTTTTCTTCCTGGAAAGAAAAAAAAAAAAGGAAAATATAATTTTTAAAAGGTAGGATAGGAAAGAAGCAAATGAATCCCATAACTTTTAAGTTAATATCTTCCAATTTTTAAATTTGAAAAATTTGAGAGAAATTGCAAAGAGGAAAGCAGAAAAAAAGAGTGGTCAGAACACAAAGGAGTTCATAACTAAAATAGAAGAATTTTCTGACTGCCAACACACAAATGAATTGTTGTTTTCAGGCAGGAGAATTTTTAGTTCTCTTCACAACAGTGGTAAGACATAAATATTACCCCTGAATTTTATGGATGATGATATTAACAAGATTTTTTGAAAAATTAATTTTTATTAAAAATATATTTCTACAAATGTTTTGAAAACTTCAGTTATTCCTCTGGTATAAACTATTCCAAATGCTGCAGACTCCTTGTTTTCTTGACAATGCCACCCTGAATATTTCCCCATATTTGGATGCACTAACTCAAACTGGGTTGTTGTATACTGTTTACTGGGAAATGTTGATGAAAGCTGCTTGGACTAGAATAATGTTGTGTGCCACTGCTGGAAGACACTTCGTGCCCTGCTGGGTGGCCAGTACCTTTGTCAGGGTGCTTGCCAATTCATGGTCTTATGACAAATGGTCTGTGGCCAAGGAACAGCATATACCCATGGCTGGCAGGCAAGAGAGCATTTCACTTCTGCACTAGCAAAATATCCACACGCACCTCAGGTCATAATTAACCAAATATGCACATCCTCCAGCAGTGGTTTGGGGGCTTATCTGAGAAGAACTCTGAGGTTTCTGAGTCCTGAACGGTCCTTTGCAATGTGATACCTGGGATGATGCAGTAACTCTGGCACTGGCCACTGAAAAATCATTTGTGTGAGGCCCCTTCCATCCTTGATGGGAAAGGAGGGAAAAGAGGAACCTCTACATGATGCTTTATCTCATCCTCTGCAACTATCTAAGGGAGAGGGGAGGAATTGCCCTTTGATTCTGCTACTTCTCATATGTTTTTATCGAGGAGGGGGGCTAAGCATCTAGCTGGCAAGCAAACAGGTTGCTAAAGTTAAATGAGAGGTACCTCAACTACACTGCTGGCAATGTTGCATCCTTTATGTCCTGCCAATCTTAAAAGTGCTCTGCGATTGTCATCCAGCTTTACTTCGAATGAATTGATATTGCAGATTCTTATTTTGGCTGCAGTGCATTAGCTGAGTAAACAGTGGAATG
The DNA here is from genome assembly GCF_903797595.1 of Erithacus rubecula. Taxonomy (NCBI): domain Eukaryota; kingdom Metazoa; phylum Chordata; class Aves; order Passeriformes; family Muscicapidae; genus Erithacus; species Erithacus rubecula. Next base: position 69,952,136 of record NC_136658.1, read on the forward strand.
AACTGGGCACCACTAAAGCTCGCTGGCTGGTTGCTGCATGCCCCCCAGGCAATAAAAACATGTGCACAGAACAAAGAGCTGCACAAATCGACTGCAGATATGACCACACACGTTAAGATGTAGCACGTCACTGAGACAGGAGAAAAAGCCTTTGTAGCAACCAGCACTGGGTGGAACTGGCTTAATCCCATTAAAGAGCCCCAAAATCCACTGACAAAGGGCCAGCTTTTGTGCTCTCACTTGCACTGGGGGGAACCTACTGACCTTGGAGAAAAGAAGCTGAAAGCAGGACCCGGTACGGCGCAGTCACCGTCCTTGCTGCAGAGATGACAGCATGTGTGGTAAGTGGCAGGGTTGACTGAAAGTGTGTGTGGCACTGGTTTCTCTGAGCACCCTGCTGTCTGAGAGACAGAAGGACGGAGGAAGCTTGTAAATCTACTCCTGCCAGGATGTTATGGCATGTGGACATGTGGATTTCAGAAGAAAGACAATGAGACATGCAAGATACTGTGGTTCTCGGGACACCAACTGGTCTGAGCTTGGATGCTCAGAGACTTCAGACTCTTCCATATTTCAGCATGGTGTGAAGATCCAGTGCTCTTTGCTTGAATGCCTGGATGAGAAATTGGTGAAGACCAAAGGCAAGGTGTTCACTTGTGCAATCTGTGAAGGAGGTGCACACCTTGTGTCCAGCCAGGATAGGTGTCCAGGGAACCCCAGAGATATTGCACTGCCACCTCTGTCCTTGTTAGTGTGCCAAAAAGTAAAAAGGAGACTGAGCTACCAAGAATAATTCCTGTTGTGCCATTTTATACTCTCTGGGTTTTTCAGTTAGTAGTAGTTTGTCTCATACAAACTCACATCCTTCTACTGCAAATGCCTTGACCCTGTCATGATGGCCCTGGCTTACCCCAGCTCCCCTCCAGCAGAAAGCTGATCTCACATTTGTAGCCTGTCTGCATGCTCACTTGCCAGCTAGAAAGGCTGTGCTGGCTGCCTGGGCAGTCACTGCCAAGGATAACAGCTGAGTTTGGAGCTCCCTTCCATTGCTGAGATCACAAATTCAAGTCTCTCTTCTATTCCCTTACTTCATGTTAGTTGAAACTGGAATCGAAATTTATTAGGGTGTGTGTACTGAGAAGAAGGGGAGGCTAAAAGAGAGGCAGGCAAGTAGGCAACACAACTGTGGGATTCTCAATTCCTAGGCTAAAGTTAACCAGTGCTTACACCAATTCTGGTTTGAAGTGAGCCTTCATTTGCAGAGCAAACACTAGTGACAGGCTTTGGGAAATGGAAATGGGACTGTTTTAGGATGAGAGGAGAGAGTTTTCCTTCATGCACAGATCCTTCTCATCAATTCATTCCTAGGCAGGGACCACCTGTAGGGATGCCACCACAGCAGAAGAGGTTCCCTTTTGTCCTGCAGAGTTTGGGGATCCTTCTCACTGCCCCAGCGCATGTCAGGGTGAGCTCTAGTTGAAGAAACCCAGGGCAAGGGGGCTTCAGGAAGGTCCATCAGGATCCAACCCCACCTGGGCTGGATGTCCTGGGGAGCCAGTGTGCCTGGTGGCACGCTCAGCCTTGCCCAAGTGCCTGCTGGTGGTGGGTGTCAGTCAGTCCTTTGTCTTGCTGGCTCGGACCATGGTGTCTTTATGAAGCTGTTTGCTCCCATGGAAGCTTTAAGTAGTTTGTAACTGCCTATGTAAGAAAAAACAAACAACCAAAACAAGAAAATTCTTGAATTCTTGTTTCTCTCCATATTGGCTTGCTCCTCTATACAAAAGGCTTGAAATAAAAGTGGGGAATTCATGTCTGCTTTTACAATTCCCTTTGGTGGCTTTTGCCACATATAGTTACACATATTTAGGTTTGTACCAGCTCTTTGCAGTTCACCTCCAGTCAGATGTTTGTCTACACCTGAAAACATGAGAAGGGCTCAGAGTTCGCTCACCCAAGGGAGGAGAGACTGATCAGCCTATAAATGCATACTTACAGGGAATATATTTATAGACTTAGAATTTTAAAACTTGTGTGTGTGAATTTGGTTGAGCTTGAGGCTTTCTTTTTGTCTGTCTCCCAACCCTGCTCCCTCCTTTCCTCCTCCTGCCTGTTTCCTACCTATCCCCCTCCCCATCCTGCCTCAGAAAATTAGCTTTCATTTGGCTTTTATAGCTGCACTTTCAAGTCAGTCAAGATTATTTTCTGGTGCTTAAATTCCTAGTTAACATGTCATGGTGCCATTCAGTGCTGGAAATGATGTAATTTATTGGGTAGCTGGTCATTTGCACAAATAGCTGGAAAAACAAGTTTAGCTTGATATAAATAACAAGACACAACAGTATATACAGTACAACACCTTACCTCCTGCTGCAAATCTCCTGATTTCTGTTATTCTGGTTTCAGCATGCCTAGCTGCCTCCTTACATTCACTGCTATGAAATAAGATAATTATAGCACGAGTAAATATTACCCAATCAATCTACAGCAACAACTGTTAAAACAAGCCATCTTATAAATTTTCCTAACAAAACATGCCTCAACCCAATATACACAGAAGGTAAGTTTCTCTGACCTTGAAATAAATTTCAAGAGCAAAGAACATTAGGCACATATGAACATCCAGGATGAGAGGCAGAGCCAGGGTCCAGCCCTGTTTAATCTGACCCCTCAAAACCTCCCCAAGCTCAGCAGCAAGATGGTGTGTTTTGGGAAAGCTTATCTTTTGATGTATGGTGTAAATAAGAATATTCCCCTGAAATCACAGTTCCCCTTCTTTCCTTATGCCTAGTGGCTGGACTCAAGGAAATTAACCCTTCCCTTCCTAGGATAACACCAGAGTCCAGTAGTGATAGGTGTGATGGCTGCAGAAAACATCAGGTTGGATTAAACCACAAAGTCTCTTAAAAACCTAGAGCATTCTTTCCATCTCCCAAACACACATATTTCAAAGGAAAAAAAAAAAAAAAGCCATTATCAGCAGAGATCAGACCAAGTTACTCAGGGGTAAGCTGTGCAAAAAATACTGCATGGGCTCATAACATTGTGTGCTACAGAAAGTGGCTCAAGCATTTGCACAACCGCAGAAGCAGGTCTGTTTTGAAATGCTACTGGAGTTCAAGTTTACATTCTGGAAATGCTCTGTAGGTTTGCCTAACTGACTCATGAGAAGATAGTTTCTGTTGGGGTGGGGATAGGGGAGAAGAAGGAGCCAAAACGCCTGACTGAAGATTAATGCCTTTCTGAAGAAAATAAAGATGTTCTGAATCTGTGTGTGGCAGAGAAAGGTCACAAGGGAGAAGCTAATTATGATATACTGCTTGAATACCATTATACGCTAATTATTGGAAAAAGATGATGGATTTGAAAACCTTTGTGCTACTAAATGGAAGCAGAATAGGGCCAATATGGGCAGTTTTTGAAACCCCCACTTTAGGAAGCAGTTGGATCATGCTTTGCCTGGACATCTCCCAGCATGCATGTGCTGAGTTTCCAATAAAAAGGTGAGACATGGTCATCAACCCCAGCTAGATCCAGGGTTCAGAGGGGGTTGGTTGCTCTGGTCAGACTCTTTGTGGGATAAAATGTGGAAAGGATGGCATGCACAGTTTGTACAACTGGTCTGCAAGCTGTGGGCAGTGCATGTGCTGGATTTGCAGGAGAGGAGAGCCCTTTCCTAGTTGATGTCACTCACAAATGAGCCTTAGATTTATCTCTAAGGTTTATCTCTGTCTTCTACCTCCATACTGGAGTTATGGTGGTAGCCACCCAAGACTCCTCAGGATTCAGTGGAGAAAGATCTCAGAATGTGATCTGAGGCCCAAGGTAGGCTGAAACTTCTTTCTAAAAAGCTGTTTGTGTTTTTTCTCCTGCCTGGGAATGTGCCCAGGGCTGGTGACAGGGCAGGTCTAGGCTGACATAGCATGACTAAAACCCCTGTAATATCCACCCTCTATTTCAAATCTGTTACCTTAAAGAGGAATGGGGTGGGTTGGAAGTGAAATATTGCATTCATGCCTCTAGTGATGGAGAGGCATCCTTGCTGGCTCTGTTGTACTCTGCCCCTTCTCTGCCTGTCTCTGGATCAGATGCATTCCTCTTTGCTGGTCCCACAGTCTACTGGGACTCAGATGTGCAGTCTCTCACAGGGGTTTTGCAATGTGGACCAATATCCCTAGGGATTGGGACCACTGAAAACACTGCTGTGGCTTATCTTGATGGGTCTCCATTACAGTAAATTAAATGTCTTTAGACCATTTACTGCTGTAGAATGGCCTTTTTACATACTGGACTGCTTCATCTACCCAAAAGAGGCACCTGTCCAAATGTCCCACCTGAACAGCCCCTTGCTCCTGTTAACCCTTGAAACATGCCTGGAAATTGAGTGAGAAAGTGCCAGGCATGGGACAACTGCTATGCCCAAACTTTTCATGCTATGTGTCCTCAAGGTCCCTGAAGTTTGGGGACCCAAGGACCTTGAAGTCTGGGGCTTGACTGGTCAGAAAAATCTCACAGGGTCCATTCTAGCAGTCAAGCAGTACAAATAGCTAACCTCAGACATGGGCAGTGCTTATTGCACTGGCTCCTGGGCAGCCTTATGGTCCCATTTTCATTGATGTGGAATGGCCAGAGAGCAAGCCTTCATACATAAGGGATACCAGGAAGGCAAATGACAAGCTCAAATGCACAAATGGATTTGCTTGCTGAGGACTGACCTCACCTGGAATCTGGTTGAATCCACTGCTTCTGGCAAATTTTGAAAACTACAGACAAATGCTGAAGAATATACAGATGTCTGGAAATGGAGTCCATGACCTAGTAACCTCCTCTTGTCGGAATGCAAACTTGTTTTACCATTACCTTTGATGTGTTGTTGGTTAAAAGAGTAGGATGTGCCTCCAAGGAGATATTTCTGTTTTGTGTGTGTCAGCCATATTCATCCAGCCAATAGACCTCAACTGAATTAATTGTCTGTCATACGTCTTTTGTTGTGCTTTTCACTGAAAATATGGCTTTCTCATGAAGTGAACTACATCCAATTCTGGGCTCCTCAGTAAAAGAGAGACAGAAATATATTGAAAAGAGTCCAGTGAATGACCACAGAGGTGGTCAAGAGACCAGAGCTGTACAGACTAGATGATCTCCCAAAATATCTTCCACCCTCAACTGTTCTGTGATCCTTATTCTGGAAGACTACTGGAAGATAACACAGTAATAGTGCAGGAAACTACAGCAGATGTCATCTTGCCTGTGCTCTCCAGAGGGAGCAGTTCTTGAAACCAGCAATTCCCAAAATCATATGTGGATTTAATTTTTTGAGAGAATTACTTCATATGCTCCAAAAGACAAAAACAGGAGATGAGGATCTGGGATTGAAGGTGGGATAGATGTGATCACCTTGAGCTGGGTCTAAAGGAGGGAAGGGGTTCCCAGGAGAAGAGTAGCTGCACTGGCAGAGGCAGAGCCTGCAAGACAGCCTGGATAGGGCAGAGTGGGAAGGCAGCTGTGCTACTCCCTTTGGAAGTTCTAATTTAGTTGATGCTGCCTTGTGTCCCACACCAGATTTCTCCAGGCTTGCTTCTGACATTCAAAGCTAAGCATTCAAAATGGTCTAATGCAGCTTTCCAGTTGAAACACCCAGAATGGATCCTGACTGTGTCCAGGCAGAAATGGAACAGGCACTTCTGGTTTTAGAGAGTGGATGTTTTCTGCCTCAGTAGAAAGATCTAGATTTGTTGTTGCAAAGCTAGGGACAATCTCACAAAGCCAAGGTTTGACCAATCAGAGGAGAAAAGAGAGTGACACACTGCAAGGGTGGAGAACAGGAGTATGGGATTTGGGGTGTGTGGTTTTGGGTATGCATGTAAATTGTTTATGTGGGCAATTTGCTGTTTTCACAGTGAAAAATCCTGATCTTCCAAAACTGCCTTTGTGGAAAAAAAGAGAGAGCAATTTTCACTACTCAGATTTATAATCTGCTCTCAAAAGTATGCCCACAGGAAGCAAAATTAGAATTTTCTTCTCAGGACAGTGCTAGCACAGGAGTTTAAAATATATCTTGAGCTAACATTTTTGTGAGTCATCCTGCATCACTGAATAAAGATATACATGATGTGAGCACTGCAGATTTAGGAACAAGCCAGGATTTTTGTGCCTTGCTCCATTATTGAGAATTGTATGATTCTGATATCAGTAGTTTGTTAGTGTGAGTCTGCCCCAGGTACAACTCCACAGGACACGATGGAGAGGTTAATTTGGTTCACATAAACCTGCTGCTAAGAATTAAAAAGCCAAAGCACGTGGCTGCAGACTTTTGTGTTGCTTTCATGGGTATCATTACATGGAATAGATAGTTAGGTACCAGTCTCACAGTATTTTACCCTCAAAGGGAAAAATTTACTTCAGTTTCCATGCATGACTTTATTCTGTTTAACAGGAGATGCATCAATTCACTACAACAGGGTGTAAAATATGTTTGGTTTGTAATTACACCAGCTGCACTGGGAGAATAAAGCAGAGGTTAAACAAGGCCACATGTTTAATCAGAGGTCTCAGAGGGCTAGGAATAAAAGGAAAGCTGATCTTTTTTCATGATATCAATACAATGCAGTCATCCTGTGTGGGTTTTGCATACCATCCTGTCCACAGACAGAGAAGTGACTTCTATTTCAATGAGAATTAAAGAAAAAAAAAAAAAAAAAGAGAGAAAGAAAGAACAAAGAGGCGAGGGAGTTGATCTGGAGGAGATGATGATAAATTCTACTGCATCTTGTAAAACCCTCCTGCTCCTTCCTCCACAACGGAATTATTTCCCCATCATAACCACTTCCTTAATAACAATTAAGCCTATGTTTGGAATCTAAACATATTTTTGGGGGGTGAGACAGAGAAGAACTGGGTGGCTCAGGGTTTAGCAGTAATAGAGGGAAGAGCCTACAGTGGTTTGAATTTGGTCCAGGTTGTGTTGCCCTTGTTTCATTAGCCATGTTACTGCAGAAAAATCACTGTCTCTCCTCCACACTGTTTTTGTGGGTCAATCCTATAGTAACAGCAAACAAGACAAAATAGTGTGCATTTGTTTTCTCATAAATATTTGTCTGATTCATTTTGAGAGTTTAATTTGTGCTGATGTTGTTCATGCCCCTCTTCAATGGAAACTCAGCTCGATAGCCAAGCGAATGCTGAAGAAATGAATACAGGTATTCAGTCCTGACATTTAATTACAAAAGTGATAGGGTCAGAAAAATAATGAGCCTGGTGGCTACATCTGCATATACATTCTGTATTTCCATTGGCAGCTGTGGAGATGCAGCACAGCCAATATGATATCACTGCATGGATGGACTGGCACTGATCAGTGAGTACAGTAACCACAGACTCAGCTTGCATTTCACAGACACTGAACCCTTGCCTTCTCTCATCAGTTAAGGGACATATAGCATCCCTCTGGCCTTTGGGCTGAGCCCTGGAATGGAAGCTGTCCAGTGTGAGTTATTTCCCTTGCTTTTTGTGGCCTCCAGCCCCAACCTGCATCCAGATCTAACCTCCCTCACGCTGTTCAGCCTGTGCAACCTCAGTGTGAATAGCTTGTGGATGTAATGTGGGCCAAGAGTTGTTCAACAATTCTGAGAAAGAAATCTCTGAAATCATAAGCACCCTGCAAAAATTCACTTCTCTTATCAGAGGTATTAAAAAAAAAAAAAAAAAAAAAAAAGTGAAAGCACACTGGCAAATGTCTTGTTCTGAATAATTCAGCTGTATCCAGGATAAATCCTGGGTTCCTTCCTCGGAGGCTGTGGGGACAGCTATGCTGCTGTTGCTCACACTGGTAATTGTCCATGGCCTGAGATACTCCCATCCTTTTCAGTACCATCAATTTGGCGGATTCCCATTGTATGTAATTATTATTAATCTTTTTCCCCAAAATATACTTGGTGAAAATTATGAGATAGTTTGCTAACAACAGTTTTCATTAAGGAAACAGCTGGGTTGTTCTACTTCTAACTCTTTACAAAAGCCTTCTGCACGTTTGTCAAGCCAGGGTGTGGGGTGATGAGCTGTTTCTGTAAAGAAACTAGAATTTACAGAATAAACAGAGTTGAGGTAAACCCTGATTATGGGGCAAGTCTGCATGTTAGGCTCCCTTGCAGGCTCAACTCACACGAGTGGCCTGTATTTTTGGAAACACATCCAAGGTTTTCCCTTTGTGACTTGGTGCAAACAGCTTGCTGGAGCCAGGCGTGCCTAAATTCTCACTGACTTTTCCTCAATCCCTTAGGCTTGGGCAGGGCCTCAGACAGGGGTGAGCAGATCAAGGGGGTCCCTGGTCCAGCAGAACCAGCCCGGCACTCCCAGCTCCTCTATTTGTGCAATTCCCTCAACGGGGCAAGAAAGGAAGAGATGTGTGTCAAGAAGCTGAAGGGAATTGTCTCATGTACAAGGAGCAGCAAGCTCTATGTTCTCCCTGATTTGCCCTGGGATTTTTTGCCATTTGTGCTAAATGTAGCGTGCTGGAGACTGAGTGCAGCCCCCTCCCTGAGGGCCACGCTCAGACATGTCAAGTCCTTGGGGTGGGAGCAGGACAGCAAGGGAGATTTGATGAAAAAAGGGAAGTGGCGGAGCTCAAACAGCTCTTTTTTCTTGGACTTTGTGCCTCTAACCACAGCCTAAGTGTCCTTGCTGCTGCTGCCAGAGCTTCTCACCAGGGTATTGTGGCATGGGTGAAAATGGTCCCCACTGCCTCCAGCTCCTCCTGCTCTTCTCCAGGCTCTGCCTGAGCCCCCACATGATGAAAGCACAAAGAGTTGCAATTTTTTCAGCACACAGCTATTGATACTTGCAGAGTTACTGATATGGGTGTAGGTGGGATGATGCATGTGCTGAAGTACCTCAGCAGTCCAGAAAAGATCATGCACTTGAAATGCTGATGCAAGAGCCTGATTGCCTGCTCTTCTGTGTGGTGGGAGTCATACAAGTGTCCTTGGTGGGTTTGAAATGCTGGATTGTTATTGACTGGATCAGCTGAAAAGACCCAGGTCTGGTTTTGACTTTACTTCAGTCTCTGCTTTAACAAAATCCCTTCCCTCTTCTCTGTGGGATTAACTGTAATGGGGCTGGGGTGAGATCTCCAGGTTGTGTGGCATTAGTTGCTGACTTTTCCAGCTCAGTGGGATTTTGCAGTTTTGAAGCCAGGAGGTGAGTGGCTTTCTAACTACATACTCCAAGGTTTCTGTTTGTTTTATTTTGCTCAGAAGAAAGTTCAAAGGGGGAAGATTGATAAAAAATGATGACGTGTGCCATTCTATTTCTGACTGTCCTTTAGCCAGACCTTCATAGTGTATTTTATTTTCTTGTGTTATGAACTGAACTTCTTGAGATCTGTGCTTTCAAGAGGCCATGATATTACCTGAGAATTATTAATTGAGAGATGCTTGCTGCCTTCTGCTGCTAAAAACCAACTAGAACATGCTGTTTGTAAAATGTAAAAGAAAAATGAAAACAATTTCCTACTTGCTGTCTTTGAAGTTAAGGGGGAAAAACCCTCAGAGTATAGCTGAATTACCACATAAAGCAACGTATTTTTTTTAAAATTATGTAAAGATCAAAGTGGAGGGAGAGTATTGTGAGGAGTTTACTTTGATGAGTTTGGTTAAAAATCAAAACTTGGTTTCATGGGGGAGATACAGACACAAAACGCTATGTGTCACGGATTTGCTGAATATGTTAAAAAGTGCTGAGCAGTGTTAAATTAATGCAAAACTGAAGATTACACAAGGGTAAACACTGCAGCTAATGTTTGACTAGACCTGAGCTGAGGGCTGAGTGCCTCCACTTAATTTACAGACCATGCCCACGGCAACCCCAGGAGGCTGGGAGTGGAGGAGACAGACATTTTATACTGAGGAGACACATTATTATTTTTAAATTTAGGAAAAAAGAATTTGGCTAAAGTTACTGCTTCTAAGCTTTGGGGAGAGGCAACTGAGAGAAAGAAAGAAGGGTCAGTGAGTGTCTTTTGGAGCTGAAAGATCTGCTAAGTTAATACCCAGTATGTATGGTAAATACTCTGGTAAATACTAGATCATAAATAGCACTGAGAAGATCAGTGTCAGGTAGAGATTCAGCCTGGAAGGGACTTGCAGACACTGCTCAAGCGTGTGCATGAACAGTGTGCTTTCTGTGAGTGCTCTTTTACACCCCCCCAGCACTGGCAGGCTGTGGTGAGGCAATGTGATGGCTTAGGGAAAGCGGTGAAATACAAAGTGGCTTGCAAGTTCAAATGAATATTTGGAAATTATTTCTTTCACTCCACCCAACACAGTTTCCTCAAGATGGGCCATCCCCATCACACTCCCTTCTGGAATGAAGAGCACAGAACGCTGCTCTTGTTTTGCAATTTTGTATGAGATCTGCTTATGAAGAACACATCTGAGCCCTGAAAATCTGCTGCAATTCCTGGTTGTGTAAGTGGTGTGAGAAGTGAAAGGAAAGAGCAGAGGGCAGCCCCAGACTGCGACTATAGCTAGTTTAAACTTATTCCTCAGATAACTTTGGTTGGTCATTGAAGCCCAGTGACTCTAAAGCATGAGATGCTATGTCTTCAGCAGCACAGCAGTGGATATCTTTAGATTGGGTTTTCATCATATACTTTAATTTTCTAGGCTGGGGAATGACCATAATTGCTGAACAATTCCATGTAATGGAATGGGCTAATTCAGCGCTTTTTACTGCATTTTTCCACATAATATCTAAAATCTTTTTTTCCACCATAACCCGTGTTTATGAAAGCAAGTACTTAACCCGCACATTTCCTGGGCTTGAATCATTTCCTTAATAAGGCATAAAATTTTGCAAAATCACTCCCTTTACATTAACACATCATTATAAGGAGATATCAGTGTTTAGCATGTCAGAGGCATACACTAGTCTGTGCAATGTACAGCTACACCACTCAGCTTCAGAGTCATATACCATGGCTTTCAAATAATAATTCTATAAAAACAAGAGCTTTCCTTTCTTTTTCTTTCTTTCTTCCCTTATTTTTTTTTAATTCTGTATTTTCTTCCAAACTGTTATAGGCTGTTCTCTTGCACAGGATGAAGCATGTCAAACACGTTAGCTTTTCTTTTAGTTTTGGCTTTTCATCTGATAAGTAGAAACAAAGCACAAAGCAATGGCTATGGTTTGCAACTGCTATAACCACAGTTCATAAAATCATATTAAAAGATGACAAAAGCCATAAAAATCTGTGTTCCCTTTTGTTGCTGTGCTCTATCAGACAGGAATCTACTTTTTCAGGGAGACATTGAAAAAGCTGATATATTGCTTCAGAAATAAAAGAAAATTTACATAAACCAGAATTGTTCCCACTGTGCGATTGTGAACTCATTGTGAGATTGTGAACTCATTGTTCTGCTGCAAGACAAATGCCTTGTTCCCAGTGGCCTGTGCACATGAGTAGAGTAACTCCTGGGAGCAAGTCCTGTGACATCAGAATATTTGCTTGCATGCATTGACTTAAGCATGTTCAGGACCTGGTCTTCACATGGTTTTCTCATTGTTACATGAACTTGGGTTTGGAATAAGATTTCTTACAAGAGCAGTTTTACTGCAGCAGTCTTTTACATAAACAGGTTCACTGAACTAAAAGGTCTTTATCATCTTCCAAGATGAACTCCCCTGCTCTGTGTCCATTCACTGGAGGTGGAGAGTGACAAAATCTCTGCAGAGTTGGCTTCAGGGAGTCAGCCTGGGCTTTACTCTGGCCTTGTGCATTTCTGAGCTCTGTTAACTTAAACCAATGTAGACATGAGGTGCTTCCTAGGGGAAGGTCCTACAACTCTTGAAAAGTACTAGTCAAGCAAGTTGAATCTTGCTTCATTTCTCATTGGGAGCAGAGCTCAGGTTGGCCTGTGTTGCAGGCTCTTGGACCATCTATCCCAGGAGCCAACTCTTGCTCACAGAAAGGCCACCCAGCAGCTTTGCTCCTGGGAAAACCATAGCAGGTTCAGGTTTACATGAATAAAAATCTGTAAGATGCTATCCTTTCATGAGCCATGCAAATCAGACTCTTAGCTGGTGTCCCTGAATCTCTTCCTGTTTTGTGAGCATGCAGTCTGGGTTTTGACCATTCAAGACATGTCAGGATGAGCATCAAAAGATAAAAGGAGTAATAGGTTTAGAGAAGATCTGGGTGATACAGAGTTTATGAAAACTCAACAAATGAGGGCTAGCCATAACCAGAATTAGTTCTAGCAATCTGCTGGATCGGTTCTGGAGAGTGTATTCAGAGTTAGGATGAGTGGCTAGCAGCATTTTACTACAGTGAGGCTATTTGTGTAGTACTGGGTTTAGTTCACTTGAAAATGTGAAATCATAATTATTGGGTTCTTTTCAGTTTGAAGAAATGAAGAAATAGTGCATCTTTTGAGTGTGTGGGAGGTTGGTTATTTGCCTTCTTTTCTTTCCCTCTGGCTCTTGTCCCACATGTCCTTTTCTACTTCCTGATACTAATGTGTGACAGTAAATAGTACTGTAAGAATTATTCCTACTGAATAATTTTTTTGATATATTTCACCCTGAAAACTCTCCAAGCACATTGGTATTTCACTTGAAACTGTTTGAAAAATGTTGCTAGCTGTAAGCCACATTGGTATGGTTTTCCTTCCCTAGTTGGATCACTGGCTCTGTGATGATGACACTGATGGGAACACTCAAATGGGTCAGAAATGTGAAGCATGTCAGGGTCTTGCCAATTTTTCCTGAGTCATGGAATTTCCACCAGGTCAGAGCCTATTCCTTTGCCTTAAAAACCCCAAACAAGCAAAAAGAAAATTTCATCTCTTTTATTAATTTCAGAAAATCCCACTCACCTTCCCTCTGGCTGCCAGTTTTCTTGTGTTCTAAGTGAAGAGCAGCCCATGAGAGCCCAAGTTGGCCAAGCTCATCCCAATTTCACTTGTAGCTGTATTAGGGACAGTTAGTTCCCATATATTTCCTTTGTGGGCTGTAGAGTACAGAGGGTTGGGAAGAGCAGCCTGAGCAGAAATCCAGTGAGTCTGCTGGGAGAGGAGAAGTCACACATGCTCCAACAAAGTGAAAATCTTCACAGCTTAGGCTTTATTCCTGGACAGATAATCCCTCAGTGGATAACAAGGAAATGTGGATGTTGTAGATGAATAAAAGCTTAAACTGTGAATATTAACAGACAGCAGAAAATTGTGTGTATGTACATGTGTGTGAATGGCCCAAAATAAGCTTTTGAACATCAGGCAGAAGCCTGCTGCTGGCTCGTTGCAACTAATACATGCTGGTTATCAATTTTAAGGTTAAAGTCTCATGCCATAAATTCTCCTGTTAATAAAGAAATGTGAAACAGAGACATCTGTTAGGAGACTAACAGCATATTGTGTTTTTGCACATAAATTATTTAGATAGTGAAATGTAGGGCTTGGTGGCTAGGAAAGCAGAAAACGGCCTCCCATAAAGAAGTGGCAATGAAAAAGAGAAGAGGGGTAAAAAAGAAGATGGTTACTATTCTGGCAGAAGGAAATCACCTGGTAGTGGGAAACTTTCCATCTACATCAGGGAGATGGGGAATTGCTACCACCAGTCCTGCTCAGTCACAGCCCAAGTAAAAGCAGCAAGAAGGTCTGTGGGTAAAAAAATCCTTTGTGCAGTCCCACCACATGTTATTTTCCATAAGCTTTCCTTGGCCAGCCAGGAGTATGCAGAACTTGGTGACTGTGCTTTCCCTTAGACTCCATACACCTCCTTCCACCCCTGAATTATACTACAAAGGGTGATTTGTGTTTGTAAACTGATTTGCAATGCAGTGATGCAATGATAAAGTGTTTGCAATACAGTCTTTAATCCAGGCTGGCCCATTTTAGGCAGTGAATAAATATTCATGTCCCTACTTTGAGGGAAGCAGAAAAATGACAAAAAGTCACAGAAAGGAGAAATTAGTGTCTCCAGGTTTATAAAAGGTTAGCAGCATGACAGGTCTAAGTCCTCCTGATGCTGACCTACTGTTGTCTGACATTTTTGCCCTGGTGAACAGCTATCCAGCACCAAAGGCCTCGTGTCTGTCAGGTACCTTTAGCATCAAATTTTTAGCTGAAAGTACTGCTAGTTTGGTGTGGTTCTCTGTACCTTGCCCAGAGCTGTATTTCCACATATTTTTTTTACCATGTTCAACCACACATGGTTACACTTCGGTGGAGGAATGCTCTAAAAGATAATTTGTAATTTGGAGGAAAATGTTTTGATTTAGAAGATTTTAAAAAGATGCTGAATGATCAGAAGTGAAAATATACCAGTGAAGGACTGCAAAACCAGAGAAAATATTGATCACGTTAATGCAATTTAACTAAAAAGAAAAAAAAAGACATTAAATAAAGTAAGAGTAACATGAATTTTCTTTATGTGTTTCTTTCTTTACCTTGTATCTTTCTTGCTTAATTCCTTGCTCGCTTTCTTTGTTGACAATCTCCCCTTCTCTCCCCTCTTCTGTGCTCCTCTCTTTCCTCTTCCTAGCTTTAATGAGGAAGGAGTTGGGTTGGCTGTAGCTTTGATGGTGGGAGGGATGAAGGGAGCATCTTGGAGTGATTCCATCTGACAGCAGGATTTGTATCTGCTGCCCTGCCCTGCCCTGCTGCAGCCTGAGGATTAGATCCAACCTGTTGCTATTGTTGGTGATGCTGGGTTGAGGAGGTTTGCTTAGTTGCCTCTTCTCTTTCTGACCCACAGGGACCTAGACAAATTGAGGGTTTCTGTTGGACCCCCAGTTCATAGTTGAGGGAGAGCTGCTGTCTGGGATGTTTCTGTGGATAGGAAGCTGCTCCCTGATTCTCTCAGCAAACTAGTGATGGGTTTTGGCAGTGCAGAGCTTACAGGTGTCATGTACTTACCCAGCTCCTGGTGTGGATGCCCTCTTTGACAGAGAAACAAAAAACAGAGAGTAAAAGCCAAGAGGGTGAAAAAGAGGAAGAGAGAGGGTATGGGAGAGGGCAGGAAAGAGAAGGAGACATTAAAAATAAAGCAACAAAAAAGGTTTAAAATGAAGACTCAAAAAGAGTCTTTTATGGAGGAGTGTTGAGCTTGGCATAGCACAGGTTACCAGTAAGTCACCAGCAGAAGCATACAGGCAGGTTAATGTTCCTAAAATAAAGCATGAGGCAGGAATAACAGAGTCATACAAACAGCAAGCTACAGCTGGTCAGATAGTCTGCACAGTAACTCACCACTAGATTCAGCAATCACTTCATATACAGAAGCACATTTCCACTTCCCAGGGATGCACAGGCTTTCTCTCCAGATGACAACCCTGCATTGGCATGAGGGAATGCCCAAGCACAGACGAGGGGCTCAGAGCCTCAGGAGCTGAGGATACTCTACTTCACTGTACCTACTTTGGTACAGCACCAAACTAGGCATTGGCATGAAAAAGTCCCTGGGAAAAAATCAAAAGGGTGGCTGTTAAGGTAACATCACAAAGCTTTGTCAATGTGGCAAAGTAATGAGCAGGACAAAGGCTTTTCTTTCTTGCTCAATTTTCCTATCTATGGTGAGACTTTTTTTCAGGTTTGTTTTTTTTTTTTTTTTACAGTGAACTTCCTTTTTATGGCTGATCAGTGATAGTAAATTAAGAGAAAAGAGATGGATTGTCTTATTCTTTAAAACTGCATAAGAAACCAAAACCTACTTTTAAAGTATTTTGCATAGTATTTTTGTTTTAAAATTACTTCTTTTATGGGTTTTAAATAGTAGCTCTTCTGCCTGACACGTGTTCACTTGCTTTCTGACATGCTGTGCATACACTAGGCTATCTATTTCTACCAGAAATCTAGTCTGAAAACAATCAGCATTTTTAGAGGCAGTGGCAGATATTTCCCTGTTTCCTCATAACATTTTATTATCGTGAGAGCACAAAAAAACCCCACCTGGATATGAAATATTGTGCCTGAAAGGATGCATGCAGATGGATAAATTTTAAAATGACAGGAATGGAACAGTAATCTATTCACATGTATAACAGCATCCATACAGAAAATGGTACCTTGTGCAGACAGTGGGAACACCAGGGCTCATCTCCTGGGCTCTCTGCCTAGCTCTGCTTTTTCATAGTCTCATGAAGACACTTCCAGGTTTTGGGAAAGCAAAAATGTAGTGCAGGCAATTAGCAGTAACTCAAATAAGGGACTCGAACCCTGAGAAGGTTTTTTTGCTCTTATCAGAATACTTAGCTCTCAGAGAAGGATCTGGTTGAAGGGGGCTGCTCAGGAGCAAAGACTGACACTAAAACAGGATTACCAAGAGCAGGGATTTTCACTGAGTTGGCCAAGATCAAAGGAAAACAGCACTGCTGGGCTGACCAGCCTGTAGCAAGCTGTACCTGTGTAGGAGCAGCTCCCTATGTGGTCTGTCCATCTGTAGTTTCTTGCAGGATGAGGCTTGTAATTTTTTCTGAGAGATTTGATGATTCAGCAAAATAAAATTAGTCTCTTTTTCTTGGCATGAATACTCTTTTCAGGATCCTCTGCCCAAGACTGAAAATGCCTTCATAAAGAGATGAAATTTGAAAGGTTATTGACATGCAAATGAGCAAGCGAACAAATAACCAGGCAGCAAGAATGGAGAAGACATCTATCCCTACAAAATTATGTGGATGATATAATGAAAAACAAAGGAAAGTCTCAGCAGTAGACTGAATTTACAACATACACAGTTAACATGCAAGAGACAGAAGAAAAATAGCAGAAGGTGTGCATTCATTGTCAGCAATCCAAGGGCTCTTTCTAAAGAATTCATAAGGGTAGATTCATAAGGGTACTGGATTCATAAAGGTAGAAAATTTGCAGTTAATGCTGTGTAGATTGACATATGTATTTGCTGTGGATTAGATTAAAATGAAGGAAAAGATACATCAGAGTCCCAGGATGGCCTCCATCCTAAGACATTTTAGCATGGGTTTACTTTACACACAGCTCCAGACAAAATAGCCCCCTTGAGTAGGGAGAGCAGAGAGATTTGGATTCGTTGGCCCAGGGAAAGACTTTCTCCTCCCATCACCTCCCAGCTGCCCCATGTTTTTGCAGGGGGAGAAGGCACTGTGCTGGGTGCTTGCAACCAGAATGTGGTGCCACATCTTTATTTAACAAAATTGTTAGTGATCAAACAAACACAGTTCCCAGCCTCGAATGGCCTGGTAATCTACTGCCTCTCTTGGGCCTGTTCCCACTGCTGCTGCTCTTAAACCCTTGTAATGCCACTGATTTTGGTGGAGTTAATCTGAAAGGTACACACATGGGAGACAGATAAGAATCACCTCACTCCTCTGCTGAATGACATGGCCTGCACTTCATACCAGGGAAATGTGGATGTTTAGTGGCACCACCACACACTTGGGATAGTAGATGTTGAAATTACATTAATCTGAATTGAATATTCCAAGCAAAACACTGCCAAAATACACACCCTTTTTGGTAGCAGTGATGGAGGGAAGCCAGTGCTCCTCATTCCACCCCCCCACAAAGACTTCACACAGTCTCCAAAAAAGTTATTGAATGGGCAAAGTGGGGGAATGTCATCATCACCTGACAGTAATGATTGCATTTCTTGGCTCTCAATTGCAAATGTGAGCTTCTTAATCTGCTGTAATTCATGGCAACATGCTTGCTGCCTCCAGAAATAAATGACAATTTTTTGCCAGGGTGTGGGTGACAGAGCTATCTGTGCTGATTTGCAGAGAAGCCCCCAAAATCCCAATTTATCAATATTGTGTTAACCTTCCTGTTCCTCCTCCAGTGCAGGTCACCAGGACAGACCCTCCAACACACACACCCAACCCTGCAGCTCCAGTCCCTGTTTGCCCACAGTGCTGGATGGGCTGTTTCACCCAGGGGCTGTCTGGTGACCTGTTTCACCAAACCACTGCTGTGCCTTGCCTGGTTTCCAGCAGCACACTGTCCATTGTGAGCCCAGCAGACATTATTCTCCTTTGGCCTGAAGGTTCAAGGTGCCTCAGTAAGCTCACATAGCAGTGATACTCCTCCCTCAGCACTCACATCTCTGCCACAGCCCAAGTGACTCATATACAGTGCTGCAGCTGTTTCAGAGCTCTCTCTCTCCCCCCATCCCCTTTTTTTTTTTTTTTTTTTTTTTTTTTTTGGTCATAGCCAGCCCTTTTGGTGACTAAAGCTTATGTAAGCAATCTAAACCCTCGGTATTTACAACATAAAAGCACCACAAGAAACCTCTCTCGGACCTTAAGCTTCTGTAGGATTTAATTTGGGAAAATTTTATTTGAAAATGCAATACCTCTACCCCCCTCTTTGTTTCTTTCCTTGCAGAATGAAAAGAGCAGATCTTGGATGGAAATACACTATTTATAAAAATGAGCTTACCTCATTTCTGTAAGAAAGGAAAGGCTGTCAGCCTTGATTAGAAAGCAATAATTCTTAAAAGGAGTCAAGTAAGGTTTAATATTATTGTTTTCTTTAGGCCTGAAATGATAGAAGTTTTCAGAAATTTTAAATAAAAAAATAAAAAAATGAATATGCAGCTCAGGAAATTATTCTGAGAATTACTGCCAGGCCTGTTAAAAAAACCCAAACAAAACCCAAATCCAAAATAGCTCATCCCGTTTTAGGATTGGAAACCTTACAAAATGCTTAGGGGAGACACTATCAAGCTATGCTGCATTCTGAGTTTTACTACTATGGCCAGCTACATTCTACAACAACAGATTTACACTGAAGTATTGCAGTGATGGATAAAGTTCCTTTATATGGTTATTTCATTCACCCTTTCAGCTCATGCTGCTTGGCACAAGAGTGGGATATGATCCATATAAAATTGACTGTAAAATTATTTAGTTGAACTGGTTCAAGATGTGGTCACTCAGAATGATTTAAATCTGCTCTGTACCAATTTAGTAAAAATAATTTCCTGATCACATTAAGCTAGATCAATACAACACAACTTAAATATTTCCCAGTGTTTGCACTGGCTTAACTAATTTGATTTTAAAACACACCTTTAATTAAACCAATTTTGAGTGTGGAAAAGGCTTTGCAAGGCAGAGCTGCTTGTCTCTGATAATTGGCTAATATTTTGCTGCCCTGTTCTGCTAATTGAGACCTGTAAAATACAGTGAAAAAGCAATGCTATGCCTAAAAAGCGTGACAGTAGGTGAGACTTTGAAAAAATGCAGTGTCCTTGCCATGGCTTGGGGCAGTCCAGATGTGGGAAGATAGTTCTGGCTTGTCAAAAGACAATTAACATATTTACAAGATAGAAGTGTTTCATTTATGAAACATGCCACTCTTTAGAGGACTGATATCAGCTGTACCTGTGGCTTGGAGGTTGCTTGAGTAATTTTTTTTATTTTGTTTCCATAATTTTTACTTGGCTGTTCTGAATTTTTCTCGCAATTTTGTTAGCAAGGGAGGTTTTTTTCTCCTGGAAAGGAGTGGCCATTTTTCACAACTTGGAGAAACATTATAGGAAAGATCTACTCACAAAGAATATGTGAAACTTGCAGTTTATCCTGGGGTTAGAATTGTGGCTGTTCTTTGGGTTGCTGGCACAGGTTTATTTTGCTATCTCCACGAACATTGTTGAGTGTACTCTGCTAGTCACATAAATTCTACACTTGATTCAAACTCAGAAACTGCACAGTCTTTTTGGGTAACAGCCCAAAGGTATTAGAAACATATGTAATCTCTAAATAATTGATGCTCCAAATAACAAACTAGCCAGGAAGCCTATGTGTTGTTAGTGCCATATTGCTAGCAGGGAACTGAAATGCAGAGAAACACAAAGCTGAGATCCAGCTCCCTTCTCCTCTGCATCTTGCACATCTGCCTGCTCTGCTGGGAGAGGTGGGTGAGAACCAACAGGGGCAGAGAGATCACTCAGGATCACTTTGGCTCTTCCATCATTCTGTAGATGCTTAGGCAAGTTCAGGCAGTAAGCCAGTAGCAGTAACAAAATTAGATGAAAATAAAGTCCAGGGTAAGAGGCCACTCATTCACCATTCAGAACTAGGTGTGAGATACACTTGGAGGGGGCTCAGATCTGTTCACATACAGGTGTCATGAAGACAGGCTGGAATTTCAGCCTTCAGCCAGAAATATCTCAACAAACCAGTGATGCTGATGCTCCTGCTCTTCCTGTCACAAAGCCCCTACTCAAAATTGCACAGAAGTCTGAAAGTTGGACCAAAGTTTGTCTTTGGTGATGGTGTGGAAAATGTCTGGGTAAAACAGCTGTTGAAGAAGAATCAGAGGGACTGGTCTGAGGCCAGGTAAACACAGCTGAATGTGGAGACAATTGCACACACCCTTGCTCTGCTGATTGAAGGTGATCTCCTAGGGAAAGATCATCATTCCTCAAAGGACCTGATCATAACTGCCATTGGAGTCTGTGCAGAGGCTCTTATAGACAGCAGTGGCACTGAATCAGTCCTTTAGAGAGAGCTGGTCATATTCTGGGGAATAAAAAAAATCTATGCCCAGTGCCCATAGAAAGATGCAAAGATAACAGTGGGGTGCTCTACAGGACCACAGTTCACACTCATGAAACTTCAGCTCCACACCAGCAACACACCCACATTATTCTTGCAAACTCCAGAATGGAAGGTTTCCAAAAACAATACCACAAAATACATATCTGTCCTTCTCTTTGTGATAGGCAGTGGTGCAGTTAAGGGTAGAGCTGGTTAGACAGAGTATAATCACTTTTTATTTTTGGAGGCAAAAGCTTGCCTGCTTTTTGGCAGCTGTAAGTGTGGCTACACCAGGAATAAAAACAACAAACCAATGTCTTGTTTACCTTACATAGCTTCCAAGCTTTTCACTTACTGAAACTATCCTGAAGATGATACTTTTTATGGATACAGCAGTATATGTGATGGTGCTGGGATAGAAGCCTTGATAATATCTCAACTGCTCAATAAATTGCACATTGTCTTCTCATAATTGTCTGGAATGCTAATTAAAGAAAACAAAAGAAAACCAGAAATTTCATACACACTCCTTTTCTCCCCTTGCAGAACTTATTCTTAAGAGTACCAAGGGTGGCTGAGTGTCTCATCTGAATTCTGTCTTTTTTCCCCCCCTGAAAAGCATGAAACATCACTGCTATTCACAAGAGTCTGCCTTCATGTCTTGGGTTTCCAGAATTTGAAGCCACATTGACGTAGATGTACAAGTGACAGAAGTGCTGTGGTTAGTCTTATCTGGCAGCTGAATTGTTGAAAAGGACCAAAATGAAACAACAAATTTGCTGTATCTGCATCAGAAGACTGTCCAACATTCAGGCTTTATAAAAAGAGCTGCCTAGAGAAAGAGATCTTTGGGATGTGCAGAGGTTTTAAGTCGTCTTATTCCTAAAGAAACAATCAAAAACATAGTAATGAGCAAAACCAATTTAAATAAAATATGTAAATATCAGTTCCTGGACCTTCCATGGTCAATTTACAGAGATAGGCAGGAGATTAAGGTAAGAATTTATTTACATTTTGCTTGGGACAGCATTAAAATAGTATGGCTTGATCTTATACCTGATGCAAATGGGCAAAATTCCACAGTCATTCATAGGCTTTGGATCAAGCCAACAAGTATCATTCACTCTATTTTCCTCAAAAGCCAGAGAATGCCAGTGTCAACACAAATTTGTTTTAGATCGTCCTGTTATGCATAGCCAGTATGATTGCAAAAGTAAGGGCAGAAAATATTTTTCCAATTATAATTTTTCAGTGATTTGTTAAATAAAATGTGTGTCTAAGATAACTTGGTTTTGCTAAAATTCCAATCAGCTTCGTGGGATGACATGCCACTAGTGAGAGGTGCCTTAATTTTATGTTCCCCGATATTTTGCCTCTTTTAGTTAACTTTAATGTTTCCAGAAAGTGGATTATTCTCCATTCTCTTCCTTTGTTTCTTAAATAAACATGGACACAGGAAATATCTAGATGTATTTGTTTGGAGGTTTAATTTTGCAGAGTTACACAGTTTTTGCAATATTTGGCAGGAGAACTTCAAAGTTCCTTAAGGAGCCTTTGTCAAGGATCTAAGGATCCATTGCAACCCAGTGCAGTGCAACTGTGTCAAGAACCTGAGGAGCAATCACATTAGAACCCATCTGTCCAGGGGACAAAAACTGGAGGAGGCAAAGATCCATTTTTGAATTATACTCATAATTTCACAAAGCTAAGGAAGGTTCTGATCAAAGACTCACTTTATTTCCTAATAGATAAAGGAGGAAGATCCAGAACTTTCTTGTCAACCTAAGTTCAACCTTCTTCAAAGCTGATTTTGAGTCTGAATGGTTCTTAATTTCTTAAATATCCGGAAAGAGGCTCAGTGGAGAACTTGATTCCAGGAGTTTATGATGACATAATGTGTTATCTTTTCCTATTTTTCCACATTTCTTTAAAAAACACACATCATGATGGCTCCCCACACTTGGGTAATTATTTTAAATACACACCAGAGCTATGGATAAAAATCCAAGTATATTAATTTGCCCTACTGGAACAGTTCCTGTGCCAAAACAAAAGACTTTCTCAATTTGAAATCTTGATTCACTCAACCTGCCATCTCCAATAAGAACTGAAAATAGGTTGATATTGCCAGGATGCCCCCAGGTTAGTGAGCTTGAGGTTTTTCATACTAGGATGGTGGAGGCTGCTTCAGAACAGAGGACCCTGGAGGAAAAAATTCCTGCTACTAGTGCCTCCTTCCTAAAGGATCTTTTTGCCCAGGATTGCACCTGTGGCACTATCATGTGTGGGAAGAAGATCTCTTTATAGCCACAAGGCAAGCATACTGGCTAAACCTATCTATTTCTCTTTGACACTTAATGTTCTGTCTTATGTTCCAGTGGTTGTAAAACACTAGCCTTCTGGAGCTCTTCCACACTGGAAAATTTCATCGTGATAAAACACAACCCCAAGGAATCTTGGTAACTAAGACGATGCTAAACATGCTGTTAAACACTGAACACAGACAGGGGCTGCAATGTTTAACATCACATCTGCTGGTTGTGGTTAAGCCCATGGGCTGACCAGCTGCCACAATGCTGAACATGATGGTGTCTGCCTGCACTGAATACTTAGCAGTGTGTTAGCAGCCCTCACTCTCAGGGGTCTCTTTTCTTCATGATCTGGTTTTCTAGGACAGGCACACACTACACTGATATGCACAACTGTTGCAAGATACCAGATTAACCAGATTGGAAAAGTTCACGTAGTACTTGGATTTATGTCAAGGACCTCAGTCTCTTAGTTCAGCTCCTGGCTGCAGCAGTCACATACAACACATTAGTTCATACCTTGCCTTTGTTCCTGCACACCATGTCTCTGACCCCAGCACAGCTGGATTGTTATTGCTTTGCTCTGATGGGGAAAATAGCAGACACATGGCACCCTGACAAACCTTGGTTTTTTTACAGAGGTCTTATCCCAGCTTGGGAGAAAGGGGAGACAAATGCTTGAACAGTATTTATGTACCAGCAGGATGGTGAGGAAAGAAATGACAAGCATCTGCTTTCCCTCACGTGACTGGGCATGATGTATTGATGGTAGTCTCAGCCCTGTAATGTAAAAGGATAATGCAAAGTTAACTCTACTAATGGATCAGCTCCAAGACTATTTCAGCTCCAAGAAATATGTGACATTTGGATATCTCTTTTTATTTATTGCCAGATATCAGACTCCTGCAGATATGCAGAAACAATAGATCAGTATGTGCATGGTCTAAAAATTAAGGCCAAGTTTGTGATTTTGTGCAGCATGATGCATGACGAACTCCCCACAAGACTATTGGGATGACCAGATATTTGGCTTGTGAAAGGGAAAATAAAAGCATTCAACAAGTGAAACCAGTGCCTTCCCTGAATATGAGGGAAAAGAAACCCAAAAACCCCAACAAATGAGACACATGGGTTAAAGGTAGCAAATGGAAACCTAGGGAAGTATTATTAAAATAGCATATGGCCTGAGAAAGGGTCAGCTCTTTTTATAGCTTTTCCAAAGGCAGAAGGGCTGTTTGGGGTCTTCCTCCTCTCTTTAACTCTGATCTCCCAGTGGCTGAAATTATATCTTCAGCTGCACTATATGACATTTCAAAGCTGTTGAAACTTAATGTTTTGAGATTTCTATACACCTGTCAAATTTTATTGAAATTAATCAGTGGCTTCTGTTATAAAGCAGAAACTCTGAAAATACTGAAGCAAATGTTAATTTTGTCTTTACTAAGAAACTGAGCTAAAATGAATATGTTACATTTTTTTAAATAGTTTTTTATACTGTTCTTGTTTTGGCTAGGTAGAATTAATTGTCTTCATAGTGGCTGGTATGAAGTTGTGTTTTGGACTTCTGCTGAACACAGAACTGATAATATAGAGATGTTTTGTTATTGCTGAGCAGGGGTACATATAGCCAAGATCTTTTCTGCTTTTCATACCAAAACACTGGTAAGGAAGTTGGGGCTGCATGACAGGTTGTGAGGAGACAGCTGGAGAGATGATCCAAAATGACCAAAGGGGTATTCCAGACTGTATGAAATGATACTCAGTATATGAAGAGAGGGAAGAAAAAGGACATTTGGAGTGATAGCATTTATCTTCCCAAGTCACTGTCACATGTGATGGGGCCCTACTCTCTTGGAGATGGCTGAACATCCCATGCCCATGGGAAGCAGTCAATTAGTTCCTTATTTTGCTTGTGTACATGGCTTTTGCTTTCCCCATTGAACTATCTTTATCCCAACCCAGGAAATCTTCAGCTTTTACCCTTCTGATTCTCTCCCCAGTCCTGGTGATGGGGCAGCGAGTGGCTTCATGGCACTTGGCTGGGGTGAAACCACAACAGACCCTTCCTTACATTTTTTAAATTTAATTTTTATAAGAAGAAAAAAGTCAGTAAAATAGCTGATATTAGTCATGTGGGTCCAAACTGAAGAAAGAAAAGTAGAAGATATAAAGGATAAGTTTGAAGTGGGTATGAAACTAAAGATAGGGATATTTGCTATGGGAAGGATGAAGAAGATCCAGGTGGTAGGAATTCTGCATAGAGGAAAGGCTTGGAGAATGAAGAGAGCATAGCCACAGCTTTCACTATGCCAAGGAAACACTATAGGTGCTACTGAGCTTTGTGGAAGCTTTCTCCTTGTTTTTGGCAATTTGCAAATCTATTTCCCAGGCTGAAGGACTCCTCTCACTGAAAGGGAAGGATGACTACTAATGCATATTCATAGTAAATGTTAATTTGCCTTATTCAGATAAGGATTTAATTTCTAGACTTCATGGCCAAAGAAATCCTCCTTTAACGTAAATCCCATTGCCATGTCTAAATCAAGGTGCTCCTAGCTCTTGTTGGACCCCAAAAGTGTTTTGGTCTAAAGGTGCGCAGGGACTAAACAGGAGTTTGAGCGAGATTAATTTGGGCCAAAGGGATCATGCTGTCTGAATTTCCCCTTAACCCCAGGCATCAGTAAATCTAGTTCTGCATTCCTGATGCCCCAGTGTTCTGAAGAAGAAGGAGGTAGGCGTTCTCCAAGAAAAAGAAGTGACAACAACCACCATCCTGCTTTCCTGCCCCCAGAGTACGTGGGAGGGTGACATTATCATTTATTATCTGTTTTGCTGTAGTCCTCGGGATCCTTTACACTCACAGATGTAGTCTAATTTTGGAAAGGGAAAAACTGTTGTGCGTGAGGAGACTGTCATCTCAGCTGTGCAAGAATTGCACCCTAAACTCAGGATTTTCTGCTTGCAAAGGCACAGGATTGTGAAATCTCCTCTTGTCTAGCCCCAAAGTTATGCTGTCTAATGGGACAGCAGAGTAAGCAAGCAGAACTGTTGAAGGATTTACTTACTGAGCCAAAAAAAATCCTGTAAGTAGTTAATGAGTGTTTAGCCTTGCTGAACTTTCATAACACTTCCATTGATAACCAAGTGGGACCTGCATGGCACAGGATCATGAAATAAAAGTGCTGGACCTGCCCTTTCTCAATTACAAGAAGCCTCTTAAGCCCCAGGTGGTGAAAGATGTCAGAGTTAAGATGCCAGTAAAAAGAGACAGCTGAAGGCAAAGCTCTTGCCCATTCTTTTTGACAAAAATCTAGCAAAGCTACAAATGGGGTGGTCTGGCAGCATGTGCAGTAGGAGTTATATTCTGTTCTTAAACATGAATCTAGGGTGCAGGACCACAGAAAACAGAGAGGAGGTCACAACTCTGGAGGAAAGTTTTCTTCTTCAAGAATTTGGGTGATAATGTAAACATATTGTAAGAGGCTGCAGAAAGGTTAAACCAAGTGCATTTATACTTTTATTTGTAAGTTAAACCAAAGGCTTTTATTTTTTCCTTCTTTTTATTAGCAGGTTCTTTTTTAATTTGGCCCTTGGTATTCAAAGTGCTTACCCCCTTCTTGTTAAAAAAACCCTGGGGTTGAGTTGGTTCTGAAAGGATTTTCATTTGGTGACTGTTTTAAAACTAAAGCAAGATATCACTCAAGAACAATTTTTATAAGTTCTTTTTCTCACAATGGAATGAGTTCAGGTAAATATATATCTAATTAGATGACATTACCCAAACATTTTTATGTTATCTTCCAGGGATGTGAAACCCAGTTGGAAACACTCAGTTTTTTAAATTTTATGTTACAATTCCAAATTTATGAGTAGTGAGAACCTAATTAGATTATTCCCTCTCTTCAGGAGTCGAAGAACATCCCCAGTTATCAAGATGCATGTGGGCTGACTCATCAGAACGGGATGGCCAAATTTCTGAGCTTCATACCAAAATATACACAGAGTCGAGAACTATCAGCTGTCCCATCTGTCAGAGGGCTGTGGGAAGGGCAGACCCAGGAGTAAGAACCTTGCAGAGATCCCAGAGATCCAGGCTGGGCGTGCAGCTGTAGCCTGGGGTTACCAGTGACGTTGGCCAGAGCTGTTCTGCTTGCCCACTTCTCTCCCAGCTGGAGAAGCAAGTTATCCAACAGCCTTGGTGCTGCACTTACACTCTTTGCAGGCACATATAGCTTGAATCAAGATACTCCTTCATGCCCTGGTGTGAACCACCATTAACAGTTCAGGGTATTTGACACAACAGGTTATGAGAGCACATGAGAGCTCTTTGCAGCTGGTATGCACTGGATTATTGAGCTCCAGAGTAAAGGCAAAAATACAGAATACATGTAGATTTGGTCTAAGAATATAAATTTTGAGTGGGATCAGGTGGGAAGAAGAAGCCAGTGGCAATTGGCCATAGAGCAGCTGGCTTCAGGCAGGGTCTGTGCTGATCAATGCAGACACTGGGGTGCAGTGTCAGCTGGGATGAACTGCTTCAATACCCAGAGAGGATGCTGAGGCACCTCCCTGTGCACCTCCAGAACCACAGGGCTTTCCAGGCAATCTGCATGGCCACCATGCTGTCAGTAGGCACAAACTTTTGGTGGTGTCTTGTGATTACTGCTGAAGTAGTTACTTGCTTTTACAAGGGTCTGTTTTCTCTTTTGCATACAACAGTGCAATGAAACCAGCAGCTAGAGAGACTGTGTTCATGCCACAGAGATGTACAAATCCAGCCTCCCCTTGATAAAGTGCCGATTTTTTAGCTAATGATGGAGGTTACAAGCAGCAAAAATCTGCAAGTGCTACATCTAAGCCCTTCATTTCCAGATGTGCTCACAATGCAAGTTCCCACTGTTCGTCTTGGTGGGTGATTTCTGTCTGAAGTGCTAAATTTGTGCATGAATCTGTGATAATGCAAGGTTGCTACAGTTCTTCTAACTAATGCCAGATTTACTGAAGAACAGTGAGAAGATTATGCTTTCCTCTGAATTCAGTAGAGGTCTCCAAAGAGTACTTGTGTAAAGAGACTCAGGCCCAGGAAGCCTGTAATTATCAGCTAAATAAATAATTTAATTAATACAAACTCTGGGCTAGTTCCCAGTCTGACTTGGCAGTTTTACTCTGTTCTGGGGAGGTATAGAACACTGCCAAGGGCCCAAAATCTAGCCCTTAGGGGTTGTTTTTTGTACAAAAGTCCAGGTGTTATTTAGAGGGGAGGACCTGGTCTTGCAGATTAACAAAATCCTTCAGAAACAAATAAGAACTGACAGAACTTAATCTTTTTTTGCCCTTCAGTTTCTACAAAGCTCAGCTCTGTTCCTCACCCCAATCTCCCATCATTTTTTTTCATCTTTACATACCTCTAAATTTCCTGCCTTTTGGCTGGGACCAGGCATGTCAGAGCCAAATACTGTTATAACTGTTTTTGTTTTGGTTCCAGACCAACTGGAAGCAGGAAATACTAAAATTCTCCTGGGTAATCCTCTTCTCTGGAGACTTTCAGTCCAATTTTGCAGATTCATGAGTGTTACGTGCTTTAGGCAAAGTTCAGAGATGCAACCAAAGCCAAGTGCTGCAGATATTTAGACTTGAGATGCACAGGGAAGGCAGTGAGTTCTGTAGGGCTGTAACATCCCTTGCTATCCAGGCACTTGCTGCATCAAACTGCTCCAGTTTCTGTTTAGAGCTGAGTCCTAAACCATGCTGTTTCTGCACATCTCTGGAACTGGGTCTGCACTACTTACTTATTGTGTGAGGGCTCAGGTTCAGGGGGAAGCCAGCAGAGGAGCCACATCAGGACCTGAAAGTGGAGGCTTACAGCAGTACCATCCTCAGTTTGTTCCTCATCTTTGTTCCTGGAGCTTTCCCCCTTTTCCTGCAGTGATACTGTGCTGGATTACACCTCCCTGCCAGCAATGCTGTGTGATGCACTTACCCAGCAGGACTCAAGTGGCTGGAGGCACTGTTGGTGCTGTGCAGTGGCAGCATTGAGAATTTGGGATCCTGTCATCATGGGAAGGACCACCTGGGCAGGAAAGTCCAGCTCTCCTGCACACCTGTAACATTTGCATTCCCTGTGGTGGGGATGGGACATGAAAGTGCTGCTGAGGCCTTTCTGGACCTCTCCTGCCAGACCCTGTCTTCTGGGTGGGGACAGTAAATTCAAACTGGTTTGTTCTGGGAAGAGCACACAGAGATGACAGTCCTGCAAATGCAGCTCCTCTTCATGCTGAACTTTAGCTCAGATCTGCTGATGGCAAGCATGTTAAAAGCAGCTGCCACAAAATGGCACCACTATGTAATGGACATTTCTACTGACAGTGCAAAAATAAAATCCTTTTGAGAAAGGAGGAAAAAAAGAGACAGAATAATCTGGGGAGCTGTTGGAGGAACAGGAAAGAATGAGTACTGAGTTAGCCTCATATCAATGTGATTTCTATTACTAGTGCACAAATAATCCTAGAGGATACCCCCATCCTCATTGTTTGCTCAGCAAACAGCATGGACATGCAAAGATTTATAGACATCATCCAATGTCAGAGAACCAGGCCTATTTTTGGGGAAAAAAAATAACCTGAGCATGTGTTTCTTTGTCTGCTTTGGAGCTGATCAGAAGATATTAATTTAATAAGACTATTATTCTGTATTGTTTGCATGACATTAGCACAACATTAGTGCTCATTGAAACTGAAGGCCCATTTTAAGTGGCACTGTACCCAAGCACAGTAAGAGACAGTAGTTGCTATGCTTATCAGCTGAACAGACAAAGTGTGGTATGTTCCCTTTCCAAATGGGGAATTGATACACATAAATAATGAAGTATTCTACCCCACAGATATCCAGTGTACAAACACAAGCATGACAGCCAGCTGCAATACTGAACCATAGTAAGAGGTTTAACAACACAGAAAACAATAGGTATTGAATACTGTAGGCTTATAAAATAGGACTGGGTGAAAAAAGGTTCTTTTTTCCCCTGGGAATGGACAGATTTTTGTCAAACACAATTTGGCTGAAAACTGAATATGTGCTTATTGTGATATCTTTTGTTTGGTAGTTCACATTTATTTTAAGGACAAATGTAAAAGTGGACACCCCATATGCAGAATCTGTCTTTGGTCAAAACAAAGAATAACAATTTTCACTGAAAATTTCCTTTGGTGAAAAATTTGAAGCTATCTCTGATGGAGTACCGTATGGTAGGTGTTTCTTTTCTGTTTGCTCTTGTATCCATCTCTGCAATTCTGCATTGCTTTGGCCCTTACTCGAATACCACCTTCTGCTACTAATATAATGCTGCCAGCTCCAGCAGCTCAAGCATAAATCTTCCTAAATTTGAGCATTGAAGTGTTGTGGGAGAGAAGAAAGAGGAGAGGAGAAGTGAGAGACTAGATGGGCACAAGGGGAATTCAGATCCAAGTTTTAGAAGACAGGTGTCCATCTTCTGTTAAACTAAAAAGTAAATCAAGTTTTAGCCATTGTAGCTGTGATGGTGGAGAAAAGCTAGAAAATGTGAAGCTCACAGTCTCAGATAGCACTGAGCCACAGACAAAGATCCCTGACCTTCTGCTTTGTGTGTAGTGCTGGGGCCAGGTGCACCCCAGCTTGCCATGGGCATTCTGGGCAGGAGCTCCTGCCAGCATCTCTGCCCTGCTACCTGCCCCTGCGTGTGCATGGCTCCACACACCCCCAAAACCTGTGCCCCACACACCAGCCCTGGGGGGAGGGGCAGGAGGGGGAGGGGGAGGACCAGCTGGCTGCTGCAGTGGAAAACCTGTAAGAAGAACCACACAAGGACCCCGTGGGGACTTCTGTTTGGAGTGGCTCTGTTGCAGCAATGCTGGTTGCAAAGCAGCACACCCAGCACTTGCATCACTAATTATTTTTGGGCTTGTTCAGGGTGCTTATGCCTTTAGGGTGAAAGGTTACCTGCACCCAAATATTGTTTTGTGGACCCTACTGCTTTGCCTTAAATTTCTTTATAGAGGAAGTAGAAATAGTGTGGAGTTGTGTCTACCAGCTATACCTATCCTAGTCTGAAACAATGCTTCTGTGAACAATCATATATGCTGACATGCCTAAAATAGTAGAGGGTTGAAATGGTTTAAGGTTTTTCATTTTTTTGCAGTTTAACCCCCTGTTCTGGGTAGCTGGTGATAGGCCCCACCTACATTGCCTCTGAAAAATTTTTCCTCTGTCAAAAATTGGTGCCCTTTAGTTCTCAGGGACTAGTGAGCTATCAAGATCTGTGGACCAAATGCTTTTTAATTGAAATAATTTTACAAATTCTAACATGCTAGAAAGATTTCAAAATCATAGGTAATACCAGATGTTCTGTGACAGAAGCACCATTAAAAATACAGACCCTCATCTCTTATTTGCCTGTTATTTTGTGTGAGAAGTGTACTATGGAGTAAGGAATAGGTTATACCAAGCATTGAAGAGAAAATTCTGAACTTCAAATACTATATAAAAATGGCAACATAAACACAGTTCTCAGAAGGATGTGTCTCCAGGGGCAGACTGGGTGGCCCTAATGGTATGAAATGCCTCATTGCACAGGGTATCCTTCACATACAGTCATTTGAGGGACAACACACATTGTTTGTAAATTAATTCCATAGCAGAAAATGGGTTGAGAGGGAGAAAACCACAAAAATGTGGGGGAAAATGTTTGCAGATATGTCCATATCTTTTGAAGTAAAATCAATGTAATAGTTATGGTAGCATGAAGATTTATTTGGGTGGAAAAGACCAACATTTATGTATTTATGGAAATACTTCACATCTCTGTCTCTGCATTGTTTGTGTGTTTGTTTTTATACTGGTTTTGTTTTTCCAGTTTGCAGCAATTAGTTGTATAAAATTCCTTCTCTCTGGGCTTTTGGTGAGTGAGGAATACACCATTTGGGTAGGATGTTCTCTAATGTGAAGGATGAGCATGTGCTCTACTCACAATGACCATGGTACATATTCCCTGCATTCCCTGACTGCTCCAAAAGTCATGCAGGGAATATATACCATGCAGGGAACATGCAGGGAAAAAAGAGAACTCCTTTTAATAATGTTCAATGTTGGATCTCACTTGTTTCCTCTGAAGAAATTTATTTTGGAACAGATGTCTTAGGTCATAAGTTATTCTTGATGCAAATGCACTCCTGCAAAGGCTGTAAGTGAAACCTCCTTGAATTATTTTCAAAACCTTGGGATTGGCATTTGATACTAAAAAGGACTATACATGGCACTGGAACACATGTGAGCAACCAATACAGATATACTGAAAAATGAATCCCACTGAACTGGCCCTGTTGAAATGTCCACAAGAACATTTGTGTATCACTTGACACAATGGGAGCTTGAAGCATTTTTATTAAGTATTTATCAAAACATCATACAGACCATATGCATCATGTTGTCACCTATTCTCTATTTGTGATCAAAAAGGCATATCTAATACTGTACATCTCATTTCTTCCTTCAATAATTCTAAGACGGCTAGTATTTGTGTTTTGTCTGACCTCAGAGAACTGTGGTTTTGCACACTTTTTCTAATGGCCTACAGGTTTCTTAAGTTCATATACATCAGGGAAAACAGTCTATACATTCTCACCTTATTTTGCTTATGGAGGTACTTTTAAGTACCCATAAGAAGCTTATTTTTGTCTTAACTACTTTTTCCTTTTTTTTTTTTTTTTCCAGAACCTGCCATACAAGACCACCTTAGATTCAGGACAGAGTGTGTGCAAACACACACACAGAGTACTGTATGAACTCTGTTTATAACTACATTGTAAATAGCTCTTCCCTCAGGGAATCCCCCAACTCTGCATTACTGTGTATTACAAAAGTAGCAAATGAGTCAGGTTTCCCAGTAAACAGGAGCTGAAAGTAACAGCAGGGAGGAAAAGCAAAAGCCACAATGAGACTTGCTGTGACAAGACTGTCATTACCTTTTTTGTCTGTCAAGTAGGTATTAATAAAGTTAGCTCAGTTACTGAGTTATTACTTAAGGGACCAGAGGTAAATCAGAGAGGTTACCACTGCTTTTCCATGTGAACAGGCGACTTTGAGAATTTTCTGAGCTGTTGATTCACTAAAATGCTCTAGCAGGGATTAAAAATTTCACGTGTTGTTTCATCGATTAAAAAGCTGCCACTGGGTAATAAATTATCTGTGGAATCCTCCCTCTGTGAAGCCCTGACCCTTTCTTGGCTGTGCAAAGCATCTTATATCTCGGCCTGACCCTCATGTACAGGTAAAAAGGTATCAGCTATGACTGCCTGAGAAACTGGGTTTTAGATTGTCCCCCCGTCCCTCCCCCCCCCAGTTTTTCTAGAAGAATAAAAGATAATCCCAAAGTTGATTCATGTTTTAAATGCATGACAACCCAGAAACTGAGGAAAATCATATCATTCAGCTGGCTAGAAAGGGGAACTTGGGAACTCTGTATGATGGCTGGCAAATATTTTTTTAAATTACAGTGGAGAAGCATCAGGGGAAAACAGCAAAGTGGGGTGAAGATGCTTCGGAAGTGACACCTGAGACAACAACTGTGTATAACAGCTGTGATAATTTTAGAAGAAAGAGAAGGGAATGGGGGGAGAAGGGGGAGAAGCAGTAACACTTTGCTATTTCAAGTGAGAGTTTGGACATGGGAGGGGGTACCTGTTGTTCAGTATTCCTAAACTATATCTGTAATGTACATGTGTACGAGGTCTGGCAGCCTGTCCCTGATTGCCTGAAGACTTGACCGATGGTTAGTAATCATAATGCAACTTTTCAAAAAGTAGGAGTAAGGAGTTCATACTAAAAGTGGAAACAAGAATTCCTACTTTCCTGACAGAAGTGCAGAGAATTGTACTAATCAAAAACTAAATGGAAGGCTTCAAAAGGCAAGGTATGATTTATGTACAGAAACAACTTGTGTTTTGCTGAAGCTGACTTTTAAAGCAGTTTATATAGGATGAGGTTCTTTTGTATCTTGTGGTCCAGCAGCTGATCCGGTGTAGCTGCAGACACCAAGGAATGAACTGCAGCAAAGCCAGCATCAAGCCACCATCTCACAAGCCGAAGTGAGAGCAGTTCCCAGTTAAGGGGATTGTTTTAGAGCTCGCCCGTGGCAGTGCCGGGCGCTCCCTGCCCTCCGCCCGCAGCGCTCCCGCCTTGGGGACAGCGACAGCGACAGCGACAGCAGCCACCGCCAGGCAGGCTGTGCCGGGCTGAGCCCCGAGCCTTGGCAGCAAAGGGAATGAGGCGCTCCTTTTCAATAAATTGGCTGCAAATCCCGCTTATTTTTGATCCTCGCTTTCTCTTAATATTTTGCGAGTCTGCTCAGGATCTGAGGTTTCAACAGAAAGTGGTGCTGTGGGGGAGGTTTCTTCATTTATCAGCCTGTTTTACAATCTTCTGCTTCAATTCCAAGGCAGACAGATTGATGGAATAACTACAGTATGGTGGTGCCACAGTTGTAGAAGTGTGTGATCTGTTTGAGTTTGGTGTGGTTTTGTTTTCACACACTGGCTATTTTTTTTGTTGAAGTAACTCTCTTTTTCCTAATACCTCCAGCCACAGAGTAGTTTCATCTCAGCAGATGTCTTAAGCATAGTTCAGCTGCATCAGCAGATATTCCAGTGATGGTATTGCTCCCCTGTGACTCTCAACAGGGATTTTTTTATTTTTTATTTTTTATTTAAGTGCTGGCAACATGGTTTATTTATAACAAGGAACATATTTCTAGAGCATTTTCTATATCCATATCTATTTCTTCAATCTTTATCTCAGTAAATATAACTTAGTGTTCACATTTAGATTTTTCTTTTTCTCCTCCTCCCTGTACTTTCTGCTCTTCAAACAGCAGAGTGGCTCAGAAATGCTTGGTGAAAGTGCTGTTTGACCAGTGTTACAGTCTAGAGCAGACTCAGCGGCACTAGACAAACATTTTCTTTACAGCATTAGTTCTTTCACCTACAAGATATATCAAGCTAAAAGTTCATAACATTGCTTTTTCCCTCATGTGTGTTTCAATCTTTCTGACATCTGGAAAAAGTGTTTTTTGACTTGGTCCTTCCTGCATAACTTCTGTTTAAGCTCGATTCACAAAAAAGATATAGTGTTTTCCTAGAGTCTGGGTGATTAAGATCATTTCTCCTTTTGCCTGGCAGTGCTACAACTCTTTGGTAGAAGGAGCCCCAAAAGAACTACTCTGGGAATTGTCACATTTTATGATGTATGAGCTTCTTTTTCTTTTTAATTTTACCACAAGAAAAGAAGGAGCATTCTCCCATCTGCACAGATCTGCTTAGCCCTGCTGAAGGTTGAGACTCAGAGCTGCTTAACCATTAAAATGAAAGACCAAAATCCTGCAGAGTCCTCTCAGGCAAAGCTCCTGTCTCCTTTTAGAGGTGCTCTGCTTGATGAAGTATGGAAGATCAAATGATTAACAGTTGAATAAACAGGCTTTGCTGGGCCCCTACTCCATGGACTGGAACTGGGACAGGGTCCTTTTCCCAAAACTGGGACTAGAGCACTACTAATGCAATGACAAGGATGTGGTGACAGCTGTTACCTTTCTGTCTGCTGTTAATGGGAGAACCTTTTTTTCAAATTTTTTGATTCTCACACTTGCAGACCCACTGGCTGCGTCCTTTCCCAGTTTTCTCCAGATGCCACACCTGAGCAGGAACACAGCAAAGTTCAGTTCTGTGCTCCCAAAAGCCCAGCTAGTCTTCACTGCAAGTTCAAATCCAGAAGAGACATTTACATCACTGATCAGTGAGCTGTGGTAGGATCTTTCCACTGGCATAAAATGACCAGGATGAAAGCCTTCCAGTTGCTCCACCTTAACTATACGCAAAGGGGAAGATGATTAATCTAAATGAAATTTGTCTGTGAGATAATTTGTCTTGGAAGTGAGGTCCAGTGGGCTTCTGCCTATCTACAGCTGCTGAATGTGGCCCCATATTTCCAGCCCCTTAGGCTATGGAAAAGTGATTGCCCATAGTGCTGAGCTGTTAGCAGAGTCCCTAGCATGTGTTTGGCCTTGGTCAGCTTTCTGTGTCTGGCTGGTAGCTCCAGAATTAGTGTAGGAGAGGAGAAACTCCAAATGAACAACTTGGTAATGGCTATCCATTTTTTGGAGAGTGAGTGAAGTTAGTCATACAGATGTGGGCTCTTTGCAGCTTGCTACCCTCAGGGACAGGGACTAGACTGCCTTAATTTACTACTGTATTTGCCAATATAGACTTCAGTGCTCCTTACTATTTCTGTTATGGATGCAGAAAATCATGAAGGAAGAAGCTACAAATGCTC
This sequence comes from Erithacus rubecula, assembly GCF_903797595.1. Classification (NCBI taxonomy): domain Eukaryota; kingdom Metazoa; phylum Chordata; class Aves; order Passeriformes; family Muscicapidae; genus Erithacus; species Erithacus rubecula. The sequence goes on from NC_136658.1 coordinate 69,988,307, forward strand.
CAGAAACCTACTTTTAAGTATCCCTTGCTTGAAGGAATACTCCCTTACTGTGTTAATCTGAAGATGGGACTATTTTATGAACATTTAAAGAACATTTTCCATATTTTTTTTTCCATCTGCCTTACCTTGCCTCAACCTCAAATTAGTTAAATTAAACAGTGACCTTCCCAAACCTACCTTTTCTTTCCAATATTATTGCTATAATCCCAGGCTCTGTTTTGTCAGACTTAGATCTTTGTTATAAGGATTAACTGTCCATCTCCATTTCTGCTTTTCAACCACCCCATGGCAGTCCTGCTTTGCAGCCCCTGTCTTTGATAACTGTCTTCTATTTTCACAGAGGCACCACTGCAGATGATATAAAAGAGAAGAGGAAAGAACTGCTCCTCCCTGTTATTCATAATCACAAAACATGGTCAGACCGTTCAGCTGCAAAAAACTTCAGAGCAGAGCTGTTTTCATTCCTGATAGTGTTACTTCTGAAATGCAGAAACAATCAAAACTCTTTCCTTCATGCACAGTTATAAAATATCTGAGACACACCTGTTTGTAAACAGTACTGAAATGTGTAATAGTTTGTTCACCCTTTGTAATCTCCTTGTGGCCACAGGGAAGGTTTGTTGGAGGAAAGGTGTGGTTCCATGATACCTTCACTGCTGAGTTTCACTATGGACACATGGGCTGTGCTTGGACTGTCAGCACATAGTTCCTGCCCTGGTTCTATTGTGACTCTTCTGGTAAGGATCACATAGCCTTTAATCCTTCCAGCCTGACATGATAACTTCAGGAACTGATGAGGAACCTGGGAGCCACCTGCACTGCAGGTAGTGATGGCACTGTGAACCCTGGCTGGAGATTAGGTGCCTCCCAGTGAGCAATGCTGGGACTTCTGCAGCCTGGCAGGGTGATGGGGGCTCCTGGATGCCTCAGCTTCAGACCTTCAGGTTATTCAGTGCCATAGTGCAGGTGGGGCCATTTGAGATTATAGTCATGGTGTTTCTTCACCAGATTGAAGGCAGGAGACACTTAGCAATGGTGGAAACTGAGCTGGAGGTGGCAGCAGACCCTTATCATGAAAAAGAGGCAGATGGTTCCAAACAGTTTTTTTTTTTTTGATTTTCTGTTTCCCAAGCATCCAAGGTGCCTTTTTTCAATAGAAGCACTATTGTTTCAAATCACTTTCCTGTGATTCTTTCTTTGATTATATAGGCCTGACATCCAAAGCCATGTTTATGCCAACCTGTTCACACAAAGCTTCCTCTGATCCTATGAAACTCTCTCTGGAGTCTCAGTTTCCATATCCACTTTGTGCTTTTTAGTACCCTCAGCCTATTGAGCTTTGTGGCAGATCAACACCTCAACCTTGTCACTTAAGTCCATCACAGAATCAATACACTTTCCTTGCTCTTCTGAAATCAGGGAGCCAAATTTGTGTTGTTAATGTTTCACCAGGCACTGGTAGAATTGCCACCTACCTTTGTGCCTCAGTTGAGATGCCTGTGTAATTTTACATGTTGAAAATGGCAGACTCATTCCCCCATTTCTAACTTGTTCCTGAGTTTCTCCAACTTCCAAAACCATTTCCCTGCTTAGTATGTTCCCATGTGTATGTAGTGGGAAAGGGGAATTTTAACATATTGACATGTTACACCAGAGTAACAGAGAATTTCAGCAGATTGTATAATACTGCACTTTCATCATTTCTCCCTAGCATCCTTCCAAAGATGTGGATTTCATTTAAAAAATATATTTAGCAACAAAATCCAGACTGATTAAACACCGCTCATCTGTGTCTGTCTAGGATCACAACTGAAGTTGCTTTTTAGTTTATTTAACTGGGAAGATTTTAAAGCACAATAGACATTTGAAGAAAAAGAAATAAAATAGTGCAAAGAAAAATTATTGACATGATAATTAGAAAAAAAGAATTCTTAATTAACTATATTGGACTTTTTTTTGTCCTGCTGACAAAACAAGGTTCCGAAAGTCATGTGGAAAAAGTTATGTGAAGATCTTCTGGCAAAAAAAACCCATATACCCCTCTCAGTTCAGCCTAATAAGTCATCTTCTCAGGAGACTGTCCTAGAGATTTTCTATACCCTGGTGTCATTTATTCAGTTGCTTCCAGTGAGACACGGAAGGCAAGTGAGACACGGTGAAGGCTGAGCACTGGAGCCCTGCCTCAGCCAGCTGGTGAGGTTTGTTGATAAGCAACGGTGCCCTGGAAGGGGATATTTCAGGTTAGTGCAAGAAAACCAGATGATGCCAGATCTATAATAACATTACCATCACCTTGGTAAGCTTTAGATGAATTAAATCTGTGATTCCCCAAACTTGCTCTCTCAGCAGGTTCCTTGTCGGGCCATCTCCGATTTGGTCCCAGAGAGCCTCTGGATGCTGACAGAACCAACAGTCCTTGGGCTGCATCATGTTCCTGACTATCAGAAAAGTATTATTCATGGTCACCTGAAGGGTGTGGTTGCACAGTCATGCTCCCTGCAGAGATAACATGAGACAGGAACATCTCACCTTCAGCAGTCCTTTCCAACAGGAAAACTTCAGTGTCTTTACACATTAGGTTGAAAGTTAGGTGCTATAACTGAGGAGTAGGTAAACTGGGTACAGCACCCTCATCAGCCTGAGGACATTTAAACCTGCATTCCCTACTGAACTGGGGAGTACCTTGAGTCATACTAACGAAAATAAGGTCCTGTGGGAGGGTTTTTCCAACCTTTCCTGCTAAACTGGTGTTATGGTGTTGCATATAATGTGGCATTCATGTGGCTTGAATGAAAACCAAGATGGGAGATGACTCAGGCTGCTCAGGCTCAGGCTGTCCATCTGGTGCAGTGCACCCCAGGGCGGGTCTTCTGCTTTGTGAATGCACAGTCACTAGGATACTCTTAAAAAATTACTTTCCCTATAAAATACAGAGATTATTAAAAGAGTGATCCTAGGCCTGCTTTCCCAGATGACTTTGGCAGATCCCATGGAGCCCTGCAAGTGCTGAGTAGCTGGAGGCACCTTTTGCATTTGATGCAGAAATCTAAAAGTTATGTGGAAGTCCAAACACATTGCTGTGGGTCATGGTTCCTATCGATCACAGTGGAATGCAAGGTTTGGGGTTTCCAGGAGTATTTTTAGACTCTTTTTCTAAAGCTACTACTCTGCCCTAGCTAAACTAATGTGAGTCATGGGTTCTGTTCTGGTGACCAAGATCCCAGAAGACCCATCTTTGACTCAATGTGGCTGTCAGTGTATGCCTTTGAGCAGCTGTGTGAATCCCACTGCTGAAGGCAGTGTGCTGTGCCATCCACTTTGCTTAGCCAGACAAGTGTCCAGCATTGTCACTGCCTGGTAACTAATGCATACAGTTTTGACTTTACACAATGCAGTGCAGTATGTTTGGCTCCACAATTTGAAAAGGGTCTGCCCTTTGTCTCCCTTTATCAGTATTATCTGACATTGAGTTATGAGCTGCTAATGACCCAGAGATAATGAAAGTCATGTCTCAGAAAGCTCACAGTTTGAAACACTGATGCAAGAAGACAGGAGAACCACTCGAGAAATCCAGTGGGAAGAATAATCTGTGCCTTTGCACATAATATATGTTTTAATTACTGTTTGTTTGGCACTCTGGTGGAGAATATGGAAGAAAAAAGCTTTTAGAAGAGTTTTCAATGGGCTGACGGCAGTGGTTGGTTTTCTTAGCTGAATTCCCCTTCTTCCCTCAGTTTTTCATCTCAGAGTACTGGCACTTTGATAAGTGTTGATGGAAAGCACTGTCTTTTATGCTTAATGTGGGTGTGAGTAGAGGGGAGAGTGTATTGCAAGTTCTGCATGCAAGTGCCAGAAATGCCTGTGGTTCCCACACTTGAAGGAGCAGAACAACTGCTCCTCCCAGGAGGCCCAGTGGTGTCAGAAGGTGCAAAGCAAAGGGAAGGTGGGCTGTAGCCCAAGCTTCTGTCTCTTCCCTAATTCAGACTAATTTGGAAAGCCAATCAAGGTTGTGTAAATTAGGAGCTTAGTGCCGTGGCATTGCCTTCTGAAGGCATTTCTGTGAGGTATCTTTACAACAGTTTTGCAGACTTTGTTTAGGCCAATCTCCTGCTGGAGCCTGTTGGGCAGTTTTTCTCCTCAGCTGTAACGATTTCTGTCTAAATTATTCAAGATTTACACTGGTATGATCTGGATGAGGATCTGGTGCAAGTATCCTGCAGATATGCCAAGAAAGGAGGCAGTTGTATGTGAACACATTCATTATGCATATTACCCCAGAGAGGCAAGCCACTGTCTCTGCTTGCCACTTCAAAGGAGTAGAGTGGGTCTGTTAAGAGAAAAATAAAATCCACAAGATGCCTCAGGGGAGAATAGCTGAGATTTCATTGATTTGTACAGACAGCAATGGAGACAGAAATCTCACGCTTGATTTTAAGTTTAGATGGTACCCTTTTCTCAAGTAAGCTGCTGTATCTGAGTCTGAAATCTTCAGCTAAAACACTCTGCAGCCCAGCATTGAGGCTCCATGATCTTCTCAATATGCCTTTGCTTTTGTTTTTGTAAGTCAAGAATATGCAGCTGATGAAAGACTGTCACAGATTCCCTGCAGAGCACTCACAGTCTGAATCTCTCTCTCATGCCACCAGAATGAATCAGTCTGCAGACAGCAGTTTTTAGCAAAGATGCTTTATTACCAGGGCTGTAGCTCCAACTAGAATGAGGGAACTCATTACTTTTAGAAAATTATTCTGATGTTTGAAGTTCTTTTACAGCCCCAAACTGGAGAAACTGCAGAGCCCCACATTTCTTTTTTAATGAGAATGGATGCACTAGATCTCTTTAATTAGACAGAGGTGGAAATGTATTAATTACCAGAGGACAACTCTCCATCTTCCGGTAACAGTATAGATGGACTGACCTGACTCCCAGTGGTAATAAAGCATCCTGGCATATTGACTAACAGCCTTAGCTCCTGCTGGGATGAAAAGAATATGTGGTTATTTCCAAACCTTCATGATCATGAAGTACCATGAACAGGAAAGAAATGCTGTGCACCTTTGGAATGCTTATTTTCTGACTATACACAATGTTTCTATGGAATCTTACTGATTTGCACATGAAAAATAATTGCCTGTTCCATTTTCCTCCCTGCTTCCACACCATCCTCATTTTACCAGCAGTTGTATAAAGGATGGAGGCAGTAGACAATTTTAGAACATTGTTACTTTAATTTTGAGTGGCTTAGCTTTTGAGCATTATTTGCTGAGCCCAGGACTTTGTGAGAAATGTGGTTACTAAAAATCATGCTGAAAGCAAAGTAGAGGATAGTGATAACCAGAACAGACTGATTTTTAAGTGGGATTGTGAATTAAGTTATTCAGCTGGTGTGCCTTTCTGCTGTTATCTTTATCAGCTGTTGTCATTCACCCATCTGTTGCAAATGCCTAAATAAATTAAATGAGGGAAAACATTGGACATCACAAATGTTGACTAGAATTCAAAGCGGCTAGGAATAGCTGCAGTGCCTATGGCTTGAATGCAGAACAAGCAATTGTTCAGGATAGAAGCAAAAGCCTGAGCACAGAACAGCCATTCTGGAGTAGAAGGGTAATTGACAGCAGGACTTGCAAAAGCATTGAAACTTCATTGTTAAAAGAAGATTGTGCATCTATGAGTTGAATTTTTCTTCCTCTAAACACTGCAAAAAGCTTAAAAAAACCCCCTAGGTAATTCTTAGCGCTGATAATTTTTATTTTTAAACTTCACAGGTGAAGAGCTAAAGAAAGTGTCCTTCCATAGGCCAAGGTGATTTAGTCAGAGAAGAACCTACCTCTGCAACTCCCAGATTTTCTCTATCCGCTTGAACATTATGTTTTGAGGAGCTGCATGAAAATTGTACAACAAGAAGAATTTTAAATTTTAAATCCTGTGAGCAAATCTCCACCTTCTACTAAAGTGGCACCTTTTTATGTGCTTGTGTCTTATCAGTGGTAGTTCTTAGACTAAGGAGTTTATGTATGTAGTCACTCTGGGGGCAGATGTGTCAGCTCTTTTCCTCACTATTATTGTTTCAATTCACAAGCCAATTTCATCAAGATTTAATAGAGGGTTAAGTCTCCAATATGCAAAATTTCTGCAAAAGGTCTGTGGTATGTATGGTGAAAGAACACAAGGATCCACAGTTACCTGTGGATGTCTTTTTACCATGTCCTGTCTTTTCCTTCCAAAAGTGTGGCAGAATTCATCACAGGGCACCTGAAGCACTCCTGTGGATTCTGTTGTGGATAAGTATTTGACTCCTGACTGACTGGTTGAGCAGCCAACATGGGGTGTCCTGGCCAGTCAAACTGGGTTCACATAGCCCTGGTCCCTACAAAGATCTTGATGACTCTTGGGCCACCAGCAAGGTAGACAAAGTTGATAAAAGATCTACCTAGTAGAAGAAAGAATAGAAAGGGCTTAAGGATGTTGTGTTAGGGGACTGAGGAGCCCTGCAGTGAGGAGCAACAAGGGAACTGAGGTTATTGTGGTGGGGCTGTAGGTAATACAAGGATGAGTCCATTGTTGTGATTTGTTTGAAGGTGCAGCCAACCATGAAGCATAAATCCTGTGGAAATCATAATTAATTAGTGATTAAGCTGTTAGATTTACTTGTTGATAGTGTGTTGCATTCTTCTGCTTAATTCTTTTTGCCACATCAGGAAAGTGCTCTTCTTTTCAGACCAAGTTATATGGAAGGTCATATTTTTGACCCAAAAATGTTTACTTAACGGTTTCCAATGATGGATTGCTCTGTATCTTAGCTTAATGACAGTGGCACTTGAAAAATGTGGTGGTGATGTATGAATGAGAAAAACAAGGCTTAGATCCTGGTCTCATGCCAGATTTGTGTTAGTCAGGCTCTGGTGTGTTCTGTTTTGTTGTGTTTAAGTATGTGCATAGGACCCATCAACACTACACTCAGAGCACCTGACTTCTGCAGTCATACTGAACAATTCATTTGCCTGACTCTGATCCAATGGTAGGAAAAATCAGCAGTGATTTGATTTAAATTGACAGAGATAGTGCAATATATTTAATGTGGTGATGTCAGAATCAGGTTTGTAGGATTTGATCTGACCGTTGTGCTCATATTATAACTGGAAAAGGTGCTAACTTAAAACTGTAGGCTCTTATTTTTGCTTTTCACTATTTTACTTGAAGTTTTTACCTCTGGATCTGAAAAGCTGTGGCCTTGTGGGAAGCAATGTAGACTCCTGACCTCTGTTCATCCCCAGGGCAGGAGCAATATTGGTAGCTGATAGATGAGCTTCTCTAGAGCTCTGTAGATGATGGTGGTTTGTTTCCAGAAGATTGTCCTCTCATGGGTTAGGAAAAACATTCAGTGCAGCCTGGCTTTCTGAGCTGGCTTTAATACTATGTGGATGACCTGTTGAAAGAGCAGATAGGCCTGTTTTTTACCCTGCACTTACTTTCTAAAACATGTCAGGCATAGAAACACTTCCTGGCAGAACCTCAGCCATCCTGACTATCCCCTTCTGGCTTTATAGCTGATGGTTCTTTGAGTTATAAAACTGTGCAGTTTTGAGCTTTGTGGGCTGCTGCTCTGGGTATTTGTGGTAGGGATCATCCACTATGCGTTGCCACTCACTCAGCTGTCTTGTTGCAAGCAAAACTTTTATTTTAACTTTGAGAAAGTTAGCTGTCCTCTTTGGAAAAATACTCCAACCAATCATGCAACCAAAAAACCAGTTTGATGAAAGTTGATAACCCAGTTGTTTAAAGGCAACAGAAGGGGAAAAAAAAAGTAAGAAACTTTCTGAAAGGGTAAGTGAGGGAGAAAAAAATTAAAACTTATTGCAGGGTGTCCTGTCACTTTTAGATAGGCACATTTGCCATTAAGTTGGGGGAAGGTTTTGACAGCAAAAGATAGGACCAAGCTTTCTTCTGTCGCTGTAAACAGGTAACCCTCACTTTACCTTGTGGTGTGGAGTGCCCAGCAGCCTGTAGAAAGTGTTGCTTTGTGCTGTCATTTGCCTGAGAGCTGTTCTCCTGCCCTGACAAAAACAGTGTTTGTGCAGTGTTCTGGTTTATAAACAGAATGTTCTATTTCATATATAAGATGTGAAATGACTTACCATGAGAGTTTGATTAAAGTAGTTGAAAAGACCAAGAATTGCGTGCATGGAATTAATTTTTCTTTGATATCAAAGACGCTTTGGCTTGGGTTTTTTTGTCGATTTGGAGAACAACTGTGCAGATAAATGACTTCGGTGTCTGCCTCAAACAGCACGTGTGATGTGAGAAGTGCTCAGAGTATTTTGGTTTGGAGACTTATTTTTTTCATGCCAAGTTGATGCAAGAACACTACAAAATAGTTTATGTAGCATTTGAGCTGATATAGAGCCAGGTGGGGTGCTTGCCCAAAGGCCTCAATGTTTGCAGCCATCCCAAAAAAGCACATCTGTAGGTCACCAAGATGCATCCTGTCTTGACATGTAGCTGTTGAATACTGGTCTGTGCTGAGAATTTGCACGTGTGAGTAGTGATGACAGTGCTAGCATTAGGCCCCTTTTAAGAATGCAGCACTGCCTAGAATGTGTGCTCACCACAGCTCCCCACGTGCCACGTATTTCCCACACCGAGCTCATGAAGTGATAAACCAAAGGGTGCTTGGGACTGGAAGAAATGAGCTCTGCCCCAGGGTATGACCATGAACTTCTGGCAGTGTATAATGGGCACTGCCTGGTCAGTTTGATATCGTGAGTATCACCAAGAGGAACTAGCAGAGGAGTTTAATATTTTCTAATCAGTTGATTAAGATTCCTTGGACAAAACCCATTTAAAATCATGGGGCTTTTTTCAGAACTGCCTTTTCAAATATGGTTTATTGTCTGAGAGCTGTCGCAAAGTAGCTATAATTAAAACATGTGTAACTGTAGCCTGAACAGTTTTTAAGAATAGCAAAGTAAATTATACCCTTGTCTCTATATGGATTATACCTAATTGTTGAATTTCAGATACGTGACTGGGAATAAAATGTGCCTTTTGGCTTTCTTTTAAGACAGTAAAAAACTGGATTGCAATTCATTTCATTCTTCTACTATGCTCATCTCTGTAGTACTTGAGTGTCTTTTGCTATTACTATCAAAGTAATCTCTGTTGTATGTTTGCTATTTCAGTTTCTTAGGGAGAGAAACATGCATGAGGAAAAGTTTTGAGTTTCCACTGCGTGAAATGTGAGAGTGATTTTACAGATGCACGTGCACACAACCAATCTGATATATTTAAGTTATTTTACTTAATGCTCACAACATGTCATTGGAAGTAGATATGTGTGGTTCAGTTCAACCAACTGATACTCTGAAAATTTGTTTCAGGTTCTCTTATACTTCAAACTTAGTCATCTTACATGGGAGTGTGGCCAAGAGGTCTCATTGCTACATGATGTACTATGAAATCAACACACAGTACAGACTAAACTAAAACTGGTGTTAGATAAACAGATCCAAGCGTGGAATAAGTCTGGATGACCTGAATGGATGTGTCATATATTGCTATGAGTTATTGATGACCTCTCATAACTCACAAGTGGCTCAGGTTCTCTCCACCACTTCTGAGATATGAGATCATTAAAAATGTGTGCAAATAAATAACATATCTTGAGTCAGCTCATTGTATTTCCTATTGCTCTCCCTTTCCCTCCATGTATGGTATGTATGCATACTGTATTTATTTCAGAAATAGTGAAATTCCCACCAGCAGCTGTTGGGAAGAAAGTTATATAGAATAGTTATATCATTGGAGAGCTATATTTCATAGCTGTGAGGTTATAGTCATAAAATATAGACATTTAATGGGTTAAGAAAAACTGCTGCAGTTATTTAAACCAATAGCACTATTGTATTAAAATTAACTAAATTTTTGAATTTGGTCACATCTACTGTGTCAAATTTTACCCTGACTTGCAAACTGAACTCATTGAAAATCACAAATGGCATCATCAGTCTCTACAAACTTGACTCAGCAAATCCTTTGGATATGGTGGAATCACATCAGGAATGATTTGGTCTAGCAACTAAGGTCTTTTGACCCTAAATATGCTATAGTCTCAGTTATTGTTTGCCAAGTCTTCTTTCTTTTAACTTGGAGTAATGCAACTCTCTCAGCCAAAAGTGAAAATTATCCCAAGTCCATTGAAGTTAAATCTTTCCATTGAATTCAGTAGGCTTTGGATCGACTCCTAAGAGCAGCTGCCATCTTGGAGAAAAATCTATGTGAAAATTTTCCTTGATTTCACTATTAATGATCTGTGTCTTGAGACTGCTTTGTTTTTATGTTTTTCCTATACAGTATTTAAATGCTGGTTTTCATTCCTCATTGTTCATGCGTCTTTTGCGGTCATTTCCCATCAGCGGCTTTCTTACTGAGCTAATAAGAAAAATATTGCAGTTTGTAATCTCTCCTTTCATCTTTGTGTTTATTATGTTTTAAGAATGTGTGCAATTCCATGGGTCAGTCATGCCTGTGAAACAAATTTTGTCATATTGCTCAAGGTTCCTGCTTACGGCCACGTAGCCCTTATTTCAATTTCTGATAGGCACCGCCAGGAGAATGCTGCAGTAATTGAACCAATAGCACATGTCTGTGGGACAAAGAGGCTGAAGCCCATAATCTTTGTTTTGATGCATGTATGGCCGTGCCCTGGAAGTTCATTGATTGGTTATTTATTGGTTGTTTCAGCCTATGGCAGAAATCCAATGTGCCAGTACAAAATTGTAGCAACGTTGTTAATGAAGCTGGTGCCAGTTTAGGAAAACTCTGCATCCATCTGATGCCTGCAACAAAGCTAGGTTTTCAAACAGTAGAAGCCTTAAATTACAGTATAAGGGAATGAATCTTATTCTATCTATTTTTTTCTGATATTATTTGAAGTGAGGTTGTGCAATTAGCCAATTAAAGGAAAACATGGTAAAAATACATACATAAGTGAATCTTGCTGCATAATCTGAGAGTCATAAAATGGTTTGGACTGGGAGGGACACTGTTGGGAAGGGAATTAATAAATCTTATGAGTGCCTAGCAAGTAGTTCTGAGATGACAGATGAAATAGAGATGTTAGCATATTTTGATATAAAGGCTGAAACTAAAGATCACTTAGTTCCAACCCCACTGCCATGGGCAGGGACACCTTCCCATGGGCTCAAAGCCCCATCCAGCTTGGCCTATGGTCCTTCATTCTAGGTCTGAACAAGAACATTTTGCTCTCTCCACTGAACATCTTATTGGGTAGCTTTTTTTGAGTGAAAGGCCATTTTCATAATCCAAAGCATTCAGGGTGAGGAAGCCCAGAAGCAGAGAGTTACTGCTAGTTTCTGTACAGCCCAGCATGTTTAGCACAGCCAGCAGTGCTTTGCTGCAATGTGTAAGGGATTACTGAAATTACTTCAGGACAGCAATCCAGTGGAAACTCTTGGAAGAAGAGTTTGGATGATAAAGAGAGATAGACAAAAAAAAAAAAAAAAAAAAAAAGTGATTGAATTCCAGCTAAGAGAGCATAGAGGATCTGGATGATGATCCTCTCTCTGTAATGAAGCAATGCTGGCATTTGTAGAAATTATCCAAGTTTATAACTGAGGTAATTGAGATCATATCTATACAATCACTAAAGTTTCACTTTCCACATGATCAGAAAACCTGATACTTCCCAAAACTGTCACTGAAGTCACTGCTGCTGTTAGATTACACTGGCTGCATTCTTCAAATTGAAGTGCCCTCACTTTAAATATGACTTTTCTTCATTTCTTCATAGACAGCTTTTCAAAAATTGTTGCCTCTGTATCAGCAAATGCCTGTCTTTCTGTTAAATAAGCCAAAGATTCAGTTATCTGTGCTGAGTAAACCACCCTTTGGCCCTGAGTGCAGTAACCTTTCCACTATAGCCATGAACTAATTGATGGAGTAGCACAAGAAAGCTTGCATTCTTGCTGTTTGGCAAAATCATATTAAAAAAGTGTATTATTTCCTAATGGACTTAGGAGAGATGAGTAATTTAAATCTGGTAAACATATGAGAGCAGCAGTCACCTTTTCCTTGGATATTAGAGGAAAACATTGCCTTACAAACTCATCTAAATGTCCTCCTACATGAATTGAAAATTTGTTTTGAATCCATCTAAGAAACTGTAACAAATAGTTTTTATTGAAGCTAATCAGGTACAGTACAACCCAGAGGGGTCCTGGTCAAACTTCCACCAGCAGAAATCAGCACAGAGTTTTTCCATTGACTCTAATGGATTTGTTGTGTTGCTCAGTGCTGATTTGAGAATAATGGGCAGGCTGGCAACTAAAAATTTCTCTGATTCATTACAACTCCCACTCATTGTGGGAGTGCACACATGATTAATTTCTGCAAAATTTGCTGAAAAACAAACAAAAAAAAATTGTCCATGGCCTCTTTGATGTAAATGGGGAAATTCACCTGTAGAGCTAGGTTCAGTCCTGGCTCCTCAGAACAAGAGAGACATGGACATGCTGGAGATGATCCAGAAAAGGGCCCCAAAAATATCTAAGAGACTAGAGCACCTCTCCTGTGCTCTAGAAGAGAAGAGGCTGGGAGAGTTGTGAAAGGGAAAGGAAGGGAAGGGAAGGGAAGGGAAGGGAAGGGAAGGGAAGGGAAGGGAAGGGAAGGGAAGGGAAGGGAAGGGAAGGGAAGGGAAGGGAAGGGAAGGGAAGGGAAGGGAAGGGAAGGGAAGGGAAGGGAAGGGAAGGGAAGGGAAGGGAAGGGAAGGGAAGGGAAGGGAAGGGAAGGGAAGGGAAGGGAAGGGAAGGGAAGGGAAGGGAAGGGAGAGAAGGGAAGGGAGAGAAGGGAAGGGAGGGAAGGGAAGGGAAGGGAAGAGGAAGGGGAAGGGAGGAAGGGAAGGTGAGGAAAAGCTCAGAGGAGACCTTACATGTGGTATAAATACTTGAAAGGTAAAGAGGACACAGCCAGACTCTTTCTAGTGGTTGCCCAGAGACAGTACCCAGAGGCTATGGGCTCAAGGTAAAACACAGAAGGTTCTCTCTGAACATCAGAAAACAGATTTGTTTACTGTGAGGGTGACCAACCCTCAACTGCACAGGTTGTGCAGACAGGTTGTGGATTGTCTCTCCTCAGAGGTAGTAAGAAGCTGACTGGACATGGTCCTGGCCAGGCTGCAGTGGGTGGCCCTTCTTTACCAGATGGGTCAGACCAGATGAGCTCCAAAGGTCCCTTCCAACCTCAACCATTCTGTGATTCTGCATGAGTGGAACAGAATTAAGATTGCAGCTGAGGAGAGCACATGTAGCCTCAACAAGAGATTGTTCCTTTGATTGTGACTTCTAATCACGATGGGACAGGTAATAAAATATACAGTGGGGGGAAGGGTAGGGAAACCTAGCCAAGACTACTCACAAACTGTTACATTCAGTAAGTGTTTTTTGTTGGTATTGGTGTGGAATAAGTGTAAACTGGGTGAACTTGTGAGTGTCCTGTGAATTAGTCATTGAGGTTAAAGAAAATGAAAGCTTTCCCTCCTTTTTTTTTTTTTTTTTTTTCTTTCTGAGAAGAAAATATTCCCTTGTATACCTATAGGGTAACAAAAATCCTCATCCTTAGCTTTTAAAGAAGGCAAGATTAAAAACCTAGGAAACAATCCACTATGAATCATGAACAGGCACACAATTAGTGGCAATTCAAGATCAAGGCAATGAATACCTTTATAAAGTTCTTCTCTAAAATAACTAAGTGTTGCTAATTTTTCAGAATTCCGTCATACGGTTACTTTAAGACAAACAGATTAAGAAATATGAACTGGGTCTTAGCAAGCTAAAGGACTTACCAGACCATGAGCAGTTACTTTTTAAAAATCTGAAAGCACTGAGAAATGATTGGAATGAGATGAGAAGAACACTAGCAATCCTCAAAAAGGAGAATATTTTTAGTAATTACCATTTTTTAGAGTACTTTAATCCAAAACTCAACATCTGATAAGGAAAATAATCTTTGAATGTCTAGAAGACAGTAAAATTATGATCAATAACCTGCACTGTTTTGTCAAGACTAAATGTTGCCAGACAAACCATTTTTATAGCCTAGACTAATTAGTGGAAGAAGAAAATGAGGTAAATGTTATACTGAAGGTCAGAGTCTCAGCTGGAGAAAGGAAACATAACCATATTGACTTCATCATATTTATTAAAGCAAGCTGAAGAACAGCATTTATACTTCAGAACTGCATGTCTCTACATCTAATAAAGTTTTACCCAAAAAATTAAATCAAATTTTTAAAAAGCATTTCTCATAACATGAAATCTGGATAAATGCCCACAAAACAGAGCAGTTTGGATTACCTTTAGGTGTTGCAAAGATTGTTTCTAAAATGTATCTTAATTACTGGCTTTCTTAATAATCCAGGTAAGGTTCAAATTTTATTAATGCAGCCTGGTATATACTCTAAACATTTGGGCAAAAAAAGAATAAAAATATCTACCGAGTTAGGGAGAAAAGCTGGGTAATAATACAAATATGACATTTTTAAGGAAAGAAGTTCAAAAATACTGATATTTAGAATAAAGAAGAAACATGACAGCAGTATTACATTCTTGCTAAAAGATATAAGATATAAAGATATAAGCCCAGTTTTGGTTTGTGTGTGTTTTGTCATAAATTCTGTGTCTTTTACATATGTGTTTTTATTTGAATTAAATAAGTTCAGTGAAAAGGATTTCCATGCTTTTCCTTATATTGTTATGTACTGAAAGAATTACATGGTGTTGACATGACATAGTTACTGACATATTTATTAATATCCATAACTAGAAGTATATTGGTACACAGAATAATAAAGAACAATCTTTTACTACAAGGGAAGAGATAAGATTTAGATGTGAACAATCAAAGAGAAAATGGAAGAGCTGTGACACAATACTGGCCAGCCTGATAAGCCATGATTTTGGTGAAAGTGATGTGGATCTGTTTTTTGTTGAGTCCATTTTGAGGATATGCCTCTGCTCAGATCAATGTTGGTCAGAATTTACTCCCAAGATGAGATTTTCCAGCAATACACTGCATGAACACTCAGCCATATCTTGGACATTACTTCAGCCCAAGGTCTCGAGCTATGTAGAAGAAAATCCAAGTACAGTCATATCATGTTGAGATGATGCAATCACATAAACTAAAGCAGTTTACAAGGCTCCTTAGGATCAGGACAATTTAGTTATGTTAGGTTGCTCAAGGTCTGAACAACACTTTGTGCAAGACCACAAAATTACACAGGTGGAAAGGGTGCAGGCTGTGCCACCTCTGATATTTCAGAGCTTTCTTGGTTTCTCAGGTAGATGGCATGTTAGATTCCCAGGTGCTCCCACAAAACCAATGCTTTTTGATATACAAAGTGCTTACTTTTCTTGGCAGCACCAAAAGGAACATCAGAAGAAGGAATTACTCTCATTGTGTTGCAGGCATGGCTAAGCATAAACAAAGAAGGAAGGGCCAGCCTCATCTGCCTGCATGTTTGTGAGAAAATAATCAGAAATATTTGCTACTGGAAACTCATGTGTCCAGACCTGCATGAAGGTTATGTGCAGTACTACTGTTCATGTGCCTCAGTTTGTAGTGAGAATGTGGGGCAATTATGAAAGTGAAATTTGCTTTTTCTGCAATGTGTGCAACATTTATTTAAAGTGAATTGTTCCAGGGAACATATTTGCCAAGAAACTCTTTCAGGAGATAATTTAAGGAAAATGAGCACCAAAGAATGGAAATTATGGGATTGAATTCGCTTAATTCAAATGGAAAATGTCTTCATGGTTTTTACCCAGCAGGTAATGCATATGTTTATTGCATTATAGAAATTACAGAGGTAGTTAAATTATTTCACTATTTTTTGACATTCTGAAGATCTTTCCACTCCTTATGATCTGAAATTGATACTTTTTCTGCTTATTTTTACAACGTATTTCCAGAGGGTTTTGCCAGAATTTTTATGATATAATTTTAGAAAATTCATGTTTACTAATAATCTATTTTCTTCCTGAAAGTAGGGAAAATAATGAAAGCAGCAATGCTCAATTACATTTTAAAAATATTGACATATGCATTTGCCAAAAATTTTAATAGGAAGTGCTGATACTGCTTGAAACATTCCCCTTGTAAAAGTATAGACCATTTTTTCAGCAACATAATGGCACAGGATTTGCTGAGAGCTATCATAAATCATAGAATTGTGGAAAAATTCAGGCTGGATCTCTGGCGGTCCTGTAGTCCAGCCTTCAGCAGAAAGCAAGGCTAGCTTTGAAGTCAGATCAGGTTGCTCAGTCTTGTCCAGTTGCATTTTGAGTACCTCTAGGGATGGAGATGTCACGATTTCTATGGGCAGTTTGTGCCAGTGCTCAACCACCACCACTGTAAAAATTTTTCCTTACTTTTGATCAGGGCCCAAATTGGGACACACTATTCCACTATTCCAGATGTATCTTCTCAGGTCCAGTGAAGAGAGGAATTACCACTTTCCTCAGAACGTTGCCTAGACTTGAGCTAATACAGCTCAGTGTGTGCACACCCCTCGTTCCCACAGTTGGGATCAGCAAGATCCATATCCACAAAGCACTGTTTTCTCAAAGAAAAATGGGTCTTTTAATCCATGAAGACCCATTCAACTTTTGTTAATCCATGTTGGCTGTTCAATGTTGCTGTCTTTCACTTGCAGTGAAATGTCCTGCATAAAGACTTGCTCCTTAATTTTTTCAAGAACCAAGGGAAGAGTGACTATCTTTGAGCTGCCTGGATCCTATTTGTCATTTATTTTTAAAAAAACTTTTTTTCTTTTACTGCAGACTCAAAGAGGCAGTCCTCCCCAAGGACATCTCTTCTCCATGGAGACTTTTGGGCAGAGGAATCACATATAATGTAAATAATCAAGCTTGTCCTCTCCAACCTAAAAATACTCTGTTTCCTTGGAGGAATAGGGGCTTCATGGAGTACAGCTCTTCAGTGTCCCCAGACATGTCAGTGTTGTCTATTAATCATGAGTCTTTCCTTTTCCTGATGCAGGCTTCTCTGTCTGTGTGCAAACATATGCTCAGGTGTAGGCACAGGCTGAGTTTTGGAGTTGTTTACGAGAGCCTAAACACGTCTGACACCTTTGCACAGGACAAAGACCTTGTTCACTGGAGCAGACTGTGTAAAGACCAAATGTTCCTGCTAGGTCTGCTGATCCATGTCCCAAACATGGCTATTCCTCAGCACTTCGTGTAAGGTTCAAGTCTAGGCCATGTTTGAAGAAACATCCAGTGAGAAAGACAGAAATTATGAGGGGGATGGGCTCCCACCCACTGAGTGGGGTGGGGTGGAATGGGCAGTTTCCCATTCCTCTACAGTCCAGGGTGATGTGATGGGCTTGCTGTGCTGCATGGAATAGAAGAAAAGGTTGTAGGATTAGTCAGGCTTTGCTTGTTCCATGTGCTCACTGCGAAATAAATGCTAAAATAACAACTAACGGGTCTAGTAAAAGAAAACATGTTGTTTGCTTTCTCAGAGGCTCTAGGTGACTTTAGGCAAAATCCATGGAGAGGGGTTAGCAATCAGGCTATAAAAATGTTACAGTTCTAGCTTTATTCCATGTTTCTCTCTGTGGCTGAACACACTCTCAGAGCCAATCTCAGCCAGCTTGATCCATAAACTATTCAGATAATAAATATTTTATCTTCCCAGATCAGAATTTCAGCAACTCCTCTTTTCATCAAACACTCATTCAGAAATGAAGGGGAGTTTCACATCAGAGGGGTGTTTCTGTGCCATGACATCCTGTCTGGGCTCTGGGAACTTCTGTTTCCCGTGCAAATGAAGGTGGATGAATGCTTGCTCCCAACACTGCTGACAGCAGGGCTCAGCCCAGCAGCTCCCAACAGAGCCTGAGTAGAAGTGGCATTACCTCATATGTCACTGTGATATTTTAAAAGGTTGCATAATTACTCTGACTGTTGCACTCAGACTGGGTGACAAGACTGAAAACTGAAATGTTCCAGAAAGTGTTTGGATTTTTTTTCCCTTTTTTTCCCTTTCTTTTCCCCCTTGTAGTCTGGGGGTGCACTGCAGCCTGAATGGTCACACTGGGAAGGAAAGTCAGCGAGGAAGGGGAGAAATGGGCAATTCCAGAGCCACTCTTTCCACTGTTGCTCAAAGCTCAAAGGAAGGGCATACATCCAGCTGATTTCCATAGCCATGATGGGCCTCACTGAGGGTGCCCACCACATTGCAGGGGGTGTTTTGGCACAAGACACCTGGCTCCCAGCTGTGGTGCCACAGAGGAAAGACCAAGCCTTACCCAAGAGCACTGCGTATCTGAGGCAGCTCCCACCAGATGTGTCATGATGAGAGAGGGCAGCAAACATTACCATGTTAGGAACCCCTCTACCCTTTTTGAGGAAATGCCTACTAATATTTCCCTAAGAAAACACTTTTTGGAGTTAATGATGCCTGTCCTGCAAACTGAGGATTGCAGTCTGTTTTGGAGGGGCACAAGGACCTGGTCCTACCTGATCTCCACAAGCTTGCTACCAACCTAGGACATGTAGCAGTCTCACTGAGTGATGGCCCCCAAATTAAAATACAATGAGATTGCCCTGTGAAAAGTAGAATCAGTTCAGTGCAAAGCAGATGTCCTTGGCTTTAAAGGGAATAAGGAGAAAAAGAAGTTTTCTGTTTCTTTCATAAGTATTTGCATTCAGCCTTTAGACTGTGACCTACATTATCTGATCCAGACTAATCTTCTGTTGGTTTTGGGACCTCACAGAACCTTGGTTAAGATGAGCACACACTGAAGCATGTGAGGATCTACTGAGTGGTCTCAGCTTTTGCACAGAGTTTGTAGCCCAGAGATGAAAAATGACTTTCTAGAAAGGCATTTCTCACAGGCACATAGAAAGCCCTTTAAGTGTGGACTGCACTCCACACAGAAAAGAGACCACATCAAAAAGGCATTTAAACCCCTGAAAGTCTTTTTGGCTTCTGACTTCAAAAGAGCTCCCTCACAGAATTGTACCTGCAGTAGCTGCCTCCTGATCATATGGTCAAGCATAAGGGAAATTCAGCTGATTTCTCCCTCAGCTATACAATGAAGTTGAAAATTATGTTGGGTTTTTAATCTTTTTATGCCAAACAAGTGAACTCTTTATTTTCTACTCCATCTACTAGAAATGCAGACAGTGATGTATGAAATTAATTTGGAAGCTACATGTTTGTAAGGTTAAGTTTTTTCCACAGATGGAGTGAACAATTAGGCCTCCTTGGTGCCTTATTTGAAGTAAAAAGACAACTGCTCCTGGGATAATTTGGAAAAAAAATCAGACTGTTTTACCCAGACATCTAAATAAAATGGAAATGGGTCAGATGAGGCCAGCAAGGAGGGATTGGGTAATTAATCAAGTTATAAGTTTGTTGCTGATCTGCAAAGTTATTAAAATAAATAACTAAAATGCAATCATGTTATACTCTCCCAACATCAGGATTTTTAATTTGCCATAGAGAAAAGAGGTTTAAAAAAACCGCCAAACTTTGGGGTAAAAAGTCATGGAGAGTTTGTTGCCTGGAGTTCTGAGATAAAAGACAAACAAATTAAATCAATAGAGTTGGCAGCAGCTTGTACTTCTCTTTGACCTGAAAGGAGCCCTTGGTTACTCCTCTGTCCGTGTTGTAAGGAGTGTGTGATGTGCTGCTGCAGGCAGCTCTGCCAGCTCTGCTCCTGGCCTCATCCTCACCCCCTGGCACTGCTCTCCTCCTTGGAGCATCCTGAGCCTCACACCTGGGGCACTGGCAGAGCACTGGGAAAAACTGAGAGTGGCCAACAACTGGCTGACTACTGTCCTTCAAAGGCATACAGGGCTTTAGTTCAAGCCAGTCCTCTTAAGGGAGGACACTTAACTTGCAGACTCTACAGCACCATCCACAGTGATTCAGGAGAGCATAAACACCAGCACTTATGGGCAGTGGACTTTTCTGGAATGTGAGTGCAGCTCCTTGGGCCACATGAAGAAATCAAACCTACATCTTCCATTTTTTAGCTGAGGGTATTAATTTTGTGTTATTAGATGGGAAGTTAACCACCACCAATTTTATTTACATGACCTTTATTTATATGACCTTGATTGTAAGTACCCAGAAAGTTAAATATTTCAAAATGTGAAGGGTTCATGCTCAGAAAGTGTCTAAACAAACTGTTTTTGATAGATTAAACACACCCCCCCTTCCCTCCCCACCCCCAACAATTTGTTTTGGCAAAACCAGTTTATTGAATTTGTTCAAACTTCAGAGAATGATCAGTCAACCTGAAATGTGTTTTGTAACTAATGATTTACCAAAAGAAATTTACTGTCTTCTTCCCAGGAGGCACATAATTAATTTGGAAGTTTGTGACAATTTTTCCTTTATTCCTTTCTCTGCTCTACAGCAGATTTGAGCTTCCTCAGAGACAGGTGGCTCCCTTTTGCACTGCCTGTGATTTTGCCTTTCAAAGAGGGAGGTTGCTAGCCTCCTGCTTTGGATGGGATCAGCAGACCATCCTTTTTGCTCTGCCTCATGCAGAGAAGGGGGCTGCTGTCAGCACTGGGGGGCTGTGAGTGCAGTCCAAGGGAGACTGAAATCAGGAGGACTGCAAAATCAGTGTCCAGTTGGTGTCTTGCCTGACTTTGCATGCTGTGTTTGGGCAGATTAGAAAGCAGGAAAAGGGGATTTGGTTACCTCTTATTTGCATTATCCTCAAATACTTTAGGCAGCTGACAGAACCAATTTGGATCCTTGGCTCCTTGCTGAAGAAGTTTTAGGGAATGGGCTGGGAAAATACAAAGTGAAGTTGCTCAAGACTCAGCCCTTCCTGGTGCTCCTCTAAAACTGCCCAACAGTTTGCTTAAATTAACCCCCTCTGGGTGCCACTGCAAACTTTCAGTGTTGTCACAGTGCTGATTTAACTGCAGGAGGGTATTTTTCCAGGAGAGTTTGCAATGAAGAAGAATTCAGTACAGAGCAATAGTGAAAAGTTTCCTGGGTCTCTTCCCTCACAGCTGAAGTGGAGCCTAGCCCAGGCAAGGGGCTAACAGAGGGAGGACAGCCTAAGCATAACATGGAGCACTGTGGGGTGCTGGGGAAAACACCATCTCCTGATGTGGTAGCTTTCCCATGTCCCATGTAACACGAGGGCAGGGATCTTGCCAGTCACATGCTGAGCACCATATGTGAGCCCAGTTACACTCACTCAGAGTCATTCAGCTGTTGATTGCAGAAAGCCTCCCAGGAAAGTGGGTGGTTATCTTTAAAATGATCTTCTTCCAGCAGAGCAAGGCTTTGGTTCAGTTTTGCTAGTGTGGAACACTCCCATAAATTTGAATCATATCAGGGTTTGATTGTGAGTTTAAATATATGTTGTGAACATTCATGTCCTGTGCAAACAAAGACCAGACAGAGGCCAAGACAAGCTGACGCATGAGCAACCATGTTGTTCCCTCTCTGGTCCAAGAACTGGATTCCTTCACAAAACTCTCTGTTGCAGTGATAAAAAGATGAATATTTGACAGAGTTAAATAGATAACACCCTCGTGCCCTAGTAAAAAAAAAAAGTGAATTAATGGCTATGAGGAGACGCTATGACGTGATTGCTTGCAGCAGCAGTGAGTTGGACGTGGTGCCCCACAGAGCACCTTCCAGCTTAATTTTATTGTTTGCTGGTACAGATCCATGAGAAGGTATTCACTGGGATTTGGGTTACTATTTTGTTTATAGAAAATCTTGCCTACCCCTTGCTATATAATGCACTCAATGTGTTGGAACTGTGCTTATAAAAACAGATCTGGGTCATAGTGTCTCTCTCTTTTCCATCAGACCGAATTGTCATGCTCTTATTCGAACTGACTGGATTAACAATCCCCCCAAATTCCATGCAGCTAGCTGTGGAACAAGCAGTACTGAGTGCCTTTGGCTCCCCTGAGACAGCATGAAACAGTGCCACAGTTTGGTGGTGATGGTGTAGTGACCACTGACACTGCTGCACTCGCCTGCTGAGACCAAGGGCCCAGCACAGAAGTCATGCTGGTGCTCACTGGGGTGCAAGAGACTGAAAACTCATGAGGCTTTGAATCTCTGTAGGCTGTGTAGTTCATACAATATTCATTAAAAACTCAGGTAGGATAGTTTGCCTGTGTAAGTCCAATTTAAAAAGTAGAATAGATGGAATGGCTACAAATTGGCACATCAGACTCCTACAGCAGTGTCCAGAGTCCTTGTCCCTCCTGCAGGATAACTGGCTCTTATTCCATGAACTTGATTTGTTAGCATGTCTGCTATCAAAAGGTCTGTTTCTTATTTTTGTTGAGTTATACCTTAAATGTGTCTTTTTTTGGCTATTTACGTTCTCGTTTCTGCACAGCGGCAGCCAAGCCCGGGAACTGGAGTCCAATTCCTGGCCCTCAGATTTATTCCCATTGCTTTGATGGGTTGAGTCTGGTGCAGCCTGTATCACAGAACACCTGGATGGGCTGATTGCAGACATTTGCTGGCACTGCTGTCTCAGCTGTGGAAACAATTTTGCTGGCAGTGGAAGCCTGGTTTTGCTGGGGAGGGGCCCATATTTCTAGTTTGAAATGTGTGAAGCCTCATCAGAGCTCTGCTATCAGACCCTGGAACTTTTTCCCCTCACTCTCTTAGTCCACTTTCTCTCATCCATCCAGATCTCACTTCTGCTTCTTTTCAAAATCCCTAATATATGTTTTCTGGCTTCTTTTGCTGTAATCTCTCCCCTCATTTTTTCTTCACGCGTTAGTTTTTCCTTCACTGTGTTTCTCCACTGCCTCCTCCATTTTCTCTGCTCTCTCTCTTAATTTCTCAGGACTCTCCTGTTTTTCTCCAGAAGCATCATGAAGGACAACTTCACTAATGGAGCATATTCCTTGAAAATTCCTTGAGGCTCTCTCAGAGATGCAGGTCCAGATGGCATTGCTGCTGTTAATATTTTATTAACAATTAATCCTAAGGGCCCATGATGCCAAGCATTGTGTAGCTGGGCAGGAAAACACAGTTCTCGTGCCACAAGTACTCATGTCTTCCACAGGCATAAAGGGGTTACAGCCTCAACCTTACACACTAGCAAGTGAGGCATATGGAAAATAAGGATACATTTACTAAACTGTTTTGGCACATAAAGATGTGAACACATTTTTTCTCCCCAGTTTGATATCATTATATATGTTAACTGTCTTAATTCCATCCAACCTATTGATTTTACTAGGGTATAGGAACAACACCCATGTAGAAAACAGAAAAACTTGGTGTCCAAGTCAAGAATACTCAGAGAGTTCAAGACCATTCATTTCTCTCCACAGTGTCATAGTGGGGAGTTAAAACTCAATGGAATTTAAGAGAAGAAGAAAGAACAGTGGGAGAAAAAAACAAGAAAACTTTATAGTCTGTGCTCACCGCCTGACTGGCATGGACTGAAATGCCTGTTTTCCTGAGGCATGGCTAGAGCTTAAAAATGCAGCAAAGTCCTTGTATTTTGTGATATTCCAGTACAGTGTTTGTGAAATTCTGTGTCAACTTCACAGATGTTTTGAGACAGAAGACTGTAAAGATCTAAGCAAGAAAGTCATGGTTTGCACTCTTCCCTTTTGTGTCACTGGTCTTCACACTCAAGGTTTGATGTCATCTCCTGGTTAGAAGGTTTTGATGTACCACAGGCTTTTCTGTCAATATATGGTTGTATTGTTTCCTGTGACTTGGAGGTCAGTTGGCCAAGGGATAAGCAGACCTGTTGAGAGCAGTGAGATGGTCATTTTGACAATATTTAATTTGCCTAATACTTAATATGAACAGGTATTGTACAGGGCAGCGAGATCTCCTTTAGCTATCAGTTCAGGATGCCTGCAGAACCAGGAGGGCTGTGTATCAGCTTGCACTCAGCTTGGTAATCTTGCATGGGGCCTGTTTGTGTCTCTTGTGCTGAAGGCTGAATGTAAAATGAACATTGTTAGCCCAGAAAGCAAATAAAGGGAACTATTTCCCAAGGTATTTTACTCTGTTTATTTAACGCCTCTGAACAAACCCCTTTCCACATCCCCTGAACCTACTGGCCACTTCAGATAGCTTCATTTCCTGCTGGGTGAGTTTTTTCTAAAATGTTTATTCAGCTCCAGGAAATGATGATTTCCTGAATATTCTGAAACTTCATATTTTTGCTGTATCCCTGTTTATTTAATAGTTTTACTTATTGTGCAAGTGTGCAAGGCACAGCAACACCTCTCGAAATGCAACTGTGAGGACGGAGTGAAATGAGACATAGTACAACATGAAACAGTTAGAGTGAAACTAAACCTGGATTTGCTAATTTATACACAAGTGTATTACCATTAGCATGAGCTATTACTCCTTATTTATACTAGCCTTAATGAGTTCAGAAGTAGGTTTTAAAATTTATCCTGCTCTAAGGAAAAGTGCCTAAAAATTCAAGTTAGTGAAGGAGAATCAATTAAGTTAAAGATTTTGTATTTCACAGTTTACATTAATGTCTTTTAGTTTTATTTAAGCAGCAAACCAACGGAAGGGACTATATGTT